>NC_082685.1:135583699-137983699 GCF_949987515.2 Delphinus delphis | reverse complement strand
TTGCTGCATTCCATAGGTTTTGGGTCATTGTGTTTTCATTGCTATTTGTTTCTAGGTATTTTTTTATTTCCTCTTTGATTTCTTTAGTGATCTCTTGGTTATTTAGTAGTGTATTCTTTAGCCTCCATGTGTTTGTACTTTTTACAGTTTTTTTCCTGTAATTGATATCTAGTCTCATATCATTGTGGCCAGAAAAGATACTTGATATGATTTTAATTTTCTTAAATTTACCAAAGCTTGATTTGTGACCTAAGATATGATCTATCCTGTATAATGTTCCATGAGCACTTGAGAAGAAAGTGTATTCTGTTATTTTTGGATGGAATGTCCTATAAATATCAATTAAGTCCATCTTGTTTAATGTATCATTTATAGCTTGTGTTTCCTTATTTATTTTCATTTTGGATGATCTGTCCATTGGTGAAAGTGGGGTGTTAAAGTCCACTACTATTATTTTGTTACTGTGAATATCCACTTTTATGGCTGTTAGCATTTGCCTTATGTATTGAGGTGCTCCTGTGTTGTGTGCATAAATATTTACAATTTTAAATCTTTTCTTGGATTGATCCCTTGATCATTATGGAGTGTCTTTCCTTGTCTCTTGTAATAGTCTTTATTTTAAAGTCTATCTTGTCTGATATAGGAATTGCTACTCCAGCTTTCTTTTGATTTCCATTTGCATGGAATATCACTTTCAGTCTGTATGTGTCCCTAGGTCTGAAGTGGGTCTCTTGTAGACAGCAGGTATATGGGCCTTTTTTTTGTATCCATTCAGCCAGTCTATGTCTTTTGGTTGGAGCATTTAATCCATTTACATTTATGGTAATTATCAACATGTATGTTCTTATTACCATTTTCTTAATTCTTTTGGGTTTGTTATTGTAGGTCTTTTCCTTCTCTTGTGTTTCATGCCTAGAGAAATTCCTTTAGCATTTGTTGTAAAGCTGGCTTGTTGGTGCTGAATTCTCTTAGCTTTTGCTTGTCTGGAAAGGTTTTAATTTCTCTGTCGAATCTGAATGAGATCCTTGCTCGGTAGAGTAATCTTGGTTGCAGGTTTTCCCTTTCATCACTTTAAATATGTCCTTCCACTCCCTTCTGTCTTGCAGAGTTTCTGCTGAAATATCAGCTGTTAACCTTATGGGGATTCCCTTTTATGTTATTTGTTGTTTTTCCTTTGCTGCTTTTAATATTTTTTCTTTGTATTTAATTTTTGATAGTGTGCTTAATATGTGTTTTGGCATGTTTTTCTTTGGATTTATCCTGTATGGGACTCTCTGCACTTCCTGGACTTGATTGACTATTTCCTTTCCCATATTAGGGAAGTTTTTAACTACAATCTCTTCAAATATGTTTTCAGACCCTTTCTTTTTCTCTTCTTCTTCTGGGATCCCTATAATTCAAATATTGGTGCATTTAATGTTGTCTCAGAAGTCTCAGAGACTTTCCTCAGTTCTTTTTATTCTTTTTTCTTTATTCTGATCTGTGGTAGTTATTTACACTCTTTTATCTTCCAGGCGACTTATCCATTCTTCTGCCTCAGTTATTCTGCTATTGATGCTTTCTAGAGAATTTTTAATTTCATTTATTGTGTTGTTCATCATTGTTTGTTTGCTCTTTAGTTCTTCTAGGTCCTTGTTAAACGTTTCTTGTATTTTCTCTTTTCTATTTCCAAAATTTTAGATCATCTTTGCTATCATTACCCTGAATTATTTTTCAGGTTGAGTGCCTATTTCTTCTTCATTTGTTTGGTCTGGTAGCTTTACGTTGCTTTTCATCTGCTGCATATTTCTCTGTCTTCTCATTTTGTTTAACCTATTGTGTTTGTGGTCCCCTTTTTGCAAGCTACAGGTTCATAGTTCCCATTGTTTTTGGTGTCTGCCCTCAGTTGGTAAGGTTGTTTCGGTGTGTAGTGTAGGCTTCCTGGTGGAGGGGGCTGGTGCCTGTGTTCTGGTGGATGAGGCTGGATCTTGTCTTTCTGGTGAGCAGGACTGCATCTGGTGGTGTGTTTTGGGGTGTGTGTGTACTTATTATGATTTTACACAGCCTCTCTGCTAATTGGTGATGTTGTGTTCCTGTCTTGCTCATTGTTTGGCATAGGGTGTCCAGCACTGTAGCTTGCTGGTCATTGAGTGGAGCTGGGTCTTAGCATTGGGATGCAGATCTCAGGGAGTGCTTTCGCTGTTTGATATTACATGGGGCCAGGAGGTCTCTGGTGGACCTATATCCTGAATTTGGCTCTCTCACCTCAGAGTCTCTGGCCTGACACGCAGCTGTGCACCAAGATCCTGTCAGCCACAAGACTCAGAAGAAAAGAGAGATTAAAAAAATGAAATAAAGAAAGAAAAATAATAAAAGAAAATAAGTTATTAAAATAAAAAAATTATTAAAAATTTTAAAAGTAATAAATAAAAGAAAGAAGGAAAGTAGAGAGCAACCAACCCAAAAATCAAATTCACCAATGATAAGTAGCACTAAAAAGTATACTAAAAAAAAGGAAGGAAAAAATAAAGGACAGACAGAACTCTAGGGCAAATTGTAGAAGCAAAGCTGTACAGACAAAATCACACAAAGAAGCATACACATACACACTCACAAAAAGAAAAAAAGAAAAAAGAAAAATAAAAAATATATATAAAAAGGAAGAGAGCAACCAAATCAATAAACAAACCTACCAATGATAATAAGCTGTAAATACTGAACTACGATAAACATAAAACCAGAACAAATTAGATGCAGGAAGTAAACCCCAAGTCTACAGTTGCTCCCAAAGTCCACTGCCTCAATTTTGGGATGTTTCATTGTCTATTCCGGTATTCCAGAGATGCAGGGTACATCAGGTTGATTGTGGAGATTTAATCTGCTGCTCCTGAGGCTGCTGGGAGAGATTTCCCTTTCTCTCCTTTGTTCGCACAGCTCCTGGGGTTCAGCTTTGGATTTGGCCCTGCCTCTGCATGTAGGTTGCCTGAGGGTGTCTGTTCCCACCCAGACAGGACGGGGTTAAAGGAGCAGCTGATTAGGGGGTTCTGTGTCACTCAGGCAGTGCGGGGGAGGGGTATGGAATATGGGGCAAGCCTGCGGCGACAGAGGCCAGCGTGACATTGCAACAGCCTGAGGCTCACCTTGTGTTCTCCCGGGGAAGTTGTCCCTGGATCACAGGACCCTGGGAGTGGCGGGCTGCACAGGCTCCCGGAATGGGAGGTGTGGATGGTGACCTGTGCTTGCACACAGGCTTTTTGGTGACTGCAGCAGCAGCCATAGCGTTTCATGCCTCTTGGGTCCATGCTGATAGCCATGGGTCGTGCCCGTCTCTGGAGTTCATTTAGACGGTGCTCTGAATCCCCTGTCCTCACGCACCCTGAAACAATGGTCTCTTGCCTCTTATACAGTTCCAGACTTATTTTCAGACTCCCTCCCGGCTAACTGTGGTACATTAGCCCCCTTCAGGCTGTGTCCATGCAGCCAACCGCAGTCCTCTCCCTGGGATCTGAACTGCGAAGCCTGAGCCTCAGCTCCCAACCCCCAGTCAGACAAGCTTCTCAGGCTCGTGAGTGCTGGTTGGCACTGATCCTCTGGGCAGGAATCTCTCCGCTTTGCCCTCTGCACCCCTGTTGCTGCACTCTCCTCCATGGCTCTGAAGCTTCCCACACACACACACACCCCGTTTCCACCAGTGAAGAGTCTTCCTAGTGTGTCGAAACTTTTCCTCCTTCACAGCTCCCTCCCACTGGTGCAGGTCCCATCCTTATTCTTTTGTCTCTATTTTTCCTTTTTTCTTTTGCCGTACCCAGGTACGTGGGGAGTTTCTTGCCTTTTGGGAAGTCTGAGGTCTTCTGCCAGCATTCATTAGGTGTTCTGTAGGAGTTGTTCCACATGTACATGTATTTTTGATGTATTTGTGAGGAGGAAGTTGATCTCCACGTCTTACTCCTCCACCATCTTGAAAGTCCCCCTCTGCCTATGTTTTTAATCGGATTGGTTTTTAGCTATTGAGTTGTATGAGTTCCTTATATATTTTGGATATTAACACCTTATCAGATAGATGGTTGGCAATATATACATGTATCAAATCATCACATTGTACAGCTTAAACTTATACAATGTTACGTGTCAATTATATTTTAATAAAGCTAGGAAAAAAACAAGAATAAATTTAGGTTGCATAGGCTCTGGAACTCTAGATGCATTCATACATTTTTAAGTCCATGAAATACTTAAAATTTTCTGTTTCAATATCTTTCCCTATAAATATAGATCATCATGTTAGCCCATTTAAACAACAGTTGATCTGAGACCTGGATAAGGAGCCCACTGTAAGGAATCTGAGCCCTTTGAGGCCAGAAAGCTCTTTTCTGTCATTGCCACAGGCAACACCATTACCTGGTACCATGTTCAGTGTTCTTTTCAAAACCTAGTGATTTTGTTTCCCTAACTTTAAGGGGAAAGGGCCAAATGAGAATGATCACTTAACTTTTAAGAGAGCCAATGCAGTCATTTTATTAAAAATTAAACTGTAACCACCTTTACTCAAATTCAGTTCTGTTAGTCATGTACTGAGATGATGTCTTTTCTCTGAGTAACTCAGGAACTGTGAAAATAAGCTCCAGAAATGAAATTCAAATTCAGTTTAAAATACAACAGAAGACTGAATGAATGAAAATCAGAGAAGAGGAAGAGGCGTGTCAACAGTGGAATAGCTGCCTGTTGTGCCCAAGACACCAACACCCAGGATTAAAGGGATTCTGCAGCTCTGGCCAGTCCCTGCTCTGATGTAGGGCACTGGATCTCAGATAATGTCTTCAGGAAGCCTTGTTCTTGGGATTTTAGGACCTGGGACCCACAATATGCAGGAAATATGTTCCCCTCCTTGGAAAGTATGGTAGTCCTGTACCAAGGGCTACTGATAAAAAAAATCTCTAAACAGTAAAAGGGCCCCACCACATATTGGAGCTTGCAGCAGAGATTGTCAGTGGCCCTTCAGCCCAGGCTCTCTTTGCTCTGAAGTATTATATTCCCAATTTTTAGTTGCGCAAATAGCTATACTGCATAGTGATTGTAGTTTTCAGCCTCTTTTCCACCTACGGGTTGAAATGCAGTGAAATCTTTTGATAAAATTCAGTAATGTGAGGGAAAATAAAGAACTTAGTAAATTAGAAATAAAAGGGAACTTCCTTAATATAACAGATGATATCTGTAAAAAAAAATTCCTACAATAAATATTATACTTAAAGGTAAAAATTTTGAATATTTCTCTTTGGGGTAAGGAATGAGAAGAGAATGCATGAGAGTACCACTTCTGTTCGACCCTGAACTGGAAGGTCTAGTGATCACTAAAAGGCAAAACAATAAAAAAATTTAAAACTTATGCAGGTTGGAAAGGAAGAAACAAAACTACCGCTATTCACAAATGATACAATGATGTGTATAAAAATTCCAAGAATTATGAGGTAAGCTATTAATGTTAATAATAGGGCTGAGCAAAGTCCCAGAATTAAAAGTCAATATATGAAATAAACCATATTTTCAGACAACAGAATCAAACAGAAAATGAAATCTTTAGAAAGATACCATTTATAAGCATATCAACAAATATAAAGTACTGAGAATAAATCTAACAAAAACATGCAAGATTTCTACAGGGGAAATTATAAAACCTTACTGAAAGTACTAAAATAGAATTAAATAAATAGAGAAAATACTTTGTTCATAGAAAGGAAGACAATATTACAAAAGTATAAATTCTTCCCAGATTAATTTATAAATTCAATGCGATCTCAATCCAAATACTAACTACTTGTGTGCATGCATGCATGTGTATATGTATGTGATTTCACAAGTTGTTTCCAAAATTTTACAAAAATGCAAAAGACCAAAACTAACCAAAACACTCTTCAAAATAAATTAAAAAGTGGGAGAATTTGACAGGAAGCTTCCTTATAAATCTCTGATAATCAAGACAGTGTTTATTGATAAGATATAAATAAAAAGATTAATGGAACAGAATAGATAACTGGAAACAGTCCCATGGGAATGTAATTTATAATAGATGTGACACTCAGAGCACTGAGAAAAAGAATTTTTTAAGAAAATTAATAGACTTTTTTTTTTAGCAGTTTTAGGTTTATAGAAAATTGAGCAGACTGTACAGAACAGAGTTCCCAAATATCCTCACCTCACCCTCCAATTTCCCCTGTTATTTACATCTTGTAATTGTAACATTTATTGCAATTAATGTGACAATACTAATATATTATTAACTAAATTTCATACTTTACACGAGGGCTCACACTTTGTGTTGCACATTTTTTATGTGTTTTGACAAATGTATAATGACATGTGTCCATCAATTCTGTATCATACAGAATAGTTTCACTGCCTTAAAAATCCCCTGTACTCTGCTTATTCATCCTTCCCTCTCTCCTAACCCCAACTCCTGGCAACCACTTGTCTTTTTTCTTAATTGAAGTGTAGTTAATTTACAATTTTGTGTTAGTTTCAAATGCATGGCAAAGTCACTCAGTTATATATATAAACATATATATACATCCTTTTCTTTTTCAGATTCTTTTCCATTATAGGTTATTACAAGATATTGAGTATAGTTTCCTGTGCTATACAGTAGATCCTTGTTGCTTATCTATTTTAAATACAGTAGTGTATATATATTAATCCCAAACTCCGAATTTTTCTCCCCCCATCCGCTTTAGTAACTGTAAGTTTGTTCTCTATGTCTGTGAGTCCATTTCTGTTTTGTAAATAAATTCATTTGTATCATTTTTTTCAGATTCCATATATAAGTAATATCATATGATATTTGCCTTTCTCAGTCTGACTTACTGCACTTCATATGATAATCTCTAGGTCTATCCATGTTGCTGCAAATGGCATTATTTCCTTTTTTATGACTGTGTAATTTTAACCACAGGTCTTTTTAATGAAAAACATACTTTCAAATAAATGGCTTCAGGACAATTAACTATACATAGGTAAAAATTTTTTTAATTCAATCTTTACCTCACCCCAAATACAAATTCAATCACAGATAGATTAAAAATCTAAATGTATAAGCCAAAACTATAAAGGTTTAGAGAAGAATATAAGAGGATATCTTTATAACCTTGTGGTGTAGACAGATTTCATAAACAAGATACAAAAGCACCAACTGTAAAGGAAAACATGATAAATTTGACATTAAAATTAAGACATCTGTTCATCAAATGACATAAAAAGAGTGAAAAGATAAGTCATAAAGTGGGGAAAGAAAGATGTTTGCAGCAATATAACCAAAAAACTACTAACATATATATGGAAAATATAGAGAGCTATAAATCAATCTCCCAAAAGACAAAAAACCGTACACAAAAATGTTCATAGTAACATTTTTCATAATGGCAAAAATCTAAAAACAATTATAAACCCATTAACAGAATGAATAAATTATGCTAAACTCATACAACGGAGTACTACAACACTAAAAATAAATGAGGTACAGAGATCCACAGAAATACGGATGTCTCAAAATATGTTGGAGAAAATCATAAAAATACATATAGCATAATTCTGTTTATATAAAATCCAGAAACGGGCAAAAGTGAACTCTAAAGTTTAGGAATACATAAAGAAATGGAAAGAAAAGTTTACTATAAGAGGCATGGCAGGGGCTTCCCTGGTGGCGCAGTGGTTGAGTCCGCCTGCCGATGTGGGGGACATGGGTTCATGCCCCGGTCCGGGAAGATCCCACATGCCGCGGAGCGGCTGGGCCTGTGAGCCATGGCCGCTGAGCCTGCGCGTCCAGAGCCTGTGCTCTGCAACGGGAGAGGCCACAACAGTGAGAGGCCCGCATGCCGCAAAAGAAAACAAAAACCTAAAAGTCATGGCAGCAGTTATCTCTAAGAGGGGAGTAGATTGTCACTAGGAAAGGATGCACTAAGGGTTTATGGAAAACCATTAGTGATCTATTTCTGGAAGTGTCTGTTCACTTTAGAAACATTTATAAGGTAGTCCATATATGTTTTATACATTTATTTGTATTGTGTTTCATTTAAAATGTTAATATTTAAAATGTGAGTTTAAAATAAAACCACCTAGGGTGGAGTCAAGATGACGGACTAGGAGGACACAGAATTCATGTCTCCGCTCAACTAAGGCACCTACCAGGCATCAGTGGGGGACCATGGACACCAAACGGGATGGGAGGAACCCCCAGTAACCAGCTTGTGGGATCTTGGTTCCCAGGCCAGAGGTTGGGCCCAAGCTCCTGTGGTGTGAGCTCCAAATCAAAACCACTGGACTAACAGAGAACCTCAGACCCCAGGGACTATTAATCAGAGTGAGGCCTCCCAGAGGTCCTATTCTCAGCACCAAGACCCGACTCTATCCAACTGCCTGCAAACTCCAGTGCTGGACGCCTCAGACCAAACAACCAGTAAGACAGGAAAACAGCCCCACCAGTAAAAGAAAAAGAGAGAAATGACCAAAAAATGTGTTACAGAAGAAGGAGCAAGGTAAAAACCTACAAAATCAAATAAATGAAGATGAAATAGGCAACCAACCTGAAAAAATTCAGATTAATGATAGTAAAGATGATCCAAAATCTTGGAAACAGAATGGAGAAAATACAAGAAACATTTAACAAGGATGCAGAAGAGATAAAGGGCAAACAAACAGTGATGAACAACACAGTAACTGAAATTAAAAATACTCTAAAGAAGCAATAGCAGAATAACTGATGTAGAAGAACAGATAAGTGAGCTGGAAGATAAAATGGTGGAAATAATTGCCAGGGAGCAGAATAAAGAAAAAAGAATGAAAAGAATTAAGGACAGTCTCAGAGACCTCTGGGACAACATTAAATGCACCAACATTCTAATTATAGGGGTCCCAGAAGAAGAGAAAAAGAAAGGGTCTGAAAAAATATTTGAAGAGATTATAGTTGAACACTTCCCTAACATGGGAAAAGAAATGGTCACTCAAGTCCAGGAAACACAGAGAGTACCATACAGGATAAACCCAAAGAGAAACATATTAATCAAACTATCAAAAATTAAATACACAGAAAAAATATTAAAAGCAGCAAGGGAAAAGCAACAAGTAATATACAAGGGAATCCCCATAATGTTAACAGCTGATCTTTCAGCAGAAACTCTTCAAGCCAGAAGGGAGTGGAAGGACATATTTAAAGTGAGGAAGGGGAAAAATCTACATCCAAGATTACTCCACCCAGCAAGGATCTCATTCAGATTCGACAGAGAAATTAAAACCTTTACAGACAAGCAAGTTAAGAGAATTCAGCACCACCAAACGAGTTTTACAACAAATGCCAAAGGAAATTCTCTAGGTAGGAAACACAAGAGAAGGAAAAGATCTACAATAATAAACCCAAAACAATTAAGAAAATGGTAATAGGAACATACATATTGATAATTACCATAAATGTAAATGGATTAAATGCTCCAACCAAAAGACATACACTGGCTGAATGGATGCAAAAATAAGACCCATATATATCGTGTCTACAAGAGTCCCGCTTCAGTCTAGGGACACATACAGACTGAACATGAGAGAATGGAAAAAGATATTCCATGCAAATGGAAATCAAAAGAAAGCTGGAGTAGCAATTCTCATATCAGACAAAATAGACTTTAAAATAAAGACCATTACAAGAGACAAAGAAGGACACTACATAATGATCAAGGGATCAACCCAGGAAGATATAACATTGGTAAATACTTGTGCACTGAACATAGGAGCACCTCAATACATAAGGCAAGTGCTAACAGCCATAAAAGGGGAAATTGACAGTAACACAATCACAGTAAGGGATTTAACACCCCAGTTTCACAGATGGACTGATTATCCAAAATGAAAATAAATAAGGAAACACAAGCTTTAAGTGACACATTAAACATGATGGACTTAATTGATATTTATAGGACATTCCATCCAAAAACAACAGAATACACTTTCTTCTCAAGTGTTCATGGAACACTCTCCAGGATAGATCATATCTTGGGTCACAAAAGTAGCCGTGGTAAATTTAAGAAAATTGAAGTCTTATCAAGTATCTTTTCCGACCACAACGCTATGAGACTAGATGTCAATTACAGGAAAAAGAACTATAAAAACTACAAATACATGGAGGATAAACAATACACTACTGAATAACCAGGAGATAACTGAAGAAGTCAAAGAGGAAATCAAAAAATACCTAGAAACAAATGACAATGAAAACACCGCGACCCAAAACCTATGGGTTGCAGCAAAAGCAGTTCTAAGAGGGAGGTTTATAGCAATACAATCCTACATCAAGAAACAAGAAAAATCTCAAATAAACAACCTGACCTTGCACCTAAAGCAATTAGAGAAAGAAGAACAAAAAAACCCCAAAGTTAGCAGAAGGAAAGAAATCATAAAGATCAGATCAGAAATAAATGAAAAACAAATGAAGGAAGTGATTGCAAAGATCAGTAAAAGTAAAAGCTGTTTCTTTGAGAAGATAAAAAAAATGGATAAACCATTCACCAGGCTCATCAAGAAAAAAAGGGAGAAGACTCAAATCAACAGAATTAGAAATGAAAAAGGGGAAATAACAACTCACTGCAGAAATACAAAGGATCATGAGAGATTATTACAAGCAACTATATGTCAATAAAAATGACAACCTGTAAGAAATGGACAAATTCTTAGAAAAGTACAACCTTCCAAGATTGAACCAGGAAGAAATAGAAAATATAAACAGACCAATTCCAAGCACTGAAATTGAAACTGTGGTTAAAGATCTTCCAACAGACAAAAGCCCATGACCAGATGGCTTCACAGGCGAATCCTATCAAACATTTAGAGAAGAACTAACATCTATACTTCGCAAATTCTTCCAAAGTAGAGTAGAGGGAGGAACACTTCCCAACTCATTCTATGAGACCACCATCACCCTGACACCAAAACCAGACAAAGATGTCACAAAAAAACAAAACTACAGGCCAATATCACTGATGAACAGAGATGCAAAAATCTTTAACACAATACTAGGAAACAGAATCCAACAGCACATTAAAAGCATCATACACCATGATCAGCTGGGGTTTATCCCAGGAAAGCAAGGATCCTTCAATATACGTAAATCAATCAATGTGATACATCATATTAACAAACTGAAGGATAAAAACCATATGATCATCTCAATATATGCAGAAAAAACTTTCAACAAAATTCCACACCCATTTATGTCAAAAACTCTCCAGAAAGTAGGCATAGAGAGAATTTACCTCAACATAATAAAGGCCATATATGACAAACCCACAGCCAACATTGTTCTCAGTGGTGAAAATCTGAAACCATTTCCTCTAAGGTCAGGAATTAGACTAGGTTGCCCACTGTCACCACTATTATTCAACATAGTTTTGGAAGTTTTAGCCACAGCAAGCAGAGAAGAAAAAGAAAGAAAAGGAACCCAAATCGGAAAAGAAGAAGTAAAACTGGCACTGTTTGCAGATGACAGGATACTATACATAGAGAGTCTTAAAGATGCCAACAGAAAACTACTAGAGCTAATCTATGAATCTGGTAAAGTAGCAGACACAAAATTAATGTAAAGAAATCTCTTGCATTGCTATACACTAATGATGAAAGATCTGAAAGAGACTTAAGGAAACACTCCCATTTACCATTGCAACAAAAAGAATAAAATACCTAGGAATAGATCTAACTAAGGAGACAAAAGAAGTGTATGCAGAAAACTATAAGACACTGATGAAAGAAATTAAAGATGATACAAACAGATGGAGAGATATACCATGTTCTTGGATTGGAAGAATCAACATTGTGAAACTGACTATACTATCCAAAGCAATCTACAGATTCAGAGAAATCCCTATCGGCCTACCAATGGCATTTTTCACAGAACTAGAACAAAAAATTCCACAATTTGTATGGAAACACAAAAGTTACCGAATAGCCAAAATAATCTTGAGAAAGAAAATGGAGCTAAAGGAATCAGACTCCCTGACTTCAGAATGTACTACAAAGCTACAGCAATCAGGACAATATGGTACTGGCACAAAAACAGAAATATAGATCAATGGAACAGGATAGAAAACCCAGTGATAAACCCATGCACATATGGTCACCTTATCTTTGATAAAGGAGACAATAGTATACAATGGAGAAAAGACAGTCTCTTCAATAAGTGGTGCTGGGAAAACTGGACAGCTACATGTAAAAGAATGAAATTACAACATTTCCTAAAACCATACACAAAAATAAACTCAAAATGGATTAAAGACCTAAATGTAAGACCAGACACTGTAAAACTCATAGAGGAAAACATAGGCAGAACAGTCTAGGACATAAATCACAGCAAGATCCTTTTGACCCACCTCTTAGAGAAATGGAAATAAAAATAAATAAATGTGACCTAAGAAACTTAAAAGTTTTGCACAATAAAGGAAACCTTAAACAAGACGAAAAGACACCCTCAGAATGGGACAAAATATTTGCAGATGAAACAACTGACAAAGGATTAATCTCCAAAATATGCAAGCAGCTCATGCAGCTCAACTTCAAAAAAACAAACAATCCAATCTAAAATTGGGCAGAAACCTAAATAGACATTTCTCCAAAGAAGATATACTGATTGGCAACAAACACATGAAAGAATGCTCAACATCACTAATCATTAGAGAAATGGAAATCAAAACTACAATGAAGTATCACTTCAAACCAGTCAGAATGGCCATCATCAAGATATCTACAAACATTAAATGCTGGAGAGGGTGTGGAGAAAAGGGAAACCTCTTGCACTCTTGGTGGGAAATTAAATTGATAAAGCCACTATGGAGAACAGTGTGGAGGTTCCTTAAAAAACTAAAAATAGGACTAGCATATGACCCAGCAACCCCACTACTGGGCATATACCCTGAGACAACCATAATTCAAAAAGAGTCATGTACCACAATGTTCATTGCAGCTCTATATACAATAGCCAGGACATGGAAGCAACCTAAGTGTCCATCAACAGATGAATTCATAAAGATGATGTGGCCCATATATACAATGGAATATTACTCAGCCATAAAAAGAAATGAAGTTGAGTTATTTGTAGTGAGGTGGATGGACCTAGAGTCTGTCATACAGATTGAAGTAAGTCAGAATGAGCAAAAAATACCATATGCTAACACATATATATGGAATCTAAAAAAAAAAAAAAGGTTCTGATTAACCTAGGGGCAGGACAGGAATAAAGATGCAGTTGTAGAGAATGGACTTGAGGACATGGGGAGGGAGAAGGGCAAGCTGGGACAAAGTGAGAGGATAGCATTAACTTATACACACTACCAAATATAAAATAGATAGCTAGGGAAGAAGCTGCATAGCACAAGAAATCAGCTTGGTGCTTTGTGACCACCTAGAGCGTTGGGATAGGGAGGGTGGGAGGGAGACAAAAGAGGGAAGGGATATGGGGTTATATGTATGCATATGGCTGATTCACTTGTTGTGCAGCAGAAAGTAACACAACATTGTGAAGCAATTATACTCCAATAAAATGTTAAAAAAATTTAAAAAATAAAAGAATTGACACTATGAAAATAAATAAATTAATAAATAAAATAAAATAAAGGCATCTAATTCTCACCCTTCTCACTTCTTTAATACATACATAAATAGGGGACAAGGGATAGCTCTTCTTTACAACAAAATTCCAATTAATGAATTCAGAAGGGAGAGAGTGATGTCAATGACATGGTTTAATGGTTTTCCATCCTCATCCCTCATAGAAGATCAACTTTGACAATGACCCACAGATCAGTGTACTTTTGTCAGAGACTGGGTGTCTAGCAGAAACATTCTAGCACGCTGTTGGAGCAAAAAATCCAAGAATAGTTTCATTGAATAGGGTAAGAAGAGCAGTTTCATTTTATGCATGTTACCCCTCCCCTCCAAGGCAACACAGCCCAGTGTCAAATTCTTCCACAGGGAAAGTGAGAGCATAGTGAGTGACTGTCTGGCTTCCCCAGCCCTGTGGGACACTCCCCAAAGAGGCCTACTTCTTTTTCACCCAACCCAGAACACTGAAGTGATTGTCATGACTGAGGGGTTGGGAGAAGCTTGGAGCACAGCAAGCAGGACTTGGAACTCATCATAGGGCTGCAGATTCTACTCACTGCATTGCAGACTCCATCAGGAAGCCCATTCATAAACCAGTTTGGATGCCTTGCCTGCAGACTCCTCCATCTGGCCCATAGGTATCCCCAGTGTTCCACATACCTCACCCACACTCATATGGCCAGCTCTCTGCATATGCCTGCATGGACTGTGAGTATGAACCTTTGCAGATGGCTGGAAAGCACACACAGAAAGCCAACACAGCTCTGCAGCATTGGGAGAAGGCACGCAAACTTGAGCACTTGGCAGCACTTCTCCGAGGAGAACAAAAGAGAGGCTCTCAGCATTCAACCTGGCTTTGCAGGATCAAGAGAAGGCATACAATCTTAAGAATAACGCAAGGGGGCTTCCCTGGTGGCACAGTGGTTGAGAGTCCGCCTGCCGATGCAGGGGACACGGGTTCGTGCCCCGGTCCAGGAGGATCCCACATGCCGCGGAGCGGCTGGGCCCATGAGCCATGGCCGCTGGGCCTGTGCGTCCGGAGGCTGTGCTCTGCAACGGGAGAGGCCACAGCAGTGACAGGCCCGTGTACCGCAAAAATAAGTAAATAAATAAAAAATAATGCAAGAGGGAGGAATAGGTGTGGAGTGGGTACATCCCATCCACAGAAAAGTTCTGAAAAAGCCTCAGAATCCCTGGTTGGGCTGACTTGTGAAGGTATTTCTCTCCTGAAGCCAGTGAGTAAAAACTGGAGGAGGTGATTCTTTCTTCAAATTCGAAGACAGCAATGCAAGACTTCAAGGAACACACACACAAAAAAATAAAGAAAACATGGTACCATCAAAGGAATAGAATAATTTTCTAGTAATCATCCACAAATAAATTGGAGATCTATGAATTTTCTGATCAAGAATTCAAAACAACTGGTTTAAGGAAGCTCAATCAGCTATAAGAAAACACTGACCGTCCAATGAAATCAGGTAAACAATAATGAATAAAATGAGAATTTCAACAAAGAGAAATCATATAAAAGAACCAAACAGAAATTCTGGACCTGAAGAATACAGTGAAAGAAATTAAATATAGGCAATTGTGAGTGTCAACACCAGACTTGATCAAGCAGAAGAAAGAATCTCTGAACTTAAAGACAAGTCATTTGAAATAATCCATTCAGAGAAGAAAAAGAAGAATCAAAAGTAATGAAAAAGAGACTATGAAATTTATGGGATACCATCAAGAGATCTGATGTATGAATAATGGGGGTCCCATAAAGAAAAGAGAGAAAAAGTGGCAGAAAGATTATTTAAAGAAGTAATGGCTGAGAAGTTCCCAAATCTGGGGAGAGAATTGGACATGAAGATACATGACACTCAAAAATCCCTAAACAGGTTCAACTTCAAAGGTTTATATTGAGACACATTATTATTTTAAATTTTATTTTATTCAAGTATAGTTGATTACAATGTTATATTAATTTCTACAGAAAATGATTCAGAGATATATATATATATATATATATTCTTTTTCATGAGCTTTTCCATTATGATTTGTGACAGGATATTGAATATAGTTCTCTGTGCTATACAGTTGGACCTTGTTGTTTATCTATTCTCTGTATAATAGTTTGCAGCTGCTAATCCCAAACCCCTGATCCATCCCTCTCCCACCTCCCTCTCCCCCGTGGCAACTACAAGTCTGTTCTCTATGTCTGTGAGTCTGTTTCATAGATAAGTTCATTTGTGTCATACTTTAGATTCCACATATAAGTGATATCATATGGTATTTGTCTTTCTCCTTCTGACTTACTTCACTTAGTATGATAATCTCTAACCCCATCCATGTTGCTACAAATGGCATTATTTCATTCTATTTTATGTCTGAGTAGTATTCTATTGTATATATGTATGACATCTTCTTTATCCATTCATCTCTTGATGGACACTTAGATTTTTTTCATGTCTTGACTGTTGTGAATAGTGCTGCTATGAACATAGGGGCACATGTTCTTTTTGAATTATAGTTTTGTACAGATATATGCCCAGGAGTGGAATTGCTAAATAGTATGGCAACTATATTTTTAGTTTTTTGAGGAACCTCCATACTGTTTTCCACAGTGGCTGCACTAATTTACATTCCCACAAACAGTGTAGGAGGATTCCCTGTTCTTCGTACTCTCTCCAGCATTTGTTTTTTGTCTACTTTTCAATGATGGTCATTCTGACCAGTGTGATGTGGTACCTCATTGTAGTTTTGGTTTCCATTTCTCTAATAATTAATGATGTTGAGCACCTTTTCATGTGCTCGTTGACCATCTGTATGTCTTCTTTGGAGAAATATCTGTTTAGGTCTTCTGCCCATTTTTGATTGGGTTATGTTTTCTGTTGAATTATATGAGCTGTTTGCATATTTTAGAAATTAAGCCCTTGTCGGTTGCATCATTTGCAAATATTTTCTCCCAGTCCATAGGTTGTCTTTTTATTTTGTTTCTGGTTTCTTTTGCTGTACAAAAACTTGTAAGTTTGATTAGGTCCTATTTGTTTGTTTTTGCTTTTATTTCTACTGTCTAGGGAGACGGACCTAAGAAAACATTGGTACGATTTATGTCAGAAAATGTTTTGCCCATGCTCTCTTCTAGGAATTTTATGGTAACATGTCTTATATTTAAGTCTTTAAGCCATTTTGAGTTTATTTTTGATACACAAAATATACTGAGAAAGTAGTCAAATCATGCCACTACAGAAAGTCATCAAATCACAAAAGAAGATAGCAAAAGAAGAACAAAGGAACTACAAAAAACTCAGAAAACAATAAGATGGTATTAGTAAGTCCTCACCTATAAATAATTACTTTAAATGTATGATCACTGAAATATTATTTAAAATAGCCAAATATGGAAACAACCTAAATGTCCACTGATAGATCAATGGATAAAGAAGTTCTTTTTGATTTAAGGTCATGGAGATATTTTCCTACACCCTCTACCCAATATCCCCAACCCCATCCTGGATGATTTTGAAATAAATCTGAGACCTATCATGAAATCCATAAATATTTTAGTATATATCTCCAAAAAAATAAGGAATCTTAAAAAAGATAAATCCACAATACCATTATCAAGCCTAAAAGGTAAAAATAACTCATTAATATTATCAAGTAAAGCAGCAGCTTATTTCTGAGTAGAAATGATTAGGACTGAATGTGGTAATGGTCTTAAGAAAAGAACTAATGAGCTGTGGGAGTTCAGGGTAGGGGGGAGGGTAGTTTCCAGCATTAAAGAACAACTTACCCAGGGGAAAGGATTATGTTTAGGACATCTTACAACTGTTTGTTTTCAGCTTTTCTCGGAAAAGTAGTTCTGAAATAGTACACAGGGGGCAGTCCCTCTTCTACATTGAATACTTGTGGATATTGTATTCTTTCCCTTAGTAAGCAGGAAATAACAGAGAGAGGGATTGAGTTAACAGCAAGGAAGTTGTACATTTACAATTTAGACAAATTCTGAGCATTCAAAGCCAAATTCTAATAATTCCAATATGGAGCTTATCTTCATATTCATCTTCCCAGTTGAAAATATTCTCTTTCCCCTGGTTTAAAATCTTACCTCTAGCCATTGAGGGTATCTTTAAGTTGCTTGCTTGAGACAAGGCTGTCTGTAATCATTTATTACCAAAATATACCAAACATTTTCCCATGCCTTCCAGTCTCTCTTTAGTGTTTCCAAAAGATTTATTCAGTTCAGGTCTAGCACTAAAATTTAATATCTAAAGATAGGTGAGAGGATGTTTTTCTTTATATAATTTTCACCTTTTAGGAAGTCAGAATGCATGAGGTTAGAAAGCAAAATTTTAAAAAAACAAATAAAAAACCTATTCCAGTAAATAATGATAGTATTGGATTTTAACCTATAGATAAAAAATTCATGAATCCATATTGATATAAATAATCAAGTAAGTAAATAAATGAGGTAGAAGGAAGAGCTCCTCCTTGCAGCAGAATCCCAATAAATAAACATAAAAGGAATGATATAAATAGAAAATCACCTTTAGGTGATCACCATAATAATACTTTTTGCAAAGAAAACCATTGATAGATGTTAAAATTGTTGAGTGACATATAATGAAAAATAGAATATTTGCAGAATCTCAAAGTATCTCACTGTATATTACTTAATTACAAAGGGAAAAAGAGTAACTTTACAGTGGGGAACCATGGCAGGATTCTGGTTAACCAAGGTTAGCATCATCAATAATAAAATATACTAGCATCATAAACTCTCAACATGATGTTCCTAGAAAGGACAAACAACATTTCTACGGTATTCTTATTCAAAATACATAACTTTAAAGAGAGATAGTTTTCAACATACTGACCAATACATCTCAAAATTGTCAAGGTTATGAAAGACAAGGAAATACTGAGGAACTATCACAGATTGGAGGAGACCAAGGGCACATGACAGCTAAATGCAACATGAAATCCTGGATTGGATCCTGAAATAGCAAAAGGAGAGCAGTGAGAAAACTGGGAAATCCGAATAAGGTCTGTATATTAAATGCATCAATTGTGCCAATATTAGTTTTCTGGTTTTGATAATTGTATCATAGTTATGTAAGATATTAACATTGGGAAAAACTCAATGGGAAGTTTTTGTGCTATTTTTGCAACTTTTCTTTAAATCTAAAATTGTTTCAAAATAAAAAGTTAAATATTAAGGGGAAAAAAAAAACTCTTCCAACAGTACACACATATATCCTGGCTTGGGTGAATCCATTTACAAACATCTCACCCTTTGGATGGCTTGGCTGGGCTGGGCCATATTAGAACAGAGGAAATTTTTTTTTTTTAATTAACATCTTTATTGGAGTATAATTGCTTTACAATGTTGTGTTAGTTTCTGCTGTATAACAAAGTGAATCAGCTATATGTATACATATATCTGCACATGCCCTCCCGCTTATGTCTCCCTCCCACCCTCCTTATCCCAGCCCTCTAGGTGGTCACAGAGCACCGAGCTGATCTCCCTGTGCCATGCAGCTGCTTCCCACTAGCTATCCATTTTACATTTCGTAGTGTATATGTGTCAGTGCCACTCTCTCACTTCTTCCCAGCTTACCCTTCCCCCTCCCTGTGTCCTCAAGTCCATTCTCTACATCTGCATCTTTATTCCTGTCCTGCCCCTAGGTTAATCAGAACCTTTTTTTTAGATTCTATACATATGTGTTAGCATATGGTATTTTTTTTGCTCTTTCTTACCTCACTCTGTACGACAGACTCTAGGTCCATCCACCTCACTACAAATAACTCAATTTCATTTCTTTTTATGGCTGAGTAATATTCCATTGTATATATGTGCCACATCTTCTTTATCCCTTCATCTGTTGATGGACACTTAGGTTGCTTCCATGTCCTGGCTATTGTAAATAGTGCTGCGATGAACATTGTGGTACATGACTCTTTGAATTATGGTTTTCTCAGGGTATATGCCCAGTAGTGGGATTGCTGGGTCATATGGTAATTCTATTTTTAGTTTTTTGAGGAACCTCCATACTGTTCTCCATAGTGGCTGTATCAATTTACATTCCCACCAAGAGTGCAAGAGGGTTCCCTTTTCTCCACATCCTCTCCAGCATTTATTGTTTGTAGATTTTTTGATGATGGCCATACTGGCTGGTGTGAGGTGATACCTCATTGCAGTTTTGATTTGCATTTCTCTAATGATTAGTGATGTTGAGCATCCTTTCATGTGTTTGTTGGCAGTCTGTATATCTTCTTTGGAGAAATGTCTATTTAGATCTTCTGCCCATTTTGGGATTGGGTTGTTTGTTTTTTTGATATTGAACTGCATGAGCTGTGTATTTTGGAGATTAATCCTTTGTCAGTTGCTTCATCTGCAAATATTTTGTCCCATTCTGAGGGTTGTCTTTTCATCTTCTTTATGGTTTCCTTTGCTGTGCAAAACCTTTTAAGTTTCATTAGGTCCCATTTGTTTATTTTTGTTTTTATTTCCATTTCTCTAGGAAGTGGGTCAAAAAATATCTTGCTGTGATTTATGTCATAGAGTAGAACAGAGGAAATTTGCTCTGCAGAGCAAGGCATTTTCTTGGAGATCTCTAACTCACTAAGTGCTGTGAGGCCCTCAGAACAAGCAACAGAATAGTAAATGTTGGGAAATATTTCTTTTATGCTCCACACAGGGTTTAGAGCACCTCTGGGAGTAGTTTTTGTTTTTTCTCAAATAGTTGGAGACATAAGCAGCCATTCTTAGACATGACTGTGGACTAGAGGCAGCCGTCTAGGCCATAGGCAGACTTCTCTTTCTGGTCCCTGACTTTTGTTTTCTTTTTTCTTTTTTTAACATTTTTATTGGAGTACAGTTGATTTACAATGTTGTGTTAGTTTCAGGTATACAGCAGAGTGAATCATTTATACATATACATATGTCCACTCTTTTTCTTCTTTTTAAGATTCCTTCCCCGTATAGGCCATTACAGAGTATTGAGTAGAGTTCTCTGTGCTATACAGCAGCTTCTTATTAGTTATGTCTTAACCTTGAGCATCTTGATCATCCCTTGCTCTTCCCTCCATCCTACTCTTAATTCACTCCCTAGACACTAACCTCTGAAGTAAAAGTAAAGCAAGCACAAGTCAGAAAAAAATCTCATAAAACACGCACACATGAGTGTACGCATGTGTGTCTGTAGTTTAGGCAGTTCTAATGCCATCAATATCCAAACTTCTACTTCTCCGTCCACAGGGGAGCAGCAAAACTGCAGTCATGTAAGTTTGTACCTGCTGCTGTTAGTGTCTCCCTTTCTGCCCCTTTTCTCTTTAAATGGCATACCACTCATCTGCCATTTCCATTTTACACAACTAGCTCTTCCCTGCTTTGCTTTCACATCCATTGCTAAAGAAGAAAGAGATCCAATAGCTTAATTATATTGACAGAATATCTGTCACACTAATATAATGTTCCTTTCCTTTCATGGGCAGCCTGAATATTTTAAGGGCTTGGGAAATTACACTTCAGGCCAAAAATGATGCTAAGCCTTACACTGACCCCCATGAGCAGGAAATGCTCCTGGTCCCACCAATATCTTGCGGTAGGGGCAGGACTTTCAGGTCGACTGCCTTGGAATGAGACCTCTGACTTAGAAAGTTCATGAGGAAGTCTCCCAACAAAGCTCCGTGCCACCCTGAACCCTCACAGCCATGGTGGAGTCTGGGAGACAATTTGATCTGCCTCTGTGGACTGTCCAATCTAGATGTGTGAATCATCCAAAGAAAGCCCTATATACTCATCCCCAAGTGCTCTCAGCTTTGTTCACTAGTGCTGTCTCTGGGGATGGCATATGTGGAAACAATACCAGGAGATCCCCCTATCTTACTAATTGATAAAAAGAGATTTGAGAACAAAGACTGAGATTGCTATGACTACAGATTTTTTAAAGTTCAATCTTTATCATGCGTTTCTGACCTCCCTACTCTTCTTCCCCCTACCACTGCTGTTACAATAATATGGTTAATCTACAGTCCTTATTAGAATTTCACCAGTTATCTCATTACTGTCATTTTCCTATTCCAGAATCCAATCCAGGATCCACATTGGATGTAGTTATGTCTCCTTGGCCTCCTCCAATCTCCAGATACCTTTGGGTGCTTTCTCTCCTTCGACCCCAGCAAGATTGTAATTTACAAAGCTAACTTTCATTGACTCTTAGCGCGGCACAGACCAGTGGAGTCTATACAACAAGCTGCCATGCTGCAGGTGAACATGGAGCTGTCATGCTGGACTGCTTTGCTTCTCACACATGTCCACTTTGCCTAATAGGAGAGCTCTGAAATCAAGGAGGTCTGGGGACTTAGACCAACATTTCAAGCTATAAGCACAAGGTAGTTTTGAAGTCTCATGATTAATCTTTAAAGTTTTCAGGGATTTTATATTTTACTCAAAATTCTGCATATTTATTTTTAATTCAGAAAGAATTCTTCCTTAAATTTTATAACAAAATTAACATGCCAGGAAGTTGTACCATGTTTATTCCCTGACTTGAAATGTTCATTGTTAATCCCTGCATACTTCAGTCTGAGAAGCTCAAACAGTGTCATTTTACCATTTCAAAAGTATGACTGGATTACACAAGCCATCACAACTAAATGCTGGTGTCCAGCCACCACGTACAACACTGTCCCTATAGGCGAATGCCTTCCAAGTTGCAAACAACTGACTTACAAATTTTGGCTCACAATCTACTTATAAGTTGGGAACTGTTTGTCCTAATACGATATCCCCTTGCCACAGGGTATGTCATCACAACAAATCGTTCTTTTAATTTCTGGAAAACGCACCACTTCTTCAAGTTATATGTTGATTTTTTTTTTTCCTCTACATATCAAATGGCCTTCAAGCAGAGTTTCCCAGTATGACTATCTAGTTGGGAAAACAGTCTGACAACAACAAAAAGAAGATACATGAAAGGGCAAGATTGAACAGATCTCATTTATAAGCAAGGGCCTTTGATTCTGTACTCTGTCCTTCAGCTTCAGAATTCAATGTTCCTACTCAATTTTCTGCTGTTCAAATGATGCAGTCATTTTGTTGCTTGGATATAGATGGTAGGCTCCAGCTCTGAAAGCAACAAAGTTGGTGAAAATCTCACAGGAAGCCAAGCTCTTCTTTGTCTTTTGTCAAGGCCCTTTGTAGTTTCAAAATGATCAAAAGCGAGTGCAGGTGAAAAGCAAACACTGCGGTGAGTGAAGCAAAGGGCAAGCCCTGGAAATTTTATTCTCCTTGTAAGACAGGTTTTACTGAACGGAGAGTTGGTGGGGGTGGGGGGGCGGTGTTGTACCCTTGAGGTCACTGGAGTTGAATTTTGAACTTCCCAGACCCATTTTTGAATTGGGTCAATGCTGTTATTGCTTCTTGGCTATGGGAAACTTCTGTCAGAGGGGATATCTTTTCTTCCCCTTAAATGATTTTTTTCTTCTAATCCTGCTTCCCCTCCTTCAGGTATGCTTGAGGAGAGTGACATCATCTGTGTGGCAGTGCTTTCCGGGCTCCTTACAGATGGAGGTAATTGCAGATGGAAAACCTACCACAGGAGGAGAGTACCGGTAACCATGAGAATTTAAAAGCTGGCATGTGTAGATCATGATGCCCTCTGAAAATCTGACTTCCTGAGTCACTTTCAGTTCTTTCAAGATGGAATGTTCTGTCTTTTCACTTATGATTTGGGATAATTAGATGCCTTAAGGGAGCCTTGAGAGACGTATTGTACTGAAAGAGCCTCTCCTGTGTGCATGACTCATGCCAAAATAGAAGTAGATTACACTTCATGTCACTGGCATCAAATTCCTAGCCTCTGAGAGTTTATCTTTTATATTAGGGGTCTGCAAGCTGCAGCCCTCCAGCCAGATCTGGCCCATGGCCTTGTGCGTTTTTTTGTTGTTATTCGGCCTACCAGTTAAGAATTTTTTTTAATACTTTTAAATGGTTGCGGAAAAACAAAAGAAGAAAAATATTTTGTGACACACGAAACTTACTTGAGATTCAGATTTAAGTGTACATGAATATAATTTTATTGGAAACACACCCATGCCCATTCATTTATGTATGGCTTTCGGCTGCTTTCGTGTAACAGCTTCAGAGTTGAGTAGTTGCAATAGAAACCATGTGGCCTGCAAAACTTAAAATATTAACTATTTGGCCCCTTTTGGGAAAACTTTGTCAACCCTTGTTCCATATCCACTGAGAATTCGCTTTTGTCCAGTGATGTGCAGCAAGAAGGTGGGCATGTCTGGGGCAGTGGACGCGCATAAGGGAGTGGGGGGCAGGCTGGGGAAGCATGAGGACCCTTAGAGGACACACTTGCCAGGCACTGGCTGTCTGTCGCTAAAGCTGCTCTTTGCTTTGCTCTAAAGAATTGTATGCATATTTTTAATAAAAGGAACAAAGATCCTAGTAAAAGTTGGATAAATTAGGATACAGAAAAGGAGAGGATAGCTGTCTCTGTACCATAGTCATGCATTTTTCTCTCTCTGACTCTTACTCTCTGCCTCACTATCTTTTGTGGTTCCTCTTGGAATGAGAATTGTAAGATGAGGGAGAGGAAGAGAGACAGAAAGAGAGAAAGAATTTTAGATGAAAGCAGAGGACTCAGGTAATTGAGCAGAAGACAAAGAAGCCATCAAGGTGAGAACGGTAGAGATAAAGATTATGGAGTAGTGAGAAGGGCCTTGCAAAAAAGTTCTGAGGCATGGACGTGCCATCCTCTACTCCTGCTACAAATGAAGCTTTCGAAGAGGCCATAGAGACTTTATTAATTGACCGATTGACTGGGATAGAGATCAAGAAGATAAGGATGTAGAAAGAGGGTGGAAGTGAGACATGGCATCAAAAATTAATTTTGCTAGCTGTTTTGTGATAAAAAGCAGGGTTTTTTTATCTTGTTGCCATTGGACTCTAGATTCAAATAAAAGCTTGTACATGAGCCTACTATATAGATGAGATAAAGATGGACCATCAGGGATTTAAGCTGGCCTGACCTCCAGCCACGCACACTCCTCTACCTCGATCAGGGATCTCACAGTGCGTGTGTGCGTGTGCTCTCTCTCTCCCAAGAATAATCACCACTTTCTCATTTGGGGGTGGGGGAGGTGTCATTCTGACGTTATGGGAGTCATTTTGAATCTAATTAACAGGAAGAGGGAGGACATAAACATGCGTTCGCCGTCTTTGTCCACACTGGACTTGTATAACTGCCATAAAGTGGTTTGCAGTTTGGTAATCACACAGATAAATTCACAGCTGACACATTTTTAAACTATGTTGTAATTCTCCCATGAAACCCAAAAACACTAAGGAAAGGGTTAGCTTATGATGCACATGAAGCAGACGTAGGTTTGTTTCATTTGGTGTCGGGCAACTTTTTAGGGCCTCAGACACCTAGAAGAGGACCATTAAGCCCTAATTTTAAAACAAGAGCATTAGCAGCACAGGGACTACCAAGCCCTGGAGTGAACAGGACTCTTTGTAACCTTAATCCATGGCAGATTTAGACTTACGAAGGCATTTGCCATTTGTGTTGAACAAGTCAGTGTGAACAATTAAGGATCAATTTGTTGACAAATGTGCCAACATAACAACTGGTCTTCCTTTTAAGAGTTTTCCATACTTTCTCATTCTGTGGCACACAGGTCAACTTGTTAGAAGACCAGAAGGCTTGGGGCTTTATGCACCCTCCTTGCCATTTACTTGTTCATACCACACAAACCAACCGCGTTAGAAAACACACACAAATGTGCCAAGAACGCCTGCCTCTCTCTCCATCACATTTGTAGCCACCTTTTCCTAATGGAGCATGGAATTCCATAACCTCAGGGAACATCGGGACTACTTCAGAACACTCCCAAATGTTCTAGAAAATGGATTTGGACCTCGCTTATTATTTTGCCTTGAGAAATGCATTACCAACATTTGTGCTCAAAGAGGTTGTTCTACTACCCTGAAACATTGCCTTGGAAATAAATGTACAGTGAGGAACAGACAGTTGAAGCCCTCTACCCCTCCAGCCTCACCTCTTCCCTGTGGTTAAAGGAAGCATTATACTTTCCATCAGCTCTACCCCAAAATCAACAGGAAGAAAAACATTAAGCACGGAATATGAATTATCTACTATTTACATAAAGAAGACTCCCCTAAGGATCCCATTAACATTTAATGTATTTCAAAAGATAACCACATGACTTCCGGGCAGGCAGATATCTAAATCAACAGATGTTCAAGTTAACATAGGGAATCACAGCCTCATGCTGAAAATAGGACCTCTATAATTCAGCTCCAGTGTGGGCTAAAATCATGGAGTCCACAGAAAGCTCTCCTAAATAATTCAGTCAGTATGATCATTAATGACTTGTAGGGCTTATGGTCTCTGAATAACAGTTCTTTGTGAAAGGCAGAAGTTGGAGGGAAATGTTATTACTCTTGCATAGGTTGTTAAACTTGAACAAAAATATAAGAAGTAATATCAGCATGAAATGACTGTTTTTCTTGTGCAGAAACTCTTATCAAAATCAAAAGCTTGCTTTGGAGCAGTAATAAATCTGATTCTGATTTGCTCCGCCCGGAGTTTGAACAGTTATCAGATGATTATGCCTCAAATAGATTTTCAGGGCTCCATTTCCCTGTACCAAACAGCAAAGGGATATTTCATGCTCCACTACTTAACTGAGCATCCTGTTCCTATATGAAAGCTTAAGAAGGTCAGAGAAATTTAGAAAGATTAAATGCATTACGACTCTGGAAATAAATTGTTAGGGCAGAGAAATGCTTGAAAACCTCATGACTCTTTTGCAGTAATGTCTAGTTTAGAGGTTGTATGGGGTAGGAGAGTTGAGTGTTTGAGGAGGAAGAGTTGAATGTGGAGGAAGGAAGAAAGCCATAATGTACAGAGTTAAATGATGGTGGGTTATTACTTGACAGTAAGTTTGAAATGGTTCCAAAGAATAGTAAATGAAAAGGCTAATGTGGGAAAGGTTTGACATTATTAGTGAACACGATGACTGATGGGAGGCTTCCTCCAGGAGGACCTGGACAATACACTGGCTTTAAAAGCAGACCTGAGCGTTGCACAGATGAAGGGAGCTCAAGCTTAAAGAGATCTTTACAATTTTCAGTAATAGCTAGGCAGAAAGACTCATAATCCACAGGACAATGGTATTTTTGCAGCCTGTAGGAGGACAGCAACTCACAGTGCTGTAGCAAGGTAGAAAATGCAGAAAGAGGCTAAGCAAAGTGCAGAAGGCAGCAAATTCGAATTCAAAGTAATCACAACTCCAGTAGCTGTATGTTGCTCTCTGGTAACGTCTCCGATAGTCAACTGATAGTCAAGTTTTTATGGAATATAAACCATAGACCCACTACAGAGCAAGGTGCTGTGAGACAAAAGCCCAAGGGTTTAAGGTCTAGCTCAGAACACAGAGCCATTTAATGAACCAAAGTGTATATAATAATATATCAGATTATGTGTATGTGATACTAATAATTTGAAGTTCAGAATAAATATAATAAAGTGTCAATTATTGCTATAGAGAGAAAATGGGCTGAGTTCACCAGGGAAGGCTTTAAGAGAAATAATTTAGGAAAGATTTCTCAAGAATGGATGCAGTGGTTCAATACCCCCTCCTTTAATTTTGATTTTGAAACATAATGGTCTTCATTTCTGTTGCCCACATTGTAATAAAAGCCTGACCTAATGGTGTGACTCTAAGAATGGGAACTGCAGACAGAGTATAAGGATGTAAGCTTTGTGAGGCTGTGAGATAAATATTTCACTTGGATGCAATTTGCAAGTTTTATGCATATAGCTTTCCTGAGAGTGTGATTAAATTTAGAAAATCTAGAAGAGAGATGGAGAGGTCTATTCTCAGAGAACAAAAAATTCTAAAATTCTTTTTGTACAGAAAGAATACTGCAGCTTCTTAACCCCTGAATGTCATACATTTTGAATATGTATGACAAAAAGATTAAACATTAATAATGTGCAATGAAAATTAATTTTATGAATGTATTTATTACCTCAAATTCTAGTTTTCTTAGTTTAACTGGTCATATTTAATAAAAAGAAAAAATTTTAATGACAAAAAATGGAACCCCTGATGGTAGTTTGCAGAAGATGGAAAGGAGATTATGATGATAACTTTGGTAATGTTCTAGAAATTATTTTTAATAGACTTGATTTTTTAAAGACTTTATTATCTTAGAACAGTTTTAAGTTCACACAAAATTGAGGAGAAGGTACAGAGATTTCCCAGATGTCCTTGCCCCACACCTGCAGAGCCTCCCCACCATCAACATCCCCCACTGGAGCAGCACATTTGTTGCAACGGATGAACCTACATCAACACATCATAATTCCCCAAAGTCCATAGTTTACCTTAGGGTTGTCTTTTGGTGTTGCACATTCTATGGATTTGGACAAATGTATAATGACACATATCTATCATTATAGTACCATACAGAGTATTTTCCTGCCCTAAAAATCCTCCGTGCTTCACCTATTCACCCTCCTCTCCTCCAACCCCTGATAACCACTGATCTTTTTACTGCCTCCATTGTTTTCCCTTTTCTAGGATGTCGTATGGTTGGAATCATACAGTATATAGCCTTTTCAGATTGGCTTCTTTTACTTAATAATATGCGTTTAAGATTTTCCATGTCTTTTTAGTACTTAATAGCTCATTTTTTTCAGTAGACTGTGGTGAGTAATAAAATACTCTCACCAGGCAAAATCCTGCAAAACCCACTTCAGGCAGAAAAAAAAAAAAGATAGCCTTAATTACCAGAGCTCAGACACAGTCCATGTTAGCAATACAGAAAGGATCTACAGTTGAGTCAGTCAGAAGCATCAGCTTTCAATGCAGTAAAAAGAGTCAAATAACAAGTCAAACAAGCTGGCTGATCCCAAGTCCACAGGTGAGGCGACAGACAACATGAAAGGGGAGTGAAGGAATAGAAATGGCAGACAGATCCCAGTACCCTCTCTCCTAGGAGACCTCACAACTTCTCTGTTGCTTTCATCACTACACCTTCAAGAGATGGTTTTCATAAGTTCTTCTGCTTTCATTCTGTCCACTGTTCAAATCTTATGATGCCACCTTATCTGTTCCTCTTGTACAATTATCCTGCAACAAAAGAATCACATTCAGGGCATTGGTGGCCAGAACAACTGGTAGAAGACTCCTGTTAAATTCAAGTCTTCCTTGTTCTCCTCTTGACTTTTACAGTAAATGTCCAAACAACTGTCAATACCTCCTATGTGGTTTCTAGAGGTCACGCATGGCTGAGTTGGATCTGCCTATAGGTTAACGTATCTGTTCTCTTAAGTCATGACTTCTACTTATATCTCTCAGAGACAAGCTTTTCCTGTCTCATGGCCACCATCTTACATAGATCACTAGGGTAGAGCCCATTAATAACAGGAACTATTTTCTTATTTAAAATTTCATGACAAACATCTAACTGCCCAGAACATAGTAAGTTCTAGATGCCAAATACATGTTTCTTGACTGATTGAATGGCATTTTCTTCAATTACTTTAGCTTTAAAGAAATCAGTTTTCAATGGCTTTCTTCTCCAGCTCCATTAGCAGCCTTCACACTGAAATAATTAGCTATTGCCTTGGGTCTTGGGAAGGAGAAACAACTTCCAGACCCTGGCTATTAATTTAGGAGGATTCATATTAGATACAGAATTAGTATCATGCTTGATTCAGCCTTTCATGTCTTGAAACATGCCTCAGGCCACATCTGAATGCACCGAAATGCAACAGGAATTCTAGAGCTGTGCTGAATCTTGGTCATGGCCATCAGCAGAGGAGAGCATACAAAGTACATAATGTCATGCTAGACACTGTGAGGGTGAACAGAGAAGGAAGAAAGCCACTACAGTTGTCCCTACCTTTTCCCCTAATATGTTCCCAATCCCTATTCACCCATCCACCTTAAATCATTTTAATTTGTACTATCACCCAATGCACACACATACATACACACTTTCCCCAATTGCCCAACTATATACTAATCTATCTTGACTAAAGTGTGAAAAAAATTAATTTCTTCTAATTAAGTCAAACTAATGTGAAAGTTTTTAAAAGAAAACGTTATGGGAAAGAACTAAGAGAACACAAAACAAAACAAAGAGTGTAGAAACAGATGAATTTCACAGAAACATATGTATATGAGCCAAATTTAACTCAGTTTAGTACATTTAACAGGTTAGATTGACTGGCCCCAATTTCCTTCACTTCATGAGGAGGGAATCTTTCCAACACCGACCATATTTGCACATCAATAGTAATTTCCATGACTAGGCCTCACTCAGTGATGCGGGCACCCCTGTCAATGCTCCCTCCAGAAAATGATTTGCAATGGCTGCATGTCCTCCCATCAAAAACAAAACAAAACAACAACAACAAAAAACACTGAAAACAAAACAAAAATAAAGTACACATTTTTGTAACTCCATTCACCACCAAACTTCTTGAAAAACAAAACTAAACTCATTGCCTTCCCTCCATTTGACCCCCTGCCAGTCATCTTTATCCCACTGCACTTTGCCTCCTGCCTCTAGCACTTCTCTAGAGCTGTTCCCAGAAGGTCTGAAGCAACCTCCTGATTGCCAAACCCAATTCCCAGTTCTCTAGACTTGTTGTTTGACCCTGTTGGCCAACTCTTCATTCTTGGACTTCTTTTCCCTCGGTTTCTGTAATCCTTCTGGTTAAAATCCTACCAGATAATGTTTGTGTTTGTTAGTTTCAAAATTGACTTGAAATGGCTGATAAATAATATGAGTTTCTATTACATGCTCTCTTTCTACCACTCTGGTCATTCTCTTTGTTTCTTTCTCTGTCTCTCTTTCCGTCTGTCTCTCTCCCTGGTAGTAACTTTGTGTTTACCTATTTCTTAGATGTAGTTATTTATTCTGCCTCTATCTGCATCAGTTCCCCACTTCTCCCACAAAATTTCTTCTACTTCTGTAGCTCCAACTGTCAGTTAATGAGCAGAAGCCTTCTTAACTGACCTCATAAACCCTTTATTCTTGTTCCTGTTTCCCACTGTCTGCTGTCTACTGCTACATTCCCTGATGGGCTTTACCATTGCCCTGGAGGGTTAAATGGAGAGGGCAGTCTACACACCCCTTCTGCAGCCACAGGTCTTTGCATTTTAAAAGTTTACTGACTCTTTAATGCATACTTTGAATTATACCACTTTGATCTCCTCAGTCAGTATTCATCAGTCCTTCCTATAAACCATCCTGACCCTGCATTACCCTTGTCTTTTAAGATCTCTCATAGTATGTCATGCAAATTACTAGATTATAAACTCTCTGAGGATGGAAATCAATCTTGAATACTTGTTATTTGCTTAGTACAGTGCCTTGCATTAATTCATTCACAGGTTCACTTAGTTTTAACAAGGAGTATTCATTGATCACCTATTCATGCTAGACACATTTTGGGCATTGGAAGTACAGTGGTGGGTAAGACAGATACAGTCCCTACCCTCAAGAGACTAGTTCAAGAAAACAGCCATATAAAGGAAACAGGCTAATTGCAGAGAGTAGCAAGTACTATGAATGTAATGAGAATAGAGAATGTATTGAGATAGAGACTGCTGGAGCCAACTTTATACATGAAATTCAGGAAGGCTTTCTGACATCTGAGCTGAGATCTAAGTAGGAACAAGCAAGCCACACACACACACGCACACACACACACACACACACACACACACAAATCCTGAGAAATAACATTCCAGATAAAGGGAATAACAAGATTAGAACAGAGAGGTAAGGAGGAGGGAGATTGTGTAGGACTGTGTAGTCCTTGAAAAGGATTTTGGATTTATTTTTAATTCAGTGGGAAAATATGAGGGTATTAATCAGAAAAGTGATGTGAATTCCAGTTTTAAAGTTCAGATTTATTTTTAATAAAATGGGAAAATATAGGAGGATACAAATCAGAGAAGTGATGTGATCTGAATTCCAGTTCTGGTTACTATGTGAGGAGCAAACTGAAGAGTGGACATAGGAGATTAGGTAAGAGGTGACACAGGAGCCCAGGTGAGGAACAATAGTGATTTGTATTAGTTTGGGACTTAGGAGATGGTGGAAATGGTTATATTTGTGATAGATTTTAGAGTTTGCTCTGACAGGATTTGAGTTAAACAAGATGGGAACTGAGAGAGTTATCACACAGTAGTTACTTAATAAAGGTTTGTTGATTGCCTCATGGCTGATGACTTCAGGTACTTCCAAGGTAAGTGATCTTCTAAGATCCTATAAGTATTGTTTAACAGTACAAAAAAAAAAAGTTAGCCAGAAATATATATATGATTCCTACCAAGGGAAGAAGTGGTATTTCAATTCCAGCCTAAGTCCAAATGCCACAACCCCTACCCCCATTCCCACCACATATTTCTATATTTCTCAGGAAAATAATTAAGCATTTTTAAGTGGATTTAAAGGAAATGTAGAATGAAATCTGTGAATATGTATATGTAGAGTTATCTGCCTTTGTCTTTGGGCAGGTCTTTTTATGTTTCTAAGCACACAAAAGACCTCAGACTCTTTAAATGAATTGACAGTTTAACCTGAATCATTTAAAGGATCACTTGAAGATGATAAGAAGAAACTTTGCTTTGACCAGCTCATAAATGCACTTTTAGTAGTTCTTTAAAGTTGTGAGAGTTTTCTCTACAAATGAACAATTTTTATGTAGGTTATTTTAAGAATCTCCTAAATGGCTCCCAGCATGTCTGTTGTCGCAAGGATAAAATAAAAATGCTTAGAGGGAAAACTTTAGTGACTTGAAAAAACACTTAAATAAGAGTTCAATTTGTAGTAGTTTTCAAAACTCACCAGGCCTACAATATGCTTCTGACCAAGTTTGCACTGACTCTTCCTGCAGTAACTAAGCATGCCTCTGCTCTCTTAGGCACCTTCAATTCCAATGATATATATATGTATCTAAGTATGTATGTATGTATCTGTCTAATGGACTTTTTGGAGTTTTTTAAAAAACAATTTTAGATTTACAAAAGAATTGCAAAATTTTACAGAATTTCTCTATACCATTCCCCCAGTTTTCTCTAATGTTTACATTTTACATAACCATAGAATATTTATGAAAACTAAGGAATTAATCTTGGTATGATTCACTAATAAACAGAGCTAATTCAGATTTTACCAGGTTTTTTTTTTTTCCATTGACTCTCCTTTGTCTATACCGTGGGATCCTAAATTATACTTAAATCAGCAAAACTCCAGTCCCACAGGCCAAATCTGGCCCACTTTCTGGTTTTGTAAATAAAGTTTTTATTGGAATACAGCTATGATCATTTATTTCCTTATTATCGCTGTCTACTTTTACACTAAAATGATGGTGATGAATAGATGTAACAAAGACTATATGGCCTACAAAGCCTAAAATATTTACTATCTGTCTCTTTACAAAAATATTTGCTCACCCCTGATTTAGATGTAATGTCTCCTGGTCTCCTCCAATCTATGACAGTTCCTTAGTCTTCTCTTATGTTGCATGACCTTGACACCTTTGAAGAGTACTGGTCAATTCTTTTGAAGAATATTCCTCAACTTGGGTTTGTCTAATGTTTCTTATAATTACCTTAAGGCTATGTATAATTGGGAAGGCTACCATAGGGGTGATGTGCCCTTCTCAGGGTTTCTTATCAGGAATCATGGTAGCTATTAATACTGGGGATGTTAACCTTGATCATCTGGCTAAGGTGTTAACTTACAAAATAGTAATTTTCCTTTGTAATTACTAAATATTTTGAAAGAGATATTTTGAGATTATGCAAAAAACCTGAGGTTTTTTTTTTTTACTTAATAAGAGTTTTATTTTTATCCCATTTTATAGGTTGAAGAATGCCTCATCTGATATAAAACAAATGGTTAAAAGTGAAACACACTTGGATATTACTGCTGATCTCAGAAAGAAACTCCATGGGGCTAAGAAAGAAAAATTAGAAATAACAACTAAGCACAATGAAGAGGTAGAATTTATTTTCTTCTCAAATAATGTTAAAAGTAGGGCTTGATTATTTTAGATTCATTTCATATTAGAAAATCCTTGTTTTAACATTTATCACTATAACATTCTTATGTTTAAAAAGGGAATTATAATAAAACAGATGGTTTTTAAAATACAGTGGAATTGTATAGGAGTATTAAATTAGAAATTTAATCAACTATTATGTTTTTTGGTATGTTGTCTTAATTTTATTTTAATTAGTGTTATACTTGATCAGAAGTGTTAATTGATGAATGCATTTGGTGACTAAGGGATTTGTAAATTAGACATTTTGGACAAAAATCCTGTTTTGATTAAACTTTAGCCAATAGACTTAAGCAAACATAATGGACTTGCCAACAGCAATTCTTAGTATGATATTCTAATGGTGATTTTTAAAATTTCCTTCATTCCTTTTACATGTATTAACTGTACTTCTTATGTAAGGAAGAGTTGTCACTTCTAGGTCATTTATTTATTTATATATATATATTAGTATGAACTCATGGATATATATTTTATTTATTTTGTTCTTTGGGTTATAATTTTTTTTTACTCAAGGTGTTCTAAATTTGCCCATTGGGAACTTTGTTAGAAGTCTAAAACTGTGCCCTTTTGATATGCTGCAATTCTTTTGCATGTGTGTGCGCGCGCGCGCTTCGTTTATTTCAGACACCACAAGATGCTCAAGCTAATCTTGTGTTTTCCTGACTCAGTCCTGGACTAAACCAGTTTTCCAAGGAGTTCTGGTTGCTTTTACTGGAGAATGACATTTAGAAAATAAGTTCTGGGTGTTAGCTGTGCTCATTGCTACTGGGATATCACTATTTTAGCCACTCTCAGTGGATAAAGATAATGTATTAACTCATTTATTTATTTACTTTCTTATCTGTATACATATTTAAAAACAAACATGAGTCCATTTTGATGCCTCTGACACCAATCCACCTCTATAGGATTTATTCTACTTTCTTCCTCTCCTCATTTGTAACTTCTTTCTCTGAAAGTGAGAAACCTGGCTCTTATTATCTATAACATATACACTTAATTATCAACTGTAGTATAAAAAAAAAAGTAGTTTCAGAATTCCCATCCATATCCTTGTGAGAAATAAATTTTCCACCTGTAATGAAATGTTTGTATACACTTATCTTTAGACTTACAGTGTTCAGTCAAAACACTGTTCCCCAAAATTATTTCGGTCAGCTCCTTTCCTTCCATCTCTTTCTTTTGGTTTTGTGATTTATCTGTTGTATTTTGTTGGTTAGAAGCAAGTCACAGGGCTTCCCTGGTGGTGCAGTGGTTGGGAATCTGCCTGCCAGTGCAGGGGACATGGGTTCAAGCCCTGGTCCAGGAAGATTCCACATGCCCCAGAGCAACTAAGGCTGGGTGCCACAACTACTGAGCCTGTGCTCTAGAGCTTGTGAGCCACAACTACTGAGCCCATGAGCCACAACTACTGCAGCCCATGTGCCTAGAGCCCTGCTCCACAACAAGAGAAGCCAGGACAATGAGAAGCCCACGCACCGTAGCGAAGAGTAGCCCCTGCTCGCCTCAACTAGAGAAAGCCTGCGCACAGCGATAAAGACCTAACACAGCCAAATATAAAAACAAATAAATAAATCAATTAAAAAGAAAAAAAGAAGCAAGTCACAGTCCCCACCTCTAGGGAATAAGACGCCCAAGGACAGAGTGTTTCTTGTGGATTCCTCTAGTTTCCATCCAAACACTTAGAACTAATAGCTCCACAGATTTTATTATTAGGTCATGCTTGTGTTTCATTGGTTAATCTTTTTTTTAGAAATTTATTCAGCTTGATAATAGAAAATCAAAATGACTGCACTGTAGCATGGACATCCAGTCATTTCAACTCTTTTGACAACTGAGGCATTTCCCTAGACAATTGCCTTGACTCGGCTAAAACTGACTCAGGCACTTCCATGCAGACAAAGCCCAGGAGGCCATAAGTGTCCTCCTGTAGCAGATAAACTCTGCTAGTTTATCTATCTATCTTTCCTTTAATATCAATTCCTCCTCAGGTCAAACCGAGAGAAAATAGAAGGCAGGTGTTCTAAGAACAACTGTCTGATTTTTATGCAGCTTACATTTTTTTCCTGGGCCCCATTTGCTTCACTTAGGTATTGGATACATGAACTAAAACTAATTTTTTGTAGTCATAATATATAAGCTAGGACCATGATGAAGTTTAATATGCATACTTTCCACATTATACTTTAGGATAGATGTGGCTGTCCCTAAATTTGTTTGTCTCTCCCAGTCCTTATGGGAAAACATATGCAAAGCATTTGGGGATTATTGCCAAGTAGAACTGGGACCCTGCTTGAATGAAATGAAGAACAAATCCCGTAAGAGAAGGCAATAGGCTCACCGTGAACTGAGCAAACCAAGGAATCATGCCTTGCCTTGGGGTGGAACAGAAGAGGGAGGAGGTTTATTTGCCCATTAAACCCGAAGTAGGTTTAAATGATTTAGGGGAAGCTATTGAACATCAAGTCTGCCATTAGATAAAAAGCGTCACTGCTACAGTTTGCTGCATAGAGACCTTGTAAGCATAACTCTGAGAGGTCCACTCACTCACTGATTTCACACCAGGCCCGTGACCAACTCTGGGTTCAGCCCTGCACTTTGAAGGGTATGAAAGAAATGTAAGAGAAGACCCTGCCATCAAAGGACTTTGGAGACTCACCATCTACTTTCTTCATGGTCTGCCACCATATGGTGATAAGGAATAACCTTGATTAGAAGGCACAGCCTCTGTGAAAGACCAGCAGGGTTAACTGTAAGTAGAGTCTGAATCTTTGCATATTTTTCAAGTGGAATATACATGGAAATTAAGGTAAGTCAGTGCTGCTTAGGACAGTCAAGATGGCTGAAGCAAAGAAAGAAAAGAAATACAGACAGACCCTTCCATTGCTGACAGTTTTTGAAGGTATATGAACCAAACAGCACATGAACCAAAAGAGCCCTTACGTTCTACTTTCAAGTAGAAGCAAATCTGGCACTGAAGTTGAGGCAAGCGAAAATTTCCTAAGATCAAACAGCTGAAAAAGTGGCACTGGAACGAGAGGCACTCTTTGAGTGTTTTTTAATGTATTTTCAGCTGTTTGAATTCTCGATTGGAATGAAAGACACAAGAGTGAAAAATCTTAGAGCTGCAAAAATGCTAAAAGGAGAAAGGAATAATCGGCTGCTGCCATCTTCGTCCTTAGCATCGCTCACATGGACTCCTACAACTGCCAACTACCTGTACTGTCCATTTTCGCTTTTGCAACAATTCACCCTTCATACAGCCTTCAAAACAATCCTTTAAAAAGGTACATTTCTCCCTGCTAACAAACTTTCAAATGGCTTTCCATTACACTTTAATGGCGTGTCTTCTTCATCTTCATCTAATTCCATGGCTGTCCTTTCTCACTATGGTCCAGTCACACTGGACTTTTTTATTATTCCCAGAACACCAAAAGCTTTTTGCTTTACAGTTCCTTCTGTGTGTACCGTTCTCTCTTCAGCTCTTCATACCTGCTCATCTTTTAGCTTAAGTGTTATTTCCAGAGGGAAGGTTTCCTTGCCCAGACTCTAAGTAGCCTCCTCAGGGTACTCTGTACCATAACACCCCATTTATTGACTCATAGAAAAGATTCCAAATTGTAATTATTTAATTTATACATTTTTATATTACATTGTTATCTTTGTCCTCCATTAACCAATGGAGAGGTGCTGCCCAACAGAAGCTGTGACATTTGGTAGAGGAATGCAGCCTCTGTCCCAGCTGAGGCCTGGTAGAAAGGGAACAGGGTGAGTAAATACACCACCACCACCACCCCCCAACTCCTCATTCCTTCTGATCTTTTACTGGTTCCTTTTGACAGCCAGACCAGGGGGCAAGAGAAACTGGACAATGCAGTCTATAGAGGTTGGCTTTCTGAGACACATAGTAGGACAGGGAAGGGCTGAGGGACAAATGGAGCTGAAGGGCAAATGGAGACTACCCAGCACATAGATTGAAAATAGAACAAAGTGAGTTTAATGGAAATTCAAGAAGAAATGTATAGAGCATACTGTGCAAAGTCTGTGATCAAAGAAACAACAGGAAAATAAAATATTTCCTGAACTGAAGAAGGATTTGAGTCTATGGATCAAAATACTCATCAAAGAACAGAAATGCAAGGGCTTTAAAAAATGTGCTATCCAGATACCATCCCTTAAAACATTACTTAAAAATATGCTAGAGCTATCCAAGAGAGGAAACTAAATAAAGAACTCAAGAATGAGGAAAATAAATGAACTGTGGATAAACATTAAAACTCACAAACCAGAGACTTTAAAAGTATCAATAAGTCATTTTTAAATGTTCAAAAATTCCAATGCAAATATGAAAAATAAACTTGTAAAACATAAGAATCTTATCAAATAGATTCTCAATTTGAATAATAGATGATGTCAATAAAACTGCGAAATTGAGAGAGGAAGAAAAGAGGAAAATTATTTTACAAATGTGTCAATGGAAACCATTGCATTCTTAGTATTCATAATCACAGAAAAATAGATCTAATTTTTCTAATAAAAATAATTCCAAAGAGTGTATCTTAGAAATCAATTGAATAAAAAGAAAAAACAAACCATAATCAAATACCAGAGTAAAAAATAACCTCTAAGAAGCATTAATGCAGAAAGACATACATAATCCTAAGCAAAACTGGGTTGACACTCTCTATTGAAAAGCAAAGACTAATGAATTTGTCAGATTCCATCTTATGGTCTTTGAAAAGAAAGGCTTAAAAGTGTAACATAAAGATTTAAATTAAAAAGATATCTTTAGGTAAGTGTAAAAAAATAAGCAAAGAACAGTGACCATTTTATTATAAGAAACAACCTAGAATTCAAGCCTAAAAGGACTGGATTAAGTGAAGAAAGGTCAACACTTTATATTGATTCAAGGTATCCCAAAGAAGAGATTATAATCATGAAACTTTGTGGAGCAAATATCAGGTCATTGAAATATACAAAGAAGTGATTGGAAAAGAGAAGTCCTTGAAAAAATACTTTAGTGGGAGACTTAAGCAGACCACTTTGAAATACAAAGAAAAAATGACATAGCTGATTTAAACAATATAAGTACTAAAGATGTTCTATAAATTAGATTAAATGCTGTAATTTGAGAATACATGTTAGAGTAAACATTATTTCCTAGTCAAAAAAAGAATTGACAATGTTAATACTAGTTAGCTAATATGAGTTTAGTTCCGTTTCAGGCCAGCCATCATGCCAAGGTTTTTTTGGCATCTATCATCTCATTTAATCCCCACAATAATACAATGAGATAGACATTATTAAACCTATTTAAAGAGGCAGAAACTGAAGCTTAAAGAATTTATCTAATCTGTGTCCCCAAAATCACTACTGTAGTGGGAAAAACAGAATTCTAACTCCAGCATGTGTGACTCAGAGCTTCCTCCTAACCACTTTAATATACTCTTTCCCAGAATATTTCATTCTAATTAGAAGAAGCTGATCAGGGCATATTCTCTGAGCACAAAGCAATAAAATTAGAAATTAAACTTCAATAAAAGATAGTTTTAAAAGCTCTCTTAATTAATCTTTGTTTGGGTCAAAAAGAAGCCCAGAACAAGCTAATGACTCTGAAAACACTACATTAAAATAATATATGAGAAGTCCCCAATAAATTTATAGCCTTAAATTATTTTATTCTTAAAAACAAGAGGAAAAAAATGAATTATGCACTTAATTCCAGAATTTAGGAGGAGGAGGAGAAGCAGAAGGGGAGTGCAAAAAACATACCTAAGGGCAGAAATTAATTAATTAGAAAATCGTTTTTTAAAGTGAGAGATAATTGATATGAAAATACAAGTGCTGCATACACACACACACAATGAAACAAACTTTTCAGGAAACAAAGTTTAAACTTAACTACGTGATACACTCTGATGTTTCCAGTTTCTTTAACAGCTTTGTTGAGGTATAATCGATAAATAATAAACTACACATATTTAAAGTATACAGTTTAATACGTTTTGAAATATGGGTACACTTGTGGAGCCGTCAACAGAATCAAGAGAATGAAAATATCCAATACTATCTAAAGTTTTCTCATGCCCTTTTGTTATCCTTTCCCCTCCCTGGTCATCCCTCCCCCCATCCACAGAAAACCACTGACACGCTTTCTGCCACAACAGGTTAGTTTTCATTTTCTAAAGTTTTCTAAACATGGACTCATGAAGTATGCACTTTTTGGCCTGGCTTCTTTCACTGCTTATGTAACCATTCTGAGAGTTATCTATGTTGTTGTATGTGTCAGTAGTTCAATCTTTCTTTGTTAATATTCCATTGTACAGATATACCACAATTTGTGTATTCATTAACATGCTGGTATGGATTTGGGTTGTTTCCAGTTTGAGTCAATTACAAATAATGGATGACAACTGGGAGGGGAATTGGACTCAAGAACAGTTTTTCTCCTTAATATAATAATTGTGACTATATGTCAGGAATAAATCAGGAGAGAGCAAAAATTAATAGCAGGAGAGAAGGGAGACAGCAATGTCCTGAGTGAGGTGACATGGAATCTTGTGCACAAGAAGGGAGTCTGGCCTTAGTAGGAGTGGAAAATTGATTGATCATGACAGGTGTATGTGGACAGTTGCTGGAAGGTGGGTAGGTGTGGTGGCAGCGGTGGTGGAGGGTGGGTCTGTGGTAGCTTTCCTCTGATTACTTCAATTTTCTTGGTGAATTAAGAAGCAAGGTCACAGCTAAAAGAGAGGTTGGAGAAGAGGAGTTGGAGGTTTGAGAGGAGATGAGAGATATGAAATAATCATCTGAAATTGTATGCCCTGGTATATAATTGGTAAGTCATTCTGAATGGGCTCAGATAGGTAGGATAGTAGCATTAGTCAGAAAATTAAACAGCTACAACTTAAGCATTATTCACCCAGAAAAATACGGGCATGCCTGAAGTCATTGCTCCCAAAACTCAAACCCTGACAGTTCTCCTTTATGACTTAACATCAAGACACTGAGTTACACCTGTTCTCTGTGCTTCTCTTTCATTACAACACTTCACTTTGGGGTTGAGAATTGTTAAGCCAATTTCCTTTTAGCCGCTTGCCATTTTGCTATTAGTTACTGTTTAACAAGAGCCATATCAGTCATGCCGCACCTCCAGGGACGGGGTGGATATGTGCGTTTCTGGCAAGATAGGAGTTTGTTTCTTCTGTTTCCTTTTAATTCTTTGTTTCAACCAGGAAAACAAAAACAAAAAAATGAAAACCTAGGTTTCTCTGCTTCATTTTGGTGATGGTGTATCAAAAGGAGACCATCCACATAAACTGCGATATCTCAGTTTTGTTTCATAGGCACATTTGCCAAATTAAAATCTGGGTTATTTCCTCTCATGGGTAAAAGAAAAGAAAATGATATTTTCAGGTCTGGCTTAGTGCATCCATACGAGAAGGAGCAATGTTTTTAAAGAACATGGAAGCACCTGTATTCCAGCTGCCACTGTGGAAAAAATAAGAAGGAAAGACTGAGCTTTACAGAATTCGTTTTGATCATTCAACATGTTTTCAATATGATGCTAAATTTGGTTTTTAAAGAAATAATAAACATGCAATGGCAGGTCCATTGGGCAAAATTTTGGCTTGAACTTGAAGTGGATGATAAGACAGGAATAACAGATGGGAAGAGAACACATGAGAAGAGAAATTTTATAAACTAAATCCTGGGCTCAGTGTTTTTGGGAACTCTCAGTGCTTTGGACTATTTAAATATTAACTGCACTTTTCAATGTCCTATTTTTTGTCTGATATAACAAGTGGGGGATGAGCAAGTTATTCAACAACATTCTATTATAGTCCAAAATGCCAGAAAATCCATTCAAGGCTTCCTGTGGTATACAGCTATAGGAATAAATGAATAAAACTGAAGAGACCTCTGAGGAGGAAATTGTATGATTGTATCATAGTGCCACCTGGCCTATACAGCAACACTCTGCTCACGTGGCATCAATTTGCTATTGCAAACATGAAATTGTGTACTTTACATGGAAATTGTATATTTTCAACCTCAGGATAGGTATGAGAGGCCAATCCTTCAAAGAGAACAAATAATTTATATCATACTGCACATAGGAGACTTTCCATTTGGATGATTCACTGATTTCTGAATACTTTTGAAATGACCATTTCTAGATCCAAATGCCTTTATCTCAGATATTATCATTATTATAGATTGCTAGCGTTATCAGGCTAGAAACTTTAGGATGAGTGCAGCAGAGGAAATCAGAGACCTATCACCCAAATACTATTACTTGAATTAGAATTTATAATAAGGACCACTAATTTAAATTTTGTCGGGTATAAGCTTTTTTTTTAAAGCTTTGGGTGAATTCAGTTTCATTTTTATATATAGTTTACAGCTATCCATTTGTTTGAAATTATGATGTCTTTGTTTTGAGATTTAATCATGGGTTTACACTTAGATATACTCCCCAACAGGAGCACAGGACACCCATTCATCAAAGCTATAAACGACATTTTTCTTTTGTTGCCATACATACTCTATTTTAAGGTAGAGGGAGTACTAGCCATTTCAGAACGTTTCAGAAGGAAGACTTGGCATACCCGATCAGCATGTGCAGAGGCTTGCACCCTACACTGCATATAAATATTTTCAGACCATGTTTTGGTAGGAGTTTATCCAGATTAGCTATAGAGTAAAAGAATGTTACAGCAGGAAGGAACCCCAGAGAGGGTCTAGGGCTCAAGGCCAACTCACCCTGCTTGTTTTATAAATTCTCCTGGAGAAGTTAAAAGACTTGCCCAATGTTACATTAATGTGTAGCATGGCCCCCATCTTCTATTATGTAGGACATTTAGGAAAGATGTACCATGTGTACATAAAAGTACAGACATGGGTTCAGACTAATGCACACTAAAATCCCTGCTTAACTGTTAGCTAGCTATGTAACCTTGAGCAAATTACTCATCCTTTCTAAAACCCAGCTTCCGTATCCTAAATTAGAGATAATAAATAACATAACATATAGGGTTGGATTGTGAATTATGTGAGGTAATCAATTTAATAGGTCATTGCACATAGAAAATAATAACACAGGAAATATATAAATCCACTATGCTCAAATTCCTGATGGCATTGTAATACATAGTGAAAATAATCTGCTCTAAATGGCTTAAAAATTAAATTTGACTGGAGTTTTATCAAGAAATTCTTCATACTATTTAAATTATATTCATGAATCTCACTAGTTGCCCAGGGTATTATAATGAACCCAGGGCACTTATGCACCCAAAGTGCCTGTGTAAAACCAAGACACTTTGAAGGAGGTCTGCATAAGTGAGAAAGTGGATGATATTACATACCCATCTGCAGGGAAAATGAACATATTACAGATACATAATACATGGCTGAAAAATGTAAGTAAACTCATCCTCTTGATTTATCCTTTTTCATTAATCGAATCTGAATCTGATCATATTAAAATCAGATTTTGACATCCTTAAGGAATAAGTTATCATTTTAAGCAGAGACAAATGTGAGAAAAATTCTATATGATACACTTATTCTTTAGAATCTGTTGGATCCAGTGGTTTGATCTGCATGTAAGAACTCTGAACCTGATCATCAAGCATATTTTTGCAAAGTATAGCCAGTGAGATGCCAATCAACAGGGATGGCCAACTGGCATCGAAGTAACTCTTTTTGGCTGAAGAGCAAATTGTACTTGGGTCAGAGAGAAAGCCAAGTCCCTGAAGATTCTCTCACAGCACTGTAAACAGTAATAGCTCCACTGTTCAGATAAGGGGCCTGTTCAAGGCCTCCTTGTAAGTAAGTAATCTAAAACACATTCAGACAGCAATGACTCTTGTTGGAACAAGATTTTAAGCAGTGCCTAAAAGTTCTTTAAAAATGTACTTAAAAGTTAAAAGAACTTTTATCTCTATTGCAAATTGGGGGTCCACTTAATTCAAATGCTGTATCATCTCAAGTTATCTAAGAAGCTGAAGGCAAGATGGAATTAGATAGTTGAAGTATTTTTTGGAGGAGACACCTGTGAAAGATGTAGGGGAGAGGGAGCAGAATAGGCTAGGAGAGCATCAGACTGTGATGAAGGTCTAGCACCTGTGTAAAGAGAGAAGGAAGGAAGGATGATGATGTATTGAATAGGAAGAGCTTCAGACTATACTACAGCTCCTACACTGCATCAATCAGGTCGATGGGGAGCCACAAAGCAGAGACTGCCCTTTAGAAGAGTCTGGTGTTGGGCAGAAATGTCCCAGCCCTAGTAGCCAGTCACTGGCTGAGTGAAGCCTGAAGAAAGTGCGGCCTTGGCATGAACATTATGGCGGATCCAAAGGTTGGGCCTCTGGAGGTTGTCTGCCAACCCCAGTACTTGCACAAAGTTCTCTGGAAAGGAGATCTGAGCATTTCCATGAATGCCACAGATGCTTTCCTAAAATAATATCCACAAGGGTTCTCCAAATGGGTTCCTTAAAAAGACAGGAGGGTTAGATAAGCATGATTGAAAAAAGAATTATATGCATTTTACTATATATGACATTATATAGGATGAAATATTGATAATAGCTGTGGTTCAGGTATTAACTTCCATTAACTTCCAGTTTCTTTACATAAGCATTGGCAAAACCTTTGGCCTTGCATGGCTTAAGCTATTGCTTCTGTGGTAAGTTCAGGTTTCCTTCTTAGCTATTTTATGGCTCAGGTTTCTTTTATCTGAGTTTCATGCAATTCTAGGTTGAAATGGCTTTTCCATCAAATAATTGACCATACTACCAGTATACTAGAAAATTATCAGTCTCAACTGTTCTTTCATTAATTCTGACTTTGTGCACTTTCAATAGCTTAATGACTCTTCTTTATTTCAAAAAACCTAAAAAGTGTTCTTCTTCTTCGACAGTCATTGTTATGTGGGAATGATGATTTCACATATAAGATCCTTCACAGTGAGAGGAGATTGGTTCAAGATGGCGGAATAGAAGGACGTGCTCTCACTCCCTCTTGCAAGAGCACTGGAATCACAGCTAACTGCTGAACAATCATCAACAGGAAGACACTGGAACTCACCAAAAAGGATACCCCACATCCAAAGACAAAGGAGAAGCCACAATGAGATGGTAGGAGGGGTGCAATTACAATAAAATCAAATCCCATAATTGCTGGGTGGGTGACTCACAAACTGGAGAACACTTATACACAGAAGTCCATCTACTGGAGTGAAGGTTCTGAGCCCCATGTCAGGCTTCCCAACCTGGGGGGCTGGCAATGGGAGGAGGAATTCCTAGAGAATCAGACTTTGAAGGCTAGCAGGATTTGATTACAGGACTTTGACAGAACTGAGGGAAACAGAGACTCCACTCTTGGAGGGCACACACAAAGCAGTGTGTGCATCGGGACCCAGGGGAAGGAGCAGTGACCCCATAGGAGACCGAACCAGACTTACCTGCTAGTATTGGAGGGTCTCCTGCAGAGGTGGAGGGTGGCTGTGTCTCATCGTGAGGACAAGGACACTGGCAGCAGAAGTTCTGGGAAGTACTACTTGGCATGATCCCTCCCAGAGTCTGCCATTAGCCCCAACAAAGATCCCGGGTAGGCTTCAGTCTTGGGTCGCCTCAGGCCAAACAACCAACAGGGAGGGAGCCCAGCCCCACCCATCAGCAGACAAGTGGATTAAAGTTTTACTCAGCTCTGCCCACCAGAGCAACATTCAGGTCTACCCACCACCAGTCCCTCCCATCAGGAAACTTACACAAGTCTCTTATATAGCCTCATCCAACAGAGGGCAGACAGCAGTAGCAAGAAGAACTACAATCCTGCAGCCTGTGGAACAAAACCCACATTCACAGAAACATAGACAAGATGAAAAGGCAGAGGGCTATGTACCAGATGAAGGAAGAAGATAAAACCCCAGAGGGGCTTCCCTGGTGGCGCAGTGGTTGAGAGTCCGCCTGCTGATGCAGGGAACACGGGTTCCTGCCCCGGTCCGGGCAGATCCCACATGCCGCGGAGCGGCTGGGCCCGTGAGCCATGGCCGCTGAGCCTGCGTGTCCGGAGCCTGTGCTCCGCAACAGGAGAGGCCACAACAGTGAGAGGCCTGCGTACTGCAAAAAAAAAAAAAAAAAAAAAAAAAAAAAAAAAAAGATAAAACCCCAGAAAAACAACTAAACAAAGTGACGATGGGCAACCTTCCAGAAAAAGAATTCAGAATAATGATAGTGAAGATGATCCTGGACCTCGGAAAAAGAATGGAGGCAAACATTGAGAAGATGAAAGAAACGTTTAATAAGGACCTAGAAAAATTAAAGAACAAACAAATAGAGATGAACAATACAATAACTGAAATTAAAAATACACTAGAAGGAATCAATAGCAGAGTAGCTGAGGCAGAAAAATGGATAAGTGAACTGGAAGACAGAATGAGGGAATTCACTGCTGCGGAACAGAATAAAGAAAAAAGAATGAAAATAAATGAAGAAATCCTAAGAGACCTCTGGAACAATATTAAACGCAACAACATTCACATTATAGGGGTCCCAGAGGAAGAGAGAGAGAAAGGACCCGAGAAGATATTTGAAGCGATTAAAGTCAAAAACTTCCCTAACATGGGAAAGGAAATAACCATCCAAGTCCAGGAAGCACAGATAATCCCATACAGGATAAACCCAAGGAGAAACATGCCAAGAAACATAGTAATCAAATTGACAAAAATTAAAGACAAAGAAAAATTATTGAAAGCAGCAAGGGAAAAACAACAAATAACATACAAAGGAACTCCCATAAGGTTAATAGCTGATTTCTCAGCAGAAAGTCTACAAGCCAGAAGGGAGTGGCATGATATATTTAAAGTGATGAAAGGGAAGAACCTACAACCAAGATTACTCTACCCGACAAGGATCTCATTCAGATTTGTTGGAGAAATCAAAAGCTTTACAGACAAGCAAAATCTGAGAGAATTCAGCACCACCATACCAGCTCTACAACAAATGCTAAAGGAGCTTCTCTAAGTGAGAAACACAAGAGAAGAAAAGGACCTACAAAAACAAACCCAAAACAATTCAGAAAATGGTAATAGGAACATATATATTGATAATTACCTTAAACGTGAATGGATTAAATGCTCCAACCAAAAGACATAGACTGGCTGAATGGATACAAAAACAAGACTCATATATATGCTGTCTACAAGAGACCCACTTCAGACCAAGGGACACATACAGAATGAAAGTGAAGGGATGGAAAAAGATATTCCATGCAAATGGAAATCAAAGGAAAGCTGGAATAGCAATACTCATATCAGATAAAATAGACTTTAAAATAAAGAATGTTACAAGAGACAAGGAAGGACACTACGTAATGATCAGGGGGTCAATCCAAGAAGAAAATATAACAATTTTAATATACATGCAACCAACATAGGAGCACCTCAATACATAAGGCAACTGCTAACAGCTATAAAAGAGGAAATCGACAGTAACACAGTAATAATGGGGGACTTTAACACCTCACTTACACCAATGGACAGATCATCCAAACAGAATATTAATAAGGAAACACAGCTTTAAATGACACAATAGACCAGATAGATTTAATTGATATTTATAGGACATTCCATCAAAAATGGCAGATTATACTTTCTTCTCAAGTATGCACATTCTCCGGGATAGATCACATCTTGGGTCACAAATCAAGCCTCAGTAAATTTAAGAAAATTGAAATTCTACCAAGCATCTTTTCTGACGACAACACTATGAGATTAGAAATCAATTACAGGGAAAAAAACGTAAAAAACACAAACACATGGAGACTAAACAATACGTTACTAAATAACAAAGAGATCACTGAAGAAATCAAAGAAGAAATCAAAAAATACCTAGAGACAAATGACAATGAAAACATGACAATCCAAAACCTATGGATGCAGCAAAAGTAGTTCTAAGAGGGAAGTTTATAGCAATACAATCCTATCTCAAGAAACAACAAACACCTCAAATAAACAATCTACCCTTACACCTAAAAGAACTAGAGGAAGAGGAACAAACAAAACCCAAAATTAGTAGAAGGAAAGAAATCCTAAAGATCAGAGCAGAAAAAAATGAAATAGAAACAAAGAAAACAATAGCAGAGATCAATAAAACTAAAAGGTGGTTCTTTGAGTAGATAAACTAAATTGATAAACCATTAGCCAGACTCATCAAGAAAAAGAGGGAGAGGACTCAAATCATTAAAATTAGAAATGGAAAACGAGAAGTTACAACAGACACCACAGAAATACAAAGCATCCTAAGAGACTACTACAAGCAACTCTATGCCAATAAAATGGACAACCTGGAAGAAATGGACAAATCCTTAGAAAGGTATAAAATTTCAAGACTGAACCAGGAAGAAATAGAAAATATGAACAGACCAATCACAAGTAATGAAATTGAAACTGTGATTAAAAATCTTCCAACAAACAAAAGTCTAGCAGCAGATGGCTTCACATTTAGAGAAGAGCTAACACCTATCCTTCTCAAACTCTTGCAAAAAATTTCAGAGGAAGGAACACGCCCAAACTCATTCTATGAGGCCACCATCACCCTGATACCAAAATCAGACAAAGATACTACAAAAAAGAAAATTACAGACCAATATCACTGATGAATATAGATGCAAAAATCCTCAACAAAATACCAGCAAACAGAATCCAACAGCACATTAAAAGGATCATACACCATGATCAAGTGGGATTTCTCCCAGGGATGCAAGGATCATTCAACATATGCAAATCAATCAATGTGATACACCATATTAACAAATTGAGGAATAAAAACCATATGATCAACTCAATAGATGCAGAAAAAGCTTTTGACAAAATTCAACACCAATTTATGATAAAAACTCTCCAGAAAGTGGGCATAGAGGGAACCTACCTCAACATAATAAAGGCCATATACGACAAACCCACAGCAAACATCATTCTCAATGGTGAAAAACTGAAAGCATTTCCTCTAAGATCAGGAAGAAGACAAGGATGCCCACTCTCACCACTCTTATTCAACATAGTTTTGGAAGTCCTAGCCACGGCAATCAGAGAAGAAAAACAAATAAAAGGAATACAAATTGGAAAAGAAGAAGTAGAACTGTCACTGTTTGCAAATGACATGATACTATACATAGTGAATACTAAAGATGCTACCAGAAAACTACTAGAGCTAATTAATGAATCTGGTAAAGTTGCAGGATACTAAATTAATGCACAGAAATCTCTTGCATTCCTATACACTAATGGTGAAAAATCTGAAAGAGAAATTAAGGAAACACTCCCATTTACCACTGCAACAAAAAGAATAAAATACCTAAGATTAAACCTACCTAGGGAGACAAAAGACCTGTTTGCAGAAAACTATAAGACACTGATGAAAGAAATTAATGATGATACCAATAGATGGAGAGATATACCGTGTTCTTGGACTGGAAGAATCAATATTGTGAAAAGGACTATACTACCCAAAGCAATCTACAGATTCAATGCAATCCCTATCAAATTACCAATGGCATTTTTTACCGAACTGAAAGAAAAAAATCTTCAAATTTATATGGAAACACAAAAGACTCCGAATAGCCAAAGCGGTCTTGAGGGGAAAAAACGGAGCTGGAGGAATCAGGCTCCTGGACTTCAGACTATACTATAAAGCTATGGTAATCAAGACAATATGGTACTGGCACAAAACAAATATAGATCAATGGAACAGGATAGAAAGCCCAGAGATAAACCCATGCACCTATGGTCAACTAATCTATGACAAAGGAGGCAAGGATATATAATGGACAAAAGACAGTCTCTTCAATAAGTCGTGCTGGGAGAACTGGACAGCTACATGTAAAAGAATAAAATTAGAACACTCCCTAACACCATATACAAAAATAAACTCAAAATGGATTAGGGACCTAAATGTAAGACTGAACACTATAAAACTCTTCGAGGAAAACATAGGAAGAACACTCTTTGACATAAATCACAGCAAGATCTTTTTTGATCCACCTCCTAGAGTAATGGAAATAAAAATAAACAAATGGGACCTAATGAGACTTAAAAGTTTTTGCACAGCAAAGTAAACTACAAACAAAACAAAAAGACAACCCTCAGAATGGGAGAAAATATTTGCAAATGAATCATCGGACAAAGGATTAATCTCCAAAATACATAAACAGCTAATGCAGCTCAATATTAAAAAAACAAACAACCCAACCGAAAAATAGGCAGAAGACCTAAATAGACATTTCTCCAAAGAAGACATGCAGATGGCCAAGAAGCACATGAAAAGCTGCTCAACATCACTAATTATTAGGGAAATGCAAGTCAAAACTACAATGAGGTATCACCTCACACCAGTTAGAATGGGCATCATCAGAAAATCTACAAACAACAAATGCTGGAGAGGGTGTGGAGAAAAAGGAACCCTCTTGCACTGTTGGTGGGAATGTAAATTGATACAGCCACTATGGAGAACAGTATGGAGGTTCCTCAAAAAACTAAAAATAGAATTACCATATGACCCAGCAATCTGATTACTGGGCATATACCCAGAGAAAACCATAATTCTAAAAGACACATGCACCCCAATGTTCAATGCAGCACTATTTACAATAGCCAGGACATGGAAGCAACCTAAATGCCCATCGTCAGATGAATGGATTAAGAAGATGTGATACATTTGTACAATGGAATATTACTCAGCCATAAAAAGGAATGAAATTGGGTCATTTGTAGAGACGTGGATGGATCTAGAGACTGTCATACAGATTGAAGTAAATCAAAGAGGAAAACAAATACGTATAATGCATATATGTGGAACCTAGAAAAACGGTACAGATGAACCTGTTTGCAGGGCAGAAATGGAGACACAGATGCAGAGAATGAATGTATGGCCACCAAGGGGGGAAAGTGGTGGGGAGGGGGTGGTGTGATGAATTGGGAGATTGGGATTGACATATATACACTAATATGTATAAAATGGGTAACTAATAAGAACCTGCTGTATAAAAAAATAAATAAAATATAATTCTAAAAAAAAGATCCTTCACAGCGCTACTGTTTCTGAGCTGCCTCTATTGTTCTACACTGGGAAGATAGGGCAGCAAGACAGTGGGGTAGGTTTTATGTCCCCGGCTTTTTGGAAGACAAGTAGCTGTAAGGATTGAATCTGAGAAGAAACAAACCATAGCCTGTTAGGCTTAGCTCTGTACAACACTGCTAAACCTCTCACTGCAATGACCCAGAAGTGTTTCCACCAATTTCATAACTTCTAAATCTAAACTACACTAACACCATCCCCAGGCCTGACCAGACCAGCCTCTTTTCTGGCATATTTAGAATTTCTATTTTTAAAAGAATCATCTCCAGCTTCTAACTAAAACCCTTCATTTGGGTAGAAATGTATCACAAAGCACATCATATGCAGAGCATTCAAGCAGAAAAGCTATCATGTCTTCTTTGAAATCCACCAGGGAGCAAGAATTACAGAGTTTTTCCTTAGTAAATTCTGCGACCAGATAAATTAACAAAGTACAGATTACCTCCTGAGCTAAACGCTTTTCATGATAGCATAATCCAACCTTAACCTAGGATGTGCCAAGAAGTCTAACAACTCCTCCGCAGGAAAGAATGCACGTCTCCTCCCTGAGTTGTGCTAAGACCATAATCTGCTGGGCACAGAGATGGAGTGCCAACACTCAGAAGAAATAAAAGAAACTGATTATAGTGGGAGCTGGAATGAGTGACCAGCCTTAGCCCACTGTGAACTCTTCCTTTCTTCAGAATATACAAATAAGTTGGGTCTGTATTAAGCCTACGGGAAGGGAGGCCTTACGGGGATTTTTATCATAACCATCATTCTCTGTGAGTCATTTTTGCTTGAATGGTTTTAAGACCTCTCAAGAAAGTTGGGTTAATAACGATGCCAATTTTTTTTCCTTTTTTTTTAACATCTTTATTGGAGTGTAATTGCTTTACCATGTTGTGTTAGTTTCTGCTGTATAACAAAGCGAATCAGCTATATGTATACATATATTCCCACATCCCCTCCCTCCTGCGTCTCCCTCCCACCCTCCCTATCCCACCCTCTAGGTGGCCACAAAGCTCCAAGCTGATCTCCCTGTGCTATGCAGCTGCTCCCCACTAGCTATCTATTTTACATTTGGTGGTGTATGTATGTCAGTGCTACTCTCTCACCAAATTTTAATGTAAAGAATTCTTATTGAAAGTAAAACTCTCTAATCTATTGCTTTATGTTGTTAATGGAAGACAGTTTTCAACCTCAGTCTGAGTCAAAGTAGTTGACTTAGTTTGGCTATACTACCTGTTTCTTAAACCAAAGCAGTTGTATTACTTTCACCTTTATAAAAAATCATTGCTTTTAAAAAAATTACAGAAGTTGTCTTTGCTCACTGAAAAAAAATCTAAAAAATCAAAACTATATAAAGACTGAATTTGTGAAAGTTTTAAACTCACTAGAAAATTCAAACAGTACACAATACTATATGAAATACAGAGTGAATATTCACCTTTCCCCACTTGCCCTTTCCCATATCTCCTCTCTAGGGGTAACCCAGATCTTTTGCTATGCATTCTCACAAAAGTTGGTTCATACTTTAGTTTTCTGCAACTATTTTTATTTAATAATAGATCACTAACAGCAGCCCATATCAGTGAAGACTGGTCTATCTCATTCTTTGTATATTTGCATCCCACTCCATTGTATAAACTTTTGATTTAATTGATTATACTATGGAGTATTTTGTCATCAAGTTGTCTGTATTGCTATTAAATATGGAATAAATATCGTTGTCCATATGTCTTTTTACTCAGGTAGACATTACTGTTGGACAATCCCAGAAGTAGAATCGATGGTTCAAAGGGTATGCAGAATTTAAATTTTTATATATGTTGCCAAATTGTCTTTTGAAAATGTTACTAACCATACATTACCATCATTATATGGGAGTGTGCCTTTCCTCATGTACTTGCCATTCTAGATGTTATCTCTTTTTTTAATTTAATTTTTATTTTATATTGGGGTATAGTTGACTTACAATGTTTTGTCAGTTTCAGTTGTACAGAAAAGTGGTTACGTTATACATATACATATATCCATTCTTTTTCAGATTCTTTTCCCATATAGGTTATTATAGAATATTGGGTAGACTTCCCTGTGCTATACAGTAGGTCCTTATTGATTATCTATTTTATCAATCTTTTTGATGTGCTAATTCCCCATTTGGAAATCACTGAAAACGTTATCACCTTCAGAGACAAATTTCCAAATATGGAAATGCGATTTTATTTATTCCAACATTCTAAGTTTGAGAAAGATTTGGATGCATATTTTATATACCAAAAACTAAGAGGTGGAATAAGTGACTACACTAAGGAGAACTATGCATCAGCAGCTAAGAATCCTTCCTCCCATCTGGTGGTCCCCAAATTGATAAGAATTAAAACAGTGGTGGCGATCCCCAAGTTACTTTCAAGGTTTCAGTCTTTCCATCTTTTCAAGATTGAGTATAATGAGGTGAAATATCATAGGCTTTGAAGTCAGTTAGAACTGAGATCAAATCTCTACTCTCATTCTGAGTAAGTGAATGAATGCTCTCTTGGTTGGGTTTCCTCAAATGAAAAGTGGTGGTATTTGGGCTGATCTCAAGGCAGAGTTAACTATGTAAGGTAATAAATAATAGCTGTGATGAGCAAATGGATGAATATGACCATGTAAAAATTAAATGTCTTTTCATAGAAACAATATACCATTTTACCAAAACAATATACCAAAGTCAAAAGATAAACAATATAGAATCATTTTTAAATTGCCTTCATTCATATAATTTAGCAAAATTTTGTGAGTTTATAAGTATATACCTCTAAAAGTGGAATTTCTGGGTGAAAGAATACATGCATTTAAAACTTTATCAACATGCCAAATGATCCTGAAAATCGATTTTGCCTATTTACATTCTCAATCAACATTGAATAAGAATGTCTTTGTCCCCACACCCTAATAGTGCATATTATTAACATGTTTTATCTTTTCCAGTATGATAGATTAAAAAAAAAGTTTTTTATTGTTTTGATTTACACTTTTAGCAGTGAATAAATTTGAGCATCTTTTCATGTTTATAATTATTTTAATTTTTCTATTTTTCTGTGAATTGTCTCTTCTTAATTATCTTTGAAATGTCTATTTTTCTATTGGGTAACTTGTCTATTTTTTAGAAATCAGTTTTTAAGAGCCCTTTATAGGTTAATTAAGTCTTTCTTCTGTCTTATCTGTTGCAAATAACTTTTCATTCTATATTCTTTTGTGTTCATTTTTTTTACCATGGGAATATGCTATGTTTTAAAATTAAAATTCTAGAATATATGTAAACATATATTATATTATGATGTATCTATATCTGTGTATAATCACTTTCTTCTAATGCAAAATATACATTACCCATAATAAAGCCAGATAGGAAACATGAAACACCAAATTCCTGCCCACTGAGTGAAACTATGTTAACCCAATTTTATCTCACAGTGATCTGCAGCTCAATTTTGTATTTATATAAAGAGATTAATGAAAATGGGAATATAAGTGAACTTATACTTGGTACACAATCTCCTTCAAAGTATGGAATTCTTGGGGAAAACCATAAATTAAGCAACTACTTTGTTTTAAAAATTATAAGCACTTAATTCATCCCTGTGAATGTGTAAATAGTTTCTCATAAATTAATTTGTGGCTCATCTTAAATAAATATTTGAATTTTGACAAGACCGTTCTACAAACAAAGCCTTAACCAAAAGAAGAGATTTTGACATTGGAATTGCATGCCCAGAAAGACAAATCTGGGGTACAGCAGTGTGAGAAAACAGTGGGGAATTTTATTAGAGGAAACTTTGATGACCTTGATTCATGCCACAAAAATTGGGCTGCTGATTCCACCAGTCCTATTATGACCACTTTCAATAACTGAAAGTTACTACTGCTGTTTATTTCTGCAAACTTATTTCTGGAGAGTGCTCTAAAGGGGAAAAAAACAGGCTCTACGTTTTGATGATTTTCATTTTGGAATCAACACCCATCAGGCATCAGGCATGCAAATGTGGTTTAAAATGTTTATTAACTTCTTCGTGAGTTACAAACATAAGTGAAACAGTCGATGTATTTACAGTAAACCTAATAAACCTCCAGATAATGCAGTAGTTAGGTCAATCTTTTACTTCAAATAATCCCATGAAAGCCGAGAATTGTAAATAAATCTCAAATATCTTATTCATTTTGTTTTTTGTTTATCTGGATGGATTTTGCTCAAACCCTGGAACACATAGTTCCACAGATTAAGATTTTTATGAACTACGAGTGCAATTACAATTTTAAATACCAGCATTGTCAAATCTAAGATATTACTAAATTAAAATAACTTTGAACCAAAACTTTCTGTGGTCACTATGAAATAAATACTTTATGTTCTTACAATTAAATTTTACCAATGGCTTTGAGTTAAAAAAGAGTTAAAGATGAGTGTGAGATTGCCTCTAATTTCTGGCAGCATTTTCCCACTTTGGTATCTGCACATGAATTTTCAGAGGGAAAGAATGTCCCTCAGTCCCGTCTTATACAACATCACTAATACATCATCCAGCCCACTATGTTGAGTCCCTGTATGATGACCTTCAGGAACAATTTCTTGTATGTTTTGGTTTCAGAAGAAGATGCACTTCTAAGCAATTCTTGGCTTTCACCCTATGGAAGGTATACATCTTATAATGGATCATGTTTTCTTATTTCTTATGGTCACAAAGAAGCTCAGAGCCAAAACTGTGGCCCACTTATAGCAAATGAACAGTATGTTATAATATTTACTTCAAGAGCTAACTATCCTTGCCTGTTATCTTAGTTTTATACCCTATTTTTCTTCCATTCCCATTTTTTCATGTTTTATTTATTCATCTTTATGGCTTATATATTTCTCCAGAAGGCACCTCAAATCCTCTTTTAGAAGATGAGGGCTAGGAAAATATTAAACAGATAGATATAAATAAGGCAAATAAATAATAAAATAGATAATAAGGCATATTGACAGAATAAAAACTGTCTATTATTATATATAAAAATTATATAATAAATTGATGAGAGGTAGTACCTCATCTCACATTGTACAATGGACGTGTTTCTAGAATGTTGCTTGTGCATCAAATTATTTTAAAGCGAATATACATTTAATCTACTAGAGGAGCTAGTAGAATGGCATTATGAAATGCCATTCAAGCATTTCATAAAGCACAGAATGTTAGCATCATATGAATACTCAACTTCTGATATAGATGAGGTTTTTGTTATGCAGACTCAGGTTTTATGTTCCCTGATTTAAAAGAAAACTATTTACAAATGGAGTATAATCTTTAAAAGTTGCGAATCACTATGTTGTACACACGAAACATAATATTGTAAATCAACTATACCTCAATTAAAAAAAAAAAAAACTAGAGTGTAAAACTGTAAAAGTCCTTGTTCTTTCATTCCCCCTACTCCCTCCTACTTTCTAAAATTTTTCACTCCTAGAGGAAACCACAGTTAATAATTTAATGTAATTTTTCCATATAATTTAAAAAATTAGTATTCATATCAACAATATATATTATATAGAGAGAGGTTGGGGGAAATTTTTAAAGTTTTCTGTGGTCTGCTGGTTTAAAAACAGAAGATAGACAAAATAGTTGGCATGGATAACTGGAGAAGCTGTGGAGGAGTCCCAAGAACGGACTTGACCCAGAAAGGCTCTGGGTTCCCATCCAACTCCTATAACTATCTAATTGCATGATTTGGTCCAGTTGCTTTACTTCTTTAACCAGCTTCCTCACTGATAGAGGATAATCACACCTTCTTCATGGGACTGCTGTGAAGAAAAATTGACATAATTGCTGTGAATGTGCTCGGAATACTCTATAGTGTTAGGAAAATGTAGGAGAAAAAAATTTATGAAGCAAATTTAATTTAAACAGACATTCTGAATTATTTTTTGCCTACAACAGTTGAGACCTATTGACTTAGCTCTCAAATTCTTTTATCCAAGATATTGTGAGTTCCTCTGGTTAACACATCTCAGCCTTCACCTGGTTCAGCAGGTGCTGCAGAGGGCCAGGGACCTTGAGTAAAGTTCTGTTACACTGCAAGCCCTCGCTCTCCTCAAGGAGTTCTCTAGCAGTTCCTCCCCTCACCTGACCTTTCCTGGTTTCACTGGGTAGACAATGGGTGGTAGGCAGGTCAGTTCCTTTCGTATGCAAAGCATTCAGTATTCTTCCTCTTGGGTTTTCATTATTCCCTGGAGAAGTCTGATTAGCAAACTAGATTGATAGTTTATTTAGTAGTTGGAAATACTCTGTGTGCCTAATTTCTATAAAAATTGCTATGAAAAACTTTTTCATACCTGCTCAGATCCCTTTCTCATGCACATCTTTTTTTTGCTTTTATAGTCCCACCTCTTTTAAAAATAAAGAGGATAGAAGGAAAGAACCATGTAATATGTGAAGATAAAAAGTAGGAAAGGATCGAATGTGAAAGAAAAGAAGGGATGGAAATGCCCTGATCATGGTAAGGTTGCTAAATTCACTTCCTTGGAGTGTAGGCTGACTGACAACAGATGGAAGTTGGATCAGAGCTGGGGGCTCCCACCACATCTACTGGACTTCAAGGCTTCTGCCATTTCCATTACTCCAGAACACCTAGTTGGAAGCTCATGGCCCTCCTCTATCTTGTGGTGACCATAATGGGATTGAATTTGATACTGGGAACAGCAATTTACGAAGGATTTTGATGAATTGGAGTGTATACTAAGGTGGAGGTCCAGCATGGTGTAGGATCTGGAAACCTCATCACATGAGAAGTAGTGGGAAGACCTGCATGTGTTTGGCCTGGAGGAGAGATAACTTATGGTGAGACACGTGGAAAGTGTGCCTCATGAAAAAAAGCAAATTTAAATTTCTAAATTTTCCCTATGTGCTCTAGAGATAGGATCAGGTATAAATAATAGAATAACAGATTCTGGCTACAGTACTCTTAACAAATGGTGCAGTCACAAAATGGAACTCGGTTCCCAATGAGGGAGCTAATGGCTTACTCATCAATATAATTATCCAGACAGAAGCTGGAGGACCATCTATCAGATGCTTTTTACAAACAAGCTTTTGCATTTGGTGGGAGGATAGAGAAAATAGTCTCAAAATATTAAAAAAATTTGTTTTTAATTTTTTACACTTAAGTCATTTAAAGGGGAACATTCATTCATGAGTCTCTGTTGAGACCTATCTTGTTTGGCTCCTTTCCACCCACTGGCTGCACATGGATGGCATTGCCCAGGTCCTGAGCTTTTCTGGGGGTGGTTCTGAGTCCACTAGAGAGAGTCCAGGCAATCATATTCCTTTTAGTTTTTAAGAGCTCTGAATCGAAATACCAATTTTTCTGAAATTCATAAAATAAATGGTGATTTTAAGCTTTAATTCTGGCTCTGGGACCTCCTCATAAGTCTTGGCTAAGAATTTCCAGATCATGAAATAGTTTTTCCCCTGTTGCCTTTCAATAGAGGAAAGAAAAGATGAATACATTCCTCAGCTGTTTTCTTCCCTTCATGATTCCCCTGCCATCCTCTCAACCAAGGCAATTGAGGGTGAGGGCTGGGGACAGGGGTGGGGAGCGTCAAGGGTGCTCTTCCAGGGTGTTCACCGCATCACATGCTCAACTCCACAATATGCCCTGAGTCCTGGGCAAGGAAGGAATTCCCAGCATTCTTCCACCTGTTACCTGGCTTTCCTGAAACCCTTATCCTACTATAGTTTCCTCTGAGCAGCACTTCAGTGATTTACCTATTTATTATGTTTATTATTGTTCACTGCCTCTCCCAAATAGAATGTAAGCCCCATGAGGGCAAGGTCTTTGTAAACGTGCCATGTAAGTTTTGTTCCCTGAGGTATCTTACGTTCATAGAACAAATCTGTCATGGTGCAGGCTCTTCAACATTTGTCGAAAGAACCTAGTGGATGGGAATTCAGTGTTAGTTTCAAAAATCCTTTAAAGTAGGTGTGCTTTATTTCTAGAATCTTACTAGTTTTACCAGTAAATATTGTATTAGTTTGGATCCCCCAGGAAAACAGGACCAGTAGGAGTTTGAGAGACTACAGCAGTAATTCAGGTGAAACACCATGGTGGTTTGGACCAAATGTTAGGCATGGAGGGGTCAGGAAGTGACCCGATTTTGAATGTGGAGTGTGAGAAAATGTGGAGGATGGCAGTTCAGAGCTCTGTATAAAGATCTGGGTTTGAGATACAAATTTGGAAGTTCTACATTTTCATTCAATTTGGTTAAGCATTTATTGGGCATCGTACCATTTGCTGGGCACCAACGTAGACATTTTAGGTACAGATACTCAGAATATATAGTGCCTCCCTCAGAGGTCTCATAATTAATGGGAAAAGTATACATATTAGTAAAAACTGAAATATTTAATACAAGTAGGTATAAAGACCCATGAGGATGCAGATGCAGGGATAGTTAATTAATTAATTCCACCTTTGGGAAAAGCCAGGCACTAAACAATTGAGCTGGAATTTGAAGGTTAAGGAGAATTTCCCTATATGGTCTCCAGGCAGCGGGGAAGGAATGGTAAGTACAGTTTCACATTTCATAAGGTAAATGTACTCTGGCATGCCTTAACTTGTAGCAAGTTAGTTAATTCAGTACCTGATACATTCTCCCTCATAATCTGGGAAATATAAAGAGGCAAATACTACTATAGACCTATACATGATCATATATGAGATCAGAGGATCTCTATTCATGGGGCTTAAAAAGGACTGCCTTTCATGTAAGTTGCAAATTTATGTCTGGTTCCATAATTTTTTATATTAACCAATGTTTTCTGTGCATGATGACCTTACTCCCAAAGACAGAGCAGTCAGCTTCCCTGTCTCACAGAATGAAGGCTCCAGATGAACCCAGAGGAAGAAAGAAGGTAATCTTTCTTTGCTAAGCATGGCCCTGAAATCATCTCAGGGTGTAAACGATAGAACTTAGAAAATATTTTGTGAGTCCCTCTGGCACCTGCTAGAAGATTCTCTGAGCTTGAGGGTGAGGGGGGCGGGCAAGAATGAGAAGGCACAGAAGGGATATAAAGAGAGAATTTGGCAGTGTCAGAGTCTGAAAGGCCAAATTGGAAGTTCATCTCAGAAGGAGTGGAGTCAGCATTCGTGGACTGCCTGGTCTCCAGTGCTGCCCTTTCAGCCAGCTTGGCAGTACTGACCACCCAGCAGGTGTTCTGCCTGCCTGTGCCCTAATCTCTCTCTATGTGGGCAATTCCCCTTTTAAAAACTCCAGACATTGGTAAGCACTCCTACTGCTCTAGCAAAGCATGGAACCCCAGAAATCAAGGGATTAGGCGTGGTTCTTAGGGAAAGGAAGCCTCATCATAGTTGAGTGGGATACAGCTAGAGCAGGACCAGTTCAAGATCAACACCCATCCTGCCTCCTGCCTCAGGATGGGACAGTGTGGTCCACACCCCTACTAGAATCTTTCCCCCTCCTTTCATTCTGGGTGTCTTTGCCTTGAGCCACAGCTGAGCACCAGAAAAGACTATAAGGAACAGAATTTTCCACTTCTTTGATTCCTTTAAAAAGAAGGGTATCTTATGGGACATCTGCTGCCCGAAGTCTTTGGTACTATGCTCCTTCCCAAGTCTTGGCATACCTGTGCTATTTTCCATGCCCTGGGGATTTTTTATTCTAGTGCTAAGAAGCTTGGTTTCTTTAAGTTGTTGCTTAAACGTTTCTCTCCGGGTATAAATTTGGCTTTGTGTCTGTGAACCCTGTAAAAAAAATGTCATTTAGTAAGCCGAATCTGTTAAATAAATGACGTTACAACTGGCTGTCAGTAATAAAGTAAATAGTAAAAAGATAGCATGATGGGCTGCTCTGTCAGATCTCAGACAACCTGGAACTGGACTTTTGAACTTTCTACTTAGAAAAGCATGTGGTGACTGGGAGTTTGATGCTTTAACAAAATGACAGGCTTATGCAGAACGATACTGACTTTCTGAAGCACTTTGACAGCTTCTTCTCTCACTTTCTTTTCACTGCAGTGGAATGAGGTGGGCAGGCCCGTATTGACAGATGTCCAGCGCAAGACATTTAAACACCACGTTCCCTAGGTCACACACAAGTACAGTTCTCAGGCCGAGGTCTGTGTCTGGACACCCTGCTTCCCTGTGCTCCAGTTTCTGGACATACCCCTATTCTAACATGCCTCGTGTCCTTGGTAAATTACTTCATCTCTCTTGCCTCCGTTTTCTAACCTCTGAAGTAAGGTCCTTTAACTATCTTTTCACCATGCCCCAGGGAGCAGGAGTTTGGAAATTGGTTGCAGGTGTAAAGAGGCAATGTTTGGTTTGCCAGTTACGCTTTCCAAGCTGTCTTGTCCGTTTCCTCCCCTCCCTACCCCACCCCCGCCCCCATTCCAGCAGAAAGCTAACCTTTCTGTAAGCGTTCCCTTGAATTTGTTGACTGCATTTAGGTTCTTTTAGGTCCTGCCTTCTTTTTGGGAACAGGGGTGGGCGGAGAGGAAGGAAGTGTCCTGCAACTACCAATATTTTCCTCTAGGAGGAGCCGCGCAGCCCAGATGAGAGTGACACGCACCAACTCCAACTCCTCGCCGGGGAACGCTTCATCCCAGTTCCGCGGAGTGCTCGGTCCGAACTGCGCTCGGCGCCTCCCCAGCGGGTCTCGAACCAGCCGCCCTGAGCTCCCGCTTCCCCTGGCTGCGGCAGCCTGGGTCCCGAAGGCGGCGGGCCGGGCGAGGCGTGACCCCTAGTGAACGGCGCCCGCCGGTTCTCACCCCTCCCCTCCCCTCCCATCCTCCCTTCCCGTTTCACCCCTCCCCTCCCCCTCCCCAAGCCTGACAGCCCGGGAGCTGCCAAGCAGGGCGCAGCCATGGGAAGAGGAGGCGGTCTAGGGAGCGGCGGCGGCGGCAGCAGCGGCGGCTGCTGCAGCGGCGGCGGCGGCGGCGGCTGCTGCTGCTGAGCCGAGGCAGCGGCGAGGACCCCGGGCTGGGGCCGCGCAGGCCGGAGGGCCCCGCGCCCTCGGCCCCAGCGCGGCCGCGAACCGCTCTCTCTCTCCGGAGGCGAGGCTCGGAGGTACTGGAAGGGAGCTCCGGAATCGGGCTCTGATTTTCCCCATGTTGTGTCGGGGGGCCTGGGAGTGGAGCCTGGGACGCCAGTTGTTTATGAAAGTGGGGATCTGTCTTATGTATTTACACGGATAATTTTTGTCCTGGTGACTTGGGGGTTGGCACTGCTCCCCTCCTCTTCACCAAGAAGTTGTTTTCTGCTGGTGGGTAGTTGTAACCCGATCCACGCTCTGAACGTGTGCGTGTGTGTATGTGTAAGTGGGTGGGGGCGTCAGGGAGTTGGGGGTGACAGGCGAACCATCCCACGCTGGCGCCTGCTCCCACCCGCGTTTGCGGTGCCTGGAGGGGCTTCCTCCGAAGCCAGTTTTGTTAAAGTCTTAGAAGTTTTGCGACTGTTTCTGTTTGACATCATCAGCCAGCCGGGCTGGGGCAGGAACTGCTGAGGCTTCGCTGCTAAGCGGGGAGAGGTCCCTGGCTGCGCCGCGGGAGGAGAGGGGAGGTTGTTCGGCTGTGCGCCTCTACACCGCGCGCTCCTTCCCAAAGCGCACCACCCTTGCGCGTTTCTGCGGACTGCAGCCGCGCATTGGCACCAGCGGAGCTGGGGTCAGTTAGAGTCACGGCCACCAGTCCCCATGAGCTGGGGTGGGTGGAGATCGTGTAGAGCCGAACTCCTCCAGCCCTGAACACACTCGTGGTTATGAAATCAACCAGGCTTAAAGTTTTGACAGAATTGCCCGAGGCAAGAGAGCCGCGCGGGTGAGTGGGGTAGCGACGGGTCTGGGGAGAGGACTCCGGCGGCGCGCAGAGGGTGCTGGGCAGGGTCACCTACTTGCGGGTGCACAGGGAAGTCTGTTTTGGGGTAAGTGCTTTATATATGAGCCTGAGTGGGGGGTACGCCTGCTGGGGTCATGCTGTGGGAGTGGGTGGCCCGGTGCAGGGTCAGTGGGCTGAATGGGTGTACGTGCGCGCTGTGTGTGTGCGCGCGGTGTGTGTGCGCGCGTGTGTGCGCCTGGGGGGGCGTGTCGGAGTCTGAGCCAGTAGGGTGTGCAGGGGGGTTGGGGGGAGGAGGCCAGAGAGGTGCCGCCCGCCTGTTTGTGCCGCCGGAAGACCTTGGAAGGGACGGGGAAAGGTAACAGGAGGCCAGAGGGTTGGGAAGTCTCAGGAGTTTCTGTACAGGATTTAAGTACCACGGACTTTAAAATACTAATCCCTTGGCCTTCAAAAGTCTGGAGGTGGAGGTTTCTGGAGCTCTCAGGAGACCTGCATAGGAGGACGGAGGGTCTAGGAGACGTGTTAATGTGTGGGTTCAGAAGCCCGGCGACGCGGACCCAGGTTGGATCCGTGGATCCGAGATTCCCAGGGTACTGTTGTGCACAGCCTCTGGGGTGTTTAGACTCCCTGGTGTGTGTGCCTGGGAAGGCACTCATCTTTCCTCACCTGAGCAGGTGGTGTCATCCTGGAAGTCCTCCTCTCTGGGGTGCCAGGGTATAGACCTTGGAGGTCTATAGTATTGAAACATTTCCAGAAATTAAAATGCTGGATAGGAACGAAATAAAAAAAATGATTTAGTAGACAGAATTGTTGGTTCCATCTTTTCTGTGATTGAGGATTCTTCTTCCTTTTGAGAAAAACAAAGCTCAGTGTTCCCAGATTAGATTTCAAGGGGTCTGGCCATTCGTGGTTTCCCTTCAGATGGACTTTAGATGGAGCTGGAAGGATGTGTTTTAAGTCCAGAGACCACTGGAAAACTTCATTCGTAGCTTAAGTATGTCCCGTCTCTCATCTTCTTCCACCCTCGTAAACTTTTTGCTTCACGTGAGTCTAAGGAAAGTTGGTGAGTCAACATTCAGCTTTTCTTTTGGAGTAAATATATCACAGTGAAATTATAGCTTGGGTCTCCTGAATGGCATGGAAAACCAACACTTAATGGGCAGAGGTGTGAAATGAAAATCTATAAATGCATTGACAAAGCGACGACACGAGTGCATTTTTTTCCAAACTGAGCATAACTTTGTCTTGCAAATATTTGTTCTAGGCAGAGTTTGGGGCTGTGTTTTTGATTGTTAGTTTTTAGGCAGCAGACTTCGCATCATAAACCTCTTAAAAATGGATTCTAGATGCCTTTTCTGTGCTATCTCTGGTGCCTGTGTTAACAGATGTATATGGTGCTTAGTAACCTATGGAATTGTGTTGAGTATCTTGTTAGCTCAAGACAAAATGTTTATAGCATAATGTAATAAATGAGCCCTAGCTGCACTCTGCTTCTGCTAATCGCGTGAAGCACCCCAGCATGGAAACAAATCTTGAAGTTGGTCCAACTTGGCGAACCTTTTTGGCTATCTGCTGGTAAGCATTGTTAATGTAAAGATAAATCTGAGTGATACACTGAGAATGTGGCACAGCAAATTGTTTAGCTCAGGAAAAAGGCATGGGTTATATTTTTTAAATCTGTTAAGCTTCTCTGGTCATTCCACTGGTAAATTGCACAATTCTGGAGATTTGGTTTACTTTCAGGGAAGACATTTTTTAAAAGTATGTCAATAATGAAAATAACTTCTATTTTTTAGTGTGTTCACATGCGTCCATACAAACCGTCACTTTTTCTTCTTAAAAAAGAAAACCCTGGGCTTCCCTGGTGGCGAAGTGGTTGGGAGTCCGCCTGCCGATGCAGGGGACACGGGTTCGTGCCCCGGTCCGGGAGGATTCCACATGCCGCGGAGCGGCTGGGCCCGTGAGCCATGGCCGCTGAGCCTGCGCGTCCAGAGCCTGTGCTCCGTAATGGGAGAGGCCACAATGGTGAGAGGCCCACATACCACACAAAAAATAAATAAATAAAAAGAAAACCCTATAATATCTGTGGTAGTGACAAATAATATGAGTATTCAAATCACGTAATCACTTTCTGAATCTTGAATTGATAAGAACTGAAGTTCGGTAAGGCTGAAGTCAGACCTTTGCTAATTGGGTAAACAAGGCAACACAGGACGTCTTTTTGGCAAGTGATTTTTTTTCAACCCGGGGCAATATAATGGAAACAATATACTCAGTAACATGGTTGATCAGTATGATCACCGACTTTATAGGTAACTCCCTACTGGGGCAAGAACTTCCACTTCAGTAGCCCTCCATGTTAGTGGGCCAGCTTACCTCTCCCTGGAAATAATCAGATGGAAATCCTGCTTCCTCACTAGCCAGTCCATTCTAGGGGAGATTTATGTTTAGAGAGTTCTGCCTGTACTGAATCAACACTTTCTTCTGCTCACTGGCCTAGTATTAAGTTGCTGGAACCACATACAATGAATCTAATCTCTCTTCCCTTTAAGTGCTGTATTGGAAAACAAACAGTATGCTCCTTCTTCCTGAATTCTTTTTTGCCTGTTCTTGGAGCTGTTCCTCACCCACTGTGGGGTGCCACCCTTTTCTGCCCTGACCAGGATGCCTCGAGTCCACATTCTCTCCATCCCTCCTAATGTACGTCATTGAAAACAGAGATGTGAAATCCTTAGTCCTGGACTTTCTATATCTGTTAAGTCAGCTTAATATTCATGAGCTGTTTTAGCCATCTCATTACACTGTTCACTAATTTCAAACCTGTAAACAACTCATTCTTTTCAGATTATTAATCATCCACAGTCAAAACATTATGATGATAGTTTCAAAACATTTGTTCATGCCTGAACTCCCAATAAATCTGTGGAAAGTATAATACTGTGCAGGTAAATAGAATTCTACATGCAGTGAAGACAGCTATCTAATTTCTTACTATCAAGGAATACCAAGCCCCAGAACAGCAGAAGTAGAATGTTCTGAAGACAAGCAAATTGCAACTGCATGTTACAGACAGGTAGAGACTACATTGCGAGGTATTCTTTTCATGGACCTCATTGTGTCTGCTTCCATGAGCATGAGTCAGTACTAGCAATCAGCATTTATTGAAGGCTTGTTCTATCCAAGTCCTAGACACTATGCCATCTGGCCATAAATGAGGTGAAAGTACGTCAGACAGAAACGCTTCTTCAGGAAACTGGGATTTAAGGTGTCCATACAGGACATGAACTGAGTCAACAACCTCATCTTCCTCTGGAGGTAAATGCTTGCCAATGCCGCAGGGAAGTCTAGAGCAGGTGTATCTGGCCATCAGCCCTAAGGGAGTTCCCTGATGCTCCTCACTTACCAAGTCCTCTCCTTGGAGTAAGGAAGCAAAGCTGGTATATACAGGACACACAGGGGAGAGGGTGTGCTTCAAAGGCAACCACTTTGGGACCCATCAGAGCTCAGTTTGAGTCTGAGCTTTACCACCAACATGCAAATTAACTCCTCTGAGACTCACTTTTCTCCTCTGTGAGAATTCGAATGCCTACCGCCTGGGGCTGAGGCATTTCCACACAAAGTCTGTAGCATTTATGGCCTGTACTTCGCATTAGACACCTATCTGTTATGATTGATTTCTCTTTTGTGTATCCATCTGAGGCTTCTTGACTAAATTATGAGTTTCCCAGCTGAGAATCTGACACAGATGAGAATCTTCTGTCTTCCTGCAGGAAATGGTTATGGTTGAGGATGATGACAGTGTTGTTTATTTCAGCAAGTCTGGATGTGAAAGAAATGACCCTTTCTTCTTGGCAAAGAGAGAAAACCAACCTGTGATATAGACTGACATCTGGGCCTATCAGAAGGCCCTACCGTGTGCACAGACCTTCAGTCAGGACAAGGGGCCAATGAGAGTCTTGTGCTCTTAGATGAAATTGTCCGTGCTGTCCCCCTCGCGCGCGCGCGCGCGCGCGCGCGCGTGTGTGTGTGTGTTTGTGTGTGTGTTTGCTAGACCCACTGATAAGTATTTGGACATATAAGTTCTAAACCAAAGTTCAACTTTGATATAAGAAACCTGCAAGTTAGGATGGCATCATGTGAAATAATAGTAAACTAGGGTGTCAGGAAACCCGGGTCCCCTCTAAGCTCTGCCTCTAACAGGCTTTGTAATTGTTGCAAACTACCGAATTTCTTGGGTTTCATATTTCTTACACATTAATAACAAATAAACAACAACAAAAAAAGAGGCGTAAACAAGATGACCTCTTAGGATTCTTTTCAGGGCTATGTTTGAATCCATCAAATTATTGAATTTCTCTCTTCTCTCAGCTCTTTCGGGGCTTTGCTTGAATGTCTGCGGGAACACCTATTTCATTCATTTCCAGTTTCATGGTCTTTTTACATATCTGTCTTCCTTGCTAGGCTGTGGGTTTTTCAAGAGCAGAAAATAAATTTTATTCATTTTTATATTTTTCCACTCTGCTGAATGCTGTAAACATAGCATTACAGCATGTGGGAAGAGTGTTAGTTGAATTAATGTGGGCTGCTTTGGACAGTCAAGCTATAATTTATATCACTTATTTAACAATACACAACAATTTTGAATATAAGCATCAGGAAATAGTGTTTGCTGATTCTTTTCCCTTACCATTAATTTTTTTTAATCAATGAAGTAAAACAGATAAAAATGTAATCACATCTGTGCTTCCAGCTCCCATTCTAAACAATAACAGCTCATCATGGTCTGAAGCAGGAGGTCTTTCTGAAGTAGTTGCTTTTCTTTTGTTGTTGTTTTTGCTTTGAGCTAAAGAAAATTCCATGATGAGTACCAGACCTTTAAAAGGAGGATGACAGAGAGGGTCATTGTTTAGTCTCAACTTATTTGTTGGGTGTTTCTCACTACCTTTTAATATAGGTAAATGAAGCCTTAGGTCAGGCACAAATTTCACTTACTAATGATTCATAGGAAGGCAGTGATTTCTGTCAGAAATTGTTGGGCTGTGTGATTAGCATCTCAACTTACCTTCAAATATTCCATTCCAAAATCAGTAGATAATTTCTTCTACAGAGTCCTTAAAACTTCCAGATGTGTTTACTGCTCTGATTAGGGCTTGCGTCTTCTGTTATTGACTAGACTTCAGTCAGTTTTCTTTAGAAGAATATCATAATAATCCCAGTGAATTCTTCTTCTTATATTGTGAATTCGTTTAAACATAAACAAGTCTATCCCCCAGCTGGCTGGGCTTCTAAGTGGAAAGTGTATCCTAGGGAAAACACTCACTTCATGGAGATTTGGCGCCGGTGGTAGAAAGCACCCTGATAAATCCCTCAGTCAGCAGTAGAACCAAAAGGGCTTGCAAATTGAACAGGTGCTTTGATGTATTTATCTATGGTGGACAGCCTGCTATGCTAGACATTTGCTATAATAACTCCTTGATTGTATCCTCAGTTGTTTATCGAATGAAACATTTAAAGTAGTATATAATTAAAAACCTTAAAAGAGGCATCCCTCTTTGTTCCTTTAGTTTATTAGAAATATGATAGTCACTGGTACAAAGAAAAGCTCTTTTTTTTTCTTGTTTAAAAAATGTACTTTATCATAGTAAGCATCACATCCATCTTTTTTTTAATCTTTGAGTGACCATATAAAAAAAAAAAGTAGAGTGAGACCATTACAAAGCAGAGTCTTACATAGTTCTCTCCCCGTGCTCATTAAAATAGAAGGTGCTACCATGATGCAGAAAACAGCTCATCTCAAGTTTGATGACGGCTGATGAGTCTTCAGTCAGACTGCCAATTTTGATTGCTATCGGTCAGGAAATCAGCCTTTGTCCTTGGTCAGGATGATGGCATATGATCCTGCTTCACCCTATCAGCTGCTTCTTTGGACATCTTCAAGCTATGTTATTGTTATCCCAGAAAACCTCAATTTGATAAAGCAAAGTAAAGAAGAGCCTTGAAAAGTATATGTGAAGGAGAAATAAAAAGATTCCTAAAGACAAAACCTCTACAGTAGCTTCTTCCCAAAGGAGTAGAAGAAAATACTAGAATCCCTGGACAAGATGATGATGACTGAAGAAAAGACACCATTTTTATACCTAGCAAGTCTGAAATATTAAAGAAAGAGCAGCAAAATGAAGAGGAAGGATTTCTTTCCTATCAGCAGTCAGTGTAGCATCTTATTTCCAATAGGGACATTGGCAAAACAGTACTCTGCTTGTCATAGAATAAACATTCAATAAATATTTTATTAATGACGTTAGTATGTAGTAAAACACAGAGAGAAATTGAATTGTCGACAAGAAGTATGTGGATTGTTGGGGACAAAGGGACGTGGATAGAATCAGGTGATAACTGGGATCTCAGCTCGTAATGCAAATTTGGTATATTTCTCCTTAGATTAATGATGGCACCCAAACCTGATGGCCAGCTTCCCAAAGTGGATCTTGTTCAGGGCCTTGGAAACATCTAGAAATTTTTAATATCTGAAGCAAGACGGAGACATTTTGAATTTTTCTGTAGGACTCAGTAGGACTGGGGAGACACATCCAATTTGCCAGCTCAGCATTCCATTGAAGGGGTATCCTGTAACCTCCTTTCTCATTGCATAGTCCAGAGTTTTTCTTTACACCTTCATGATTCCACTGGACACTTTCCTGCTTGAACTCCTAATTTGTGGATGAAAATTTGGTGAGGTGGGATTTCTATAACTTTGGGAATTCTCTATCTTTGATATACATTTTATTTAAAAAAAATACTTTTGACTGTGGGAAATTTTACATAAACAAAGTAAAGAAAATAGTATTTTGAGCCTCAGGTACCCATTACTCAGCTTCCAGAGTCATCAATATTTTGCTAATCTTCTTTCATCTTTCCACCGTGCCCCTGAGTATTTTAAAGCAGTCTCAGACATCTTGTCCTTTCCTTTTGTAGATGTAAATATTATACTTTAGGATGCATATCTAACAAGTAAGCCTCCTATTTTTAATAACTGCATGGTCTGTATTTTATGGAGGATAGAGAGAGAATACTTTATGAAAGGACATTATCCTCTTCAGGCCTGACTCTGTGATATGATGGAGGTGTGATTGTGTGTGTGTGTGTGTGTGTGTGTACACACACATTTATACACATACGCATCCATGTAGGACTGGTCCTCTTTTGTAATTCAGGCCCCAGCTCAAATGTCACCTTCTCAAAAGGACTTCTCTGACCCCTAGCTAGAGTAACCTTTCCCCAACTAGGTCATGCTATTGTATAACCCTGTTTTAGTTTCTTCACAGCACTTACCACTATCTAATATTATCTTATTTATTAATTTATTTTTCCTTTTTTTGTCCATCTCCACCAACAAAAATGTAAGCTCCCTAATAGTAGTGACCTTTTCTGTTCACTTTATATCCCATAGAAAATCCTTCGTAAGTTTTGGTTGAATGAATGCATTTTAAGTAGTTAATGGAAGTTTTGTTAGCATTCTTCCAAAAATTTATTTTCCTTCCACACGTCCAAAAATGCATGACTTTCATTTGCCAATTCCTAGTGTATTTATAATTTGGTGAGATTTCCTCATGGTATGGAGTGAGGGACCAAAGATAATCCAGGATAGTTGTAATCTCTCTCCATAAATGACCTTAGACTGATATATTCAAGAGCCACTTCACTTGATCAGCAAATATAGTTATGAGTAGCATCTCGGTTTGGATTTCTCCCAGAAGAAAGCCATAACACAAGGATTCAGGTAAAAGTTTATTTGAGAAAGTGAAAAAAGGAAGCGAAAGGAGCCAATAAAGGGTGTGTTATGAAGCAAGTTACCGTCATTGGCTACTGGAGTTTGTCATCTTCCTGGAGAGATTTTGGGAGCCCAGGCAAAACACACACCTGAGCCCTCTCACCCAAGGTTGAAAGAGTTGGAATAATTTACCCACCAACTTCCATCAGTCACTAATTCCTGGTCACTAACATTCAGGAGGGCAAAGCAATCTGGAGATGCAAGGAAGAACCTTCAGGCAGGGAAATACAGGTGCTGGCCGTTAGAAATTAGGCAGTGTGCCCTATTAGGGGTGAGAGGGCATGGTTGGGGAAGGGACAGGCATCTTGCACTGGATAACACAATATGATTTTTTTAAATACATCTTTATTTCTCCACTTGCCCATCCCCTATCCTTGGTGCCTTTTGATGGGCATGCAGTCTTTGACAAAACTGTATTATGAAACATGCATGGTATATTTCTTAGTAAGCTGGATTAACTGTCAGCCTTGGATCTGTGGAACATTTTCAGAGCCTAACTAATAATTGTAAAACCTGTTATCTTGATATACACATACATTGACCATAAAGCTCATCAGAAAGTTACCCCATGCTCTAATAATAAAGTTTTGATCCAGGGCCCAATTATAGGCTTGGAAGCAAAGCACCTCTGTAGAGCAGGCATTGATGTTGTGTAATCATTCAAATATTTTATTATTTTATAATGTGCTTAAGTCTGGATAGTTAACATCCATTTCTCAGTCTTTCCATAGTTACTATCCTTTTTTTTTTTTTTTTTTACATATTCCATGAGGGATATGGAATATTCAGTGAAATCTTTGACTGATCTTTATACTTTCAATAGCCCAAATGAAAATTACCCTTGGTTGCCTTGGAACTTGGGGCATAAAATTCAGAAGAAATTTTTTTTAAATTATTCAAGCTTTGACTCTGGGAAGATAAACAACATGGATATGTAGGCTAACCAATGCTTAAATTCCTCTAACCTCTAATTCTAAATTCAGAAAAGAATAGGCTTTAAGGTTTTTGTTAATTTTTGCTTTGATTACAAGTTGTTGGAAGCTTAGAGTTAGTATCTAATAACACAATCTATGTAAAACACAAATTATTGGCTCAGAATGAGATCTAACTTCTAAGAAGATACAAAGGGACAATCATGTAAAAATGGTCTTTGTTTTCTTAGAAGGAATAAACAGGGATTGACTGAAAGGGAATCCCTTCAGATTCTAATGTTTAAAGCATTGCACGTTTTTAAAGGAGGAAAAGCATTACCTTTCAGATCACATGTATGAAACTGTTTACTTAAATGGCTACCTTAGGTTGGCATGGTTTTAAATCATGACCTTTAATCAAATGGTCAAAGGACCATTTGACCTTTGGCCTTTGTGTTTGTGATACAGGCACAATCTGTTAATGCAGATTTACAAACTGTGCTCCAGCAAGCCCCCTCAGGGCCCTTGGGGTGTCCAGAGCAGAGGGCCAAGCTGGCTGCACTGCATGCCTCCCACCCGCAGAGTGCCGTGCTTTCATCTGTTGTATGTACAACACTTCTGAGAACGTTTAAGTTGAAGGGACAGCCTCTGTTCTTTAAAAAAGCAGGCAAACAAAAATATTTAAACCGTTATATACTTCCTTATTTTGTTTAGACTGCTTTTCTGACCACTTCTCTTTAGGAAGTACTTCTTCTCTTTAGGAAGCCCTTGGATTTCTAGAGGAAAAACTAGCTGTTCTATGTCACATTAGCTTTTCTATGTCTAACTTCAGATTTACTTCCGTAACAGTGAGATTGTAAGCTCCTACAGGGCAAAGGACTGTGTATTCTTTACTCGGTGGGCGCTCAATAGTTTGCTTCACCAATAACTGTTGTATGAGCAACATTAAGGAAGTGCTTACTATTACCAGGGGCTATTCCAAGGCCTTTTTTCATGTTATGTTATTTAATCCCACACAAAACCCCCATGAGCCACCTGATTCTGCATTTGGTGAAACTATGACATAGGGAAGTTAAATTTATGCAAGGACCCACAGCTCTAAGTAGCACGGTCAAGATTCAAACACAGCTCTTCCTAATTCCGAATGTGGCCAACTCCCATGCTTCTAGCCACTGCCTATGTGGTGGTTTTAAAAATATGTCCACAAATTCTTTGATACTCTTCCCATCAAGAGGTGGAGTCCAGGTTTCCCTCCCTCGGAGTGGGGGCTGGACTTCATGACTCATTCCTAACGAACAGAATAATGTAGAAGTGAAGATGTGCAACTTCAGAGACTAAATCATTCAGAGACACTGTGGCTTCTGTCTTGGTTGCTCTGTCTTTTGGACCGTTCACGCTGGGGGAAACCAACAGCCGTGTTTTGAGCTGCCCTATGGAGAGGCCCACCCGGAAAGAAAGTGAGGGAGTCCCATGGCCAGTGTGGAATGAAGAGCTCAGGCCCCCAACCCAACAGCCAATGTGAAACCGAAGCCTCTTGACAGCAGCCACCATAGGAGTGACCTTGGAGGTGGAGCCTTCAGCACCAGTCCAGCCTCAGAATGACTGCAGTCCCCTCCCCGCCAACAACTTGACTGCAACCTTGTGAAAGACCCTGAGCCAGCGAAGCCTCTTCTAGGTCCCTGCGTCTAGACTGTAAGATAATAAATGCTTGTTGTTTGAAACTGAGCTAACTTGTCATGCAGTAATAGATAGCTAAGGCAGCCTAACACTGCCTTGATCATTAAAAAAATAAATTGTCTTCATTTTATTAAATCTTAAATTTTGAAATATTGATCCAGCAAGGAGAAATTTTCCAGAAAAAGAACAGTTGCCAAATGTGAGTAGTAAAATATTAATGCCCCGTCAACATAATAGTTATAATGACTTCCCTGGGATTTGGGATTTTGTAATTCAAAGGACAGCTGCCTTAAAAGTCCATGATTTAAAAGGAAGGGTATTAATAATAACCACATTGTTGAAGAGAGCATTTTGAACTTTTAAAAAATTCTTGTGGGAAAACTCAGGAAGTATTTTGTTTCGTAAGTTATCACTCAAAATCTTAAATTGTCAGGAGCAGGCTTGCACTGTACATTATTTAAAGAGAGATATAAAACAAAGTTGAATTTTAACCTCTTCCCTAGTGATTTCACTCAGCTTTTCAAAGGGGGTCCTAAAAGCTCATAGGTCAAGCCGTGTCTTGGTTTGCTCTGCCTGCCAAATTGAATTAACTCTGCTTTATGGCCACTTGCAGTTTAATAAATTACTTGGACTTTGATTAATATCTTTTGAGCTTAAGCCCAAGAATTTGTATAAGACTTTGGGACATAGTGCTGTAAACTTATTTAAAGATGGACTCTGAGAGCTGGAAGGGATAGGTTAGTGTTGGTTTTAGTACATGTATAGGTTCTGAATTTGGAGCATTTTAAGATCCTTATGGGAGATCCTAAATTATTTCCCTTTTTAAAAAATATGTGAAAGTGATTTTTTTCTTATATATCTACAAAGGAAGTGATTTAAGTAAGTTAAGGAATTCATTCATGAAGTAGATATGGCTAGTTCTTGTTTGGTTTTCAGAATGAATATAGAGGTACTGGTTTTCCTTCCCTACGTTGGAGAACCCAGATCAGACCCTGCTAGTCCTTCCCTTTCAATGTTTTTTCCTCCATGCAGCCTATTTTAAAGTATTTAAAAAATACTTTTTATATTGAACTGAACTTGAAAGTTTATGCTTGACCTTGATTCTGGGTTTGTGCTGCAGGGGAGGATAAAGATGAATATTGATAGCTGAGTATAAGGATCCATCATTACTATCATTCAGTCACTCACAAACCACTCCTTAATTCAGTCTGTACTTTGCCCAGCAGAGCAGGAGACTAGGTACTAGAATAGTATCATATGGTAAGCAACTCAGACATAGCCTCTGCCTCACAGGAGTTCATGGTCTAGAATGGAGGAGGACATTAACCAAGTATAAGGAAAAACAGTTTTAAGTACTGTGGAATCAAAGTATAAGGAGACATGATTCAGGTTGGGGCTTGGTGGTTAGGGGAGGCTTTCAAAGGAAGTTATTTGAGATCTAAAGGAGTAGAAGTAAGAGGAAGAAGGAAGAGCAATCTGGGCGGAGGGAACAGGAGGCAGAAAGGTACCCAGTACTGTTGAGAACTGAAAACAGTCAGGGTGGCTAGAGCCCAGAGAGCAAGGAGCATGGCCTAAGAAGAGGCCAGAGAAGTAAGCAGGGACTGTATCTCACATGGTCTTGCAGGCCGCACTGTAGTCTTTATCAGTAGAAAGGGAAATAGAAAACCATTGAAGGTTTTGAAGCAAAATAGTGAAACAATCAGGTTTGCATTTGAAGGAGGTCACTTCGCTCCATAATGAAGAATGGATGGAGGAGGTATGGACAGAGGTGTTCAGGGAGATGTGTTCTGAATCTGTTGGAGGCCAGAGGTGTTGGTAGCATGAGCCAGAGTGGTGGTGATAAAGATGGGGAGAAGTGGAGAGATTTACTGTTACTTACGGTTAATAGATATACCACTTATTTATGAGGGAAAGTAGACTGGACTTCGTGCTGACTTGGATATGATTGTGTGAGGGACACCATGGAAAACTGCCCAGTGTTTGTCTTCTTCAGGGGAACGGGGAACACTGGAGGGAGACCAGGCATAGGTTAGGAGAAAGTAGTTCAGTTTGGGGCCTTTTTAAGACATCCGTGAGGAGATTCCATGTGGTCTCGATCCTGGATCAGAGGTGTCTGGAGATATGAATTTGGAAGTCAGGGGTTTAGACACAGTATTGAAGCCACAAAGGTATCACTCTTAGCTCACAGGGTGAAAATGGAGTGAGAGAAGAAAGCATAGCTTTGAGCCATGAGGAATTCCAACATTTAAAAGCCACGTGGAGGAAAAGCTGACAAATAAGAATGAAAAGTGTGACAGAGAAGATGCTAGGGTGTCATCTCAGAGGCCAGGGAAAGAATCATTTCAGATGCTGCTGAGGGTAAAGTAAAAAGGGCCCTGTAAGTGTCCTTTGGGTTAGTAAAATGACATCTGGAAGGACTTCAGAGAGAGCTGGGCTGGTGTAATGATGGAGCAGAGGCTAGAGTGAAGCGTCATGGGGAGCGGGGGTGTGAACAAAGGGGCGCAGTGGATAGAGATGGCTCAAGACATTTGGCTCTGGAGGGGAACAAAAGGATGGAGCTTTAACTAGAGGAGGAAATAGCATTAAGGGAGAGGTTTCTAAAGTTAGGAGACCCAAGCTTGTCCAAGGGTTGATGGGAAAGAGCAATGGGGAGGATGAGGGTTGGAGAGAGAGAAAGGGTGGGTAATCAATCGTGCAGGATTCCCAAGAAGACAGAAGGAGTTCCACTCTGAGGACAGCTGGAGGAATCAGAGAGGAGAGAGGATTCCTTCCCTTCTGCACTAGGAGGGAAGAAGGGAAGGGTGCAGATGCCGAGGTGTGGTAGCTGCAAGTTAAAGGCGTTTCTATGAAATGGCTTCTTTGAAAAGTAGCTGAATGGGAGAGAGAAAGGGATGGCATCCTGGCAAAGAAAGGAAGTAGTTTCAGATTTTTGAGGAGGACAGAGAAAGCTCGAATATATGAAAGGGAGTAAATTCGTAAAGCTTAGTAGGATCCCTAGTCACTTCTTGAAGGCCCAGTTGAGGCTGATGTTCACAAATTCATGGTGATACACTGTTAAAAGAATTATAAAGTATTTGATGCTTTCTGGAGGCACTCAGCCATTGCCAGCACAGGGAAAGTGGGATCATCTAGGCCTAAGGTTTTGTCAGAGAGCTGTGATGAAAAGATGGCAGCAGCAAGGGAGCCTCTGAAATGATCAACCAGGAATCTAAGCTGGTTAAGAAAAAAGTTAAGACAGGAGAGAGAGAGAGTAGAAGTCAGAGTAGTTGATTAAAAGTGATAGAAGAATAGAGGTCAGCGATCAGAACAGGATGCTGCACCCCAGAACAAAGAAATTTGAATCTTTAAGGGTGGGGCCCATAGATGATTTAAAGCTCACTGGTGATTCCGGTGCTTTTTTTTTTTTTAAAGGAATATAAGGATGTAGTGTAAAAAAAAAAAAAAACAGGAATATGATGAAGTGATTGTTATTAAGCCCATAATGATCAAAGATACTAGCAGTGTGAAATCAAGATGAAGACACAATTAGAGAAAGCAGCCAGAAAAAGTGTGCCTTTAAAATAAAACAAAAACTCTAAAACCATGCATTTCCTCCTTCACAGATTGAAGGCATAGGTCTTGCCCTCTTGCTCATTCTCTTTGATGTTAGACGTCCACAGCAAAGAAGTAAAAATTATTATAGGGAAGCTAGTACAATTCAGGACAAATTCTCTGGTGTTTTGGGATTTGACTGATGAAAGAAAACAGGAACTAGAAACATGGTACTTATTTGTTCACTACAGTCTCTTTGGAGGAACAGCACTTTGGCTCACCTGGCATGGGATGGTGTCAGCCTGGCTGCAGAGGTCTGAATGTGAGGCCTGGGTTCCTATAAGGGGCCTGCTTGGCCCTCAGTTAGCCTAGATCCTTGGACTCAGTGGCTCTATCATGGGCCACTCACCTTGCCAATGGTGTCCGAATGTTATTAATTGAAATCACATATGAAAGTATAATACATTAATTTTTTTCCTGGAATTCAGTAATAAGGATCGTCACTGCCACGTTTTTTCAGTTCAGACAACTCCCTTCTGTTCTCTACATATTAAATAGAAGGTCATTGTATAGTTAACGTCTGGCTAAGTGGAGTGCTTATGAAATGTACAGGGCTCGTAGGCATAACGACCGCCTAAGAAAGCCCCAGCAAATCTAGCCAGATACTCCTGCCCCCAGCCCGTAGCCCTTATCTGTCATTCCATAAATTTCATGTCAAGGGCATTTTCTAGACAAGACGATCATAAGAAGATGCAGGTAGACCTGAAGTAGGTTGTGAAAACTCTGGCATGTTTTACCATGGGATTAGGGTTCTCTGGAGAAACAGAACCAATAGGATGTGCGTGTATATAGGAGATTTATTTCAAGGAATTAGCTCACACAGTTATGGAAGCTAGCAAGTACAAAATGTGCAGGGCAGGCTGGAGCCCAGGAGCAGAGCTGAAGTTGCACTTCAGATTCAAAAGCTGTCTGTTGCAGAATTCCCTCTTAACTCTGGGAAGTCAGTCTTTTGTTTCATTTAGGGCATCAGCTGGTTCGATGAGTCCACCCACCTTCTGGAAGGCAATCTGCTTAAAGTCTACTGATTTAAATGGTAATCTCATCCAAAAACCCTCAGAATAGTGTTTGACCATGTATCTGGGCACTGTGGCCCAGTCAGGTGGATGCATAAAATGAACCTGACACCAAGGCGGATTATAGCACTGTCTTCTCTGGATTCAACATAACAAAAAATACTCAATCTAATTAATCATTTGTCAAGTGCTTCACATACAGCAGGTGCTATGTAGAACATAAACATTACACTGCAAGTTTGGTTTGGTCTTTGCTGGGAATCATGAGCATTTTGCTGCATGTATTGTTTGGCTCTTGGGTCTTATAACACTTAGTTCTGGGCAGATAGAAAGCACACAGACTGCTCAGTGCCAGCGACAAGAGACTTTATAATGATGTGTTTGAAACCAAAGCTTCGTGAAGCAAGACACCACAAGCAGTTAATAGATTTCCATTTGACAGTAGCTATAAACGTTAATCAGAAAAATCACTGCAGTGTTCAGCTCATACACTGGTTGGAGCAGAAGCCACAGCCATAGAAGCCCTTATTTATCCTCCTTTAGCTCCGTCTCACCATTGCCAAATCATCTTAACTAATTGTTGTTCTGACTGCCCATGCTCTCAAAAATCATCTTATTAGCCTAAGGATTGATTTTCAGATTCTTTAGCCTGGTATTCGTAGCCCTGTGATGTTACCCCAACCTACTTACCCATCTGGATTTTCTGCTGAGCTTCAAGCTGAACTGCTCCTTTGCCCTCAGAATATCTCATTTGTTTCTGCCCAACAATTTTGTTCATGTTGTTCCCTCCACAGTGGCCTTTCTCTCTATTTTTTTGCATCCTCTCATTCTACTCATCCTTTGAGGCGCAGCTCAAAGGCCACAATGTCAAACTCCACAGTGTCTGCTCCAATCCTTCTCCTGCATCTGCTCCATTTCCAGCTACAAGCTCCCTTGTTCCTTTTCCCTGGCACTTTATTGGCGTGTTTATTAAGACTCTCACACTTTCTGTCACTTGAGTTTCTCATGGGCATTGCCTTCTTACATATGGCATGAATTCAGGGTCGAAGTCTGCAGCTTCCCCGGTAGCCTCACTACAGCGCCTTGCAGATGACGAGTGTTCTGCTCTGTGAGATCTTGTCGAGAAAAATCAAAATAAGGGACCTAATATGTAAAATGTCATTATGATTTATATTAAATTCATCAAGGAAATAATTTCGGTTGATTTTTTTTTTGAATATCCTCCACAGCAATGTGTTGGGCCATAGTAGGCATTCAGTAATTAGTAATTGATGGATTTATTCTCTACGTGATAAAGTTATTTTGGGTGCATTCAGACTAAAGTAGAATTTATGATACAGGTTTCAAAAGGTAACATTGCTGATGCACATTATGGGGGCACTATGGTATCTTTTAAAGTCCAGCAAATAGAAAAATGAGTCAATCATGAGTCAGAATCATTGATGGAATTATGCCACCATCAAGCTCTAAAGGATTGGCGCTGATGTCGATAGAAAATACCCCACTCTGAGAGCACCCATAGCTAGCTTTCTGTACTGAACTAACAGTGTGAGTATGTTCTTTTGCTGGGGAAAAGACTTGGTGGTCCAGTCATCGTGGTTTTTTAAATTTTTTTCATTTCTAAACTTAATATGACTGATTTTCTGTTTCCTCCATCTCTGGTGGTGAGTTTTCTGAAGATATTCTTGATTTCTCCTGATTTAAATCACAGCAAAAGAGACTTAGGTAAATATCAAGAGAGACTGCCTATGACATCCGATTTGAAAAGTGTACTTCAATCAACATTGACTTTTATGTCATACATTATGTTGAATAAGGAGGGTCTGACTTAAGCTCAGTGTGCTTTAGAGAAGAGAGCATATTTGTGTTTGTTGGTTTGTTTTCATGTATTTTAAAGTCCTTATTGAGATATAATTGACTAATAACACTGTGCAAGTTTACAGTATACACTGCGATGATCTATGTATACACATTGTGAAATGGTTACCACATGAATGTTAGTTAACACATCCATCACTTCACGTAGTTACTTTTCTGTGTGTGGTAAGAACATTTAAGATCTATTCTCTTAGCAAATTTCAAGTTTACAATACAGTATTGTTAACTATAGTCACCATGCTGTACCTTAGGTCTCTAGGACGTATTCATCTTATAACTGAAAGTTTACACCCTTTGACAAATATCTCCAAGTTTCACTCAACTCCCAACCCCTCTAGCCACCATCCTACTTTATTTTTGAGTTTGCCTTTTTTAGATTCTACAGGTAAGTGAGATTGTCCAGTATTCTTTGTTCACAGGAGAGACTCATAATGGAGCAGTTGAAACCAAAGCACTGATAAGCAGAACAGTCACAAATACCAGTAGGCTCACCGTGAGTGGAGCCCTAGTTGTCACAGGAGGTGGAACTGCCCGGACACCCACTTCTGTCTGCTTATCCGCACAGGTGGGGCAGCAGCGGTTAGTTGAACTCAGCAAACCTGGGTTCCATACTGTGTGAAGAGCAGACACGGGCTTTGGCAGCACACAGCCTAGAGGCATTTAATTACATTCACAACTAACCCCATGGGAGGCAGGAGAGATGGAGGAAACAGAGACCTATGGTCCTGGAGAGTCAGGGAAGGCTTCTCAGAAGATATACCTTTTGAGCCCATTCTTGAAAAGCACCCCTCTCCCACCCCATAGAGAAAAGGGGAAGGGGAGTTCTTAAAGGGACAGCTCATACACATGGAACTATAAAAGAAGATGGTGTGTTAGGTAAATTTGATAAGTGGTTTGAGGTGGCTGGACCAGAGGATATTTGAGGGTAGTTGAAGGGAAATGAGGCTGGAAAAGTCCGTAGGATTCATACATAGCGTCAGGGATCTTGGACGTTTTCTGGGTCCCGGTAGGTAGCTGCCCCAGAATTTCTTTTGTAGGTAAGTGACATCAGATTTGTTTTTTTAGAAATAAACCCATGGGTAAGCAGTCAGATCCATTCCACCTGCCTTCACTAATCAAGGTTGTTTGAAGACTTGCCTGTCCTTTAAGCGGCACCTAGCCAAAACAGTTAGATGTTTGCCAGAGTTATTTTCCAGGAACTTGGAGTCAGCAACATCTATTTTGAGCTGAGCTGATTAAGACTGGATCGGACCACCGACCCTGGGCATGCTTAATTGTCTGCTCGGTGACCTTTTGACATCGGAGGACCGAAAACGCTACCCTTCAAAGGTGCAAGAGACCTGTTGCCTAGTTACGCCCGTGCAGATGGATGATTCCCGCACCTTTTTCCAATCACCTTCCCCCACGCCTCCCACGCCTCAGACCACTCGGCTTCTTCATTCGTGTCCCATAAATACCCCAAGCCCCCTTGCCTTCAGGGAGGCGGATTTGAGATTTGTTCTCCCATCTCCTCGCTTGGCTGCTTTGTTAATCAACCCTCTCTGCTGCAAACCTCGGTGTCTCAGCGTTTTGGTTTGCTGTGCGTCGGGGCAAGACGAACCTGGTTCAGTGACAGCTCACTATGAAGAAGAAAGATGGTTGGATTGCACTGACTGACAGGGCAGAGGTGTATTTTTTTTAATAATAAGCCAGTAACTTGTCTTACTCTTGCACAATGAGTAGGATTTTGCCAGCATCTTCACAGGGTGAAAGGAAGCCTGGTATTTATCACCAAATCTTTTGAGGTAAATATAACACAATGCTATATTCCATTTTTTGAGGCCAGTTATCCACTATAGTGTGTGAAAATGAATAAAAGTGCAGACAGACAAGGGATTGCAGTGGTTCTGTAACAGGGAGTCAAGAAACCAGACAGGATATTTAAGCTATGGCTATTGGAGTTGGCAAGGGTTCAGCTCCAGAAAAAATAAATATTGTGAGTTAGTGGTGGTGATGAAAGTGACGTAAATAGAGTGGTATGTTCCTTTTTGTGCTGTTGTAGGAAAAGGAAGCTTTAAACCTAACGAGATGGGGTCTTGTGAACAGCCTATTTTTTTTGTGTGTGTGGTACGCGGGCCTCCTCTTACTGTTGTGGCCTCTCCCGTTGCGGAGCACAGGCTCCGGACGCGCAGGCTCAGCGGCCATGGCTCACGGGCCCAGCCGCTCCGCGGCATGTGGGATCTTCCCAGACCGGGGCACGAACCCGTGTCCCCTGCATCGGCAGGCGGACTCTCAACCACTGCGCCACCAGGGAAGCCCCAGGAAGCCCCTGAACAGCTTATTCTATTTACAGCTCTTTACTATTTACAGCTCTTTTTCAACAGTGATCTAAGGATCTTCCCCTTAGATAGTTGAGACCTCATAACTTGTTTCCTCTGAAATGTTTCTAGTCACTGACATTGCTCTGTAGAAAATTGATTTTTGAGCTTTTAGGGAACTTTATTCCCAATTTATTTGGGAATAGAACTTTGAAAATCATGAAGTCATTTATTGATCAAGTGTTTATGGAGGCGCAGACTTACCTCAGTGGTGAAGGAGGGACTGACCAATCCTTTGCCTTCGTGGAGTTTACAATCCAGTGCAAATGTTGCATGATAGTCACTAGACTTAGTTTTTGATGCTGCAGCCCTCTTTTTCCTAACACTTCTCCTGAGGAAGCAATTGAAACTTTACAGATGATATATATTGGAGCCCAAACTCCGGTTCATTGGCAAAAAAAGTAGCATTTATATTAGAGTTTTGCTAACAGCATGTCCGTAAGAAGCCATGTTCTTTCTCTCCTGCTAGCTGCAGGTTGCTTTAGTCTTTGGGCTACTATTTCCTCATCTGTAGAATTCATAGGTTAGACCAGATTGTTAGTTTTCAACTCTAGCTGCTGATTAGAATCACCTGAAAGCTCACCCTTGCCCAATTGAATCAGAATTGCCAGTTGGAAGAGGAGGCAGATGTGTATTTTTAAAGCTCCCAGGTGATTCTTTTTTTTGTTGTTGTTTTTTTAAACCAGGGCTGAAATTCACCAGATTAGGTTGGAGGTCCCAACTGGAATTCTATAGGTGAGTTTTCCATGCCCGTGGGTATGGAGCTTAATAATCTTTTAAATTAGTTGTCAACATAAAAAATTTCCAGTTTCTCTTGGAAAAATGGAAAGATTGGGTAACAGTTGGGCTTAAAATTCTGAGTGGTAAAAATTAAACAAAGTAAACCCCAATTTCTACCTGGCCCACTTCGTTTATTTGTGTTACCTTCCTGGCCCTTGAAGCCATTTTCATTTGAATTGGATGGTCTCTATATGGTCTCCAAAGTCTCAAATCATTTAAATTGCGTGTTTCCAAAGCAGGAAAACTAGTGCAAATAAATGGCACCTTTATCCATAAGCTGGTTGTTATATTAAATCAAAGGGAACTTAATCTTTGAGGATGGAAAAACCCCAGGGTCCAGTGGAAGGAGAGAGAGTGGCATTAACAGCAGAACTCCACGTGCTACTATGTACAGGACACCTGCTGGGGGCAAGAGGGAGGGGGAGGAAGGGGATTAATTCATCTTCCTGGGATTTTTAATGAAGCTGTTCCCTTCTTTTTCATTCTTTCCTGTTTGAGAGCTGGTTCATTAGTTGGGATGTGACTGGCCCTCCCAAGGGAGCAGAGAGGCAATTATCAGAGATTTTACTCACTTTCCTGTGAGCCTTTTGCTGGGAAGCCTCTTGAGGATTCGCTGTCTTTTGGCTTCCTTGTGGCTCCTTGCTGTGTCTGCCTGAGAGCAAATACCTGGTTGGAAGGACTGATTTGTATGGCTTATTGGTAGCTGCCTATCATGAGATTTAAGTGGGTGTATTGGAATTAATAGGATTTTACTTTTTACAGATTGAAAATATGTGCTTGGTTTGTGAAGAACCTCTTGCCCAAAGTGAATATTCCTTTGTGCCTTGCTCTATTTAAAAAAAATTTTTTTCACTAGGAGTGATGGTGCTTAAGAGTACAAACTTGTAAAGAGAAGTAAATAAGCCATAGAGATCTAATGCACATCACAGTGAATACAGACAATTGTACTATAATTGTGTAATGTGATAAATATCACTATTAGCAATCATATACAAATATATAAATGTATCAAAGTAATCTGCTGTACACCTATGATATATGTTATATATGGTGGCAGTAATAAAAAGTAGCATGTAATTATCTGCCTGAAGTGTTCCAGGTACTTTTCATAAATATCCAATTTATTCCTCACAACTCTCCTATGAACTAGGTGTTGTTATTATTCCTGTTTTGTAGATGAGGAACAATGAGGCTCAAAGCCAGTTATTTGATTTCCCATATATCAGAGCTATGTTAAGTGAGATCCATTAACCTGTATAACCAGAAGTCTTTTAGCAGTTTTTTGGTAAATTCAGATGTGTATTGGTTTTGACAAAGACAAGGCACACTGTTGTATATTAAATATATTTTTCCCCTAGTTCCATCAGTTACTTCACTGGATATGTTGTTATTGTCTATTGATGTTGTTTACACATGGTGGACTGCGAAATTCCATGCAACTGCAAAAATCTTTAATTTAGCTAAGGTTGTTGCCTATATTTCTTGCCTTAAAAAAATTGCAATGGTAACCCAAGCAAATTATTTATTATCCACATGACCCTGGGAGTCTCTGCCCCAGTCTCCTTGCTAGAAAAAGATGGTAATATATACCTGACCTCAGTCCATAGGGGATACTTCCAGGATCAAATGTGATAATGAATGAAATGTATTTCATCAACTCTAGAAATTGCCCATGTGTATTTTAAGTAGGATGTATTCATTGTGATGCAGAATATGAGATGAACATTCTTTTGTTAAAGAATTGTTGATAGTTAAAAACAGCAATCTATGGATATTTTTCCATTTGAGGGATTTAATCCCATTAAAGGTTTTTAGATTGACTAGACAATGACAGTTTCTCTCCGAAACCCAGGCTGAAAGTTGATTTCGTTTTCCTACTGGTTTCCCGTGGGTTCCCCTTCCATGCTGTCTAGAGGGAACTGCCGCCAAGCTAAGCTCTCTTCAGTGTGAATGGGTAATGTGATGGGTTAATTTCTCTTGTTGAAGCCACGTCTATTCTTCGGTGCTGAAAGGTTACTTATATGTACTCAACCTCTGCAGTAAGTTGACACATGATGTGAATCTGCCCTTTATATAGCTCATGCTTAAGTTGACACATGACGTGAATCTGCCCCTATACAGCTCATACTAACATGTCAGGAAAAGATTAGTTGGGAGCAGGAGGATAATGGGGGCACAATGTCGCTTGTCTATTAAGTAATTTAAATAATAAGTTGAGCCTTTCATTGTTTATGTGTGGTTGTGTGCTTGTCATAACTAATTATCTTGTTGCAAAAATAGCAGCCTTTAAAAGTAAAAAGCTGAAAACGGGTCCATACTCTTAGGTCTCCGTCCCTGTGACAGCGTGTGCACATATGTATGTATATGCATACATGCATATAAACATGGATATGTATGTGGTGTGTGTGTGCATACTTACTATAACTAGTGCTATATATAATTACTGTAGTGAATTCAACAATGACAACGGGAAATATAATTTTCCCCAGTAAATGCTTTAGCTGCCCAAGAAACTTTTTTGTGTTTCATATTGTGGGATAAAATAAACATTTATTTTAAAACAATTTTCTCATAACATTCTCTGTTTGGCACATACAAAACCAATATTAACTCTGAGTAATCTTATGAAAATAGTGAAGGATAAACGCTGAGTTCTATAATCTCTCCTCTATTTGAAGACTTATAAAAACTCCTAAATTTATTTTATTTTTTGAAATTAGTATGTATTTTGAAGTTTTATGTTGGTTTCAAGATAATTTTAAGTCTCTTAAAGGTTACTTATTAATACAAGTTTTAACTTATTTGTTTAAACTCAGTTAATACAAATTTCTGCTTAAAGGAGAGGGGTTTTACTTCCAACCTCTTCAGTAATGTCTAACTTAAAAAAAAAAAAAAAGCCAAACTAGAAGCTATATAAACCACACTACCAAATACCTGTTTTTTGACATTAATAAATTAGGCTTTTGACTACATCCAACATAATAAATTATCTACTTGTTAATACTTCTGTTTCAGAAGCTAAATGCCAGTTGTCATTACTGTGTGTTTTAAAGGTTTTTACTAAACTTTTGTTCCCTGGTGTGAATGTGGACAGGGGAATTTACAGTATATTCATTAAAAATTCCAATCAATCAGTTTCATATATTATGAGCCTGTAGCCAAGGTAGAGAAGAAATTGAAAGACTAATGAGTATGGCACTAGCACAGTGAGATGGATGGGCTACTTCTTTCTGTTTGCTAGCTGGGCTAGAGATTGATGAGTAAGTCCCATTGTCTTAACACACTAATGATGATCTAGCTTTTTGGAGTTCAAACTACTACATCTCCCACTTTGTGAGGACAGCTTGATAAGCAGACCAGTCATGGGCATTTGAGACCATTCAAATCCTACTCTTCTCACTTCCTACCCACATGATATGTATGGACTATGTGTGTCCCCCCGAAATCCGCATGTTGAAGTCCTAATCCCCAATGTGACTGTATTTGGAAATAGGGCCTGTGTGGATGGAGGTGATAAAGGTCAAATGAGGTCATAAGGGTGGGGCCCTAACCCAATAGGGCTAGTGACCTTATAAGAAGAGGAAGAGACACCAGAGCTCTCTCTCTGACACCTGAGGACACAGTGGGAAGGCAGGCATCTGCAAGACAGAGTTCTCACCAGGAACAGAATTGGCTAGCTCTCTCTCTGACACCTGAGGACACAGTGGGAAGGCAGGCATCTGCAAGACAGAGTTCTCACCAGGAACAGAATTGGCTAACAGAAGAACAGAATTGGACTTCCAGCCTCCAGAACTGTGAGAAATAACTTTCTGTTGTTTAAGCCACCTAGTCTGTGGTATTTTGTGTGGCAGCCAAGCAGACTAAAATACCACCACGTAAGCAGATACTTAACTTTAGTAGATAGGTAAGCAGGTTACTTAAAATTTCAGATCCTGGCTCTACCATTTACTAGGCATACGAGCACATTACTTTTTTCTTCAACCCTGCAAAGTGGTTTTGTTAGGTTTAAGCTTTGTTTGGCTGACAGGCAGGCTGGCTGGATGAATTTTGCCCTCTCCCTCATTCTCTCTGTTCACCACATTTGGTCATAGCAACCTTTTTCTAAATTTAGACCTCATTATTTCATTATCTGCATAAAATTCTTTGGTTGTTCCTCAGTGTTCTTAGAATAAATCTTTACCATTTTCCTCAAAGCCATGTGGTCTGGCACCTGTTTACCTCTCCAGCTTCATATTGCAACCCTCCTTTTTGGCAGTGGCCACATCTATCTTCTTTTGGGTCCTTAGACTCTGCCCCTCACTATGCTCCCCACTGTGTCCCCCTTATGTAATGACTGTCAGTTCAATTGTCATTTCTTTAGGGAGGCCTTTCCTCCATGTCCTTGACTGGCTATATGTTTATCTCTACGATTATTTCATTCATGTTTGTCTTCCCCCCAGCAGCATGAGGGTGTGACTGTGTGTGTTTGGTTCCAACTCTGCCTTCAGCACCTAGCTCAGTGTTGGCGTCATTATCAGAGCTGTCTGAGTATTTATGGAAGGGAACGTGAAGAAAGGAAAAGAAATGCATGAAGATCTCATCCAGGGAAAGTGAGGTGCAAGCATGAAACCTTAGGGAAGTGGGGTGCTGGCGGAAGAGACTGGTGGGAACCAGGTGAAGAGTGGAAAAGCACAGGCAATGAGTCTTAGCTTCTTCAAGACTTTGCCTCTGGCATACCACCCGCAACTCAGACACCTAAGCGGTTATAGAAATAATCCTTCTGGTATGCAGGCTTTCTCTTTTTGTCAGAGGCATGGGACCCAGGGACCAAGAGCTGCCTAATAAGTAAATTCTGATGAAACTGTTCAGGGCCACATTTTGGAAATCAGCTCTTAAAAATGAGTGGTTGAGCTTCCCTGGCGGCCCAGTGGTTAAGAATCCACCTCCCAATGCAAGAGACACGGGTTTGAGCCCTGGTCCGGGAAGATCCCACATGCCGCGGAGCAGCTAAGCCCATGCGCCACAACTCCTGAGCCCGTGAGCCACAACTGTTGAAGCCCATGTGCTTAGAGTCAGTGCTCCACAACAAGAGAAGCCACCACCGTGAGAAGCCTGCGCACCACAATGAAGAGTAGCCCCCGTTTACCACAACTAGAGAAAGCCCACACACAGCAACAAAGACCCAACACAGCCAAAAAAAAAAAAAAAAAAGAGTGGTCAGTCTAATGCTCACCTTTCCAATCCAAACACACTGACTTGGACAAAGAAACTGAGAATTACTGTATAGAGCTTATTTGAATTGTTGGTTTTCTCTTGTCAGTCTGTTACAGGTCATAGCTCTGTTTCTGTCATTAGAATGATTTCAGTGTTTCAGCCTGGACTCTCTGAGTCATAAGTTTTTAGCATGACCATGGGAATTATGAGGTCGCTTACTAAAATGAAGCTAAATTAAAATAATACTTGTTTGGGATTTTTTTTTTTTTTTACTTTTGTACCCAATAAAGATGTAAGGGGGGAGACTTTAGATTTTTAATAAGTTTATTAATTCAGATATAAATTTAAGCTATTTTGTCATAATATGTAAACTATTTTCCCCCATAGTAGACCTATTTTCTAATAGATAATGAGATTCCCAAATATTTGCTTTGTGTAAGGTTACAGTCAATTTCTTATTATTGAGAGCAGGTTTCTTCCTTTGTGTCTGGCTTATTGCGGTTATGAGACTGAGTACTTTGTTTTAGATATTTGACGACAAACTGTGTGTTTAAGAACACGTGTATATATAGGGAGGCCCTCAAATCCGAAAAGGATAGAAGGTTGAAATGCCAACACTTCCTATTGTATAGTTTTTTGTTAGGGAGGTATAGCTATTCATCAAAACACGTTTCTGAAATGGAAAACTAGAATGTGCTAAACATAGCATCTAGCTTAAGCTTTTGAAAAACAAAAAGTTCCAGAAAATAACTCATGATTCTTAGTTTCAATATTACACTGATAAATATTTAAAGACTACCTTATAAAAAAGTAAGGGGGAAAGTCATGATTTTAAGGCTTATACTGCAGTTCCTGAAAGATTTTAGTATTTATTTAACCTTTTCCTTATTTAATTTATAATAAAATTACTGTCATCTCTGTAAACATTTATATAATAATGTTTCATCTACTTTTCCATTAAAAATTACTAAAATAAATAAGGAGTCCTGGTGAATGAGAGATAATTTAATAAACGTATTTCTTGGTAGAAAACTAATCAAGTCCTGCTATAAATGCATATTTAGAGAGAAGCACAGTAGACAAGCTTAATGACTTAGTCAATGATATGACTTCAGGGAAAATGTTCTTATGCCATATTAGCCATATCTTTTAATACTTGCATTGAAAATAAAATTACATTCCAAGATAATGAGGATTGTGGAATTTTATAATTGGTTTTTTAAATCCTAAATTAACAGCAGTATAAACGTACATTTTTAGGTTAAATCTGAGCTTTTTCTTAAACTAAAATCTTAGTTTAAACTAAAATATTTTCCTGGAAGCTTTCCAAATGGGATAGTCATCTTTCTGGAAATACAAAATAAAGGAGAAAGGTGGGTGGCTGGAACACAAACCTCTTCAGAGACCTTTCAACCTGTAGCTGTAATTTATGTATTTTATCCTATTTACCATAGAATTTTTAAAGAATATTTTTTAAATAATTTAGTATTTCTATCCCATTGATTTATTTTTTTAAACAAGGAAAAAATTTGCTCATAGCCACGTAATTTAGCACATTCAGAGCTAATACTAGATTCCAGGTCTTTGACTTCTGATGCAGTTTGCCTTTGTCCTCTTCTACCTGCTGGCTACTTGTCCTCAGAGCTCCTCAGGAATCTGCATTGGTGTTTATTGAGAATTAATGGTGTGCCAGCACTGCTGTGGGTGTCCAGGATATAATTATGAATAGAGTTCACATTCTGACTCAAATTAGCTTTCTCTCCTTGTTCCAACGGAGACTGCCCTTTTGCTTCATCTGCAGCATTGAGTTGCAAGTTTCTTTTTACTTTGAAAGTTTTAGAGAACGAGAGTGGGGCTCTCATCAGAAACACCTGTGTGAAAAGCTCAGCTGCCTCGTGTGAATGAGGTCTCTGGAAGGTGATAGATGATGCAGGTAAGAACGCAACCCGTAAAATATGGACCTAGTCAAGAGAAAGGAATGAAGCAAGTGTGAAGCAGAGGGAAAGCAGGAGGGTCATGACCACATTCTGTGGTTGTGTGCTGACAGACTGAAGGAGGAGCAGACCAGGAATGTCTCAGCCAAGTTGCCTCAGTTTTTCCAAGTGTATGATGGGGTCAAAGAGGGTTGAACTAGGCGATTCCTAGAGTCCTTGGCAGAGGTAATATTCTCAGTTATGAGTGTCTGTACACACACACACACAATGCACTTGCTAATGTCTGTCATCATGAGCATCTTCTATCTTCTCCACTACAAGTAAAAGAATCTGATTTTTCCTTCCAGACTAGAAGTAACTAGGTCATAGTGACCCAAGTGAGTAAATTAAACAGACTGAAAAGGTACACTGGGATGTACTTATTTGGGGGAAAATGATGAAAAAATGAAGTAGGAAATGATTCTCTTTCCAGGAATAATTGTTCTCTGTTGCCAATTGAGCAACTCTGTGACCTTCTTGAAAATAGAGAATTCTGTAAATAGTGCTGGGATGGTAGGTACTGTGTGACACAGAGCCTAAGTTAGATATGGTGAAAAGGAATGGAATTATTTTGGTTAATAATGAGCACCTGAATTAAAAGCAGAGCAGCTGGGTCCAGAGGCAGCTGTCAGGTTAGCAAAGCCAGAGGAGTAACTTTGGACAGTGTTTTTCTTATACTGAATGTAATGATTTTTAGGAACAGGGTTCTTTGAAAATATGTTGTAAATGTTGGGTAAGGTAAATTTCAGTATGAATTTTTAAAGTCTATAAAATGGAATCATTTAATTCTGACTTTATGACAATTAAACGGTAGTTCCAAGTAACTTTGTTCTAGAAAGAGGTTTCTCTTATCCTGGGAAAGGGGCAGTTTTTGAAGTTTGAGACAAGACAAATATTGTCTGTTGTCTTCTAACAAATTACTCTCCGACTTTTCATTGGGAAAGGTTGGTCCAGGGAACTTATGATAGCCTGATGGGACGTGGGAAAAGGAAGATTATTCCGTATGTGTATGATCTGTGAACGGTTGATGAAGGAGGTAAGGTGGTGGGAGGGTGTTTTCTTAATCCATTTGGGCTGCTGTCACAGAACCACAGGCCCAGTGGCTTATAAATAATAAACTTCTCACAGTTCTGTAGCCTGGGAAGTCCAGGATCAAGGAGCCGGCAAGTTCTGTTCCTGGTTCCTAGGCAGCCATCTCTTTTCTTTGTCCTCAGGTAGCAGAAGGGGCCAGGGAGCTCTTTGGGGTCTCCTTCGTGAGGGCATTCATCCTACTCAGGAGGGTTCCATGCTCCTGACCTAATCACCTCTCAAAGGCCTCGCCCCCTAATACAATCGTACTGGGCGTTCGGTTTCAGCATTTGAATTTGGGGGGAGCACATTCAGTCTATAGCAGGTGAATCGCACATGTTGGGATTTTCACGGAAAGCTTTTGAAATGGGAGAGACGGTAAAATTATCTCCACTTTACAGATAAGGAGATTGAGGCTTAGACCTATTCACGTCTAGTATGGTCTACTTTGACAGACCAATCCATTATCCGTCTCAGCCTATACTGAAGGAGATGCCAGAGAGAGAGAGAAAAATGTCTCACGGTGGCAGGGAAAGGGCCCACTTTCTCCTTGCCAGTGCTTCCGCCACCCTTGCCTCTGCCAGCCAGGTCCAAGCACCTTGTCTTAGAGCCTCACAAGACCTTCCCCTCTGGCCAGTATTCAGGCATCTTTCTAGAACCCTCATTCCCCTGACAATAGGAAAAGCCAGACTCGCAGGCCCAGGGCAGCACCAAGAGGAGAGGAGCCTCCCTGGACCCAGAGACCCAGGACATCCTTAGACGCGATTCCTCTGATCTCTGCGTCACCCGCAGAACTGAGAAATAGACCTGTTGGTACCAGAACATAAGCATAAGCTGTGTTTGAGTTCCAAGTTTGGACTTTACCTGGGCTGTTGCTTCATCTTTTAGCTGTTTACTGATTTTTTTCAGTGTGAGTTACTTTCTGGAAAGTTCCCAGAAAGTAACTGGGAAAGTACTCAGCGGGGGCGAATATTCCTTTTGTCTTTCAGAAAAGCATGTCGAGAGTTAGCCTGACTCAACAACCTTATAGTCTCACCTCCTAAATAGGGGTGGGGAGGAATATGTGTGTGTGTGTGTGTGTAAATGCATACATGCATAAACATATATGCGTGTATATTGCTTATTTGCTCAAAACCATGTCTTACAGTTAACTGCTCTTTCTTTTCATCTAATATATCAGAAGAATATTTCAATTAGCAAAATACGAGAATCCAAATTCATATTTGTATTCCCAACAGATTTCCTTCAGAATCTGGTGGATCGCTCCACCTATAACAGTAGTAGGATGCAGACGGTCTATTTGTATCCCATTGCTGCCTCATTCAAATGGAATGTGAGTTTTGGTCATTGCAAAGCCCATCAGTGCCTTTCTGATGATTAGAGCTAATCACCATACACTCCTTTCAGAGCTAAACTTTCTAGAGAGGAACCCTTAACTTTGAGACTAGTTTGCCACAGACCCTAGTCCTAGACTGAAAAATCTCGCCTCTGTGAGGTTCATTGTGAAACAGAAACGCCCCCGCCCCTTCGGGCTCTGGCTCCATGTAGTTCTGCGTATTTCTTATTCAGCTGAAGGAATACTGAATTCAGTTTGAATTTAAATTTGGAGTAAAAAATACCACTCAGTAGAGCTGCTTCTGTGACCACTTTGCCTTCCAACTTGCATTTCCTTCTTTCCCTATCACCCCACATTCTTGAGGAGTTTGTTTATAGCTTTTGTGGACTGGCTTTAATTATTTTTCAAAAATTCATTGCACCGAACCCATTAGGATAGTGCACTGAGAATATCTGTTGAGCTCCAGCAGACTCACTGACTGGGAATGCATGTGGGGAGAAGCCTGGAGCAAGGTAGCAGGTCCTGAGATTGCTTATTTGTGAGGTTAGGAGTTTCTGTTTATACTTTTGTAAGCTGCCTGCAAATATTTGAGGACCTTTCTGTCCCTACCTTCCACTGGGCTGGTGCTTAGCTCTGGAATAGTCTGCATCTTGATGTTTTTCCTAGGAAATGTGTTTTCCCTTTTCCCTCGGATTCCTGGTGCCCGGTGTAGCCCTTTTTTGATTTGCTCTTGTTCTGGCGATAGGTCAACTGGCTCTCATGGTCCTTAACATTTCGGGTAAATACTTCCAACAGTGGTAACTGGAAGGAATCCAAGTCAATTCAAGGCATTTGCATCCACTCTGTGTTTAAGGAGCTGGATCTTAGTGATAGTTTTTCCGTTGGTTAGTGACTTAAGAAATATGACTGAAAGGAGAAGCTACTATCTGAAGAACTAATGGAAAATCAAGCAGAATTCACTTATTATGTAAGGGGTGTGGTCGGTGACCTTCCTTACTACCCAAATGTTGTGCCGTTGGATCATGTGTAGAGAGTATGGAATTGCAGTTAAGGGCACCCATGGAAGAAGCAGACTGCCTAGGTTCAAAGCCCAGCTCCACCACTTGCTTTCTATACAGTCCCTGGCTATATTAGTTAACCTTTCTGTCCCTCAGTCTAGTTTTCCTGAGGAATAAATGAATTAATATTTGTTAAGTGCCTGGAACTATGCCTGGTCCATTGTATGTACTCCATGTCTTTGTTTAAATACTTGATGTTGGGATTGTTGTTCAGATGGAGGAGACAAGGGTCTTGAGAGGCTCCCACGTGTTTCTAACGTAACAGAGTCAGTCAGTGGTGGAGACAAGAATACTTTCACTGCCCAGTGCCCTAGTGGAGAACTATAGCTCTTAAGAGTGATGTGGGGAATGAAATACCCCGATGAAAACCAATCAACATTATTAAAGGGAGGGTGGGGGCATGGGAACTAATGATTTATTTATCCAGTGGCTTAGTCAATAAGTAACTATTTAATGCTTACTGTGGGCCTTTGGCACTATGTTAACATTGTGGAGATAATGATAAAAATGTAAAAGAGATTTATAGAACATTTACTTAACCTGGGCAAGATGTCTTTTTTGTTTTTAGGGCTGGTGACCATTCCACTGAGGACTCTCTTGTCTTAAATTATAGGACAACTTCTATAGCATGGTACGGAATAGCATTTAGCTATTCTAATGGTATAGCATTTAGCAGAATTTGAAGATGAATTTGCCGACCTCAGGTTGGAAAACTGCAAAAGGTCAATGGAGGGATTATGGTGGGATTCCATCCTTTAAACATCTACTGGAAGATGATCATTGTAAGATGCTTTAACTACATTTGGGGACATGATATTCTCTTCTTAGAGAACCTAGTTTAGAGAATGTTCTTGTTTTAAATGTAATTGGCCATGAGCTTAATTTGAACCAAGAGTTTGGCCTATTCCACGCACACCCCCATTAGCTCAATTGTGGATTGTACAAATGGTGTTGCACAAAAATAGAAGTATTTGATACAAATATGCATAGTCAGACCACATCTAGGTTAATGGTTTCGGATATAGGTGAAATGCCTTAAGAAGGATATTGACAAATTGGAGGACATTGAGAAGGCGGGGTCAGAATAGTGAAAGGGCAAGAAACCATGCCAAATGGTTAACAGTATAAAGAGAATTAGCTGCCTCAGTGGAACTTGATATGTTGTTCGTAAGGGTTAAAAGGACTGTCATTGTGGAGTAAGAAGAGGAGGGTTATTTTTGTTTAATTCTACTGAAGTATAGTTGATCTACAATGTTAATTTCTGCTGTACAGCAAAGTGATCCAGTTATACATATATATATATTCTTTTCCCATTATGGTTTGCCACAGGATATTTCATATAGTTCCCTGTGCTATACAGTAGGACCTTGTGGTTTATCCATTCTATGTATAATAGTTTGCCTCTGCTAATCCCAAACTCCCAATCTATCCCTCCTCCATCCCCCTTCCCCATCCCCTTTGGCAACCACAAGTCTGTTCTCTGTGTCTCTGAGCCTATTACTGTTTCATAGATATGTTCATTTGTGTCATATTTTAGATTCCACATGTAAGTGATATCGTATGGTATTTGTCTTTCTCTTTCTGTCGTACTTCACTTACTATGATAATTTCTAGGTCTATCCATGTTGCTGCAAATGGCATTATTTCATTCTCTTTATGGCTGAGTAATATTCATATATATATATTCCGCAGAAGAGGGTTATTCTCAGCTCTTCCAGAGTAGGAGTGATAGATGAGAGACTAAGGCCTAGAAATGGAAAAATATAAGGAAGACTTTCTGAACATTAAAATCAAACTCCAAGGAAATGGCCTGCCCTATAAGCAGGGGATCTCTGAGAGTAGATCTATTCATTTACAGCCAGACGAACAAGCTTCTGAGCCCTGGGGACTAGAGTCCTACTCCTGTACGGGAGGTTCAACCAGATCACCTTGGAGGTTCCGTACATTCTAAGTATCTGAAATATAAGTGATTTCATGACGTGGATGTCACCTCCAGTGCTGCCCTTACGCTGGTTACTCTGAGTAATGTTAAAAGTCAGTGTATGACTAAAGCCTGGATGAACTGCTGTGACCATCAGCATGATTTTTGCCATATAAGCAGTTGAGGCTAAGAGTGAAACAGTTCCTTTCTAAGCGGGAGAGGTACGAATGGCGTAAAGATCAGATTTCTCTGTGGCTGGAAAGAATTTGCTTTCTGGGTCTTATTGGGTACATCGTAGGTCATAACCAGAACCTAATTAGGTGTATTGCACAACGTGCATTCTGGAGATGAGGGCTTATTCTTGGGCAGAGCTCAGAAAGCTGGTAAATGGACTGGAATGGTCTACTGAAACCTATCTGCCCACCAGCGTGCTTCTGAGCGGGCCTCTCTTCTGACTGTGGAAGTGCCTGGTCTAGGGGGCGATGTGCTCCAGCCGCTGTCAGGAAGAGCCAGTCACTTGCTGGGTGTAGCCAGGACTGGACCTTTGTAAGACACCTTCTGTGAGAGGTGTTGCAGATAGCCCCGGAAGCAGGCAGAGGTCTTTGGCAAGTTATTTCTGAAGGAAGCATTATTTCTCTGACCTGAGCTGAGAACTGCAACAAAAGATCCTCTTTGAACTTAAGTTCCTTTTTTTTTTTAAAGAGTGAAGTGAATTTTGATCACTAAAGGTAACCTTCTATGAAGGAGAACATTATGGTAGTACGAACCCTATTGGATGCTCAGACAAGACCATGAAGGAGGTGTGAGTAGTATTTTGAGGGCTGATATCCTGTATTTTTAGGAACAATATTTTAATTTTCTACACTTTTTTTCACTTTTTGACTTTGAATTATTATTTCTCTTTTGAGAAGTTAAGTCTTTCTCAGGGTTAAGGGGAACCAGTAAAGAGAGTTAGGCTTATTCTTGGGCTGGAATTTGCCCCTCGGTGGGCTGTAATGCAGGCAGCGGAGATTTAGGGTACGAGCAGAGGCAGGTGTCGTGTGATGCTGTAGAAACTGAAGGCTCAGCACCCCTCACTTGCACAAGCCCCTTCCAAAGTCCTGGGAGGGATCCTAGCAATGTGTTGTTATGGTCGTTTTTTTGGTAAACACTGCAAAATATAATGTATTTCAACCATAATTGATTAAAACACTGCCTCCTTCCGATTCAACTTTCCCTCCTTTGTGCTTGCCTTCGGGTGGGTGGCGTTGAAGTGATTTGATCATGGGCATTTTTGTATATGTAATCGGGTATATTTTTCTTAGAAAGGGTTCTCCAAGTTGTATAAGTTTCAGGCATTACAAGCATCGATCTTCCCCTGGGTTAGGAATGCAGTGAGTAACGAATCAGAAATTACCTCTGTAGCAGAGTCAGCCAAAACGTCAGAGATGTGAGTGAAAGTAAACTGGGATCTGTACTCCTACCAGTCTCTGACAGTGGGAAACAGAGTTTTTTTCTCATCTTTAAGGTCTGTTTTGAATAGGAATGTCCTTTGCATGGTATAATTTTATGTATTTTGGTTAAGAGAAATACATCAGATTAAATATTAAAAATCATGAATTCTTAAAAGTAGTGCAAATCGACAATGAGTTAAATATGAAAATAATGAGAAACTGCTGATAGGAGAGAGAAGTTGTTTAACTGTATTCTCCTTTTTCCCCTGCTACTTTACATAATTATAAAACCTTTTCCTAAAGTTCCCTTCTGAGGGAGAAATACGGCCAACAGAAATTCAGCCGAAATTGGAAGCAATTTACAGTGCTTCAGGGTGGTACTGTCTCTGATAGGCTATCAGTGGAATCCTGTGAGGCGAGGGTCTCTTTTCTGCGTTCTTCCCATCTCTCCTCATACACCTGTGGTTCTTGTTAGCATTCATACTTACTCTCTTCTTAATTGTCCGAGTATGCAGTTTGCAAATGAGAAGTCTGTCTGAGGAGCCTGAGCTTGGTGAATAAAGGTTCCTTTCAGCCCCGTCTGTGAGTTTGCAACTCTGTGAGATCTTAAAGGTGTATTTTATTTGGACATGTAAAAAGTTTCTTCATAACATTCAAAATAAATATCTTATTGACAGTGATAAAGATGATTGAGGAAAGGGATAATCATTCATGACATCAACTGTTTCCCAAATGATACCTAGTTAACATGTTAGGGAAAGGAACCAAATCTAAAAGTGATGCCCATTTAATGAGGCCAAGTGATGTAGCAAGAACTGGGAAAAACTTACCCAGGCAAGTCTTAGCCGGTGTCTAAAACAGTATCATTAACATAAAGACAGGTCGAGCAGCTGTTTGATCGATTCGCCCAGATCTGAGCTCTCAAAATTCAAACACTGTCATGCTGTCAGAGTGCTGTCAGAGAAATGATTAAAAACCAACACTTGGAATTGTTGGCTATATTGTAATCCTGGGCTATATTCCAGGGGAAGGATTCGACTCTGACTTTTATCTTGTGTTTAGAACCGGCAATGGCTGTCTCTGTGCTCAGCACAGCGTAGGGGCTTAATACCTGCTGGCAGCATGTGGACCGATTAATGGTGGTAAAGGCATATCCTAAACACCCTGCTCTGGGGAGTTTGTGGCCCTTTGGAGTTTTCATGCTGTGGACATCCTTAAAAAGCTCAGAAAATGCATCTTTATAGACAGGTATGTGACTCATTCCACGTGAACTCAGAACTCAGTGAAATGCCGTTCTTTGGACTAAACTTTTAAGACTCAGGTCCATGGCATACAATTCATTAACTGAAAATATGATTCATACTTTCCCTTAAGTAGGGCCACAGGTGTCTGCTGTTAGGATGCCCTTTTAGTCTGGTAGTGTGGATGGTTTTCAGAAGTTGTAAGAAAGTGATCAGAGATAAACACTTGGCAGAAGAGGGAGGTTTGATTTTTGTGATGGATCAGCCTGTTGCCTTAGTCCTGGAATCATGAAATGTGATCAAGATGAAAAGATGCCTTCTTTGCATTCTCTTCCAGAAATACAGGGCCTGCTGCTCTTCTGTCTTAAATGTAAACCATGCTGCCCTGAGGAGAGCTCAGGACTGCTTTTAGATTCAAGGGGACAATGGCTTTCTGCTCACTCAGGTCCTCCGAGGCCTGATCCAAGACAGGAAAAGGGTGCTTGGCAGGCGCTCTTTACCAGAGATTCCATATACGAATTTTACTATGAGAATGAAAAGTTGGCCCACTTATTGAAGGTTAATCGAAAGTTCACTGTAGGGTGTTCTTCCTTTCCTCTGATAGAATCAATTTAAATTCTGGCCTCTGAGCAGCAAGGTTTATTTTTCAAAGAGGCAAGCAACCTTCTGCCAAGTGGCCCCAGAAATGCCTGTAATCTCATGGCAGGAATGTGGAAAATGGAAAGGTTGGACACTCCGAGGACAATTGACATCCCTGGTTCTTTTACCTTAAAGACAGCCAGGGAGAATTCTGAGATATAAGCCTTTACCCAAAGTTCAGTATTTATGAACAGTTGATAAAATTACACCATCAAATTTGCCCATTATTTTCAGGCTGCTGAAAATTGTTTGAAAAAAATCAGTCTTAGAGCTAGAAAAAGACCTATCCCTCTGTCATCAATCTAGCATCTGCAAATCCACGCTGGGCTGTTGCATTCCCATGCTTTCTCACTCTCTACCTGTATGGTCTCCATCTGTTGAATTTTCTCACTCTTGGGGTCTAGCTCAACTGCACCTTCAACATGAAGCCTTCCTTGTTTTCCTTGTTTAGAATTAGTTGTTAATTCTTCATTGTTCTCTAAGCATTCTGTATATTATCAATACCCTTATCATAGCCTTTACCATAATGTGCTGTGTACTTGTATACATATCTTTTTTCCCCTGCCTTGTTGTTTGAATAAACGAATGCTAGGTCCAACTTTACAGAAGAGAAAAATGAGCTCTGAAGATGTTTCATAACTTGCCCAGGTCCACACAGAGTTATGGGTTTCACTGAGTCTGAGTTTTGTTCCAGTATATTTTCTCCCCAATTTTAATGCAGATAAACCTTTTCTCTTTTGCTTAATTTGATTCATTCTATACATACGTACATGCATATATAAATACACATCATACACAATATATAAAACATATAAACAGTCCCTTTATTATAGTAAAGCTGTCTTTCCAGGGCCCTGGTTGGTTATATGAAGATCAGAATGGAGTTTTACACAGACTCATTATTACCGTGTAGGGAAATTACACGCAGAAGCCAGCTCACGAGAAGACTGCTAATTCGGAAAGGTATGCTAACTAGCTTCATGTGGGCCTGGTACAACTCAGCTAGCTTTTCACTAATTCCTCACCTCCATCCTACAGTCCTCCCTGCAGCTGTTCTAACTCTCCAGCCCTGAAGTCCTGGACCCACACTCTTGTTCTCAGCAGATGATGTGGTTTACTGCTTTAACTGAGATGAGATAGGTCAGGGGTTCTCACACTTTAATATGTTTAAAAATCACATGGCGGGCTTTGCTATAACATAGCTTCCTGGGCCTTGGCCCCAGAGATTCTGATTCGGTTGGTCAGGGTGGGGCTCCTGAATTTGCTTTTCTAATAAACTCCATCTTATACGATAGGGTATCTTCTCCAATACAAAACCTCTCTCAATTTTTATCCTTCCTCTGTTCTCTGAATTCTGACCCACAGAAGGTTTATTCTCTTCTCAAGCTGCACACCTTTTCACCACCAGTTTTTGTTCCACCTCCTTTTGTCTATTTCAGGACCTTGCTCCAGCATTTAACCCGTCTTTGTGCATCTTTTTACATCATCCACTCTGTTGCCTTTATTCCTCTACTACTTTACTAACAAAACTGCTTAAATTTCCTCTCTCAGGTGTACTGTTTAAGGTACACTTGACCCTTTAACAAAATGGGTTTGAACTGTGCAGGTTCTCTCATACTCAGATGTTTTTCAATAGTATTGATAGGCACGGCAGTACTACACGATTCGTGATTGGTTGAATCCATGGATATGAAGGAACCTCAGATACAGAGTGCCAACTGTAAGTTATACTCAGGTTTTCAGCTGTGTGCAGAGTCGGCACCCTTAACTCCCACCTTGTTCAAGGATCAGCTGTGCATAGCCGTGTCTAATGATTACAGACAAATTAATATTTCTGTAAGGGTACATGACCATTTTAGTTGTGTAGGAACTGTAATTTGGCTTGCAGACAGCAGAATTAAGCCAAGTTTATTTTTTTTAATGGAGGTGGATGGAAGAGACTAATGACACATCACAAAAGAGAGTGAACTTGAACCTCCCGGTATCCTAATGAAGGATGGTCCCTCTAGGTATTCAAACTGCACACTTGGTTCAGCGACCCGAATTTGCTCCCCTCTGAGGCATTGCGGTACAGGTGTGCCAGGCAGAGGCACTCCTGCCTCCTGTAAGCAGTTAGAGGAGGGATCAGTGAGGACTAAGTGTACTTTGGAAATTTCACAATGAACTACCTTGCATTCTGATTGTTCTCCTTACTTCAGAACTTTGCATAAGGATGCTTTGTCCATTCTTCCAATCATCACTTACACTTTTCATTTGTGTTATCACTTCATTAACCTTGATTATGAATTATAAGCATACCCAGTCATACTTATGTGACTCATTTCTAGCTGTGTTCTTAATCTTAACTCATTTACTAATTCAATATTGTCGTTCTTTGGAATACTGAGGAATCAGATAAAACATGTATGTAAGACAAGTAAAAGAAATGGAAACTTTTCTGCTTTATTTTCTAAAGTTGGTTATATTCCTGTAACACATGCAACTCTATTTGTTCATATGTAACTCTACACTATTTTTTGTTGTTGTTCCTTTTTTTGTTGCGGTACGCAGGCCTCTCACTGCTGTGGCGTCTCCCATTGTGGAGCACAGGCTCCGGACGCGCAGGCTCAGCGGCCATGGCTCACGGGCCCAGCCGCTCCGCGGCATGTGGGATCTTCCCGGACCGGGGCACGATCCCGCGTCCCCTGCATCGGCAGGCGGACTCCCAACCACTGCGCCACCAGGGAAGCCCTACACTATTTTAAATTATCTGACAGAAACCTAGGGAAACACTGTCTCCTATCTAAGGTGTATATTCCTTGACGGACCATATATTTTATTCCTTTTGGATCCTTAATAATATTTTACTACAGGGCTCTAAACTTAATCAGTGGCAGTTGAATGAATGAATGGTAGTCGTGAGTGAAATAATGCAAGCCTCCAACTTTATCCTTCAAATGTCTCACTTGTTTTAATTCAAAGGATGCTCTTAAAAAAATGTTTGATGGCACAATATTGCCCAAATGTTCCCTCTTTTCTCTGCATAGTTTATAAAAGTACTTTGCTTTTATTATTTAATAGTTTGGTGTATATTTTTACTCCAAAAGATTGGTTCTAAAGCATCACTTAACAAATCTGCAGAAAGCAGTCTTCTGCTTAATGATATCCTTAACAGGCTTAACAATTCAGGATCAATATTCTTCTCCTTTTAAATATGCTATTACTATTGTGACATCGATTTTCTTCAGAAAATTTCATACAGTTAGACTATCATTTTTCATGGTGAATCTCAGTAATCAAAATCCAAAAACTGAACTCTCTTCCCATTGCTCCCTAAAGGGCCAAAGTGATTCTGGATTCTAAGAACTGTGGAAAGTTTCTCTTCCCAGTGGAGCAGTTTTATCAAGTAGAATATCATCATGAGTTTTTTAGTGTATTGGTTTATTGTATGGGAAACATTTTCTATGTATAGTTCATTGGCAATTGACTATGTTATTATTATTTTTTTTTTTGCGGTACGCGGGCCTTCCACTACTGTGGCCTCTCCCGTTGCGGAGCACAGGCTCTGGACGCGCAGGCTCAGCGGCCATGGCTCACGGGCCCAGCCGCTCCGCAGACTCTCAACCACTGCGCCACCAGGGAAACCCGACTATGTTATTTTTAACTTAAGCCTTGGCGAAGGGATTTAGGCTGAGAAAAGCTCTATCTTCTGTGGTTATTTTGGACATCTAGTTTAATTTCCTTGGACCTCAGTTTCCAAATTGGCTCAATAAAGAATATGCCTACCTATCACTGCAGTTCATCAGTAGGATTAAAACGAATAGAGATCATGAAATACAGCACCAATAAAAAAAGACCATTATCAGTCAGATTGCAAAATTGCTGCAAATCAACACAGATGACCCACCATAAGGCCAGATTCCTAGATGTGGTTTCTTGAGACAGTGGGCCAGATTTGTCCCTCACTCTTCCATGACACTCACCCAAAATACTTGTCAAATAAGAGGCAAATGCCATTTGTCCTCTGGTGTAGGAAGACTCAGTTACTTATTCTATCCATTAACCTATAGGAAGAATTGTATTTAATACACTAGTAAAGATTTACTGCCTATATAATTTAAATCCCCTGCAAATGAATCCTAGACTGTTGATGATATTTGTCAATGGTTCTGAACACTTGCATATCATGAAACTTTTCTGTCAAAATTTAACTTAAAACTTTCTGATTTATCTTGTCCACAGTAGAAATCGAGAACAAATGCTCATCTTTTTTGATACAAAATTTTTTAGATATAACTGACATATAACATATTAGTTTCAGGTGTATAACATAATGACTTGATATTTGTATATGTTGTGAAATGATCACCACAATAACTCTAGTTAACATCCATCACCATATATAGTTACAAAACATTTTTTCTTGTGGTGAAAACTTTTAAGATCTGCTCTCTTAGCAACTTTCAAATATACAGTGCAGTATTAGCTATATTCACTATGCTGTACAATACATCCCTATGACTTATACCTAGAAGTTTGTGCTTTGTAACCCCCTTCACCATTTTGTGTCTCCCACCCTGCCCTGGCCCCCACCTGCTTCTGACAACTGCCAGTCTATTCTCTTATCCATGAGCTCAGGGTTTTTAGTTACTTAGTTTTGTTTTGTTTAGATTCCACATATAAGTGAGATCATATGGTGTTAATCTTGCTCTGTCTGACTCGTTTGACTTAGCGTAATGCTCTCAGGATCCATCTGTATTGTTGAAAGTGGCAAGATTTCATTTTTTATGGCTGAATAATATTCCAGTGTGTATATATGTACCACATTTTCTTTATCCGTTCGTCTATTAATGGATGCTTAGGTTGCTTCCATATCTTAGCTATTGTAAATAATGCTGCAGTGAACATGGGGATGCATATATCTTTCTGAGTTAGTGTTTTAATTTTCTTTGGATATAAATATCCAGAAGTGGAACTGCTGGATCGTATGGTAGTTCTGTTTTTAATTTTTTGAGGAACCTCCGTACTGGTTTCAGTAGTGGCTGCACCAATTTACATTCCCACCAACAGTACACGAGGGTTCCCTTTTCTTCACATCCTTGCCAACACTTCTTATTTCTTGTCATTTTGATAATAACCATTCTAGCAGCTGTGAGGTGATCTCATTGTGGTTTTGATTTGTGTGTCCCAGCTGATTAGTGATGTTGAGTACTTTTTGATGTACCTGTTGGTCATCTGTATGTCTTATTTGGAAAAATGTCTATTCAGATCCTCTGCCCATTTTTAAATCAAATTGGTTTGTGTTTTTGGTTTTTTGCTGTTGAGTTGTATGAGTTCTTTATATATTTGGGGTATTGACCCCTTATCAGATATTATTTGCAAATATTTTCTCCCATTCAGTAGGTTGTCTTTTCATTTTGTTGATGGTTTCTTTTGCTGTGCAGAAGCTTCTTAATATGATGTGGTCCTACTTACTTGATTTTTGCTTTTGTTTCCTTTGCTTTGGTGTCAAATCCAAAAAATCTTCACCAAGACCTGTGTCAAGGAGCTTATCACCTATATTTTCTTGAAGTTTTATGGTTTCAGGTCTCACACTCATGTCTTTAATCCATTTGGGGTTAATTTTTGTGTATGGTGTAAGATAGTGGTCCAGTTCCATTCTTTGTGTTTGGTGTTAGGGAGTGTTCTAATTTCATTCTTTTACATGTAGCTGTCGAGTTTTCCCAGCACCATTTATTTGGGAAACTGTCGTTTCCCCAGGGTGCATTCTTGGCTCCTTTGTTGTAAACTAATTAACCATATATATGTGGGTTTATTTCTGGGCTTTCTATTCTGCTCTGTTGATCAGTGTGTCTGTTTTATGCCCATACCATACTGTTTTGATTACTGCAGCCTTGTAATACAGTTTGAAATCAGAGCATGGTGCCTCCAGCCTTGTTCATCCTTCTCAAGAATGCTTTGGCTATTAGGGATCTTTTATGGTTCCATACAAATTTTAGGATCATTTGTTCTATTTCTGTGAAAAATGCCATGGAATTTTGATAGAGATTGCATTGTAGCTGTAGATTCTTTTGGGGAGTAGGGACATTTTAACAATATTCTTCCAATCCGTGAGCGTGGACTATCTTTCTATTGTGTCCTCAGTGTCTTTCATCAGTGCCTTATAGTTTTCTGTGTACAGGTCTATAAAAACTCTTAATGTGCTTTGATTTCTGCCTCTTACTGCCCACCACAATGCGCACAGCCAGTCTACTCACCGGTCTATGAGTCTGCCTATGCTCTGGCTCCTGCCTTCTTTTCTTCAAGCTTTGTTAGCCTAGTTTTATTTGGTTTCCTCATACAAAGTATTCTCTAAATCTACTATGAACTCTAAAGTACTAAACTCAAAGTAATAATGACATCACATTTATCAAAATACCATGCTAAAATTATATGTTCATTTAATCCACATAACAATATATAAAGTAGGGATTTGGACTCCCCTTTTATAGGGGGGGAAAACAGAGGTCCAGGAAACAAGGAACATGTTCAAAGTTACTAATTAGCAAATGGCTTTGCATGGACCTGGGTTCAATTCACAGCTATTTTAAAACCTACCCTTTTAACTACTATGCACACAATTACTATATATTCCTATTTGCTCTCTAACTATAATGTAACACCTTATTCACATTTCATCTGCTTTCTTTTTTTTTTTTTTAACTTGGCAAAGTTTGGGTGTATTGGTGTTCTGAGTTCTTTAGTGCAATTAATATTGAAGACCCACCACCTATTTCATATTTTATGTAATAAATCCTTTTGTGTACATATTTTATCTTCCTAATGTAAGTTTGTGGAGGAGAGAAACTACAAGTTGCTCATCTGGGGACTCTCCATTGAGCCAAGCACATGCATACCTGACCCAAATTAGTCCTCATCTTCTTCATCACTAAAGCTAATATTTGGGAAGTACTCACCAGGTACAAAACATTTGCCTGGATTATCTCAGTTAATCCTCAGGGTAACCCTGTAATGTACGTAATTATCCCCAAAGTTAAGAAAACTTGCCCAAGTTCATTCAGTTACTACATGGTAGAACTTGAGTCTAACACCAAATTCCACATGCTTAACTAACCTGTTTCCCTGTTTCTTTCCATGGAGTTTGGGGTTCTACCTACTTCGGTTCCTTCCATCACCATCTGGTCTCTTTGCCTCCTTGTCCTGTCCTCTCTTCTCACCTCCTGTCTGCTCAGTCTTCTCCGCCTTCCCCTTCCTTTCTCAAATTTGTTCTTCCTTGGTCCCATCCCACCTACCCAGTGCCCTCCCAGCTCATTTCCCTGGCCTTCTTTTCATTTTTTTAACCAGCTATCTTTAAAACAAGCAAACAAACAAAAAATAACAACTTCAAGCCTGATAATGGACCATCTACTTCTCTTAGCCATGTCTGATTCTAACCACATAAGATAATTAGCTAGGTGAAAACAGAACAACATGGGATTGATAGGAAGAAAGAGCTCCTTACCTTTACTGTTAGAAACCTAAAGGAGTGACTATAATGCCTTGATCTCCATAATTTCTAAGTAGCTAAATACAGGGTACCACACACGCAGTTGTTTTATGCATTGACTGCCATTTTGCTGAGAAGCATATTTTTGGCAATGCAGCAACGAAAGAACTTTTGAGTTATCACAGAGAGGCGCAGATAGGCTTGCCTCTATTGTGTAGAGAGTTGCTTTGGAAATCATCATGCATTGATATAAATTATCATTGGAGTTTCATTTGGATGTCTGAGCTTAAGCATTTTGCTATTCTCTCCAATTTCAAAAGTTATGGCCATTCGTCTTCATAAGTAAGACTTGAAAAATAGGACAAAGCTGTAAAATAAACATTTGAGAGCAGTGTTGGATGTGCCCAGCTGAATAAACTGCCCCTCTATTTAGCTTTGAACTCTAAACCTCACTGAGATACCTTCCCTTTTTTTTCTCTCTCTAAAGAAGAGAAGACAAAAACTAAGCATACAATAGATTCTAAAGAAAAATATAGCAGGAACATTTTGGTAAGAGATAGTCCCACATGGAAAAGTAAAAAAAATGGGCAAGTACTTGCAACTGACCAGTAGAACTTGGAAGAGTAAACGTGAAATGAACTTCATAGTCTGTGGGATGGTTTGGAGAAGTTTTGACTACTGAGATGGTCAGAGATCCAGTATTTACTCAGATAGTGGAATGGCTCACGTGGTCCCCTGTGGCTTCTACTTTATTTTTTCCAGAAGGATTAGGTGGTGTGCTTCCTAAGACCACATTTACTCCCAGTAATGGGATCACCACATGAATTATGAGTGCTGTGTACCAATGCATAGAAGGAGCTTACTAATTCCTCAGAATTGCACAAACTATAACTATAACCCTGGCCTAGAAATCGGAGCTAGCTTGGCAAAGCTATGTTTTGCCTTTGAATCCACCTGACTATATTTGCATTTGTGATAGTTGGGGTGGCCTTGATTGGCGTATGCCACTTTGCCATGCCCAGGACTCTGAATGCAACATGAAAGGTGAGCAAAGTTTGGTCAGGTGAGCTGTGCTCCACAGATATGGCTGCCCTAGCAAACAGCCTTAATCCGGTGCCCAGTATCTTGCCTGGCCATGGTATATCGTGGCTGTGACAGATTTCTTTCTTTTTTTAAAAAAAGTAATCTTACATGCTTTTCCTTTTTAAAAAATAGAGTGCCCTCCATCCGCTACCAAAAGCAATATGGTAGTATCTATTTGTATCTCATCTTGTAATTGCACAGATTCAAAACTCACAATTACAAACATGTTTCCTGAAATGACTCCAGACTATAAAACGTGATGATACCACAACCTGTAATGGGGGCGGGGGGGCTCGTTTGACTGTGTTTTTTAGTCATCAGAAAAATCTAACCATCGAAGAGACGTGAAGGTTTTCATTTTGAAGTAAGCCGGGCGCTTGAGAAGAAACACATAAGTTTTTCTTGTGGGGGAAAAACGGAAGTTCCATTTTGGACACTGCAAATGACATTACCAGCTGTTGTCCTAATATTTCTAACAGCCAGAAGGATTACTTCCAGGCCCAGCAAGCTCATTGGATGAGCAGAAACAGCCATGGAAGTAAACACTGGTACTTACACTCTGACATCGTGAAATTAGGCAGGAGACCTCTGTGGAATTGGATATCTGGCCAACAGTGGATTATCGTGCCTATGGGTCATTGCCTTTATGGATTAGCTGCAGAAATTTGAATCCCAAATTGCTTTCTTCTGCCTCTTGGCCCTCTATCTCTATAGTGTTATACTCAGGAAATGCAGTCTCATTTGAATGTAACCCTTCCATAAATATGCATTAAGTACTCAGAGTACAAACTGAGGACACTGAGAGGTGTAAGATACAGGCCTGGTTTTAAAGCATTTACTTTCACTTCGGAAATAGAGGCAATGAGCAGAATGAAACAGCCACAGGTTTCAGAGGCAGGTAGGCCTGGATTCATACCCTAGTTCTATCGAAGTATGACCTTGGGCCCATGACTTCAATTTCCTGAAGCTGTTTCCTTTTCTATAAAATATGGACCTAATACCATGTTGCAGAGTTCTTTTGAGAATTAGAAATGTCTATACAATCCCTAGATCACTACATAGTGGCTGTTTTTCCAGAACAGACATACTTTTTTGTATGTATTCTACAGGGGAGAATATGGAAAGTGCTAAATGAGGAGAGTCAGATTTCCCCAGGCCCGGCAGGAGGCAGGAGGCGTGGATGAGGAGGTCTGCCCTCCAAGGCGTGGGCTCATGCCGGGGCTGGGCCTGTGGGTGGGACTTCACTCCCCAGGTGGAGGGAGAGGACATTCCTGGCAGCAGGTGTGGGTCACACTAAGGCATGAAGACAGGAATGCATGTGGTATTTTCAAGGCAAAAGATTAGGAAGTTTAGGTAAGACTTGAGACCTTGAACAGCAAGCGAACTAGGGCTTCACGGAAGAGTGACCGCTAGCTGCAGGAAAAGAAAAACCACACGGCCTCTTTTCTCCTCTGCCTCTCCTCTTGCCCTACATCATGTTCGGGCAATTCTGGCTTTTCCTTGCGCTGTTTCTGTAAGCAATTTTGAAGAAGGCAGAGCTGTAAAAAGGATCACTTTTATGTCTGCAATTGTATGGCCACTGTGAAGCCTGTAGCTTTGCCCTTCAGACTACTGGATGGTGGCTCTGTAATGACAGGCGAAAGGCGGATTGAGTTTAAAAGACCAGCAAATCCCTGTAGTGGCTATTGGTGGGCAAAAAAAAAAAAGTGGCTAATACTGAGGTAGGGAGGATTAGGGTAGAGAAAAGTGAAATAAAACGTAAAGGGAAATATGGGCAAGGGACTGCTTCTGATTCAGGTTTAAGCCATATAGAAATTACCTTGCTCTATTAATCAGTATATCTGATGTGTGTAGCTAAAAACTGACTGTGGTCTCTTTCTGTTGTTGGTCCCTCCTGAGACCAGGAGTGCATGTTCAGGGAGATGCAGATGGGCTTTTTGTGCTATAGGCAGAAATAGAGGTGAACCCAAGGAAGGGGCTGTGGAGAGGGCTGTGGCTCAACTTGATGTAAGGTTACGTTTATATGTAGAAGAGTGATTTTAAACAATTAACTAATGGTAAATTATGAACTAACATTTGCAGATGTTAATTATAATCCGGATTTTCTTTTTGCTGCTCATTTGGGAAAAAGATTCTTTGGAGGAATATGTTTGGGATGGTTAAGTATTAGGGAACACATCTTGGTGTCGTCACAGCTTAAAGGTACGGCTTTACACATGGGGCGATATGAAAAGGCGTATTTTATGTGCATTCAAATTCAAGATAAGGGAACCAAAAATTCTGTTGCCTGGGTAAAGGTTTTGAGCATTCAATGGGGATTTGGCACACAAGGGGCAAAAATTAACTTAAAGCACAGATAAGCCTACACAAGTATTTAAAGGGCGGAGGCATCAAAGAATGTAAGACATAGTTTAGATCACCACAAATAAAGGGATGGAATGTGTAATGGGAGATCAGATGCCTGCTGTCAGGAAAGTCATGTTATTGTGTAAAAACGCCATTATTTGGTACATTTAAGATAAAAGGGAAATGGTGTTTTCAAAAGGTTAGTGCTCACCCCCCTGCCCCCCATGAGTGCTTGGGAGTTTACTAGTTTGAGTGATTCTGTAAGGCAGAAAACGGGTTTTTGCTGCCAAGTGTGTCAGTGGAGGTGGGGGGATAGAAGACTTACTGTGTTAAATGAAAGTCATTGCTTAGAATAAAGCTGGCCTGTCTTTACAACAGAGAAGGAATTTCGTATATCATATTATTGGGAAAAGTGTTCTTTTAATAGTAGACTCTTAGAACTTTGGTTATCAAGTATGTTTTTAAATTTTATTGGAGTATAGTTGATGAACAACGTTGTGTTCATTTCAGGTTTTCAAGTATGTTTTTAAATGACTGCCAAAATATTTAAACATTCTCAAGCTCTGATTTAAAAAAAAAAAAAAAAGACTAGAAACCTGTTTCTTTAGAGGGTTATGTGCCTAAAAATCACTTTTTGTATTTACATGGATTGATAAGCTACATCGTTTCAGACCTTTCTATATGACTTTCTAAGAGGACTGTGGTATCTGATAATAAATGATTTTGTGTGGGATCTAAGTCATAATTAGAAGCATCCTGCATTATCTGTTATTACTGAGATGCATGTACAGTGATAGCAGAAAAGAAAGTAACATTTTAGGGTCTACTAATGCTCATAAATTTAGTACAAAAGAGATATTTTTAAAAGCATTGCTTTTGTGTACTACATATGCCCAAGTAACAGTTTTACACACGCTTTATACATGTATTAGGCTTAACTATTTCTTCCAGCTTTCATTTGCCAAGAGACTATGATAATAGCAGTAAAATACAACCAGGGTGGACAAATTCTCATGATCTTGCCTATTCCACAGTCGTTCTGGAACTCTTCCATCATGGTTTTTCAGCTGAGGTAGGCCTCGCTGTCTAGAGGCCAACGAACACGGCTTTATGTAACCAACATGGGGAAGTCATTTAGGAGACTGACACTGATCTCTCAGAGGGCAGAAAGTGAACCTTCAAGTCTCTTAGGAATATTCCTCACTTCAGCAGGGAATAGGAGCTCTAATGGATGCTTGAGAGAATCTAAGTCCCATAGGACGACATATCCTTAATTCTACTTGTCACGGCCAAACTTGCCATAAACCCTGTAACTGAAGTATTTTAGGAAGTCAAAAGGAACAACAGGGACTAAATGGAACATCAAAACCAAGACTGAACCTTAAGGCTTTCTGGCTGACATTACACTTCTCTTCCTGTTGGAACTATTGGCAACCATGCGCTGGCTGATTGGAAGTGGCAGGATGGTCATTTTCAGGGAGAAGGAAGAGATCATACATAAGCTCTTGCCTCCCTGTTCTCTGTCTTGCTGGGTACTAGTAATGTAGCTCAAGAGGGAATGGAGCCCTATTCAAACTCCTAATATCTAGAAATGGACCCTCATTATTCAAGACTTGTTAGGGGAAAAAAATGTCTCCTTATGTCCTCTCTTGTCTAAAACTCCTCCAATACCATCGAGCGTGGATGGATATACATGAAAGTGGCAGAATCCAGGAGATATACCGTCCATGTAACTAACCTAGAATCTGAAGCCTTTGCTTGGCACTCTGGCTTCTGGAAATTTGCTGTGAGGCAGTCACGGACATCTCTGTACCTTCAAGCACAGCTTAGCCTGAATGGGGGGATAAGTAGGAAAACTAACTGACTTGAATATAGCTGTGTAGAGCGAGCTGATCCTTGGGTGGATGCCCTCCTCTCGCAGAATTTAAAAATCTAAAGGAGAATCTTCTTAATGCTGGATATTTATTTCTGCTCAGTGTCCTTTATAGATGAGTGAACTACACTGTAAAAATGTGTTCTTTCTGGAGCGATGCTTGGCCATCAGAGCCAGACACGTAAGTGGTTGAATTAAGTTTCCAATTTCACATCCCCCTTAGACAGGTGATGGAAGCTCCCATCCCTTCGTGTTTCTGTTTCTGAGTATGTGCCATCTCACTGAGACAGTATGCTAGCATCTACATTTTATTGTTTTCACATGTATGGAACTAAGTGACACATTTAACTGAGTCACATGCCTTCCAATGCTGCCCCCCTCCCCCTGCTTTGTTTGAGGAGGACAGAGACGTTTATAAGGTACGTGTTGCTTTTATAGACAAGCAAGAAAGAGAAGGGAAAATAATAGCTAGAAGGAAGGTGTGCCCGTGACACATTCAGTTCACTCCATCTATCTCATAAGTATTTATAGAATGTTCTAGGCACCTTGTATGTAATGAGAGATGTGCACACAGAAAAAGAATACAGCAATAGACTCCTTTGAGAGTGACACGGTATGGCTGAAGAGTAAAAGTTGTCTTCCCTACCCCCCTGAGAGACTTACGTATTAGCTAATTTTTTCCACCAATATTACAGTCATCTCACCTGTTGCTTGCCAGCCTAGTGGGTTATTAATATCGGTTACTCTATTTATTAACATGTCTTCCTTACATTATTCATCCTGTATTAAACATAACCACCACCACCACCACCACCCCTGCCCGCCCTGTCACCATCTCTTGTTTTTCCTCTGGACAGCCTTTTGTCACTGCCCTGTTACTACGATATCAGGAAAAAAAGTACTGGCCTCAAAATTAGCCCAACCCTGACCTATGAGGTAGTATGTTCATTTGGATTGGAGTAGAGAGCTATTCGTGTAGGTAACTGAAGCTTGTGTACGTATCTTCAAATTTCAGGAAGAAACCCTTGCAGTAGAGGAAGCATGAAAGCCTTAGCTTGCAGTGACGGTGGAGGTGGAGCTCAGGAATCTCGGAGGTAGTTAGCTCTGTATGTTTTCATTCTGCTGGAGATGATGGTGAATATTTCATCTCTTGCTGCAGGTTAGTTTGGGGGCAGGAGCTTTCCTGAAGATGACGTCAATCCTATCTGTGCTCCCCTTCACCACATACCCAGATCCACCCTTGACAGCAGCTCTGCTTGCTGAGTCACCAGTAATTCTCTGAATTATGTCCAGTAGCCCTGATCCTTTGGGAACGCCCTTCTTTTTATTAAGGAAAAAAAAGAAAGGAAGAAAAAGCTGCCGGTATCCAGCTGGCTGTGACTTAGCCCTTGGTAAAGAGATTGCAGATTGAGAGGCTGCCAGGCTGCTCCTGTGTCTCACTTCTTCTCTTGTCAAGACCAGCTGAGGCAACACAGCTGGAAGCCTCCCTGCTTTGTGAAGAGGTACTTTGTGTCGGAAGGGGAAGCATAAGCACAAACATAATTAGGCTTTCTGAGCAGAGGGAATTAGTTCTTTGTGACTAGTGAATGATTTCTGCCATTTCAGGTCAAAAGTATTGTCAACTAACTGAATATACCAGGCTTCTTCATTTCCTATGACTTGTTCTCTTTGAAGGTCACATAGCAAAGGAGACCAATTTTTTTTTTTTTTTCTTAAAGTCTTGATGCAGACCTGATGACATGCAGAAAGCTTAAGGCCAGATACGTTGGATACATCTGTACTGAGATGCAGGTCTGGAGCTGTGCCTGATTGGGGGATGCCAAATGGAAATCCATGCGTTGCATCGTAGGTAGGAGCCTAGTTCCTGGAAGTTGAGGCAGTATTTGGCCTGTGGGTTTGTGTGGGGTATGCCCTGTCCAACAGAATACTGACTACAGCTGTTGAAGGACAGATTGCCTTCAGGACAACTGGCACCTGTGGATGGCTGAATGCCCAGGGTTACCAGTGTCCTGACAAAAAAACGCATATATTCTCATCTGTCATTTTCATCCATAATCTACCCCCTTAGTTGAGTCATTGATCCCAGTGCAGGGCGTATTACTTTTTACATTTCATCTTATTCAACATAGTTTCTTCCTGACTTCACTAATTTCACCTGGTTTCTTTGCCTTGCCAAAAACCCAGGGCTCTGTGGCTCAGTGGTAACCTTTCAAAGCAGCTTTCGTTAGACTGGAACTGGGTAATCTAACTGGGTCTAGTGTTCAAGCCAGCTTTTGAGAGCATAAATCTTTAGTTTTACCTCTTAGATGATGGATTGTCCTGGGAATTTTAATCCAAATCCTTCAATTTTCAGATAAAACTGTTGCGGTCCACAGTGGTTAACTGACCCTCTAGGCTTGCTCAGCTGACTAGTTGTGGGCCTGAGATTGAAACCTAGCTCTCTTGGGACAATCACTTGAACATGACACCATATGGCCTTTCACTCTGTGTGTATAGATGTTCCATACTTCCCTCCGCTGAGTATTTCCTTTTCACCCTCCAATCCCGAGACCTGTGGGTGTGATTTTTTTTCCCTCTTATGCTTCCTACCCTGAGCTTGTCAGCAGCATGGGGAAGCACTGGAGGGGATTATAGAGGGTTATACTTCATTGCTGAGAGTATGTGAGTGACATTCAAGAAATTCATTCATTAAGAAACTAAGTTGCAGGTTATTCCAGCATTTCCCAGGCTTATCTTTCAGGAACAAGAACAGTTTACTCCCCTACTTGAAGTTCCTCTAAACTCTTCCCTTAAGCTTTAAAACAGCTGCGGAAGGAGGAAGACACTATGCATGTACATACAGGTGAAATACCAATAAATGTAGAAATTCCTCCTTGCCTGACATCTTATTTTTAAGACCTAGAATGTCTTTCCTTCAAACTTTTATAAAGTTCTTGTTATATAAAGTTTTCAACATTTATAAAATTAGGCAGAATAGTTCAGTGAACTTCAAATAGCCGTTACCCAGCTTCAATAGTATCAACTCATGGCAATCTTATTTCATCTCTCCCCACCTAATTTCCCCCTCCCATATTATTTGGAAGCAACTCCAGACATCATTTCATTTCATTCATTAGTATATTTCAGTATACGTCTCTAAAAGGTAAGAGTTTTTTCCTTTTTCCCCAGATTTATTGAGGTGTAATTGATAAAATTGTGAGATAAAGTGTGCCTTATGATAATTTGATATACGTACCTTGTAAAAGGATTCCTCCATCTAGTTAATATATCTATCACCTCATTTATTTAAAAGATCACATTTTAAGATATATTCATAATACCATTATTATATTTAAAATTAACAGCAATTCTTTAACTGATTGAATATTCATATACTGTTCAAATTACAATTATCTCATACATGTCATAATTTTTGATAGTTTGAGTCAGGCTTCAAATTTCCACATACTGCAATTGGTTACAAGTCTTTCAAATCCCTTTTAATCTGTAGGTTCAAAATCTCTCTCCTTCTCTCTCCCTCTGTCTCTATCTGCAATTTATTGGTTGAAGAAACTGAATTGTTTATTCCAGAGAGTTCACTACAGCCTGGATTTTGCTGATTGCTTCCCCATGGTATCTTTTGAGATGTTTTTCTGTCCTCTTTATTTTCTGTAAATTGGTAATTGTATCTGAAAGTCGTCTTACATTTTCTCAAGAAAATGGAAAAAACACATAGTGACATGCACTGGAAGGTCGAGTGGAGTTGTTGATGTGAGGTGCTAGCTTTCGGTATGTGGAGTAGGAAGGCTGGGTGAACTCGGGGAAACTTGGTGGCCGAGAGCATAGACGCTGGAGCCAGACTGTCTGGGCTCCAGTTTCAGCTTTGTTGCGCCTTAGCTGTGTAGCTCTGGAAAAATTACTTCTTTGTGACTCAGTTGCCTCATCTTTTCAATGAGAATAATAATAGGACCTACCTCACGGAGTTGAGGATCAAGAAGATCAACATATGTGTACATAACATGCTTAGAACTTTGCCATGACGTAAATATTTCGTAAATGTTGGCTGTTATTTATAAAAGAAGTTCGAATGGAGTTCAGGGCAAGGAGAGTAGTGAAACAAAAGTACATTGCTAGGAGACAGTAACAGCCACGGAAAAGCCAAAAGACCAGCCTTCCTGAAAGCTACGCCAGGCATGATGACCCTCGTCTGACTAATTTTTCTCCAGTGCATTCCCTATTTTCCTCACTTTCTCCACGTTTCATCCCACATAGGTTATTTTCATCATTTGAACACTTTGCATATGAGTAAGGGAGAAAGCAGAGCAATGACACCAGCGCCAAGCGGTGCTGGGACCAGGAGTGAGGGGGCCTCTGAGGTTTGGAGGGCATCTGTTTGGGCCTTGTGTTCTGTTCCTGCCCCAACCTCTTACCTCCTATCTGCCTCTTGCCCTACTTTTGTCCTTGAAGAGCCAAAGGCTGAAATTCTTGCTGGTATTTCCCATCTACTCCTAATGGTTCCCTGACCTTTGTATGGAACCCCCATGCTGTAGTCTACAGATTATTTTATTCACTTGAATTTATTTATCTTAACCCTTCTGTGCAATCAGATGGCGTTCTCTGCCTCTCCTTATCACAATTTGCATTAATCTTGGAACATTTGAGTCTGTGGCTTTGCATGATAGGCAGTGTCTCATGTTGTGGGAATGTCTGCCTCTGCCCTCTCCTTCCCTTTCCTCTGCTGGTTTTACTTCAAGCCCTCTGGCTTGTTTCAAGGTAATGATTATCGGTGAGAGAGTCTTAGGTCTCCCCAAATGTTTCTTCTCTGGTTTTGCATGGGTCCAGTGTCCTTTGAGGCAGAGACTGCCAAACTTTTGGCAAAAAGAGGCCACCTGCTTTTTGAAAGTGATTTAATTGGAACACAGCCACGTCCATTCCTTTCCATGTTATCAGTGGCTGGGTTCTCATTACAGCAGCAGAGCTGAGTAGTTGCAACGGAAACCGTATGGACCACAAAGCCGAAAATATTTACTCTCTGGCCCTTGCCAATGAAAGTGTGCTGATGTCTGCTTTAAAGAAAAGGAAGTTACCAGACTCAGGTCTGGGTGCCAAGAAACTGCTGGTGAGACAGGAGAAACTGTGGAATTCTATAATTTTTTTTCTTTTTTTAAAACATCTTTATTGGAGTATAACTGCTTTACAATGGTGTGTTAGTTTCGGCTTTATAACAAAGTGAATCAGCTACACATATACATATGTCCCCATATCCCCTCCCTCTTGTGTCTCCCTCCCACCCTCCCTATCCCACCACTCTAGGTGGTCACAAAGCACCGAGCTGATCTCCCTGTGCTATGCGGCTGCTTCCCACTAGCTATCTATTTGACATTTGGTAGTGTATATATATCCATGCTACTCTCTTGCTTTGTCACAGCTTACCCTTCCCCCTCCCCGTGTCCTCAAGTCCATTCTCTAGTAGGTCTGCATCTTTATTACGGTCCTGCCCCTAGGTTCTTCATGACCATTTTGTTTTAGTTTTAGATTCCATATATATGTGTTAGCATACGGTGTGTCTTTTTCTCTTTATGACTTACTTCACTCTGTATGACAGTCTCTAGGTCCCTCCACCTCACTACAAATAACTCAATTTCGTTTCTTTCTATGCCTGCGTAATATTCCATTGTATATATGTGCCACATCTTCTTTATCCATTCATCTGTCGATGGACACTTAGGTTGCTTCCACGTCCTGGCTATTGTAAATAGAGCTGCAATGAACATTTTGGTACATGACTCTTTTTGAATTATGGTTTTCTCAGGGTATATGCCCAGTAGTGGGATTGCTGGGTCATATGGTAGTTCTATTGTTAGTTTTTTAAGGAACCTCCATACTGTTCTCCATAGTGGCTGTATCAATTTACATTCCCACCAGCAGTGCAAGACTGTTCCCTTTTCTCCACACCCTCTCCAGCATTTATTGTTCATAGATTTTTTGATGATGGCCATCCTGACCGGTGTGAGGTGATAACTCATTGTAGTTTTGATTTGCTTTTCTCTAATGATTAGTGATGTTGAGCATCCTTTCATGTGTTTGTTGGCAATCTGTATATCTTCTTTGGAGAAATGTCTGTTTAGGTCTTCTGCCCATTTCTGTTTTGTTTTTTTGGTTTTGGTTGTTTTTATGGGGATCTTTTTTTTTAATTTTATTTATTTTTTTATACAGCAGGTTCTTATTAGTCATCCATTTTATACATATCAGTGTATACATGTCAATCCCAATCTCCAAATTCTTCACAAACCCCCCCCCACCGCTTTCCCCCCTTGGTGTCCATACGTTTTTTCTCTACTTCTATGTCTCAATTTCTGCCCTGCAAACCAGTTCATCTGTACCATTTTATAGGTTCCATATACATGCTTTAATATACGGTATTTGTTTTTCTCTTTCTGACTTACTTCACTCTGTATGACAGTCTCTAGATTCATCCACGTCTCTACAAATGACACAATTTCGTTCCTTTTTATGGCTGAGTAATATTCCATTGTATATATATATGTACCACATCTTCTTTATCCATTCGTCTGTCAGTGGGCATTTAGGTTGCTTCCATGACCTGGCTATTGTAAATAGTGCTGCAATGAACATTGGGGTGCATGTATCTTTTTGAAATATGGTTTTCTCTGGGTATATACCCAGTAGTGGGATTACTGGGTCATATGGTAATTCTATTTTTAGTTTTTAAGGAACCTCCATACTGTTCTCCATAGTGGCAGTATCAATTTATATTCCCACCAACAGTGCAAGAGGGTTCCCTTTTCTCCACACCCTCTCCAGCATTTATTGTTTATAGATTTTTTAATGATGGCCATCCTGACCGGTGTGAGGTGATACCTCATTGTAGTTTTGATTTGCTTTTCTCTAATGATCAGTGATGTTGAGCATCCTTTCATGTGTTTGTTGGCAATCTGCATATCTTCTTTGGAGAAATGTCTGTTTAGGTCTTCTGCCCATTTTTGGATTGGGTTGTTTGTTTTTTTGATATTGAGCTGCATGAGCTGCTTGTAAATTTTGGAGATTAATCCTCTGTCCATTGCTTCATTTGCAAATATTTTCACCCATTCTGAGGGTTGACTTTTCATCTTGTTTATGGTTTCCTTTCCTCTGCAAAAGCTTTGAAGTTTCATTAGGTCCCATTTGTTTATTTTTATTATTCTTTCCATTTCTCTAGGAGGTGGGTCAAAAAGGGTCTTGCTGTGATTTATGTCATAGAGTGTTCTGCCTATGTTTTCCTCTAAAACTTTTATAGTGTCTGGCCTTACATTTAGGTTTTTAATCCATTTTGAGTTAATTTTTGTGTATGGTGTTAGGGAGTGTTCTAATTTCATTCTTCTACATTTAGCTATCCAGTTTTCCCAGCACCACTTATTGAAGAGGCTGTCTTTTCTCCACTGTATATTCTTGCCTCCTTTATCAAAGATAAGGTGACCATATGTGCGTGGGTTTATCTCTGGGCTTTCTATCCTGTTCCATTGATCTATATTTCTGTTTTTGTACCAGTACCATACTGTCTTGATTTCTGTAGCTTTGTAGTATAGTCTGAAGTACAGGAGCCTTATTCCTCCAGCTCTGTTTCTCTTTCTCAAGATTGCTTTGGCTCTTTGGGGTCTTTTGTGTTTCCATACAAATTGTGAAGTTTTTCGTTCTAGTTCTGTGAAAAATGCCACTGGTAGTTTGATAGGGATTGCATTGAATCTGTAGATTGCTTTGGGTAGTAGAGTCATTTTCACAATGTTGATTCTTCCAGTCCAAGAACATGGTATATCTCTCCATCTGTTTATATCAGCTTTAATTTCTTTCATCAGTGTCTTATAGTATTCTTCATACAGGTCTTTTGACTCCTTAGGTAGGTTTTATTCCTAGGTATTTCATTCTTTTTGTTGCAGTGGTAAATGGGAGTGTTTCCTTAATTTCACTTTCACATTTTTCATCATTAGTGTATAGGAATGCAAGAGATTTCTGTGCATTGATTTTGTATCCTGCTACTTTACCACATTCATTGATTAGCTTTAGTAGTTTCCTGGTAGCATCTTTAGGATTTTCTATGCATAGTATCATGTCATCTGCAAACAGTGACAGCTTTACTTCTTCTTTTCCGATTTGGATTCCTTTTATTTCTTTTTCTTCTCTGACTGCTGTGGCTAAAACTTCCAAAACAATGCTGAATAATACTGGTGAGAGTGGGCAACCTTGCTTTGTTTCTGATCTTTGTGGAAATGGTTTCAGTTTTTCACCATTGAGGACGATGTTGGCTGTCAGTTTGTCATATATGGCCTTTATTATGTTGAGGTAAGTTCCCTCTATGCCTACTTTCTGGAGGGTTTTTATCATAAATGTGTGTTGAATTTTGTCAAAAGCTTTTTCTGTATCTGTTGAGATCATATGGTTTTTCTCCTTCAATTTGTTAATCTGGTGTATCACATTGATTAATTTGCATATATTGAAGAATCCTTGCATTTCTGGGATAAACCCCACTTGATCATGGTGTATGATCCTTTTAAAGTGCTGTTGAATTCTGTTTGCTAGTATTTTGTTGAGGACTTTTGAATCTATGTTCATCAGTGATATTGGCCTGTAGTTTTCTTTCTTTGTGACATCCTTGTCTGATTTTGGTATCAGGGTGATGGTGGCCTCGTAGAATGAGTTTGGGAGTTTTCCTCCCTCTACTATATTTTGGAAGAGTTTGAGAAGGATAGGTGTTAGCTCTTCTCTAAATGTTTGATGGAGTTCAACTGTGAAGCCATCTGGTCCTGGGCTTTTGTTTGTTGGAAGATTTTTAATCACAGTTTCAATTTCAGTGCTTGTGAATGGTCCATTTATATTTTCTGTTTCTTCTTGGAACATTGTGCATTTCTACGAATTTGTCCATTTCTTCCAGGTTGTCCATTTTATTGGCATATAGTTGCTTGTAGTAATCACTCGTGATCCTTTGTATTTCTGCAGTGTCACTTGTTCTCCTTTTTCATTTCTAATTCTGTTGATTGGAGTCTTTTCCCTTTTTTTCTTGATGAGTCTGGCTAATGGTTTTTACATTTTGTTTATCTTCTCAAAGAACCAGCTTTTAATTTTATTGATCTTTGCAATCATTTCCTTCATTTCTTTTTCATTTATTTCTCATCTGATTTTTATGATTTTTTTCCTTCTGCTAACTTTGGGGGTTTTTTGTTCTTCTTTTTCTAATTGCTTTAGGTGTAAGGTTAGATTGTTTATTTGAGATGATCCTTGTTTCTTAAGGTAGGATTTTATTGCTAAAAACTTCTCTGTTAGAACTGCTCTTGCTGCATCCCATAGGTTTTGGGTCATTGTGTTTTCATTGTCATTTGTTTCTAAGTATTTTTGATTTCCTCTTTGATTTCTTCAGTGATATTTTGGTTATTAAGTAGCATATTGTTTAGCCTCTACGTGTTTGTGTTTTGTATGGATTTTTTCCTGTAATTGATATGTAGTCTCATAGCGTTGTGGTCAGAAAAGATACTTGATACGATTTCAATTTTCTTAAATTTACCAAGATTTGATTTGTGACCCAACATATGGTCTATCCTGGAGAATGCTCCATGAGTACTTGAGAAGAAAGTATATTCTGTTGTTTTTGGATGGAATGTCTTATAAATATCAATTAAGTCCATCCTGTTAAATGTATCATTTAAATCTTGTGTTTCCTTATTTATTTTCATTTTGGATGCTCTGTCCATTGGTGAAAGTAGGGTGTTAAAGTCCCCTACTATGATTGTGTTACTGTCAATTCTGCCTTTCATCGCTGTTAGCATTTGCCTTATGTATTGAGGTGCTCCTATGTTGGGTGCATAAATATTTACAATTGTGCTATCTTCTTCTTGGATTGATCCCTTGATCATTATGTAGTGTCCTTCTTTGTCTCTTGTAATAGTCTTTGTTTTAAAGTCTATTTTGTCTGATATGAGAATTGCTACTCCAGCTTTCTTTTGATTTCCATTTGCATGGAATATCTTTTTCCATTCACTCACTTTTAGTCTGTATGTGTCCCTAGGTCTGACGTGGGTCTCTTGTAAACAGCATATATACAGGTCTTGTTTCTGTATCCATTCAGCCAGTCTACATCTTTTGGTTGGAACATTTAATCCATTTACATTTAAGGTAATTATTGATATGTATGTTCCTATTACCATTTTCTCAATTGTTTTGGGTTTGTTATTTTAGGTCTTTTCCTTCTCTTGTGTTTCCTGCCTAGAGAAGTTCCTTTAGCATTTGTTGTAAAGCTGGTTTAGTGGTGCTGAATTCTCTTCGCTTTTGCTTGTCTGTAAAGGTTTTAATTTCTCCATCGAATCTGAATGAGATCCTTGCTCGGAAGAGTAATCTTGGTTGTAGCTTTTTCCCTTTCATAACTCTAAATATGTCCTGCCACTCCCTTCTGGCTTGCAGAGTTTTTGCTGAAAGATCAGCTGTTAACCTTATGGGGATTCCCTTATGTGTTATTTTTCCCTTGCTGCTTTTAATATTTTTTCTTTGTATTTAATCTTTGATAATTTGACTAATATGTGTCTTGGCATGTTTCTCGTTGGATTAATCCTGTAAGGGGCTCTGCACTTCCTGGAGTTGATTAACTATTTTCTTTCCCATATTAGGAAAGGTTTCAACTATAATCTCTTCAAATATTTTCTCAGTCCCTTTCTTTTTCTCTTTTACTTCTGGGACCCCTATAATTTGAATGTTGGTGTGTTTAATATTGTCCCAGAGATCTCTGAGACTATCCTCAATTCTTTTCATTCTTTTTTCTTTATTCTGCTCTGCAGTAGTTATTTCCACTATTTTATCTTCCAAGTCACTTATATGTTCTTCTGCCTCAGTTATTCTGCTATTGATTCCTTGTAGAGAATTTTTAATTTCATTTGTTGTGTTGTTCATCATTGTTTACTCTTTAGTTCTTTTAGGTCCTTATTAAACGTTTCTTGTATTTTCTCCATTCTATTTCCAAGATTTTGGATCATCTTTACTATCATTATTCTGAATTCTTTTTCAGGTAGACTGCCTATTTCCTCTTTATGTGTTTGGTCTGGTGGGTTTTTACCTTGCTCTTTCATATGCTGTGTGTTTCTGTGTCTTCTCATTTTGCTTAACTTACTGTGTTTGGGGTCTCCTTTTTACAGGGTGCAGGTTTGTAGTTCCTGTTGTTTTTGGTGTCTGCCCCGAGTGGCTAAGGTTTTTTCAGTGTGTTGTGTAGGCATCCTGTTGGAGGGGACTAGTGCCTGTGTTCTGGTGGATGAGGCTGGATCTTGTCTTTCTGGTGGGCACATCCACGTCTGGTGGCGTGTTTTGGGGTGTCTGTGACCTTATTATGATTTTAGGCAGCCCGTCTGCCAATGGGTGGGGCTGTGTTCCTGTCTTGCTAGTTGTTTGGCATAGGGTGTGCAGCACTGTAGCTTGCTGGTCGTTGAGTGAAGCTGGGTGTTGGTGTTGAGATGGAGCTCTCTGGAAGATTTTCACCATTTGGTATTATGTGGAGCTGGGAGGTCTCTGGTGGACCAGTGTCCTGATCTTCTGCTCTCCCACCTCAGAGGCACAGGCCTGATGTCTGGCCAGAGCACCAAGACCCTGTCATGAGCATGGCTCAGAATAAAAGGGAGAAAAAAAGAAAGAAAGAAGGAAAAATAAAGTAGAATAAAATAAAGTTATTAAAATAAAAAATAATTATGAAAAATAAAAAAAATTTTAAGCAATAAAAAAAAGAAAGAAAGAAGAGAGCAACCAAACCAAAAAAGAAATCCACCAATGATAACAACTGCTAAAATCTATACTAAAAAATAAAAAACAAAAAAAACGGACAGACAAAACCCTAGGACAAATGGTAAAAGCAAAGCTATACAGACAAAATCACACCCAGAAGCATACACATACACACTCACAAAAAGAGAAAAAGGAAAGAAATATATATATCGTTGCTCCCAAAGTCCACCTCCTCAATTTGGGATGATTCGTTGCCTATTCATGTATTCCGCAGATGCAGGGTACATCAGGTTGATTGCGGAGATTTAATCCGCTGCTCCTGAGGCTGCTGGGAGAGATTTCCCTTTCTCTTCTTTGCTCGCACAGCTCCCGGGGTTCAGCTTTGGGTTTGGCCCCGCCTCTGCGTGTCGGTCCCCCGAGGGTGTCTGTTCTTTACTCAGACAGGTTGCGGTTAAAGTAGCAGTTCATTCAGGGGCTCTGGCTCACTCAGGCCGGGGGCAGGGATGGGTACAGATGCGGGGCGAACCTGTGGCAGCAGAGGCTGGCGTGACGTTGCACCAGCCTGAGGCGCGCCGTGCGTTCTCCCGGGGAAGTTGTCCCTGGATCACGGGGCCGTGGCAGTGGCGGGCTGCACAGGCTCCTTGGGCACCCTGAAACAGTGGTCTCTTGCCTCTTAGGCAGCTCCAGATTTTTTCCTGGACTCCCTCCCGGCTAGCCGTGGCACACTAGCCCCTGCAGGCTTTGTTCATGCCGCCAACCCCAGTCCTCTCCCTGGGATCCAACCAAAGCCCGAGCCTCAGCTCCCAGCCCCCGCCCGCCCCGGTGCGTGAGCAGACAAGCCTCTCAGGCTGGTGAGTGCCGGTCGGCCCTGATTCTCTGTGCGGGAATCTCTCTGCTTTGCCCTCCGCACCCCTTTTGCTGCGCTCTTCTCCGTGGCTCCGAAGCTTTCCCCCTCCGCCACCCGCAGTCTCCGCCCTCAAAGGGGCTTCCTAGTGTGTGGAAACCCTTCCTCCTTCACAGCTCCCTCCCACTGGTGCAGGTCCCGTCCCTATTCTTTGTCTCTGTTTTTTCGTTTTTCTTTTATCCTACCCAGGTACGTGGGGAGTTTCTTGCCATTTGGGAGGTCTGAGGTCTTCTGCCTGAGTTCAGGAGGTGTTCTGTAGGAGTTGTTCCACATGTAGATGTATTTCTTATGTATTTGTGGGGAGGAAGGTGATCTCCACTTCTTCCGCCATTTTGAAGCTCCTCTATAATTTTTTGTAAAGTGGAAAACACTGGAAAAGTCACTATTCACCGGTGGCTCGCATACACATCGGTGTCAAAATAACGTGTGTGCTTGTAGTTGTGGGGAGGAATGGCAGGCCCCCTCTTGGTGTTAGGTATTCAGGCCCTGAAGTCATAAATGGATGGTTTTTCTTTTCCATTTTTCCATGATTTTCTGGGGGACAAATGTCTGGGGCTGTAAGGGGATTTAGGAAACTTCCTGATGGTTGCTGTATCTCAGATACTCTTAGGTTCCCTACTGAGCCAGGCCACACCTTCCCTCTACTTCAGCCTGGCAAGGCCCCATCTGCTACTTACCTTGGTTTCCTGCTAGTCACCTTGAAGGGAATCTCTTTCATTTGCCTCGAGTCTTGTTTACTCAGTAGTATCTGTGCCAGTTGACACCAAGTCCAAAAACACTTTATACAAACACTTTATACAGAGGCCCGCTTTGAAAGTGTTAGCCAGTAGCAAGCAAGAATGGCTTACTTTCTCCTTGAGTCTGGAGATCTGATTAGAGGGGAGAAAGGAATGATTTATTTGTTGACTGGATTAACCAATTTATATTAGTCACTGTGAGGCAATTTCACACACATTATCTCATTTAAATCCCCCTAAAGACATTGCAAGGGAAGTAATATAATCCTTCAGAAAACTGAGACTCAGAAAAATTAAATTGCAAAGTTCCCATACCAAAAGTATTATAGTCTCTATTAGCAAATGTCATCAGCTTCTTCTAACTTTCTAATCCATAATCCTTACCGCGTTGCCTTCTTCCTCATGCTCACAAAATAGCTGCAGGAGGTCCAGGCACCATGTTTCAAGGCAAGAATTTGAAGGGTGAAGGATAAAAGGTAAATGGAGAATCCAGCCAAGGTTGTTTTCTTCGTAGATGTCCTACTTGGTGACTTCAACTTATATCTCGTTAGTCAGCATCATAGGGCCATTCCTTTCTGCAAGGGAAGAACCTGGAAAATGTGGAGGTTTTTGGTTTGTTTTAAGCTGAACACATTGACAACCCCATAAAAACGTGTTCTATAGGTACAGAAGTAGGGGAGAATTGTTATTAAATAGGCAATTTACAGTTTCTTTTTCAAGAGGTCATTCTGATGCATGAAAAGGTTGAAAATCTCTGGTCCAAACGCTTACTGATCTTGCTTTCCCTTGTTTCCAGTGAATTTGATAGAAGTTATTATCCCTCTCTAATCTCCTGGTACGAGATAGATCCAATGGACAGAATGATTTCCTTCTGGCTTCCACAGTAAAACATGGCACACGCCAGTGAGGAGTGGTGACTGCTTGATGTCTTCAGACAACTGTAGGGAAGGGTGGTGACGCTCCAGGTCTCCTAGCCACTTACTATATTGGCAACAGGTGTCTCTGTAGACCAGCTAGCAGGTCCATTGGTAAGAGCCTGGGGAGGCCACTAGGAACCACTGGATCACGTCAGCTTGGCAGAGACAGCTGTGGCATACGCCGGAGTGCTAGGTGAGGCAGGGAATGTCTGGCACCCCCCCCAGATGACTGTTGTTCAGTCAGCAGTAACCTTTATCTTCCAGTCACCTTTCCCGTGGCTCTTTGTTGGTTGTCCTCAAGCTCCAGGCCTGGGTGAGGCCTACTGAGGTGTAAGGAGAAGGCATAGTGATGCCTCCAAAATGTAGACACTCCTGTGGCAGTTTGCACCTTGATAAGGAAACAGTTATGAGATGCCTAAGGCCTTGCCCCACACCTGGCTGCCCACACACAAGGTTGGGGTTTTTTTTTGTTTGTTTTTGGCTGCCAGGCATAGAGCCTCAAGAGAACAGTGTGTCCTAAGAAACAAGAATTTCAGCCTGCAAAGGAAAACAGAATCCACCCTGCTTGTCAGCTCAGGAGCTGGGCTTGCTTTTTGCTCCTCTGCAGAGGGGGCTAAAACTTAGCTGAAGAGCTGTGAGTGGACCCATTTTCGAGAGGGGATTTTTAAAACAAAATGCCGGAAGTGTAATGCAATACAGAGGTCACAAACTTGGAAAGCCTATGGCATCTTGGCAGGTAACAGAAATGTGTGAAGTGAGCCAGTTGCTCACAGGCAAGCACATGTCCCTTCTAGAAAAATTGTCACCACAGAGGAATACTGATTCTAACTCCCCCCTCCCTCCCTGTGTCTCTCTCCTCCTTCCTTCCTTTTTTCCTTTCTCCTTCCCTCTTTCCTCTTTTTTATTCCCTTCCCTTCCCTGAGAAGACATAAATTTGGAATTTCATGTGAAGAACCCAAATTGTTGATAACCAGAGTTGCCCCTAGCTCATCTGGCTCCTCTTTCCAAATTAGAAAATGGCATCCCTTCCTTCATGCCGGTGCCCATGGCCATGCAAGTCAAGTGGGGCCTGGATTTTGCTCGCCCCGTGGCTGGGGCTTTGCGCCAGGCACAAGCTGCCTAACTTCAGTGACTCCAAAGTTACATATGTTATGTGAGTCAAGCAAAACATATCTCTGGGCCATGCTTAGCCCACAGGCTATCATTTTGCAGCCTCTGGAGTTGTGGTTAAAACAAAGCTCTGGGGTCAGACTGTCTGGCTTCAAATCTGGGTTCTGTCATTTAGGCAAAGTATTCAGTGTCTCTCTGCCTCAGCCTCCTGTGTCTGTGAAATGGGGATAAATACTTGGACCTATCTTGTAGGGTTGTTATGAGGATGGAATTAAATAATGCATGAAAAGCACTTAGCCACTCAGAGCATGGTTAATAGTCAGCCCTGGGTTAGTTAATATAAAAAAAAAATCATGTAAAAAACTGAGTTTGCACATTTACTGGCTTATCTCTGCAAGTCCAGATTCGTTGGCGAGTTCACAGCCTGTGAAATGGGTGAGAGAGTGCATGTCAGACCTACTTGATTTCTTTCTACTTCTTCAGGAAATGCTCACCCTCTATGTCTGGTGACTTTGAAGGCAGAGAGCTCAAAATAGCAAGCTTCACTTAACTACTAAGGCCACGAGAACTTCAGTGAAGTAAACACTTTGCTTGAACCACTGTTTCTGTCTCAGTGCATAAAGCAATTACAGGGATTAACAAATGACATCCATAACAATGATATCTTAAAACCATTAAGAGAAGATTAAATTAATTGCGGTATCATCTGTTGCAAAAGGCAAAGGTATGTGGGATCATTTTAGAAAAATTTACACTGAAAGCAGTTTAAAAGTGGTGGTGCTTAGAATGGCAAACGCTCAGTTATTGAGTTCATCTTCTAAACTGGCTCATGCTCTAGGGGGCGGGACCGCAAACCCAAGACTCCATCATTAAAAACTGTCTGGGTGGGTTTGCATCCAACATGCCTCAGCCTCTGCATAAAAGAATGATTCTCATCCCTGAGACTGTACTGGGGGGAGGGTTAACTCAGCACTGATCGTATCGAATCTGTGGTTGGCTGCAAGGATTTGGGATGAAGTGAGACTACACCCAAACAGTGTTGGTCTGGGAGTTCCAATCATATCAAAGAGTTAAATCTTTTATAAAGAAGTGGCAACCTGAAGTCAGGGAGTCTGATTCCCAGAGAAAACCATAATTCCAAAGACACACGCACCCCAGTGTTCACTGCAGCACTGTTTACAATAGCCAGGTCATGGAAGCAACCTACATGCCCATCGGCAGACGAATGGATAAAGAAGATGTGGTACGTAGATACAATGGAATATTACTCAGCCATAAAAAGGAATGAAACTGGGTCATTTGTAGAGATGTGGATGGACCTAGAGACTGTCTATACAGAGTGAAGTAAGTCAGAAAGAGAAAAACAAATATCATATATTAATGCATATATGTAGAATCTAGAAAAATGGTACAGATGAACTGGTCTGCAAGGCAGAAATAGAGACACAGATGTAGAGAACAAATGTACGGGCACCAAGGGGGAAAGCAGGGGGTGGGGTGGTGGAGGTGGGATGAATTGGGAGATTGGGATTGACATATATACACTAATATGTATAAAATAGGTAACTAATAAGAACTTGCTGTATAATAAATAAATAAAATTTAAAAAGAAAGAAGTGACAACCTACCAACTTACTTTGAAACATACTCAGGAAAGGGCATCCAAGAAACAATTTAGTGCAAACTGCTTCTACATTAACTTTTTTCTCACTGCATTAATATCTGAGCTTCCCCTAAACACTCATTTAAGCCCTAAACGAGTATGAAGAATGTCCATGAGACTTGAGAAAAACAAGGGTTGCCCCAAGAATTTAATTCTTACTTGCCTAACTTGGCTGGGCTACCATCCATCTAAAGCTTCTCTCTCTAGACTTGGGTTTCTCCATCTTGGCATTATTGATGTTTTAGGTCAGATACGTCCTTAGTGTGGAGGCTGCTTTGCCTCCATGATAGGACGTTTAGCAGCGTCCCTGGTCTTTTCACACTAGATGCCAGCAACACAACTCCCCCCAACATGAGACAACCCAAAATGTCCCTGACCTTGTCAGATGCCACCCAAGGGAGAAAATCTTCCTGGTTGAGAATCACTGCTCTAGACTAAGAAAAGTGGCCAGAATTCGTAAACTCTAACAGCTTTGTGTGTGTGTGTGTGTGTTTTGTTTTTTTAACATCTTTATTGGGGTATAATTGCTTTACAAAGGTGTGTTAGTTTCTGCTTTATAACAAAGTTAATCAGTTATACATATATTCCCATATCTCTTCCCTCTTGCATCTCCCTCCCTCCCACCCTCCCTATCCCACCCCTCCAGGCGGTCACAAAGCACCGAGCTGATCTCCCTGTGCTATGCAGCTGCTTCCCACTAGCTATCTACCTTACGTTTGGTAGTGTATATATGTCCATGCCTCTCTCTCGCTTTGTCACAGCTCACCCTTCCCCCTCCCCATATCCTCAAGTCCGTTCTCTAGTAGGTCTGTGTCTTTATTCCTGTCTTATCCCTAGGTTCTTCATGACATTTTTTTTCTTAAAGTCCGTATATATGTGTTAGCATATGGTATTTGTCTTTCTTTTTCTGACTTACTTCACTCTGTGTGACAGACTCTAGGTCTATCCACCTCATTACAAATAGCTCAATTTAGTTTCTTTTTATGGCTGTACTCAGTATGTATTCCATTGTATATATGTGCCACATCTTCTTTATCCATTCATCCAATGATGGGCACTTAGGTTGTTTCCATCTCCGGGCTATTGTAAATAGAGCTGCAATGAACATTGTGCTACATGACTCTTTTTGAATTATGGTTTTCTCAGGGTATATGCCCAGTGGTGGGATTGCTGGGTCATATGGTAGTTCTATTTGTAGTGTTTTAAGGAACTGTGTGTGGTTTTTAAGTAACCAAAAAAAAAAAAAAGGCCCTGAAGACAAAGTTTTCAAAATAAGCTCACGGGCAGGCTGTACTAACAGAATGCTTCAAGAGGGATCCTGTAATCACCGTGTTTGGCAAATGGGTGATTTTGCTAAGCCTCACAGCAGCTTTTCCATATGTCCTGTTAATGCTAGCAAACTGACCAGTCTAGAAGGACGTGTCATCGTGGAAATCACCCGTGAAGTATTTGTCCAGACTTCTTACAAACAGTAGTGTTGCTTGTCCATCGGTACATGTGTATAAAAACTCAGCAGGTGGGAGTAAGAGTCATAAAAGCAGGATCTCAGATCTTCAAGTCTGCTTCTCATGTTTTATAGGACAAGACACTGAGGTGCAGGGAATAGCGTTTGTAGCAAAATTTATGATAAATCTCAGTGATTCAGACACTAAGCTGAAATTTTCAACAATGTAGGCACAGAACAATATAGGCACAAAATTATTACTGAGTAAAATGTCAAAATTATACTCTTTTGGCAACTTTCAAGATTTTAGGAATAAGTAAGAGAAACCAGAGATAAAATTTTAAATGTTTTCCAGTTGAAGGCTCAGAAAATTAAGGATGCCATCAATGTACATATTGCTGCAGGATTCAGAAGCTTCTGTTTCTTTTTATACCACATGATTGCATAATGTCGATCAATTGGAAATGGTAGATTTCTCTTAATTTGCCTTCTCATGCTTAAACACTATGCCTACTAAATAAATTATTTGGAACTTGAATAATGGTTCATAATTGACTTGTACTTAAGTCAGACCAAATATTCTCACTACCTCTCTTCCCATCTCCATGCAGCATTATCTTCACCCAGATCATAATGTTAACATAAGGTGATACGAATGAATTCATCCCACTGGTACAGGATACCCATCCCTGTATCCAAATTTCTTTTACTAATTGGAGGAAACCGCTAATTGTGTATTTTAAACTCTGTTTTTCAAAACATCTAGCATTCATGTTTTCCACTTGTGGTCAGTTCCTGATCTAAGGAAGAAACAGTAAGGCAGGAAAATGATCAGATTCAGGGGGTGTTTAACTGGAAGAGGAGAACATGACAAGAAACGTACAGTGTGTTCTGGTACGTGGGAGTTTTGATTACAAGGTGTACCCTTGCTGCTTGGTGTGGTACCTCGGGCTCTGCCTAACTTTAGTTTGTGATTACCAAGGTCTCTATAACAAAACTCTCCAGGTCAGGTATGGATCTAATATTTCTCATGCCATGTTCCAAGTATCTCCTTGTGCCCAAGCAATAAAAGGAAATCTTCCTACCGTGACATGAGTATAAACGTTATCGAAAGACTTGAGGAAATGCCTTTGACCTTTTTTGACTCAAGAGGATGATCTCATTCAGAAATGGGTATGGTGTCAAAATATGAAATGTACTGGTAAAATAAGTATATGATTTGCTTTAAAAAATACTTGTTTGGGAGGCAGAGATACAATCCATTCTAGATTTTTAAGGAGTGAAGTGGCTAAAAGAGATGTATTTTTACCTAAAACATGGCACACTACACTATCACATCTTGGCAATGAAGACTGTTAATGCATTTAACAAATATTTATGGAAAGCCTGTTACTAACAGTGAGTTAGTTAGTCACTGTTACAGGTAGTAGAGATTCCACAAAGAAAAAAGTGCTTTCTTACATTTAGTGAAGGGAGACAGTCAGTAAACAAATATATGATATGTCAGGTAGAGATGAGTGCCAACGGGAAAAACAAAACATGGTAATGGGATTGGTGGGGCAGGATAGGGCCAAGGGGTTAGGATTTTATATGGGATAGTCAGGGGAATGCCTCCCTAATAAGGTGACATTTGCTCAGTGAACTGAAGGAAACAGAACAGAGCCTTGTGGCTATCTGGGGGAAGATATCAGAAACTGTTATAAATGTTCCAACAGGAAATTTATTAGGACTGAGAAAGGGCAGGTCTGTCTGTGATTAGAATGAAAGGGAATGCGATAAAAGAAAAGGGGGAGCTTTGGGAAAGCATTATGGCTACATTAAACATATACACTGAATGTATACACAGCAGTGATTGGAAAAACCATAAAATTGGATTATGTGTTTGCAAATCTCTTACATGTTTTTAAATAAGATCCAGAGCTCTGTTAAACATCATGGTCATTTGTTTTAGCTGAGTTGGAATGAACATGGGATTGTCTTTTGGAGTTACCATGCAAAGCTTAGACTAACTCAGAAAGCAATAGTTCGGATACATTGCCCAGGCTGGATGATATTATTAATCTGGGCTGGGAAGTAACACAACCTGGTTGTGGCTGACTGTGGGCCCTGGTCCAATTCACCAAATTTTGTGCCCTTTCTTTAGTGGGAAGTGGGCTTGCCTTGCCAGGCAGGAGGGAAGAAGGGGCGCAGTTTCAAGGAGGAAATGCAGAAGAGTTGAATATAGGTAAAGAGCCCATGTTACCTGAGCCTCCTACCCCAGTCTTAAGTATGAGCAATACGTTCTTCTAAAGAATGTGAAATCTTCTCCAGGCCAGGGCAAGGATGCTGAGGACTTCAATCACAGCACCTTCCCAAGAGAGTCTTTTGGAAATTCTTATCTTATATTCTGGGTCTGTATCTCAAAAGGGCCTTCATCCTCTTTATTTTTTTTTTTTACTTTTTATTTTATATTGGAGTATAGTTGATTAACAATGTTGTGTTAGTTTCAGGTGTACAACAGAGTGATTCAGTTATACATGTACATGTATCTATTCTTTTTCAAACTCTTTTCCCAGTTAGATTGTTACAGAATATTGAGCAGAGTTCCCTGTGCTATACAATAGGTCCCTGTTGGTAATCCATTTTATTTTATTTTTTTTAACTTTTTATTTTATATTGGAGTATAGCCAATTAACAATGTTGTGATAGTTTCAGGTGCACAGCAAAGCGACTGAGCCATACATATACATGTATCCATTCTCCCTCAGACTCCCATCCCATACAGGCTGCCACATAACATTGAGCAGAGTTCCCTGTGATGTACAGTAGGTCCTTGTTGGTTATCCATTTTAAATATAGCAGTGTGCACCTGTCAATCCCAAACTCCCTAACTATCCCTCCCCGCCCTCCATAACCATAAGTTCATTTTCTAAGCCTGGGAGTCTGTTTCTGTTCTGTAAATAAGCTCATTTGTAGCATTGTTTTTAGGTTCCGCACATAAGTGATATATGATATTTCTCTTTCTCTGTCTGACTTACTTCACTCAGTATGACAGTCTCTAGGTCCATCCATGTTGCTGCAAATGACACCATTTCATTCTTTTTATGACTGAGTAATATTCCATTGTATATATGTACCACATCTTCTTTATCCATTCTTCTGTCGATGGACATTTAGGTTGCTTCCATGTCTTGCCTATTGTAAACAGCACTGCAATGAACATTGGTGTGTATGTGTCCTTCTGGACCATGTTTTTCTCTGGGTATATGCCCAGGATTGGGATTGCAGGATCATATGTTAGCTCTGTTTTTAGTTTCTTAAGGAACCTCCATACTGCTCTCCATAGTGGCTGCCCCAATTTACATTCCCACCAACAGTGTAGGAGTGTTCCCTTCTCTCCACACCCTCCCCAGCATTTATTGTTTGTGGATTTTTTGATGATAGCCATTCTGACTGGTATGAAGTAATATCTCGTTGTAGTTTTGTTTTTCATTTCTCTAATAATTAGTGATGTTGAGCATCTTTTCATGTGCCTCTTGGCCATCTGTGCCTCTTGGCCATCTGAGAAATGTCTGTTTAGGTCTTCTGCCCAATTTTTGATTGGGTTGTTTGTTTTGATGATATTAAGCTGCATGAGCTCTTTGTAAATTTTGGAGACTAATCCCTTGTTGGTCACATCATTTGCAAATATTTTCTCCCATTCTGTGGGTTGTCTTTTCATCGTGTTTATGGTTTCCTTTGCTGTGCAGAAGGTTTTGAGTTTAATTAGGTCCCATTTGCTTATTTTTGTTTTTATTTCCATTGCTCTGGGAGACAGATCGAAAAAGATATTGCTGCAATTTATGTCAGAGAGTGTTCTGCCTATGTTTTTTCTAAGAGTTTTATAGTTTACAGTCTCATATTATCTGAAGAGATGCAGAAAAAGCTTTTGACAGAGCTCAACACTGATGTATGATAAAAAAAACTCTCCAGAAAGTGGGCATAGAGGGAACATACCTCAACATAATAAAGGCCGTATACAACAAACCTACAGCAAACATCATACTCAACAGTGAAAAGCTAAAAGCATTTCCTCTAAGATCAGGAATAAGACAAGGATGTCCACTGTTACCACTTTTATTCAATATAGTTTTGGAAGTCTTAGCTATGGCAATCAGAGAAGAAAAAGAAGTAAAAGGAATCCAAATTAGAAAAGAAGAAGTAAAACTGTCCTGTTTGCAGATGACATGATACTATACACAGAAGATCCTAAAGGTGTTATTAGAAAACTACTAGAGCTCATCAATGAATTTGGTAAAGTTACAGGTTACAAAATTAATACACAGAAATCTGGTGCACTTCTACACACTAACAACGAAAGATCAGAAAGAGAAATTCAAGAAACAATCCCATTTACCATCGCATCAAAAAGAATGAAATACCTAGGAATAAACCTACCTAAGGAGACCAAAGACCTGTACTCCGAAAACTATAAGATGCTAATGAAAGAAATCGAATATGACACAAACAAATGGAAAGATATACCATGTTCTTGGATTGGAAAAATCAATATTGTCAAAATGATTAAAATACCAGAGGCAATCTACAGATTCAATGCAATCCCTATCAAATTACCAATGGCATTTTTCACAGAACTGGAACAAAAAATCTTAAAATTTGTATGGAGACACAGAGGACCCCGAATAACCAAAACAATCTTGAGAAAGAAAAACGGAGCTGGAGGAATCAGGCTTCCTGACTGCAGACTATACTACAAAGCTATAGTCATCAAAACAGTATGGTGCTGGCACAAAAATAGAAATATAGATCAATGGAACAGGATAGAAAGCCCAGAAATAAACCCATGCACCTATGATCAATCCATGACAAAGGAGGCAAGACTATTTAATAGAGGAAAGACAGTCTCTTCAATAAATAGTGCTGGGAAAACTGGACAGCTACATGTAAAAAAAAAAATGAAATTAGAACATTCTTTAACACCATACACAAAAATAAACTCAAAATGGATTCACTGTCTTTAAACATGAAAAGAAAGGAGGCATTTGTTAGCCCTGCCCCTTTCAGCTAAGAATTGCTCAGGTTTTTGAATGTTAACATGAAATGGGGTCACCTGTACCAGTTGGAAGTGGTTTCCCTGTTTTCAAGGACAGTCAGATTTTACCTATATAGCTCTCAGGCTTTCTCTGCCTTGAGGCATTTTGAGCATGTGTGTTGGGAGTCGTTGGCTGTTAAAGAAAGGAGGACTGTCTTTAACAGTCAACAGCTGTTGACTAGAAGGAGAAGGAGACCAGCATAGGATGAGCAGGAGAAGATGCTAGAATTCTGCTTTTTAGAGCTGATGAGAATTTCTGTTCAAGCCCAATCCTTGGACTGATGAATCAAGAGTAATTAAAAAAGCAAGGAAGCATTTTCTAAAAGGGATGGCATCCCAGTACGAGTCATTACTTGAGCAATATTGTCCACAGTTTGCTCATTTCAAGTACTTCAGTGCTTATGGTTTTTTGCTTTTCAAGTCGTAATTCTTTTAAAGTGCTGTCCTATACTTAGCAAACATCTTTTGAGCATCTACCCAGAGCTCAGTCCTGCACCATGCATATTCAAAAGAAATAGGTAACATTGTCCTTGCTCTTGTGGAATTAATAGTTTTGTTAAAAAGGTAAGACTTCCAGCGAAAACAATCCAAGAAGGAGCAAGTGAAAAGCCAAGTAGGAGGCATTAGGTCAATGAGAAGAATCCAGACTTTGGAATCAGGCAGCGCTGTGTTTGACTCAGAGCTCTGACTCTGACCAAAAGTGTGCCTCTGTGAGACTCTCTTATCCTGTGTGGTCCTCGGCTTCCTCTTCTGTAAAATGGGACAATAGTACCTATTACACCGTTGTGTTGGATTGCTACAGTGACTCAGTAATACTGTATATAAAGCAATTAGTGCCTGGAACATAGTAAGCACTTGCTATATTATTATTATTACTATTATAATTATTTTATTAATCGGACAAATAATTAGGTCTGTGTTATAGTTTTGGTTCTGTGGTTATTTAGAGAGCTTTGATAAGTCACTTAACTTTGTCACAGCATCTGTATAGATCATCTCTAAAGCTAAGGGAACAGTCTCTATACAATATATTTACCTCCAGAATTCATGGTATTTTGAACTGAAATGTAGTGAGCAGAAGCCTCAATGCATGCTTCTCCTTCTTCATACTTATACTAGTGCTAACAATATAACATCCACATTGACAGAACTTGCTCTGGAGCAGAAGCCATGACGGGCTCTTCATGTTCTTTGTTATTCACTCCATGTGACACACTCAGTGAGATGGATAACCTTATCCTGTTTCCTAGATTCTAAGCCATATTTTATCCAGTTTAATATTTTTGAAGTCAGGATGCACTGTGTAATTGATACATATAATTGATACCGTGGTAATGTTTTTCTCTTTTTTCTTTCCCAAAGGTCATTTCTAAGTGAGATGTGGCATCTCATAACTGATGAAATCCTTTAAACAAGGGAAATGAATGTTTTTTCCTATATTTTGGATGATAAAAATGGGGCTTAGCAAAGTTAACTTACATTAATGAAAGTAAGAAAGGCGAAGCTAGCATTTGACTAAGCTTTCCTGGTTTTGCTCGCTCTACCATACTTCTTGGGAGCAAAAGGTTAAACAAGTTGCCAATATATAATCCTTTGTTCACCTCATTTTTCATAGAAAAATAATGTTTGATCATCCCTAGATTGAGCCATAGATTGCCTATTTATTCTACCAGACTTCATAGACTGTCTTGTGCAATGTAATGTTGACGTCTGTTGGCTGTTGACATCATTGGTGACATTGGTCAGTCTGAAAAGTTATTTTCCTTTAGATAAGAACCTATTGGACTCATAGATCTTTTTAAGAAATCACCCTGACCTGAGTTCACCTGGGTGATACCAGCAGATTTTTCCCTAGACTTTCAGGATCCTGGGTCCTTACAAGGAAATGGGGATGTAGTCATTAGTAGTTGATTATTAAGCAAATTCATTGAAAATTAACAGCAGTATTCTTTGACCTCGGCCTTTATAGCCACATTGCTAATCTTCAGTAAATATAAGATTGTATTACTAATCTATTGACTTTTAGCACAAATTAGCTATCAAATGGGCTAGTTGTTACTGTTAACCTTTTTTTTTTTTTTTGAAGTATATTAAAATTCTTATTTCCGGTGTTTCTTTCTCTGGAACACAATCTTAGGGCCTTTTATTAGGCCAGGAGAACCTCCCAAACAATCTTATTAAGCTGATTAATTATATCAAATCAGCTCTGGCATCAAAATGGTTACAGTTTCGGAGTCACAGTCAATAGAAAAAGACTTCAACAAAAGTGACCACTAGCCTTTGTAAGTATCCTTTGATTTGAGAAGTGAAACTTTTATTGAAAAAAGCAATTTGCAGACCTGTTTCCCTGTTACCTGTTATGTTATTCTGAGGTTCTTACAGTGGAGTGCTGTCTCTACCTTTAACAGGAGATAGGTGTTAGCATATTCACCTAGACTGAATGAATGAATATATTATATGTTTGGGATTTGCCTTTCCTTCCTCTGGTCTAGCTTCAGCACCAAAGTATAGTTGTAAAATTACACATGGTGGAATCTGAAATGATATATGTGTCAGTCAGCGTCCCAGCAAGAAACAGAATCTAACTCAGAAGGTTCAAGAGACTTGGATAATGGGAGATGCAGAAAGCGTGGGTGGGGTTAACATCACCAACGAGCCACGCTGGGGCACTCAGACCCAAGCCACAGGGAGGCTGTTACCACCCCTAGACCTGGAGCAGCAGTGGGAAGAAACTGTATTACTGTCATTCTGGGAGGAGGGGCCACATGATAGAAGCAAGGGTCCTGTAGGGACAGGCTCTGCCAGCAAACCGGGATTGTGAGGGAGTCATCCCCGACCTCTCTTTCAACCTTCTAATCTCTGTTGTTCCAATGCAGTGGGGAGTCAGCCAGGAAGGGAGCCTGGAGATTCAGCCCACAGCAGACCAGCCTCCTGAGGTGTGGGAAAGAGAAAACCTAGAACAGATCCGCTAGGTGAGAGGAACCAAATAGAAAATAACCAGCCCAGATGGGAAGTGCTAGTTTAGAGCCCACAAAATGCCAAAAAAGAATGGTATATTCGGGGCTTCCCTGGTGGTACAGTGGTTAAGAATCTGCCTGCCAAGGCAGGGTACACGGGTTCGAGCTCTGGTCCGGGAAGATCCCACATGCCGCGGAGCAACTAAGCCCGTGCACCACAACTACTGAGCCTGTGCTGTAGAGCCCGCGAGCCACAACTAGTGAGCCCTTGTGCCACAACTACCGAAGCCCGTGTGCCACAACTACTGAGCCTGTGCTCCAGAGCCCATGAACCACAACTACTGAGCCATGTGCCACAACTACTGAAGCCCACGTGCCTGGAGCCCATGCTCCGAACCACAACTACTGAGCCATGTGCCACAACTACTGAAGCCCACGTGCCTGGAGCCCATGCTCCACAACAAAAGAAGCTGCCACAATGAGAAGCCCACACACCACAACGAAGAGTAGCCTCCGCTCACCACAACTAGAGAAAGCCTGCGCGCAGCAATGAAGACCCAACACAGCCAAAAATAAATAAATTAATAAAGAAAAAAAAAAAAGAATGGCATATTCAAGGAATTCAGGGCCCTGACCTCATTTGATCTTGGGTTAGCATCCGCTTTCTGAAACTTTCTTTCAAATACACTTGGAATCACCTGACAGCAGCCAGAATTCCTAGTCATTTTGGCCTGTCCCAGTCTCATCACTCAGGTCTACATGTGGTTATAGGGTCTAGAGGGCTGGTCCCATAGCTTGCTGATGGAAAATAGGAGAAAAGAGAAAAATGGGAAAGTCATTGAGAATTTCTGCAGGAAATATAATAACTAAAGGATAGAATAGGAGTGGCAAGGAAGCCGGAGGAGGCATGTGCGTGAAAACAACCTGCAAATTATTCCACGGCCCTTTGGCCACGTTCTGTCCCCATTCTTGCCAGTCTCCACTGTCTTCCGGAGCCCTCATTGCAGGGCAGGTTTGGTGGACTCTTTATTATAAATAGTGAACCCCAAGAGATAGCTGTTCTCAATATGAATAGTCTATTACCTATCTTAACACATCTCCCAACAGAAAGTTTGTGTGTGGAGTTACTGTTGCTTCACCAGCTTGAAAGGGAAAAATAATATTTTAAAAAGAAGGGGCAAAAGCTATCACGGTGTGATGAAATGTATATCTGTGGATTGTCATTTGCTATATGACAATTGCTTAAAGCTTATACTGGTTAACTTTCCACTAGCAGATGACAAGAAATAAACATCCTTACCCCACGCCTATTCCACAGCTCATGCCTTAGTCCTTTCTGGGTCGCTAAAGCAACATGCCACAGACTAGGTGGCTTACAAATGACAACTATGTACTGCTCACAGCTCTCAGGCCGCAAGTCTGAGATCAGGGTGCCAGCATGGTCGGGTGAGGGCCGTCTTCCAGGTTGCAGACTTCTCGTTGTATCCTCTCATGGTGGAAGGGACTACGGAACTCTCTGGGGACTCTGTAAGGGCACTAATCCTATTAATGAGGGCTGCACCCTCATGATCTAATCACCTCCCATAGGCCCCACTATTAATACCATCACCTTTGGGTGTTAAGATTTCAGCATATGAATTTGGTGTGGGAAGCAGGGGACACAAACTTTCAGACCATAGCAGTTTCTTATAATCTTTTGTACTTCTTTTGCTTCATCATACTTTTGTGTGACTAAATCCAACTCTCCACCTACACCAGGCCTGTGCCTGAGAGCCAAATATGACTGGAGAAAATGTACACCATGAGGACTGGTTCATATTAAATGCAAGCCACTAACCTCACTGAGCCCTTCGCACAACTGGCAATGCCCCCGTTTTCCCTGGTGCATTCACTTTCCTACCCGTCTAAACAACTATTTCATACCTTCTCCTCTCTCCTCGAGCCCCTCACACTTAATTCTCACATCCTACCTCTGTGCAGATAACCTTTCTTCCTGTTTTACTGCAAACAGACCCCAGAGGCTCCCACCACATCTACTCACCACCCAGAATCAGTGCCCATAGGCTGTGCCTTCCTCCTGTGTTATCAGAGCTTCTGAGACAAACCACTTCACCTGACACCTGCTTTTTCTCCTGCCTTCTACTTACGGACATTACCCCTGCAATTCTCCGTCTTCTCTCTTGTATTTATTTTCTCTCTCCACTGGATCATTCAATCGCCATAAAAGCATGCTGTAACGTCCTAATGTTATTATAAAAGGTAAACATGCAATTGTTGATCCTGTGTCTTTCTTTAGCACCATCCCCCTCATTTTTCTATTCTTTTCAACAAAACTCCCTGGGAGAGTTGTCCATACTCCATTGACTGTGGTGGGACAGAAGATGGAAACAGTGTTTAGCTGCTGGGACAGTTGCTTGCCCTGTCCTGGTTGCTAAATTCAGTAGCATGTGCTCAATCCTCATCTCCTTTGACCTGTTGGATCACCCACACTTCTCTACTTGGTGTCTAGGACACTGCATTTTTCTAGTTTTCCTCACACCTCACAGATCTTCCTTGTAAACTCTTTGCTATTTTTGCTCATCACCCCAACCTCTGACTGTTAGAATGACCCAGAACCAGGCTTCAGGTCTTTTCTTGCACCCCTCTGCCACAATAAGTACTCCCCTGCTTCCATTCCAAGAGTCCAAGCTCTTGTGCTAGGAATTAAAAACTAAGTCCAAGGCTTTGTAGATATTGTCCTGTGCTCCAGCTACTAGTGGGTTGCTGGAAAAATCAATATTTGATGAAAATTTGAATACATTTACTCTGATGGTTTTATATAATATCTATACACTGAAAAATTCCAAACTAATCTCCCCTGAGCTTTGGACATGTCTATTTCACTACCTAGTTGAAATCTCCACTTGAATGCTTTATAGGCACTCAAAACTGACCTCACCAAAACAGAATTGAGCACCGTTTGGTGACCCCTCCATCCTTTAGTTGCTTAGGCTGAAAAATATTGGAATCCTCTTGGCTCCTTTCTTTCCCAGAGCCAACTCATCAGCAAATCCTAAGCATCTCACTCCATCGTCACTGCTACCTTCCTGGTCCAAGGCCCCACCCTCTCTCCCCTGACTGTTGCAAAGGGCCCTCACTGGTCTGTCAGCTTCCCACTTGCTCACCCTCTCTCTTGCCGTCTCCCCATGGTCTATTTTCAGTGCATCAGGTCATCTCATGCCTCTGCTTAAGGTCCTCCAGTGCCTTCCCATTTCATGTGTCCTACAAGGCCCTTTGTGATCTGGGTCCCTATAATCCTTCACCTGGACAGATGTTTCCACTGTAACAGGATTTTGCGTCCTGTAAAACTTCGTGTTCTCCAAAATGTACTAAAGCAGAAAACAAAAAAAAACACCCCAGGGCTTATGGAAAAGTAGGATTAGAGTGGACCTCTCCTATCTTCTACAACTTAAAACCCTCTGCACTAACCAGAGATAGCTTGGGAGAGCTGCGCGGTTGGGAGGGGGCACATTTCTGGGGACACGGCACTGGTGCAGGTGCTTATTCTCTCAAATGGAGCTGAAATCACTCCAGCCTTTGCAGCAGCCGGCCTGAGGCCTTTCTCCTTTCCTGCTAAGATTAGATTTCTACTCCTGCTATTCTTTCTCCTTTTGCCTAGGGGAAAAAAAAAAAATGTTTCTGTGTTATACCAACATTTATCCTATTGTTTGCCAATAGCCTATGAACTAATTGCTGTTACAGAAACACACGTTGTAACAGAATAGCTTGTCCTGACTTATTTTCTGTCATCTTGGCTCTTCCTCCAGTGGGTCAGGAAAGCACCCACCTAGAGGCTTTCGCGCTTGTTCTTCTTGCCACCTGGCATGGCCTCCCTCCAAAATCCTCCTGGATTTCTTCATCTCTTTCACACCTTTAATGTTTCCTTCATAGCGGCAACTTCCCTGACAGCCCGTTTAAGAGTGCAACACCCTCACTCCCCGCCGCATCCCCCCGCCCCCGACATTCTCTCCTGCAAGTCATTGTTTATTTTTCTCCTTGATGCTTATCATCTGATATACATGACTCACTTATTGCCTGATCCACATCCATGAGTAGTTAAGCTCTGGGAGGGCAAGGATTGTGGGGTGTTTATTTTATTTGCTTCCTTTGTTTTCCTCTGCTACATCTTCAGTGCCTGGAACATGGGCCAGCATGTGAAAGCAAGGCATTTCAAAAATGTTGACTGAATGAATGAAATTCGAACTCCTTTAGAATTCATCTGAATTTCCTTCTAGCCTAGACAGTAGTCCATCTGACTTTATTTCTTTTCTGATGTTGTTTATGTGTTTGTGTATGTGACAGGGAGAGTGGCTTTTCTCAAACCTGGTTTCATGTGTTCTTTGGTATGCATCAGACTTGCATGCTGTTTCATACCCACCACACTGCCCCTAGGGATGTTCTAACATTTAAAACATTGATATTTCAGGAATTTATTATAAGGGGTGTGCTGGAAAAAGTCGTGGTGCAGGTTGTGTGTATCTTTTTGTACCCCTCTACCAATGTAAGCACTCCTTATCCCCCTTCAGGAGTCCAAGCTCTCATGATAACAATTAAAAATTAAGTTCATAGGTTTTTCAGATATTAGCTAGCCTGTGCTCTAGCTGCTAGTGCATTGCTGTAAAATTAATTTTTGATGGGAATTTGAATATATTACCTCTATACCCACTACCAGTCTTGGTGTACAGTTAAAAAAATAGGTCACTCTCATACTCCACAGTGATGGCCGCGGCACAGGTTTGTGTTAATGTCACGAAAGGGCAGGGAGATGGTGACTAACTCCCTCTGGTGCTGGGCAGGGCTTCACGAGGGTGGTGATGAGAGCAGGTGGTGGTTGAGGTCAGTTGGGGGGAGGATAATAAGTGCGGGAGTTCTCAAGGCAGAGAGTGGTGGACATGGATCCAGGGATCAACATGTTAAAAGGCACTGAAATGGACGGGTTCCAGTGTGTTCAGGGACTAGTATGGTGAATCATTAGGCATGGGGGCGGGGGGAGTATAGGAAATGCTGATGAGAGAGGTAGCCCCATGTGCCATAAAGAGTTTGAACTTGACCCAACTAGGGAGCTATCAAAGTTTCAGGTGATACATCTTCCAATTCCTCACCTTTCCCAACCAATCCCTGGCTTCTCAAAACTGTCAGCTTTAAGCTTACGTTGCTGTGATCTATCAGTATTCTGCATTTTTTATAGCAAAACTTAACTACATTCAAATCCTTTAGGACCCTGCGCTTGACTAGCAGGTTGCCCAATGAGAATTAGATTATAGACCATGAATTAATAGAAGTAATGGCACACGTAGACACCCTGTAACTTTTTTTTGACTTGGATTAAAAGCTTTGACACATCGTCTTTCTCAGATCTGTCTTAGGTTTCTTCTACCAGCTCTGATCCACTTCTCAACTTGTGGTGGTGTCACCCCCCCCCACCCAAACATTTTTGAACACGCTGAAGTTCTTACTTTGGTGTCCTGAACTCATGGCTCTGGGAGAAAAAAAAAATTTTAATGATCAAGGAAATAAGGTTGAATTAGATCCTTTGTGAGGTTCATGATGAAAACAATACCCTGCTGTAAGTCGAGGCTCAGGTCTGCCAGTGACAGGTCGGGCATCACTGAAAAGTCCCTCCACATTTCTGCATCTCAGTAGACTTATGTGGCCAAATTTCCATAATGAAATGATTACTAGAGACCTGATGATTTAACCCCCGCCACCCCCCAAATGTACCCGTTTGGTGAGGTTTCAACTGTGGATGGGTAGTTATTTGGGGGGAAAAATGCCCCGCTCAGCCTCTTAAATCATTTTTCTTAAGGCTGGGATGAGAAGTACGTAGCTCCCTGTGCAGTCTCCAAATGACTCTGTGGGTTATCCAGCCTCTAGTCCTCTCCCTCCCACATGGAGGCCAGCTATCTTTGGCCACTTCACAGCTTATTAGCGGCCCAACTAGAGGCCAGGGAGAGGAAATGGATGAGATGAAGCTTAAGTATGTCACATTGGTTCTTTCTCAGCAGCTCTGATAAAAGGCTTAGCAGGATGAGGTTAAAACTTGATTAAAGAGGTTTGGGGATTATCTGTGACATTGGCTTATGTATGTTACCTTCCTCCTTTCCCCTCTTCCCTTTTTCCCTTCCAGTAATTAAGCATGAGTTGGCTGCAAGCATTAATGAGGCCAATATAAAAATTCTTTACTGTAGGCTCTTGAAAAAAAATACTTTTACTTACAGGAAAATCAAAATAAAACTTACTTTGCTCAGAATGTCATTTTTCCTAGTCAAAATGAGGCAAGTTCTTGAACCAGAACTGTGACTAAATATAGTAAAAGATTTGCTTAAGTCAAAAGATGCACCTTACACCTGTGTTTTGCAGCCTGCATGCAGAAATTTGGCTGCTTACAAATGGCTTCTGGGTGCAGGTCCCCAAACAAGATTTGTTCTGCAAATTTCCCATGAGCGAGGTCACCTCTTTGGATAGGCAGACCCAGAGATTTCATACTCAGAAGATAAATTCACGCTATATTTCTTGGAGGAATCTCTAGCCTTGCCTCTCTGACAACCAGGCCTCTCTTCCCTTCTGTTAGAATTTATGATCCTCAAAAAAGTTTTCTCTGGGTTTATGCAAACTCCCAGCTATCCATGATTATGGACATAAATGGCTCTAGATGCAAAGAAGAAAGAAATGATTAAGAAATAGAAAGATACTCTTCTTAGTGAAGAAGCCATAGACCCAATTTCTGGATTTAAGAAATAGAGGTCAGGGGCTTCCCTGGTGGCGCAGTGGTTGGGAGTCCGCCTGCCGATGCAGGGGACGCGGGTTCGTGCCCCGGTCTGGGAGGATCCCACATGCCGCGGAGCGGCTGGGCCCATGAGCCATGGCCGCTGAGCCTGCGCGTCCGGAGCCTGTGCTCTGCAACGGGAGAGGCCACAGCAGTGAGAGGCCCGCGTACCGCAAAAAAAAAAAAAAGAAATAGAGGTCAGAGATTAGGGCACGAGCTAAGTAAGAGGGGGGGCTAGGGCAGTGACAAGCCTGGCATCTCTGGTAAAGTAATGGCCAGGCCTGCCCCTGGAACTGTGCCATGGTGGGGACATTGGTAAAGATCTGTGGTCATTACAGAATGAGAAGGAGGGACGGAAGGAAAAGATTGTGGGAGGGTCAGTGGAGGGTCCCCAGAAGTAGCATGATCCCAGTTCCATTTGAAGGAGCTTTGTAAGGTTTCCTATGTTTCCAATATCTGAAAGAAGATTAGGCCTTTACGGACCAATAAGACACTCCATTTCACTGGGAGTTTGTGACAGCTCAAAGGAGGGAGAGTGATGGGGGCAGGTGATGGGCCAGCTAGGTCTTAAAGCCAACAGTCTCATAAAAGGTGGCCAGGAGAGGGCAGTCACCTTTTATGAAGAGCACAACTGGGGTTGCAAAGAGTACTACTTCTGCCACAAAGTCATAAAGCACGAGGCAGGTTTACCCAAGATGCAACATCTTACACATTAGTAGGCACTTAATATATGTTTGCTAAATACACACTAGCTGCTGCTTTTCCCAGATCTCATCAGAGTTCCATAGAGAACTTGAACCTGGTTCCTTCCAGAAAACCAAACAATGACACTACAGGGAAATGATTGCAAATCCAGAAAGCAGTTTTGCCTTCTGGTAAAAACAGTTTTCTTTTCTTTGCAATTTATTTTGGCATAGGCTAGTGTCTCCTTCATGGCAGATGGCTACTGTTTACAACTGTTGTTATCATGTTTTTCCTTTCTCGTCTTCCAGTATACTCTATTCCTGCTGTTAATACTGTCAGTTTACTAATGGAACCCACTTTATAAAGCTGCTGCATTTTTTCTTTGTCCGTGGGATCGATGTTATTATGCTCTGTGTCGTATATGTAGCATTGGCTTCCAACTAACCAGAGAGTTAGTTGTTCAGAGGAAAGAAGAGTGAAGGGGGACACAGGCTGAGGACTAACTTAATGATTTCCTTCATTTGGCAGAAGGCTTAATTAAGATCCCAGTTTCATTCTATTAGATTCAGTCTGTGACCTGCTGGAACACAGTCTTGAATTAACACTGGGTGGATATAAAAACAGTAAGCTAAGAAATTTGCGCTTCACTGGACTGTAGCTGTTTGTTTAGCTGGAGGAAATTTAGTGGGTGGTCCAGCCTTCACAACCAGTAAGAACAGAGTTGAGTTGGACAAGCTTTGGTGAAGGAGGGCAGTAGCAGTCCTTCCATTTCTTTCATTTTATCACAGCCTAGAAATTAGTTCATTAAGTAGTTGATCTGGTAGGAATTCATATTTTAGCTTTGTCTCCATCGAATTGTTTAGTTTAAATCTAAGAGCTATGCCCATCGAAAGCTTTTCCAGATCCATGAAATGAATAACAATGAATGTTAATAGAAACAAAGGCTTTATTTGGCTTATTTTTGGAGGGGATACTGAGAATAACTGTGACATTATGGAGTAGATTTTTGTTATTTACTTTTTGATTATTCAGTTGAGTCATTATAACCTCTAACTGTTATTTGTTGCTGACTTTTGTCATTGTGCTCCCCACATGGGAGATGCAAAAGACCTGAAGTTAGCTCACTCAAGACATAAAACCTTAATAAACTGCCCCATTAATTACCACCTTCATTACTGCCTTTAAAGTGAGAGTTTGTTAGAGCAGCAGAGATTAATTTCTTCTGGATCATTGCTACTCTGCTACTTAGAGCCTAAAAAGAGTTCATCTTTATCATCAACACTTAAGCCAAAAATCACTTAAGAGGCAGTATTGCACAGTGGTGGAGGGCTCAGGTGGGCTAACTGGGATCTTGGTTTAGCTACTTCCAGGCTATGTACCCTTGGGCTTCAGGGACCCTTCTGCTAAGTACAGTGGTTTCAGAGTTTCTTCACAGAGCTGTGAAATGAGGTGATATATGTAAAGAGCTTAGAACCATGTCTCACCCTGTAGGGAAAATAGGGGAGAAACAGTGAGAGGAAAGGAGACAAGGCAGTGAGGGGTGGGGGAGTGGGGAAGAGAAAGCTAAAGAAAAAGTGGAAGAATCTCAAATGTGAAATGGCTATTTTTTGATTTTTTGCAAGAAGAGATATATAGGTATGTTCATATGACTTTGAAAAACCTTGGTGCACATCAGCAAGAGACTGGAGCTTATATTGAAGCGGAGGTGTGGACCTGTGTGACTTATGTCCTGGCCAATTGCCTGGTGTCCCCTGTGGTCAGATTGATCCCTATTGGCACAAAGGATTTTATGGACAGGTAGTTGGGGCAAACTTTGAAACCTGGTTGTTTGCACTTGTTTGCCAGAATGTGTAATTATTTACTGGTGCTTGCTAAATATGTCAGTTTAGCTTTTTTGGCGGAGACAGGATTAAGTTTAATATTTGGAAGCATCTTCTTCAGTTGGCCTGGCTTTTGTTACTGCCCTTAGTTTGGCATGTAGCAACCGAACCTACTGGTTAGCTCATTAGACATTTATTATTTAGAAATTTATCTTCTCAGAGCAAAAAAGCAACCCTTTATCATGTTTCTTCTAAGAAGACAGTAACTGTGAGTTTAATATCAATGGACTAATTGGGGGGTTGAGAAAATAAGTTCTGGAAAGACAGTAGTAACTTAAGAATTTTCCTCAGATGGAGGTTTCCTTTTAAAAACCTGAACTGAGCTTTATCAAAACAACATTTGAACTTTGAAATAAGGTCAGACTACCCAATTAGAATCTCCAGGAGGGCAGGGATGTGTCTGTGTGGTTTATGACTACATCTTTGGGCCTGTATCGTTACCCAGGTCATAGTAGGCACTCAATAAAAGCTGAATGAATAAGTACACTATCTAAATTAGCATGGCTGTCCCTTGGAATAAGGGAATTAAGTCGAAGGGGAATATGTCATTATTCTTTATGGTCCGGGCCTATTTTGTTCCAGTTAAAAGGGAGAAAATGTGATATAAAGGAAACAAAGTGAAATGCTCTATATTTCTATTGTGTTTGACATCTGCAATAAGTTTTAGGTTAATTTCCCAAATCCTGTTGTATCGAGATTGTCGCGTTTCTTAGTGGCGTATTGTTCATTCCAACTTACAGTGCAATTATTGCTGCCATTCCGAACCGATATATGTTTTACGTTATTAAAATGGCACGTCTTCTGAGCATTTGTCGTGTATTCCAAACACTTGCGTAATTTCTCTTGGTGTTGTGCCCTATCGCCATTGCAGAGTCTAAGGACCAAATGAGGTCTGTTCTTTTCCTGGTATTCTTTTGACCACTTTTAGAATATGCCAAGTCCATTCACACAACTAAGTGGCTCAGTGCTCTGTTTTCTGGTCTTCTCAGATTAGATTCTCCACCAGCTGGAAGTTTAGACATTAAAAACAACGGCTGTTATCCTTTCCCTTCATTGCCTTCCCTTCTCTTTCTTTCCCTAAAATTGACCTCTTGATTCCATTATACTAATAATTAGTAGTAGTAATAGTATTATATTAATATATTGGTAATTATTTTTATAAACAGCCTTATGATCATTAATAGTGTATGTACGTACACACACACATATACAGAGGAGAGAGAGTGACTGGTAGATACTTGGGCTATTGTATTAAATGCTAAAATTTCTTGTTAAACAAGTTTTGTGGGTGTGTTTGTTGTTGTTTGTTCCCTTTGCAACTCAAATAACCTAGTGTTCTTGGGATGCTCAGGAAACAGAGCTTCCTTTTCCCCCCGCTTGGTAGGGAAGACATATGCGAAAGGAGTGAAGGGATGTGTTTTCTGTAGCCAGGGCTCTGTGAGAAATAACACTGGTAGAGAAAAAGGCTCAAAGGGAAGTAGAAGCTTACTTTCTCCTGGCAGAATAGCCTCCTCCTCATAAGCTCTTCCCCTGCCTCAGAGGCACATTTGGAATGACCGAAGTAGAGTGCCTGGCTTTTCTGCTCAGAGTTAGCTAGCCTTTGGATTGCCATCTTCCCCTTCCCAGTGTGAGCAGGACATTGCAGGACCATCTCTGACTCTTCCTGCCATTCACACGCTCAGCCTAGATGAATAAATCCCCGTTGAGGGGGGCAGGGAGTCTTGGCATTCACAGGGAACCAAAATGATATCTGATCTCCCCACTGGAGAAAAGTGAGAAAGAATAATTTCTTTGGGACTCTGAAAATATAAACACAAATAGAAAATTAAGAGTGGAGAATCCACTTGGAGTCGATAAAAAGGGCTAAACTCTCTGTTGGTCATGTGACTTATTCTTGGCTTTCAAGGATCCAGAGGCTCTTGTGGTCTAATCTGGAGAGAGTCACTAACTCGCTGTGTCACCTTGGCAAATTGGTTGATCTCCTTGTGCTGTAGTGTTCGGTCCAGCTGCTGGAGGGGATGAAAGCAAGACCTCACTGAAACCAGATGCTGCCTCTCTGAAAGGCTTTCAGCAATAAATAATATCATATATACTTTGTTCCTGGCAGCAAGTGCTGAACTGTTGTAACCCCCTGTTTTCACTTGCTTCTAAGATTCTGGAAATTTCTTCTTTGGGCTTGACTTTTTCCATGCTTGTCCTCAGCCCAAAGCTTTTCGGAAAGTTTGACCAAAATTTCACTTAGCTGTTTTTCCTGAATGATGGGAGAATGAGGGCAATGCATTGTTTTTTTTCAGCTCATGAAATAAATTTCAATTTTTGCCTGGTATATGTCAGAAAAATAGCAGAGCTGCTCCATTTAAAGTGTTTAGAAAAGAATCATGGGATGGTAAAGAATGCCTGCAGAAGATAATTTTAGGTTGCTGGATGTATCCTTTTGTGTTTTAACAAGACCACACATAATCGGGACACACGTGAAAAGCTCTAGTTTCGTTTTAAAGATGGCCAAAGAGGAAGATTACACATATTCTCTCAGTAACCCATCCCCAGTTAATTACCAAGAGGCAGCTGCAGCTACCATCAGTTGTCATCCTTCTTGACCACTTGCTCCATTTTTGCATGGTTCCTAAAGACTTCATGATTATGTACCAGCACTGACCCCCTTGTCTACATTTTGAATAAAGTTGACCGTGTCTTTCAGGTAGACTTCAAAGACACCTTCTCTGATCATCAAACTAGGTCATGCATTTCTTCATAGCACTTGCAACATAATTACAGACATGTGTAATGACTTCGGTTGTGCTTCCCCACTAGACCCGTAGCGCCATTGTGGCAGAGCCCACGTCTCTCTTACTCATTGTCTCGGGAACACTTAGCTTAGTGCCGAGCATATGGTAGACACTCAGTGCTGGATGAATCAAATGACTCTGGATACAACTGTTCTTACTGGAACTTGTTCACAGATTTGTCCAGACATGCATGCGTGCGTTTGGCAAGCATCGTTATCTACTTTATGCCAAGCATTGCTGGGAATCTATTTGTCTTTTGGTAGATAGCACAGGAGTTCTTAAGGATTTATTACTTATACACCAAAACAATTAGATTATTTGGGTACCATTACTATACCTATAATTGGAATATTGGGCTAAAAAAGTCAAAGCCAACCCAGGGAATTTATCATTTACTGAGCACCTGTTGTGTGCCAGGCACGGTATTAGGTACTGAAAAGAGAATGACTGATAAGACACAGTCTCTGCCAGGAAGTCACTTGTAGGTTAACAGTAGCAAGATGACAAATCCTGAAATAACTATTACTCAAGATGGAATATAATAGAGTCAGGTGGGACTTAAAAGCCTGAGAGAGATCACTGTGCCACCAGATACCTTGTGATCTCGTGCATGTCTCCTGAAGAATCAGGAAAAGCTTGTTGGTGTTCCGATATGGCCAGAGGTCCGGTGAGGACAGGCAAGTTAGTTGCACTTCCTCTCACGGCCACATGCAGCGCTCCTTAACCCTACCAGCTTTGCACTCTCTGTGCCTTCAACCATGAGAAACAGGTCCAATCTATCAATACTGGAAAACTAACTGGAATGAAGCTCAGGCTCTTGCCCCAAGACCTCTTTATGCTTTATACAAACCTGGGTACGTTTTTGTGTCTAGCTTTCCTTGTTTCACCCCAAGTTTGAAGAACACGTGGCAGAGACCTGAGTGTCTGCAATTATAGGTGATCGACTTGAGGACAAGCATCTCACTGAGCTCCAGCCACACTGACTTTCCTTACGTTCCCTAACCCACTAAGCTAACTATCCCCTTGTCTGGAACACTTTGTCCTCGGATTTTTGGCACTGCTGGCTCCTCTTGTCGTTCTGGTCTCAGCTCAACCGAAAGGTCTTCTGTGATCCCAGTTACATGAGTAACCTCTCCTACCCCTGTTTCCATTTACTCTCTATCACATCATCCTACTATGCTTGCTTTATAGCAATTACCCCATCTGATGTTTTTTCACTTGTTTACTTTTTATTTTAAATTTCCCCCATTAGAATTCTCAGTTCCATGAAATAGGAGACTTTTACTGTTGCTTTAATGTGTCCTGGAAAGTGTGTGGTGTGTGATAGGTGCTCAGACACAGCTTATTGAATGACTAATTGAATGCATGAATGGTCAGAGGTTGAGGGAAATGGTCAAGAGTCCTATCATGCCCTTTGCCTGAAGAAAACCTCTTGCAAGAATGTCAGCTGATCTTCAGGTGCCTTTGCCTTGGCGCCAACCCAAACCTTCTCTCTGCTTGCCCATCAATAGACACTAGGAACATATATTTCCATCCTTTTCAGATTAAAGGATGGCATCTCTGATATAGGCTCCCTTTGGTCTCTACTGTGAAGCTGCAGTTGCTGTGAGACCAGTATCTTTCAGAATTTAGTCCGTTTTTCTTATTCTAGCCTTTCTGGTCATCTGATGGGCTGGCTTCCATGTATAATTTAGAATGTTGCTTGAGGGTTGTAAAACTATTTAGGCTATAGATCTTCTCTGAAACTTTTCCAACACATCTTAATAACTTTACAGTTTCTCTTGCTAATGATTTTTATCCGCCAGAGAACCTGTCTGGTTAAAAATCAGATCACTGAAGACACCTCGGGCACACGTTTTTCGTAATACTTAGGCTGATTTTGTTTTAAATTGTTTTTGCTTTGCTGCAAAAGCCTAAAGCATGAGGAAAACAAACTGACTTCTCTTTTTCAAAAGAGAAGATGTTATTTGGGTTGAGAGTTCTAGTTATATAAAATGTATTTCTCTAGTTCTTAATCAAAAATGAAGCAGACAATTTGGGGAAATAGTTTGGGATGCACAGGCTTTGACATCTTCATGGGTTCTCTCAGCTATTTAAAAATGATTTTGAAAGATTTATTTGCATTCTACAAATTAAGGATTTTAGCCCAAAGGAAAGACTAACGTCATGATTTTTTTCAGCTTGACCTTTTAGGGTGTTACACAGTTATAAGCAGGAGTTTCTGAAGGGGGAACATAGATGGGACCTTTGTACAGAGTCAGCGGGCCAAAAGAAACACTCCATTGTTCCATAGTTTTGTGTTGCACATGGGAAAGCATCCCGAGCATTATGCCATCAAGGTGACCCAGATTACCAGATTTGTCAGAAGAGGCCAGTGGTCGGTTGAGCCACTTTGTGTGTAAAGGGTGGTGCATGCTGACTGCCAAATTTCTTTCGACACAAGAAAAATAACATTCATATATCAACAAATAATTTCTTTTCTCATCCATTATGTAAGAAATTTATGCATGTTAGCACTTACCAGAAGAAATGGCACAGATACTTTCTGCTTTCAGCAGTTTGTTGAAATATCTTGATCAAAGGCATTTTCAGCTTGAAGCTTGAAAGTGACAATGTAAATACAGATAAATTCAGTTTTAACAGATGGGTCTTTGCATCATCTTACCACTTTGTCTTTTTTACTCTGCCAATGCTATTAGCTATGGAGATCAGCAGAAAACTGCTAAAGGTAAAAAACCTTTTTCTCTGATCTTGAAATGACAAGTCAAAAAGCACCCATCCCTGCACCCCCCGGACCGCTGCAACTACTCCCAGCTCATCTTTAAGAAGAGCACATAGTGTCTAATCACCACTGTTCTCTGCGGCCAGGGTGGGTTGCCATTGTGGTTGCTGGTTGAACAACTTTTCTCAGTCGTAAGGTTCTTCCTCCTGTTATAAGAAAGAGTATCAAAGCCCAGAGATGCGTGCACCTTGTGGTGAAGTGGTTAGCTATGCTTCTGTTCAGCCAGGGCTCGTTAACTGGAGGAGAAAAAGAACATTTTATTAGGGCCTCTAACTTTCCAGGCATTATGCAAGATAATAGAGGAGGCACAGATGAGGTCTTGCTTTTAAAGTCTTAGATCTCTTTCCCTTTGGGCACTGGGGAGTGAGAAGGCAGAGCTGAAAAGCTCTGGATGATTTTAAAATTTATTTGGTTCTGTAAAGCGTGTGATCACATTTGTCAGGCACCCTTTCCAATATTAAACCGTGTCAGTTTAACACCAAATATATTTAATAAGTCTCTACCGCCCTAAGGAAACTTCTAGTTTGATAAAGAAAAGACCGCTTACAGCTCACTGTCAGACAGGCTGTGATAAACTGAGTAAGAGAGTGACAAAGAAAGTACAGTGGAGCTTCAGAGCACACAAAGATCCCACCTGATTCAGTGACTGAGGAAAACTTTCTGAAGGAAGAGACAGGAAAGCTTGGTAAGTCGCATTACAAAATGAAAAGAGCTGAAATACGAGAGAAGGGAAAATAGAGGGCACTCCAGGTAGTGCAGAACATATCGATTAAAAGTTAGGGCAGGGCTTCCCTGGTGGCGCAGTGGTTGGGAGTCCACCTGCCGATGCAGGGGACACGGGTTTGTGCCCCGGTCCGGGAAGATCCCACATGACGCGGAGCGGCTGCGCCCGTGAGCCATGGCCGCTGAGCCTGCGCATCCGGAGCCTGTGCTCCGCAATGGGAAAAGCCACAACAGTGAGAGGCCCACGTACCGCAAATAAATAAATAAATAAATAAATAAATAAATAAATAAATAAGTTAGGGCACATCCATGTAGCAAATTGAATGAAGTTGAGTGTAGAGTGTAACTTGAAAGACAGACCAGGACCAGTTTGGATGGGGCCCTGATTGCCAGCTAAGGACTCAGAGCCCAAGCATGGGAAGTCATTAAAGAATACTAAACAAGAAAATGTTATGTTCAGAGATGGACTTTTGATTCCTGGTAGCAACGTGCATGATGGATTGGAGACAAGAGTCAGAAAACAGGGGGACCAATGAGGAGTAGGTGGTGGTTAATGGTCTTGAAAAATGAGCAGAGGCAGATCCACTCTAGGTTATGATCACAACACAACCCCTTCACAGAGTAGTGTCTTCCAAAGGGGTAGGATCTGTCTAGGACAAAAATTAAGTGGAATATCCAATGGAGATTCATTGTAATGGGATTTAGTCAGGGTGGTCTCTGTGGAATTAGGAGCAATATCTGATGATGTTACAGATCAGTCAGCAGATAAATAACCGTAAGATGTAAATCCAAACATATCCATCAGTACAAATCTCCCTCTACTTGTTACAGTCCTGGCCGTCTCATTATTCTCTGCAGCGTTAAAGATTTCAGTGCTATGTTCCTCAACCAGCAATAAAGGCGGCTTTGGTCCATTTCCCATTGTTCTACAACTACACAGAAGTCTGAGTCTGGAAGGTAAATCTGTCTGGCCAGTTTTGAGTTTGACAGCCTGCATGAAAGTGGGCGTTCCACACCATGCGCGCCTGAAGCTTGCTGTCTCAGACACAGCTTAACCCTTCGGTGGGTCGCTTAGTTCCTGCTTGGTTGAGGCCTCAGCAGGTTTCAGATCTAGAAATATCCTACTTGCCTAAGGTGGGCTTTTGAAGTATATTTACTCTTGTCATTCCTTCCATCCCTAGGATATAAGATCTATGACTTCTTTTGGATCTCCGATTTCTTTTGCATCTATGATTTTTAAATATTCCATTATTAACTAAAAATGGAGACAGAATCCATTCTCAGGACCAAGAGAAAAATGGACAAATGAAGGGACCCTTCATCTTTCTTAACTTAATTATGCTGGCCCCATCTTCTTCACCTGAAACAAGTTAAATGTAGAATTAGCACTAAAGAGAGTGTGTGAACTTGTTCTCTTTTGAACACTAGCTGCAACCTACAACACAAATTAAAATTCTAATGGAAGAAGAAAAATTGTCATGTAGTTTTTCAGTTTTAGAAATATCTGACCAACTGTGAGGCTTATGAGGAAGACTCAGACAGTCAAACATTCAGGAATGAATGGGAGCACTTAACTCTGAAATTATTGTCATGAAAGAAAAAGTCCGTGCTGTCTTACAAAATCATTCACATTGCCAATTTAGTTAAAAGGGCAAGATGAGCCATGGGTGGAGCTCAGTGGCAACTAGGGTGTTCTCATTCATTGCCTACTCTGCCTTTTTGCTTTAAAGTGGGAATCACATAAGAACTCAAAGGATAAAAATGTTTTTACATTTTCAAGGGAAAAAAAGTAATTGGAAGTAAACTCATAGGACTTTAAAATTTTCTAGATACTGGTACAACTCAGTTGGGGCTCGGAAATGATTACTAGCACCAAATCTTTTAATGTGCACGACGTGCCAGTTTTGCATAAGCTGTGTCATATTCAGCAGTAGATTGTTGGCACAAACTAAGTTACCTATTCTCCTGGTTTTTTTTTGCCTCTTTCAATAAGAACAGCTATATAGAGTTTCTAGAGCTGCAGCTGAAGCTCCTCTGACCAACTTTTTGGAAACACGCTTGTGAAGGGTGTTACCCTAGACCGTGCAGATAAAATATATAAGGGAAACACTTCTGCATCCATCAAAATATACATAGAAGCCTATTTGGGATAATTATATTATTTATTTTCTTTTTTTGCGTTATGCGGGCCTCTCACTGTTGTGGCCTCTCCCGTTGCGGAGCACAGGCTCCAGACGCGCAGGCTCAGCGGCCATGGCTCACGGGCTCAGCCGCTCCGTGGCATGTGGGGTCCTCCCAGACCGGGGCACGAACTCATGTCCCCTGCATCGGCAGGCGGACTCTCAACCACTGTGCCACCAGGGAAGCCCTATATTATTTCTTAAAAGTAAAATCAAGGAAACTAATTAACGACTTTCTCAGGATATTCTCTGCAGTCATTTGAGGCATCAAGCATGGTATTCTGGTGCATCTGCACTTAGGAGCAGAGATGACCACGGATGTATGAAGTTCATCCTGGATCACTACCTCCTGTACAGGGTTTCTGCCTGTGCTGTCCTTTTATGGTTACTATATTATTATGATGATGTTTCTCAACCAGCTGAATCACATAGTAGTATGTGAAATATTTTTTTTTTTTGTTTTAATGGGTATTCGCTAGCAGGTTTCCCAATGGTCCACTTGAGTGAAATGAACCAGCCCTTTCATAGCCATTAGTTGCAATTCAGGGAGACAAAACAAGACCCCCTGTCCAGCTTACTGAGATCTTATCCTGTATGTGTGACTTCCAGGGAGAGAGATTGAGAGCCACTTATTAATCATTACGCCCCTGAATCAGATAGTGTTTCACTGGAGTACTGAAGCACTCAAATTAGCATCCTTCTTGAAGGCTAGTGAGGAATACAGCTTTCTGTGCTTTCGTCAGCCTCTGCTGGCACCAGACCTCTCAGAAGCCTTGTGACAGGACCTGGCCTGGGCAGCATCACATGTGATTTGCTTTTCTTCTTGGAAGGTCCACTCTGTGGCTTTTCTCTGGAATCTGGGAAGGAAATGTTTCTCAGCCTGGAGACTGGGATTGAGAAAGCTCCCCTTCCTCCTCATACAAGTCGGCTAAGGGGTAAGTGGGATGGATGTGAGGGTGACAGTCGTGGATTCAGTGACTTGAACCGACCTGAGTAACTATTCCAGCCCTCCCCTCTCAGTGTAGTCACAGGGATGGATACCCTCTGTGTGGAAAGTCACCAGAACCTCTCTCTAGCTTTCCATCTGTGTAGTGTTTAATGAGCTTGTCACTTTTTTTTTTTTTTTTTTTTTTTGAGCTTGTCACTTTTGACTCTGGGCAGGGATGTAGATTTGGGGCTCTCTGACTTACTTTGCTTTATATTGTTATTTTCTTAACGTACTAGGGATGCTACAATACATGCCCATGTACCTGCCACCCATCAAATGTAAACATTTTTCCCATACCTGCTTCATAGCTGTTGTTTGTAAAGAAACAAACTATCCAAGTAAATGTGAAGTCCCCAGTTTTACCTTCCCCAGTCTCACCCTGCTCTCTGCCACTCCACAGGATACAACTGTCATGTACTGGCAGTTGCACAATCCTGTTTTTTATACTTTTAAATTTTACTACACATATGAAACATGCTTATTACATACATGAGCCAAATTATTTGCATATTTTTCAAGTACATATTTTTTTTTTACTTTAGGGGTGGGATGTGGTACTCTGGTAATTGCTACTTTTACTACCAAACATTCTGTTTTCAGAACTTGTTATGGTACCCTAGTTCATTTGTTTAAATTGCGTATATTACTTCATCTATGAAACTATCACTATTGATCCATTCCCACACTGATTGGAATTTGAATTGATTCAATTGTTTTACCTAAACAAGTAATACTGAAATAAATATCCCCTAGGACGTATGTGATAGAGCTTTTCTGGAGTACATATCAGTGGGTTTGTCATGTCATAGGGTATGTGCATTTTTGTGTCTGAGATATTGCCAAATTGCTCTCCAGATTGCACAACCAATTTATACTAGTACCAGCAATATGTGAGAACCCTCACTTGCCCAGGTCCCTGCCAGCACTTGATTATTATCAGATTTAATTATTTGCTAGTTGATGGATAGGAATCTCATTGTTTTAATTTTCATGACTCATTATTTATGAAATTGAACATCATTTCTTACAGGGCCATTTGGATTTCCTCTTCTCTAACTTATCTATTTCTCCTCTTGGTCCATTCGTCTGTTCTCATTATTGATTTATAGAAACGTGTGTGTATGTGTGATCCTAATGTATATGTATCATAGTATATGTTTATATTTTATAATATACATTCATATATATGTAACTAATCCTTTGTTATACATGTGGAAAATTTTGCCTCTCATCTGTTGATTGCATTGTAATTTTTTTTTTTTGGCGGTACGCGGGCCTCTCACTGTTGGGGCCTCTCCCGTTGCGGAGCACAGGCTCCGGACGCGCAGGCTCAGCGGCCCTGGCTCACGGGCCCAGCTGCTCTGCGGCATGTGGGATCTTCCTGGACCGGGGCACGAACCCGTGTCCCCTGCATCGGCAGGCGGACTCTCAACCACTGGGCCACCAGGGAAGCCCTGCATTGTGATTTTTTAACTTTTTATTTTATATTGGAGTATAGTTGATTAACAATGTTGTGTTAGTTGCAGGTGTACAGCAAAGTGATTCAGTTATACATATACATGTATGTATTCTTTTTCAAATTCTTTTCCCATTTAGATTGTTACATAATACTGAGCAGAGTTCCCTGTGCTATGCAGTAGGTCCTTGTTGGTCATCCTTTTTAAGTATACCAGCGTGTACATGTCAATCCCAAACTTGACATCTTTTAGCACAAACAACTTTAAATTTTTGATGTAGTTAAATTTCTTTTATTCGGCTTTTTGTGCCTTGCTTAAGAAATCATTTTCTCCTCCATGTTTATATTTTATATTAACTCCTCCTATACTCTAAAGTGTTTTAATTTACTTCTGAAAGTTTTGTTTTAAAAATGTAGACTTTCAATTTATGTGGAGTTAATGAGTTAGTGTATGGTGTAAAGCACGAATCTTTTTTTCCCATATGAAAAACTAGTCCCAACAGCATTTACTGAAAAGCCCCATTCTTTCTCCATTGGTTTTACTGTCTTCTCTGTTGTATACTAAGATCCCATATATGCTTTGGACTTTTCTATATATGCTTTTCTCATAGACGCTTTTTATTCTGTTGCTTTCAACTTCCCTATCCTTACAGGATACCATGCCACGTAAATACTATGCCTTTATAATAAGCATTTTTATGCCGTACTTCATTATAGTGAGAGTACTTCAAAAATTTCACTTGAACTATGCTACTAGGTGTAGTTTTGGGGATGACCTATTTTTTGTCAGATTAAAAGAACTGTTCTCTAAGTCTAGTTTATTAAGAGAATTTATTATAAATAAGTATAAATTAGTAATAGTGATGTTAGAGTAACCATTTGATTGCCTCCTTTAGATTATTAATGCTGAAGATCATATTGACCTTTCTGGTAATATATTGACCTTTCTGATAGTGAACTCCCCTTGCATTTCTGGTCTAAATCTTCCTTGAATTGTATGTATTACTATGTCTTTTTTGTTTTGTTTTGTTTTTTAAAGTCTTAAAACATATTTTGGTAGACGTGCTTTTTATGGGTATTGATTTAAATAATTACTTTTCAGAAATGTTTCTTTGAAAAGCTAAACATGCAAAGGTTTGCCTTTCATTTTATTTCAAGTAGAATCATTACCTAGGTAAAGGGATTCTCCATTTTCTGCCTATTGAGAATGAAAACATCCCCAGAACATAAGCCTAAAACATCTCCTTTTCCTATTTTTTAAACTCTGTGAAGACTGTCGCTTTTCTAAGAGTTGTGATCAGGCTCAGCTTCTCTCTCCCTTCCTAGGCTCTCTGGTGGGGCGTGACACCCCTCAGTCCTCCCTGGTGTGGGTCCCAACACCACCCACTGACTCTTAAGGCAGCAGAAGCTGCAATGACCACATCGTCAGTGCTCACCACATGCCCATGTATTCACATACCTCTCAGTCAGGCTGCTCACTCCCACATCAAGCACCATTAGTGTTCCCATTTCACATGCATCATCTATCCTTCTAACAAAGTAGAAAATCTCGTACATTTTAGTTGTCCTCTGAGATGTCTACTATCTCCCATATCTTTATTGCCTAAATTTATTTTCATCTTTTTTGATCAATAGGAAATGTGGTCAATATTGTTTTTACAAGCAATATTTAGTTGAATTAGCCATCAAGTTTTATCTTTTTTTTCTCACCATTTATTTATTTATCTAATAAATCCTTAATGCATGCCCTCTATTGGCCTGCCATGGTTATAGGTACTTGGAGATAAAGCAGTGAACAGATAGTCAAAGTCCCTGAACTCATATAGTTGATATTCTAGTAAGAGGAGAGAGAAAAAACGTTAACAACCAGCTATATAATAAAGACAAATGCTCTGGAGAAAAATAAGAGCTTAAAGGTTATTACTGATGTAGGTTATCAGGAAAGAGCTCACAGATAAAGTGATATTTGAATGGATACTTGAAGAAAGTCTGAGAGGAAAGTACCCTATATGGGAAAAACGGCATATGCTGTATGGGGGCATCAAGAAACATCAAAGAGTCCAGTGTTGTTGGAGTAGAATGAGCAAAAAATGTATGGTGGTCAATGGTGGCAGAGATAGTGGGTAAGAGTGGGGGTGAGGGTTGAGGGAAATCCAACAAGACTTTCAGACCATTGTAAGCACTTTGGCATTTACTCTAAGTGAGATGGGATACCATCAGAGGGTCCTGAACAAAGAATTGATATGTTCTTGTTTTAGTGAGATCAAGATCTTGTGTTGGTGGCTTATGTATTTGGAGATAAGGAGATTCAAGACCAGAAGCATGTAGACCAATTAAGAAATTAATATCATAATCCAGATGAGAAATGTTGGTGGCTTGGATGAGGGACTTCATAAAGATGGGGATGGTAAGAAGTGATCCCATTCTGGATATAATTTGAAGGTATATCTTAGAGGATTAGTTGACGGATTGATCAGGGGTATGAGTAAAAGGCCTGAGAATCTGGAAGGATGAGGGTGATACTGCTGAAATGACCAAGACTGCAGAATGAGCAGGTTAGGAGGGTAAAAACCAGAAGTTTGTTTATAGATTTATAAGTTTGAGATTCCTATCAAATATCCAAGGGTATTATTAGTCATTGGATATATGAGCCTGTAGTTCAAGAAGAGATTTGAATTGAAGTTATATATTTGGAGAACATAATCATAGATGATATTAATGTCATAACCTTGAATGAGGTCATCTAGGGAGTAAATGTAGATAGGAAAAAGAGGAGAGGAGAAGTAGGGAATATTCCAGTTCCAAGTAGGGGTATTCCAGTGTTATATGGTTGAGAAAATGAAGAGGACACAGCAAAATAAACCAAGATAAAGAGCCCAGTAGAGTGGGAGAACCAATGGAGAATGGTGTCCAAATATCAAACTAAGATAGTATTTCAAAGAGTAGGCCACTGTGTCATATGTTGTTAACAAGTCAAATGAGATGATTAAGAAATAGCTACTAGATTTAGCAATATATAATAGAAGTCATTCAAGACCAGGACAAAAGGTATTTAATAGGAGTGGTGGGGAGTGGAGTCTGATTTCAGTGGGTTTAAGAAAATAGACAAAAATGAATTGGAAATATAATGCAATTCCTTCAAAAAGTTTTACTTTAAAGGGAAGCAGAGAAATGAGTCAATAGCTACAGTATAACTGGAGTAATTGGTTGTGGTTTTTTTTGCGGTACATGGGCCTCTCACTATTGTGGCCTCTCCCGTTGCGGAGCACAGGCTCCGGACACGCAGGCTCAGTGGCCATGGCCCACGGGCGCAGCCGCTCCGTGGCATGTGGGATCTTCCCAGTCCGGGGCACGAACCCGTGTCCCTTGCATCAGCAGGTGGACTGCCAACCACTGCGCCACCAGGGAAGCCCCCGAGGGTCTTCTTTTTTAAAGAGACAAAAACTTCAGCATTTATTTAAGATTTTTGTCTTCTTGCAAAATAGCTCCTTCAGTAATTATTTAAATTAGAATCTTTGGATAGTAAACTCTCAGTTTTCATACACCTCCTGCCCTGTCCCCGCCCACACAGAAGACTTAGGGAGAGCTTAGCTGGGTATCAAATTCTGAATGATGGTTATTTCACTACCACTTTAAAGGTTTTAATTTGTGTCCTGGCATCTGTTGTTGCTGAAAGAAAATCTTCTACCTGTCCATTTGAGTTTCTTACTAGGTAGTCTGCCTCTTATTTAAAGTAACTTTTAAAGATTTTTTCTTTGTCCTGATGCCCTAGAGTGGATTTACTTTTCATTTATACTACTCAATGATTACATTTGATTTTAATCTGAAAACTCACTTCATTCTTTAATTTTATAAAATTATCCATAATAACCTTTTCCAAAACTTATTTTTTGCAGTTGAGTTAAATTCTCTTCTTCTGGAACTCCCATCATATGTATATTGGAGCTTCTCAATCTGCCCTCCTTGGCTTATAATTGCTCTTTCACATTTTCCAGTACTACTGTCTTAATTTAAAAAAATAATAAACCTACCATTGAAGTATTTGACACAGAGGAGGAAGTACAAAGTGTAAACTTGCACATTGGCTACACTTCTGGCCCTGGTTATTTTTTAAAGTTATTTTTAAGGTTAATATACTGTATCATGCAGCTGGTTCAAAATCAAGGATTAAAAGCCTAAGCATAGTCTGATATCAGCCTGGCAAAATCAAGCTGATTGAAATATTCTCTCCCATTTTCTCTTCTTGCTACACCTTCATCCCTAGAGAATAACTAGGAAGCTTTCCCTTAAAAATAAAAATAAAAAATGTGTAAAAGAGCAGAAATAAAAAAGGTAGGAGCGGGCTTCCCTGGTGGCGCGGCGGTTGAGAGTCCGCCTGCTGATGCAGGGGACACGGGTTCGTGCCCCGGTCCGGGAGGATCCCACATGCCGTGGAGCGGCTAGGCCCGTGAGCCATGGCCGCTGAGCCTGCATGTCCGGAGCCTGTGCTCCGCAATGGGAGAGGCCACAGCAGTGAGAGGCCCGCATACCGCAAAAAAAAAAAAAAAAAAAAAAAAAAAAAGGTAGGAGCTCCAACAAAGAAAGGAACTCAAAAAAAGGAGGGAGGGTATATATAGATAATTCACATTAAATGTTTCAAAGAATTAACCTCACTCATTTTCAAATAACTGTCAATTAAAACAGTGGAAGATCATTTTTACCCATCAAATTAACAATGATGGGAGGAAAAGAAAATTTTTGCTCACAATTGTACGCTGATATAAAAGTTCACTGCTGTTCTGGTCTGAGTCTAAATTAGGACAGTTTGAAAGCATTGAGTGATATCTATCAAAAACCTCATAAATGTTTTACCCCTTTCATGCAGCAACATTGTTTCGGGGAATCAACCATTAGGCAATAAATGGAAATACAGGCCAAATCCCCTCCCCACCAAGGGATGTTTATTGTACCATTATTTATGATATTTAAAAATTAGAAGCAGTCTATATCAATGGGCTACAAACTTTTTGACTACTATCCACAGTACGAAATAATAGGGTCTTCACTGTGAGCCAATAGTCATACACGTACATTAAAAAAATTTCAGGTGACAAAACCACCCATTCCATCCCATTTATCTTAGTCTCTTTGGGCTGCTATAACAGAAATATCATAAACTCAATGGCTTATACACAACAAAAGTTTATTTCTCACAGTTCTGGAGGCTGGGAAGTCCAAGATCAAGGCACCGGCAGATGCAGCCTCTGGTGAGAGCCCACTTCCTGGTTCACAGACAGCTGTCTTTTTGCTGTGTCCTCACATGGCAGGAGGGCGGAGAAAGCTCTCTGGAACCATGAGGGCTCTGAGCTAATCACCTCAAGGCCCCCATCTCCATATACCATCACACTGGGGATTAGATTTCAACATAGGAATTTGAGTGGAGGGGGACAAATGTTTGGTCCATAGCACCATTCCATTCCATTCATTTAAACAAATTGACAAAGCTGTATTTGACCCACTAAATTGATCCCACAGCCTAATTATAGGTTAACACTCAGTTTGAAAAGCACTGGCATCTAAATAGGCATATGATGGAATATTAATTAATGCATCCATTACATTTTACAATCAGTTTTTTATTTTGGTTTTGCTTTGGGGTTGGGTGAGGATTACGCTTTTTCAGCCAGCAACGGAGAGGATGTTTCCACGTAACTCCATCTAATGGGGACTTACTATAATGATACCAGATCTCTGTTGCTGTGCCCAGTCATCCTCCTGTCTCTCTCTCTCAGTACTTCATGGATCCTTCATGGATTGTTCATGATGTCCCCAAGCTCCCCGCTCCTCTTACTTGTAACCTTTCCAAGCAAGTAGAATCTGCCTGGGTCGGTCACCCAACATTTAATTTCAAGCATTTGTTATTGGTCTGCCATTAGTATTGGGACTTCATTCTCAATCTAATCAGTTAATACTAGCTGACCCAGGTTGATTTCATTTGAATCAACAAAGAATTGCTAACAGCTGCATTTCCTAGAAAAAGTGGGAATCTAATTGGCAGATATTTGAGACGCTAATGTTAAATGCAAAAAGAAAAATAAAAAAAGACAACTTTTTTGCATTGGGCCTGTTTTCAACTTTTTTTTAAGAAACTCTCTTAGAAGGAGAGTGACAGAAAAGGAACCTAAAATTCGTTTTACATTATGTTAATACTTATCACATTTCTACAAAACAAGTATTGTAGATTTATAATCAGAAAAAATAATCAAAATTGGCTCTGGGGAAAATGATCATTTTGCAAACCAGCATCATGTACTACTCTTGATGTAGCTCGTGCTCTTGGTATAAATATCTAAATATGAAGTCTCTATGAATAAAATTCTGTTTGAAGCAGAAAGCCCCCTGTTTGTCCTACTAACACCATTTCAGAATACATTGCTCAGTATACAGCTTAGTTTGGGAGGGCTGGGTACAAAGACCTAGAAAGATCCTTTCCCTAAGGCCCTACACTTCCCTACTCTTTGTGTAACCATTATTTATTGCCTGTTTTTATTTATTCAATAAATACCCTAATAACTTGAGGTTTGGAAATTTGGTTTGGGATAGGATTGGACAGAGTATCACCTGTTTTCTTTAATAGACCAAAATATCACTTGTCTGTTGAGGATGGTCATTTCTGTGGGCCCTGATAATTCCCTAAATAACACTACTCACAAATTCTAAAGTTCTAAATACTTTTGATTTTAACACACTAGGATTCATAACTCTCTTAGAAAAGGAAGGAGTATCTCCTAAGGTCCATAAAAAAATTCCAGATCAAAATGTCATGTGCTCGGGTAAATTTTCTTTCTTTTTAGGTATTGAGGATAAAATTTAAGCCTATGCTTTTACATGTCTCGTGTGATTACTCTTTCCCACTTCTTTTCAGTTGAGCCTGAAAAATTAGGTGAAACAAAATTTTTCTTTCAAGAATAAGCTAGAAAGCTCTGGGCTGCCTGGTCAAAAAACCACTGACTAGTTGGTCCTTTCCCAGTGTTTAAACGAGCTCATTATCTGAGATCCAACTTCATAGTGAGTTCCAGAAATGTTCCACAGATTTAGATGCCCTCATCCATGTGTTTGGTGATCCAGACCATCAAGCCAGTGGGCGTGGAGAAGGGGAGGCGAAAGGAATACACATTTTCCTGAAAGATGCTTACGCCACTTCTGCTCGCGTCCTGGTGGCTACAAGGTGTGCTGTGAAATGTCATCTTTCACTGGATGCTATTACTAACTGAAAGTGGGGAGAGTGAATACTGGGGGACAACTAGTAACTATCAGTTCATATTATGGGTTGTGGTCTTGATCCTATGAACAAGGCAAGTCGTTTGAATGTTGTATTCAGAGGGATGCCATGATCATATTTGTTTCAAAATGTAATTTTTGTGTGAAAGATAGATTGGAGGAAGCCCAAGTGAGTGTTGAGAGGCCATTCCTAAGGTCTAAGTGAGAGATCATGGCTAGGACTTGGCAGTAGCAGTAGAGAAGATAAAGGGAATGGAATGAAGTCAAAAGATACTGAAGAGGTAAGGCTGATGGATGAAATGGGGGCAGAAGAGGCAGAGAAGCTATCCAGGTAACTCCTAGATTTCTGGTTTGTGCTGCAGACTCTAGAGGAAAACAAGGTTTGGGGATGAGGTATCTATGGACCCCTGAGTTTAGCTTTGGAAACATCTGTCAGAGAGGCTGTTTCTACACATCCAAAATAAACCACCAACTCACAGTCAGTGAGAGTCTCAAATCTAGTCATCGTTAACTCCTCTATTCAAATGAACGTTCCCCTGTGAGGGTTCTTTATGTTAAAGGGCTTTGTATGTATCGCATGTCACAGAATGGTTCATTGCACACAAGCATAGGAAAGCCAGCCAGGCAGAGGGAGTCTTTTAGGCCTTGCTAATTCCTACTGTGGTCATCAATCATGAACAGTCTTCTTTTGTGGGAAGCATGGACAGGACTGTTGGTCACACAGAAATAATAGTCATGTAGCCTTGTGTGTGTACCGCAGCTCAACCCACACTCAGTGATGGGAATCATTGCTATTGTTCTAACCCATGAGAAGCTACAAGAAATCTGGTGAAGCTGCAGAGCTAGAGAGCAGTGTTTCTGTTTCTCGGGTTGCTCGTGTATGCAATTTACTAAATGGTTAGTGTTTTGAGCTTTTTATTTGGTTTGGGGTATTTTTTCTTAGACCTACTTCTCTCTACTACAAGGTGACTAGAAACAAACAAACCCCACATAGTCTAAGTGCTGTGTCCTCCTGCCTGATCTACCAAAATATCCTACAATGAATGTGTAGATGGTGCTAACAGTTTTCTAGTCAACTATTTTGTGCCACTTATACTATGATTAAACATTTAAAGTTAAGTTTGTTAGGATTTCCAATGGGCACTAATGTTTTCAAATTCAATCACTTATCCTTCATTTAACAAATATTCAACATCCTACACTCTGGGCACTTGGGATACTTCAGTAAGAGACCAGTAAACACGATGATGGGCACCTCTGCCCTCCTGGAGCTTCCCTCCTTGAACTCCTTAGTCGTGGGATTAGATTCAGATAAGCCTGTCACTTTTTTCAGCCCTTCCAGTTCATAGCCTTTGTCAGTTTCTGACGCGTGGCCTTCTCAGCTGGCCTGGCTGGCTCCATCGTGATGGGTCTCATGAGACTCCAGGCCAGGCCTGGCCTTCACTTCAGTTGGCAGAGCCCAGAAAAGCACTGGGCAAAGGTCAGGGGATTCGTTATGTGAGGCAATGGGCTGTGTGCTTTAATCTGCACTTCTGGTACCAGGGTGTGTGTGTGTGTGTGTGTGTGTGTGTGAGAGAGAGATAGAGAGAGAGAGAGAGAGAGAGAGAGAGAGATTGGGAGGGAGGGAGGGAGGAAGAGGGAGAAAATGTAATTGATTTGGGGAGGATTTTGCGAAGGTTTATATAGGAAAGCAGCAAGACCAAGAATCTAAGTGCCAAGCGGTAACCAAGAAGCATTTACCGTATTCCTCCTTCACCCCCCCACCCTCTCCGCCAGTTTTAACCAAATTAGCATAGTGTGGTCTGCTTGCATACATGACTGAATGAAAAAGGAAATTTAAAAGTTCTTGCCATAAAGCCTGGAGGAGACCATACAAAAATCCAGCCTCTATTTCAGGAATATCTGCCGGACTGGTGGTTAGTATTTCCCTTCTTGTTCACTTTGATTAAAAGGCTGAGAGTCAGCTCGCTCTCTCTCTTTTTTTTTTTTTAACCTTGCTTGTGAGCTTTTTAGATGTAAAGCTCCAACTTGTCCCACTTGGCTTAGCTGGTTGCTTTCCTTCTCCTCCCACCTCATTCTTCCCTCTTCTGGCTTCATTTCTCCCTGCTCCCTCCTTGCTGCCCTCTGCTCTTCTCTCTCTACTCTGAGCGAAACTTCTTTCTCTTGTCCTGCAGCTTATAAAATACTCTGATTAGGCAAAGCCTCAGACTGCCTTCCTCCCTGTCTGATCACCATTAAGATATAATTTGGGTCTTTGAAGTCCATTTTCTGCACATATAAGAATCTGGTACATTTTGAGAAAGTCGACAGAGATAATAATTTGCACTCAGGAGACATTTCAGGGTTTTAATTCTGGCCTATGTTTTACATTTCAACAGTCAGTTTATATTTTAGAAGAGTATCGTAAAGAAGAAGTGACACCACAATTGCATGTTTGTTTTGCATTTTATTCCAGGTTTTCTAAAGTCTTGGGGATTGTCAGCACATTGAAGAAAAGGAAAATAAGTCTTTGTCTTTTTGTACTTTTAGCTGTATATCTTGGCTGGTTTACTCCGATGTTTCGGGTTCCTTCCTGCATACCTGATTAAAGCTGTCCCATGGTGTGATGGGAAACATCACTTATTCTATCTCGTTAAAAAGCATTCAGCTGAACTTTCACCAGAAGGACGTGTTCTACCCCCTTAAAACATCGATTTTAAGGTCAAGGGGTCTCTGTTCGTTTCTGCAACAATTCATTTCAAGCTGAGCGTGTTAGGTACTTTGGGGTAGTAGGGGGTACAGAGATGACCCTCAGGGGAGAGATGAGAAAGTAGTGGGCATCTCATGATGCTATGATAGAGGTTTGGCAAGGAGAGAGGAGGGGCACTGAACTTCCCCCGGTAGGGAGTGGAGGTCGTTGCTCGAAATATATTTAAGTTGAAGTGACCTTGAACTGAGTCTTCGGGAATGAGTGGCAGAGATGGATGAAGTGGGAAGAGGACAGGAGGCAGAGGAGCTGAAGGTGTGAACAGCCTGGAACCTTCTGAGAAGATTCCTCCATGGACAGAGGAAAGGGGGAGGTTTGGGGAGATGGTGGAAGATGGGCATGGAAAGGTGAAGGAGGCCAGATCAGATCACACAGGGCCGGAGGCACCTTGTTAAGGGTTTGTCACTTGTACTGGGCAGTTTGAAACAGAGGCTGCCGAGCTGCAGTTGAAGGAGATCACTGTGGTGTCAGTGTGGAGAATAGATTTTTGCAAGGTTCTAACCAGGATTATTCTCGGAAATTTAGGCTCAGCTTGGTCCAGACTTGAGGGCTGGTTGTGAGTAAATTTCGTTTCTGGGTTAATCCAGTGCTTCTTGACCTACTTCAAGAAGGTGGCCAGGGGAGCCCAGCTCCTGTGGAGCTGGGGAAGGCCAGGAGAGCCTGGCTCACCTCATGTCCGCACTTGTTAGGATTTGTTTGTACTGAATGTCTAACGATAAATGACATTAGATGTGACAGCACGTGTGAGCCTGAGGGTAAGTTGGCTTTTTGCTCCTTGAAAATAGAGTGACAGGTTGAAGACGATGGGGAGTACTGAAAAACCCACTGGGCTGGGGACGGGAGGCCTGGATGCTGCCCCCAGCTTGGCTGTAACCAGCAGTGGGATCTTGTACATGTCACTTCATCCCTCTAGGCTTTGCTTACCTCATCTGTAAAGTGAGACCGTTATGGTAACATGGTCATTAGGGCCCCATCCAGCCGCCAGGCTCTCTGACTGTGATTCTGTCTCCCCAGTGGTCCCCCCGACCCCCAAACTCAGGCTTCCAGACATTCTGATTAATAGAGAAACTAGGAAAGCCATTTATGTCAAGTTTCAGTTTGAAGAATATAATCTAGTGAGCATGGGAAATAATTTTCGAAGGAAAAAAATTGTGATTCGTGTTTGTCCTATGCAGTTGGTAAAAGGGAAGCAGAAAGCCACCTGCACACAACTTCCTTCTTTTTCTCTTGACTTTTTCTGCTTGTCCCTCCTGCAAAAGGAGAGAGGAGATTGGCTGTGGATCCTGAGGGCACTGAGGGTAAGACGCTGACCTATGGGTACCTGAGTTCTCCCGCCTTCCAGAAGAGCAGTGCATCCTTTATTTGGCATGAACAGCCATTCAGGTAGATTCTCGGCAGAATTTTGGGTAACTGTGACCTTCTTTGCCTTTGTGAAAATCTCTTGCACCTGTATCCAGTGCTCTCAGGTTATATAGGCCCATCCCCTAACCTCTAAATTACCCTCTGCTCTCTTTTACCCAAACTAACTTCTCCCAAACCTGAATGATGATGTGGATACTCTTGAGGTGGGGAAAGAACTTCTAATGCCTCTGACCTACCTTACAGCCACCAATATTCCCTCCCACCCCCCGCCAAGCGCACACACACACACACACACACACACACACACACACACACACACACACACACACACACACACACACACACACACACACACACACACACACACACACACACACCCCTCTTCACTCATCAAATCCTGCAACGCATTTTGGTGGGAGTAGGCGCAGAGAGATAAACAGATGAGGAAAGTCTGTGTCTTGCCCTGAGGAAACCTACAGCAGCGCAGGCACTGAGGACTCATTTATTCCACATACAGGGATTCGTTACCTTGTGACTTCCATGTCGGGGCACACTTTATAGTAGAGGATGAACAGGTCAGTCTCAGGGGAGTGTAGAAGGCTTCATGGAGGTAGTGATATTGGAGCATGCTTTTGAAGAGCAGATAAACCGAGGATTTGTCCGGCAGCAGCCTTGAAGGTAAAGGAATAGAGGCCGTGAAGGAGGATGTTTTAAGTCTAGAGAAGTGTGGTGAGCATTGCGAGAGGAGGAGGTACATTCCAGAGAGAATTCTGAGGTTGAATCACCCCCTCATGGTGACAAGTGACACATGACGGGGTTGGAGTTACAGGTAACTGGGGAGCCCTAATCTCATTAAACATGTTAGAAAATGTATGAGATGAAGCTGTTTGTTCATGAGGTGGGGACTGGAGGCAGGTAGGAGATGTGAGTTCATTCAGTTTAGACAGGAATGATTTTAGATGCTTATGGGCATCCAGGTGACTGTCTCCCTGTGTCCGAGGCACCTGTCCTCTGGTTCTTTAACATTTACAGGATGCTCTGAGTAAACTGCCACCTTGGGGATTCCCTGTAGCTTTTCTTCTCCATTTGGAAGTAAAGTTTTGACTGGTAACATGATCACAAGTGATTGAAAGTGGAAAAATTCCTTTGAATCACTTTCCAGTTTGATGGGAAGATGAGTGTTTTATTACTGTTCTCCAAGATGTGAAATAACTGATTTCTCTCAAACAGAATGCAATGAAAAGCATTTCAGTGTCTGTTCCTTTGACTTCTGGATAGGTGGACCATCTTCTTGAATCAATAGTAGTTCAGGGTTTGGCTCAGCCTTTTTCCAACCCTCTTCCACCGGCCAACTGATTTAGGAGAAACACGGCCAGGTCATTGAGTCCCAGGTTCCAGAGTTATGCTGTGGTGGTCCCTTAGGGTGGTAAACATGAGGCTCCTGGGACTTGAACATTTAATTCAGGAGGACCGAAAACAAGCTCTCCTGAGCCAAGATGTTAGATTTACAGGGAAATGTAAAGATAGCCTGTCCTCCCCTCCACACGACCTTTTCCTCCATAAACACATACTCCTTGCCCTTATCTTCTCCTGACCCTAGTCTTTCATAGATTTTGACCTTGATTTTGATTTACCTTCACATTGACACATTGTCTGTTTTTAATTTCCTGTCTGACCTGAGGTTAAGATGAGAAGCAAGGCCAGCAAACTGATTTAGACAGGATCTCTCAGGCTTTCTCACTTTCCCTGGGATCAACTTGTGTCCAGATTTATGTGTTCGAAAATAAATTGCATCAACTGACCCAGAGGTGATTAGACTCTAGGGGCTCAATTTACACTAGCTAACCTCGTGAGATGGGCCAATATACCAGAATGCCAATACATTTGTTTATTCTCCATTTGAGCTGTGAAGCAGTTTCATTTCAGCTGGTTATTGTATTAGTTTTCCAGAAGGAGAGAGAGCCCAGAAAACAAGATAAGAATCAGAAGGTCATGTGGCAATTGTAGAGTCTCAATGGAGGGAACTGTGTGGCCCTCAAGGGAGAGCACCAGCAGGCTCTGGAAATTATTGTACCTGTCTCTGTATTGGGACCTTCTCGTTGGTCCCAAGTAATTGGATGAGACAAAGCCATAAATTATTTTTTTCAGCATTCTTCCTCAAACATTAACTGATTAGACTAGATTATCTCTAAAGTCCCTTCTGCCTCCAAATTTCTGTGCTCTGCTAAAAGTCCCCTCTCCTTATGGCTATGTTTCAATCATGGCTGGATAGCTGTCTTCCTGATTGATGTTTAAGAAGTCAACCTCAGGCTCTATAACAGGTTTTTAAAGACTGTATTCATTTTCTATTGCTTCTAAAACAAATTACCTTAAATTTAGAGGCTTATAAAAACCCGTTTATTAGCTCACAGTTCTGTAAGTGAGAAGTCTGGACACAGGCTGGCGTAACTGGATTCTCTGCTCAGAGTTCACAAGGCTGAAATCAAACTGTCATTAGGGCTGCATTACCCTCAGGAGGTCCTGGGAATGAATTTGCTTCCAAGTTCATTCAGGTTGTTGACCAAATTCAGTTCCTTGCTGTTGTAGGACTGTCATCCCCATTTCCTTGCTAATTGTCAGCTGGGAGCCTATTTTTGCCCCTGGAGTCTGCCTGCACTGCATCTCATGCTTCCTATATGGCCCCTCCAGCAACAGCAAGATAAGTCCCTCTCGAGTTTCTAACCTCTCTGACTTCCCCTTCTGCACATCTCACTGACTAACTTCCCCTCCTGCTTTTACAGACTAATGTGATTACATTTAATCACCCAGACAATCAAGAATAATCTCCCTGTTTTAAAGTCAGTTGATTAGTAACCTTAATTACATCTGTGAAGTCCCCCCAGAGAAATACCTAGGTTAATGTTTGAATAACCAGAGAAGATAATCTGGGGGGGGACCTCTTTAGCATTCTGCCTCTCCAGTCTCATCACAACATTTTGAAATGATGTCTTGTCTTTATTGGAGTGATCATATCTGTGGATGACTGGTTTCATCTATTTACACATATTCTTTTTATTCGCAATTTCGTAGGATAATATTTTCTGATCCTACCTTCATATTTCAGCATTTCAACCCCTTGGCTTAGAAGGTTCTGTGTTACAAAAAATACATTTATTGGTTGGCTAAATGGGGGAGAATGATGTTTTTCTCTCCCCCTCACCCAGCTGAGGCTGCTTGGGGCAGATGGGCTCTATTTTCAAAGATTTCAAAATCATAGCAAATTTGATTTGCATTAGGTCAGTGATTCTCAGTTTACCTTTGGTAAAGCCAGGGCATTTGTTTGTAAGGTCTAATACACAACCAAGGCTGAGAACTATTGATATGCTCCCAACATGCTAGTTTGGAAATAAGGAGGCTGAGGGTGAGAAATGATTCACTTCAAGTCTCATACCTAGTGACAGATCTGGTGCTAGGTTTATGGTTTAATTATTTGTAGAGTTCAGTGCTCAGTAATTATATGCAAAATGAGTGTTAAGGTCTGGAACTCCCTGCTTCTCGCTTCGGTAGCAAAATTCTTTCTAGGACTTTAAGAAACTATTAGACCTTGCAAAAGAAGTTTAAAGGTCTCTTCTCAGCGGTTTGGTCTGCTCATGAGCAATAATAAACACAGATACGTTCTGCACTAGTCAGGAGCTGGATGCATGGACCTCCCCAATCTCAGTGTCTCAGAGCTGCACCATCCAATGGGGTGGCCACTCACTGTGCATGGTTCTTGAGCACTTTAAATGTGGCTGGTGCCAGTTGTGATGTGCTGTGAGTGTGAAATACACGCCAGATTCAAAGACTCACTATGAAAAAAAAGTGTATGAAATACTTCAATACTTTTCATATTTACTGCATGATAAAGTGATAGTATTTTGTACATATTGGCTTAAATAAGATATATAATTAAAATTTATTTCTTAATATGGTTACTGGGAAATTTAAAATTACACATACGACTGGCATCTGTGGCTGGCGTTATATTTCGGTGAGACATTTCTCTTCCTGAGAACATGCTCTATTAAAGCAGTTAACAATGAATGGTCCACGCCAAGCTCTTACACCTTCTGTGATCTTGAAGAGTGAAGTGGTGTATTGTAAACTTCCTGGCGATGAGACGTGACATTGATCTGCCCCGTGTTTGCCATCTATCTGGCAGCCAGTCAGTCTGGCCAAATAGACTTCTTTCTATTTATAATATAGAATCAAAGGAGGCGGGGGGATGCCCCCGTGTCATGGAAAGGGCACACTTCATACCTCTTAAGTAATGTACCCAAAAGTAGACCGAGTGCTCTTGGAGGCTGTAAGACAGACAGATGAATATCCCTTAAACAATTCTGCTCCGAAAGAAACTGCAATGTCAGCATTTATGAATTATCACCGTCCTCGACAGGCCCAAAGTGCTGGAAAGTACTGTGGTGCCTACCCTTGTCCATAATGCAAATCCAGATTTTCCTCTCTCTCTTTTTCTTGTTCGCTGTAGTTTGGCCTGCCTCACTGGTACTCTACTTGTGTGTTTAGTCGACCCAGTTTAGCATTTTCAAAGAAGCATGGGAAGGCAAAGGCAAAGACACCCAGGCCTTGGAGACGGTTCCGATCCCGACCCAGAAGTATTCCGTCTCAGCTTGTGGGATCCCCTTAACTTCTCAAAGCTCCTCTGAACTTTCATTTCCTCAGTTTTAAAATGAGGGTCTCTTGCAGGGAACGAATGAAGTAATAAGGCACTCAACACACTGATTCCTTGGCAGATTTTGGAGGGGACATCTACTCTGTGTGGCCTAGGGCTAGCTGCTGGGGATAAAAGAGTGAGTGACACACAGCTCCTGCCCCCGGTTTGCTCACAGCTAGAGGAGGAGAAAGACAAGGAGCCCAGCAGCATCAGGACAGGAGAAGTCCTCTGTCCCTGGCAGCTGTTCATTACATTGCACTGCGTGGGGTTTGGCATATCACAAAAGTCTGGTATGGTGTGTAGGTGAGGGGACAGACCCATAGTCATGAAGTGACTGCCCGAGTCGCCACATCAGGTGATGCTGGGCTGTGTCCAGGGCACGGGATTTCTGACTCCTTCTCTAGCAACGCTTTTCCCAGGAGAGCACATTGCCTCACTCTTGGTTTCCCAACTTGTTTACCCTAAAAGAACAACTTCACCACTTTGGACTTGATAAAAGGAAAAAAAAGTTTCTTCCAACTTTTGCTCTATATATAATCTGGGCATGTGAGTGACTACTTCAGTACTTGGGAGTTAGTGTAGTAAACATTGTCAGATTATAATCTCATCAAGATACTGAATGTTTTTGTTACCTGAAAACTTCCTTCTGTGAGATCTTCAACAGCTCATCTATTTCCTGTTAAATCAGGTAAAACAAAGCCTATACTTCCATCCGAGAGTCTTGGAAGATACTCCAACATCTTCAACTTTGTTTAAGGTACATTCTCCGTGTTCTATGTGATCTATCACAGTAATAAAATATTAGATCATTTAAAAAAAAAGAGCCACTTGTGGAAAGTGAGATAGCAGAAATCCAGTAAGAGGTTTGCTTTTTCAAATTCTATTTTGGAAAACAATGACTTGGAAGGTGCAATGCTGTAAGATATAAAAAGGAACAGAACATATGGTTCAAATAAGCACCCACCTATGCAATTGATTTTCTCTTCCATGTAAGAGTTACACCTGCATCATGCATCAGTGAATGCACCAGGTAAATCAGGCTGGGTGGGTTTGGTCTAGCTTTGTGGCGAGGTGTTTCAAAGTGCCACTGGGTCCTACTGATTTCAAACAGAATGCCCCATGCACCAAGAAAGGCCTAGTCTCGACAGAATGCCCGTGCACATACCAAGATAGGAGAAGCACCAAGTGTGTGGTGTTGAAATGGCCCTTATTCTCTCACTCCCTGGAAAGGAAGAGGTGGAGACCCAGGCTCCTATAACCCAGCTGCCTTCTCTGTGTTCTCACAGGAAGAGTCCTGGCTTCAAACCAAGCCTCTTATTGATGGAATTCGTCTACCCAATTGTCAGCTCTAGAAACGCATGACTCACGAAACAAATGATCTGGACCCAGTAACAGCAGCGTGTAATTTTCTTACAGTAGATGAGATAGTGATTAGGGGAAAAATCAGTCTCTGGATTATTCCCCCACACTTGGGCCTCCATGTAGAAGGTGTGCCATTTGCCTGTACACCTAAGCAGAAGTGATCAGCATTCCTGCCTTATCCTGGGAGATGTCCACATTACGTTATGATTATCCTTCCCCTCCCCTGGACTCTCATGTGATGTAAGTGCTTGATTGAAGAGTGAAGTCTCACGTATCGTGGCTGATTGCTTTACCATGTCCCTAGACTTCCTTTCCAGGACATACAATGAGGGCCCCATTCCCAATCCCATGGGAACCTAAAACGGGCTATTTAATCACTAGTATCAGAAAGTGTAATAGATAGCTAGTATTGATATATGCAGAGGGCAGGCCAAGTGCTTTGAATCAACATCTCATTCAGTTGACTCCTGATTTTTCTCATGAAAAGAGGAATAATATTATCGTCTCCATATTAGAGATGAGTAACCTGAGGTTTGGTAAAGCCGGGATTTGAACCTGATCCACAACTTGTGCCCTGAACCCCTAAGCTCACCCTCTCTATAGGTGAAGAGCAAGGATAACATCTGAGGTAGAGTCTGATGGTAATTTCTATAGACCTGGGAAAGTATCTATCAATGATTATTAACTAAATGTGACCATCTGACAGTGGAACAGATGGCATCAAATGAAATCAAGTGTCCAGGGTTCACTCAGCACTGTCTCCTACCTCTTGTGTCAATGTCAGCAGATTGTTTAATCTTTGTACCTGTTACCTCACCTGGAGCCTAGAGAATGTCATTTACTTCCCCAGCTGGTGGTGTGCTGGGTCCAGCTGAATCCACATTCAGTGATGTCAGTGATGCAGTGAGTCCGTGTTAAGTGACTTGGTAGCTTAAAATCAGCCTTGGTGGAGGTATTTATACCACAGAGATTGGCAAAAGCTACAAATCATGGCCCTTTTAAAATTATTATTCCAGAGAGACAGTTGTTAAATACTAGTACACCACCGGCTGTGACTCAAAGAGAGATACAGTATGAATTGTCACATTCTAAAGGTAAACAAAGGCACACTGGGTACCCTAAAAAAACTTCTATAAATATAATCTTACCTAAGTCTTCCGTGAATCTTTTATCCCCATCATTCTGCATTTGGGAAGACCTCTGAAAACATAACCATAATGATTTTATATGTCACTACAAATATGCAATTTTATTTTGTGCATTGTTTTTATGAAAACAGATATGCTCCTGTAACAGTCTAATGTTTCTGAATGCAGATACAAACATATAAGCCATAAAGTATATATATAAATGTCAATTAGAAATATAAAATATAATGCCACGTATGTAATTTAAAATTCTCTACTAGTCACATTTAAAAAAAAAGAAATGGATATTAGTTTTTAATATTCTATTCAACAATCCAAATTACGATTTTAACGTATCGTCAACATAAACGTTATTGAAATATTTTTTTGTACCAATATTTTTTTGTACCATCCTTTTTTGTACCAAGCCTTCAAAATCCATGTATATTTTATACTTACAGCACATCTCCATTTAGATCCTAACTTTTCATCAGAAACACTTGATCTGTACTTAGGTTTTATAAAATGTACAGTTGAGAAAGGTTTACATACCCAATCTGTTCTTAATATACTTAATTATTTACTTGAAATATTTAATTAAAATTTAGCTTATTTAATTCCTCAGTTGCACTAGCCACACTTCAAGTACTCAGTAGTTATAGGTGACTGGTCGTAGCGGAACTGGTCAGCACAGGTGACCATATATGCTCTATTTTTTGTTTTTTTATAAAAATGGAGCCATATTATATACACCACTCCCAAAGTTTATTTTTCCCCTCATACTGTACACATTTAAACTACTTTCCCGTCCTATATTTCCCACTGGATCCCTGCAAGGAGAGAAATCTCAGCGAGAGTAATGATATCAATAATGTCTGTGAATTTCTTCTCCCTCACTGATGGGAAGGAGATAAATTGACCTAAGGCATTTTGTGTCTGACCAGTTTTCAAATGACCACCACCAAAAAGTGGATAATAACATGAACTCCAGATACAAACTGTTCAAATAAGTGCCTGAAGCTAACTAGAATGGATCATTTCAAATACCCTTTGGGGTGAGCCTCCCCCTTCTTCAGTGCTGAGTTCTTAGAAAAGCTTCACCAGGAAATCAATGAGATTCAGTTTTGCAATATTTCATTAGTAATCAACCTAGCATTAGAAAGTACACATTCATTAGGTTATCTACCTGGAGTCTTGGTTTTGCAATATAAACTATTCTGCTTCTGTTGGGGTTTTTTAAATCAGCTCTCGCTCTTTCCATAGCAGAATCACTAGACCAGTAAAACAGACATTTGAGAACACTTCTTATTTCTGATCAGTTCAGCTGCCATTTTGACATTCTTCGTTACTTGGCCATAACAGAACTACAAGCTCCTAAATCTATTATTTTACTCCTCCCACTTCTTAAAATGCTAACATCATACTTCTAAGGATGCTTTTGACCATTTTCCTTTTAAGTACTTGATATAGATCAGAGAATCAGAGGGTGTAGGTGGTTTTGGGTGGTGGTTCGTTTTGTCTCTGACAAATTACTAACCAGATATGATCACATTTTTTCCTGTATGGCTTCATATACTTTTTAATGTTACTTTTAATAAAGATGATGTGGGGATTCTTCACAAAATAGTCTTGTCTTCACATTAAATTTGTCTGCTACTCATCGTTTCTGTGTAGATATCTCTGAAATCCAGTAGTGATTTCTCTCTCAATGGTTTTGATTGCTTTTATATTCTCCAGTGTGCCTTGTACAATGCTAGCAGCCACTGGTAGTTCAACAAATACTTGCTAATTTTAAATTAAAGAGAATGGAACCAATGGTTTTCTTTGCCTGGAGTTGGTTTTAACATGTTGAGGAAAAACAGTGTATTTAATCTCCATTTCTTCTCATGTGTTTATGGACTATTTTATAGCCAAGGAACAAAAGTATATCATTGGCCTCGCTGTGATGTGGAGGCCTCCTGTGCTACGCAGTTTACAGAATTAAAACTCACGCCAGCTGGGTCACAGGGCTTTTCCAATGGCTCTCCCTTGAGGAACGGGGAGCCGGCAAAATGCCTCAGGCGCACTGAGATCCGAATGGTGTGAGTTCCCTTCTGCAAAAATAGAAGCCTCCTTCCCCCACCCCAGTGAACATCGTGCCATGTGCCTATGGCCGAAGAATGCACAAATATCATTAGAAATTTAGAGAGGGATTTTCCCTAGGAAAATACTGCGAACTTTATAAACCCAATAGACTAAGGTACAATTTAATAGATTCTTCTGAACAATGCCTTCCTCTAGTTAGATTATTATATCAGGAAAAGGAAATAAAGGGGTTTTCTCCTGCTCACATCTGGCACGTCACTGATAGATTAAAGTTCCAAACTTTGTGTGTTGGCACTCTGTCCTTTCCCAGGGACATTTTATCTCCTCCAGAACCTAATAAAAGAGAACCCTCTCATCTAGAAGCTGCCATGCAGCGCCCTGCATCATTGAAGGGGAAAGCTTACAGTCAAATCGGCCCAGGCCAATGAACGTTCTGTTCACGTGATGGCGCTAAAGAGAGTTCACTATGGGGGTGCAAGGAGAGGGGGGAGTGCAAAGGGGGCCGCTTTCGGAGTTATCCCCACTGAGCCAGCAACAGTGGACTGGGAGTGTTAGTGTCTAAGGAAACCCTTAACCCTTACTGAATCCAGCCACATTGCTTTATCCTCTTCTCTGTCCCCTAGTTAGAGGCTTAGAGTTGGGAGTCCCTATGCCCTGCTCTCATTGGCAATGAACTGTTCTCTTCTATGTGGGAGGATGGCCGTTTTAAATACCTCCTTTGCTGCTGTCAGAGTGTGCAAACAGGTTTCTGGTTAATTTTGCTTTGGGGATTCTAATTTGTTTTGTGAGATAGAATGTATTCTGTGGAGATGTGTTTGGCTCATAAAGAAACTGTTACAATAATCAGTTCCTTATTTGGAAGAGGCGAAGTTCATTTGTAGGCGACAGCTTTCAAAAGATTGGGGATGGGAGGGCGCCAACTACGATTCCTCTGAAGCAAAATTCACTTGTCTCTGGCATCTGCCAACTTCGAAACCAGAGGAAGCATCCTTCTGAGAAATGCAAACCTGTTCATATCCTTATTCAGCTGGGGAGCATACAGTGTTGCCTGGGAATGGGACTCACTGTTACAACCCAACATCAAGAGAGCCTGTGGCAGAGGAGGGAGGCTTCCTTACCCGACACATGGTGTGTTGAGGGATGGCGAGTAAAAGTAGCACTATGTACAGAATCCAGTTCCTCAATGCTTTTCCTCCTCAAAAAAATACTTGTAAAACGGAATTTAAAAGGAAATTACCCAGTTACCCAGAGGATAGCATTTTCAACCTATAACGTATTTGTTTTTATGTATTTCTGCTGGAGACTTCAAACTGTGATTACAGTGGCCTGTTCACCTAGGAGTAAAGGACCTTGGGAGAGATGCTCAGTGAAAGTAGCTGGGGACGATGCAAGGCCATGAGCCCAGAGCCTTCCAGGTTAAGAATTTAAAACATGGGTGTTATAATAACCACAACTCACATTAGCGTGAACTCTCACAGTCGGCAAAGTGTGTTCATCTACGCCGTCACACTCAGTCCTATGAACGACCGCATGGGGCAGTGTATGTGGGGCATCCTCATGCATGTGGGCTACACCTGGATATTCAGACGCAGGGGGAGATTCCATTCACCTAGAGATGCCTTCTTAGAATTTTTTAACAACGTTAACATCATATAGAATTTTTAAAAATGATGCATCATCCACTGTCTAGAAAGAAAGTGTAGAGTGTGAGACATTTACTACCTATTCAGAATTACACAGCCATTACCCGGAACACAGCATGCCACTATCTGTGAAAACAAACATTTGTGTGCATCGTTTCAGTTTGATTAGGGGTAGCAGAGGGCTATTTTATTATTGTCAAGAATGTGCAGTAAAAAAATAAGTCCAATAGAGGCACTGGTGGAGCTCCCAGTGTGATGATCAGATCTGCCTGAGTGACTTGTAAAGTACTGTCATTTCATGGAAATATTGCAGGCAAGCTTTAAAGTAGTTGGCGTTAGTCGTCAGACGTAGCGACAGCTCTCCAAAGGGCAGTCTGCTGAGTTCGTTTTAAGCCAGCCACAATTGTCTCTTTAGAGATCCAGGAGGTGGACCCCTGGTTTATTTATTCCCGAGAAGCTTCATTTCCTCCAGGTAAAGGTGTGTGCTGGCTGAGGCACGCTGATCTGCTCCCCCATTCATCAAACCAAAGGCTTCAAGGTGTGGCCACACTTGGGATTCCAAATGGCTAGCCCAGCCACAAACTGACCCTTCTTAGAGTCTGAGGTGTTCACATTCCTGGGCCTTTCAGAGGCCACATTCCTCCTGAAGCCCACAAGGACACCAGGTGTCCTGGGGGAGGCCACCTAGGAAGCACCAGTGTTTTGTTTTCTTTTGCTTCTCACCTCCTTACTGCTGCCTTCTGGTTAAACCCCCTTAGGATGGCTCATTAGCACAGTGTTTTGAGTGTTAATTGAGCTCTTTTGTTCACTGGGACACACACTGGAGAAGTTTTACTACTACTGAAGCGGGTTGTTTTGTTTTCCCTTTTATGGGCCGTCCAGCTCAAGGCCCCTTGCTTGGTGATACTGCTGAAGAGTTTCTATTTCCAGATCAGATTAAAGTGAACCACACTGGCCCTGTTATGGAAGCAATGCGTGGGGGTCATTTGTTGTGTGGTGGTCCTATGGCTGCCGGCCAGGATGTGAAAATCCCTAGTGTCCATGTTATTTCCTGAGACAGGCACCCACCGGAAGTAGAATTTATTACAACCTGCTGTTTGCGCTCATGAAAAGTATGACAACGTGAGACTCTAGGGCAGTGAAAGACTTACAAAGATTCCTTCTAGAGCTGCTGTGCATGTCACCTCCTTCATAATTTAGCCAGTCTTTAAACAATTTTTAATGAAAGTAGTCTGCTTCTAATTGCTTAGCTTTATCTTATTCCTCTTTGTGTGATCGCAGGTCCTACAGGTATGGATCTCTGGCAGCTCCTGTTGACCTTGGCAGTGGCAGGCTCAAGTGATGCTTTTTCTGGGAGTCCAGGTGAGTTCTGCTTTTCCCTTCCCACCCGCAGTGTTTTGAAACCACACTGAACTTTATTTGTTAAATCTGAGTTCTCTGGATGATGTAATTAGAAGAGGTAAGTTTTAAGTAGCAGTAAATAGAAAACCTGTTGTAGCTTTAAAATCGCAAACCGGGAGGACGTTTCTGGGGATGTTTTTAGGAGGAAAACAGTAGTCAGCTTTGGCATCTGATGTTTCCACGTCAAAAATAAATGCTGCAAATCATGCTGAGGGCATTTCTGGTGAAGGCAAGCCGGGTCTCTTGGTCCTCAGGCTCTGGGAGAGAGATTGAAATTGCACTGAAGGATTATTAACGTACTGATCACTCAGCTCATCTGTGACTAAGGATATCATAGCTTATTTCCAGAGCTCAGAATTAAGTCCTCTTAATCATATTCTCTGAGAGTGGAAATTGCAGATTTCAAATAAATTTTACCTGTTACTCTCTGGGTGATTACCATTTGGCTAAATCTGAAGGAGGAAACACCCGAAATAGTTGGATAATATAGTCAAAGTCACGAGTTTCCTTGGCCATCTCTGTAATTCTCCCTCCCTCTTTATACCCTCTTCCTATTGGAAGAGTTGCCATGTATTCAAACTTAGGTCTCACACAGCAATAACTGGAACAGGAGAGAAATGAAAGGGAATGAAAAGTATTTTTCTGCCCAGAAAGAAAACTGTACTCGTAACGAGGGTGGGAGACGTTTTAAAATATCATCTTGAGTACTTGATTTTTTTTCTTGCTTGAGCTTCAACAAAAGAAAGAAATCATCATTTCTCCTATTCTGTGATACCACAGTCACTTGTTGCTTTAAGAGCGGTCAACTCCCCTACTCACCAGGCAGCTCATCTTGGAAAACACAGTTTAGCAGCAGAAGTAGTGCCTTAAAATGTCCTCCCTGACCTTCGAGCCAAAAATAAATCCCTAGTAGTGAGCTGCTGAGGGCAACCAGAGTAACTAAGAAAACAAGAAGTGTAAAATATGTTATTTTATCTCCTAAAACAATTTAAAAATATTTATAGAAAAGAAGTCATAATTGTTTGAAATATTTTGGGGTCTCTCTGGTGTTATAATGTCAACATTTTGCAAGTCAAACATGGAGGGAATTGCAGGCTCCATGTCAGCAGCTTTTCCCATGGCTGGTTTTAGACCCTGGTTCTGAGCCAAAGAATTACAGCTGAGATCCTCTGCTATTCCAAAGTCATGGTGGTTAGGTCTCTACTTTCTTCATTAAGGTGACTTTCACTCCACTGGGCAAGGCTCGAGGAATTTAAAAGACTTGTGAAATGAAAAGTATGGCAAAGGAAATCTTTAAAGAAAATTTAAAATGTATCCCCAGCTAAAAGACTAGAGCTCAAGTTACATTTTTGACCTAGAGAGTCGGCAAACGGCACCTATTTCAACTGCTTTGACATTTTAGCAAGCCTTTAACTTCATAGAGGAAACAAAACCATTAGCTGGTTTTATGTTTGCTTTTTTTTTTGCTTTTTGATAGTTTTGTGTTTGCTTTGTTTATTTGGGGGGAGCAGAGCATAAGAAAATGCAGTGGTTTATAGTAAATACAAATCACACAGTTTAACATTACTTACACATACTAAGTAATTTAGCAAAGGAAAAAAATTTCTTCTTTTCTTTTTCTTAGTAAGCTAACCAGATTCCTTTGGAATATGTGGCTACTCCAAAATTCTTACCTTAAAATGTCCTGGGGATTGTTAAGGACGCGGTATGATGTTTATATAAGAAGGTGCAGATGAGTGTGTTTGAACATGAGCCGTGTGTGTGTGTGTGTGTGTGTGTGTGTGTGTGTGTGTGTGTGTGTGTGTGTTTGCTGGCGCTGGCCACTTATCTGATGAGTTCAGCCAGAGCGATCTCCTGATATGACATGGATTGAATCTCAGATGACATTCATGGGCCATGTGTTTCTTTTTCTGCCAGGTCTGGATTGTACCCAAATCACTTTATTTTTATTTTCTCTCCCATTGTATGAGGCAGACTAAAAATGTAAGAGAGGACTTAAAAAAAAAAAAAAAGATGCTACTGTAGTTTCACCAGCCATTCATTGAATTAAGTTTAGTCAGTGGAAGAGGTGGCACAGCTGAGGAAAGGAACTGGGAAGCATCACTGGGAGAAAAGCTGCCCGGGAGCTGGGAGGAGATGACAGATCTGCATGCCTGAGGAACGTTGGCACTTAAAGCCTTGAGCAGGGCTCGTCTTGCTTAGGCAGATGAGCAATTTAAAATATGCTGGCCCTAAGAGGATTTTTTTATTAAGTCTAATTGCCCTCTTGGAAATTTAATGAGAACTAAGCATCGAACAGTGCCACCATTGTATCAGCTAAAGTGTTGTAATTGATGCTCTCTGTTTGTCTTTCATCCTTAATATTAATTAGTCTTTACATCTGATCCTCAAGGCAGGTTACATACTCTCAGAGAGAATTTCTTTCTTTTTCTTTTTTTTCTGGATGTACCACAGTTTATTTAATTTTTTAAATTAAAATATACTTGATTTACAATATTATATATTAGTTTCAGGTGTACAGCCTAGTGACTCGGTACTTTTATAGATTATATTCCATTCCAAGTTATTACAAAATGATGGCTAGAATTCCTTGTGCTGTACAATACATCCATTTGGCTTATCTATTTTATATGTAGTAGTTGGTACCTCTTAATCCCATACCCCTATCTTGCCCCTCTCCCCTCCCCTCTCCCTGCTGGTAACTACTAGTTTGTTCTCTGTATCTGTGAGTCTGTTCTCTTTTGCTATATACATTTGTTTGTTTTATTTTTTAGATTTCACAAATAAGTGATATCATACAGTATTTGTCTTTCTCTGTCTGACTTTTTTCACTAAGCATAATACCCTCCAGGTCCATCCATGTTGCTGCAAATGGCAGAATTTCATTCTTTTTTATGGCTGAGTAATGTTCCATTGTATAGATATATACCATATCCTTTTTATCAGTTTGTCTGTTGACACTTGGGTTGCTTCCATGTCTTGGCTATTGTAAATAGTGCTACTATGAACATTGGGGTGCATGCGTCTTTTCAAATTAGTGTTTTCATTTTTTCTGGGTATATATCCAGGAGTGGAGTTGATGGATCATACAGTAGTTCTATTTTTAGTTTTTTGAAGAACTGCCATACTGTTTTCCATAGTGGCTGCCCCAATTTACGTTCCCACCAACAGTGTAGAAGTGTTCTCAGGAAGAATTTCTTATTCCAAAATCAGGAATGAGCAACAACGTTTCATCTTCAGAGGGCTTCACAGGGTTGAACTGTCAACTGGTTGCATCAAAACCGCTGCTCCTGGGCTTCCCTGATGGCTAGTGGTTGGGAATCTGCCTGCCAATGCAGGGGACACGGGTTCAAGCCCTGGTCCGGGAAGATCCCACATGCCGCGGAGCAACTAAGCCTGTGCGCCACAGCTACTGAGCCTGCACTCTAGAGCCCACGAGTCACAACTACTGAGCCCGTGCGCCTGGAGCCCGTGCTCCACAACAAGAGAAGCCACCACCATGAGAAGCCTGCGCACCGCAACGAAGAGTAGCCCCCGCTCGCCACAACTAGAGGAAGCCTGTGTGCAGCAACGAAGACCCAGTGCAGCCAAGAATAAATAAAAATAAAAATAAATTAATTAAAAAAGAAACTGCTGCTTCTGCAAAGATGATTTTAATGAGAAATGTGCACAAAGACTTAATGGATACAAATACTCTTCTGAGGAGCACCTATTATACGTTGTTATACCTCTCCTATTTCTGTTGGTCCACAAGTGAGCATCCTCTTTGACCTCAGCAGTGTAAGGTGGGAGCAGGCTAGCCCCGACCTGAAGAAGTTCAGTCTAGTTAGGATATGAGGAACTTCTAGAAATTAATGAGAGACTGTATAGTTTTAAGGTCTAGATTGTATGATGAATATGGATGGCCAAGATGCTCTAAAAAAGGCTAAATGAAGGTGGACTGGAATAGTTAATTCAACAAATTCAATGTACAGATATTTCTTTAGAGCTTTCCATTTTTAAAGGTTGAAAATACGGCTGTGAGTAAAACAGTGATTCTTCCCTCAAGGAATTTATCATGACTTAAGAGATCAGGAATATGTATAACGAATTACTGTATGAGGCAGAATGTATTCACTATAGAAATAGTGACCTGAACTACACTCTTTAAGAGGAGTGAAGAGAGGAGAGTCACCTCAGGATGTGGTGAAGCACAGAGAACTTCACAGGGGATGTTGGTGTTATTTCAGCAGATATTAGAATACCGGGTTAAGACTTTGAAAGGCCTAGAAGAGCAGGGAGTGGCTGCAGGAATAACGTGTGTGATAAAGGAACAACATAAAAGACGTGCACAGGTGTAGATATGAGGTGTACGCGGAGAACAGGTCAACCGGTCACTGGGTTTACGCTATGTACGGGGCACTGTGCTAGGAATGAGTGGCTCTGTTTCACACACAGCATCCAACAGAGGTTTTTTGAGCACGCACTTTGTGGAAGGCGTACGATTAATTTGTCCAGGGTGCATGGCACGTGAGCACTGCGTTTGTAATTATTCCCTTGGGACGTAAACTTAGGTCAGTGAACTCGAGTTAAATTACAGAAGGTCTAGAGATGACAAAAGCTTCATGGAAAAGGCAAATCTTGCTGGGTCTTGAAGGGTGGGTCGTAGTTTGGAGAGGAAGCAAGTCATAGCTCTTAAAGTTGTAGGCCAGGTAAGAGGTTCATGATGGTACTCTGTGTGTGTGTGTGTGTGTGTGTGTGTGATATTTATATAAAGCATATACAGGGAATTCCCTGGCGGTCTAGTGGTTAGGATTCCACGCTTTCACTGCCAGGGCCCGGGTCTGATCCCTGGTCGGGGAACCAAGATCCCACAAGCCACGTGGCACAGCCAAAAACAAAACTATTTACGTGTAATATATGTGGCATGTGGCACATATGCACATATATATATATGTGGCACATATGCACATATATATATGTGTGGCACATATGCACATATATATATATGTGGCAATATATACATGGCATGGTTTGCAGGCAAAGCACATAATCAGTATCTCATCACTCTAAATATCATTCCATACCAGTCAAGATAAAAACCTTACACTAGGAGTGAGATGCCATGTCCCAAAGGAACCAGGATCCCCCAAATAATGTTCTTTGTATACCTTTGAACATTTTTCATAAACTTATGCAAACACACACAGCACTTGTGTGAAAGGAAAGACACCTCTATTCTCATTGCTAACAGATAGGAAATAATGACACAGTGGCAGGAACATTTTATTTTTTCTAAATAAACCTTGCACTTTCATGCCCCTTTGCTGGTGAAGCTCCACAGAGCCCTAAGAGCTTCAGGACATACAGGATATATTTCAAGCAAGTATTACGGTCATGGCTGCAGTGGGTAAACAGTGAAGCGTGAACCTGTTAAAAATGTTTTCAAGAAGGAACAATGCGCACTTTCCTTGAATGCACGCTGGAAGTGAGGGAGAAAGCCGTAGAGCTTAAGATTACTGCTGTCTTTTACTTCAAGAGGCAGGAAGAAATCTTAGCCTCTTCTAGTGGCGCGGACATTAGCAGACCTACATCACCTGGTCTTCCTGGTGTCACAGATGCTATGACTCCAGAGTTCAGGTCATAGCAGGCCAGGCGACGGAGCTTCTGGTCTCGTCTACCTGGATGATGCCAGTGGAAGATATGCATAGACCTTTGTGTGTGATGAGGACTTGTAGCAAGTTTTTATCGAGCATGTTTATGGATTCAAGGATGAATTTTGAATTTATGTTTCTACCTTTAAGGAGCTCGTGGTCTATAGAAGGGAAGACAGATAAGTAAACCTAATTTAATCATGGCTCCCTAAGGTTATTAAAGAGTTTTAAGCAGGGTAATAATACTGTTAGATTGTCCTTTTGGAAATACAGCCGGTAATCGAGTCAAAGTGAATTGGAGAGCAATGAATGCAGAGGAAGATGGTTGTAATAAGTTAGGAGAGACGATGCAAGTGTGCCAGTGGTGGCTAAAACAAAATAGATGGATTATAGACAGATGTTGCGGAGTACTCGAAGTCCAATTACATGTGGATTTCTTCCAATTACGTGTTATCAACATCAGCAGTGACTCACTTTTAATAGAGTGAAGCCCTGGAACACAGCTCAGCCTATCAGCAGTGAAGTGGTACCTGCGCGGAACAGCTCTGTGGAGGGGGAAACACTGAGACTGATGACAGCAGAGTATCTAAGCGAACTTTCTTTTGTGCCATTTCCCAGAGCTCCTCCTGCCTGTGCCCAGCCCAGATCCCACAGCTGTCTGCTCCCCTCTGCAGTGTGTCTGTGCTATGGCTTGGTCACTGTGCCCTGAGGGTCCACAGTGGGATCAAAGGCCTGAGCTCCATACCTATGTAGTCTCTGCACATTCATGACTCAATCCCGAGACCTTGACATACCCCCAGATATTTGATCATCCCTAGAATATGTACTTATACGCAGGATGAGTCGAGGGCAGCAGAGTTATGCACTGAGCAGAATCTGGGAGGTCGGCGAAGCGTACACAGTAGCTACGTGACTCACCTCTATGAAGCAGCTGGCAGTGTGAGTGATGAGGTTTGCGCCTCAGCTAATTAGTATCAAAAGGACTGGGACCACCCAAGGATAGCCTGAACCTTAAACGTTCAGGTCATACGTGCCAATGATGAACCATACTTCCATTCTTCTGCCTTAGATTATAGGACAGTCATCTGCCAGCCATTACAGGACAAGAGCTGGTCCTGGTGTGCAAAATGTCTCCACGCCACTTTGGTTCAGTAGCCTAAACGAGGGCTTCTGTTATGGGAGGACAGGAATGGGGTTGAATGGAATGTGTGTGATGTGTGGTGCTGGCCACCAGCTCTTGTTCATTGACACACCTGGGTTTCTGCCTCTAGTGGAAGCTAACCCAGGTTTAACTGTGCAGAAGTCCACACTGGCTTGGACTGGCCCGGCCAGCCTCTCCCTGCCTGATATGCTCCACAACTAGGGCCCCAGGGTCCCTCAATCACCCAGCATCTTTTCCCTAGGAAAACCCTCTCAGGAAGAAGCTGTGGGTGGTGGTTTTCTTCTCACCCTGATTTTAAGTCAATGTGTTACTTTGGTTTAGTTTAAACCCTTAACCTTAAACTCGATGATATAGAATTCTAGGCGGTTCAGAGCCACCCGCAAAGGCATCTTCGGGGCCTATCCCCTGCTCCTTGTAACTGCCTGCTAGACATAGTTATGGATGTCTAACTTGTCATCAGGCAGAGTCACCAGCAGCCACAGCCTGAGGACCACCATCAGTTTTCACAAGCAGCAGGCATCGGGGTCCCATTTGGGCTCTTCCAGAAACACTCACAGGCTGTCATCAGTGTCATCCCTCAGACTCAGAGTGAAGCTTCCTCCTCGTCAGTAGTTAGCAGCATAAGGGTGGTGATGATGTGTGACATAAACACACTTTGAAATCGGATGCAACTGGTCGTACAGAGAGGATTCCGTGGTGCCCCGTCTGGCCGGCACTGCACAGACCGGGAGGCCCAGGGGCCTGGAGCACTTCTTCAACCTCAGCTGCAAATCAGTCTTCTCTGGTCTGTATTTCCCAAATTCGTCCAAAATGAATCCGCAATGTTTCATCAGATACATCTATCGGGAATCTCTGTTTCTGTTTCTGTCACAACTTAACCAGCCTTAAGCCTTAACCGTAACTAATTACAGTGTCTGTGTTACAGCTCCACGGCAGGGTTGCAGGTATTAGAGTGTGGCGGCTCATGTCCCAACCACGGAGGGAATGTTTCAGGATGTTGTTTGTTGTTTTAGAAGCTTTCCCCAAGATGCAGCACACAGGGATGGGCAGAAGGGCAGCCAGTGGTGGGGGATCAGGGGTTTGGGGAGGCGACATTTGTTTTGTGTCTCTCTTCTAAATGAAGTTGTCGTGACATCTGTGTTTTAAGTTGTGTGACAAATTCTGGATTGAGCTTGAAATATACACGATTTGTTTTCGAATGATCGACAAAATGACCATTGCATACTCTGTGTGATAAATAGTTATGGATTAAAACTCACTAGACCTGAAAATTCACGGAGGATGTTTTGATCACCCCTGTATCCCCTCCTCTAGCATTCTGACACATGGAGTAGATCTTCATTTTATTTAAGGGAATCAACATCTAAATCCTGACCTGGAACTTTCCCAGTAATTGTCCACAGTTGTCACTAATGCTCTGTTATGTCCAGCCCTAAGCAGGGCAGAGGCTGGATTTGGACGCCCTTCCAGTAGAAAGTGTCTGGAAATAGCTGTGCAACTGTAGAAGCTATTCTCCAAGAAGCCCCAAGTATCCCTGTGCCCTACCCGAAGCCCTGATTTGTGGCCTTTCCCTGTGGATGGAATGCTCTCATTTTCCTGCTATATACTTCAGATGCACCCAGGGTCAGAACTTTGCCCAACACACCAACACCTGGGAGCCTGATGCCCTTTATAAGTCTTGCCAACCTTTACCCAGGTGACTGGACTCTGTACCCCATGCACCAGCTACTGGCCAACATCCTGCATTGAATAAACCAGTCACCCAGCACCTACCCCCGACACCACCTTTATCTGTGCCCCACCTACCTGATTAAATCTCCTCAAATATTGACAGAGAGGTATAATGAGGCCTGTAGATTCCAAATTCAAGTTTTCTCTGCCCCTTCAGACATTGAACTTCAGATTATGAAAGACCATGACTAGGGATCTTAGGGAGAGCTAGATCAGTTTTCCCAGCCACATCCCTTGAATATCCGGTTTTCCCAGTTTCCCATGAGAGCCCATCTTGAAGTATGAAACTCTCAAAATTAAATCAGGGATATGATAAAATCCTTAATTTCTTCATCCATGAATATGGAAAAAAGTTGTCTTTTGTGTAATCTAATCTTTGAGTAAAATCTTGCAAATTTGTAAAAGGAGAAATAACGTTCAGAATATTTGACTTGTGGATAGCTGTGTGTTACTAAGTATTAATAGACTTACATTAGTGGAGATTGAATTGGTGATGTTTACCACGCCTTGGCTTCCCCCAAACTGAGAGCTGAGTTTTTTAGGAAGGGATCGTTTTGTGGCTGTGTAACATTCAGGACCAATCTCCTCCCTCCACTACCCAACCGTGGGCCAGCTGCTTCCCTGGCTGAAGCAGGAAGCACCATGCTTTTTTTTTTTTAAAGAGAGCAGGGCAGTCGGGGAAGTGGGGGAACCAGTCAAAGAGCCCTGCCCCATGTCAGGGCACAGTCGGGCCAGATTAGCTTGTGAGGTGGAGAATGCAGTGAAGTACCGAGGTGCTGTGCTCACACAGCCCAGGCCAAGTTTGCAAACTGGTTTGTGATTGTGCCCAACTTCCCTTGTGAGCCATGCCAGCACCAGAGTCTCTGGGTGTTTGCTCTGAACTTCATAAGCATGGCTGACTAGCTCTCTCTCCCTTTGTAGCTGTCACTAACCTGACTTCCTGGAAAGCTCTTATCGAGGAACAGAAAGACCTAGATTAACTTCTGTGCATACCATGGCCATATATGCGTGTCAAACTCGTGTTTATATAGCCATTGTAGGTGTGAAAGGCCAAAGTGTAGCTACTCCCCAGTATGGCCTGTCTTGTCTTATTTCTATGGATGGGTACTAAAAGCCTGTATTTTTATGTCTTAAAATCTTACCTGAAGGGAAAAACATTAAAGACAAAGGATACGTAGCACTTGCATTAACATGAGATGTTTCTAAAATGAAACTATTCCCTAACCGTCAAATTTGGGCAGAGGGTGATTTCTCTAACATGTTGGTTGAGAGTGGGTTGCTATAAACCCAAAGTCAGAAGCCTTTGACGTGGCGGAGAGTCAATGGATGCCTTAAAGCAGAAGGTAGAAGGAAGAGGCTGAAATTCCAGGCTGAAGTGAGGGGACCGTGGCTGTCACTGAGCCCACAGTTGGTGTTCAATAAATACCATGTAGATTACTGATTGATTTCTGCAGTTAGTTGCTAGGAGCCCAGTTTGAGCTGCACTTGATTGGGTTATACACAGTGTCCCTCTGGTTCTGTGACCCTGCCCTTGGCTATCACTTCCCTGGGGCAGCAGCAATCAGCCAGAGGCTTAGACCATCAGAGGGTAAAGGGGGCCTGTGGAGGAACTCTCTGGAGGGTGAGGAGAGAGGCTGGTCAGATGGCCTTGGCTGGTACTCAGAGAACATACAGAGATGCTTAGGGCGTAGGACCAGTAAGCACGTCTCTGCACCAGTCATATCTGATTCCTGCTTCCATCTTCTCTGCCATCGTCAGGAGAAGCAGTCTAGATTGGGGATTTTAGAGCATTGATCTTGAACTTTGTCAGAATCGGGTTTGGATCCCAGCTCTATCATTAATGAGTTGTGTGATTATTTTTTTAGGTCGAGTTCCCCAGAAGCCAGATGCTGAGACAAGGGTTCAAATGACAGTGAATTATTAGAAAAATATTCCAGGGGGAAACTGACAGGGAGTAGGGAAATGAGACAGGGAAAAGGCTAAAAAAGAAAAAAAAAAAAAAAACAAGCAAGAATGCAATGTCAAGTGCTATCCCACGGTGGGGTGGATGGTGGGGATGGTATCTGACTCGGTCCCCTCTAGAAGTAGTGCTTCAAGTTGTCCAGAACAGCCCTCAGCTGATGGTTAAGGGCGACCCTTAGAGGTCATAAATTCCTAGACACTATCAGCTCTCCAAGTGCAGGTCAAGATGGCTCCAGGTGCCGACAGAGACACAGGTGCTGGGTGTTGGGAGTGAAAGCACACAGGGAGTCCATGTGCACATAAATGGTTATGGGATCTATATCAGCAGAGCACTGACAGCATGTACTACAAAGGCTTTCGTAGTTTCTTATACTTTCTGAGCCTCAGTTTTCTCTTCTGTTAAATGGGAGGAAAAGAACTTGTTTAAAACCATCAAGGAGGTAACAATAGTAAAGCACCTGCTGAGATGACACAGGAAAAGCACATAAGTAGTCAACAACTGGTAACTCTTATTGGCCTCACGTTGAGTTACTCCAAACCCTGAGGCCTTAAATAAACATGCAAACTAAACAGACATGTAGAATTTGAATTATAACAATGTATGCCTAAAAGGAGCAGTTCAGTTGCACAAGGAAGTTTTGGAAGCTAAAGATAATTTTAATAATAACTCCAGAAAACTGTCTAGAAGAGGATTCTAATGTTTAAGGTGCTTTCAACAATAGAACTAAGGCATGATGGCATAAACTTTTAGGAAACAGGACACTGTTCTATATTTATAGTTTTAACAGTGAATGCTCAGAGGATAAGTGTGATAAAAACCTTAGTGCTCTAGTTCTTATACTTTTAATAAAATCGAATCTGATCAATCCAGCAAGTGGGTCTGGAGTGAGTTGACGCTGATGCTGGGAGTGACACCGGGCAAGTCAGTTGAGTTCAACGAGCGTTCTTTGAGCATTTGCCATATGGCAGACATGAGACCAAGAGGAATGAGACACAGTTTCCCAGGTTAGTCACCAGGTGAACTGGGGATGTAGGGAGAGAGAATTAAAACCAGTTCATTGCAAGAAAAATAGAAGCATTTCATGGATCCAATTTTAAGTACTTTATACTTGTAACCTTGGTTAATTCCCACAGCAATGGTAAGAGGAAAGTTCCATTATTACCCTGCTTTAGGTAAGGACACCAAGAATAGTTATGTAACTAGTTTACATAACTAGCAAAGGCCAACGTGAGAGTCCAATCCAGGCAGTCTGACCCCAGAGTGCACACTACACTGTCTCACGTGTCCTAGGGTTTCCGTGGCACCTAACTATCTGTAGTACTCACCTCTGCAGGAATTTCAGCTGAACTCTGGAAGTTGCATGTGTTTCACTTACTCAGCCAAGGTCAAGAATCATAGCTATGTCAAAGCAACAGGAGGTGATTCCATGAACTCCTTCTGTAAATCCTCTAAGATTCAGATTCATTAAGTTTAATGTAGTACTTTGACTTTTAATGTTGACCTCATTGTTTCATATATAAGTATTGATACTTATATATACTTACATACAAATGTAAAACTTATGATGAGGCATGGGTAGTTTCCTCAAAGCAAATGGGCATCTCTCCCCGAGGTTATATCAGTAGCCAAAGTTTGTGGGGACAGGTGCCACCTCTTCTCCTTTGAAAAAAATCCTTGAAAGGTACCTCCTGGGCCACTGGGCAGCCCCGTCTGGTACTGTGCAGCCCTGTTATGTGTACAAGGCTCTCCCTGCATTGTTCTAAGGAGGTTCAAGAACTGTCTTATGAAATCAACTCTGGATTTTCTCTTCTGATCACTCCTGGATTCTCCACGAATGCAGAAGCTGTCAAAGTAAAGGAAAGCCATCTACTAACATACCTAGAGAATTATTCTACTACACACGCTCACTATTATAGCATGTACTTTTGCCTGTTTCTAAGACTGTACCTCCTTACCCACAGCTTTTCTCATCGTCACTGTATTAACATTCCCTATTTTGTACACAGGACTTGTGTTGGTATAACATTGTTCCTACACCATTTTCTGGTAAGATTTGTCCATACAAATCAGTGGACCTGAAACCAAGCTTATATGAACAAGAGTCTTCCATTCATTGGAATTTATTTTTGTGTTGCCCTTTTAAGGTAAAGGGGCACATTGTCAGAAAAGAAAACTGTACCAAGAAATTATTTAAAAACAAATTTGGAGTGTCTTTCTTGCCATCAGTGATCTCACCTAATGGTGTGATGGGAAAAAAACATCAACCAGTCACCACCTCTGGGTTATGAGTCCAGTTGCATCAGTAATCAGTTCTGTGGTTATGGGCAAAAGCTGTTAATTTCTATAAACTCAGTTGCTGATATATGAATAAAACTTTTCAGAGAGAAAAAATCAAATCTGTCCCTCTCAACTCCAAAATTATTTTTTCTATTATTTCTCAGATACGGATGTAGTACCCAGCTAGGGATTCCTTCATGCCAAGCCCTGTCTGAAGGTCTTTGTGATAGACTTTCTGCTCCTGAGCGTTTTTTTTTTTTTAAATTAGTGACTAGTGTGCGGACAAGGAAGGCAGACTCACCAAATCTACGGATGATGCAAAGCCATGAATAGCTAATGTGCTGAATCACAGACATAGGATTCAAGATATTTTGACAGCCTCGGTAGTGGGCCAAAAACTGCAAGATAAAATTTGATAGGGATAAATGTAAAGGCCTGTGTTTAGGTTTTATAAAATCATAAATGAAGTGACAGTCCCGGCTCACAGCAAGTCCTCTGTAAAAGACTTGAAATTATTTAGCCCATGGCAAATATATAATTTAACTCTACCTGTTACAGTGTAGCTACCAAAGTAAGATAAGATAGCTCAGCCTGCCTTAATAGAAACAGAGGGTCTAGAACAAGTAAATCACCAGTCCTCTGGACTCTGCACTGGCCACAGCATATCTAGAATAATCCGGTGAGTTCTAGATATCGAGATTTAAGAAAGATATTGATCAACCAGAACAAAATAATCTTAATGGTGAAAACTCTTGAAATCACACAAAAGGAACTGGAGATGTTTAGTCTGAGGGTGATGAAGGGGCAATGGCAAGGTATTTGTTTTCAAAATGTATCCTGTTGAGGAGGGCTTTAATCAACTGTGTTTAGAAAGCATGGAGAAATAGTATACCAAAAATGTAGACTTTGGGAACCAAACATGTGCATGTATGAATTTCAGCTCTGTAAGTTTCAACTCTGTGACTGAGTCATTTCTCAGCATATCCGTTTCCCATCTTGAAATAGGGGTAATAATATCTTGCTCAGAAAGCCATCCATGAAGGTTAGATGACCTGGCATAGTTATTGGTAAGAGATAGGTTTTTTGTAAAGGCTAAGCTCTTCTTTGTTTACCTTCCCTTCGAGAGGGGAAGAAAGAGGACAGTTAGGTTGCTTTCCTAGAAAGTATTTTATGCCTACTGCAACTACCCCAAAGGAGGATGAGTTGCTAGGTCAGGCAGGGCTGGAGTTAAAAGTCTGGGAGAGCAGCGCTGACCTGCCAGGGCGCTCTGGTGCCCCGCTCTTGTCCTCCACTCTTGTCCAAACACAGCTTCATGTAATCATTTTGATTTTACACAGTAAGTTTCCAGGTATGAATGAATAGTTCAGGAAATTTTTTAAAAGGCAGAAAATCAGTGGATAAGATGATCCCTAAGAAGGCTTTGTTCTCCCTGTTCTCTGCACGTCTGTGTTGTTGGGATTCATACTCACTAGAACATGCACAATCCTGCTGGAGATGGAGTTAGAAAAGACCCAAATGTGTTACTCCACTACACTTAGGAAGTTAGGGAATCATTTTTGTAAGTTATAGAAAGATAATTCAGTTGTGACAAACAAAAGGGATTGCTAGCCCCCTCTTTATAGTTCTCTTATCACTGCGGTACCGTGATTTCCTGCTCCACTGCCCCCCTCCCCCCCCAGCAAGTCATGTATGATTTTCTCAAAGGCAAAAGGTGGAATTAACTTGCCAGTATTTCGACACTGGGTTTTCTTTTAAACAGCTGATAATTAAATCCATCTAGACCTCTCTAGCTGTCCTTCTAGGAGCTTTAATCACAAGAAGCAGGCGAACTTGTAAATGTTCTAAGAGAGCTTAGACAGCAAAATTATTCTTCTTGAAATGCGTGAAAGTACCCAGGTGCTTCCAAGCTATGCCCAAGTGCCTTCTCTAAAAGAACATGGTGGGCAAACCAAACATTCATCCTGGATCAGCAGTTGGGAATCAAACCACGAACTTGCTATTCCCATACTTTCTGGTTAGTTTGTATGTTTTTGAGTAAGGTGACTGAATGCAAGGAGTAGTTTAATACGGTACACTGAGTGATTTCTTCTAGGACATACTTAGTCAGAAAAATATGTCAGACAGGAGCTCACAGAACATAGGGTTACAATAGTTTTAGAGATCGAAGGCCTGGATGAGGGTTCCTCAATCTTGACAATATTGACATTTCAGGTCAGATAAATTTTTGTGGTGGAAGCTGTCCTGTGCATTGTAACATGTTAGCAGCATCCGTGACCTTTAGGTACTAGGTGGTACCCTCCACCCTCAGTTGTAAGAACCAGAACATCTCCAGACACTGCTAAGTGTTCCCTGGGTGAGGGGGCACCGGGGGTGGGAAATGACCCCAGGTTGAGAACCACTGCCCTAGATCTGGTGATTGCATGTTGACCTGACCGTGCCCAGGGTTGTTGCAGGGATCAAATTAGACAAAGCGTGTTTATAGACTTTTAAAAGTAAAGAAAAAATGTATACATATAGTTACAGTGCAGCCCTTATCTTTTCACTGGTTCATCTGTTCATTCATTCAACCTAAGATTTTTTTGAAGCAGGTGGTGGACACCTTTAAATAAATAAACCTTGAGAGGCTGAAAGGTGTGCCGAGTAAACAAAGAACTTAGAAGAAAAAGAGCAATCATGTAAGACATCCCATAATGAATGTGTGCATATAACATGCACAGAATGTTATGGGAGCCCCAAGGAAGGAAGGGCTGCCTTTGACCCAAACCATAGAAAACCAGTTGGGCTACACAGCTGAAGCTCTGTAATAACAATTCCCGTTTGACTAATTGTGACGAATTCTCCTTCACCCAATGACATATATTCATGCAGCTTTGCCAGGAGTGTTTAAGGTGTGTGCTGACCGTGTTCAGCACTGATTAAGGTATTAATCATTTTTTAGGTCTACACTTGGGTATGAAATCTGAATGAGCAACTTAATTGAAGTTGTTACAGACACCTGTTATTTTCGCCTTTTTTCATGCCCGCTCCAGTGATAGCAAACAATCAGACAAAAAAAATAGACAAGAATTCTAGCCCAGATTTCCTGAAGGAGAGACACAAATATCAGACACTAGAGAATAACACAGGAAGCTCAGTCCTGAGTATATTCTTCAAGTGGACCTCGATCAGTTCATTTGAGGTCTGTTGATTCAAGAAGAACCATTCCTAGAATCATGAACCCCTGTTTAAAGCTCTAAATCTGACATTGCATATTTAGATAGAAATATGTCTGCCTGAGTAATTACCTGCTAGTACCATGGAGATAGGTTTAACCACTATGAAAGTATTAGAATTTCCAAACTTTATTCCAGAATGTTCTGCATTAAATATTCATTAACAAGGAAACTCCATATAAAAGCTGGTGTGCCCTGTGGAGCCACATTTACATTAAAGCCTGTCCTGCCTTTAAACCTCCCCTGCAATTTTACCTATTCTGCGTTGCAGAGGTACACACAGGTTGACTAGAGCAAGCGTTGCTAGCTTTAACATGAGCTGCCCTAATGGCTTTGAGTCACATTTGTTTGGGAAGGTCACACTTAAAGCCTGTCCCTCGTGCTTGTTTACGGGGAGTGCAACAACTTTGATATCAGCTAACAAATCCCATGAATGCACAGCCACATCTGAATGCTTCCGACAAATGCTTCCTGTCAGTTCTCCCTCGACAGCTTCGAGAATGAAAGCCTGGTGAAGTAAACTGGGAGACATCCCTGAGCATTGAGTAGAAGACGGGTGGAGTGTGGGAACTGCAAAGCCAGCTGTTGAAATCAATGTAATTGGTGTGAGATTACATTTCATCAGCCTTAAGACCTGCCTTTTACCACCAGAGAAATCAGTCTCCACGTTTGAGGTCGCATCAATATGGAACATTCTGCATACTGAGCTGTCCGTCACGTGCCTTTAGAATGTCCATGCCGTGCTGTTTTCTGAGCATCCAAGCGAAACAAACAGGTGGACGGGTGGATCCTGTGGTACATTCAGAATCCCTGTGAAAACTCCCCCAGCCCTATATCTTTAAATCTCAACTTGATTATACTTATGAGAAAGACACATACTGTATACAGCATAAGCATGTATCGATAGCCCTTATTGGATGACTCATTTGGAAAACCAAGCCTGTATTATGATTTTTAAATCAGGAATTCATTGGATATATTCATGTCTTATCTCTGGATTGTACTGTCTCTAGCTTCCCTCACTTGAAAAAAACTTGCTTTTCATTAAATTACCAGGAATTGATTTAACAAATATTTTTTATTGTAAATTAACTATACGTCAATGAAAAATGGTTTTAAAAAAACAAATATTTTTGTGGACCTACTATGTGCCAAGTACCATTCTAGGTGCCTGGAATGCTTTCGTGAACAAGAAATGTAAAAAAATCCTGCTGCCGTGGAGCTTTCCTTAGCAGGATGTGTATGTGTTTTGAAGAGGGTGTGTGGGTAGGTGAGGCAGATGATAGCCTATAAAAATAATAATTAAATTATTTGAATAATTATAACCACTCCATTTGTTCCTCATCGGAGTGTAACCAAAAGTTGATCTTGAAATATTTTTATCTGAATCTCCTAAGTTTTCAATGTTAGGGACCAGTTCAAAATAATTTGACACTAAACATGTCCTCATGGTCTGTCTGGAAGCTGCAACGCGCACTCTCTCTGTTTATTGATGGGAAAGCCCAGGCCCAGAGAGGTTAAATGACTTACCCCAAGTCCAGTAGTCATCAGCAGGGGCAGGGCCGAGATGCAGACTCCTGGCCTGGTGTGCATTCCTCCACAGGTTATCCTTTGACAGCAAGCAACCTAGTTGGCAGAATCTATTTGTTTCTTTGTTTTTGTTTTTGTTTCTGAATCAGTGATTTTCTTTAATACGACAGGTGGTACCATCGAGTTAAATATAAAAATCCCCTTGCCTATTGAATTTTCATCATATTATATTTCTTCACTGGTCATAATTTGGTATTTATTTTTTATGGTAATATAGTTTTTTTTTAACTTTTTATTTTATATGACAGTACAGTTGATTAACAATGTTGTGTTAGTTTCAGGTGGAATCTAATGTTTTTGAAACATCGCAAAATTTAAAATGTCTTAAGGTACATGCCGAGTGGCAGCCTCACGGCAGAGTGGTCAATAGCAGAAAGGAGATTTTCAGGTGAATGAATTGGGTTGAGACAAGACCCTTATGAAATCACTCTGCTCTCCGCCATGGCAGGCCAGCTGCGGAAGCATAACCCCTGATCCTTGCACCCTCATTCACCTTTCTCACTCACAGACCACCACTGCCCATTCTCCTGCTTCCTGGAGCACCAGAAGACACGCCTAGAGATGGGTCTATGGCCTTGCCACCACAGCTTTCTCTTATTCCTGTCTCCATTCCTGTTCTGCGTATACCTTGGACTTGGCCGTCATTCTTAGAGCTCCACTAAATCATTTGTTGAAAAGATTGTTTATAAATCCAGGTTAAGAACAGAATTGAAAAGGCACTGGAAGTAGGCATGTACTGGAATAAACTGCAGTCAGTAGTCATGGCTCCTAGACCTACCATTCTAGGTGGCCTTGCTAGAACTTGGTTTCCCTAACTCTGCATGGGCTTTAAAAATCTTCCTATGTACAGACTTGCTGTGAGGCTTAAAAGGTTAAGGGAGATTGTGTCTGTAATAACACTGAAAACTGTAACTTGCAATCCATATTCTAGCCATTTCAATTACTTCTGCCCCTTCTTTCTCTGAAGACAAGTTGCTAGAGGGATAGACAGTTTTACCATTATTTTGAAGCTTGCTTTGGGCATATTTTATGTTAGTGAAATTAGTCTTCTGAGAGTTGGAAGGGACCTCAGACACCCTTGTGAGGCCAACCTTGGCTGTTACTCAGAATAAGCTAGGAGTTTTTTTGAAAAATACAGATTCATAAGCTCCATACCCAGAGATTCTGATGCAGAAGGCTGAGAGGGATGTCCTGGAGTTTGTCTGTTTTCATGTTATGGGTGTGTGTGTGTGTGTGTGTGTGTGTGTGTGTGTGTGTGTGTGTGTGTGTGTGTGTGTGTGTGTGTGTGTGTGTGTTTTAGGAAAACTCCAAACATGAATCTGAAGATTAGCTGGTTTGGAAGACCTTGCCCCAGCTTCCTCTAACGCTGAGCTCTTTCTCCTTCCGTCCCTGGCTTCACTTAGCAATGGAAAACCACTGATCACTCAGGCTCTCATCTTTTCCACTCAGTTGACTTGCCCCCTTGCAGCCCCCATTACTCGGCACCCCACCTTGACAGCTGCTCTTGCCAAGTGCTGACACTGATCCATTTGGACGTCCTGTCCCTTCCACCTGCTGCCCTCTAGTGGAGGTGCCGACAAGCAGCAAAATGTTTAAATGGGAGCCGCCAGGAGTTGGCCAGTCTGAGCTGGCAAGTCCCCAAGGAGATATACACAGACCACAGCTATGAGAGGAATCATTAGGATAGCCTCAAGCTCATGGGACACTGTTTGCACATGACTTACATTTAGAGCAGAGCTTTATAAAGATCCTGGCATCACTTTATGGGTTCCCCGCCCAGGTTTCAGAAATCTACCTGTAACAGGTTATCCTTGGGATATTTTTGCTTCCTTGTCCCCCTTTTCTTCTATCATTTACCCAAATTCCACCTCTTGCAGACAAAGTTGGTTCCTCCCTACCTCCCCAAACCTTTGGATTTTTTTAATTTTGCAAAAAATGAAAGGGTATTTTTTTTAAAATCCTTACACTTTAGAAACTTCTAGTGACCAGATTAAAGGGGCAGACGTGAACTCAGCATTAAGTGTAAGGGACACTTAGGCAGTTGTGCTCACCTTGCATCCCTCCAAGACCCTGTGAGGTATATGCAGTCGTCCTATTTACCCCGGAGGCACTGAGGTTAAGAGAGTTTGAGGGGGTTGTGCTGTGGTATGTCACCCAGCAAGGGGAAAAGCTCGAACTAGAGCCCCGGTCTGGCTGCTGGTGAGCGCCCATGTGTTCCTTTAATGTGCTCGCTACCTCTACGCAGTGATTGCTGAGTCTTCTACTTAGTAATACAGAAATAATAACTTTCATGGTAAATGATATTAAATCTCATGGTACTATGTTCATAGTAAAATCATTGTTTTCTTTAATGAATGTTTAATAATCAGTGTATCTCTGCACAATCCTCAGTTCCTCATGTTAATACTCTTGCATCTAGAATTATTTAGGAAAGGAATTTGGCAGGTGGGTGAGTTTGGGTAGGAGATGAGGACAGCAAAAGCCACAAAACTGTTGGAAATTTGAGACTGGATATGACAGGGCAGATGCCAAATACCCCTGCAAGCTTTGGTGAAACTAAATAGTTCCCTGTATTAACCAGCAGAGCAGAACTCAGAGGCCAGACACTGATATAAACTCTGTGCGTGTGTATGTGTGCATCTCCATCCATCTCCCACAGGATCCTGCATGATTGCTATGTCAGCATGAAGGTACCCTTTTTGTGGTGGTTTTTCACTCTTCTTTCATCCTTGATTGTCAATATATTGGTGAGTGATTTTTTTCTTAAGGAACATAAACAATAGGTTTCACTTGGCTTATTTTTCTTACCATTGTTTATTACTGGAATACTGTCATGCAATCTATTTAACGTCTTAACTGGAATATGTGTACACACACACACACACACACACACACACACACACACGCACGCACGCCTGAACTGCCTTTTCCCCTGTAATGATATAAAATACAGCTCTGTGTAGATAAGAGAATTGGTATGAGTCACAAACCCACCCTTTACTCTGTGTGTGAACAGCATAGTATGGAAAGAACAGTACTTAGGATCTGATTCCAGTTCCCTACCCTCCTGCCATTTTAAAACTTCGTTACTTTGGCCAGGTGAGTAAAATGAGCCTTGTAAAACCAGGATTATATTCCATATAATCGGTTGAGCGGGCTCGTCTGCACGATTCCTCAGGGTCTTTCCAACTGTATGAGCTGTACCTTCATTTATGCTGTAGTTGAAGCACCTGAATAGTTAAACGGAAATCGTGTTGATTAAAATTAAGTAGCCATCGGTTGAATCTGTTTTTCCACCAGCTTGCGAGAACGATGCCTTGCCGTCCCTGCTCAACTAGAGGCTTCCTCGGATCTGCTTTTCTCCTTTGTGGTTTTTCTAGTTCATATGTAGCCTACAAACACACGCTAAACTGGCATAGTTAAAGGGATTGTAGGTTAAGCCTTTTATAAAACAAATAGGTCTCTGTAAATAACGACATCTCATTTGTAATTGAATTGTATTTTATTGTGAGTTCAGGTTTTCTGGTGGAGGGCACATCTGGCTAGACAGCTGGAGGCTGAGCTCCAGGCAGTCATCATCCAAACCCCACCCCTGGAACGTTCCATATGACTTTCTATGGTTTCTTCCTACAGCTGAGCACTGATGCCAACGCACCCTCCTGGACTCATGCTGCACCTTTTTTAGTTTGTTACTGTTCTCATAGCTTGCTTATTTGAAATCAAAATTTAAAAATAAAAAACTTTATTCCCCAAGTTTTGACCCTTTGAAGTTTCAGGATTTCAGGGAAAAACCATGTCTTTATTTTTTGATGAATAAAATACTAAATAAATGTACAAATGTAATCCCTAAAACAAACTTGAAAGAAAGGTGGAAGGTGGTTAATGAGGTTGAAGGAGAGAGGATGCTCTCTCTCTCTGTACTCGCGGTGCTGACCTGCCCAGTGCCACAGAGGCTGCGTAACAAAGAACCCATCAAGCAGAGTGGTGCAGAGAACAGAGTGGATTTGAATCCTCCCTCTACCACACGTTGTGTGACCTCAGGGAAGTTACTTCGCCTCTCTGTGCCTCAGTTCCCTCATGTAAGAGAGGATAATAATACTGCCTAGAATACAGGGTTATCATGAGCATTAAATAAGTTAATACATGTTAAGAACTGAAAACCTATGTAGCACATAAGCGCTCAATAGACATAAGGTCTTATACAACTAGAGAAAGAGAACCCAGAAGTCATATGGTTTGGTGGGATATTGGTAATGTTTTCCTTTCTTCCTCTTCCTCTGACCCCAATTGCCTCACCTCCCAATCCACCCTGCCTCCTATTTCTCTTCCTCCCAACTTTAGAATTTTTCAGCAAAAATGTTTAGAAGAAAAGAAGATGTGCGTGCTTTGGGGGGCAGGAAACTTTTTGATAATCAGGTGTACCTTTCAGCTAAAGTGGCTTCATCCAGCAGTATTGGGCTTTATGGCAACAGAAAGCTTATTTCCTAAGAAATGGGTTTAACTTTTTGATTGGCTCAATGACAAAACTAGGACAGCTGGACTCGGGCTCTAAAGGATGAACATTAAGGACGTGTCACTATGCTTTTAGGAGAGACGTTTACTCTGCAAAGCCTACTTCTCTTACTTCACCAATGTTTGGGTTTAGTTGCTGTATTGTGTACAGGTGATACTCACGCATTATGGAAATCAAAATCAAAGAGCAGGGTTATCCCTCAGGCCATCAGTGTCTGTGGTGTGTCTCTCCTGAGTCACAGGTCTTCACCCCTCCTCACCAGGGCTCTGCTGACCTCAAAGGGCCCTTCTTACCAGGCCATGAAGTACATCTGAGCCAGAGGGCTGGGATTCCAGCCAAAGCTGAATGAAGGTGCAAAATGTATGACTAAATAGAGCCCAGACATGTGGCACTGGGTATCTCAGATAAGTTTGTTGGAGAAATAGTTTATAAATAACATGGAAAGGGGAAAGGGAAGAGGGTCAAAATATTGAGTTGCTGTCTGATACTTGAGGGACAACATTTCTAATACTGAACCCAAAAGTGATAACACACTAAAAAAAATGGGCTCCCTGGATAAATTAACTCCACATGGGCTTCTTTTTTCTTATCAAGATGTTTGTAAATTTGGCAGTAAGCATTTTAAAACAGGATTGCTTTTATTCGGAATACACTGGAAAACGTGTATAATTTCAAAACAATTGAATGAGAACAAGACAACGCAAGAAACAAACCCCATGAAGGCGTCATGCTTTTCTGAGCATGGTCTAAGGCTGGGAGGCTGCAGAAACTGGAACATTTAGGGATCTTATTAAAATGGTTTCCTTCTCCTCCAAATAAAGCACCATCACAGGAGGATGGATGGACTAAAGACAGAAGGAATGAGGGAAAAAGGAGATCAGTAACTTGGGAAAGTTTTCATTTTCTTTCCCCCTTTCTGTTTTTGGTTTTATTTTGTTTTTCTCTTGTCAAAGCCAGAAGGGATCCGAATCCTGGTCCAGAACTCCCAAGACCAGAGGGTCAGGGAAAGCCACTCAGCTGCTGGAAGCTATGATCTTATCACTAGTCTAAACCCCTCCTCCTTCCTCCCTGGGAACCTTGTGCAAACACAACTGCCTGGTCTTCCTGTTTAGTGGCAAAGGTTTTGCTCCCTTCTCCTTTTATTTGGGAATGTGAACTTTGGGGGTTATCCTTTGCTGCTGTTAGGTTTTTTTTTTTTTTTTAAGAAATATAGACTTTTTCTTCTCACAAACCCTTTCCCTGGCACAGGAAGACCATAACTAACTAAAGAACAAGATGAGATGCTTAGACAAATGGGGCCACATGCCTCCCCCTGGGGCTGGACCATGTTCCCTGTCCACCCTCCCCCACCTCCATCTCCACCATACCTTGTGGTTATGTGTCTACCCCTTACTGTGAGTTATAATCTCCCAGAAGGGTAACCCATTAGTTCAGGGCCAGTTTTCTGAGAAGTGAATGAACTTGTCTTTTTCTCCTTGCCTGGATATCTGCCTTTGCCAGAGAGGACTGAATCAGAGAGACTAAGATTTTCAGTGTTAAAGTGTGTATTGTTTAAAATTGTGTTAATTTGCTGTCTGCTTTGAATCTAGTTTCCAAAATCAAAATGATACCTTGAGTCTGATCCTACTGATGCAGCTTCTGGGGAGTGAGAGAAACTTCTGTAAGAGCACAGGCTTTGCCAGCTGGAGGTCAGGCAATGATGCAGGCTGATAAGGAGTGCCCTGTACTTTTGCAAGAGAATTTCAAGTTCAAACTTGGTACTTTACCTTTTCTCCAAATGAATTTTGGAGAATTTTAGTTCATTTTAGTCCATTAGTTGAATCTAATAGAGATCTGGTAGGTTGGAAACCCTGTCCTTCTTTTTTCCTCCAGAACAGAATTACCAATTTTCTTTCAGGACTTGATAAATCCATATGCATGCTCCCCACTTTTGGGGGTTCTTCCACCGAAGCCTTTATAGCAAAACCAAATGCAAAACCTTGCCACCTACCCATGAAGGTCATGACCCAAGCTGTTCAGAATTCTGCAATTCACTTCTTGGGTTATTTGTTTAACCATCAGTGAATTCACTTATCTTTATAATTTTCAGGCCACAGTAATAGATTTTACTCACAACATATCATGAGAGACTGTGTCCCTTGTCTCACTGAAACATTTGATGAACAACACTCTCCTAAACAACAGTCAGATAATCCTTCTGAAAGGAAATGAAGTACATTTCCTATAGTGATTTGTTCTTAGTGAATCCATGCTGGTTCCAAGTGACCCGTGGTTTCCTTTCTGGATACTTAGAAACTAACAATTCATTCTAGAATGTTGCTGGGGATTGAAGTTAAAGGTATAGGTTAAGAATCTACCCTTTTAACTTATTTGAATATTGGGATAGCTCCTATTTTTGTCCTCTGAAAACCCTCAGAAATGAATTCACTGTTAGCTTTGGGGTTATTGTTCCATTGGCTTTAGACTTCAATTAACTACATTTATTCGGTATTCTGCAGTCCCTTGACTGAGACGAAGAAAATTCTATAAGTGTTTCCCTTTGCTTTCCCTTTCTTCTCTGAGTTGAATCGTCTGTTCTTGTTGTTTTCATAGTATTGGGTTGGCCAAAAAGCGTGTTCAGGTTTTTCTGTTACATCTTACGGAAAAACCCGAACACACTTTTTGGCCAACCCAATATTTTAGTTTTGTGAGAAGAGAGAAAAATGTATCTCAGTTTAGAGCTTTACCTTTTAAGTGTAAAAATTCTGAACTATCAATTATTGCATCAGCTTTTTAAAAAAATGGTCTGTAGTCTCCCTGCCTCTCTCTTTATCTGTGTACACATATATGTACATATATATGTGTGTATATATATATATACATATATATATATATATATATATATGTACTTATGGGGTTTTTTTTTTTGTATTAACTTGGCTCTTTCAGTGCATCCTGAATATTTAAAGATCATTTGTGCTACATGTGAGAGGACTGAGAGTCTACCCATGCATGAGGTATAATTTAAGGTGGAGATGATTCCTTTGAGTGATTATTCCTAGAATAAGTAACAAGTCTCAAAATTGTAATCTAAACATAGCAAATCATCAGATTTGGTACCAATACTTGGCAAGATGCAGTGAAACCCAAGACCATTAAGTTCAGGTGGAGAGGGATGGTGGTGAGAAATTCAGAGCTGGAGAAGGCCAGCTGGAGGGGAAAACACATGAATGGCTCTGGGCCCCTAGGGGTCAGCATGAGGTCAGTGGGAAGTTGGGGAAGGGAATGGCAACATTAACCAGTTATTTCATTCATTCATTTGTCAATGTTTATTGGGAGCGTGCTGCATGCCTGGCATCATCCTAGTTTCCCTGAAAAGGGTGAGGGAGACACAAAATGAGAAAGTGAGTATAATGAGGAACAGTCGCCCTCCGCCTTCAAATACAGCTGGCCAGTCCATAGATGCTTTTCTGTTCTGAACACACAGCCAAGCACTTAAAGTAATAAGCTACAGACAACTTCTACTTTAACACATAATGCTTCAAAATAATAAAAAGGATCCCCGAAGAGTCTATCTGTAACCATTTAAAGAGGCTAAAGATTAAAATCAGAAAGGAAAGAGAGGTGTTTCTGTGAGGAAAGTTTTTAAGACTAGAGTTTTCTACTCAGCTACTAAACACGATGCTTTTTTGTTTTCTTCCTTCCTTTGCGTATTGACTTTTAGTGTGGGGAGGACTGCTGTGTTGGCAGCATGATAGAGATGTGATCAGGGAAGTGGAAACACAAATTCAGTATTTGAGAGCTACTGTCCCCCTGAAAGCAACCACACAGCATCAGATTCTGCCACATATTCAGATTGCAAACCAACCGCAGAATGCCAAAAAGTTTTCTCCTAGAACCAATTACCCCTGGGTTTTTGCTACTTAAATTCTGTTGTGGGCAATGTAACTATAAACCAGCATTAAAAATAGGTAATCTTGATATTAAGAAACACTGTTACTCATAACAATAAGTACATGCATTGACATTCTAACCAGTGGACATCTCATGGGTTTCTAGGATCAGAAACCCAGTATGTATGCCTAGAACTGACCAGGCTGTTCACAGGGAGAATGGGAGTGAAATGAGTCCTTGCCTTCCCTATTGGATTTCTTTATACAGCTGTGTGTGTTTTGCCGGGACTACGGTTGATTTCTCTGCTGTAAGCCTAGCAACGTGTTTTTCAGTTCAGCACAGTAAAATCTGAGCAGAAGAGAACTCCCTGTTGGCCACCCACCTCACAGTCTCTAAAAGGGAACTCTGTGTGGAAGCATTCCACATTAGGCAAATGTACAGTTCTGCAATCAAAATGAAAAACACTTGAGCTGAATCATCTACGTTAGCTATGGCTTCCAACCCTTATTTAAAAGAATGCAGGGAACCCTGCAAGTTTAAGGGAATTGGCAGGCGAGGAAACAGCTGTAATATTGTCAGAGGTTTTCGGTGGGAGCTGTGCAGTCTATTGACAGCACTTAGGGTGCCCAGAAATGGGGCAGACCTTCTGCGTTAGGTCAAAGGAGCGGCAGCAACTCCAGTCAGGAGTGAACTTTTGACCCCATTGGAGGCAAATGGCTCTCGTGGACCTTGTTCTGTCATTTCCCAGACTAGTTTTCTCCTTCAGAACCAGTGGGTAGGATCTTTGGCTTCTGAATTGTTTCACTTTCATCACAAGTTAGAGGTTCTTATAGCTGCAGCCGAAGGGAGGGATGATGGGACTTGAGAACTGTGATTTCCCACTATCCCCCAGTGTCCGCCATCTTCCCCCAGGTGGGAAAATCATGTCAAGACTGCTGCACTAAATCTCAGATGTGCTCTCTAGGGAGAACGTGCAGTTGGCAAGGTTGTTTTCAGCATCGGAATCCTCCACAGCTCTCTTTGAGACTCCCTCTTTCTTGTCTCCTATCCACCCCATGCCCATCCTACACCCTCCCACTGTCCCTGCCACCAGGACATCCCTCTCCCATCCCTAACAGGCCTGCCCTCCCAAAAGAGCTCCAGACTTTGGCCTTTTTCTCTTCCATCTCAAAACCTATTTACATGTGCCCCAAACTGATGGCCCATGGGAAAATCATAAAATAATTTATGCTGAGGTGTTTGACCAGCTGAGTATTCTGAATGTGACAGCTTCCTCAGGGGTATATGCGTTTTAGTAGGGGGCCATGATTCATCCAGATGAATAAATCTCTAATGGTACAATTTCTGTTCTCCAGCACCAGCTGGTATGGACATCTTGGTGACCCAGGGGATTCTTCCCTCAGTCCCTCAGGTCATACTCAGGAAGTGAATACGTTATCCAGCTCCCCATGTTTTCTTTTTAAAGATACAGCGTTTAGTTGTTATGTCTCTGAAAACATTTATCTTCACTCCTTTGCCAAAATTCATTGAAATCAGTGAAAATTAAAAAAAGGTATTTTACTGCAGTTTATTTCAGGTTGTTAAACCAAGTCTCTAATTGAACTGAAAATATCCCTTGACATCCTTACCTGTAGATTTGTAAAACTTCAGAAAACTTCTGTTAACCAAATAATTTGAAGCAATGCAAGGTGGATGAATTGGTAGAGAGATTGCTTAGTCTGGTTAGTTAGAAAAGAGCAGTAGTTGCCCTCTGGAAGCCAGCAATCCAAAAGAAATGATTTCCAAGATTCTCCATGAAGGCCAAGCAGTTTCCAAGTGGAAAATCTGGCTTCTAACCTTAAATTTCTACTCTAAGCTCATAGTTTAGAAGCAAAGAATAATGAGGACATCATTATTATGAAAATGCTAGTTAATTTTGCAAACATTGTTTATTGTTACAAAACAGTAGATACTGTATTTATAGAAATTTATAGAAATGAATACTGGACCTACATTTTCAGCTGTGTGATTCCATGTTATTTCCTTGGTTGCAAGTGCGTAGTGTCAGGTACATATCAGTCTACATAGCGTCTAGCAATGTGCTTTTAAAGTAAGCTTTAGTAAATATTTAATGCGTTGGTACAGTTTTGGTTTTTGTTTTATTTTGCTTTTTTATTCTTTTTTATTGGAGTCTAGTTGATTTACGATGTTGTGTTAGTTTCTGCTGTACAGCAAAGTGAATCAGTTATACATATACATACATCTACTCTTTTTTAGACTCTTTTCCCATAGAGCTCATTACAGAGTATTGAGTGGAGTTCCCTGTGCTATACAGTAGGTTCTTATTAGTTACCTATTTTATATATAGTAGTATGTATATGTCAATCCCAACCCTCTTCCCCTCCCCTTTCCCCCTTGGTAACCATACGTTCGTTTTCTACATCTGTGACTCTACTTCTGTTTTGTAAATAAGTTCATTTGTACCATTTTTTAATCTTTTATTTTATTTTATTTTAATTTTTTTTTTGCGGTACACGGACCTCTCACTGTTGTGGCCTCTCCCGTTGCGGAGCACAGGCTCCGGACGCGCAGGCTCAGCGGCCATGGCTCACGGGCCCAGCCGCTCTGCGGCATGTGGGATCTTCCCGGACTGGGGCATGAACCCGTGTCCCCTGCATCGGCAGGCGGACTCTCAACCACTGCGCCACCAGGGAAGCCCTGTACCATTTTTTTAGATGCTACATGTAAGTGATATCGTATGATATTTGTCTTTCTCTGTCTGACTGAACTCAGTATGACAATCTTTATTTTCCCTAGGAAACAGGGTTAAACCAAGGGAAGCTGTCTCTTAGAAGCTCTTATATATCAGTATTGATGTCGAAATAACTATTTTTGCATAAACAAACACATTCAGCTGATTTGGTGAACATTCTGTATCTCTATGGATATATATTGATTTATGTATGTGGCCCTGCCTATATTCAAGGTGCCGAGCACTGGGCAACTGAAGAAGTCTGAGGCACTCTTACTTCAATCTTTCTTCCCTGATTGGATCCTGGACTTTACCTTGGTAGAGCTACCTCCTAAGGAGGTCACCTGTGCTTAAAGGGCCCCAAAAGGAGCATCCCTGCCAAGGGTATTTCTGAAGGTGACGTGCTGGAATGTCATGCCTGGGCCTAGAATTTAAAGTGAGGCCCTGAGGAAAGTCATACACGTTTTCCACTTGTGGGGGAATTCCGTTTGCTGGAAAGAGAAGGTGATTTCAGAGCCTTGATCCAAACCTTCCTTCCTCTTCTGAATCGAGTAGGCTCATAACCGTTCTTGAGGCTCTGAAATAGTGACAGATTTTCTTAATTGGGAATTCACCCGCTGGTTTCTGAAGGAGAGTTTTGAAATTCAGGGTTGAGAAGGGCACCAGGCAATAGAGAAGCCTAGACCAAGGGGTCATTTCTCTAGGCCAGCTCTCCTTCTCCCAGCCACCACCCAGATTGTACCTGGCTCGTCCTTAGAAAAACAAACAAACGAAAAAAACCTTGCAGTCCCCAAACTACATGTTTCTATTTAAAACCCTTTGCTGTTGGGGAATTTTCCTATGTCTCTAGCCTAAATTTCTCTTCATGAATGATAAACATTTTTCCATTGTCAGAATTTTGTCAACATTTCGTCAGCATCTTGCCATGAAAATATCTTACATCTATTTATATTCGATCACTTTAGCTTTCTCTCCTTCTAGATCATAACTTCCCAGACTTTTCCAATGTGATCCCCATTTAGTGTCCATTTCTGCAGCCCTCACATCTCCACGTTATTTATTGGAATATGAGGCAGTCCTTGGAGTTGACATGGATTCCTGGATCCAGATAACTCCAGTCCCCACGCTCACTCTCATTCCCGTACAGGTTAATGCCATTCTTAGTTTGGGAATCACAGTTTGGGGTTAAATAACCCTAAACCTTGTCATCATTTCTTGTAGCGCATCTCTCACATGCCTTCCTTTCATCTTTTCTAAAATGTAAAGACTAACATTGCATATATTATTAAAATAATGTCATGACCAGTGCTATCAGATAAAGCTGAAGTTTTCCCCCAAGCCACTGAGGTAGCAATGCCAGTGATGGATTCCCTTTAGAGCAGCGGTCCCCAACCTTTTTGGCGCCAGGAACTGGTTTCGTGGAAGACAATTTTTCCACGGACAGGGGGTGGGGGGTAGTGGGGGGCTGAGGGAAGGATGGCTCGGGCGGTAACGTGAGCGATGGCGAGCGGCAGATGAAGCTTCGCTGGCTCACCCACAGCTCACCTCCTGCTGTGTGGCCCGGTTCCTAAGAGGCTGCAGACTGCTACCGGTCCGTGGCCCGGGGGTTGGGGACCCCTGCTTTAGAATGATCACTTTAGTAACAGTAGGTCCTAGAGCACACACACTGTAACTTTATAAACACCTTTCTTTTCTTACTTGGTAACTTACGTAGTAGAACGGCAGTTCCCAGAGCTTTGTGTCTCCCGACCCTATTATATATTCCTCCAGATTACTGGACGCCTAAGAACTTTTGTTTATGGGGTTTTATTGATATTTACTGTGTAAGAAATAAAATCCGAGAAATATTTAAACCAACACATAGCCGTTAGAGCGATGATATCATCACATATCAGGTAGCCTCTGGAAGACTCCACAGTGCACTCATGAAAGAGACAAACAGTAGTTTAGTATTATTATAATGATAATTTTGACTTTGTGAACCCACCAACATAGAATATTTTCATGACACCTTTCCCTAGAAAATTACAATCTAAGGCCCAAAATAAATACTAAAAAAAATGATGCTAAATTCTGGTTTAATGAAGCTTCCTGCAGTAATTCTAAAAAAAAAAAAAAGATTACATAGAAGCCAAGATGATCCATTAGCCACTTGGTAGTGCCTACTCTCTTATCTTACTACCTGTGCTGGGGAATTGCTTTAGCTGATCTTCATTTTATAAGAAGCAGGCCTATGAAATGATTTACTGTAATCTTAGCAATGAGGTAGAACACACTGTTCCCTTTTATTATTACCCATTGGAGAAATGCTGAATGCTATAGTAAAAACTGCTTGTACTCGGAATCTGGCGCGTGTTTATCTTATGGCCCCTGTAAATCTCACAACGGTGCTTTCTGCTCTGCTTTGCCCACCAGGAAGACAAGAGCTGAGAATCCAACTTATTATTCAGGGCCCTATGGCATTATTACTGTATGGAATTTTCCCTGAAATTATCTTATTCCTTAGATCTTGTGTTTCCTTTGCTCTGATTTATTTTTCTTAATATGTTTCATTGTGTATTTGTTTAATTCCCAATGGGAATGAGTGAAAAATGAGAAAGAAAGCTATGGATCCAGTGTAGAGGGATTGTTGGTGTGCCTAGAGGGAATGCAGACTAAGTAGGGTGAGCGGTTTAAAGTTCCCTTAATGAAATGGATCCTAAGTGGAGCTTAGGAGGAAAAGGAAGTGGGCTGCTGGAGACGCAGGTGTTTTAGGTGCGAAATTGTCAGTAAGGAAGATGCAGCTGTAGAATGAGTGCGTGATATCCTGAGGGCAGTAAGGGGATCTGTCTGCCTGTGGTACCAGAGCTGATTGCCTTATTATGTTTTCATTTGATTGAAGAGACAGCTGAGGATAGGAACTGTGGAAAAGTCAAGTAACAGTTTCCTGTTAGGGAAGGATTCTCACTTCAGTTTCTAAAATAAATAAGAAGGTAGAGAATTAAAGGCGGAGAGGCCAGTTAAGAGAAAGTTCTGATGGTATATATATAAAATTAGAAAGGGCTAGCTAAACCCAAGTATGGAAAAAGCAGATGAGGGTACAAAAAAGAATCAGTGCGTTGTAGCCAGCTTTCGTCACCTGGTAGAGTTAACATTAATTCACGACTTATTGACTTCTCACCAGGTCTGCTTTATCCATCACTGTGTACAGAGCCTACCACGGTATATAGCACATAGTAGGTGCTTCATAAATGTTCTTAGATGAATGAAGTAGGTCCCTGCCTCCAAGGAAAATGAAAGGAAACAGGTAAATAAAGTCAAATATGTCTAAATTGCTCTGAGAAGGTCTTATAAAACAAGGAAAAGCAGCAATCTCAGCACAAATGCTGGAGCAGAAGTCCATGGGGAGAGGGCAGTAGAAGCAGATGTGCAACTCCTGCATTGCCTTTTCACATTCCGGGGCAGCACATAAACAGTCTTGCAGAGCCCTTGGGCCGTGGGAGTTTTAAGTCACCTGATGAGCGAGGCACTGGCTCCTCCCCTGGTGTGATCAGGAGCCAGAGTACAGTAGAACTATCTGTGGGAACCTTGGCTCCAGCCTAGTCCTGCCGGCTTGGTGTTTGTGGTTGCAGGGAGCCCCAGCTTCTCTCCTGGCATGATCAAGTGTCTGAGCTCTAGGCCTTCATGTTGAATAGGATTAATTGCCTTAAGCATCAGGTAAGAACTCCTGCAGAGCTTTGCAGGAAGCCAGCTCCTTGTCTTGGAGGCCAGCTTGTAGGGAGATCAGTCTTGAGCAAATGAGTCCTTCACTCTCAGCTCACCAGCCTGATTGGAAGGGTGGCCTTTAAGCATTGCCGCCCACGCTGCCAGTAACCTGTTCCACTCCAACCTGTAAGACTTGTGCGGCTGGTCAGCAACGTCACCATAGGACACTGTGGAGGATGTTTAGAAAAGGGTGACCACTCCAGGCTGTTAACTGAGTTCAGTCAAGGTAGATTGGCAAGGGCTATTTGCAGTGGAATGCTGGTAAATGTTGAACAACTGCTCTTGGTGGTGGGGAAAGAGAGAGAAAGGACGCAGTGAACTGTAGTATTTGCTGACTTCTGTGGTGTAAATACTCCTCCCCATGGCCAATTTCAAGCTACCAGGGTGACCAAAAGTAGCATTGGGAAGAGAGGCACAGCAGTCCCCATTATATAGTATTTCCACCAGACAAATGCAACAGACATAAATAACCTCAAGATCATAGAGAGTAATTAAATGTAGTGAAATAATTACGAAGTGATGGGTTTTAAGTCTTGATTACATTTGTTTTTAATATAATTTGTTTAATTTTAAGTTGATATAATTTAACTTTTAATAGTGCCTGTGTTTAATAACTAGCTCACACAATTCCTGAAAATGTGACTACCAGCTCACTCCCATGAACTGATAAGAGCTGACTCCAGCACACCACTAAGTAAGAACAATCTGGAAGAAGTACTTTGCCCTGCCAAGAAAGGTGCTGACACTGGCATCCATGGTTCCTGTGCAGGGGCGGGGAGAGAGGAATAACTCGGTCCTGCAGCACTGCTCCCAGGTCTCTTCCAATGGCCAGGAAAACCGTCATTCTGTAAGCAGAGTGAGTTGTCCTGAATGGCTTGCTTAGCTTCAGGTCCTGGTATCCATGGTTGATAGTCAGTTGCATTTACTGGATGGTGCAATGTCACAGGTTTGCCAGGAGGCTGGGAGGCCCTGAGAGCAAAGGGATGATGTTAGGAGATATTGGAATGATTGCCATACCTACCCGCGCCATGTCCAGTACTAAAGTGGGAAGCCTGATGACAATTCACAAGGACGCCACAAAAAAATTCGACACAACCTGGGTAAAAGTGTTTTTTGTTTGTTTTATTAATTTATTTATTTATTTATTTATTTTTGGCTGTGTTGGGTCTTCATTGCAGTGCGCGGGCTTCTCGTTGCGGTGGCTTCTCTTGTTGCAGAGCACAGGCTCTAGGCACACGGGCTGCAGTAGTTTTGGCTCGCGGCTCAGTAGTTGTGGCTTGCGGGGTCTAGAGTGCAGGCTTCGTAGTTGTGGTGCACCAGCTTAGTTGCTCCGCGACATGTGGGATCTTCCCGGACCAGGGCTCGAACCCGTGTCCCCTGCATTGGCAGGCGGACTCTCAACCACTGCACCACCAGGGAAGTCCCTGTTTTATGGGGCTTTTTTTTTTTTTTTTTTAGGGATTTAAGTGTAAGATAGTGTGCAGAAATGAAGAAGAAATCATTATAGCTCTGAAATGGGTCAAAGAAAAGTAAAGAAGGAAAGTTTGAATAGGGTCTTTAATGATGACTAGAGAAGACTGATCACTGAAGTGGGAAGGAAAGATTACAGAGTGGGTGTTCTTTGGCAGAGGAAGCAAGGCAGACAAAGCGTAGGAATGTGAAGGCACAGAGAGTGTTTCTGTATTGCCCAGGAGCCTACTTGGGTACCTGGGAAGGGGGCTGTTGTGGTCTGAATACTTATGTGCCCCCGAAATTCAGATATTGACCTTTCAGATCCCCAAGACAATGGTATTAGGACGTGGGCCTTTAGGGGTGACTAGGTCATGAGGCAGAGCCCTCACGATTGGGATTAGTGCCCTTATGAGAGGTCCCACAGTGCTCCCTCATCCGAGTAGAGATAAGAGTGGTCGAGGGGTTCAGGGCCAGGTGGTCAAGGGCATTTTTATGTCATGCTAAAGAGTTTCAAGTTTTTTCCTTTAGTAATAGAAAGACCTTAGAATAAGCAGAGGGCTGAAAGAATTAGGTATGCGGTTTTGAAAGAATTCTGGAGACACCCTTGGGCACCACTCTATTGCCTGGGGATCATGGGTAAAATTTCCCCAGTCAGTGGACAGGCTGCTGGGTACTGCTGGAGGCTTTCTGTCAGGGCTTGGCCCTAACCTGTTCTTAAAGGGAATGTTTGCTCATTGCCAAAACAGTAGTCTTCATATCTAAAATTATTCTCCTCCTCTCCAAAAGGTAAATTAGAAAAGCAATATACCTTTAGTCAAGAGAATTAATCTTTCATCATTTAAGTAGCTTTTCACAGCAGCTACTTAAGTTTTAAAGACAATTTGATGCACATAAATGGCTATAAGCCCCCGGAACTCTCTTTATGCTTTCATCTTGAATTTATCGGACCCATCTTCTTCCAGTAATTCTAGAGTTTTCTTTGTCCTGTTGTCTTCAAGAAATATATTTCTGTAAATCTGGATTGAGAACTTGGAAAAATACACATAGCTGAAGCCTCTTAAAACCTTTATTTCTTTTTTAAAGAAAAATTACTTGAGTACATCTTAAAAGGAAAAACTTAAGAAAATAGGTATGTCAATGGAGTATGCAGATATGAATGTGCAATATGAAAAGTATGTGTAAGCAGGAGCATCTGGAGAGCTCTTCTTCATTTAAAATCAGATTATCTGGCTCAGTTTCAAAGCTCTGGGTTACTCAGTTTTGCAGTTCGAAAAACAATGTAAAGTTGAGTTACGGAGCTGTCTATGTGACCACTGCCAGGGGCAGTGAATGAAGCTATTCAGTAGGAGATCAATAGCTTTAGTGCAGACTGGGTCAGTGTCACATTCCTCACTGGACATAGTGACTATCCAAGATGGGTTTTTAAGTTAAGCTCCTTGACCCCAGCCTGGTCTTCTGCCTTGGGGCATAAACTGAAGTGTTTCCACATTTCCCCAGATGTCAGATCAGGCAGGAATTAGAAAAGCCAGCCAGCCACCAAACATCCTACTGGAGTTGGCCTCCGAGGGTGATGTGGACCAGCGCTTGAATCACAAAGCCCACAGCTGATGACCCTAGGCCAGATGTTTTCTGTCACCCAGGCAGCATTTCTGTAAAGTCAAATTGGTTGGTATCATTTAAAATCTGAAGGATTTAACAACAAAAAAGCAATTCTTTTTTTTTTTTTTTTTGGCGGTACACGGGCCTCTCACCTTTGTGGCCTCTCCCGTTGCGGAGCACAGGCTCCGGATGCGCAGGCTCAGCGGCCATGGCTCACGGGCCCAGCCGCTCCACGGCATGTGGGATCCTCCCGGACCGGGGCATGAACCCGTGTCCCCTGCATCGGCAGGCGGACTCCCAACCACTACACCACCAGGGAAGCCCCAAAAAACAATTCTTATTTCTGACTTTTCTTTGATTAATTGGACAAGGCTGGACGTTGTTAAAACAGTTGTCTGGAACTAAGTAGCCCTTGACCCTCTCAGATGGGGCAAACATTCTCTACTTGTCCTTCCTACCCCCGCAGCTTCCTCCAGGCTGCTTTAGACATTTTTGCTACCCTCATAGCTTCAATAGGCCAAGGTCATATTTAAAAGATTGAGTAACAGGTATTACATGGGCAGTCAGAAAGAACCAGGCTTGAGCACCAGGACAGAATCCTAGAACATGACTGCTAGGCTGGACATTACTCGTTTAGTTACTGGATCATAAAAAGGTTCAGGAAATCCCAGGGAAGGAACTAGGGAGGCAGTTTGGGGAGTGGGGCCCTCAGGAGCTTGTGTTCGCAGCTTTTTACCAACTAGCATGGAAGTACAGGATGTTTATTAAGAGTACTCCTTAATCAATACCTGTGGAAGAGAGAGAAAGGAAACAAGAACAGCAGAGCAGGAAAAGGACAGCCTGAAGGTCTTTGTGCTGATGGAATCTCTATCTTGACTGCGGTGATGGTTACCCGAATCTTCCTATGTGACAGAATGACACAGAACTCTACATATACCCTGTACCAATGTCAGTTTCCTGCGTTTGATACTCTCCCATAATTATGTAAGATGTAACTACCTTGGGGACATAGGTGAGGGATACAGAGGATCTTTCTGTATTATCTTTGCAACTCCTTGTGAATCCATAATTATTTCAAAAGTTAAAATTAAACAAATCAAACAAACAAAAGGGGGGAAAAAAGAGTGGGCAGAGCAGGAAGTTGAGCTGCGGAACAGGCCCAGGGACAGCCTCAGCTGACCCCATGGGGAGCTCAGGAGCTGGATGGCCCTTCATAATTGTTTCTCATGAGGGCAAGATAACCTGGCCTTTCTGCCCCAACACAGATCACTCAGTGAATGTGGGAAGGGTCTTGCCCTTGGTGGAGGCTGCCCTCTACCGCCGAGGCAATCCCTAAAAGGGCTGAGAACTGAAGGCTGTTGGCCTAGAGCACCTCCAGCACCTGGTCCTTCATTGAAGGGGTCTGGACAGCACTCTGCAGTGGCCCCCATGACCAGCAGCTGTACCAGTGACCACAGATGAATATCAACCCTGCCTCTAGGCACAGGTTGTGACCCTGTCCTACATGGTACCCAAGGCTGTGCCTAAGTTCTTTGGACTGATTCAGAATCAAGCAAGTTCTGGCCTAAGAGAGCAGTTGGATGCCATACTCTTTACCCACTTTACTAACTTATCATTTAGTCACTACAGAAATTTTTTCATCTTCACATAGTATTAGATCATCAAACTGTTACCAGTCTGTGTCCAGAAATCTGAATCAACTCTTATTATATCTTATTGTAATCTCAAAAAAGAATGCTTTTTGAGAAGGACCAGAATCTTCCTTCTTTTGATGTCTTCCCTTTTCTCTCCCCCAGACCTCTAACTCTACTGTGTTAACCATACAAGGAATAATCAGATGTCTTCAGCTCTGGTTTGTACGATTGCTGGTGCAGCTTTTTACTTTTACTGATTTCATTTTGATCTATTCATGAGGATTGTTGATCCGGGCATTTGAAAAAACTCACTTCATTGCAAAAGGGATGTTAGGGACCTTGACCCAATAATAGATATATTTTTCTAAGTGGCTCTGAAGCAGTTGTCCCAAAGAAGAAATTATAGTCCCAAACACATCATAGGTTTGTTATTTTCCAAAATCTCATTAAAGAGTTAAGGCAAGTGGAATTTTCCTACTACGCCCCTACCTTCTCTCATGCCTGACAGGATTAATGTCATTAATTGCTAAAGTCTAATCTGATTTATTACAATTTCGTATTAAAGATACATAATGTAATTGCCCTTAGATGTCAAATACTAAGGAACTTATTACTATTTTAGTTGTGCTGGTTCTTATCCTTTCTATCTTTCATTCAGCTTTTTATTCCTCTCATGAACATTTAATGAAAACTTATGTGTTAAAGGTGGTTTTTAATAGGATTTGTAGCCCGAAAATGTTCTGTTTCTTGTCTTAAATTTTGAAAGAGGGAAAGAAATAAGAAAAGTATAAAAGTAAGTCTGGGATTTATCAATAGTTAACTATGTCCTTAAACTCCAACTAGGTGTTTCATATTCTGCTAAGAGCTAGGAAGGATACAGCCATAAAAATCCTTACTCTGAGAGAGTGTACAGTCTAATCAGGAAGAAAAGACTGACTCATATAAAAGCAAAATAACAAGGCACCATAATAAGTTGCTGAATGCCGTTGTAGTATGTAAGTGATGGTAGAATTCAGAAAACTGAAAGGGGACAGGGTAGATAAGAGTTGGTCAAGAAGACTGCATGGAAGAGAAGGAACTCACTTTGAGCATTAACGAAGGGGTGGGATGTGGAGAGAGAAATGGAAGAGACTCATTCCAGTATAGTAACACTATTAGAGGCACAGAAAGGTGAAAATAGCAGAGGCTTGATGTTGATAAGAACTTACTGTTAACTTTCTCCTAAGAATTTCGAGTGTTGAAACCATCCAACACCTCAGTCTACTTTCAGGATTTTCTGGCAAAGTGAAAGAGGCAAATATTTTTTATTGTTTTACAGCTGAGGTTATTGACTTTCTCAATTACAGTTTGGGCTGATCCTAATTACCTGCTGCTAACCTAGAAGAGTCAAGGAGTTAGGCGTTCAGCATCAGAAGATGAAAACCTGTATTTTCTGGCAGTGTGAACATGAGCAAATTGTTTAATCTGGTGAGCCCTGGTTTTCTCACCTAGGAATGGAAATGAGAGCCTTATTTATATTACTGGGTTATTTTGGCTATTAAATTATATCAGAAAGAGTGGAAATTCTTTTTAAACTATTAAACAATACAAATGCTAGTGTTTTGGTTACTCTCTCCACTAGACCACACTTTTATGTCATGGATTTAGATTCTTTTCATTAAAAAGTTAAGTGCAATGATTTTTGTTTTAAAGATGAATATGGTTTTTTTTTTAATTTTTTAATACAATTTTTGAAGGTTATAATCCATTTACAGTTATTCAAAATATTGGCTATATTCCCCATGTTGTACAATACATCCTATCTTACACCCAATAGTTGGTACTTCCCAACTCCTATATTGCCCCTCCCCCCACCCCCACTGGCCACCACTAGTTTGTTCTCTGTATCTGTGAGTCTGCTTCTTTTTTGTTATATTCACTAGTTTGTTGTATTTTTTAGATTCCACATATAAGTGATATCATGCAGTATCTGTCATTCTCTAACTTATTTCACTTAGCATAATGCCCTCCAAGTCCATCCGTGTTGCTGCAAATGGCAAAATTTCATTCTTCTTTATGGCTGAGTAGTATTCCATTGTGTATACGTACCACATCTTCTTTATCCATTCATCTGTTGATGGACACTTAGGTTGCTTTCATATCTTGGCAATTGTAAATAATGTTACTGTGAGCATTGGGGTGCATGTATCTTTTCAAATTAGTGGTTTTGGTTTTTTGGATATATACCAGGAATGGAATTGCTGGGTCAAATGGTAGTTCTATTTTTAGTTTTTTGAGAAGCCACCATACTGTTTTCCACAGTGGCTGCAACAATTTACATTCCCACCAACAGTATATGAGGGCTCTCTTTTCTCCACATCTTCGCTAGCATTTGTTATTTGTGTTCTTTTGCTGATAGCCATTCTGACAGGTGTGATGTGATATCTCATTGTGGTTTTGATTTGCACTTCCCTGATGATTAGTGATGTTGAGTATATTTTCATGTGCCTGTTGGCCATCATCTGCATTTTCTCTTTGGGAAAAATGTCTATTCAGCTCTTCTGCCTTTTAACTGGACTGTTTTTTTGATGTTGAGTTGTATGAGCTGTTGATATATATTGGATATTGATCCCTTATCAGTCATATCATTTGCAGATATTTTCCCCCACTTACTAGGTTGTCTTTTTGTTGATGGTTTCCTTTGCTGTGCAAAAGCTTTTAAGTCTGATTGGTAACATTTGTTTATTTTTGCTTTTATTTACTTTAGGAGATGGATCCAAAAAAATATTGCTGTGGTTTATGTCAGAGAGAGTTGTGCCTATATTTTCCTCTAGGACAATAGTATCTGGTCATACATTTCGGTCTTTAATCCATTTTGAGTTTATTTTTGTATATGCTGTTAGTGAATGTTCTTATTATAGACTTTTACTTGTAGCTGTCCAGTTTTCCCAGCACCACTTATTGAAGAGGCTGTCTTTTCTCCATTGTATATTCTTGCCTCCCTTGTCACAGATTAACTGACCATAAGTGCATGGGTTTATTTCTGGGCTCTCTATCCTGTTCCATTGATCTGTGTGTCTGTTTTTGTGCCAATACTGTAGCACAAAAACAGATTACTGTAGCTTTGTAGTATACTCTGAAGTCAGAGAGAATGATTCCTCCAACTCTGTTCTTCTTTCTCAAGATTATTTTGGCTATTTGGGGTCTTTTGTATTTCCATACAAATTTTTTACACTACCAGTAGCAACCATCAGGCTGCCATGAAATTTATTTAGTAAGGCTCAACTAGTATTTTTTTTTTATTTTTGGAGTATAGTTGATTAACAGTGTTGTGTTAGTTTCAGGTGTACAGCAAGGTGATTCAGTTATACACATCCATGTATCTATTCTTTTTCAAATTCTTTTCCCATTTAGGTTGTTACATAATATTGAGCAGATTTCCCTGGGCTATACAGTACGTCCTTGTTGGTTATCCATTTTAAATATAGCAGTGTGTACATGTCAATCCCAAACTCCCTAACTAGTATTTTTTAATGAAAAAGCATAGAACAGGAGAGTAAGATATATATTGCACTCTTTAGTATGGAAGATTATATCATTTATACTAATGGTAGGTATCATTTAGTGATACACAGAGACATAAGTGATGTATATATGGGTCAAATGTATATTTGTGGATTGTTGTCAAAAATTGAAAGCCCTAGTTATACTACAGTATTGAAAGTACAAAACATTCAGTCCTCATTTTTTTGAATCCTCAAGTTAAACCAAAAAAACATTAGATTTCAGAGATAAGTTACACTATGTAACGAACATGAGATTATGATGAAATAGAGCATGGTACTACATATTCTGCATTTTTTCTTATGCCTGTTGCTGAAACTCAAATTCTACCTTCACTTCTTCTACCCAGTATAGAAAGTAAAGGGTTGCTTCATTTGTTTCCATTAAAATCTACATGCCTAGAACCCATCCTGCACTATATTTTCTGGAAGATATTTTTTTTCCTATTCTTTTTCTTTCTTTTTTTTTTTATTGGAGTAAAATTGCTTAACAATATTGTGTTAGTTTCTGCTGTACAGTGAAGTGAATCAGCTATAAGTATACCTATATCCCCTCCCTCTTGGACCTCCCTCCCCCCTCCATAACCATCTAGGTTATCACAGAGCACTGAGCTGAGCTCCCTGTGCTACACAGCAGGTTCCCACTAGCTAACTATTTTAAACATGGTAGTGTATTTATGTCAAACCTAATCTCCCAATTTGTCGCATCCTCCACTTACCCCCTCCCCATGTCCACATGTCCATTCTCTACGACTACATCTCTATTCCTGCCCTACATACAGGTTATCTGTATCATTTTTCTAGATTCCACATAAATGCATTAATATACGATATTTGTTTTTCTCTTTCTGACTTACTTCCTCTGTAAGACAGACTCTGGGTCCATCCACATCTCAAAAAATGACCCAATTTCATTCCTTTTTATGGCTGAGTCATACTCCGTTGTGTATATGTACCACATATTCTTTATCCATTCATCTCTTGTTGAACATTTAGGTTGTTTCCGTGTCCTGGCTATTGTAAATAGTGCTGCAGTGAACATTGGGGTACATGTGGCCTTTTGAATTATGGTTTTCTCTGGGTATATGCCCAGTAGTGAGGTCTATTTTTAGTTTCTTAAGGAACCTCCATAGTGTTCTCCATAGTGGCTGTATCAATTTACATTCCCACCAACAGTGCAAAAGGGTTCCCTTTTCTCCACACCGTCTCCAGCATTTATCGTTTGTAGATTTTTTGATGATGGCCATTGCGACAGGTGTGAGGTAATACCTCATTGTAGTTTTGATCTGCATTCCTCTAATAATTAGTGATGTTCAGCATCTTTTTCATGTGCGTCTTAGCCATCTGTATGCCTTCTTCGGTGAAATGGCTATTTAGGTCTTCTGCCCATTTTTTGATTGGGTTGTTTGGTTTTTGATATTGAGGTCCATGAGCTGTTTATATATTTTGGAGATTAATCCTTTGTCCACTGCTTCATTTGCTAATATTTTCTCCCATTCTGAGGGTTGTCTTTTCATCTTGTTTATGGTTTCCTTTGCTGTGTAAAAGCTTTTAAGCTTAATTAGGTCCCATTTGTTTATTTTTGTTTTTATTTTCATTACTCTGGGAGGTGGGTCAAAAAAGATCTTGCTGTGGTTTATATCAAAGAATGTTTTTCCTGTGTTTTCCTCTAAGAGTTTTATAGTGTCTGGTCTTACATTTAGGTCTTTAATCCATTTTGAGTTTATTTTTGTGTATGGTGTTAGGGAGTGTTCTAATTTCATTCTTTTACAGTAGCTGTCCAGTTTTCCCAGCACCACTTACTGAAGAGGCTGTCTTTTCTCCACTGTATGTTCTTGCCTCCTTTGTCATAAATTAGGTGACCATATGTGCGTGGGTTTATCTCTGGGCTTTCTATCCTGTACCGTTGATCTATATTTCTGTTTTTGTGCCAGTACCATACTGTCTTGATTACTGTAGCTTTGTAGTATAGTGTGAAGTCAGGGAGCCTGATTCCTCCAGCTCCATTTTTCTTTCTCTTGAGAAAGAAAAATTTCTTTGGCTATTCGGGGTCTGTTGTGTTTCCATACAAATTGTAAAATTTTTTGTTCTAATTCTGTGAAGAATTCCTTTGGTAGTTTGATAGGTATTGCATGAATCCATAGATTGCTTTGGGTAGTACAGTCATTTTCACAATATTGATTCTTCCAATCCAAGAACATGGTATATTTCTCCATCTGTTTATGTCATATTTGATTTCTTTCATCAGCGTTTTATAGTTTTCTGAGTACAAGTCTTTTGCCACCTTAGGTAGTTTTATCCCTAGGTATTTTATTCTTTTTGATGAGATGGTAAATGGGATTGTTTCCTTAATTTCTCTTTCTGATATTTTGTTGTTATTGTATCCTTACCAAATTCATTGATTAGTTCTAGTAGTTTTCTGGTGACATCTTTAGGATCTTCTAGGTATAGTATCATGTCATCTGCAAACAGTGACAGTTTTACTTCTTTTCCAATTTGTATTCCTTTTATTTCTTTTCCTTCTCTGATTGCCATGGCTAGGACTTCCAAAACTATGTTGAATTATAGTGGCGAGAATGGATATCCTTGTCTTGTTCCTGATCTTAGTGGAAATGCTTTCAGTTTTTCACCATTGAGAATGATGTTTGCTATGGGTTTGTCATATATGGCCTTTTTTATGTTGAGGTAGTTTCCCTCTATGCCCATTTTCTAGAGAGTTTTTACCATAAATGGGCATTGAATTTTGTCAAAAGCTTTTTCTGCATCTATTGAGTTGATCATATGGTTTTTATTACTTAATTTGTTAATATGGTGTATCACATTGATTGATTTGCATATATTAAAGAATCCTTGCATTCCTGGGATAAATCCCAGTTGATCATGGTGTATGATCCTTTTAATGTGCTTTTGGATCCTGTTAACTAGTATCTTGTTGAGGATTTTTGCATCTATATTCATCAGTGATATTGGTCTGTAAGTTTCTTTTTTTGCAATATCTTTGTCTGGTTTTGTTATCAGAGTGATGGTGGCCTCATAGAACAAATTTAGGAATGTTCCTCTGCAATTTTTTGGAAGAGTTTGAGGAGGATGGGTGTTAGCTCTTCTCTAAACGTTTGACAGAATTCACCTGTGAAGTCATCTGGTCCTGGGCTTTTGTTTGTTGAAAGATTTTTAATTACAGTTTCAATTAATACTTGTTACTTGTGACAGGTCTGTTTATATTTTCTAATCCTTCCTGGTTCAGTCTTGAAAATTGTACCTTTCCAAGAATTTGTCCATTTCTTCGTGGTTGTCCATTTTATTGGCGTATTGTTGTTTGTAGTAGTCTCTTATAATCCTTTGTATTTCTGTGGTGTCAGTTGTGATTTCTCCTTTTTCATTTCTAATTTTATTGATTTGTGTCCTCTCCCTTTTTTTCTTGATGAGTCTGGCTAATAGTTTATCAATTTTGTTTTTCTTCTCAAAGAACCAACTTTTAGGTTTATTGATCTTTGCTATTGTTTTCTTCATTTCTATTTCATTTATTTCTGCTCTGATCTTTATGATTTCTTTCCTTCTACTGACTCTGGGTTTTCTTTGTTCTTCCTTCTCTAGTTGCTTTAGGCATAAGGTTAGATTGTTTATTTGAGATTTTTCTTGTTTCTTGAGGTGAGATTGAATTGCTATAACTTCCCTCTTAGAACTGCTTTTGCTGCATCCCATAGGTTTTGGGTTGTTGTGTTTTCATTGTCATTTGTTTCTATGTATTTTTTAATGTCTTTTTTGATTTCTTCAGTGATCTCTTGGTTATTAAGTAGTGTATTGTTTAGCCTCCATGTGTTTGTATTTTCAACAGATTTTTTCCTGTAATTCATATCTAGTCTCATAGCATTGTGGTTGGAAATGATACTTGATACAATTTCAATTTTCATAAATTTACCAAGACTTCATTTATGACCCAAGATATGATCTATCCTGGAGAATGTTCCATGAGCACTCGAGAAGAAAGTGTATTCTGTTGTTCTGGGTGGAATGTCCTATAAATATCAATTAAGTCCATCTTGTTTAATGTATCATTTAAAGCTTGTGTTTCCTTTTTTATTTTCATTTTGGTTGCTCTGTCCCTTGGTGAAAGTGGGGTGTTAAAGTCCCCTACTATTATTGTGTTACTGTCAATTTCCCCTTTTATGGTTGTTAGCATTTGCCTTATGTATTGAGGTGCTCCTATGTTGGGTGCATAAATATTTACAATTGTTGTATCTTCTTCTTGGATTGATCCCTTGATCATTATGTAGTGTCCTTCCTTATCTCTTATAACATTCTTTATTTTAAAGTCTAGTTTATCTGATATGAGTATTGCTGCTCCAGCTTTCTTTAGATTTCCATTTGCATGGAATATCTTTTTCTATCCCTTCACTTTCCGTCTGTATGTGTCCCTAGGTCTGAAGTGGGTCTCTTGTAGACAGCATATATATGGGTCTTGTGTTTGTATACATTCCGCCAGTCTGTGTCTTTTGGTTGGAGCATTTAATCCATTTATATTCAAGGTTATTATTGATATGTATGTTCCTATTACCATTTTCTTAATTGTTTTGGGTTTGTTTTTGTGGGTCTTTTTCTTCTCTTGTGTTTCCTGCCTAGAGAAGTTCCTTTAGCATTTGTTGTAAAGCTGGTTTGGTGGTGCCAAATTCTCTTAGCTTTTGCTTGTCTGTAAAGCTTTTGATTTCTCTGTTGAATCTGAATGAGATCCTTGCTGGGTAGAGTAATCTTGGTTGTAGGTTTTTCTCTTTCATTACTTTAAGTATATCCTGCCACTCCCTTCTGGCCTGCAGAATTTCTGCTACATATCAGCTGATAACCTTACGGGGATTCCTTTGTATGTTATTTTTTGCTTTTCCCTTGCTGCTTTTAATATTTTTTCCTTGAATTTGATTTTTGTTAGTTTGATTAATTATGTGTCTTGGTGTATTTCTCCTAGTGTTTTTCCTGTATGGGACTCTCTGCACTTCCTGGACTTGGGTGACTATTTCCTTTCCCACGTTAGGAAAGTTTTCCACTATAATCTCTCTGAATATTTTCTCAGACCTTTTCTTTTTCTCTTCTTCTTCTGGGACCCCTGTAATTCGAATGTTGGTGCTTTTAGTGTTGTTCCAGAGGTCCCTGAGACTGTCCTCAATTCTTTTCATTCTTTTTTCTTTATTCTGCTCCTCGGCAGTTATTTCCACCATTCTGTCTTCCAGCTCACTTACTCGTGCTTCTGCCTCAGTTATTTTGTTATTGATTCCTTCTAGTGTATTTTTCATTTTGTTATTTTGTTGTTCATCTCTGTGTTTGTTCTTTGGTTCTTCTAGATCTTTGTTAAACATTTCTTGTATTTTCTCAATCTGTGCCTCCATTCTGTTTCCAAGATTCTGGATCATCTTTACTATAGTTACTCTGAATTCTTTTTCAGGTAGGTTGCTATTTCCTCTTCATTTATTTTGTCTTGTAGGTTTTTACCTTGCTCCTTTATCTGTGACATATTTTTTTGTCATCTCTGTTTTGTTTTGTTTTTGGTGGGTGGATTATGTTTCTGTCTTACTGGGTTTTGGCCTGAGGCTTCCAGCACTGGAGTTTGTAGGCTCTTGGGTAGAGCTGGGTCTTGGTGCTGAGATGAGGACCTCTGAGAGACCTCACTCCGATGAATAGTCCCTGGAGTCTGAGGTTCTCAGTTAGTCCAGTGGTTCGGACTCGGAGCTCCCACTGCAGGAGCTCAGGCCTGACCCCCGACTGGTGAACCAAGATCCTGCAAGCCATGCAGGGTTCAAAAAAAGAAGAAAAGGAGCAGAACAATAACAAAGAGTAAAACAATAAGATTAGAAAACTAACTGATGTGTTAGAAAGAATAAAAAAATAAAATTATAGATGAAACAACAACTGGAAGGTAAACCAGAACCACAATAGTAAAAGAGAGGAGGAAAAAAAAACCCAAAAAGGCCTTGGCTGTGGGGCAGGGCTTAGGCAGGGGCAGGGTTTCGGCAGTTGGCAGGGCCTATACTTAGGACCCACAGGGCTGGAGAAGGCCCTGGCGGGGGTGGGGCGTGGGGCTTAGGCTCAAGGTAGCAGGACAGGCCCAGGCGTGCCTCTGGCCTTGGAGCATGGAGGACCAGGTCCAGGACCCCAGCAGGCTCACTGGGCCCAAGTGGGCAGGGGATATGCTTGGCGTGTCCCTCCCCAGCCTCTGATCCCAGAGGGCCCCCCTCCCCATTGGCCTCTCTTCTTCTTCCCCCACCTCCCTCCTACGCCTGTAGGACCAACACAGCCCAGAGGGGGCCTTGGAGGGCAGGGGACCTGGCCTGGGAGCCCAGCAGGCTTTCCGGGGCTGAGCGGGTTGGGGACATGCCTACCGCATATCCCCTGATTCTCAGGTCCTGGAGGGTGCGCCCCCACCATGGCCTCTCCTCCTCTTCCCCCATCTTCCCTCCCTCCTTCCCATGTCCCTAGGACCCATGAGGCTTCCTGGGGCCCAAGTTGGCAGCAGAAACACCCACCGTGCCTCCCCTGATCCTCTGGTCCCAGATGACCCCTCCCACCCAACTCTCCTCTTCTCCCCCTGCCTCCCTCCTATGCCCCTAGGACCAACTTGGCTGGGAGGAGGCCTCGGAGGGCGGAGGACCCAGCCTGGGAGCCCAGCAGGGTTCCTGGGGAGGATTGGGCAGGGCAAATGGTAGGCGCGCTCCCCCTAATCCTCCGAGCCCCCAAAGGGTCCCTCCAGGTATGGGAACCCCTCCCCCCTCCCAGACACCCCTCAGGGGCTCCAGTCCTATCTAACCTCCACTTCTCCTCCCCCCTCACTCCCCACCACATCCTACATGGTCTCTCAGGGGTTCCTCCTATCTCCTTGGGCATCGAGGTCCCCCACCAGTGTCCAGCAGGCTCCCTAGTTGTGGGGAGACACGAACTCTGCATCCTCCCCCACCGCCTTCTTGACTCTGCCCTCCCAAAAGTGGTTTTTCCATTTTTTGGAAGCTTTTAAGTTGCTTATTTTTGAAAACTCTCAATCAGAATTGTGGAATCAAACAATAAAACTCAGTATGTATAGAAATCCATTTTATCAGTCTAGGTCCAGGGAGGAAGGAGATGGCATATGCAAAGAGTCTAACTATAGAGAGTGTAATGATGTGTATCTTTACAAAAGAGTCCACAGAGTTAAAGAAACCAATTCATGGTGAAGGACCCAGAGCTAGCAATAGCTGAGAGCCTTTACTGCCCCGTATCTACATGAGCAAGGGGAGAAAACAGCATTCTAGATCCCAAGTGGGACACAGAGTAGTATGAGAGGAGCCATGTGACCAGAGCTGTCATGGTGGAACACAGTCTCTGCCAGAAACAGAGAGAAGCAGAGAGGGGGACTTTAAAATTATTTTTGATGCAAATAACAGAATATCCCGTTAGTAGTGGCTCCAGCCATATGGACATTTACTGTTTACTTAAATTTAGAAGTGGTCTCGGGTTTGGTTAGGCAGGTTAAGGATGTCATCAGGCTTTTCTTGGGTTTCTGCTCCACCCCTAGTGTGATGGCTTTTTGGCTTCATGATCGTCACTGCCTAATGGCCAGACGATAGCTAAAACTCCAGACATCACATACATACTCAAGGCTTGAAGATAGAACAGGTAATGGTGTCAGCAAGCTCTTCTTTTGCAACTTGTCCATTTTTTAAGGCATCTAAAGGTTTTCCAGAAGTCTTCAGCCAACGTCCACATAAGTCTCTTTAGTCAGAACTCTTTCACCTGCCACCTCCAGTTGCAAAGGATGTCATAAGTGTGAACATCTGACAAAGGTGAATGGGATATCTTAACTGGTTTAGACTAATCCCAATGTAGCCATGAGTTGGGGTAATTTGGTTCCTAACTGTTGGGTAACCAACCAATGGTGTCTGCCCATAGGAACTTCTTTTTTTTCACATGTGGCTTGCTGGAATTGTAATTGGATTGCATTGAACCTATAGATCAATTTAGAAAAAATCGATAACAGTATTGAGTCTTTCAATTTATGAACATGGAATATCTGTCCATTTACTGAGGTCATCTTTAATTTTTCTCCAGATAAGTTTTATAGTTTTCAGTGTCAAGGTCTTGCACACCTTTCAACAGATTTATTCCTAGGTATTATATTTTTCATGCAGTTACAAATAGTACTGTAGGTTTTTTTAATTTATGAAATTTATTTTCTTATATAAATTACGTATTTCTCTGGGCAGACAGCCTTCACCTTATTGCACTAACAGCACATCTGTAATGCCAAGCTACAGGACAAGTCTTAACAAGGTCTGTATTCAACGTAGCACTTGTCTACCGGGCACTGTAGAGGAGGATGAGGAAAAGCCAGGATCCAGCTCAGGTGAAGAAGCGGGAGGGGGCAATGTGTCTCCGCTCTGACAGTTGGTTTTCTCCCGGGAAGGGAACATTCAAAGTTATGTCTGGATTCTGGAAGTGGGAGGAGATCTTGGAGGCTGAGAAGCCCAATGCAGCACTGCAGCTCGGCTCCACAGGAACTTCTTAAAAGAACCTAAGGTAAAGAATAAAGTGCCCTGATTGAGTTCATAGGCGCAACAGCTCCTAGATCACAGGTTCAAAGAAGGAAATAAATTAGTAGGTTAGAAGGACACACAATCAGCCAGATTCATTTCTGTTCTATTGTTGTGAAAACAGTCATTTTTTGCTTTCTCGAGATTAATGCTTTTCAGATAGCATTAGAAATTTCAATCTCCTTTTCTGTAATTCAGAATCACCTTTAACATCTGTGTTCTCTGTCATTTGGTACAGTGCTCAAGAAGGGAAAATAATAGGCCAGTGACTAAGAAAAACCTTAGAAGACGAAGTGGCCTTAGTGATTGTCACTAAAATGCAAACATAGCTTGAAATAGTAAAGCAGGAGGCATGAAAGCTCTTCCAGGGCTCTCAGGAGGGCCCTTGAACGGCAGGAAGTGGAATATTATAAGTGTGTGATCAGAGTTATTCTTCTTTTTTTATTCATGTGGCAGTGGAGGGGAAAGAAAATTCTAAAGCAAGAAGACCAGACATAAATCATAAGAGTGTAGAGGAAATGTGAGGACAGCATGTTCAAGTGGAAAATGAAAAGTAAAAGAGTAAATTCTGGGCTTCCCTGGTGGCGCAGTGGTTGAGAGTCCGCCTGCCGATGCAGGCGTCACGGGTTCGTGCCCCGGTCAGGGAGGATCCCACATGCCGCGGAGCGGCTGGGCCCGTGAGCCATGGTCGCTGAGCCTGCGCGTCCGGAGCCTGTGCTCCGCAATGGGAGAGGCCACAACAGTGAGAGGCCCACATACCACAAAAAAAAAAAGAGCAAGTCCTGAATGCCAAGATTAGCTATGTTCTCCCAGCCACTGGGTCCTCCTTGGGAAGCACCCCACTGGCAATGAGGCCAACCTGAGCCTGAACCCCTCTAGTCCTTGAGCCTCTCTTTTCATTTCAAAGCTTGACAACCTCTTTACCCAGAGCACACACTTCACTCTTAGGAGAAGAAACAAAGCTAAGTGGCTCATCAGCTCATGACACAATGTTTTGGGACCTCTGCAGCAGCTTGCTAGTGGCTGACCAGTTGAAATTTATTTTTCTCAAGCTGTTGTGATTCTGGGAATGTAAAGTTTGGCTGCTCGGTTAGCCTGAGTTTTCTGAGATGCAGACCTCGTGCAAGGGATTTACTGGGAGATTAGCTATGCAAGAGATTTATGAGAGGAAATGCTTGTGAGGAAAAAGAGGGAAGGAACTAGAGGGGACTGGGAGAGCTGCAGACTACAGTGCAGTTCTGACCCCTGTGAAGAAGAAATACATGAAGGAAGGAATGAAAGAAAGGGAAGGAGGGAGAGAAGAGAGGGAGGGAGGAAGGAAGGGAGGAAAGGAAGAAAAGAGGGAGGGAGGGAGGGAGGAAAGGCCTTAGACAGTAGTACAAGGCTAGGAAAGTTTTGGCAAAGCCAACACAGGGAGTCTTCAAGCCAAAGCCACCTGACAGAGGAATCCCCCCACCCCCCACGCCTGTCCCAGGAATGGGCCTGCCATTGCATCTTTGTCATGCTAAGTCATTGGCTGGATGGGTTTCGGAGCACAGCAACTGAGGGCATAGGCCAGTTATGCTTTCTGCAGTAGGAGATCTGGGAGATGGATTTTTATGGCCACCAAAACCTTTCAGGAGCAACAGGTCGTACAAGCAAAATTTGGAGATGTGTTATCTTTCAGATGAAGAAATACATTGATGAAGGCCCTTTATTAACTATTACATTCATTTTCAATATCCATATTCAACAGTCATCTCATTTCTTAAAGAATTTTCAATGCTTTTTCCTTATCTTTACATATGTGATCTTATACCCCAGGTTTTCTGAAACAGTCCATTTACAGATTGTCCCGCTGGCCCAGCATCTAAATAATAAAGTCCAAGTTTCCTTAGCTTGGAGTTCAGTCTCCCACAATCTAGTCCCAACCCACCTTCCAACCTTAATTATATACCATTTCACTTTACCTTGTATTTCAACTCTTTTGAAACATTTGCTGTGTCCTAAATGATTCTTGTTTATCCACTGTTATCGCTTTGCTCAAATTGTTTTCTCAACTAGAATTTATTCATAGCATATATTTAGTGTGCCCCTCCCGTGGGTTGAGCCCTAGATTTAGAACTAGATATATGTTAGGGAACAAAACAGATGTGGTTTATACCCTCTTGGAACTTTGAATCTAGTGGAGGAGCAACAGATAATAATCAGGTCAATAGACAAATAACATGCTTGCAAATCATGTAAGAGTGTCAGAAGTAAAAGAACGGGATACTCTGACGGAATTAGGGAAGGGTTCTACTTTGATAGAGTGGTCAGAGAAGAGATGGCATTTAAGCTGAAATTTGAATGACGATAAACATGTAGTTACATAAAGAACTTAGTCTTTGAAGGTAAAAATTCCATCATGTTCAAGATATTGCCATGGTCTTCATGAAGTCATTCCTGACCCTCTTCATCAGATTTTTCAACCATGTTAGCCCTTTGTTATGTACATCTTGCATACATTTTATATATATATATATATATATATATATATATATATATATATATAATGTTGTAGGTTATACTATATTTTTATGTTTGCCTCATCTTTCCTATCAGACTATAATCTTTTTGAAGTTTTGATAACTCATCTGATTTCTTTCTGTCTCTGTATCTAGCATGGTATTTAGGATAACACTCTTATCGCAACTAACAAACACTTCGTGTATGAACGAATAGTGTCCCCCCCCTCTTTGCAAGTTTCCCCTTTCTGACATTTATATGAATTCTAAAAGGACACGGAGACTTCATACAGTAGTTGAAAAACGCCCTTCACCTAGTCAGAGAGTTCTGAACTTCAACCAGAAGCAAATCTGTAGCAGTTAAGACCCTTTCTGTTGAGGCAAATGCACTATAGATTCTTTCAGGATAGGATTTTGTAGGTTTATCGTTTATTTGAAAATCCATTATTATATACACCGAGTTTTAGGAAGAAAGTCTGGCTAAATAGTAAATCAGTTACTATTTTGAAACAGCTCTTCAGTAGGTAGTTACCACTGGCTGCTAGAATTTAACAGGTTGTTTGAATATATCAAACTACCATGTGTGTTCAGATACAGTCTCACCTTACAAATGAGTAGCCTCTGACTTACAGATCAGTTCATGTAGATATAGATTTTTACGGTTGTTATAATTTTTTCCCTGTCTTCATAGAAACAAAGGATATAAACAGAGAAGGAACATGATGTATTTTTGACAGGCTACCATCTCAGATCTTCATTTCAAAGTTTACCTGGAGAAACACTTTTCTTTGTTATGGACCTTTCCCCTGTATGAGGAGTATTTTAATGATGTCATATTCTTTTCCTACAGGAAACTCCAACTATAGGCAAACTTTCATTAAGGCAAAAACTTCAATTTTCACATTGTGCCTTGTGAAATGTATAGAAATGTTCCTCATCCTAAATTCAATGTCATTATATCCAATTTTACTCCCTCAAAAGTTGCTTATAGTAGAAAACTTGAAAAGATGTGTGCCAGCATTAACCCAGACCTAGAGAGACCATACATATTATTTTAAAAGGACAAAATGAGTGTCACTCACTCAGCTTCTGTACGGGTTTTTGTCACCTAAATAGTTTCCAGAAACAAGGGTTTAGGACATCTTTGGGGACCAGAAATGAATCAGCATCAAATTAACTTTTCTTTCTGCCTCTAAACACTGAATGCATTTTAATATCTGCCAGAGTTTTAAAAAATTTTTATTGGAGTATATTTGCTTTACAATGTTGTATTAGTTTCTACTGTACAGCAAAGTGAATCAGCTATATGTATACATATATCCCCTCTTTCTTGGATTTCATTCCCATTTCAGTCACCACAGAGCACTGAGTAGAGTTTCTTGTGCTATACAGTAGGTTCTCATTAGTTAGCTATTTTATACATAGTATCAATAGTGTATATATGTCAATCCCAATCTCCCAATTCATTCCACCCCTCTTGCCCCTTGGTGTCTATATGTTTGTTCTCTACGTCTGTGTTTCTGTTTCTGCTTTGTAAATAAGATTGTCTATACCAATTTTTTCAGATTCCACATATATGCATTAATATACGATATTTGTCTTTCTCTGACTTACTTCACTTTGTATGACAGTCTCTAGGTCCATCCATGTCTCTACAAATGACCCAGTTTCATTCCTTTTTATGGCTGAGTACTATTCCATTGTATATATGTACCACATCTTCTTTATCCATTCCTCTATTTTTGGACATTTAGGTTGCTTCCATATCCTGGCTATTGTAAATAGTGCTGCAATGAACATTGGGATACATGTGTCTTTTTGAATTATGGTTTTTGCTGGGTATATGCCCAGTAGTGGAATTGCTGGGTCATATGGTAGTTCTATTTTTAGTTTTTTAAGGAACCTCAGTACTGCTCTCCATAGTGGCTGTATCAATTTACATTCCCACCAACAGTGCAAGAGGGTTGACCCTATATTTCCAAATCTCCATTCTGTAGTAAATACTAGAAATTCTACCCAGTATGCAACTTTGTTCATCTCCTGGCAAGAGGTACTTGTTGCCACTACTTTTGAACCACTTTGAAATTCATTCCTGTCCCTATGACATCACTATCTCCCATTCTCTCAGCTTCAGTCCTCACACACATGCAATTCATATTGCCTAGGTTAAGGTTATAGTTTTCAGAACAGTGAAAAAAAGTTTCATTTAACCAGTTAGTCCAATACATATGTATATCTGTATCTGTTCCTTCATTTTTACTTGTCATTAAAATGTTATCTATCAAGAGAGAACCTGTAAATGATAGCTTTTAAGTAGAAAGAAAGCCATTAAAATGAATATATAAAATGTGCACCAGTTTAAATCTGTTGTATTAATTTTTAACTCATACTTCTGCTTGTGATTTTGAATATCCCCGTGCCCTGAACCTTGCATGGAACAGAGGAATAACATGGCAGAGGAATGACAGATCAGGAGTCAGGGAGCATGGCACAGTGGAAAGATCCCTTAACAGACAAGGCTGGAGACCTAGATTATATTTTCAGTCCAACTAACTAGTTATGTGGTTTTGAGCAGTCCCTTAACCACTCTGGGGCCCAGTTATTTCATCTCTAAAATTATGGCCCATTTAACAGTTAGGTCCATTCCAACTTCAGCCTTCAATCCTTTTATTTTGTTTTATTTGTTCCTTTCATTTACTGCTGTCAGATTCTGGTGATGATCCAACTGAAAGAATTCACAGACAAACATTCAAAGAAATACCAACTAGACTGTGGGGTTTAAGCGTATGAGCTCTAGAGCCTCTGCCTGGCTTAGGTCCAGTAGTTACTACCTTGTGATTTGGGGTGAGTTACTCACCCACTCTGTGCTTCACTATTCATATCTTTAAAATGATGGTAACAAGAGCACTTGCACCATAGCTTCGTGAGATTGTTTCAGGAATTAAAAGAGATCATTTTTGTAAAGTGCATAACATGGTGCATGGCTCATGGAAAGTGGTTATTAGCTATCAGCTAGTATTATTGTTCCATATTAAATATCTATGTGCCCATGGTACTGTGCAGAGTGAAGCCACAGTATATCCCCATTTCTGCCTATTGTGAATTTAAAATTTCCAAAATGCCAAAGTTCTCATCCAGGGAGATGATATGTGGAAATGCAGTAAAGAAATCATTTATTTTTATTATTTTGTTATTTGGCTGAAGAAGGAAATATTGTACTCAGCTGTCATGAGAAATTATTATCCTGAATGAAGGCTGGAGAACAAGAGCCAAGAGGTAGAGATAAGAATAGTAAAGGAGGCGACAGGAATGGGAAGATATGAATGCCTTTACTAAGAGTCACAAATGTTGATAATAGTCTCTAGATTCTTAGTGTGTTGGGTTTTTTTGGCTGCATTAGGTCTTCTTTGCTGCACACAGGCTTTCTCTAGTTGCGGCGAGCGGGGCTACTCTTCACTGTGGTGCGTGGGCTTCTCACTGTGGTGGCTTCTCTTGTTGTGGAGCACGGGCTCTAGGCACACAGGCTTCAGTAGTTGTGGCACGTGGGCTCAGTAGTTGTGGCGCACGGGCTTAGTAGTTGTGGTGCACGGGCTTAGTTGCTCCACGGCATGTGGGATCTTCCCGGACCAGGGCTCGAACCCGTGTCCCCTGCATTGGCAGGTGAATTCTTAACCACTGTGCTACCTGGGAAGCCCCAGTGTGTTGGTTTTAATATGGCTATTTGTGAGGTACCAGAGAATCAGTAGCTTATTTGCTTGCTGTTGGACAGGCTGACTGAAAATTCATCAAATTTAGGTATTTAATTTTTTAAAAAGTCTGGAATATGTACGCACAGAATTAGTTATTCTGCCTCAACAATGAATGAATACCTCTAAGTCTCACTACAAAAACAGTTTTGGAGCAGAACATCAGTATGGGTTTCCATAGTGTTGTGATTTAAGGAAATGCGAAAAAAATAAATAAATAAGCATTCCACTTGAGTCTCTGGGAAGATGAGCTATGTCATTGAATTGACCTAAAGCCACAGGCATAATATTTCTCAGAAATGGCCTGCTAGGAAAGCCATTTAATTTTGTCATAACATTAATAGTTTTCACAATGATTGGTGATCTGCCACCCAGGGAGCATAAGTATTAGAAACTCTTCACAACTGTTTCTGATTCCTTCACAAGACGTAGCCCCAAAAGAAAAAGATAAAGCTCTTTTCTGGCATTGATTTTTTAAAATTTAAAAAGCATTCGTTGGATAGAGGCCAAGAATTTATAATGACTTTGACTTAATTGTGCAGTGTCAGATGGTGATTCCATCAGGCAGTATTAACTGAAAAGGAATGATGGGAAGAATGGAAAGACCATACTGAGGATTATATTGGCTAATGACTGGGTTCTGGTTTCTGGACCAGGGAATCTCTGAGGTCATGTAATTATTGCTCAACTATTTTCCTGATGTTAACTTACTAGGTGGTGTTATTTTTGCTATTTGTTTTAGATTTTTAATAGTACTATAAAACTTGTGGCCGTTTAAAGTAATTTCAGCTCAAGACATTTGACTGAATGACGATTTAGGAAGCTGTTTATCCTTAGAACTGCACTTGCTCTCAGAGTAAGAATTGCACCTTCCAGGGGAGATTTCCATCTGACTCTAGAGTCCAGAGCCTCACAAACATGTTGTCTGCAGTGGCCCCTAGTCAGAAATTCTTAGCCTATCCAGCATGCAGTGCAGCCCCTGAAGTCTCCCCTACTATTGGTATAAGATAGGGATCTAGACCTTCTGCAAATTAAGCCCCACTTAGTCACAAAATGCAGGGATTCATTTCCCAGTTGTTCTTCCAGAGGAGAAATTAGTTTCTTTCAGTACATAATATTGTCTATGACTGTGCCTCTTGGCATTTCTCTTTCTCTAACTTCTACCCAGCCATCCTCCAGGGTCCACTTCAAGTCTTACTTCCTGCATGTAGGTTTCCCAGTTTGTTCCAGCTTTCAGAGATCTGGACCACATCACTGCTCTGGTTAGTTACTCATCAGACAAGGTTTGGAGAAAGGCCCTCTAGCAATGCTTTGCTGATACTGACTCATCCTTGCTGTTGTTCCGCCGTGGGTATGTTCCTGTCTGGCTCCTCCAACAAGCTGTAATCTATTTGAGCATGGGGATTTGTCTAATACTTTTACTTCTCACAACGCTTGCATCTTATATTGCTAAATCTATGATAACTAACTGGACACATAACAGCTACTTGATAAATGTTTTTAAGAAATGAGCAAACCAAGTATTTCTTGGTAGTACTCTATACCAGGCACCAATATGGAAAGCTATGTAATTTGGAGAGCATCATTTCAAAAGCAGGAAGTTTATCACTCGTAAATTATTTCAGGTATTTGATTTTGACATTATCTTGAAGACATAAAATTGCCTTAAAAACAGCTACTTGAAAGTGGACAAAAGTAGAAATGAATGAATGAATGAGTGAATGACATACCTAAAGGCCATGAAATGTGGAAATGATTTTCTTTTTAAGTTAACCTGATCTGTTTTTCTTCTCTAATCTCGACTGTGGGTGAAGAGTGGGGAAGAATTTTTAACAGGCAAATATTCCTGATCCTTGGCTCTTAACATTAGGGACAGTAGGAGAAGGGAATACCTGCTTGGAAAATTAACTGGCGCTGCAAAGTGTAAATGCTTGGGCCAAGTGTAAATTTTATAGGCCAGGTAGAATTTTCACAAGTCTAATGACTTTTGAAAACTACTTGTACCCTGGCTCAAAAGACGTTTTTCTTGCTGCCTGTAGTAAGCAGTCAGTAAGCTGTGTTTGGGACCTGGACCAAAATGCTGGCCTGTCATGTCTCAAATTAAAGCTTACTGATCTGAGCTCAGAAGTCCCTCCATACACAATTTAGTAAAATCAGCAGCATAAATATGGAACCAGAGCACAAATATGTCTTGTTCCCTCCAGAAGGAAAATGTGAACTCTCTTCTCATTGGAAGTCTATTGATTACCTAATCCCAGATGTTGTGACACAGTTTTCATCCAAGTGTTGAAGAACAGACAGAAGGCCCTTCTAAAAGCTTAATTTTCGTTACTCGTTTGGAAGGGATTTTTCAGGGCCTATAAGACGTGCAAGGATTATGCCTTGTGTTTGAGAAATGGAAAAGAAAAAAGGAAGGAAAAATCATTTAGACGAGTGCTTCTCAAACTTTAAGGAGCGTATGAATCACCTGCGGAACTTGTTCAGATGCAGATTCTTATTCTGAAGGTCTAGGGTGGGGCCTGAGAATCTGCATTTCTAACAGGCCCCCAGGGATCACTGATGCTACCAGCACACAGACTGCACACTGCTTTGAGTAGCAAGCTCTACAGGACCAAGAGAATGTTTTTTACAGGGAGCACAAATTACAATTCTAGGTTACAATTCCAAGGAATTAATGACTAAAAAATGCTACCTTTCCACACTCCTGTGACACAACAAGAATGGAAGGTGAACACAAGCCATTTACCATTTCAAATGGGATAGGAGCGTTATTGGTGCATTAATCTGTGTTTTGTTCCAGCTGCCATTCCAAAGGCAGCCAAGATTTCTTTTTCTCTTGGCCCCAGGGGATTTTGCAGGTCTAGAACAGGCCTTCTCTTCCTAGGTTTTTTTTTTACAAATGTTGGAGAGAGAAGTGAGCATCTCTGGAGTTAAGGAGAGTTGGGACCCAAAGAGAAGAAAGAGAAAGACAATGGATACTTTTTTTGTAAATGTTTATCTCTGTGTAAGACCTCCAAAGACCCTCCCCTGACCCAGGAGTAGGAAATAGAGCTATTTCCTATAGAAATAGCTGCAATTGAATATCCCACGAACTTGGTAAAAACTGAGGAGGCTCCGAGTCAGACTCAAATCAATCTTAGAAAAGTACAGTAATGCGGCATTCTTCGCACCCCGATGACTTTGCCAAAAATTTATACCTGCTTCACGTGAAATCTATACCTAGGCAGTTTACAAGAATATGCCCTTAAGGTTTTTTAAACTCCACAGCAAAATATGCTAACGAGAAAATAAGGATATTTTTGTGCACATGCACTGATACAAAGCTGTTAACAGAAATGAATAGAAATGTTAATAGAAATGACCCACCATGTAAACTTGAACCTTTGCTTGTAGTATGCATTCAGTACATAATGCTGTCACTTTTGACATTTACTTAGGTTAACACATTGCATACTCCCCAGAAACTGTTTTTCCATCCAGCTTATGGCTTTGTTGGTTGAGTTCTACAGGAAAAGGAGATTTAACTGTCTAAGATTTTGTTTATTTTCCAAATTCATTCCCTAGATTTTTCATATCATAGTCTAATTTCTTCTGCTCATTAAAGAAATTGGACTACTTTTAAAAAGTCATAAAACAGTTACTGTCTTGGGCATTTTTAAGCAGATTGATGCTGTTGAGATAGGATAGCCATAGACTATAACCCTCATGAGGGCAGGGATAGATATTTCGGTGTTGTGTCCTTAGAGCTTTGAGTCATGCCAGCCGTATAGTAGATATGAAGTTACCAGTTGTTATTTGTCGATTTAATGAATAAGTAGAAACAGTTCTTTAGCCCACTGCCGGAAGCACCTCATAAATTTTCAGGTAACTGTACAGATAGCCTCTGAAATATAATTTCAATCAAATATTTTGGTTTTTAATTTCTAAACGTTTTGCCAGAGGCTTTTTGATCAGTGGTTTCCACAAACAAGCTAATAAATGCTGCCTAGTGGGCAGACTTGGGCCTTCTGCTCCCTCTTTGGTCAAAGCAGCCCTACTTTAAAATGAACAGACTGAGTCTTTACTGTCGGAACGAGGTTATTCTGGTAAGTGAAAGTGTCTGAAATCTTCTAGAAGCTTTCCAACATGGCATTAAAGGAGCCTTGCCTCAAGAGGAAAGGGGGATTTGACACGGCCAACTTTGCAGGGAGGAAGGGAACATTTAATAGAAATTTATTACCATATTTTTATTTCTCAAGAAGTTAAAACTTTTCAAAACAAACATTCATGTTAATTTTTGGACCCTTCTGGGTTTAAAGTCTCAGCTGATACAAATTTATGATTATTCATGTGTTTTAGTACTTAATGGTCATGAGGGTGAGGGTAGTCCTGAAGAAGAGGTCACTGTGAACTAAAGGAGGGAAGCAAGGGGGATGGTCCCTAGGAGACTTGGCAGGAGATGTGGAAAAGGAAACTTTCACATAGAAATCAAGCCATGTAGAGAAAGCCTTATTTTGTCAAGGTCTTCTGAACAAGTAAGAACAATAGAGAATAATGGATATGTTCTCAGTCCCCTCAGAGGTCATTCTTGGGCCATTGTAAGAGCCCCTTGGATTCCCCAATCCCTCAGGCGTGCAGCTGAAGAGCTCAGTTTCCTAAAACAGCACTTTTGTCCTATCACGCTCTAGTTCAAGAATCTTAGTGGTTCACATTGCCAAATCCTTCAAGTCTGTGTTTTGAGGCCATCTGACTCTCCACTAAATGTCCAACTTTTCCCCCGTCTCCTCCCAGACACACTCCCCGTCATGGCTGTATCTGTCCTTCGCAATGCTCCTCTGAGCCAGTCTTGCCCTTTTATCATTGCCCTGGCCATGTTATTTCCCTTACCTGCCCATCTATCTGCATCCCCCATTCTACAAGCCTTCAAAATGGATTCCGGTCCCATCACTGTCATATAAATTATCAAGCTACTCCTGACTGTGCCACTCTCTCACTTCCCAGAGTCCTTGTGCATCAGCAAGTTGTAACCATTTTAGCCCTTAGGAGCCTCAGGTAGCATCTGGTCTGTTAGTTTTGCTCCCGGACCAGATGAAAATTTCTAAGCCCAGGAACTTCAACTATTTCAACTACTTTTCCTTAGCCCACAGAACCTAGCAAAGAGCTAGGCATTTAGGCAATGCTCCCTATAAATGTGTTGACTGAAATGATGATGCATAATCAGTTTGCCATCTCAATATTTTTCATTTTCAAAGAATGGGTTTAGGGAAGACATTTTCAGACAATGCGGACATGTCATCCGTTACCTTTATAACATGCTGCCGGTTATGAATAATTAACATTGTGGTTAAGCTTAAGAAACAGAGGAGGTTACCTGTTCACACTACACTCTAAAAGTAGAAATTTGAAAAAATAAACATATACTTAGTGGGTTTTAATTAAAGAAAATTATGTGATTATCAATTTTAATATGTCTGAAATATACCAGTTTGTGTCAATCTACTGTAAGAAGGTGTTCAAGGAGGGAGAACAATGTAAAGTATTTCCGAGAGCTTTGGGTAGATTCTCATTATTGGGAATAAGTGTTACAAATAGTTCACATTCCAGTGTGACTTGAAGAACATGTTTGGAGCCTCCATGTTCTCTAACGCTGTTATGCTACTCGTTTATCACATACACTTGGGTCACATTTTCCTGTGTGGAGAGAATATCCTAATGATAGTAGCTGTATACAAATAGCTGACATTCCATGTTCCTCCTTAGCAGTCTTTTCAAGAAAAATCACTGATGGAGAACGTCAGTGGCCAGTTCAAGGGGAGAGGTGAAATGTCAAAAATTGTCAGAAGGGAGCCAATTATCAAGGAAGGTTTTGTGAAGGAGGAGTGTTCTCCGGGGAGTTGGAGATTTTTGCTTAAGGAGGGAAGGATGGAAACTTTCAGCAGAAGAGGATAAAGAGAAAAAGGTAAAGGAGAAAGAAAAGAGAACACAGGCTGACGATCGTAGGCACGCCGTCTTGACTGAAGCGTGTTTGCGTTAACAAGTTGTGGGAAAGAAGTTAGAGAAAAGCAGTGCCTTCTGAAGAAATGCTTTGAATGTTGAGCTGCAGAATTTGGACTTAATCCAGTAAGCAAGAGGGTGACATTTGAGTCCATCAGCAGGGGCGTGGCAGGATGAAAATGGTATTTTAGGAAGATTAATCCAACATTGCGCAAAGAATAGACTGGAATCCCTGCTCAGGGCAGAGATAACAGGAAGCTTTGGAATAAGGCGTGGGTGAAGAAATGAGGCCTCGTTAGGGAAGTGGAAGTTGGAAAGAAAGGAAGTAGCCTGGGAAACACATCATGGAAGGAAAGAACCAATGGTATGTTCTGACAACTGGTAGAAAAAATGAGAAATCATAGACAAATCCAAAATTGTAAGTCCAAGTCCAAGAAAACAGCGATGATGCCATTTCTGGAGACTGGGAGAAGATATTAGCCAATCTTTAGGTTACCAACTATTGGCATTCAAAGATTCTGCCTGCTTTAACAGCCTCTATGCCCCCCTAAGCAAATTAGCAACCATTTATTTGTTGCTAATTGTCAGGAATTTTCATAGGGTTTCCAGGAGAATATTTGCAGATACATCTACAGCTTTTAAATCTGTTGCAGATAAGGTAACAAGCAAAAAGTAGATAAAGTCCCCATTATTACTGGGCCAAGGGGTTCGTTCATGCATTTCTCCATTCAACAAATATTTATAAAATGCCTACTTTGTGCTGGGAAAGTAGACCCTTGCTTTTCTCAGGACTTATATTCTAGTGGAGTGAAGATAGGAAAATAGAGAAGAATACAAATAATTGAACTCAACACGAAGATAAATAAAGGCTATGAAGAAAATAAAACACAGCAATGTCCTACAAGTGACTTGGGAATGACTCCTTTAGATTATTTGGTCAGAGAAAGCATCCTTGAGAAGATACCATTTGAGCTGAAGCCTGAGCCAATCACACAGAATCATGTGGGTACTAAGAACAGCAGGGGTTGAGTCTGAATAAGATCAGTAAGTTTCAGGGCTGGGGCGTAAAGGTAAGAAGACGTTGGCACAAGGAGAAAGAAAGGGAAGCAGGGGCCACTCTTGGAATGTACTAGCCAGGATCAGGAGCAAGGGACAGGAAGCATAATGCAAATTGACTTGAGTAATAAGGAAAGTAATTCATAAAATTAGAAAAACAGAGTCGGTGCAGGCTGTGGATCGGCTAAATCCAGTGGCTTCAAATTCATTTTCTAAAAGATGTCTTTGCCTGGGGTGGTGGTGTGATGAATTGGGAGATTGGGATTGACATGTATACACTAATGTGTATAAAATGAATGACTAATAAGAACCTGCTGTATAAAAAAATAAATAAAATTAAAATTGACCAAGTTGGTAAAATTCCAAAAAAAAAAAAAAATGTCTTTGCCCTCTCAGTTGTATCAGCTGCATGTTCAGGTTTGGGGTGAAATAGGCAAAGCCAGGAGACTGGGGCATTCTGTAAATTTCTTCCCTTAAATTTTCTAGAATCCCCCCCAGTAAGATTCCCTTTGGGCCACATCCTGTTTCTTGAACTTCAGAAGAGGATGGGAATAACCCTCCGTCCAATTATACCTACTCTCGGAGCTGGGGTTGGGTTGGCTTCCCTTGAGGCACATGAGCTGCTTGGGCAGGAGTGGTTACCTAAACAAAACCGCGCTTCTGTTGAGAAGGAGAGAGGAAGGCAGTCTGGGTAGACAACCAGCCGTGCTTACTACACAAGAGGTCTTGGTGGCCATTACAAGGAGTTTGGGCTTCAGTCTGATTACATGGGAAACCATGGAGAATTTTAGTGAAGTATCATGATCTGATTTATGCTTTTAAAAGGTCATCCTGTTTAATGTTTCAATAGTTCATTGAAGGGGGCCAAAAGTGGAAGTGAGAAGACCAATTAGGAAGCTATTTGAAAGTCTAGGCAAGAGGTGTTGGGAACTTGGGCTATAATAATAGCAAAGGAGAAGGAGAGAAGTGAATTGAGATGGAACTGACGTAATTTGTCGCTGGGTTAAATAAGGGAATACGAGTTAGGGAGACTGAAGAAATGAAGATGGCCTATAGGGTTTTGGATTAAGTACCAGCGTGGATGGTGAACTAATTTACAGAGATAGTGAAGAGTTGACAAGGAGTGGGTTCATCGGGGATTACTTGAGAGTTGTGTGTTAAGATTGAGATACCTATTGGATATCTAGAGAAGAGGCCAAAGAGGCTGAGTCGAGCCTGGAGTTCAATGGAGAGGTTCAGGCTAAATAAAGATGGAGATTCGGAACCATCAGCGTACGGTGATGTTTAAAGCCACGAGGCTTGATGAGATTCCCCTTTCGGGGGGGATGGCGGCAGAAAAGCTAGGGAAGTGAAGAGTCTGTGAAACTACAATATTTAGGGGGGAAAGCAGAGGAAGAGAAGCCAGCAGAGGTGAGCAAGAAAGAACAGCCAGTGAGGTAAAAGGGAGACCAGGCAAATTCGGCATCATGGAAGCTAGGCAAAGAGCGTATCTTTAAAAGTCAAACGCACCTGAAAAGTTGAGTCATATAAGGAAAGAGAAGAGACCATTGAATTTGACAAGAACAGGTTTAGTGGAGGGGGAAGGGTCAGAAACACAGCTGAAGAGGATTCAAAAGAGAAGAAAATAGGAAGTGGCGTCCGTCGTTCAGGCAGGGCTTCAAAGATCTGGGAACAGGAAAGATGCTTCTTGGCAGCACAGCTCCTAATGACTCAGAAATGAGTGTACTTTCCAGATACGTTTTTTAAATTGTTTTTTGATGTTATTCTTTAGAAAGAGAAATGTCCTGTTGTAGTTTTCATTTGAAATGACATCGGTGGCCCAGCCGTTTCTGGCTTCTCTAGATCCCTTTTCCCTACATGCTCCTTCCACTGAAAAGAAACTAGGCCATTCAGATTTTTCCAATTTAGAGGAGGGGGCTAATAGCAGACAAGACTGAGGTAGGATCTGTATAGTCATACATATTATTTTGGGTGCCCTTCAGTTTCACTAGCTGCTACTTAGAAGTTCATTAAATATATATATATATATATAATGTAAATTAAATATAAATTAATATAAATTATAAATATTACATGCATATAATACATGTTATATATATATTTGCGTTTGCTGATTTCCTAAACTTGAACTGTATAGAGTCCCAGATCCTCCTTTGTCCCATCTACCCAAAGGTGTCTTTCTCAACCTTTTTAACTTATATCTACCAGAAAGTAGAGCAGGGCAGAAGCTGTGTGGGAGTCCTGTCCTTCTCCCTCCCCCTCACCTCCTGGCCTCAGCACAGTAAAAACTCTGTTCAGAACTTGGCTCACTGCTGCTTTTCCCACCTTCAATCAGGGAACACTTAAAGCCATACAGTGTCCCTTGTCCCGCCAGAAAGCCTATGGGCAGGGCACCCCTTCAGGCTGACACAGAGGCATACTGTGCAAGGCAGAAATTAACACAACATTGTAAATCAACTATACTTTAATAAAATTTAAAAAAAAATTTTTAAGTAAAAAAAAAATCTCTGGCACATAGTGTTTATGAGTACAGTACAGTTCACTGAGAGCAGTTAACGGCATTTATATATGCCACTCGTTGGACAGTTATGTCCTATGCTGATTCTTGCACTGTTTAGTTTGTGTTTATATATTTGCCCCCTCAATTAGATTACAAGTCCCTTCAAAGTAGGAACCACATTTTATCCTTTCCAACCCTTTCCATATATGGCCAGAGCAGTGGCCACATATGGCTGACCAATAAGGCTTTTGATTTTTTTTCTCTGTCATATTGTCACCACACTACACATAATTCCAGCAAGGAATCAAAGCTTATATTTTAGACTATAAGACTTTGCCTGCCCTGTAGATACAAAGAAATGGATCTCCTTTTCAGTTGAAACATATTCCTTCCAGAAAAATGTCATAAATTTTTTTTCACCCCCAGTATAACTTTCTGCTTTAAATTGTTGTTGTGTGATTTGATGGACTCTTTTGACTCTAATTTTAACTGTCCATTTTGGAAATTCTGAAGTTAGATTTAGGGTTAAGCTTCAGTGCCCATAAGGGTTGCTTCTCACTGGAGCCAGAACTACAGAAGGCACAACAAAAAGGACAAAGTTCAAAAAAGTAAGCTTCAGGTACCTTTCTGCCAAGGTACGTGTCTACAGTGGATTGTCACCTTATCCATCTCCATGCACTTCTTGGTAGAGCTTCTAGTTTCTGCTGCAAAATAATTTTTGGAGCTGGTTGCATGTCGGCTACAGAGTTTCAATAATTTCTTTCCAAAACTGGGCTTCAGAAAATGAATCTAAAAATTTTGAGTCAAGTATCTGAGAGAAGCTGTGTCAAACTTTCATGTTTCTTTTACCATATGAAATTGTGACAAATATATCTATAAAGTGTACATGACCTTCCACTAAGAATCTTTGTTGACCAATAAAACCTGTAATCTCATAGATACCAATCAAAAGGCCAGCTAGCCATCATACTACAGATATTAATGGAGGGCCTAATATGTGCAGGGTTGGAAAGGATAAAATGTGGTTCCTACTTTGAAGGGACTTGTAATCTAATTGAGGGAGCAAATATATAAACACAAACTAAATAGTGCAAGAATCAGCATAGGACATAACTGCCCGACGAGTGGCATATATAAATGCCGTTAACTGCTCTCAGTGAACTGTACTGTACTCATAAACACTATGTGCCAGAGATTTTTTTTTTTACTTAAAAGAAATTTTTTTTAATTTTATTAAAGTGTAGTTGATTTACAATGTTAGGTTAATTTCTGCTGTACAGCAAAGTGGCTCAGTTATACATATATATATTCTTTTCCATTATGGTTTACCAGAGAATATTTAATATAGTTACCTGTGCTATACAGTAGAACCTTGTTGTTTATCCATGCTACATATCAGCGGTTCTCAACCTTTTTGGTACCAGGGACCGGTTTCGTGGAAGACACTTTTCCCGCAGGCCAGGGCGGGGGTGTTGGGGGGAATGGTTCAGGCGGTAATGTGAGCGATGGGCAGCGGCAGATGAAGCTTCACTCTCTGGCCCGCCGCCGCTCACCTCCTGCTGCGTGGCCCAGTTCCTAACAGGCCACAGACTGGTAGCGGTCCATGGCCCACGGGTTGGGGGACCCCTGCTATATATACTAGTTTACATCTGCCAATCCCAAACTCCCAATCCTTCCCTCCCCACCGCACCCCATCCCCTTGGCAACCACAAGTCTGTTCTCTATGTCTGTGAGTCTGTTTCTGTTTCGTAGACATGTTCATTTGTGTCATATTTTAGATTCCACATACAAGTGATATCATATGGTGTTCGTCTTACTCTTTCTGACTTACTTCACTTAGTAGGATAACCTCTAGGTGCATCCGTGTAGCTGCAAATGGTATTCTTTAATTCTTTTTCTTATTGTGCCAGACATTCTGTGAAGTACTTTATGGATATCAGTTTCATTTTCTGAATGATTATCCCCACTCCATAGATGGGAATTACCTCTGATCTTCTCCCCATTCTGGAGAAAACAAGGAGAATGATATAAGGTGAGCAAAGACCTAGAATCAGGAATGTACCAGATGGCAAAGAGATGCATTGGTCAGGGGCTAAGGATCCGTTTAGGGGAATAGAGAGAAATGAACCTTGGGCCCTATGGTAGTCTGTTCACCACCATATCCCAATGCCTAGTATAGTGCCTTATGCACAATAGATGCTTAATAAATATGTCTTGTACAAACAAATGGCCCTCTGGCTTGTGTCTGTAACCCAGACCAAGTACAATGGGATAAGTGTAATTAGTGAATTAAAGCCATACACCAAAGAGCCCCGGGACCCAATGCCAACACCTCCCAATTCCCAACTATTACAGTGAAGGATTCAAGTGGGAAGGACACACATAATGAGACAGGTGTGACAGCAATAGTACCTCCAACTCACTGGGGTCCCTTTCATGGAACGTGACATGGTGACATAGTGAGCGGTCCACACGTCCTTACCCTGGCCTGCAAGACAGCGCAAGATCTGGCCCCTGGCACACCGTGACCTCAAATGCTTCTTCTCGCCCCTCCCTCCCTCTGTTCCTTCTTCTCTCCCCTTGCCCCTCCCACACCGACCTCCTTTCTGGCCCCCAGTCCCACCTTAGGGCCTACACTCTTTCATGCTGCTTCCAAGTCTCTGATAGCTCCTCTCCCCGCATCTCAGTGCCCTCCCCTGCTACCTGGCATCATCCATTGGCTTATCTGTCTCCCTCTGCACACAGCAGACTGTACACCCGGAAAGGCACACCTCCCTCCACACTCCTCACCGTTGTATCCCCGGCGTCGAGGACAGCACCTGGCATCTCACACACTGCAGTTCTGACCTCTCGATACCTCTCAAATACCTACTTCCCAAGGGAGTAGGATTTTGTTCAAGAAATGTTCCATGGAAATTGGTAAGTGGAACTTGGGAACAAGAGGCAGAGTGGCAGCTCAGACCAACCTGTTTATAAAAGCCCAGAGAGGGGAAAACACAACTTTAAACCTCTGACAAAGTATATGCCTGCCTAGGACACCTTTACTGTGCTGTGCTTCTCAAACGCTGCCTGGTCTCAGCAAGGAGATCTATGAATTTGCCACATCAACTGATCCCCGGGACTTAAAAGTCCCTACTACCAGCCTCAGCTTAGTAAATGGACACGGACTACACACCTCGGTATCAAAACACTGGCTCTCTGCTGTAGCCAAAACCAAGCAAATGCATCTGTCCAGGTGACAGGAAGGCAGGTGAGGAAGTTGAACGATCCTATGTTCATTAGTTCTTCCCCTCACTGAGCACTATTAAGCGGCTCAATACCATGCAAATGAGTTGAAATACACTGACTTTGCCTCAAGTTTGAGCATTCACGGTCCCAGGAGGACACTTGGCATCTAATGATGTGCTTTAGAGTCTTCTTTTGTGCCAGTTGAGACTCCAGAGACCACAAAACGTCTGCTAAATTCAAAGTGATCTAAGTAAAGTCATGGTGCCTCACAGCGTTTCTCGAAAGACTTCCCAGTGAGATGCTCAGTAATTTCACACATGTGTACTGGGCACTCACTATATTGAAGGAGCTGTGTAATGATGTGGTGGGTCAGAAGGAAGAGACAGGGTCCTTGCCTTCAAACGTCCAGTTTATCATTCACTGGGCAGGTCAGATAACTGAGATGCCAGGCAGGGAATAAGAAATGCCGTGGTCCAGCTATTGTGTGAAAGCACAAAGGATGGAGAGATGGATCCCATCTGGGAGAAAGTTTAAAAATGCATCATGGAGGAGAAGACACACTCATCTTGAAAGATGAATGGAATTTTCACAGACTTAGATGGCAGAAAGCCTTGATTTGGAGCGTTCACCAAATTTTATGGTGTAAGTGTTCCCACCATGGCTGATTTCAAGTTAATGACATGATGTCACTGAACACAGAGCTGGGAAGAGGTGTCAGCTCCGGCACATCATCTGTGAGTCACCATCTGAGCTTTGGGCTTTATTCAGACGTCTGACTCTATTGCTTTAATGAGTGGATTCACAGGTATTAAAAACATCTAAGACAACATTATAGAGGAAGAGACACCTCTGCCCTTCTCCCTACACCTCAGTCTGACCTTTTAATACTCTGTCTATCCTTCCGGTCCCAGTCCTATGTCTCTGCCTAGCCACCTAGGACTGATAATGGTCCAGTGCCAACCTGGATTCTGTTTGCTTCTCTTAGCAGGGCTGTGATTCCCCTGGGCTCCTGCTATCACATGGCACAGAGGGATGGCTTTCCGCCCGTTGCCTGGTGTTGACACCCTTGCTGTTCTCCATAATGAGAAGCAGCTTTAAGGGCTGCTAGCTGGGCAGGGTGTTTCACTGTTCTTGTAGCAGTTGGAAGGGAAAGCCAGAGAAATTGCTGGGAAGCTTTGCTGAAGGAAGATGCAAGCCAGCTGAGACCCAGCATGCATATTAACTGCTCCCTTTCATACTTTTTTTTTTTCTTAAAGCACCCCCCAATGTGTTCTCCTTAAGTCACTGCACCCCTGACTGGCCTTATCACTCAAAGAGCTACGTTTGAAAAGTCAGGCCCTAGTTTCTGTCTTTAATTGCAAGCAGATGTCCTCGGTATGTGCATAAACTTGTGTCAGGAGGATTTTTTTTTTTTAACTCACCAAGGAGAGCACTGCCAGACAGAAAAGGAATATGTGAAGCTTCAAGTTGTTAGGAAACTTCCACATTTGTCCACTAAGCCAGAGGTAGGCCTGCGGGAAAAGAAGGTCTTTATGATTTCTCATTGCACATTGATTCTTCTTACCTCGAGGCCCAGCTGCTCTCTAAGAGCATTTACAGCGAAATACGGCTGCTGCAGATGTAGTTCAGCATGTGCTTCATTTCATGACACCAGTTTCTCCTCCAAAAGTGTTGTAGATTGTTTGTGAAGCAGATTTTTTTAGCATTAAAAGGTGTTTGAAACCACCAGCATCATTTCACAGCTCCATTTTTTGTTTGTTTAAATTATCTTATGTAATGTGCTCTATGATTTACTATTCAAGTATAGAAGAAACACATTCCCTAGTGGAGATCTGGGGAGGTAATGCTGTCTGAAAGATTCAGAGATTTCCTGTTCAGATTACACAGGCTTCTTTAGAGCTGCCAAGAGCCATAATGTGTAGGAGATAACACATTTTATTTCAGGAGAAACTATGGATGGAAATTCAATTTAGCCAGTGAGCCGCAAAAGAAATGAAATTCCGGTTTAGAATTGTCACTGCACTCGGGCCCAGGACTTGGTGTGCCAAGGGGTAGCCATGACCAACATGACCTCTGCAGCCCCAGGACCTGCTGTGTAGATATCACTCGATGACAGAGCAAAAGGAAGAGGCCTGGCTGCCAGGGTGTTGCAAGTCCTACCTGGTTCCTCGTGAACTAACCCCTGAAGGGTATTTCCGCCCAGAGCCTCAACAACCTGGCCCCATCAGTATAACTTTCCAGAATGTTTGCAGCATTCAAATAAATCGGGCTGCGCAAGTCATAAACACCAGCTGTGGACACTTAGTGGGGGACCCCTAGAAGGGGAGCCCCACAGAGGACACAGTGACTGATCAGAGCAAGAAAGTAGTGGGCAGTGAACAGGTTTCCAAATGTGTCATATCATGAGGATCACCTGGCTGGGGGATGGAGCGTGCAGGGTAAGCATACAGATGCTCAGGACCTTGGCAACATGTGGATTGACCAGGGCCCTAGAGATTCAGATTCTGTAGAGCTGGCACAGGGCCTCGGAATCTGTATGTTTAACAAATGCCACAGTTAAATCAACTGTACTTCAGTAAATGAATGAATGAATGAATGCCACAGTAGATCTTTTTTTTTTAAATATTCATTTATTTGGTCGCACTGGGTCTTAGTTGCGGCAGGTGGGCTCCTTAGTTGCGTCTCATGGGCTCCTTTGTTGTGGCATGCGAACTCTTAGTTGCAGCACGCATGTGGGATCTAGTTCCCTGGCCAGGGATTGAACCCAGGCCCTCTGCATTGGGGGCGTGGAGTCGTATCCACTGCACCACCTGGGAAGTCCCACCACAGTAGATCTTAGTGGTCAGACAAGTTTGGGAAACTATAGAGTGGGGTGGAGTCAGAATCTGACTCCAGTTCCACTTTGGCCTCTGCCATATAGTTGCTGGGTGGCCTTAGGCAAGTTATTTCTTTGAGCCTCAGATCCCTCATTCATACAATGTAACTAATAATATCCACTTCAGAGGGTTGTTGTGAGGATAAAATGGAAAAAATCATAAAATGTCCTGAAGTGTGTGCCTGGTACATTTTAAGGGCACAATAAATGTGAGACGTAAACACCTCACACACATTTTTTGACTTTGCCATCAGCCAGCCCCTTCAGAGGCAGCAGGACGGTCTGGGGCATGGCATCAATATGACCAGACAGTGAGCTTGAACTTCAGCCTTATTGCAAGGAGGCTGCGTGTCTGGAGGAGATGTGGACTTTAAATTGAATACTCTTCCGTGATGATGATCATAGTTTGATAGAGAAAAAAGGACAGAAAGAAAAAAGTGGATCTGGAAAGAGCTTTGAGGTTGAAATCCGAGCTGGGAAAATTTTTGGAATATGCACAAGGATAAGTACACTTCAAAAAGGCAGGAAAAGTAGTCAAGCAAACTTGAGATTTACAAGGAAAGACAATTTGCTGAGAATAAACAATTTTTCTTTGATCCCCTTTTAGTTGGAAAGCCAAAGTTTAAAGCATTTGTAATTCATCTACCTCATTTCTTTAGCAAGCCTTATTTTTCTGCTAGGTGCCATGCCCTGTGCTCCTAACAGACGTTACAAAGATAAAAGGAATGCCCATCTCAAGAAACTTGCTGTGTGTCATAGGGCACAGGAGAATAAGCAGTTACAGCAAAGGGTGTAAGAATGGTTTCTAGGGCTGTTGGGTGGAGGACAGCTTACCTGCTTGAGGGAGAAAGCAAAACCTCTCAGTGGAAGTCTTTTTTTTCCAGCTTTATTGAGATAAAATTAACATAAAATACTGTGCAAGTTTGTGTACAACACAATGATTTGATACATGTATATACTGTAAAATGATTACGGCAATCAGAGGAAGTGTTGAAATAGAGATTTCATGACAGTTACATCGTCATTATCATTAGAGTAACCATAAGCTAATAATGATAACAATAGCTGACATTAACCAATGCTTATTTTATGGCAGATGCCCTGTGAGGCCCTTTACGTTATCTCCTGTCGTGTAAAATTGTTGCCATATGCAGTATCTTGGTTTACCTACTTGTGTTTGCACTGTCTATTCGTGGCTGGTTCTAATGCCATTGCTGCACAACTGGTAAGTTACAGTGCTCACCAGAACATTGATTCTCCCATACTAGCTTTCTTACTGATATAATAGGGAATTCACCAATTTACAAGAACTGGAATTGATGGCATTTAGTCCCAGGCAGATTACCATCCCCGATGCCACTGACCCTACTTCCCCAAAGTCCCACTGCCTGCATCCAGCCTGTGCAGGAGGACCGGAGTAGATGCTGGGCTTAGGGCAGCATCCTGTCCTCATATGTGCAAAGCCCTAAGCTCACGAAGTCTAGTGTAAAAACATTGTCAAATTCTTTGTTGGAAAAGATGGGCTCTTACTTTCAGGGTAGTGGTAGCAATAATAAGTGACAATAATAATAACAAGAAGAATATCTAACATTTACCAAGCACTTATTATATTGCATATTTAATATATTGCATGTATTAACTGACTTAAACCTCACATGTGTAGATACTGCAGCTGTCCCCATTTTACAGACAGAAACTGAGGTCCAATTGTGTACCATAGTTGGGTAGCTGAGCACAAGGCTGGACATAAGTAGGAGAGGATAGATTGCAGTTCATTCTTAGGCAGGTCCGCCGTGAGAAGCTCCGCCTCAAGGCACTGCAAAGTACTAGTTCTCCAATGTTTGCAGGATCACAATTCCGTTCTTTATTGCTTTATTTATTTATGTTTGGCTGCAGCATGTGGGATCTTAGTTTCAGAACCAGGGATCAAACCCGTGCCCCCTGCAGAGGAAGCGTGGATTCTTAACCTCTGGACCACCAGGGAAGTCCCACAATTAAGTTCTTTGGAAAGACCATTCCCAATATGCCCTTGACCTCTCCACACATCCTAGGTCAGCTCTGCTCCGCCCGCTCCCTTCAGATCATGGCTCTTTACATGCCTAGGTTGTGTCTTATCTCTGTCTTTATGCAGTGCTTGCCTTGGCTCCAACTGCCCTTTCCTTTCCTTTTCATTTCTTATTTATCCCAAATTCAGCGCCTGTCCAAAGGGTCACCTTCCCCAGGGAGCTTGTCCAGACTCGTGAAGGGCTACCACATTGCCCCTCCGATGCTGACCACTCCTTCATTTATAGATCCCTGCCCGGAAATCGTGGGCTCACCAAGGCCAGGAGCTGCAGCTAATTCATTTTATAATGCCCAGCATTTAAAAGCTCCTCTAGGATATACTGGAGCTGTGATGCTCTGCTTATTGTCACCCTTCATTTGTTTTCCTCCATCGCTCGGCACTTCAGACAGTGAGGACAGCTGGGACACTAAAATTGACAACTGAGGGTGACGTCTCCATCTGCTAAGGTGGCACAGTTTTCCTCATTGTGCTCGATTTGTAATCAGCACCCTCTGGGCACTGGCATAAACCTGTGGGTCTTCCCCAAGAATGCCATTTGTTCCTTTTATGCCTCGATTCATCACATACTGTGGAGGGTGTTAGCTGAGTAAGACTTTCTGCTTCATGCAAGTGTTACCAAATACACCATAAGGAGGAAAGCACCAGACGTCTGTCTGCAAAGAAAGCAAAATCCTGGTTTGGGAAGAGTCAACGGTGGCCAGTGCTCCCCAAGCATTTCCGGGCCTGAGGTTTGGCTCTGTGGGCTCCTTGGGGCCTCCTAACTGATGCCCACATTCCATATCAGTCGTCATTCTGGAGAAATTCGTCAACTTTCCTGCTGATCTGAGCCTGGAAACTGGGGTCTGTTTACTCACTTTCAAGCTGAAAATTGAGACAAACTTGCTGGATAATTTTGACAAAAATAACACACATGATTGCGTGTCATCCCATGATTAACTTAATTTTCCTCTTTTTTTGAGCTAGCGGGACTTTCTCAAGTCATATATAGTTTTCAGTGAAATAGGTCATTCACAGTTGGAAGTTATACAAACTTGCCAAACCTTGACCAAAAATAACATTCTGGTGCCCAATTTAGTGCAAGGGGTAATAAAGTGTTCTCTGATTTGTAGCAAGGAATTAAAGGCAGGGGTTGGGGTCTAGACAATGGTAATAATAAAGACTAAGGCTATCAAGACAGTGAGTAGACTTGAGGGGATTTTCATAAAATGCAGTTTTCCTTTCTGGCCACGTTAAAATCAATCTGTAGTACATTATCTCCTCTAGGGAAACGTGTATTCCATTTGCTTTCTGTCGTAATTCTTTATTGTATTTGGGAGTAAATGAGCTTCTACAGATGAAGTTAATATTAAAATTTAGAGAGAGACTGAAAAGAAACCCTTCCAGAGCTAATAGTCACACAGAATTTAAAATATCAATTCACCAAAGGCCCCCAAACCTAACTTCGCTTGGAAGAACACTCTCACTGATATGCCCAGGCTGCAAAAACTTTCACGCGTTAGAATTCTGCAGTATTTAGTGAAAGGATCTTAACTTCCTCTGTTAGGTTCTATATTCTGAACTTCAGACCCGACAGCTGCTTCCTAGTGGTCAGCCAGGTGGGGGGAGTTAGTAAAAAAGCACATTGAGAAGTGGATCAGGACAGATGGACAGGATTCACCCTCCCTGAAATTCAGGGAGATGGGTGTGGGCCAGCTCCACTGCCCATGCATCTTCATTTTCTTCCTCTTCCTTTTTTCATATCAAAGAAAGATTTCTTAGCGCTGTTACTGTGGGTTTCTATTGAGGACCAAAAGCAGCAGCAGCTTCGCTGCTTTGAAGTGATGCTCTCTGTTTGTCGTGGGCCTGGACCAAACTGCCTCTCTAATAACCCACGGATAGCCTGATGGGATGGGAGGAATCTTGGAGACACCCCCTTCTCCACCAAGCCCAGATAACAGTTACAATACTTTTGTAGCTGAGGTGTTTGCAGTTCAACGCATTTCAACAGTTGAATGATAACTACATTGATGATTTTCCATTTTTCCTGTTTTTGTTTTTGTTCTCGTTTATTTTTTTGCGGTACGCAGGCCTCTCACTGTTGTGGCCTCTCCCGTTGCGGAGCACAGGCTCCGGACGCACAGGCTCAGCAGCCATGGCTCACGGGCCCAGCCGCTCCGCGGCATGTGGGATCCTCCCAGAACAGGGCACAAAGCCGTGTCCCCTGCATCGGCAGGCGGACTCTCAACCACTGCGCCACCAGGGAAGCCCATTTTTCCTGTTTTTAATGAAACCTAATACTAGTATCAATAAAATTAAAACTGCTTTTATAATAGATGACTCATTGCCATCTCGCATCCTAAATTTCTGTCCCCCTCTTGTCCAACTTCTCACTTCCCCTCATTCCTTCCCTATTCCCAGGGTTGCTCACATGTTTATTTCTAAGAATAAACGCTTTTGACTGAACTGTTTTTAATACTTTTTTTAAAAAAGAATTTATGTTCCTCCTTGTTTCCACAAGCAAGACTTAAGTTTGGACTCAAATGTTGTAGGAAGGCAATTTTTCATCCTCCTGACTGTGTCCAGGCATGAGACCAGAGGCAGCTAAGACCAGAAGGTTTCCATTTGCTCTGAATATTTAGGAGTTCTTTTTAGAGGGTAGGTGCAATTTTAGTTTGAAAAAGAAAGAAAGAAAAAGGAGAGAATTGTTGTGAGGTTGGGCCTGGTCACATTTTGACATTTGAAAATGAGATTGTAAGAAAGTCACATCAGACCACTTTTTGTAGGGGTAACTAATGGTTTTCATCTCTTTCTGTTCCAGCCACACCAGCTATCCTTGTCAGAGCGTCTCAGAGTCTGCAGAGAGTTCATCCAGGCCTAGAGACAAGTAAGAATTTCACTCCCTTTTCTGCCTTCAACGATAGTGTCCAGGTTTTACTGTAATTCAAGCTACTGTCCTTTCCCTATTTTATTTGGGATATGGTAACTGGATGAATGACTGACTGAAATTACACAGGCAAACTAACAAATTTTTTTTTCAGAATTTCTTTTTCAACTTTTCTGCAAGGCTGCTTCTTTATTTTCCCTTTTTTTTTAATTGAACGAAAGATCCTTTAAATTCCAAAGTTCTTTACAATTTTCAAAAGTTTCATGCAAATGATTTCATATAATCCCATAATAACCCTTTCTTTCCTCTACCCCCGTCTTGCCCCTCCCTCCTTCCCTCTCCCCACTGGTAACCACTAGTTTATTCTCTATGATCTGTGAGTCTGCTTCTTTTCTGTTTTATTCATTAGTTTGTTGATTGTTCTAGATTCCACATATAAGTGATATCATACAGTATTTGTCTTTCTCTGTCTGACTTACTTCACTTAGCATAATATCCTCCAAGTCCATCCACGTTGCTGCAAATAGCAAAATTTCATTCTTTTTATGGTTGAGTAGTATCCCATTGTACATACAACACATCTTCTCTATCCATTCATCTGTTGATGGACACGTAGGTTGCTTCCATACCTTGGCAATTGTAAATAATGCTGCTGTGAACATTGGGGTGAGTATATATTTTCAAATTAGTGTTTTTGTTTGTACCCAGGAGTGGAATTGCTGGGTCATATGGTAGTCCTATTTCTAGTTTTTTGAGAAAGCTCCATACTGTTTTCCACAGTGGTTGCACCAATTTACCTTCTCACCAAAAGTGCATGAGGATCCCCTTTGCTCAACATCCTCGCCAACATTTGTTATTTGTGTTCTTTTCGATGTTAGCTATTCTGCCAGGTGTGAGGCGAGATCTCATTGTGGTTTTGATTTGTATTTGCCTGATGATTATCAGTGTTGAGCCATGTTTCATGGGCCTGTTAGCCACCTGCATTTCCTCTTTGGAAAAAACGAATGCTTCTTTATTTTTCTAATAAGCTTATCCTTAGAGGTTAAGTAAGCCCAAATTAATGCAAAGAAAAAAAGACATAAAATAACTTATTGTGGGCCAACAATTAGTTTACTGAGTTTAGGAATCTGCATTTTTGTTTTATAAGTCCTGTATTGTATTGTCATTATTATTTTGAGATATTTCTTTACCTAGTGATCACATTACCAGACAGTCAAATTTGTCCCTTCAACCAAATCGCCTTGGGCTCTGAAATTCTGTCCACTGCTCCGTGATAGCATTACCTCACAACATCTTCATGCATGTGTTCATACCATGTGCAGGACTCAATGAGTTGTGTGCGCTGCACAAATTAATTATGTCTCAATTAATTAAGGCAAAGCCTATGTTTTCTGCTTCTTCTAAATCCCTCGCGTGACCTAAAAAAAAAAAACGTGATCACATAGTAGGCACCTTCAATTAAATTCTAAGGATGGATTTTCTTTTCCTCAGTTGAAGTATGTGCTCGAGTCCACATTACAAAATAAAGGAAGGGAGGTTAGTGTACCTGACTGTGTTTAAGCCATTGCTCTTTCAGGGATCATAACGGCATCATGAAACTATAATTGGGGTTTTGTGACTAAATTGCAGAGTCCTTTTCTAATAGGCGATGTAAACATCATTTTTCTTGGAGGTGACTGAAAAGGAGGGTTGGTGCTGTTTTTAACAAACGTCATCAATTCATCAGTTGTGCCAGACCGCGAACTCTACAACCCTCCTGTTTTAGAATCATCTGACATGTTAATCTGCTCCCTAATTAATGTGAGGGGTTGTAGAAAGATTAGCTGTTGCTTATGTTTGGGTTATCCCAGCCAGTATATTCCAAAGCCTTCACTCAGCAGATGATGTGACTTATTGCTGCTTTCTGTAAGGAAATAAGAAGGAATCAGTTAAGAATGGTTTACTAATGGTGCGTGCTCCATCCCACACTGGAACCCTCCCCAACACACAACCACAATACACTGCCCTTCTCTTGCCCCCAAAGTGGTGGTAAGATTTCCCCAAGCCATTGTCTTTGTCAAGTCATGGGGTCTGAGGACCGTAAGCTGTGGGCCTTGTTGGAATACAACCTCTGAGTATGGCAGATGTGTTGAAATTGCTGCCAGTCACTTGGCATATGTTGATCTTCTGTCCTTGTGATAAACAAGAATAATAGCTATTACCCTTCATCTGTGGCACGTCACACAGACACTGAGCTCCCCACGCAAGGAAGAATCCTATCCTTCCAGCTTCTCCTTATCTGAAGTTACCTGCCCTCTGTCTCAGGACTGATTGGATAAAGTACCCCACATCAACGGATATGTCTGTATCACTAGGCACCTTCCACAGTGCACTCACTAGGACACATGGCCACCTTTATCATCCAAGCATCTCACTGAGACGCAACAGACCCTAGGGCTCCCGTATCCTCACTGTGTCACTGTGGACACAGTCACTGTATCACAAATGTTTAACTCCCTGCCATGCACCCAGCACTGGCTAGCTCTACACCTTGAGGAAGAAAGAAATGTGTAAGGTATTGTCCTGACCTCAGGGAGGTCATATTCCCCCTAAGGAGATAGTTTTACACAAAAAGCTATTGTTCAAGAACTGTCAGTTCACAATTGTAATGTATATATTTCCTATGTGCACTTTTCTGAATTCTCAGATTCAAAGCAAAACCTTGTGGAAGAAAAATAAATAAACCCTCCCAGAGTGAATCCTAGACAGAACTGTCCAAACGTAAATAAAGGCCACGACCCTCCTGCAGGCCACCTTTACTCTACGCTTGGGCTACCACAATAACCCTTGAGTAGCTGTCTCCTTCCACACCCTACCCCGTCTCTCCTTCCTTGTATCCATCTTCCTCTGCCAATAACGATTTTCAGAATCCAACATATCCCTCTGTTCTAAATAACCCTAACTATCTTTAGCACCTTCCCCACTGCCTAAATTTTAAACTGCAATCCTATCCCAAGACACTCAAATCCACCATCTGTCACCTGACCCCAGCTTGTAAGTCTAGACTACCCACTACTCCCCAGGACCACTATGCTTTCCCTCCTCTGGGACTTTGCTCGTGCCGTCCCATCTTCCAGAACTATCATCCTTCCGCCTCACCCAGCATTCTGGAAATATAAATCCTGCCCATACTTTAAGGTTCAGCCAGAACACTCTGACCCTTGGCCTGAAGCACTTCCTCCCTCCTCTGTGTGTGTCTTTGAGAGGTCACACGGTTTCGTATCACTCTGAGGGGATATATTACACGCTGCTTTGGAGTGTAGTTATTTGCGTATTTCTCTTATCTCCCCATCTGGATTATGAACAGCTGTGTCTTATTCAGAGTTGTATAACTCACAGTACTTCAAATGGTACCTTGAACATTGTAAGTAATAAATGATATTGCAAATAAATTAACTAAATGGAAGTATCCTTAATAGCTCCCTGGCTACCCACCCTTCAGCACTCTTGACAATTCCCACCAGCCCCCCTTGTTATCGTGGAGCCTCTTGGATCTCAGGGGCGGGGGGTGGAGGGGGGGCATTCATGGAGGAAGAGATCTCGCTACCTGTGTTAATTGCCCATTAATCACCTTCAGTGTTGCTAAAAGGACTCATAGGAATCAAATGGTTTATACTCAGAGGATAGCTTCCTTACAGGCAAAGGATACACTAGGGCAACAGCAGATGAGGGGAGTGCACTGACCGGGGTCTGGAGAGCCCAGGTGTAGGCCCCTTCGTCCTCTCACTGCACAGTCACACCCACCAGGTCTGGAACCACTACCTGTGTGCCTGCCAAGCACCTTGGTACCAGGAAGCCCAAAGTCTGCTCGTGATGGAGTTTCCTAGAGTGAGCTCATCGTGTAGGCGCACCCTAGCTATGTGGACAGCCTTACCATCAGCCCCCAGTTCCACTGAATTTAGGTGCAAATCATAAATTTAATTACATTGCTAAGCAGCATTGACAAGCTGACATATTCTGCCCTGAAACAACTCAGGGACCCATGACTACAGCACATCACTTATCTTCAGTTAACACAGTCTATACATAGCATTGCCAAGCATCCGTAACTCTGGAAAAAAAGCACGCGGTCAAACCGGACCAGCTAAAATTAACCCATGCCATGCGCCACTTAAAGAATTGCCCATTGCGTTCATCTCTTCCTTCTCTTGCTCACCAAAAAGTATCTGTCCCAGCTTCTAAGCCCTCGGGGCTTTGCTTTCTGCCTGCTTTTTGCGTGGACCTAATCCATGTGAATAGGTGTTTGTGTGGTAATGGGCACATACTAACATACCTTCTGCAGAGTACAGGCTTGAGAAATATTTTCTGGAAACAAAGAGCTATTTTTAAAAGTCCCATGAGGACTTTTTAGCCCATGCACGTGGGTAGCAGCATACTTCACCTATGCAGAGGCATAAATCGGAGCAAAGACCCACATATAGGATGAGAAGGATATTGACGGAGTTTACGGTTTAAAGAGGTAGGCATCTTTGTATACTTTAAAGAAGTCACGGTGCAAACTTACTACAAAGAAAGCTGCTTTTAGTTGTGGGAGAGAGTGATGAGGATGGTTAGAATCTTCTAGAGAAAAGCAAAACGTTGTTAGTGCTCCTGAAGAAGGCAGACTCCCGAGTTAGGCTGCTGTGGTCCCATGTGCTTTGTGTTTTTCCAGTAATGTCATTTCTCTCTCACAGTTGGTTTTTGGCAGAGGATTTGATGATCGTATGGGCCAAATACTTAAGACTTATTAAACACATAGAGAAATTATTAAAAGATTGCACATCATTCTGAGGGGGATTTTTCCTGTCTTTATTAAAGCCACACCTTTTCACTGAATTTGTCACATATTACTATGAAAGTGTCAATTGTGTGATCAGTGGCATTTCCACCTCAAAATAAAATGAATATCCAACTGGAGAAAACTACTGAAGTTTCATTGACTGGCATCTGGAGCATAAATTTGTCCAAGATTTTATGAAAACAGGCGTCCTGAACATAAACATCCATGACTGAGGTCAGAATGCAGTTTTGAAAGAATCCCAGAAGATTATCATATTAGATGGGCACAGAAATGAATTGCTTCAATTTTTATAAGTTCAACAACTTCCTTTACAATGGTGAGTTACTTTTCAATAAAGACACTTATAGGAGACAAAAATTTAATATAGTAACTGTCATTTTGCTTGTTGGGGTCCTTACTGTACATTCTTAGCTGGACTCCTGTCCTAGCCTCCTAATTTTTCTTCCCTACCTCCTATTATTTCCCTGTCCCCAGCCATCCTACCCTCTGCTTCCACATTCATTCTTGTCTACCTTTGATCCAGTGATTCTTCTGCCCCATCGTCTTCAGTAGCTCCCCACTGTTTCCTAAATTATGAATAAACTCATCTCTCTGGCGTTTAAGAAGGCCCACAACATAGCCTCATCTCGCTTATGTACTATGTACACCCATGTTTGTGTCCCCTGAATTCTTGCTTCATCATAGCCATTCATAATGACCCCTTTGTCAGAAATTCCCTCTTCTTACCTCCCAGGTGGGAACAGTCCTTCAAGGATTTTATCTTTAAGGCATACTTCAAATATCGCCTTATCCGCAAAGGTTTTCCCAGTTCCCCCAAGAGAATGCACACTTCCATCTTAGAATCTCTGAAGCCCTTTCTCTCTCCCTCTCTAGGAGAGGTAGTATATAGCACAGTACTTGAAGAACTCAGCCTCTGCAGCAAGACAGCTTTGGTTCAAGTCCCAGTTCTATTACTTACTTCCTGCCTGATCTTACCTAAGTTTCATGACCTCTCTGTACCTAGTTCTGTTTTGTTTTGTTTTACTTCTAAAATAAAGATGCTAATAGTACCTACCTCATAAAATTGTGGTGAGAATTACAAGTGTTGATACATTTAAAGTAGTTAGGATAGTACCTGGTCCCACGGTGTTTATTGTATTCTCTTGGGGCTCTTATTTATATTCCAACAAGAATTAGAATTGAACTGTATGAAATTTCCCATAGTCAACTCTATTTTGGACCATCATATCATTATGTCATTTGTTTCAACCTAATGGAGACTCATGCACTTTCTGTTCCCTCTAATAGACTGTACTATTCCTAAGGATAAGGGCTACGTCTTTTACATCCTTGTATCTTACAGTACCTGTAAGGGCCTGGCAAATGCCGAGTGTTTAACAAACAGTCAGTGGATTTTGCATGCACACGAAAAAAATTCAAAAAATAGAAGCCAAGTTTTCTGCCTGGTATCTTAAGTATTCTTTGGCTACCATAGGGTACCTTTACGTCCTCCGGCGGTCATTTATGAAAGGAGAGAAATTAAAATAGGCAGGAGGAGACATTTCTCTCGTCCATTACTAATAGACTTACAGTCTTTCCCAAAAGCCTTCCACAGAACCTTAGCTTCAGGTCATGGGACCAGTGTCATGGTCTAGTCTTGGGGTGTGTTTCTGTGTCATCACTGTGCTATCCTGTGGGCACTTAGGCTGCCAAGGCAATAGCAGCCCCTCTCCTGCCTGTGACCCATCCCTGCCCCTGTAAGAGCTGAATGACCCTCTCAGCCTTAATCATTCTTTTTCATCAGATAGTTTCAACCTTAAGGGCTTATTAACTGACAATACAGCTACAATAAGCACAAGCTGACCGTACACGTAAAAGAAACACAACATAAGGGAAGTGTGTCCGTGCAGGAACGGTATCTCAGAGAGAATGTGCAGCCTTTCTTGGTTACAAAGAACTTGAGCTTTGGACATGCATTAGAGAGCAGCATTGGACTCTGACATCGAAGCTGACATTGAATTCTTTACAGTCTGCTGTTTATAAACAACTCAGCAAATGATTCAGTAAGTAAACACAGATTATTATGATCCCTTTTAAGGAAACGGTGTTTATGTTGGCTCCCCCTTGCACCCAAACTAGTGGTAGCCCATCCTGACTCGCAGACAGCACTGATATCCTGATAATGCCAAGCATCCTGCAAAGGCTCTTTATCCCCCTTCCTTGCTTCTCTGAGGTTGGAGGGAGGCCGGTAGACTTATGCACTTTATAGAAGAAGAAACGGAGGTAGAGACAAAACAGCTTTCCCAAGTCTGTTTGACAGACCAACAAGAGAGTAGAGAAGGTACCGTCCATGCGATGCTTTGTATCTGCTCCTAGATGAGCAAAATGAAGTGTAGATAATGCATGTTATTGAGAATTCAAATAACAGTGTTTAGTTATCTCAAAATAGGGGCTTGACAGTGACTTTTTCCAGGCTGAAATACTCAGATAATGCCTGCTATTAGTTTCCCAGTGTTACTGCTTCATTATACACTCCCTGCTTTCACATATAATTGTTGGGAGGTAAGGATTCTTTGTAAGATAAATATTAGGGCTTGACTTTTTTTATCCTCCTCAACTCCCAGCAATTTGCTGAGCCATAATCAGTGGTGAGTAGATATTTCCCACTGGGTTTACGAGAGACCTGTTCTCTGTGCACGCGCTCAGACCAGCGTTAGTGAACGTCTAGAGGGGGAGTGAAACCACAGCTCAAGGTCAGCCTCCTCGAGCCCCTGCAGGTCCTTTCTGATTGTCAACATATATCAAGGTTGTCTGTTTATTCTGGAAGCCAAACAGTAAGAAAAGAATTAGAAATCTGTGGGCATATGTCTCGGAAAGCCTCGACTGTAGAAGTAACATTTTTTTTTTTGAAGTCTGAGGATGATTAAGCATCTCTCTAAAAATTCCAGTGGGCCTGTGTGTACTCTACATACCCATTCCTAGTATGGTTTCTCTTCCAAAGCATAACACACATTTTTCAGGGGTGAAATCCAAGACAAACATTCTTTCACCCTAGGTGACCCCAGTGGGTGGTGAACTCTTTTTAGTGACTGGAAAGTTAAAGCATCCCAAAGTTGACTGTGACCTTTGAGTTCCAGACTGCAGCCCTGACGACTTGCTTAGTTCTACAGCTTCAAAACCAACTCTGTAATCACTGCTCTCAAGAGAACTCTGGCTTCTGTGCACAGAAGCCTCTCTAGGGAGAGACAGAGGCTGGGCTCTGTCATTCCAGAAAGGCCTAGGCTCTGTCATTCCAGAAAGGCCTAGGCTCTGTCATTCCAGAAAGGCCTTTGTTCATACCAGCTCCAACGTGTGATGCACAGTTTTTCAGATAATGTGCACTTTTGCACTAAGGAAAAAACCTTGAATTCATCATACAGGTGGCCCCTGATTTTAATACAGATTAATCTATGCACTGAGAAAGCAGACTACACACCATATTTATAAAAAGATTTATGGAATTCAAACATAGGACCATTAAGTAGAAGTTCAAATAATAGAGTACCTTATGGCAAATATATGCAATATATATTTAAACCAAAAATAAGAGATGACGAATTACTAAATAAAGAACTTATCATTTAGAAAATAGGTTATACAACTTTCAAAGGGCTTTTAAATATATATAATTTATAGGAAATTGATTTGCATGTAATTCACAATATATGATACAAAATCAGCTACTTTTTTTTAAGGTCAACAATTATTTGAACCAGGGGTTGGCAAACTATTGTCCTCAGTCGTTTTGTAAGTAAAGTTTTATTGCAACACAGCCAGATCTATTTGTTTCAGATTATTTATGGCTCTTTTGGGGATACAATGTCAGAGTTGGGTAGCTAAAACATAGGTCCACAAGCCTGAAATATTTACTATCTGGCCCTTGAAGAAAAAGTATGTCAACCCCTGTTATAAACAGAAAAAGATTGTTTCTATAAAAAGGTATTTTATGGAACTAGTCATCATGTTTGTATTGGTTGTTGTCTTTTAATCTCCTATAGAAAATTATTTTCAGTTGGTAACTGACATAAATGAGAATTCAGGATTCACTTTATGAATTTCCTTCACAGTCAACTCTTCTGAAATACACTCTATTGCAAAGTAAGATTAACAGTATCTGCTGATCGGTGTGGACTTGTACATTTTTATTATTATTGGTATTCCACCAAATGAAAGCTGAGCATCTGTAAATGCTTGGTGATGGATTGAATGGGCAATAATTTGCAACTGAACTGTCTGAGATATGTCATCATTATCACATAATATTTATCTTATGAAGAGTTACAGTCGGTGTAACACACAGCTCCAGTTTGAGGGCAGACTTGACTTTACAGGTTTGTGGATCGTCCATAAACAGACTGCTGCCACTGAACTCACGCTGAAGAATACAGACAGAAGACTCTCCTTTTAGGAAATCGTGCACCGTGAAAGACTCGTAAACCAGAAACCTCACAACATTGTAGTAGATGTTACCGTTCAGATGAATGGCCTTTGTGTGTCCTCAACATGTTCTCAAGTAACATTCATGTCTTTACTGCTACAGGTTATATTTTCATTTTCATATGTTATGGAAAAGCAGCCTTTAGCTCTTCTTTTTTCTCACTTAATATTCCTTAGTAAATAGAATTTTAACACGACAAATTTGGATTCATTGGAGAGCAAATATTTGCAGGAGTGGGTCTGTGCACCTGTCACTGCGAAGCTCCTGCCAAGCAAACCCCGGAGAAATGGAGAAACACCTGGATAGCATCCTTACTGCGACAGAAGCTCTTCTTTTTCTGAATTCCAAAAGCGTTTGAAGTTGTGCATCTTTTGCATTGAAGTCAAGTGGCTTGTGTACATATGGTAGCTTCCCTTCAGTTGTAAGTTCTCAGAGGGAAGATCTTCCCTCATCTTTATATGCTCTGCTCCTTTCCTCCACAACATAAACAGGGCCTGATACAAAATGGGGGCTTACTATTGGTTAAATGAATGCCACATGAGTTCCAGGAATGACTTGAGAGCAAATGCAGAAGGGAAGTGGGGGGGAGGCATTAGCTTAGATTTCATGGTGTTTGAGTTTGACATCCTCTCCACAACACTAAGACCAACACTGAGGAGAATTGTTTCCTGAATCTGAGAGCAGCAGATGCATTTCCTCTTCTGCCATTTTTCTTTCTCGTGGGGAAAAGCAGACAAGAAGGTCCTACAAAAGTATTGGAGGTGTTTGTTCTTATCAGCCACTAGTGATTGTGGCAAATTCTGTTATTGGTTTCAGTTGGTGTCCCAGGCTGTGGGATGAGCACTTTGGAGTCTGGGGAGCTGGAGACCCTGAGTTGGTCCTGTGTGTGTGCGCCTGGCATACGGCTGACATGCTGTGAACTCTGATTTATCCATTTGTCAGTGGAGATATTAACATATATCTCAAATGGTCATTGTGAGGAGCAGATAGGTACACAGGAAAATTCCTGGCACAAAGTAGGTAAGGAATAAATATTAGATACTTTATTGTTTTTACTATTGCTGCTGCTACTACTGCTATTACTCCTCCTGAAAAAGTAGTAGTAGCCTGGGTTTCTGGAAGCATCCTACCCACGTCCTCACCCCACTCACCAGAGCTTATCTCCTGTGTATATTTTCTGGGAGGATAAGAAGGATGCTGGATCTAGTAGAATATATCTCATATTGGAGTAGTATATTTTTTAATTAATTTTTATTGGAGTATAGTTGATTTACAATGTTGTGTTAGTTTCTGCTGTACAGCAAAGTGAGTCAGTTATACATATACATATATCCACTCTTTTTTAGATTCTATCTCCATATAGGTCATTACAGAGTATTGAGTAGAATTCCCTGTGCTATACAGTAGGTTCTTATTAGTTACCTGTTTTATATATAGTAATGTATTATGTCGATCCCAATCTCCCAATTTATCCCTCCCCTCCCCCTTTCCCCCTTGGTAACCATAAGTTCGTTTTCTACATCTGTGATTCTATTTCTGTTTTGTAAATAGGTTCATTTGTACCATTTTTTTTAGATTCCGCATATAACCAATATCATATGATATTTGTCTTTCTCTGGCTGACTTACTTCACTCAGTATGACAATCTCTAAGTCCATCCATGTCATTGCAAATGACATTATTTTGTGCTTTTTTATAGCTGAATACTATTCCATTGTATATTTGTACCACATCTTCTTTATCCATTCCTCCGTCGATGGACATTTAGGTTGCTTCCATGTCCTGGCTATTGTAAATAGTGCTGCAGTGAAGATTGGGGTACATGTATCTTCTCGAATTATGGTTTTCTCTGGATATATTCCCAGGAGCGGGATTGCTGGATCATAGGGTAGCTCTATTTTGAGTAATTTATTTTTTAAGGAAGTAAAATTCTCACAGACTCCAGAGAATGCCTGTACAGGCCAGTTTGAGAAAAATTGATTTAAAAAATAAATTTTAATGTTGGAGATATTTCTTTTCATTGTCACTTATCTCTGCAAAAAGAACACAACTTAATTTCGTATCCCAAAAGACACCTGTTTGAGAAGCCCTGCTTTCATGTTCTGCTATAAGCACATCAACCTGGACTATAGGTCAGGCTGGCCCTTTAGAGCTGAGGAAGCAGAGAGCACTTACTGAAAGGGAGGGACTGAGAGGCTTGCCAGACTCCAGATGTCCAGAGGATGAGACATGGGTACCAGGCAAGAAAGATGGACGTCACAAGGAGGAGGTGGTGGGCAAGAGGGGGAAGGAGCAGCCTGGAAGCTGACTTCATTGCTTCACTGTCTTGCCTCAGGGCTGTCCTGAGGCAGCATTAGATCAAATGTTTACCACAGTACTTGGCACCTAGTAGAATGTTGTTCCCTTTCCTTCCTCTTTCCCCTGAAAAAGACTGTCCTTAGCTATAGAAGCAATGAAGCTGCATAGACAGCTAAAAGGTGTGCCATTAAAACAGACTTTTTCTACTTTTCCAAAGGGCAACTTTACCCCCTGCTGAACTAAACTCAGACCCAAGCTTCCTTCTCTGAGCTTTTAGAACATTTAGTGCCTGGGGAGTCATTTGGCAATAATCGAGTACTGTTTTATTGCTAGGATTCTTTTATATGTATACATTTATAAGGCCCTGGAGCCCCTAACTTGAAATTTGTTTTTGCTTCAGAAGTTCGGCTGTAAGGAGTCTCTCCAAATCAAGTGTAACAACTGCAACAAATAATATATTAACTAATGGTTAAGTACACATCTAGGCTGTGACAGCCTGTTTGACTTGGGTTGTAGGTGAACTGTGACTGGCTCCTAGAGCTGGGTCAGGAGCTTTGCAGTTTGTACGGTGAAGGAATGCCTCCTTCACCATCTCATCCTGCCCTCACCACCCCTACCCTCTGTCTTCCCCTTCACCACACTTCACCACTTCCTGGGTGAAGAACCAGCTAGGGCAAAAGTTCTGAAATTTTTCTTTGGTACCTTCTGCCAAATTTAGCTTTTGACTGGATAATCTTGGTTAAACCATGAGTAAATAACCTCCTAGGGTCTAATCAGCCTCAGTGTGAGAAGTTGTCAAACCAGAAGAGCAGAGGAGCATACACCAACTCGTGCCTGTCTTGCAAACCTCTCCTTGCGGAGGTATTTTTAAGAGCAGGTGCCTTATTTATTAGTCATTAGATTTGATTTTAGGCATCCTCTCTGCTAATGGGTGAGGTTGTGTTCCTGTCTTGTCCTGTCTTGCTTGGCATGGGGTGTTGTTTGGCATGGGGTGTCCAGCCCTGGAGCTTGCTGGTCATTGAGTCAAGCTGGGTCTTAGCGTTGAGACGGAGATCTCTGGGAGAGCTCTTGCCAATTGATATTCTGTGGGGCCAGGAGGTCTCTGGTGTAATGTGGACAGCTTTGACCTTAATTTACATCCTGCTCAATTGGTTCTAGTAAGGTAGCATCTGCTTCAAAAAAGGGCTTCAGATCAGCACAGACTCTTAGCACTGTGCCTTTACGTTTTCTAGAGAAGACTGTATTTTTTTTTAAGCCATTGGAGCATAATCAGAGTCCATATTAACTTGCTTCCCAACGAATTTCACCAGGATGTGAATAGCCTGGTTTCAGGACTTACTGAAGCTCAGGTTCTTTTGTCTCAGCACAGAAGGAATTCAGGGTGAGGCAAAGTGTCAGGCAAAGACTGAGTTCATTAGCATAGGACCCTCCCACTCCTTTTGGAGAAACCGGAGACTAAGAGGGAAGAAGTACATCAAAAACATCCAGGGAGTCTAGGCGCTAAAATGAGAACAATTGGGAAAAGAAAGAAGATGTTTTCAGATGAATAGAAGCTGGGGATGAAAGAAGCAGCCTCCTCAGGCAGCTGAGGAAAAGAAGGAAACTGAGTCCAGAAGATTAGAAGTGAATTAGAATGATTTGAAGTCGTAGGAGACCAAGATTTCTCAAGGTACCAAAAGAAAGGAAGCTCAGCCCTGTTCAGGCTGCAAAATGAAAGCTCCCTTCAAGAGAGATCCATATGGCTAATTTGACAAGCGCTGATTTTCCCCTCTTCCCTCTGAACCCATAATTACTTCCTTCTACTCACATAGCCTTGACCATCGTCACCACCTATAAAAAACTATTTCCAATTACTACTTAAGGGATAACCCAAAAACATTTTCTTTAGGACTACTTTCTCTGAAAAACAGACTTGGAGGTAAAGGGCAGGAGGCTTTATTGGTCCATCCAGAGTCACAGCAAGAGGCTAAATCCTATAAGATGTCAATATAACCAGGTCAACCCCAAGGATCCTAAAGTGGTGGCTCTTGGTGTATATGCCCATCAGAATCATCTGTGGACATTTTCAATAAATATAAATGCCATCTACCTCAGATCTACTGAATCAGTCTTCATTGATTCAGGCATATTGTATTCATAGGACTGCTATGTAGCAAATTACCATAATCCTAGAGGCTTAAAACAACAGAAATTTAATCTATCACAGTTATGGAAGCCAGAAGTCAAAAATCAAGGTGACGTTAGTGTTGATTCCTTCTGGATGCTCTGAGAGAGAATTTGTTCCTGTTTCTCTCCTAGCTTCTGGAAACTGCTAGCAATCGTTGGTGTTCCTTGGTTTGTAGATTTAACACTTCAGTCCCTATCTCCATTTTCACATTGCCTTCTCCCTGTGTCTCTATGTCTGTTCTTCCTTTCTTTTTTCTTTCTCTTATAAGGACACCCATCATTGACTTTAGAGCCTTAATCCAGGATAACCTCATCTTGAGATCCTTACCTTAATTACATCTGCAAAGACCTTTTTTCAACTAAGGGCTCATTCAGAGGTACCAGAGGTTAGGACTTGGGCATATATTTGGAGAATATAATTTAACCCACTACAGATATGTATTTTTTAAATTGAAGTATGGTTGATTTATAATATTGTGTTAGTTTCTGGTGTAGCAAAGTGATTCAGAGATAGATGATAGATAGATAGATAGAGAAATAGAGAGTTATTCTTTTTCAGATTCTTTTCCACTATAGGTTATTACAAGATATTGAATATAGTTCTCTGTGCTATACAGTAGGACCTTATTGTTTATTTTATATGAAATAGTTGTACATAAGTTTTTTTTTTTTTAATTTCCTCCACAAATATTCTTCACACACCCCTGCAAAGAACTCTGACCTTAACTTTTTAGCCTACCATGTCTCCAGTGCTTGGGAAATGCGGGAACATGCAAAGTTAAACAGGCTTCTTTATCACAGAACCACTCAGAGTCTCTAATCTGTTTGGGTGCGTTGTGAATATCCAAGAGAAATAAAAGAACCACAGCACTTTCTGAAAATAGTTGACCAGGGAACTTCTTTTCAAGGGATTACCTATTGCTACCCCAGTGGCCACTAGTGTTCAAAGGAGCACAGGTGGCTAGTGATTGTGGCACTTCTGCAGCTGTGCTCAATGCTGAGGGCATGGCCTGGGTCTAGCACGTGAGTCTACCACAGCGTTCAAACATTTAGATTATCGATGTCTGTACTGACCCTTCCCCGAGTATGTGTGAATCCTTCGTTAAATATACAAAGGGGTTTCCCTAGACAATTGGTATATGTGCATGGATTTTTAGAAGTCATCTAGTCTTGAGTCTTGCTTTCAGCCATTTTTATGGAAGGAGCCTAGTAAAATAGTAGGGTGATAGAGTGGAGAAGAGGGGAATGGAAAGGGGAAAGGTAGCCAAGATCACACAGTATGCTTTTTTTTTCTGAAAAAAGCTCAGAATAGCTGAAAAAAGACGAAATTACTTCATCATTTCTATTCTTATCATTACAGTCCCTTAAAAATGACATCAAAACATGAATGGCATCAGTAAGTTCATAATGATACTTTTTTAAAAATGGTCACCTTTGGAGGTTACTAGGACCTCTACTCATTATTATAAAAACTGATACATCAGGGAAATAATCAAGCAATTACCTTGAATTTTTGTACGAATTGCATTTCAGGGTGAAGGAAAGTTGTTTTCTTTTGCTTGTTATTGTTCTTTATACAGACATACTTAGCTAATAAATGCAGATGAAATGGCAGGATTAGAGAAATCCCCAGTTTAGAAGCCCTAATGACATAGTGATTTAGACAAGATCATCAGTGAATGATAAAAGTATGTAAGTATGCTGTATTCTAGGTGAATCAGGCTGACAACATTTTGAACACAGATCAGTCTTGTCATCATATGACATAATATGTCCCTAATACAGGAGTTCACAGCTACCCATGACAGATTCTTTCCATGAGAGGAGAACAGAATCAAATTAAGCCTCTGGATCTAATGCCAGTTTATAGGAAATAACAGGTCAAGAGGGATATTTTAAATCACTCTTTAAGAATTCGGTAAGCTAAAGGAAACTATCTTCAACCAAAACAATGATGTAATTTAAAAAAAGAGAAAGGAAGTATCATGGATTTGGACAGACTTGAGACATTGCATGGACCTAGTTTGTATCCTGATTCAAACTAATAGCCAAAAGAAAATTTTTGAGACATTTTGGGAAATTTGAGCATAGACTGGATATTAGATGATATTTAGGGATCATTATTAATTTATTAGGTGTGATATTGGATTCTTGTTTTAAATGAGAGAGTCCTTAGCTTTTAAATATACATATGTAGGTAGTTACGGGTAAAAGCAGATGATTAAAAAAAAATAGGTTAAGAAAATACAAAACAGGATAGGTCAAATGCTGATAATTGTTGAAGCTGGGTGGGGAACATATAGTGGTTCATTAAACTGTGCTCGCTGTTTTTGTGTGTATTTGCAAATTCCATAATAAATGTAGAGTAATCCATCATGAACAGATGATCTCAATCCCCACCCCCAAGAAAACACAATTCACATCCCCAATGGAAACCATGAATTAGCTTTACTGGTGACCAGAATTCCATCTATGAAAAGTGGAAAAGTCTTTATATGAACACATTAGTTTAGAAAATTGCTATGGGAAAACCAGAAAATGTGGAGTTCTAGCTAACTAGACATGCGTTGTGTTGAAGTGTGTGGTCCTGAACGGTTCATGCTGAAAGATGATACCCTGTTTTCAAGTGGCAAGGAAAACAACTTGTCTAGAATTTAAGACTATGGCTCTAGGTCATATTTGAACTCAATTGGGCTGAAGATTTCATTGCTGCTGTTACCTACCATGGTGAATTTGCTTGCACACAAGCTCTGCTATAGGTCTAATGTTGGTGCAAGCAATTTCCTAGAACTGAAGTCACATTATAGTGAACAGTGCTGTGTCCCTGTAGAGATTCCAAGATGATGTGACAATGGAGTGTTTACATTCTGCCGCCTTGGATTAGCCTCTTACCGCTCCTAAAACAAGAAAGAAAGAAAGAAAGATAATCAATAGGCTTTTGATTAAATCACAAACCAAAAAGAGAGGACAGAAGAGGGAACCAGTTAGCTGCAATTTTCTAAATGCAGGCTTTTTCTTATTTCTACTTTCCAGCTGTCTGTTCTTGAAGGTCCAACTTTAAGGCTTGCCATTTTCAAGCCTACAGGAAATGTTGGCAATATGGCCACCCCTGTCCTTGTCCATGCCACTCGGCCTACTTCCTCTCCACTCCTGCCCTGCTGTCCTAGGTCAGGGGCTTAGAGGCTGAGAGCACTGCAGGTAGCATAGTCATTCAAGCCCATATAAATAGAAGGAAATCTAAGTGATAACCAGAAATAATGGAATTTCATTTCAAAGACTGTTCAGTTCCCTTAGTGTTGCTGACTGATTTCTAAGAGGCCTGGGCTCAGCCGTTGGATGTCTCAGAACCCAGGAGAGGAATCATTTGCACCATAGGCATCTGCTTGTTGGCCTAAAAGCTATCAAAATTGGTTCATAATTTAGCTTGCTCTAAAAAGAAAAGGAAACCCCATACACCTGAGAAGTAATTCCTAAAATATAAACATGAGACACATACCTAGACATGTCTTCCCACCAAGCCATCCTTTATGGTTTCCCACAATGTTATCGTCTACTCCTCCTGCACCTAAGGTTCCATGGAGCAGGAAAAGTCAAAGAATGTCAAGGTTCTATGAAACATTTTCAACCAGAGGCTTTAGGCAAGCCAGTGAGAGGTGTACTGGAGATGAAGTATCAATCTCTACCCCATCAGTGTCAGAGAGCTGGAGGGTGTTCTCTCTTAGCTGATTACAAATGAACCCAGCACATCTAACCCCAGGCTGTTCCACTCATTTATCATTTCTCTCTTTGCCAGACCGAATACATGCCCATATGTCAAGAAAATGGTGGCTTTCAGTCTATAGTGGACTGGCATTTTGTCATGCAAGCTAATATGGGTGAGTCTGCATCACCCACAGTAGAAGTAAAAGCTTTCTGATACATGCACGCCAATGATCACAGCAGCACTGTTTACAATAGCCAAGACATGGAAGCAATCTAAGTGTCCATCAACAGATGAATGGATAAAGAAGATGTGTGTGTGTGTGTGTGCGCGCGTGCGCACGCGCACACGATGAGATATTCCTCAGCCATAAAAAAGAATGAAATATTGCAGTTTGCAACAACATGGGTGAACGAAGAGATGATCATACTAAATGAAGTCTCAGACAGAGAAAGACAAATATTATGTGATATCACTTATATGTGTAATCTAAAAAATAATACAAACGAATCTACTTACAAAACAAAAACAGACTCACAAACATAGAAAACAAACTTATGGTTACCAAAGGGGAAGGGGGGGTGGAGGGGTAAATTAGGAGTATGGGATTAACAGATACACACCACTACGTGTAAAATAAACAAGGATTTACTGTATAGCATAGGGAGCTATAATCAATATCTTGTAATCTGAAAAAAGAATATACATATGTGTGTATACATGTGTATATATATATATATATATGTGTGTGTGTGTGTATAACTGAATCGCTTTGCTGTACACCTGAAACAAACACAATTTTTTAAATCAACTATAGGTCAATGAAATAAAAAAAGTAAAAGCTTTCTTTTTATTCATCTGGGTAAATAAGCAAAAGACAGATCTAAAATACATCAGAGTTCCAAGAGAACAGAGATTTCTGCTTTGTTCCTTGCTGTGTACTTAGCACCTGGAACTAGCCCGTAGTGGATATGAATGAAATATCTATCCACTCTTTCATCCATAAAGGAATGGATGGTCCTGCAGGACAGAAGTTCCCTGTGCTTAGATGAGTCATTATCTTACAGGCTCAGAGCCACGATGTCAGTCCTGCAAACTGACTTGAGGTGCATGGGGATGTCCTGCCACAAGGCAGATCAACTGAGGGCATCCTGAGACCCCACAGTGGCCGCCAGCATGCTAACCTCCATTCCCTTGCCCATCCTAGATTTCCAAACGAGGAGTCACTGTGGTAACCAGACTGGGAATCATGTCTCCCTTACTTTCTCATATTGGGGTTTGGGGGCTTTATTTTCTTTTTTGGCTTCTCAGTATCTGAAGTTGTTGCTCAGAGAAGCATATTAAACCATGACTCTTCCATTATCATGCATTTCTGTTACCAACAGAGGAGGTAAATGAATCACTTAAAATGAAACAATTCCATTCTCTTCAGTACACTCTAAACATAGCCTTAGCTTTGTAATTATAGTAGTTGGGTGATGCTGCTGAGAAAATGGCGTAATTATAACATTATGGTTGAGAATCATCTGAGTAGAAAACACTGAGCTGCACTGTGCAAAGTTTAAGATGGGATTATGGTCCTTTTTCAATATGAATAAGACTAATTAGCCAACTGCCACTGAGAGCTTTGTAGTGTGATATTAATAGTGTAGTCAAATCAAGAGCCAAAGTAAAAATGAAGGGAAAATCTAATTCTCATATGTTCCTAGGAGTCTTCCATGCAAGCGTAATGCAGAGCAGAGAAGCTCATCAACTGGAAGGAAGCAGAGAGAAAATCACAGACAGCTAGCTTAGAAAAACCAGCACTCGAGCTTGTTTTTCCCTCTTCCCTCCTGGCAAAAGGGCCTTACGTTAGGCATATCAAGTACCCAAAGTTGTATTTCCTTGAATATAGCTTTTAGAGTTTTTACTTTAAAATTTTGAAATATGTTGTATTTCCCTGAGTATGGCTTTCTTTCCCTTTAATAGACTTGTTCAGTGGTCCTAGAGTTTACTCTACCATAAATTAAAGAAGATCAGGTGTTCTGTACCCTAATTGAGGGCTTGATGACACTGTGTGCATTTGTCAGATCGTTGAAGTATAAATTTAAATTTGTGTTTTCACTGTGTATAAAGTTTATCTCAATTTTTTTAATTTAAAAAAAAAAATTTTAAGACCAGAGATTTCCAGCAACAAGAAGTATAAACAAGTAGAAAGAGCATAGTCAGAAAACCGGGCCTAGAGTAGCTGCCCCACCATGTGAAAGTCACGGACCTCTTGAGGCTCTTCCCTTTATTTTCAAAAATAGGAATATTTATATTTAGACTCTCGCCTTTACAGGGGTTGGGTGTGACCAAGATGTGCACATTGCTTGCAAGTGTTCTAGGACTCTGTAAGCCATAAGGGGTTCTCAAAGGAGAAGAAATTGTGGGCTGTTCCAAACAGTGAAGCAGGATGGCAGAGACTCTGTCATGGAACCAGACTCTCTGGTTAATGTCTCCGGTGAAGGAGGACATAGCCAGCAGTGCAAGGAGTTTGTGGACATGTGTGTATATGTTTTGGAAGAGGAAAAGGGAAATAATTTGTCTTCCTGGCTTCATCTCTATTCCTGGCTTTTCCTAGAGCCTTATTCCTCTCTTTACCCAAAGCCTCAGAACGGGGACTTTTCACTCCCTTTGTTAATAAACAACAGAAAGCTGACATTTTGCTTAGCTTTGTCTTACCCTACTTCCTTAGTATGACTGTTCTAAATTAATAATAATAGTAATATTATATTATACAGTATATACTATACATTATATACTATGTATATGATAGTGTATATATAGTATATAGTGTACATTATATTATATACTACATACTATAATATATAATAGTAACTATTATTATTACTGTTGTTATTATTACTGAGAGAAATTAAAATGGTAATAGAAATGAATAGAAATACTTCCTGTACCTGACGGGCAGCTTGTACGGCAACTGCCTGCAGATTTGGGTCGTTTCAGACTTTGCTTGTTTTTGTAGCATCCTCAACAAACTTATGACAACTTGGAGTGCCTTTAGCCCTTAAGATCCTGTCTCTTAAACCTGACCAATATATCTTGTTCTTGGAATCAGTAATGATAATCTTTTCTAAGAGGTTCAAAAAGCACAAGTGATTTTCCTAAAACTTCCATCAAATGAGAGGAGTATTTGAAAAATGAAACTGAAAGGAGCGGTCCTCTGAGAAGCCTGCCCAAGCGCTTGGACTCTGAGTCAGGCAGTCGTGGCTGGAATTCTGACACTGCTACTTCCTAGCTGTGGGATTTTGGACAAATCACTTAACCTCTGAGCCTTAAGCTGCTGATCTGTAAACAAAGATAAATGCTACCTGCTTTATAAGTATGCATAAAAATTTCCCCTGAACATGATGTTAGTTTCCTTCCTTCTTCTATCCAGCTATGAAAATCTGTGGTTTAGGAAGTCATGAACATTTCATTAGCACAAGGGAAAGTATATAAATATACCAAACCCAAGATCTGAGATCCTTGAGAACATTTTTTTAAAGGGGTGCTAATTTGGAATGTTATCAATGAAATAAGGAATATTTGTAAAATAATAACAGTAATTAATTAAAAACAAATAAACAAAATATTTTAATTAATGAATCTGGGAAAAATAAACTGAAGATAAATATTCAGAGAAAGAGGAAATTATCAAAGCAGTAAGATACAGGGCACCTGATATTTGCAAAGTAATAGAAGCCTTAAAACCCCATTAAAGAGAAGACAAAGCCAAAAAGGCTGGTTCTCCTTAAAGGGCTTTTGAAAACTGACACCTGGAAAATTATGGTCTACTCCCTGGGGCTTATTTCCCACTCTGGAAAAGCAACCTCCTCTTGCACAAAAAGAACAGCCAGGAGATGAAATGATTTACCGGAACCTGTGAACATAATTAAATCCGAAAAGCATGATCCTGAGCATGGAGTGGAGGTGATTTCTGCAGAGATTTTGAAAATAAAGTAGCTCAGTACAAGGATTTGGTTTGACTGCTATAAAGCAGTGTGACAGGTTGAAAAAATGGAGAATGTTCTGGAAATCCTGTTTACTTTGGTGGTGAGCCAGCCATTCAGGGGAGAAACCAGAGTCCTTTTCTTTAAGAAATGTAGGTTTCAGTTGGAAGCAAAAAAATAGAAAGGTAGGTTTCAACCTAGTGCATTGGGAATATTTACTGAGCACCTATTATGAGCATAAAACTATCTTAAATGACCTAAGGAGTGAATGTTTAGGGGGCCAGGGGTTAGAAAGAGAGAAGACATGGCCCTTGGACCTGAAGCCTTACAATTTATTTGAGGGCTTTTTGTCCCCATTTTCCTTACACCATGATGTTATTCAAAGTCATACAAGAGGCCACATAAATTTACTGGGGATAATATTACAGAGAGCAGCAGTGACACTTAAATGCTTCCATTATATTCGCTACCCCAGTTATCTGTAGTTGCCTGGGGAAATTGCAAGCAAGGACAGGAAAATGCCAGTACCAGCCAGTTCCAGATAATGAAATTATTTGCTCCAAAAACTTTCACTGTATTACTAAATTAGATTGGTTCGGACTAAAAAGTAATAGGACTGATTTTCTTATGTGACTCATGAATTAATTTAACTCTAAAGATAATTCCCAAGGAAGAGTTTTAAAAGTCCTTTGAGTAGTAACAACCTCACTGGGATTTATTTAAAACTTCCCAAGGTACTCACTTTTAAAGATAATGTTATTTAAATATATGAATGCCAGCATAATGATTAAAATGGTAAGTTTTATTACTTTGTAATCACATCAAGCGCTAATAGTTGAAATAAAATATGTGAGATTACTGAATGTGATGATAATATATAGAATATAGAAGTCTTTTTTATGAAGCGCACGATTGCTGTAATTGTAGTTGTCCTTTTGGAACCCTGAACCAGATGCCCCAAGTAAGTGGGTAACATAGCCTTTATCTTGAGCACCTATCCAAGCATTGTAAATTCATGAGTGCAGGTGGCCACTGTCAGCCTAGAGCTATCAACTCCAAGGTGATTTTAAATGGTTAGAAGTCTTCTTTAGAATGAAATGGACTTAGTATCCAACCTGTTCCATAGGGACTTTGCTGGAACAAAGTGGAGTTGTCAAATACGGGAAAGAGATCAAGAAATAGGGTTTTCCTGATTTCTCCATCCTAGTAAAAGCGTCCTGCATGGGTAGTAAGGATCCCCAGAGCGATTCTGGGAGACTTTCATGAATGTTGCCAAGGCTAGGGCTTCCTATGATTGAATCCCAAAGAAACCACACTGCTCACGTGTTCCCCTAAAGTGTGTCTGGTTCACATCTGAGAGGCAAAGTCTCTATTTTATGATGGTTTTGTCCCAAGTAACCTTCAGTAACCTTCAGACTCCACCCAGCCACATCTCTAATCTTTCCATGGCCTTCCATCATCTTGCACACTGTAAGAGGGGTTAGTGAACCTCCAGATTCTCAAGGTTGGACCAGATTTTGAGTGGATACCCTGTACAGTGTTGAGAATGAAACAGAAAACTTGGTGCATGGTAGCCTTTTATCAGTAGGGAATTGAGACGAGCTGGCCAGGGGCCCCAAATTAGTAGACACACATGGACCAAGAGACACACCTCTCTCTCAGCTGGGCCATAGTGTATCCTGGAGCTATGAGAAGTGGGAGAGACGTACTCCTTTGAGTGACATGCTGAACTGTTCTGTCTCTCCTTTCTCTTCTCCGTTTTCATTTATTCTCTCTCTCTCTCAACTGTCCAGCAAATGTGTTTACTCAAAACCTTTTTCTAGACTGATATTATCAAGCCAGAGATGGATGGTAGTTTTGTATTAAAAGGGAAAGTTGTATTAGCTGATTTCATTTGGTGGGACTTCTGCTATGTTCTCAACTTAAGCATTATGTCCCAGTACAAGTATTTTTAAAGTGTGCCTTTCAACCTGATAGTATATTTGCCTCAGCCATGAATTAAACTCTTGATTTTAAAAGATTAACCCAAAAAACTACAAAAGAAAAAGGCACTGTTTTAAGTTCTATAAATGACCAATATATTTAACTATTTGGGGGCATCATTCAGTTGTGTTTGTTTTCGTTTAGGATCATTCAAAAAGGGAAATGTGTTAAGTGCTACTTTATTGTATAGTGTGCTGATGCACAGCTTTCAAATTACAAGTCATAAACCAGGAATTGCTGGCCAGAGGAAAGTTCAAAATTAGAATCTGGTAAATTCTCTGCCGCAAGAATTAAGTAAAATGTTGCACGCATCCCGCTCCTTATACCAAACAGACAAGATGAAAGTACTAGATTTTGTAGCACAGGTAGTTGTGACAACTATAGGGAATTCTGAACTTTCAAACTTCAAATTCTGAACTCAAGTTTTTTTACCTTAAAAAATAAAATATGGTCTTTAAAAGTAGGTCTTTAAAAATGATGACACTGCTACAGCATGAATTTTCAAAATTACAGTCTGTGTATGGTGGGTATGGCTACCGTGTCAGATGGGGTCTCTAGTCTAATGAGTGCCTGCTTTTAAAGACCGTGTTCTTATTTCTTCTTTTTCTTACCCTATGATTTCACTGACCTAAATGGGTTTTACTACTGTTCATGTCACAGAGGCCAAAATGGGTTATTAAAATGGGTTATTGCATTAAGAAGAAATTGAGATATTATTTTAGTTCATAAAACACTAGCAAAGTTATTATTTGATGCAGAATTGTAAGGAAGGTTTGTAATCATTGAGAGGAGCAAAAATCAAAGAAAAACACAGATTGTTTACGGTTGCAGTGTTGAAGACATTCATCATCAGACTTACTACCTGGAAATGCTTTATTAACAGACACTTTACATATTTAAAATCATTAGTAATTCTCATAACAGTCCTGCTACTATCCTTATGTAATGGATGAGGACTGTGCACAGGAGAATAAGTGACTTGCTCAGAGCACGCATAGCTAAGAAGTACAGAGCTGCGATTCAAACCCAGCCATCCTGACTCAGGTACCGTTGCTCATTACCACCGTTCTGTGCTGCCTCTGTATATCGTCTTGTTGTAGAACTCTTCTTCTAGAATAATGGGAAGTAGTGATATAAAGAGATTGAGAGTATGGGCTTTGAAATAGGACTTCCTGGGCATGGTGCTTCCCATCTCTGGGTCAAAGTTTTCCTATCTTTACCATGGGGTACCATCAGTCCCTATCTCATAGTACTCGTTAGAAGGATTAAATGAGATAATACACCAAAAGCTCTGAGTACAGGACCTGACAGATGGCCTGTTCAAGAGCTAACAATAAGTATTAGCTCTTGTTATCATAATAAATGTATTAACATCAACCTTAGTATGTGAATTATGGTAGCCAAATTTCCTGGGTGAGAGATGATTAACATTTATTAAACAGGCACTTTTTAGAGTTTATCTCACAAAAAATTCAGTAAGATAACTCTTACATTCCCATTTCACTGAATTTGAGAACACTCAGACCACAGGAAAATATAGTATTTTCTAAAATCAAATAAGCAAGGATTCAAACTCAGAGAACACAGGCCCCAAAGCCTCAGCTCCTTCTACCACCCTTGTCTTGTTCTAAACCCCAGGTTTCTTCAGCCAATCCTTACATTGATCAAAAACACCAATGCAAAACAGAGGCAATAGGAAAACAGAGAAAAGAGAGAAAAATTAATATTACGCTTGTGAAATTACATCAGGGACATGGTAACAAATGTAGCACAGCTGTATTGGCTCACTGGATAACAACCGTGCTGCTCTGTGCTAAGACCTGTCTGAGTCCATAAATAAAGTTACATTAATAATTACGGTATGGTGAGAGACCACCCAGGAAATCTTGGTTGATATAGGAAGTGGCAGCTGTGGCTCCTAATTGAGAGCTATTGCTTCATGAATCAGTGCTGAACCATTGCTCCAGGGGGATAGTAAGTCTGCTCTGTCCATGGAAGATGTGAAACTCAACAGCTGACCCGACCACTTGTCAATGTTGACAATCCTATAAATTTCTCATAAGATGGGAACTCTATGTTCCAGTTCAAACCAAGTGAATATTTCCTGTTTGTTGACCTACAACTTCAAGGGTGCTAAGTCATCAGTTTAGAGAGATTCCTTTACTCCCCTTTGCTGTAAGGGTTATTATAGTTCTATTAAATGGTCATAAGGAATGCCTGCATATTTCCTTTTCGCCAGATACAGTAGCCTTTCCCTCTTTATTCCTATCTCCTCTATAGTTTTACTTTTTCTCTCATTTGTTTACTAATGGTACCCTGAATTTTAGAACCAGAAGGGTAGTGGCACAAAGGCAGTGGAAAATGTATACTGGTTGTGAATTTCAGAGATCTGATGCAAATCCCACCTCTGCGTTATATTAGCTGAATGAATTTAGATAAGACTTTTAACCTCTCCAAGTCTTACATCCCATTTATAAACTGCGGATAATACTGACTGCCTTCTATGGTTGGCTTGAGCATTAAATGTATGTGTTTCTGGAACATAGTTGCATGCAATAAGTGTTAGCTGAATCTGTCCCGGTGCCCTTGCCCCCCATGTGGGCAAAGACACATCTCAAAAGACCCAAAAGAGAGTGCCCTTTTCAAAGTGAAGATTTACAGTCTCTCCTTAAATGTAGCCATTCTTGTGTTTCATTTTCTTTGTGAGCCAGAAGTTGTCTTATATCTTACTGAAGTTCATAACATGAATATAATACTGTCTTTAAAAGGAAGACCCTAATGACCTCAGGCCAGCAGGAAAACCTCTGATCTTGTCTTTTCTCCCTTTGTGGTTACCAGACAACACATTGTGCCTGAGAGTTGAGACCCAAAAGTATACAAATCAACTAGGGGAATCAAAAATAGTGATTCCTAAGCCCCTCTCAGAGAATTGGTCAGGGGTGGGGCTCTGAAACTTAGATGTTTCTCAAGGTCCCCAGGTGGAGAGCACACTGGTCCCCCAGAGCCACTTTATATCTCTGCAGCAGGATTTATGCAGACCGTTGATCGCAGCTCCGCAAAGAAAAGGGAGCCAACATGGAGAAGACCACTGGGGCCATGGAAATGCCTCATCTGGAAGGGAAACTTCCTTTGTGCCTGCCCCAGAATGCCAGACAATTTTCTCCGTGACCACATCAACCTCTTATTTCTAAGCCATTGCTCATTCTCCTGTGCAGTTCAAAATACTGAATACATTTTTAGTAATTCTCTTGCTTATGAGAGTTCATTTGACAAGATTAATTATAGGAATAAACAGTTTATCCTGTAGTATCTTTCTGCTCTAATATCTGGGTCCTTCCTTCGCATATAGTTGCATTTTATCTGATGGGCAGATGCCTTCTCTTTAATATTCCTTGTACCTTTGTGCTTCCAACAGAGAATTCTTTAAGGATAAAGGCACTTGGAGAGCTGTAAGAGGGTAAGGTCCAGTTGTCTGCCTTGGACCTGTGTACCTAAACGTGTGCCTGATAAGTTAAACCCGAAGAAGGGATGAAAGCAGAATAGAAAGAAATGGAAAGAGTTTGGATATCAAGAATTTTAAAAATTAATGCTCTGTATTAACCTTAGTAGTCCCTAAGCCTCTGGCTTCATTTTGTTCATTCATCTGTAAAGCGATTATGCTCAAGTTATAGGTCACTGAAGTTTGGATTCTGTATCCCATTAGTAAAATAATTTTTGAACAGGCTCACAACATACATGTTTACATATTTGTAAATTAATGTATGTACAGTGTTCTAATATATTTTGTTCTAAAACATACATAAAAATATAAATGTTAAAGTCTTAAGTTAAACCAAGAAATATTATACAATATTTTAATGTTTGATAGAATAAAATACTTCCTGCCATGTGTTTGAAGAAGTTTACTTCTTCTGGAGGAGGAAGTCTTCATTTAACAGTTTGTGAAACACAGTTTGAAGGTTGGGTCTATGCTACATTTATTTCAATATTTTGTTTTAATGACAATCTCAGTCTCGTGTCTGAAAAGTGCGAGATGTACACCAAGTTAGATGTTAAAAAAAAATGAAGAGTAGTTGTAGAAGGTGTAAATCTATATTTCAAATAATGTTTAGGATAATTTCCCAGTTTGGAAATCAGCTTCCTATCAAATTTGATTAGAGCTATTCTGTGGGTAAGAAAAGCATCAGCTCAGCCATTGCCTTTTTGTTGACTTGGGCTGGCATTATTAGAATTACCTTCAATAAGAGATTTCTTTACATGAATATTTTTTCTTCAGTTTTTTTAATTGAAGTAGAGTTGATTTACAATGTTGTGCCAATCTCTGCTGTACAGCAAAGTGACTCAGCTATACACAGATAGACATTCTTCTTTTTATATTCTTTTCCATTATGGTTTATCACAGGATATTGAGTATAGTTCCCTGTGCTATACATTGGGACCTTATTGTTTTTCCATTCTAAATGTAATAGTTTGCATCTACCAACCCCAAACTCCCAGTCCATCCCTCTCCCTGCCCCCCACCCCCTGGGCAAACACAAATCTGTTCTCTATGTCCTATGAGTCTGTTTCTGTTTTGTAGATAGGTTCATTTGTGCCATATTTTAGATTCCACATGTAAGTGATATCATTACATGAATATTTTTAAGTCGTTTGTTTACTACGTGATGATTAAGCCACCATAATATTAGTTTAATCTGTTTATCCACTAAATCAGCCATGTAGAACCTGTAAAAAAGAAAAAAACTGCTCTAACATGTTAAAGGAAGAGACAAGTAAAGGGACTACTCACCAACTGTCTGAATTGTTCCTACCCACTCTTCCTGCAGAATTCCTCTCATAACAAATGTGACATGTGACTCTGACACAAGCTGAATGAAGGCTCCATGTGACTCTCCATGTTCATTATTAATAAACCTTAATTTCCATGTTAGATAAGCAATACATATTAATAAAAGCTTTAGTGTGTTCTTTTCATTCCCAATGGATTATTTCACATGGTCCATTTTGAAGACGATAACTTAGAGAATCTTTCAGTCCTCTTGGTGTTATGTAGCCTCTAATTTTTCTTAATTTCAAATACCTCTGCTGCCAGTATTTATAGCCTGCTTTTGTTAGTAGACATTTCTGTCCTGTGCATCCTAACGGTTATATCCTGCAATATCTCTTCCCAGACATGTCTTTTCACTACTGTACATCCCCTAGCCTCTGATTATTGCTCTGCCTCTGATGGCCAGAGAAAAGATTCTGGAAATATATAAAATATTGTCCTACCTGCCAAAAGTCAGTGGTCGTACAGTTCAACATTGCAGCGATTCACCACAATTTTTAGCACCCTACTATGTGTAAGAAGGAACCTCGGTAAAAAACATACAAGAACCACAACTTCAGGGATGTTTGAAAGCATGCAAGGGCTTAATGCTTATGGACTTTCACTTTATTCAGGCAAATTTAGACCCAATCTGTGTGTAGTTTCATTTTGTTTTCAATTTCCTAGTTAACTGACTATAAACCTAGGTACCTATTTGCTGCCATCTAGTGTAATAAAGTAGGTTAATTATGCATGGAATTCTGAACTCATTACATGGTTGAATGTTAGTACTTAAGATACTTCTTCATTTTGGTTTCTTCAAAGCTTTCAAAGTGCCTAATCAATGACCGATTTTTCTTGTCACTGGGACCCTGGACTTGGTCTTAATATTGTCATAGAGTCTAGGGGTCAGGATCAAGCTTGGTTCACTCTATTAATGTGACACTTTGAAATGTGGTGGGGCCTCAGAGGTTGGTAGGTGTGAAGTAAATACATAATAATAATAATCAGGAGGCCATCATGTTTAGTGACCGTGATTTTTACTTCATGGAGGCAGTGGAACACACAGCCTGGCTTCTTACCAGCTGTGTGACCTTGGCCGATTCATTTCTCTCTTTTTGAACATCATTTCCTTCGTCTGTAAAGTGAAATGGTGGGCCTAGCTGACTGTCAAGGTCTCTCCCAGCTCTAAGAGTATGTGACCACATGTAGACTCTCTTCTATTTGGAATTGCCGAAGTCATGTTCCCAGAATTCTTTGATGTCTGAAATAAGTGCTGCTTCTCTAATTCTTCTATATGTTTATCTGTCTTTTGGGTTATGGTTAGAAGTGAGTGGAAATCTTGACTTGGAAGAGAGAAGGAAGCAAATGTGGACCATGATTGTATGCCCTTTATTCTCGAGAGTTGCCCAATGGAATGTTGTCCACCAGTGGATAAGCAGCTACTTCCCAATATGCATCTAACCTCCTCTCTTATCTCACAATGACAACTTTAGAAGTATAATACTTGTTATAAATGACCAACATCCTACAATGCACCCCCATTTTTTCTCTCTCCTTTCCCATCAGAACTTTTCTATGAAGGTTTCTAGGTCTATTTTAACTCATACCGGTCTTACTTTTCGTTATGCAGTTCATTATAGCTACTACAGTATATCCTAAAATGTTTTATTTTCTGACCATTTCATATGTGTAAATCTTATTTCCCCAACCAGCCTGAAAACTTCACAGAGGCAGGGACTATCATTAGTTTCTCATTTCCATGAGGGGATCTGGCACTGCTGTTCAGGGATACATATGGTTCTGATTATAAGGATGCTTTTCCTATTTGCTTTATATAAATGAGGGTAAAGGGTGAAGTACAAGGCCTTCTCAAACCAAGTACAGGACAGTTAATCTCTAATCTGTAGTCTCTACAAGCTATCTAACAGTTCATAGAAGCTGATAAATCTCTAAGCCTAATGCCAAAAAGCAACCTCACCATAAGGAGGTTGGAAGAGTGCAGCATATGAGGAAAACCGTTTTGCAATGAGAAAAATCTGGATTCAGATCCCAGCTTTGCTACTCACTGGTTTGTTTTTTTTGGCTGAAAGTGATTTACCTTTTCTGAAGTTAAGCTTCCTCATCTATAATATGAAGGTTATCATACTCTCATACCACATTCCTCACAGAAGAGTTGTCAAGATAAGAAGAGAAACAGAGGGCAAGAACTTAGCACATAGTAGGAGCTCAATTAATGGTAGTCAGAAAGAACTTTTATGCATTAAGTAAAATGCTTTTACTTATATACAATAAAAATTATTCAATTTAAATGTAAGTATGCAATTTCAATATAATCAGGGCATTTGTAACTGAGGTACTAAAATGAGTGGTACATTCCCACAGAGCAGCGGTTCTTACCAGGGATGATTCTCTCTCCCAGGGGACATTTGGCAATAGCTAGAGACATTTGGTAGTCACAGCTGAGAGAGAGGGGAGTGCTGCTGGCATCTAGTGGGTGGAGACTAGCAGTGATGCTACGCATCCCACCCTGGGTTCTAAACATCCTGCACAGGATAACCCCCTCAACAAAGAAGCAGCTGGTCCAGAATATCAACAGCGCTGAGGCTGAGAAACCCTGCCATAGAACCTAGAGAACCCATTACTTCTGACATAAATTTGGTTTGCATTTGAGACTGCCTGGATGCGTGAATAAGAAGGTAGCGTCCACTTTGGTGGATTCTGCATAGATTGGCTTAGTCCTAAATATCTTTCTATGTGAACCATTTCGGTGTTTCAGATTCTCATTGTGCACCATAATTTTAGGCTGAATCATTACAACGTATAAAGCCCTGTTATATTTCAAAAATATCCTTGGAACTCAACAGATGAAGGAGTAAGGATCTACTAATCCACATGAATAAAAACAATGAGAGCTTTGTATGCAATTTTAAATTTGGTGAGTTCGTTCTCTGTAATAACGGTGCTGGTTCTTTGTTGAAAATCAATCCTGTGCCAGGTACTTTACGTAAATATTCTGATTTAATTTTCAGCAACTGTGCAGGTACTTTGCTTTCATTTTACACATGGGAAAACTGGGGCTTAGAAACTTTATGTAATATTTCTAGCAAGTTGTACATCTGAGATTCAAACCTAAATCCAGCTGGCCTTCAAGCCTTGCTCTTTCTACTGCTCCCTACTGCCCCTATCCACCAAGGGTCTAAGATTGGAAACAGAGATGGGTGTGTTTTAGAGGAAATAAGGTAGGAGAGAAACTTTTATAAAGATTAAGGGGCTCTGCTCAGGAAGGTTAGATTGGGTCTCCTGCTGAGGGGCCCTTGAGTGTCCATGAACTAGGTGAAAACTTCTAGCTTTCTCAGGACCAGTGCACCAGAGAGAATGGATTCGTTGAAATGAGGGTTACCTCTATACCTCGATTTATACAATTTGCCAATTTAGCAACTTTTTTTTAGGTCTTCCGTGTTTAAGCCTGATACATTTTCCAAATTCTTCCTTTTTAGCTAAATGTTCTTCCTTTGAAATCAGTTCTTCCATCTAAACAAGTACTGTCAAATAGAAATATGACAGCTACATAGAAAATTTTAAATTTTCTATTAACCATATTAAAAGAGTAAAGAAATAGGTAAAAAAATTTTTATAATATCTTATTTAGCCCAATATATTCAAAATATTATAATTTCAACATGTAATCAATCTAATGAAAATGGTATTGTGATATTTTACATTATTTTTTCATAATCTTCAAAATCCAGTGTGTATTTTACATTTACGGCACACTTGGGATGCTAAATTTTCAGAGAAATGAAATGTAGTCCTACTGAAACAAAGTTATATTTAAGGAAAAATTTTTTTGCTTTTACTTTTAAATTTAAATTAATTAAAATTGAATAAAATTTAAAACTAGATTTCTTGGTTGCAGTACCCCATTTCAAGCACTCGATATCCATGTGACGCTAGCGGCTACCGTGTTGGACAACACATCTAAATTCTTGCCCCTCAGAATGTGGCCACCAGAAGCAACATTAGTAGCATGTTGGAACTTGTCAAAAGTGCAAAAATCTCAGGCCCTACCAACTGAATCTGCATTTTAACAAGATTGCCAGGTGATGTCTATACGTATTAAAGTTTGAAAAGCATCTCTCTAAAAATACCGCAGATCTCTCCAACGAAGAGTCCAGAAAGAGTGAATAAATGAAGAACTATGAGAGCTTAGGAGATTCGCTACAGGAGCAATGCCAGGGCTTCATATGATGTGTTCTGCTGAGAAGTTGTAGTTTCCCACAAAGGCAGCCATGGCTGTTCTACTGTGTGGACTGACACAGGCCATCCTGGAGCCTGGAACTGGCTCTGCTCCCAGGATCTATGGCACAGAATCTAACACTAACTTCCATGACTCCCACAATTAAGGCAGCTGTACTCTCAATACCATATATGCTTAAAACTGCAACTTTAGAACCCCTGAAACACAGCTGCAAGCATATGTTTCTGCTCTACACAGTGGAATTTACGGCTGGACCTTCTTGGGAGACCCCAGGAAGACCACCCCCAGAGGGACTTGTGCTGTCTACCACACTGCCACCGCTGAGAGCCAACGTAGACACAGTCCACATCCTCATTATTTGGGGGTTGACCTAGTTCCCCTCGGAGATTCAATGCATGCTGCTTTGCCTTGCTAACCCTCATTTGGTTTGTTTTTCACAGGACTCGGCATTTGAGGGGCCTTTCAATACATTTGCTTAAGGAATTTATTATACTAATCTAACACAGAAGCTCATTGTTCTGATTCAGTAGTTATCAACGCTGGTTGCCATTAGCACCTGGGGCATTTAAAAAAAATACCAATGCCCAGGCATCATCCCAGTCCTTTCTGTTTCTTTCACTCCATACATTGAGAGTAGTGTTTATTTTTTTAAGGTATAATTGACATAACACTGTATAGGCATCACCTAATCTAATTAAATTAGCTCTCTGAAATGTAGTTTGTTAAAGATCCCCGAGTGATTCTAATGTGCAGCCGGAGATGAGAACCACTGGTCCAGTTTGAAAGAACCCTTAGCTGGCAGTCAGGTGCCTTAAGTCAATGCTTCTCAATCTTTAATGTGCCTACGGATAACCTGGGAACTTGTTAGAATGTAGATTCGGATTCAGCACGTAGGAAGGTAAATAAACCTGACTTTGTGTACAGATGTGTCCCTAGTGGCATTTGGTTGGTGACTATCATGAGCCTTTTTCCGTTGCAGCAAACTAGGATCTGTTAATCACTCTCTCCTTACTCCTCTTTGAAGCCTTCCTCTCTCTCCACCCTCAGCTCTTAGTAATCACAACTCTCTCTGATTTCCTAAAGCAATTATTATCTTTATTTGAGCTCCCTTTTATTGTTAGCTACTTCTCATATGCACATGTATCATTTCCTGTACTACTTACAGTTCTTCAAAGGCAGAATCCATGTGTCATGTTATTTTTATAATTCCCACAACACCTGAAAGAGTGCCTTGCACATAATAGGTGCTGCATAAATGCTTCTTGATTAATGGAATATCTATGTGAAAGTCTCTTTAAAATCCCAAAGGACTTAAAAATGCAAGGTGTTTGTTGAGCAGAAAAAAAAAGTTCAGATGGGCAAGGTGGTAGAGGAGATTAGAGATTTCAGTTGTTGTGTTAGCTTTTTTCATTCTAGCTACATGTTTGAATTTTGGAGAACTACTTTGTAATTTAATGGTTTTAATTATTTCTTTGGAAGAGGACATTATTCACATCTTAGACCAGATAATTCTTTGCTGTGGGGACTGTCCTGTGCATTGTAGAATGTTTCACAGCATCTCTGGCCTCTACCTGCTAAATGCCCGTGTCATCCCTCCCCAAGCCATGACAATCAAATATGTCTCCAGCAAACAGCTGCTGGGAAGGAAACTCATCCCTGGTTAAGAATCCTTGGTTTAGAAGAATGAAATATGACACAGCTGCCTTACTGCAGCAGTAAATACCTTTAAAAATTAACACACACACACACACACACACACACACACACACACACACACAAGCATGACAAGCTGTGTTCCTGAGAAACATGTATAAGTACTTACAGAAAAATGTTCTCTCATTGCATTTTGGAAGCCATGGCTATGTATACCATATTTATCTTTGCATGTGTCATATTGGTCATTCTTTAATGGAAATAGAAATATATACATGAAACATTTTAAAAATCTGAATATACACTTAAGAATTCAAACATGTGGTGGGAGTAATTTCACCAAGCAAGAAAATGTACACAGAGCAAAAGTTATTAGGAAAGAATGACCAGGCTGATCCTCTCTCAGGGAGCTGGCCCAGCCTCTTTATATAAAATAGTCTGTCTGCTGTGTCATCATCCTTGGACCGAATATACTGTTTCAGCAAGTGATGATGTTAAGCTGAAGCCTGGCACACAAACAGGTGTTCAAGATTGTTTGTACCTGGTGGTACAGCGGTTGAGAGTCCGCCTGCCAATTCAGGGCACACGGGTTCGAACCCTGGTCCGGGAAGATCCCACATGCCACGGAGCAACTGAGCCGGTACGCCACAACTACTGAGCTTGCGCTCAAGAGCCGGCGAGCCACAACTACTGAGCTGGCGTGCCACAACTACTGAAGCCCACGCACCTAGAACCCATGCTCCGCAACAAGAGAAGCCACCTTAATGAGAGGCCTGCGCACTGCAACGAAGAGTTATCCCTCCGCTCGCTGCAACTAAAAAGAAAGCCCGCGTGCAGCAATGAAGACCCAAGGCAGCCAAAAATAAATAAATAAATGAACAAATACGATTGTTTGTTGAATAAATGAACAAATGAATGAATGCATGTTGAATGTGCCTGTGAATCTAAAACTAAGAAGCTTTGGTGTGCTCATTACAAAAGACCCTGTTTTATGGCATTTGAAACTCCAAACCTTAGAAATGAAATTACATAGAAGACTATATCATCATCAGTGAGAATTAAATGGCCTCGACAAAATTACAAGACAAGGAAAATAAAGGCTCATTCATCAGTTGGTTTCTTCTGGCGATAGAAGGCTCCCCTGAGACTCTAGGAGGTTCATGTTTTTCATGACAGAGATTTGACTTTGGCAAAGCATGGCTATACTTTTAGGCTTGGATGAGAATATCCCCACATGTACTTTTTCCTCCCATTCCTGGCGAAGAACTTGCATGGGAGACCCAAACAAGAGGCTCCAGTGGTGGGAACAAGCAGGATGCCTTCTGGGCTCAGAGGGGAAAAGATGATATAAGTCAGTGGTTCTTGAATTCTGCTATACTTCAAAATCACTGGGGAACTTTGAAAAATCCTATGCCCAGGTAACTAAATTGGTGATTCCATAAATTACCAGTGAAAGTAGAATCTCAAAGTCTAGAGCTCAGGCATTGGTATTTTTTTCTAATTTCCCAGGAGATTCCAGCATATGATGTGTTAATTTTGTCTATAGCTCCTCTGCCAGCTACTGATTTTCAGGAATTTGGATCATCTCATTGAAAAGAACCTGACATTCACAAGTGCTTCGGTTAAGTTTCATTTAGGACACTTTCATATGATCGAGGGAACCAGTAGTGTCTTTTGTGCAGTGAGTTACAATTCCCTATTTTATGACAGTGGTGTGCCTAAATTAATGATAGGGATTCTTAAATTGAAAAAATGACTGTCCAATAGAGGATAAGAAGAAATAAAAATTAAATTATACGTATAAATTTTAGTGTTAAGTATAATTTCTTGCTTTATACATTTTAGATCATGTTATTACTGAGATAAAATTCACATAATATAAAGTTTGCCATTTTAACCATTTTAAAGTAACTTTTAGTGTATTCACAATGTTGTGCAACCATCGCCACTACCTAATTCAAGAACATTCCATCACTTCTACAGAAAACCCTACCATTACTAGTGACTCCCAATTTCCCTCCCCCACATTCCCTAGCAACTACTAATCTACTTTCTATCTTAATGGATTTGTCAATTCTGGAAGTTCTATTCAAATGGAATAATATAATATGTGGCCTTTTTTGTCTGGCTTTTTTCACTTAATAAAAGATTTTCAAGGTTGTAGTATGTATCAATACTTTATTTCTTTTTATGGCTGACGAATATTCTATTACATGATTATACTACATTTTGTGTATTATCCTCTCATCTGGTGATGAACACTTGGGTTGTTTCCACTTTTTTATTATTATGAATAATGAAGCTATGAATATAATTGTACAAGTTTTTATGTGAGCCTGTGTTTTCAATTCTCTTGGGTACCTACCTAGGACCAGAATTGCTGGGTCATGTGGTAACTCTGTGTTTAACTTTTGAGGAATGATTAAACTGTGTTTCTACAGTGGCTGTATCACTTTACATTCCTACTGGAGGCTCCAATTATTCCACATCTTCTTGCTTTATATTTTAATTATTTGATTATTATCTAGGATGTCCCTTACCTTAACCAAACAGAAAATAAATCTTACTAAATTTAATGCTAATTGTTTCTTTGACATCTCAAAACCATGATATACAGAATACTTTTTTCTTGAATAATGAAACTATGGCAGTTCTGTTTCCTGAGTCAGTTATCCTGCAGGGCAGTAAGTACGTGTCTTTGAGGTGATGCTCCTGTTTCCGTCTTCCAGCAGGCTACCCTGTTGGAACTCGGGGCTGCTGGAGCTGCCTTGGCACATCCCCCCTCTAGCCAGAGAAAAGAACGCCAAGGAAAATAGTGCCCACACCCTTCCACCCAAGAAGCCCCGTTAGTAGTCACAACAGTTTTAAGAGAATTGATGGGAGAAGAGAGAAAAATCTTAGATCAGATAGGAAAATATATGATCATTCTGTCCAAGAGAATTCAGTGAAATAATGTGAAAGCACTAAGTAAGCTAAATGCACCAGATAAATGCTGTGGAGAAGAAAGGAAAGATGATTGATTAATGCCCCTGAATGTTCAAAACTAGGATTAATTATGTTCAGCTGCAGCTATTTAAGAAGAGAAGTAAATATATTTTATAATGAAAATGTTCTGTGAAAACTTAACTAAAACAACAAAACAAGTTTTGGTGAAAAGATAAACGCTTAAATGCTAATAGAACTGCATGTACAGCTCTATGCACAACATTTCCTGACGTTGCCATACAGATGAGCTATCCGTAGAGGCTGCATCCAGTTAAGTTCCCTGCCAGACCACATGTGCTGCAAATACTTTTCCAAGACACTGCAAAGTTCACTTGATTTGACATTCATCTTAAATTAACTGGACATGTTTACTAAGCCTTTATTTTAGTCAACCTTACAATGTTTTAAATGCACCAAGAATCCATTTTTAAAGCGTACTAGAGTGTAATTTAAAATAATAAAAAAGAAAGAAATGAGTAGTTCAGGGGAGATCTTGTGAATTCTTGTTCCCAACTCTAAGCCACTAAGTGCCTAAGCAGAAGATTTTACAGCTGTGCCTTCTTCAATTCCACAGAGAACCATAAAGGAAATCAACTGTGAGGGTGAATTCCTTATATCCAGTATTGTCCAATACAAAATACTTATTAAATTCTTTGCCAGTTTCCAACATTAAAGCTTTTTTTGCCAATAGTTTTATGCACTAAGTAGTTGCAGTTTCATAACCACTTGGCAATTCCATAGGTTAAAAAAAATAGCCTACCAGACTTAAAAGATGTGTTCTCTGACACTATATTATCTATAAGGCAGTTACTTTTGACAAGAGTGCTCAACTAGGAAGTTTACAGATTTCTTTTACCATATTTTGACAGGCCAGCATCCATCAAGGACAAGACCTTTGGTGAAAGGGGGTGTAAGATGCTCTAAGGTAAAGGAATCACTGAATTCCTGAAGCTCTTCCAATAGAAAAGTGCTTTGGAAATGACAGGTGTACTTAGGAGAAGGATGTGGGGCCTCAAAGCAGAGCTTCATAAGGGAGGACTCTTCATAAGGAAGCTGGGCAAGGGGTTCTTTCCCCTCCACCTAAGTGTTTACAAGCACTGTGCAAAACGCAGTGCCCCTCAGTCCAGAACCTGGTCCCTAGGAAGCCCCAGGAAATATTTAGGCTTTACAAAAAAATAAAAGGTAGCATTTTAGAAATACAGTTCAACCACTTGGCCCATTCCATTTATTTATTTATGAAGTTCATTTATCTCTTCTATAAAATTGTTTTCTTTAGTATGTCTTTGCAAGTTTTAATTCTTAATTATATTAAGGACTATTGTTTTGTTTTCTTTCCTTTCCTTACTGTTTTGTCTATGCTGCCCAACTCAAAAGGAAATTCTCAACTGGTTGTGTTCAGTTAGACTTTGGTCAGAGGGCAAGGTTGTCTCTTCACAAGGTATTAAGTCCCCAGCCTCTCTGTTCAGGGGTGATAACAACTGGCCAGGACTGTTGACAGCAGTTGAATCACACGACGGGCTGCAGTGGAGGTTGTACATTTAAGGGCAAATGGCTGCTGAGTGCCTTCCCCTCCACGAACTGGAGCTCTCGGAAGAAGGTTGTCCTTTCCTCCCAAAGGCTCCTTTCCTTCCAGCCTTCCCCTCCCACTTCAGTTGCTTCTCTTCTTCCTTCTCTTCTAACCCCAAACCCCCAAGCACACGTTGGGAACTTGTATGTGATTTCGTTTGGCTTTTGTTTCTGCTTTGTCATGAGTTGAGGATAGAAAAGCATGACTGGTGAGAGAATGGAAGGTAAGAAGGCAGATGACTATCTCAGTATGTAACAGCTGTTCGACGTCTGTGTACGGCCCAGGAAGATCATGTTCCTCCAAGGGGAGAGCCACTGGGCAGGAAAGGAGGCCCAGCCAACCTGGCTGACAAAATCAGGCACGGTCACTGTCAAAGGTGACGTGCTGCAACCAGCGGCGCCTCCCAGCCCATCTGATGCCGTCCCTCTGTCATCGTAGGTTTGAACATAACATCATTCCATTGACTTTTCAAAACTTGAATTTAGTAAAACTCTCTTCAAGATTTCTAGAGAATAATTTCAGTAGGAATATCCGTTTAACTTATTCTTAGTTAGTTCTTATTACCAGTTTATAGCCCATCAGAAATTTGGGCAGGTTTAGCATTTAGATGTATCGTTTCACACATGTATTTAAAATATCTCTTAGTTCTCCAAGCGTTCATTGTGAACAGTTATTTTACTCTTTTAAGATCATAATTAATTCACATCCTTCCCACACCCTCCAGAATTTGGCTCAAAGGAGGTCACTCTTGATCTGCAGCTCTGCTAGAACTGATCAGAGAACCTAATAATGTGGAAAGCTGACTTCAGTGCTTACGTATAACTTTATTTCTCTACATCAGTGGCTCTCAACCTGGGCTACCTATTGTTTAAAAAATCTCAATACCCAGGCTGCACCCCTGACAGATTGGGTCAAGCCTCTGGGAGTAGACCAAGGCATCAGTATCTTCTTAAAACTCCTCAGTTGATTCCGATGTGCAGTCACAGTTAGGAAATGCTGCTCTTAGGGCTTGCCAGGTTACAGATTTCTGAGAGTTTAGTTAAGAGCACATCTGAGCTGGTCATCTTTCCTTTCTGGGAATTTCTTGAGAAGCAGTAGAGAATTGTCTAACAAAAAAGCTATTTTTTACTAGTGCTGAGAGTTTAGACGAAATCACAAGGATTTGTGTTTTAATCCCACCTCTGCAAACAACAGCAATATAAACACAGGCAACTCACTTAATTTCTCGGAACTCCAGTTTCACCCATGTCTAAGTGGAAATAGTACCCACCTTCTAGAACTGTTAGCAGTATTAAAGGAGATTACATAAATATTCAACATGATGTAACAATACGTAGAATGATGTATGAAACACAGTAATGATAACAAAGTAAATATGTCACTACAATCCTTATTTTCAAAATGAAAGCTCCAGAGAGAGAATAAAAGTGAATCCCAAGGTTATGGTCAAGATTTTTGAATGCTGATCAGTGTTAACACATTAACATTTCTTCAGGATGTGGGACCACTTGAATGGAATACTCATTTCTCTAAGAATTACTTTAGGGCCAAAGGTGGCTTCTCTTGTCCATTGAAACATTCTTTTAAGAGATGTTTTTAAGAGTGTACTACTCTGTAGGTTTAGGCTAAAAAAAATCACAAGAGAGTAGGAAGTATTTCTAGTCTAGAAATGACTGTGTGTGGCTCATCAGAGAGGACCTCAGAGTGTATGATAACCATTTATTGCCTTCATAGTGAAACACAAAACAAGTTTCTACTGGGATTTTCAGATCAAATAGACAGGTGCTCATTTTAAGGTTAGGCCAGCACCTCTCAGACTTGGGAAACCTGAGCATGACTCAAAGGAACTGGACTTGAGGAAGGTTGAATGTCTTCAGCCACAGTGATAACAGCTGAAGCGGGAGGTGTCTGAGCAAGAGAGAAGCAGCAGTTGTATTACAGTTCTTCTTGCCTCCAGAAGAGAAGTCACCCACTTTCCCACACTCACTGTGACATATTCATTCGCTAAGAAAAGTAGTTTATGTCATTCTTAAACACAGCTCTGAAGTTCTGATATATACTGAATTTGTTTATTATATCAATATATCAACAGCCTTCAGATATTTACTATGGGTAATATTTTTCCCTATCCATCCTCCAAATTAATCCATCAGCTGGGTCCTCTGCCTCAGATTCTCTCACAAGGCTGCACTCAAAGTACCAGCGAGGGCCGTGGTCTCATCCGAAGTCTGAAATGGGGAAGGATCGGCTTCCATGCTCACTTTCATGGTTGTTTCCCAGGACTCAGTTCTTGGAGGGTTGTTAGACTGAGGGCCTCAGCGTCTTGCTGGTTGTGGACCAGAGGCCACTCTCCATTCTTTGCCCTGTGGTCCTCACTAACATGGCAGCTTGCTTCAGCAACAGACTAAGTCAGCTAGCAAGACAGAAGTCACAATCCTTTGTAACCTAATCACAGGTGTGACATCCCCTCAATGCTATCATATTCCATAGGTTCGAGGCAAGTTACTCAAGGGGAGGAAATATTCAAGGTTGTGGATAGGGATCCTTCAAGGAGGATTGAAGGAGGCAGGGATCCTTGGGGCCATCTGAGAGGCTGTCTGCTACAGCACCTAGCAGCACATACCCAGCCATAAAAGAAGGAAGGAAGGAAGGAGAGAAGGAGGGTGCAAGGAAGGAGAAAGAAAGGAGGAAGATAGGGAAAGGAAGGCAGGCAATGAAAGACAGACATTAAAAAAGTAGCTTTGCTGCACTGCGCCTACATCGGGATTCCTCTGTGGGCACGTATTTCATCACATTAGCACCACAACCATGAATTTCCTATTTCTTATTTAGAATGCAGGACAATATGGGGCTTTCTATATATCTGGAGTTAAAAGGAAACAGAATAAACAAGGATAGTAAGTTTAAGCAAGCAAAATGTGTTTCAAATTAATTCTTTTTAAGTTGTTTTTCCCCCAGCTAGCAAAGTTTTTTTTTTCCCTTCATGTTTCAAGTTTTCATATGAGGTTTATTATTCTTGCCATTATGTGGCAGGCTCATTGCACAGGGAGTATAGGAACCTGGATGGTGTTCTCTGGTGGTTTGGGCGCCAATGCCAAAATTATGTTTTGATTCTGTAGATTTTTATTAGTGGTTGTATATGTCACTTAATTGTAAAAGTGAAGTTGTAAAGTACCTTGGATCTCATCTATTCCAGCCTCTCTATTGAGAAAACTGAGGTCCAGATGACTTGAGACGTTCAAGGCTACATAGTATCAGAGCTGAGACTACATCACAAATCTCTCAGTTGGAAATCTGGTGTATTTCCTCTTCTCACATTCTGTTCAAAATAACAGTCAGAATGTGCAATCCTCCCCTCAACCCTGCAGGCATTAAAACATGTTAGTTGTGGTTTAGATGTGGTTTATTTAGCACTGATTTTCTGGAAGGATCTAAAAGATAATACTTCCAGTGCTTCAGCTAATAGAAAAAGGAAATTTTCCAGGAACTCTACTGTATAATAGTTGCTTGCCTAAAGAAACATACACCTTTTTCATTTGTAATAGATGACACAGGCTCCAGTGCTTCAGTGCTCTGAGTGGGTTCATAAACATTGACCACAGTCTCCAAAATGGCCATGGAAGTCAGAAGAATAATGAAAATTGATAAACAGAAATTAGTTTTACCTCAGACCTGCTGCACATTCATAGCTGCAGTTTTCATAGATGCAGAGGAGCTTGGCTAATATCCTAACACACAGGAGTCTTTCTCCACTTCCCAAATTAGAATTGACACGTATATATATGCACAAGTTGTTGAAAGTAGGTATCTGTTTAATGATACCTATTTAATGAGTTTACTGGCTGAATCTTTTAAAAGAATGCAAACATTAGTGACTTTATCAAACATCTGTAAAAAGAGAAAAGCCTCTGTGGTTCTCTGGGGCCCAACGCAGCCATCCATGGTGGGCAGCTGCCACCATGCACATTGCTGGGCACACTTCGGGTGCCTGCCTAGGTTTCTCAGAAGTCAGGTGCGGACCCTCAGCCCATGGGCAGGTGCAGCCTAGAAGTTCAGTGACATTAACACCACCAGGGCAGCCCTCCACCGATGGGAGTTGGTGGATAAACGCCCTGGGCTCCCATCATTGTCGAGGACACAGGGAAGGCACACTTTTCACAGCTTCTCAGAGGGACCTCTGTGGGGTTGGACCCCTGTCAGCCACTATGGGCACGAGCCGAAGAGCAGACACTTTGTTAGCTGTTTTCCCTTCCCTACGTCCCTCTTTCCCTTTCCTGGGGTCACCCTCCAAATAAACTACCTGTGCCCAAATCCTCATCTCTAGCTCTGGTTTCTTAAACAGGCCCCAAGAAATAATGTCGGAAATAAAGACAAAATGGTTTGTCCCTGGAATCGGGACTGACAGAGAAATAACTGGCAGCCAGCAGTTCTGTAGCTGTGACCCAAGGAAACAGCATTTCTAGAAGAAGTGCTTGTTCTTGACCGCTTTAAGTATGTGTCTCATTAGGACCATCTGTTACCCTCCCGATATCATGCCTTGCCTTTTCTTTTTATTCTGCAGATTCTTCCGGGAAGCCTAAATTCACCAAGTGCCGTTCACCTGAACTAGAGACTTTTTCATGCCACTGGACAGATGGGGTTCATCACGGTTTACAGAGCCCAGGATCCATACAGCTGTTCTATATCAGAAGGTGCAGGCTTCGTGCCTTTCTGACTTTTCTCTTCTACGGACTTTCTCATTAAAACGTATTGAGTGACATGCAGGGGTAGGAACGGAAATAACCTATTTTGATGACCTAAGTTCATTCACCCATTCATTTATTCAAAGATATTAATTAAGCCCTTACTCTATGTTGGGTACTGTTTTAGGCCCTGGAGCTACAGTAGTGATTACAAAAAGATAAAGTCCCTGGTCTCATGGAGATTTGTTTCCAGTGGGGGAAGACAGACAAAAAATTTTTTTAATTAAAAAATTAAATGTCAGCTGGCAACATGGTTAAGAAAAGTAAAGCCAGAAAGAGTGTTAGCACTGTGTAAATATATGCATGTGCTTGAGAGTGTGTGAAGGTATGAGTGAGCATGTTTGTGAGTGCAAGAATGTGTGTGAGTGTGTAAAAGTGGGTACAAGTATGACTGCATGAATGTGGGAAGGTGGGTGAGTATGCACGTGTGAATATGTGTGAGAGTGTGGGGGTGTGTGGTTGTGCATGAGTGTCTGTATGTGTAAATGTGCGTGAGCATATGGGGGAGTGAACAAAGTGAGTGTGCATGAGTGTGTGTGTGTATGTCAGGAGCTCAGAAGACATCTTAAATGAGGAGGTCATCGGAGGCCTCTCTGTGGTGCATTATAGCGGAGACGTAAATGAGGTGAGAGAGGCCATGTGAGTATCTGGGGGAAAGACTGTCCAGACAGAGGAAATTGCAAGTGCAAAGGCCCTGAGGCCAATGTGGCAGGTAGGAAGAAAGCAGGAGGCCGGATGGTACAAGGTGGAAGACAGGGAGAGTAATGGGGGAGAATTCAGAGGGTTAGCAGGGCCAGACTGAGACGAGCCTTGCAGGCCATGGTGCAGCCTACTTTCTCTGTGGTGGGAAGCCATAGGGTTTTTTTTTAAAGATGTGTGTTTTAAAAGACTGGTTCCTATGTAGAAAATAGACTGTGTCCCTGTTAAATTAGTTTCATTCAGTGAGGGACTATGATACTTGTCTCTTCCATTTTTACTGATGGTCCTATAAAATAACGGGAAGAGTGAAACAAAGATCTTCCAACGTGATCACCACCCGAGTCGTTCATTTCTTACCCCTCCTCACCTGGCACGATTTCCATTTCTGTTTACTCTCATGTTGTACCTTTTTGCTTTTAAAATTTTAGGCTCAAACACTCTATCATCTCCTCTTTTCTTGCCAAGATGCAAGATTAGTGGAGACCCCTGATCTGGTGGTGGTCATCTGTCCAAGGATGGTGCTTTCAATCCCCCAGAGGAGCGGGGAAAGGAAAGGTAGAGGCAGCAGGCAGTTAAGGGCATGAGCTCAGGGCCAACCATCTCGCATTTCAGCCTGGCTCCGGCCCTCGCTCAGAGAGTGGTGCTCGGCAGATTAGTCAGTCTGTCAACAATTCAGCCGCCTCATTTGCAAAATGGAGATAATAGACCTTGCCACATGGCTTCTTGTGAGGGTTCTATTAACTAATCCATGAAAAACACTTATCACTGTGCTTGGTGACAAGCCTAGTAAGGACTGAATAAATGGTAGCTGCTATTCCTATTATTGGTAGCGGGATAATAATTGAAAATAATATAGAATTCTGATTGCTGGGCTACAAAAGTGATTTTTGATTCTTTACTGCTTATGATTATTGATGTGCTATAAGACCATTTTTAATGCAGAGCTGGATGCTTAATTTGCAAATAAATATCTTGAATTAGCAACTAGGACTGGCCTTAGTCACCTTCCAGGTGTGTGAGAGGTCTCTCAGATGTACCCCAAAGGGCACACAGCGATGAGACGGTTGGGCATCAAATGCACTTTTTTCCCCAGCGAGGCTGATACTGCAGAGAGGTAGGGGCCGGCTGACAAAGCTGATTTGTATACATACATTTGGACAGGAAGCTAAAATGTCTGGTAACACTTTTGAAAGGAAGCAAAAATGTCTGGTAGCGCTTTTGAATATCCTCTGAAATTATTGTTAAATGAAGAGAGATTTAGTAAGTTCAATTTTCATACTTTTGCTTCAGCAGCTTAGAGCTCAATCAAAACAAAATAGGTTATTCATATTGGCACAACTAACTAAAATAAAGAGAGAAATAGCAGTTGGGCCCACTTTATGAAAACAGATTTTCACCACCCTAATATTCACCAAATTTGAACCTGAGTAAAAAGATCCAACAGGATGCAGCCTTCACAAATATATATTTGTCCCTTACCCCATCCATCAGGGCCACATACCTTTGCCTCCAGGCCTTCTCAGCACAGACCAGGCTTTTCAGCATCCCTGGTCCAAACCCAGCCCTGTGCCAGTAGAGATGCTACTAAAAGTGTGACGAGGTGGGGGAAAGTCTTGGATCTATTCAGAAAGACGTCATCAATTATTGTCCTAGTAGAGTTTGGGATCCCAGGGGAAGAAATTGTCACATCCTCCAACCCCCTAAGTACAACCTCATAATTAGGGCCTACCAAACTGGCAAAATCAGTGTTTTGTGTTTTCTCTATAAGCGTTGAACTATTTTGAATATCTTAGCCAAAATAACATGAGCGCCCAGCCCGGTGTCTCTGGAAAGGGGAGAATTAAGGGAATTAGGAGTATCAGGAATATACATTACCAGGACTGCACCAATTAGAGCACAAATGTGTTGCCTTCATGTTACCCACTCACACAAAGCAGAAAATACAAACGCATTTTCTGACTCTTGTCATTGTTTCTTAGAATTCAGTTCCCAGGCAACTCCTGGGACTATAGAATCATGACTCCCCGTCCCTGATACAGAGATGAGACTGTGACATGATGTCAGCCAGAGCCAGAGCACTGGAGGCGGGGAGGAGAGGGAGGGGGCTGATGCACTCCCGGCCTGGCCTTGGTAGCTAAAGCACAAGGGAATCTAAACACGTCAGGCCCAGAGCGCGGGCCCAGAGGCAGCTGCAGGCTTGGCTGGCTCTGCTCCTGGCCAGGTGAGCTGGGGGAAGAGGCAGCCAATTCAGAACAGTCTGTGCCACCCTGTGATGGAGACCGTGCCCGATTCAGCCTCTGAGCTTGGAGGGGACTCAGCAAGAATGCAAATCACAGGCCTGGCAAAAAGAGGAGCCTGTCAGCATGCTCTGCTCTCAGCCTTCTGCCTGCAGATGCCTTGTTTTCAAAGAAGTGGGCATGTGAAGACTCAGTCTCAAAGATTCTCTCTCCCCCAACCCCACCAAACCCCCTCCCCAAATTACCCCGGCTTTTGAAAAGAAAGTTTCTTTTCCATGCAAGGTGGTGGGGGAAATTAGAAAGGAGAAAGAGCAGTTTTACTTTCTTTTCTTTTTTTTAAGGAATGTGTTAAATTTTAAGCCTAAAACGCATGATCTGGAGATAATGAAAACAGTTGCCCTTAGAACATAAATGATGTTGTTTTGTTTTGTTTTTTTCTCTTCCAGTTGGTTACCTTTAAGTGGAAAGCATTTCTTCTGCTCTTTATTCTGATTTTTATTGATAGGCTGTTGCTGTAGTTCTCACCGGTATGTGACAAGCCAGTCTGGGAGCAAACCTAGAGCACTTAAGTGTAGGGAGTAGCTTCCATAAACGGGCTTTGGTCATCTGTAGAGAAATTCAACCCAGTGAAGGCAGGCAACAGAGCATCGGTTTTGTGAGTCCATTTGTTTTTTTGCGGTACGCGGGCCTCTCACTGTTGTGGCCTCTCCCGTTGCGGAGCACAGGCTCAGCGGCCATGGCTCACGGGCCCAGCTGCTCCATGGCATGTGGGATCTTCCCGGACCGGGGCACGAACCCGCATCCCCTGCATTGGCAGGCGGACTCTCAACCACTGCGCCACCAGGGAAGCCCCCATGTTTTTCTTCTCTAAATTTAATAGTTTAAAAAGAAGTGTTAAATATGTATTTAAAATAAAATTCAACTTCAGTTAGTGAGGGAGGGGGTTGGGAGTTGTGTTTTGAACTAGCTCTTCCGGATCTATTGTGCTTAAGATAAGTGCTTTAAGTTGTTTGTTCCGTGGAGCTAATGGGTTGGGGACAATCTAAACAGTGTTTTTCCTACAGTCCCCATGGGGACCAGGGTGCTGACAAGCCAAAGTTGAGAAACTGTGAAATACACAGAGCTAACCTCCCTATTACAACTCCAGACCTGCTAAGCACTAGAATGTTTTAATAGTCACTTTAATACTGTCAGTTATGCTAAATACATTTGATATGTCCTTTACTATTATATGGAAGCCTCATTTCCTGGGCAATCTCTTAAACCATTCTCTTTACTGTACTCTAATTTTGTTTGAAAGCCAAGATAAAACAAACCATACCATAGTTCAATGACCCACCTATCGATAGTTCTTTTTTATCTTTTTCCTATTCTAAACACATACACACAATACACACGATTCTTCCTTCTACCCTCTACCCGCTTAATTTTCCCATCAGAGCTGAATCTCCCTCTCATCCAAGAGTATGCAGCTTCTGAGAATCTCAACCAGAAATTAAGCAACAGTTCACTGTCCATGTTAATCCCAAGTTCTTTCCAACAGCTGACAAGCAGCTGTCTCAAGGACCCCCTGATGTTACACAACTTTCCTCCTAGTGCCAAACTTGGGAAACAGCTGTAAAGAAGGAAACATGTGTCTTCTCCCAGCTCTTCATCCTGCCTTCCCACAGCCTGCAGGGTCCTTGCTGTCCACTGCTGCCCAGCACCCATCCCCCTGGGGTGATGCTCACAGACCTCCACAGTCTGGCCTGCCAGCCCCAAGCACCTCAGCCGACACAAGGTCATTCCTACCCCCTTCTCCCTCAGCCACAGATTACCTGGCTTTATGTCTCCTGGACTTGTAAACCCCCTTCTCAGCCGATAGCCTAGTGAAGAGTAAGTAAATAATCAATTACCCCACCTAAGTAGCAATTCTAATTTAAGAAAGTTTTTCCCAATGATTCCATTGCCTTCTGTTCCCTCTCTTCCTTTCCCTGTTGCCATCTGTTAAACTTTTACCCATCTTCAAGATTGCTAAAAACACCACCTCCACCTTGAAGCCTTCCATGAACAGCCAGAGCAATCATTCCCTTTTCTAACTCCAGTGAGTACGATGTGTAAACACTTAGCCACACTGCTTTGTAATACAGTTTCTCGGTCATTCCCCTGAGGCAGGAGTAATTCACATGAATCCCGCATAATATCTGGCACGGTGTTTTATATATAATCAATGCTTATGAAATATCAGTATACTGAATAAAGGAGACAAAAAAAGAAAGTACTCGGATGGTAATTTCTGAGTCGTCTTCTAGCCTGAAGGTAGTGATCAAGTCTTATTAATCATTATAGCCACACAGTGCTAGTGCCAGCTATCATGCTTACATACTGCTTGCATTGGAGACACCCAGTGATGGCTTGCTGAATTCAGTCATTCAGTCAGGCAAGCAGATGGGAAATGGGAGGAGAGCTGTGTCACATTGTCTCACATGTTTGCTCAGTTCCTGCTGGGATGGACTTGAGTCTGAGCGATCTTTGGATTGCTCTGCATTTTTGTTCAGGTCCCCTTTAGCAGCTGATCAGGGAATATCCTTTCCCCAAACTGACGTCCTCCCACAGTGAACTTCCTGGCATCTCTTTTTTCTTCGACACACATCCTGCTGTTGTTCTAAGTCATCTGGGTAAATGATGCTTTCTGTAGACTGGGATAGAGGTGAATAACTCTATGGTAGAATTTAAATATGGAGATGTAGCTTTTCTGATTTCTTCAGTGTTCTCCATGTGTCCATCTATCCCTCATGACTTGTTTTGTTTGTTCTTATCTGATCGAAGATATAGGAAAAGATGAACTTGTTCTTTGTAGAGAAACCAAAAAAGGAACTGCTGGCAAACACATTGATTCAGTTCAGCCCATTTTTGTTTTCCTTTTTTTGATATTATAATTAAATGTCCATTTCTATTTACAAAATGGAGAAGAAAAATGCTTTCCCAGTTTGGAGAATTTTTTTTAATTTCTGGGTCCATGGCTTTTGTCTCTTTTATGAGTAGAGGGGAAAATCCTAGGACTCCCATGTTTCTTAAAGGTTACCTGGATGTCCAGCATGTTTGAAATGTTCCCGTGGCTCTTCATGTAATTAAGGAAAAAAAATCAGGAGAATGGGAAGGAGTTCGAGGCAACAGGAAACCATCCCCCCCAAACAATGGACACCTTTGGGGAGATGGACACAGGATGCAGCAGTTCAGAGTAGGGCGGTAGCCAATTGTCCACTTCAGGGCCACCCAAATCTCCATGTCACTCAGCCTGCAGAACACCATCAGTGTGCTGCCTCAGTTTCTTCCACCATGAGTTGGGGGAATACCCAGGTTTAAAGACTCAGCTATTCTCTGGGAATCTCTATAGTTTGGGGGTTGACTCTCCGCAGTATTTTAATAAAGGAACATTTTTAAACCTTCGTAAGCCTGAGAACCCTCATCTGCAGAATGGGGGTAATGAAGTACCTACCAATAAATCACTTAATTTAGGAGCTGGTTCATTATACACAGTCAATGAAGGGATGCTTTTGGTATAGGCAGAAGTACCAAATGGCCTTCTATCGGTCTACAGACACTGATCATCAGTCCACAGATGTGCTACTTCTTGGAAATGGTGCCACTAAGATACTTGCTCATAACATAGTCGTGTCCCAATTTATTGACTCTGACTGCCAAGCACCTTGCTTTGGCTTAAGCTATGGCATGATTTGGGGGAACAATTCATCCTTTTTTACCCTCCATTTCAGGAGCACTCAAGAATGGACTCAAGAATGGAAAGAATGCCCCGATTATGTCTCTGCTGGAGAAAACAGCTGTTACTTTAATTCATCTTATACCTCCATTTGGATCCCCTACTGTATCAAGCTAACTAGCAATGGTGATACTGTGGATCAAAAGTGTTTCTCTGTTGAGGAAATAGGTAAATCACAGGTTTGTGTTTTATTTGACATGGCTTTAGATTAAATAAGTGGGGAAGGCTGCAAAGTCCAAGTGTATGCAAATAGGAAGACTGTGTCATTGCACTCTGTAGAGGGATGGCGGTCTCCTTTACAGTGCATGGGATCAGCTGGTGAACAAGAGAGAAAGGGCAGAGGGAGCTTGGGTTGGCTCTAACATGAAAGAAATCTGGCAGTAAATGTTGTAAAGAAAAGAATAGGAGTCTTATGGAGTCTTTTCCTTGAGAAGGTCGCTAAAGCTGGATTGTATTCTTGTGTGCCGCTGCAAGGGACAAACTCAACGCACTCTTAAGATTCCTTCTCTCCTAATGATTTGGTATGATTATTATATTCTGATCTACTGAAATACATTGGCCTTGATCTCTGTCACTGCTATAATAAAGGCCTAGATTTTCTTTACCACAAGGCATAATCATTCTGGAATTTTACATGGACAGAACAGCCAAAATCAGTCTAAAGACATGTTTATAAGATCTCAAAACAAACACTGGAGGTAATCAGCTCAGTGAACGAAGTGAAAGTTCCAAGCAGCGTATCCCTTGCGCATCATGTGGACACAGGGGAAATGAAACAAAACAAACAACCATAATTGGAATATTCATGTTTATACTATAATAGTATAAACAGCTAAATAGAAAGAATCAAAGAAGGACCATGAGTAGCTGACGTTGGTGCCTCAGATCTATCCACAAAGCTCATTTGTTGCTTATAGGAATTCCTTGGAGCCTCTCTCAGACGTGTTGTTCTTGTGTGTGGTTTCCCAGGCATCAGCAGACTGGAAGAGACAGAGAGAGTGTGGGTAGAAGTTGCAGATGGAAACAAGTAAATCTGATAGCCTGACTTTGAGGGAGAAGATTGAGAAAACTGTACCACGCAGAAAAGAGAACCCAATTATACGGCTTAGAGGAACTATTCGTACATATGCCCTAACGTCAATAGATGTAGCTGTCTAGTGGCTAAATGGGTAGTAGAAAGACTACTGTGTCAAGATCCGTGTTCTAACCCTGTCCCTGCCAAGTGCCACGAGCCGGGCCCTGTGCTGGGTGTGTTGGCTACAGCACGAGTAAGACGCAGTCAAGTAGGGAAATCAGGCAGGTTAACAAGTAATTGTGATACAGCACAATAGGTGCCGGACTCAAGGTGTGTGGAATGCACAGCAAGCCAAGGTTGTGGCCAGAGGTGGGAACGATTGACTGGGCCCGAGGGTAGAGAAAGGGCTGCACAGAGATGGTGACTAGTTCAGTTACTTCTTAAAGCATCAGCAGGAGTTGCCAGTTATACAAGATGGACTGTGTCTTCCAACAGCGACTAGGTTCCAAAAGTGACAAACAGCAAGAATGTTCACAGACTCGGGAGCAGTTTGGCAGGCCTGACTCGCTGGCCAGAGAAATCATCAATTGATCTTGTGTACCCCACAGAGGAATTTGGACTTTACCTTACTGCCCAGGGGTACATTTGAGGATGCTTAAGCAGGGAAATGACCTCAGGATATTTATTGCTAACCCTTACAAAGCATTTACCATAGATCAGGTATGATCACTGTGTGAGATAGGTTCTATTATAATCCCCATTTTACAGATGATGAAACTGATCCCCAAAGCAGGGGATCAATGACTAGCTCAAGGTCAGACAGCTGGTAGGCAGAGCTGAGATTCAAACCTAAGCAGCATAGCTCCAGAGCCCATGCTCTTAACCTCAAAGCCATACAGCATGGTACTATTGTCTCAGGGGAATTCGTCTTGCTGCAGTGTAGAGGGTAGATTGGAATAGCACAGACTAGAGGTATGGGGATTAGAAGACTTTGTGATAATCAAGGCAAAAGATGATGACGGGCAGAGTTACCATGAAAGCAGGTAGGGAGGGAGCTGAGAGTGAGAGACAACAAAGAACCGAGGTGAACCTAGATCTGAAGATGACAGCCACAAGCCTCAGCTTCCTCATGTATTATGAATGTATTCTACTAGACCTCACAGGGCTTGTCTTTGGATTTAAAGTCATATTACTTAGGCATCTGTCATTCATTCAGTTTATTCAGCCAATCGTTGAGTCTCTTCCTTAGACCAGGCAGTGTTCTAGGTGCTGGGGACAGAAAACGTCTGCCCTAGTGGGACATTTTCCCAGTGAGGGTGGAAAGAGACCATGCTGGGAAGAGAGGTAACATCGGGAGGGAGAAAAGCATGCTGGAGAGGTTGCAGTGGTAGCGTTATCAGACACGGCTTCACCGAGACAGCGACACTTGAGTGAAGAAGGAAATGAGAGAACAGTCACGTGTCCACCTGAGGGAAGAGGGCACAGGAAGGGTAAAGATCCTGGAGCGGGAGCATGCCTTTGCTCTCTCAAGGAACAGCATGGGGTAGCGAGGGGATACACAGAGAGCAAGGAGGCGCGTGGTCATAGACCAGATCCCAGAGGTCAGAGGGTCAAGGCTAAGGTACCCTTTAAGCCATGTGTGACTTTGGCTTTCATCTGGAGTGAGATAGGAAGCCTTTGGAAGGCTTTAAATGATGAGTGATATGACCTAACTTAAGATGACCACCATGTCCACAGTATTGAGGGCTGTGTTGAGAATAGACTGAAGGGGGACAAGGACCACAGGAAGAGACTAGTTGGGAGGCTAATGCAGCAACAACAACAACAACAAAAAAAATGATAATGGCTAGGACCAGGTTAGAGCCATGCAGCTGATGAGAAGTGGGTGGATTTGGGGAGTATCTTGGAAGTACAGCTGACAGAATGTGGGATGGTGAAAAAAAAGATGAGTCCAGGGGCTTCCCTGGTGGCGCAGTGGTTGAGAGTCCGCCTGCCGATGCAGGGGACGTGGGTTCATGCCCCGGTCCGGGAAGATCCCACATGCCGCGGAGCGGCTGGGCCCGTGAGCCATGGCCGCTGAGCCTGCGCGTCCGGAGCCTGTGCTCTGCAATAGGAGAGGCCACAACAGTGAGAGGCCCGCGTACCGCAAAAAAAAAAAAAAAAAAAAAAGGTGAGTCCGGGAAGAGTTGAATTTTTATCCTGAGCAACTGGAGGAATGGAGTCGCCATTAACAGAACCAGGGAAGGTAGAAGGGGAGCAAGCTTCAGGCAGAAGACTTGCCTTTGAATGCATTCAGTTTCAGATGCTTTTTAAGTATCTCAGAGTGTTTCTCACACTGTAATGTGTCAACTAAGGCACCTAGAAATAAGCATAAAAGTAAGGAAGAGGTGATTATTATGCTCGTAACGGTGGTACTGAGCCTTCTCAAAAAGGACCCAGTTCTATATCCTCTATTTAAAGTAGGAAGATTTGTAAGATGCAAAATGAGTAATAGGTTGGAGACAACTTTGCATTAAAAACATTTTTATAGTTCAGTCATATAAAGGGTTAAGCTTTGGTTTTCAGAATTCATCAGTCCCCAACAAATCCAGAAAGATGAGGTATAACTATCATGATGTGGGTAGCTTAGCTATTTTGCAAATCCCTTCAATTTAATTTCCAAAATGTGGTCATGATTAGTCAAATTGGGACTTTCTCATTTTTTATAAAGTAGTATCCACTCCACAGTGGTCAGTAGCATGCAGTTAAGTAAAACACAGAAAACACTGATTCATTACCATTTGAGAGAGCAGTGTAATGCCTTCATTTTATATCTGAAGAAATGATCACATGTGGCTAGGAAGACAAGCTAAGGAGTATTTACTGAGTGTTTGGAAGGAGTGTGCTTCTGTAGCCGTACAGAAGTGGCAAAGACAAGAAATGAGAAAGAAAATAAGAAAGATCTTGCCCCAGGTCACATACAGCTTGGAAGAAAAAAGATTTCTCCACCCCTAGTTCCAAAACAGCGACATGTTTAAATACCATAGATCTTTCTGACTCTCTCTTCCTTCAGTTCTGAGTTAAAGTGAATTCCTTTGCCAAAATCCCAAAGTATTAATCCTACCAGAGCCAAAAGAAGTGTAAAACATGGCAAATCTTTAAGAATAGCTATAGATCAGATTTTAAACTCAAAAAGAAGTTTTTTATAGGGGCTTTTTTTTTAAGTTAAAAACAGATCATCCTTAAGTTAAAAAATGATTCACTTTGTTGTAAAGCAGAAACTAACACACCATCGTAAACCAATTATACTCCAATAAAGATGTTAAAAAAAATGATACTGTCCCATAAAGTGGGAATATTGGAAGAATTAAGAGTTTGAATAATAAAAATGTATAAAGTAACAGTCTCTTCGGAAGAAAGCATTCCACTAATATCGAGCTGTGTCTGTGTACTAATTCTCTGTTGAAATGCCCAGTGCAACCAGATCCACCCATTGGCCTCAACTGGACTTTACTGAACATCAGTTTAACAGGGATTCATGCAGATATCCAAGTGAGATGGGAACCACCACCAAATGCAGATGTTCAGAAGGGGTGGATAGTCCTGGAATATGAACTGCAATACAAAGAAGTAAATGAGACCCAGTGGAAAATGGTAAGATATCATTACATCTCACATTTAAAAATCCTTTGACTTTTCTTCTTTTTAGTTTAACAACCCCCTCTCATTTATAGACTTCCTTTTGACTTAATACCACATGCCCATGCTATATGCTCTCTAATTTCTTATTTGAGAAAAATGGATATAATCAGTAAAATATCATCTTGGAATTCTTTAAGACAGCAAATGCTTACATGGAGTTTTATACAGAAACCTATGGAAGGAAAGGAAAACTATATTTCCCCAGTCATCATTGGTATCCAGTTGAACTTCAGAACAATATCGTGCACTCTAGCCACTTAGCTGCCTTTGAGGGTGTGGCTAAACATGGGAAGGGTTATGATCAAGGTCAACAGTGAGCTGTGGCTAAATATTCTCCCATGATTTTAGTTGCTACTCTTCACCAGACCCCCATTAAAATAAGTTCTTGAGTGACTCCAGGAGGGAAACAGAGGGGGAGGGAATCGATCCCCTAGAGGTTTCAGAAGGATGTTTTGTTACATACCTCAAGGGAGAATCAAGCTAAGAGGTTTTTAATGTAAGCAAGTGGCATGGTACTGGTTGACCTCTGAACCCCACACTTCCTTGCCAAGTGTATGGGAACTGGGCACTTCGATAAAGTCCACATGGCGCACAACAAGAAGAAACCAGGATTATCATGCTGCTCCCAATGTAACCAATTCTAAATCAGTCTAGCCACAGCCACAGGCCTGGCCAAGCCAAGTGGTTTCTGGCTGGTCACCAGGTCGTGCCCAGCAGCCCCGCACAGCCTCACTCGCAGAATTTTGAGACACCGGGCCCTGTCCATTCAGTGAACTGCTGAGGAAGAAGCCAGTTTTGTCATTAGAGGAAAGTTAAGTTTAGAGCAGCTGTGCACAGTTAAGTATTGGGCTTCAAGGTTCTCAAAATTAAAATTAAACCATTTTAATTTAGATATCTGTTCCATAACTTGGTGCAGAAAAGCTTGGCTGGATGCTGAGTCAAACAAGGCTTTCTAAATTCAAGCTTCAGTCAAACATTTGTTCAGCAACCAGGTATTGAAATAACTACCGTGCATGAGGCACGGTGCTAGGCACCCCAGGGCAGCAGTTCCCAAAGTGTAAACTTTGGACCCCTGAGGGTCCCTGGGACCCTTTCAGGGAGTCCACAAGCTCAAGACTATTTTCATGATAATACTAGAATGTTCTTTCCTTTTTTCACCGTGTCGAGATTTACACAGATGGTAGAAACACAATGGTGGAAACACTGCTGCTGCCTTAGCACGAATCAAGGCAGTAATTCCAAATCGTACTGACAGTCACTGTATTCTTCACCACGATGCACTCATAGTTAAGAAGCAGTGAGCAGGGCTGGGGGGAGGTGGCTTCACATAAGAATGTCCTCGATGAAGCTGCATATATTATTAATTTTATTAAATCACGACTTCTGAGTATGTAGCTTTTTAATCTTCTGTGTGACACATGGGAAGTACACCTAAAGCACTGCAGCTACATACTGAGGTGTGGTTGGTTATCTTGAGAAAAGGCATGTAAACACCTGAGTTGCCTGCTAGAACTAGCTGCTTTTTGCTTGGAATACCATTTTTACTTTGAAAGAATAACTGATAAACAGCTGGATGGCTTTTCATATTTGAGTTGGCAAATCCTTGGCAACATTTCTTGAAAAAGTGAACTTAACACTTAAGAAAAACAATTGACAGTATTTGTTGCCAAGGAGAAAATTTGAGCTTTCAAGGTTAAATTCGAATTTTGGAAAACTTGCCATCTGCAGCTGTGAGCTTGATAGCTTCCCCAACCTTTGAAGATCTCCTAATGAGATCAACGGTGATATAAGCAAAAGTGAGGTTTTTTTAAAATATTTATAGTGAAATGTGTGAACATTTAGAAAATCTGCATAACTCAGTGAACGATATTTTCCAAATGACCAGTACGTACTGTAACCAAAACCACACATGGGGAAATGATCCATTCAAAGTACTAGATGGAATGGTGGATTTTAATATAATGAAGTATGAAAGGTTCATTGATAGAGTTTCAGATTCCACATTGCAACTAACCTTTAAGAAAATACCACTTACTGAGTTTTTTTGTTGGTGTTAAAGAAGAATATATACAATCATCTGAAAAGAGTATTAAAATATCTCTTCCATTTTCTAACTATATATCTGTGAGACCAAGTTTTATTTATGCACTTCAACCAAAACAACACATCCTAGCAGTTTTAATTCAGAGACAGTTGTAAAAATACGGCCATTAAGCCAGATATTAAAGAGATTAGCAAAAATGTAAAACAATGTCATTTTTCTCACTATAATTTTATTCTTTCAGAAAGTACAATAATTTTTATAAAAACGTTAACGTAAAATCTATTATTTTAATTTTGAAATTAGTATTTTTAAAATTCTCATTTTCAGTTTCTAGTATGGTAAATAGTGAAAGTTATAACCCAAAAAAACCAAAATCTTTCGGATTCTCAATCATTTTTAAGAGTGTGGAGGAGACCTGAAACAAAAAAAGTTTGACACCCTAGAAAAAGCAAAGATGTAAATCAGAACATTAGCACACAAACTGAGTGCTGATAGTTTGAACACAGAAAGTCCATGGCCTGTAGTTCTGTCCCAGGCGAGGCACTGATAGGAATCACACACTCTGAGCCAGATGCGTGGGAGCATGGGACTCCGTCGACCATTCAGGGCTGCATCCCAACTTGGCTTTGCGGCACTTTTCATTGCACCCCTGCTGAATCTCATCAGATAAGTCCAAAGGGGTCAATTAACTTTTACTTTACTTACCTTTTATAAATGAAGTTACAAATTCATGATATTTATAAGTTTGGTAATTTGCAAGGTATCTCAGAATTGTCATGAGTATCAAGGGCCCATCTATAGAATTGACCTCTCTTGAAGAACTTACATTCTACTTGGTTATGAGAACAAGAGGCATAAGCATAAAAAGAAGAGAGGGTTGTAAGTCAAGGGGGAAAAGGCTAATGTTTGATGCTTGTATCAGGAATTCATGTTACATTTGACAATATTGAATTTGGTATTACTATGCCCATTTTTAATTTATGAAACACATTTTGAATATAAAAGTAATTCTAATGACCATGTAGTTGCTTACAACTATTTACCTGCTAAACCAAGTTAAGAATTTGTTGGTTTTTATTTTTTTTTTAAGATTTAATGGGTGGCGTAGAATTATCCACAATGTGTTGGCCATCTCTTGAGTACCCACTATATACCTGGTATTGTGCTGGGCTTTGGAAATGTAAAGAAAATGAAGGCATCGTTTGCCCCCAGGGAATTTGCAGTATAATATAGAAATTAGAGCAATGAATTAAAAGAAGTAATATGTGTACTACCTGGCAGGATGGAGTAGGGATAATTGCCAGAAGTGGCTTCTTAGAATATCAGCAGTACTTGCACTGAGAATTAGCCAAGAATAGGCTTTCCCTTATAGGAAGGTGGCAGGGAGCAGGGCGGGTATTAGGAGACCTGTGAGCAAATTTGAGTTTGGTGTGGCTGGTGTGGAAGGGTGAGGGAAGATGGAGAGGGGGCTATGGGTCGAATGGCCGAGGGTCCCTTTTTGGTTTTGTTATTAATGAAATCTGTAAAGAAATAGTACTGGTGACAGTGACAGAGAAATGAGGGCTTCAAGAATGGAAACATAGGCTTTTTAAAATAGTTTAAGAAAAATAATAAAATGAATTTAATATTCAGAAGCATTTTAGGTATACAAATATTCCATATATTAAGCATCTATAAAAGATGCAAACCAACCATTCTGTGTACATAGGAGAAAAAAAGAGGTACTTTGTGAGTAGAAACTAACTGAGGTGAAGGGAAATTTGTTTTAGAAGCTGAAGGCCCAGGCTCTGACTTAATAAAACAAATTATGAGAATCTTATTTATGTGATAAAACCCATGCTGTTGAAGAAGAGAATGTTCCTAATTTTCTATAAACAGGAACAAGATGTTCTACCCAAAAACACAAGAAAACCACATATTGTGTACCTGCTTTGAATATGTGACTTGGAGGAAAACACCATCATTAGTTGTGTCTAACCTCTTTGATAGCAACATGTCTTAAAGGTCTAATAGCCTCACCTACCCTTCCCTGGGAAGGTAAAGGAACATCCTGGCCTTCAGGGTTGTGGAATCCTGTTGGTTGTTACCAAAGGCCTCCAGTGACTTTTCTTCACAAATTTTGAATAGCAAACTATTTTGAGGTGGCTTTAAGCCTTCTAGAGCAAGCTGATAGAATTGTTTGAAAGTTTAATTAAGACAACTATGATTTTTCTAGGACACTTTCCAATTCTGTGATCATATGAATGACTACCCAGGATTTTCAAAGAACAGATACAGATATAGGAAATATGTGTGTTTCTTTCTGTTCTGATGTCTTTATATAAGAATTAATATCCCAAAGGGTAGGCAGTGTATCTGTAATCTTTATAATTCTGCCATTCACTATAATTCTATTATGCTTTGATCTTAGTAGAATATCTGACAGCCTAATGCAAAGATATAGCTGCATTTCTTTAAACAAGTCTATCCTATCTTTGTGTTTATACCAAAATAAATTTGAAGACTACTCCCCATTTAACAAAATGATTCTTTTTTTTACCATTTTTTAATTGAAGTATAGTTAATTTACAATGTTGTGTTACTAAGTTATTTGCCTTGATCTTTCTCTAAATAGCAAACTCCACCAGCGCATTTTAAAACATTGCCTACTTTACAGAAATTCATTTTGAATACGAATGTAGAAACACCTCATAGAGCTTATTGCATTGAGTTGTTGACTCTCTAACCAGTAAGTTTTATATTTTGTCTTGAAAGATGGACCCTGTATTGTCAACATCAGTTCCAGTGTACTCATTGAGACTGGATAAAGAGTATGAAGTGCGTGTGAGATCCAGACAACGAAACTCTGAAAAATATGGCGAGTTCAGTGAGGTGCTCTTTGTAACACTTCCTCAGATGAGACCGTTTGCATGTGAAGAAGGTAAACCTAAGAGATTAAGATGGAAGCCAACGTGGTTTTTGTCAATATACAGGGATTGTTAGGGTGTTGTCCAGATCAAGATACATTAGCATCAATTGTCAGGATGAGGGACCTTGAGTTCACTGCCTGTAACAGGTACTCTCCATTACAAAAGAGGAAGGAGGATTTCATTTTTGAATTATTCAGGAAAAGTCATGGGGTAGGTGCAAGTTAAAGAGCAGAAGATACACTAAGCTATTGATGGAGGGGGTGGGGTATCTCTGGATAACAGAATTTCAGGTGATTCTTTTCTTCATTTCTTTATTTCCTTGTTTCTGTATTTCTAGTATTTTCTATGAGTTTGTTTTGCACTTATAATCAGAAAAAAATGTTTCTCATATACACACACAGTGAAGACATTCTGAATCTGGATGGATGCCTGTCTATGTGGCATCTTAGAGAATTCCTAATATTGAGTCAGCATAAGTCGTCAATGGCAGGTGTTTATTGGTTTTAGAAAGTTTGGGTGCGGCTTTTACCTGGAGGAAGGCTTAATAAATCGTGTGCTAGATACGCTCAAGAGTGACAAGGAATATTTGAAGATCCTATATAAAAGAAATATAAACATATAGTTTAAAGAAATGAGATCTATGAATTCAGAATAAAAGAATTTAAATTTTTGGATACAGAAATAAAGAAGGCTGCTTAACAATGAATAGTAAGTGTATAAAGTATTATCACTCCCAAACGGGAATTGGCTATAACTCATCCCCATTAAAAACAGAAGGTTTACAGTGCCACATGAGGGTCTGAGGTTTGTTAACGAAACAATCACAAGCTACAGAGAAATTAAATTTATATTTCTGCACTTACAGTACAGGTAGAATCCGTGATACTATATAACACAAATGAAAATGTCTATAGCACCATCTTTTCTACACTCTATTCAACAGACTTGTTGTTTCAAATGATACTTGATACAATGAAATTCAGGTTAAAAGCACATTTGCCACATGCCCTTTAACCTTATTGTGATGGCATTTAATTCCTTAACAAAAACATTTTTTAAACAAGCTTTTCTTCTCTGTTAAAAAAGAAAAAAATTAAACTCGCTTTATATTATGTTCCTGAGTATATCATTGATATAAAATTATAGGTACCACAACATACAAAAAAATGATATTCTTTCCCCCACTAATTCTTTATAATATGCCTAACGTCTCCCTTGGGGCTTTTAATAACTAAGAAAATAAATAAAATATTACAGCATAAAAGCCTACTTTCATAAAGCAACGTTAAGGTAAATTCCACCTTAAAAGCAGTCAACCTCTGCCACTGCGGCACTTGTTCTTGAGAAATGAAATAGAAGTTTTACAGACGCCCACAAATTTGCTACAAATTATACTAAAATCTAAAGATGGGAGTCCTAGTACTGATCTTCTTCTGTCAAACAATATTTTTTAAGCATATTTTAAGCAATATTTAAGCAGAAAATGTATGCCCTGCATGTCTAAAAAGTTTCAGTAATGATTCAAAAGTAAAACTCTGATGGATCCTCAATCTGGAGGATAAAAAATATCACCACACCTTTAAAAAAAAAAAGAACCAAGTGGACATTACTTAGGAAAAGTAGTATATTAACAGGCATCAATTTTTCCTAGAGCTGAAGCATTTTAATGACATACCCTGAATACATAAGATGCTTAAAGCAGTTTGTTTGTATAAACATGGATTGTGCTTAAACTGTATGCTGTTTCTTTACTTTGATTTTCTTTTTTTGGGTACATGAAAGGATCTGAGGAAGTGGATAGATGTGTTCTTGGAACAGAAAATACTCCTAAGTCATTGCAGTCTATTTCAGTGGTTATCAAATGAAATCACTGACTCTACTAGATGAATACAAATTAGGAAGTTTTTTTATGTGGAACAGGAGAGTGAAATGTAAACTTCAACTATTCATAGTTCTGTGAGTGAGATGTTGTTCTTATGTTTTTCAGATTTCCGGTTTCCATGGTTCTTATTTATTATCTTTGGAACATTTGGACTAATGGTGACATTATTTTTATGCATATTTTCTAAACAACAAAGGTAAGTGTGATATAACATACTTTGATATGTTTTTGCCAGTTATTTAGCAAACATACATGTTTCCATTTATTGTTTGATGTTTTCTTCTGTGAATCGTGAGTGAAATATTTCAACCCAGTGAAACGTTATGTCCAGTTACACATTTACCACTTTGTTGTGTTCATCATAGAGACATCACAGGTCTCAGTTCTATCTGGAAAGTTGCATAGACATTAAGAGGCTGAGGCTAGTGACTATACACCTTGTGATATGTACCTCCTCAAAGTTCTGAAAAAATTGGCTCATTTATTCCAGGACCATAAGGCAGCAGTGAGGCTTTGGCTGAGTCTGACACAGTCCTAATGTAAGAGGAAATTTAAGTGGTAAACTAAAGCACCTAGATAATTCAATCTAATAAAACCTTTTTTGACTTCATATGATGATGATTTTAAGTAAATTTGGGTTTTATTGAAATTGCTTGGATAGTTATGATTTGGTATTTCATCTGCTTTTGTCAACACAGATAAAATTCTAAGCTTGAAGAGATTCCATTCTGCATTCTCTTGCAGTCAAAAGGCAGGTTCCAGTTATTATTCTGCCACTGCTGTTTAATCTCATTTGAGTCCCTTAATCTCTCTAGGCCTCCATGTTCTCATGGGTAATTTGAGGGTGTTGGATTATATGACCTTTAAATTTCCCTTAAGCTGTAAAGGCTAATTATTCTATTTTCATTCTTGAAAGAAACTCAGTACAGACTACAGGAACTTTTAATACAAAACATAGGAAAAGTTACTGGTACTGGTCGCCAGTTTTCTTACATTTAGAATATTTTTTTTTTAACGTCTTTATCAGAGTATAATTGCTTTACAATGGTGTGTTAGTTTCTGCTGTATAACAAAGTGAATCAGCTATATGCATATGTATATCCCCATATCTCCTCCCTCTTGCATCTCCCTCCCTCCCACCCTCCCTATATCCCACCCCGCTAGGTCACAAAGCACCGAGCTGATCTCCCTGTGCTATGCGGCTGCTTCCCACTAGCTGTCTATTTTACATTTGGTAGTGTATATAAGTCCATGCCACTCTCTCGCTTCGTCCCAGCTTACCCTTACCCCTCCCCATGTCCTCAAGTCCATTCTCTATGTCTGCATCTTTATTCCTGTCCTGCCCCTAGGTTCTTCAGAACCTTTTTTTTTTTAGATTCCATATATGTGTGTTAGCATACGGTATTTGTTTTCCTCTTTCTGACTTACTTCACTCTGTAGGACAGACTCTAGGTCCATCCACCTCACTACAAATAACTCAGTTTCATGTCTTTTTATGGCTGAGTAGTATGCCATTGTATATATGTGCCACATCTTCTTTATCCATTCATCCGATGATGGACACTTAGGTTGTTTCCATCTCCTGGCTATTGTAAATAGAGCTGCAATGAACATTGTGGTACAGACTCTTTTTGAATTATGGTTTTCTCAGGGTATATGCCCAGTAGTGGGATTACTGGGTCATATGGTAGTTTAGAATATTCTTTAAGTCCCATGGGTTAATCTTGCCCCTTCTCCTAGAATTAGGGTAGCTAACACTCTGTTTGCCTGAGACTTCCCTGGTTTTAGCACTGAAAGTCCTGTGTCCAGGCAAACCAAGACAGTTGGTTGCTCTAGCTAGGACTAAAGACAAGTCTCCAGGTGAAGCCAAGACGCATCTACAAATCAGAATAGGATCTATGTGAATATATTGTAAACGCTTTTTAATTTGTATTTTGAAGCTGTATAGTATTTGTAAACATCAAAATAGAGTTTCAGTAGAGAGAAGAATTCTCAGAATTCTAGAGTTCCAGAGTGTCAAGCATGCTAAAAGTCTCCAAGTGAATGTAGGAAGGGTTAATCTCCAATTTTATAATGTAAGCTCAGGAGAAAACAAAATTCCCTCTGTAGAATTTTATTTTCTATCTAACTTTCTAGCAACATTACTATCTTAGAAATACAAGTATTATAAAGCAGGATAACACACTTTTCAATTGTGGGGGGGGAGTTAGTAAATAAGTAAATAATTATTTAGAATTTTAAGTAATTTATATATTTAAGCAATGCCAACAGCAAAGGAGTCAAATTATTCTGTTGATTAATTTGAACTCACTGATCTGTACAGTTAGGCGATGGGCTAATTTATGTGTACCTGCAGTAGATAAACCCACTATGTACATAACGGAATTTACTTTTAACATTAGTTGTCAATTTCGAGTCATCATGAAGACCAAGCAAATTTGTTATGTTGCTTAAAATTACATTAGTTAACAATATTTGAAAGAAAAAATAATCCTCCAAATACAATTTCAAAGGAAATATATTAACCTTTGTCTAAAAGAGTGTTTTCTATGAATAATGAAGTTCTTAACTATGACGCTTGGTCAAAATCACCAAATTGGGAAAAATTTTGGAAATTTGTACTGCCAAATTTCCTGTTCTAAATTAAGTTTTCCGTGGAAAACAATTAACCTTTCTTTTTTCCACGTACCCATAAAAACCCTTATCATTGTCTAAATTTCCATGTTCTAATGAAAGTAGGAAATGGTAGAAAATAGCTGACAGCAAGTGTGGAAAGAACAATTAAAATGAAACTCAAAGAATGAGGTGCTATGCCAGTTTACCCCAGAACTTCAGGACTGCAAAGGACTTCAGGTGCTCTTTGCTTGAGGTTTTGTTAGTTCACAAACCAAGCCACTGCTCCCTTTCTTAGTCCAGATCATTGAGTCAACTCTAGCAAAATTTATAGTGTAATTTGGATTTGAATAAAATGATAGAAAAATCAGAAACGTAGTTTCATGCCAGTTTATCGTTATTCTACACTCTGTGGCTCCCACCATATGACCTACTCCAGCCTTCAAGCTATGACTAATCCAGGAAGGAATAACTGAACCAACATAAAACAGAAGTGACAAACTGGCAACCTGAAAGCCAAATTCAGCCCACAGATCCATGTTTTGTTGTTTTATGTTCTTTTGATTTTGGAGTAAAGGTTTTCCTGCAAAGTGTTTATAAAACAGGGAATTTTCACACAAAAATCCAGATTACCAGATTACCTTTAAAAACAGATCTAGTGAAACTGGGCTGATATTTCTGCATGGCAACGTGTGCAACAACCATCCCATTTGCAAAGGGCATATGTTCTCTGTCACCATTCCCATCCCTCCCTATGACTTTGTACCAGGCCCGCTATATTCAGTTGCATGACTGGCTTGGGTCCTCCAAGCTGCAGGGTCTGCCACCCTGGCCTAAAGTCAACCACAACCCCTAGAAATCTATCAAGTACCTAAATGCATCATCCTCTTCAAAAAAAAAAAAAAGAGGCACCCATACAAAGTAAAGTGTTAGACATTTAGGAAACTTTGCCTCCTGTAACTGGGGTTTTGTTGCATTTTTCTATGTGTTTGAACCTGTGAACTATTCATTTAGAGATGCAGAACCAAGTTTAACCCATCAGTGCAACAGAAGGCAAAGGGCCCAGGTTTTGGAGTCAGCTGGTTTGGATTTGAGCGCCAGCTGAGCCAAGTATTAGTGTGTGATTTGAACATGTTCCTTAAATATCTAAATCTTTCCACAGATAATGTCTTCTGCCTCCCTGGTAGTGGTAAGGATTAAATGAAATGTTTAGTGCAAGGGTTGACAAAGTTGTTTTAAAAATGACCAAACAGTAAATTTTTAGGCTTTCTAGGCTATGCAATCTCTGTCACCACTACTCAGCTCTGCCACTGTGGCGTGAAAGCAGCCATAGATGATATGCAAACTATTTTACATAGATAATATGTAAAATGACCATGACCATGTTCCAATAAAACTTTATTTACAAAAACAGAGGGCAGACCACATTTGGCCCATAGACCGTAATTTGCTGACCCAGAGTCTAGTGCAAGATACATCTCATAGTGGTTTATCAGAAGCATTCAAAAATGGTAGCAGTTATTAATAACATGAATTTTTTCTACAACTTCTGTTCATCAGTAACAATTTAACACCGTCCCACAGAGTAAACCTAGTGGAGTCTACTCAAACACAACTTGTGGAATTTGGCTTATTCCTTGGATTATGTAAAAAGGTGGTGGAAACATGCAAAAAACGTTCATTCACACTAAGCAGACTATCAGCTGATACCCAAAACTCAGATTGGAATGGATAATCTCTGAGCTTTATTCCAGAGCCACAATGTTAATTTTTTTTCTTTTAATTGAAGTATAATTGCTTTACAATGTTGTGTTAGTTTCTCGTGTACAGTGAACTGAATCAGCTATATGTATATATATATATCCCCTCCCTCTTGGACCTCCCTCCCCCCCATCCCACCCATCTAGGTTATCACAGAGCACCGAGCTGAGCTCCCTGTGCTATACAGCAGGTTCCCACTAGCTAGCTATTTTACACATGGTAGTGTATTGATGTCAAACCTAATCTCCCAATTCATCCCACCCTCCCCTTCCCCACTGTGTCCACACATCCATTCTCCACATCTGCCTTTCTATTCCTGCCCTTCAGATATGTTCATCTGTACCATTTTTCTAGATTCCACATATATGCATTAATATACAATATTTTTCTCTTTCTGACTTACTTCACTCCGTATGACAGACTCTAGGTCCATCCACATCTCTACAAATGACCCAATTTTGTTCACTTTTATGGCTGAGTAATATTGTATATATGTACCACATCTTCTTTATCCATTTGTCTGTCGTTGGACATTTAGGTTGTTTCTATGTCCTGGCTATTGTAAACAGTGCTGCAATGAACATTGTGGTACATGAATCTTTTTGAATTACGGTTTCTCAGGGTATATGCCCAGTAGTGGGATTGCTGGGGCATATGGTTGTTCTATTTTTAGTTTTTTAAGGAACCTCCATGCTGTTCTCCATAGTGGCTGTACCAATTTATGTTCCCACCAACAGTGCAAGAGGGTTCCCTTTTCTCCACACCCTCTCCAGCATTTATTGTTTATAGATATGTGATGATGGCCATTCTGACTGGTGTGAGGTGATACCTCATTGTAGTTTTGATTTGCATTTCTCTAATAATTAGTGATGCTGAGCAGCTGTGCCTCTTGGCCATCTGTATGTCTTCTTTGCTGAAATGTCTGTTCAGGTCTTCTGCCCATTTTTTGATTGGGTTGTCTTTTTGATATTGAGCTGCATGAGCTGTTTGTATATTTTGGAGATTAATCCTTTGTCCATTGCTTCATTTGCAAATATTTTCTCCCATTCTGTGTGTTGTCTTTTTGTCTTGTTTATGGTTTCCTTTGCTGTGCAAAAGCTTTTAAGTTTCATTAGGTCCCATTTGTTTGTTTTTATTTTCATTACTCTAGAAGGTGGGTCATAAAAGATCTTGCTGTGATTTATGTCAAAGAGTGTTCTGCCTGTGTTTTCCTCTAAGGGTTTTATAGTGTCAGGTCTTACATTTAGGTCTTTAATCCACTTTGAGTTTATTTTTGTGTATGGTGTTAGGGAGTGTTCTTATTTCATGTTTTCTTTTACATGTAGCTGTCCAGTTTTCCCAGCACCATTTATTGAAGAGGCTGTCTTGTGTCCATTGTATATTCTTGCCTCCTTTGTCATAGATTAGGTGACCATAGGTGCATGCGTTTATCTCTGGGCTTTCTATCCTGTACCATTGATCTGTATTTCTGTTTTTGTGCCAGTACCATACTGTCTTGATTACTGTAGCTTTGTAGTATAGTCTGAAGTTGGGGAGCCTGATTCCTCCAGCTCTGTTTTTCATTCTCAATATTGCTTTGGCTAGTCGGGGTCTTTTGTGCTTCCACACACATTGTATAATTTTTTGTTCTAAATCTGTGAAAAATGCCATTGATAATTTGACAGAGATTGCACTGAGCCTATAGATTGCTTTGGGTAGCATAGTCATTTTCATAGTATTGATTCTTCCAATCCAGGAGCATGGCATATCTCTCCATCTGTTTGTGTCATCTTTGATTTCTTTCATCAGTGGTTTATAGTAGTATCTGAGCTTTATTCCACAGCCACAATGTTGACTTTAAAACAAAAACTCTAGTTACACTATTAATGAAATAAATAAATGACTTACTCAAACTTATTCAAGAAATGGTTTATTGAGCACCCTTTCTGTGCCAGGAATTGTTCTAAGTGCTGGGGATATAATCAGGCCCAAGACAAGCAGGATAGATATTGAAATGAATTATGGTCAAAAAGTAACTTAAATATTTGGAACAGAAATTTTAAGTGCATCATAGACTTGTGTATACAAATCCATACTGATTAGAGATAGTTCAAATTTAGTCTGCCCTAACTGAAATGAACTATGCAATAACACCCTGGTTAATGAGATTGCCTTGGATAATCTTATAATTCATGTAGATTTGTGGTATGAACTTATACCAACCCACTCTTTTTTAAGGGTACAGATAATGTTGGCTCCACATAGACTGGCTCTTTCTCCTCCCCTTCCCTTCCTCTACAAATTACAGATGAGATGTATATTAAAATTACCTCCCTTATAACTGACATGGAAATTGGCTTCAGATGGAATTAAATTTCTAACTTCCAAGACTAAGACTGTCTTATCAATAAAAGACATTATAAAAGAAAAGTTATAAGAAAACTGCATTTTACTTAAATTGGTTTCAGATGAGGGTTTTTTGTTGTTTTTTTGTTCTTTTTTTCTTCTATAGTTTTGCCTTGTCATTTACTGCTTAATGCTTTCCTCTTTCTTTCTCAGATTATACTTATTCCAAATTTTCTGTTACTTTAATAATACTGTCAACATTTTATTTCTATCTTTTGAAATAAGAATGTGTAACTGACATCAAAACAAAATTTTGTTTTCAAGGATTAAGATGTTGATTCTACCCCCAGTTCCAGTTCCAAAGATTAAAGGAATTGATCCAGATCTCCTCAAGGTAATTAATAAATTATCTAAGTTATACATAACAGTAATTAAATGATACCTGAACAATAATGTCTTATGTTGAGACCTTTTGCAAGCTATAATGTATTACATTTTATTTTTTGTATTCCTTCTGGAAAAAAAGTTTTTAAATAATACATCTCAAAATTATGAAAATGTCTTACGTATTTAAAAATTCTTGACTACTGGATCAAGATGGCAGAGTAGTAGAATGTGAAGCTCACTGCCTCACACAAATACATCAAAAACACATCTACATGTGGAACAATTCTCACAGAATATCTACTGAACGCTGGCAGAAGACGTCAGACCTCTAAAAGGGCAAGAAAATTTCTGTGTAACCAGGTAGGACAAAAGAAAAGAAAGGAATTGGGAAGGGACCTGCACCCCACCCCTTGGGAGAGAGCTGTGAAAGAGGAAAGATGCCTGCACCCTGGGAAGTCCCCTCACCATCATGGAGATCAGCCGGGACAGAGTGGGAGTTTTAGAGCCTTGGAGGAGAATGCAGGAACCGGTTTTGCAGCAGTTAGAATGGAGAGAGACCGGCAGACAGTCAGTGCCACCGCTCAGCACTCCCCGGCCGGAGACACACATCCATCAGTGCAGGCAGGGACCGGGTGCTGAAGCTCAGGCTTCAGAGATTAGATCCAGGGAGAGAACTCAGGTGGTGGGCTGTGCAGAAAGAGCCTGAAGGGGCTGGAGCTTGGTGCAACTGCACCAGAGGATGTACACAGAGGAAGCCTGGGCTACCTTAGAGGCCAGGTACCATTGTTTGGGTGGTGTGTGAGAGGAGAGGCAAGACCTGCCATTGCAGCCTTTCTCCCTGCATGTGCTCTCAGGTTGCAGGACACTGCCTACACAAGCTACAGGAGCGATCACAAGCCACCACCACCCCCAACCCCCATGCTTTAAGAGCTGTCATGAGCTACCACCACCACCCTCGCAGATTCCAGGAATAGTTGTGAGCCATCTCCCATTGTGTGCTCCAGGGATGCGCATGAGCTGCTACCACCACAGAGAATGCCAGGACCAGGCACCAGCCACTGCATCTGCACACGCCCTATCAAGAGAATAATGGCCAGCACATGCTGAGGAAAGAGGTGACAGGCATCAATACTAAAAACAGCCCTTGCACCAAAATATTAAATCCACACAAACTACACCGGGACACTCCCACATATAAATAGCCCTCCAAGACCACAGTAGATTATTGTTTCTCCTAAACTCACAGAATAAGAGAAATATAAGGTAAAATGAAGAAGCAGAGGAACCACTCCCAGTTAAAAGACCAAGAGAATTCCCCTGAAAGAACAATGAAACAGACCTCTTCAGTCTAGTAGACACCGCATTCAAAAAGGAGATAATGAAAATACGGAAGGAACTAAGGAATGCTATTGACGGAAATGCAGAGTACTATAAAAAGGAACTAGAAACTATAAAAAGGAACCAAAAAATTTTAAAACTCATTTGCCAAGATGAAAACTGAACTAAAGGCAATGAATAGCAGAATGAATAATACATAAAACTGAGTAAATGACCTGGAAGATAGAATAGTGGAAATCACCCAATCAAGACAGCAGACAGAAAGCCAAATGAAAAAAAAATGAAAGCAATATAAGAGACCTATGGGATAATATAAAGCATGCCAATCTATGCATAATAGAGACCCCAGAATGGGAAGAAAGAGAAAAGGGTATTGAAAATGTATTTGGGAAGCTGAAAACTTCCCAAACGTAAAGAAAGAAACATATCCAGGTACAGGAAGCAGAGGGTCCCAAACAAGGTAAAACCAAACAGACCTACACCAAAATTATAATTAAAATGGCAAAAGTTAAAGAGAGGATTCTAAAGGCAGCAAGAGAAAAGTTAATTACAAGGGAACCCCCATAAGGCTATCAGCTGATTTCTATACAGAAACTTTGCAGGCCAGAAGGAAGTGGCAAGACACATTCAAAGTCCTGAAGGGGAAAAAACTGCAACCTAGGATACTCTACCCAGCAAGATTATTATTTACAATAGAAGGAGCGAGAAAGAATTTCTTAGACAAGCAAAAACTAAAAGAATACAGCAATACTAAACCTATCCTAAAGGAAATATTGAAAGGTCTTCTGTAAATAGAAAAGAAGAATATATAGGAAAGAGAAAATCACCTAAATAAGCCAGTACACGGATTTTAAAAAAATCAAAATAAATTTCTGTGAAATTTATGATAACCACAGTGAACAGCAAAAGGATGAACATGAAGATGTAAAAGAGGACATCAAAATCATATAATGTGGGGGAGAAGAGTAAGAAAGTGTAAATTTTTTTTTATCATTTCCTAGAATGTGTTTGAGCCTATATGATTACCAGTCTAAGGCAAGTATCAATAGCTATAGGATGGGGTTTACATACTTGAGAAACAAGGTAACCACAAATCAAAAACATACAATAGACTCACAAAAACCAAAAAGAAGTACAATACAAAAGAAAATCATCAAACCACAAAAGGGAAAAACAAAAAGAAAAAAGGGACAAAGAAGAAATAAAAAATCAACAGGAAAGCAAGGCTTAAAATGGCAATAAATACATATCTATCAATAATTACCTTAAGGTCAATGGACTAAATGCTCCAATCAAAAGACACAGAGAGGAAGATTGGATAAAAAAAACAAGAGCCTACAATATGCTGCCTACAAGAGACCCACTTTAGAGCAAAGGACACAGATTGAAAGTGAGGAGATGGAAAAAGATATTTCATGCAAATGGAAATGACAAGGTGGGGATCACAATACACGTATCAGACAGAATAGACTTTAAAACAAAGGCCATAAAGAAAAATAAAGAAGGACACTTTTACACTCATCAACATATATGCACCTAATATAGGAGCACCCAAATACATAAAACAAATACTAACAGACATAAAGGGAGAAATTGACAGGAATACAATAATAGTAGGAGACTTTAACACCCCACTCACATCAGTGCACAGATCTTCTAGAAAGAAAATAAGGCAACAGAGATCCTAAATGATACAATAGAACAGATAGACCTAATTGATATTTTTAGGACATTACATCCAAAAAAACAGAATATACATTCTTTTCGAGTGCACATGGAACATTCTCTAGGATTGACCACATACTAGGGTACAAAACAGACCTCAACAAACTTGAGTATAGAAATTATCTCAAGCATCTTTTCTGACCACAGCAGCATGAAACTAGGAATCAACCACAGAAAAAGAAAATGACGACTAAACAATATGCTACTAAAAAAACGATTACCAAACAATATGCTACTAAAAAACCAATCAGTCAACAATGAAATCAAAGAGTAAATTTAAAAATACCTTGAGAAAAATTACCATGAAAACACCACTGTACAAAATCTATGGGATGCAGCAAAAGCAATTCCTAGAGGGAAGTTCATAGTGATACAGGCCTTCCTCAAAAAAACAAGAAAAGTCTCAGATAAACAACCTAATCTACCACTTAAAAGAAGTAGAAAAAGAACAAACAGAACCTAAAATCAGCAGAAGGATGGAAATAATCAAGATCAGAGAGGAAATAAATAAAATAGTGATTAAAAAATAGAAAAAAATCAATAAAACCCAGAGCTTGTTCTTTGAAAGGGTAAACAAGACTGACAAATCTCTGACTCACCAAGAAGAAAAGAGAGAGAACCCAAATAAACAAAATAAGAAATGAAAAAGGAGACATAACAACTGATACCACAGTAATACAGAAACCATAAGGGAATGCTATGACCAATTATATCTCAACAAATTCAACAACCTAGAAGAAAAGGACAAGTTTCTAGAAACATACAGCCCACCAAAATTGAATCAACAATAAGTAGATAATTTGAACAGACTGATCATTAGAGGTGAAATAGAATATGTAATTAACTCCCTACAAACAAAAATCCAGGACCAGATGGCTTCAAAGGCAAATTCTACCAAACATACAAAGAAGAACTCACACCAGTCCTTCTCAAACTCTTCCAAAGAATTGAAGAGGGAACACTCCCAAAGACATTCTATGAAGCCACCATCACCCTGATACCCAAACCAGACAAAGACACCACCAAAAAAGAAAATTACAGGCCAATATCTTTGATGAATATAGATGCAAAAATTCTCAACAAAATCCAACAACACATAAAAAAAGATCATACACCATGACCAAGAGTCATCCCAAGTTCACAAGCATGGTTCAGCATACACAAATCAATGTGATACATCACGTAAACAAAAGAAAAGACAAAAACCACATGATCATCTCAAAATTTGACAAAATTCCACATCCATTCATGATAAAAACTCTTACCAAAGTGGGTACACAGGGAACATATCTCAACATAGTAAAAGCTATGACAAACCCACAGCCAATATAATACTCAATGGTGAAAAGCTGAAAGACTTCCCACTAAAATCTGGAACAAGACAAGGATGCCCACTCTTACCTCTTCTATTTAACATAGTATTGGAAGTCCTAGCCATAGCAATCAGACAAGAAAAAGAAATAAAAAGTATCCAAATTGGAAGGGAAGAGGCAAAATTGTCGTTTTATGCAGATGACATACTATATAGAAAACCCTAAAGAATCCACAAAAAAACTACTAGAAATAATAAGCAAATTCAGCAAAGTAGCAGGATACAAGATTAACATATAGAAACCGGTTGCATTTCTTTACACTAACAACAGAATATCAGAAAGGGAATGTAAACAAACAATATTATTTAAAATCTCACCCAAAAATATAAAATATGCTTGAGAATAAACCTGACTGTGGAGGTAAAAGACTTATATGCTGAGAACTATAAAACATTAATAAAGGAAACTGAAGGTGAGTCAAAGAAATGGAAAGATATCCCATGCTCATGGATTGGAAGAATTAACATTGTTAAAATGGTCATACAGCCCAAAGCAAACTACAGATTTAATGCAGTCCCTATCAAATTACCCATGACATTTTTCACAGAACTAGAATAATCCTAAAATTTATATGGAACTATTAAAGACCCAGAATTGCTAAAGCAATCCTGAAGAAAAAGAACAAAGCAGGAGGCATAACCCTCCCAGACTTCAGACAATACTACAAAGCTACAGGGGCATTGGCACAAAAAACAGACATATAGGTCAATGAAACAGAATAGAGAGCCCAGAAATAAACCCACACACCTATAGTCAATCTTCAACAAAGGAGGAAAGAATATACAATAGGAAAAAGACAGTCTCTTCAACAAGTGGTGCTGGGAAACTTGGACAGCCATATGGAAATCAATGAAGTTAGAACATACCCTCTCACCATACATAAAAATAAACTCACAGTGGCTTAAAGACTTAAGACATGACACCACAAAACTCCTAGGACAGATCATAGGCAAAACATTCTCTGACATAAATCATACCAATGTTTTCTTAAGTCAGTCTCCCAAAGCAATAGAAATAAAAACAAAAAGAAACAAATGGGACCTAATCAAACTTACCAGCTTTTGCACAGCAAAAGAAACCATAAACAAAGAGACAACCTACAGAATGGGAGAAAGTATTTTCAAACAATGAGACCAATAAGGGCTTTATTTCCAAAATATACAAATAAACAACCCAATTGAAAAATGGGCAGAAGACCTAAATAGGCATTTCTCCAAAGAAGAAATACAAATGGCCAATAGGCACATGAAAAGATGCTCAACATTGCTAATTACTAGAGAAATGCAAATCAAAACTACAATGAGGTACCACGTCACACCAGTCAGAATGGCCATCATTAAAAACTCTACAAATAACAGATGATGGAGAGGGTGTGGAGAAAAGGGAACACTCCTACACTGTCGGAATGTAAGTTGGTACAGCCTCTATGGAAAACAATATAGAGGTTCCTCAGAAAACTAAAAATAGAATTACCATATGATCCAGCAATCCCACTCCTAGGCATATATCCAGACAAAACTCTAATCCAAAAAGATACATGCACCCCTATGTTCACAGCAGCACTATTCACAATAGCCAAGACATAGAAACAACCTAAATGCCCATCGAAAGATGAATGGATAAAGAAGATGTGGTACATATATACAATGGAATACTACTCAGTCATAAAAAAGAATGAAATAATGCCACTTGCAGCAACATGGATGCAACTAGAGATTGTCATACTAAGTGAAGTAAGTCAAAGAGAAAGACAAATACCATACGATATCACTTATATGTGGAATCTAAAATATGACACAAATGAACCTATCTACGTATGAAACAAAAACAGACTCACAGACATAGAGAACAGACTTGTAGTTGCTGAGGGGGAGGGGGTTGGGGGAGGGATGGAATGGGAGGTTGAGGTTAGCAGATACAAGCTATTATATATGGAATGGATAAACAACATCCTGCTGTATAGCATGGAGAACTATGTTTGGTATTCTGTGATGAACCATAATAGAAAAGAATTTTTAAAAAGAAAGAAAGAAAAGTTCTTCACTAATGTGGTTTTGTTACTAATTAGTCTCTTGAATGTTATTTATTATATCACTTAATTGTTGTGAGTTTTTCATAGATCTTCATTTTCTATTTCCTAGGAAGGAAAATTAGAAGAGGTGAACACAATCTTAGCCATTCATGACAACTATAAACACGAATTCTACAATGATGACTCTTGGGTTGAATTTATTGAGCTAGATATTGATGACCCTGATGAAAAGACTGAAGGATCAGACACAGACAGACTTCTAAGCAATGACCATGAAAAATCACTTAATATCCTTGGGGCAAAGGATGACGACTCTGGACGTACCAGCTGTTATGAACCTGACATTCTGGAGACTGATTTCAATGCCAATGACATGTGTGATGGTACCTCAGAGGTTGCTCAGCCACAAAGGTTGAAAGGGGAAGCAGATCGCTTGTGCCTTGACCAGAAGAATCTAAATAACTCACCATCGAATGATGCTACCCCTGCTAGCCATCAGCCCAGTGTTATCCTAGGAGAGGAAAACAAACCAAGATCACTTCTTATTGGCAAAACTGAGTCAACTCATCAAGCTGGCCATATACAGCAACAGCTCAGCAATCCAAGTTCATTGGCAAACATCGACTTTTATGCCCAGGTAAGTGACATTACACCAGCAGGGAGTGTGGTCCTTTCCCCGGGCCAAAAGAATAAGGCTGGGATCTCCCAGTGTGACATGCATCCAGAAGTCGTCTCACCCTGCCAAGCAAACTTCATCACGGACAACGCCTACTTCTGTGAGGCAGATGCTAAAAAGTGCATCGCCCTGGCCCCTCATGTCGAGGTTGAATCACATGTAGAGCCAAGCTTTAACCAGGAAGACATTTACATCACCACGGAAAGCCTTACCACTACTGCTGGGAGGTCTGGGACAGCAGAACGTGTTCCAAGTTCTGAGTTGCCTGTCCCAGACTATACCTCCATTCATATAGTACAATCTCCACAGGGCCTCGTACTCAATGCAACTGCCCTGCCCTTGCCTGACAAAGAGTTTCTCTCATCATGTGGCTACGTGAGCACAGACCAACTGAACAAAATCATGCCGTAGCTTTTCTTCGATTTCCCATGAGCTACATATTTAATGAGTTACCTATTTACTCTAGCAAAGAGTTGGCTAGGGAATGAATGCTTAAACCAAAACAATGTTTAAACATTTTTTGGAGGGGGGTGGGAGTTGAGGGTGGGGGATACGGATTCTAAATGGCTTTTCCTGAAGTGTTGAAACATGATATTAAAGAAAAAGAAGAAGAACCCTTCATCAGATAGATATTCTTGTTGTGAATTGTAAATATTTTAAAGAATTGTCTCAAAGACTGTTTAGTGGCAGTGATTGTCTTGTTATTGTGGGTGTTAATTTTGTGCTACTAAGCATTGAATGGCTATGTTTTTTAATCTATAGTTAATCATGCTTTTTGAAAAAGCGAAAAATCAGGTGGCTTTTGCAGTTCAGGACGATTGAATGCAAATCATAGCACAGGCTAAGTTTTTTTTAATAATTGGGAACTAAAATTTTAGGTAAGAAGACAAGAAATAGTTTGGATATGTAAAACATTTATTTTGACATAAAATGGATAAAGGTATTTTTAATAATTTACACTTTAAGCATGGCTATTTTCTATTACACTATACACGGTGTACTGTAGCTCATGCCGACCCATCTAAAGAATGTAGTAACTGCAGTCTAAAGCTGGTTTAATGCTTTGGTCAATGCACCTGAAGAAAAACTAGTTTTTTACAAGGCCCTTTTTATACCTCCTAAAACTCTTTAAATGATTCTAAAATGATTGTAGTTAGCTGCATTATTGGAATGTGTTCATCTTATCTGAATTTGTAAACAGATATTTGTTAATTTAGAAAACTTTAAAATGTTTGCACAGATCAACTTATCATGAACCAAAAAAACCCAAAAAAACAAAAAAAAACCCACAACACAAATGAACAAAAAGGCTTTTCTTACCCAAGTTTTGGTTCATGTCAGAGCACTGCATACTAAGAGAATAGAAATCATAGCTGGTTCCTATTGACCCAGAATGCTTAATCACTGCAGTGCACGGGGAAGGAGTTTCTTAGTGCACTCAGATCATGAGAGTCAAGCCTTAGAACCTCGGCCACAGTGTCTCTTAGTTCATATTTACCTAAGGAAGGAATAGGTACAAGAAGCATTTTGTAAGTTGAAGCTGGTCGAAGTGAAGTTAACCAGATCATGGAATAAAAGTTCAAGAAAAAGCTTTTTCTTTCACAGCCTATAGCCAGACACATACTCATTATTCATGGTAGCAAAAAAAGAGAAAAAACAAGATTTTAAATCCCCAAGATAACTAAAAAATTTATTTAAACCCATAGCAGAAACTTTCTTCCTTACCAAATCTTTTATAGGATTTACTTAAATAAAAGAAGTTTCATCATTTTTTACTTCCCCTCTGAGTGGATTGGCCTTAAAGCGGGTAGTCAGAAGAAAAAGAAGCAGCCTGAGTAAATTATGAGTTATTGTTCAATATCTTAATAACCTAAACATCATTCATAGGAGCACTGGGATTGCTCCTCAAAAGGTTTGTCAAAAAAAGAAGACTCATCTCACTCAAGAAGGCTTCTCACTTAAGTATTTTTTAAAGGTTAATAAAACTTTAAAGTTAGCTTTAACTTAAATAGTATTTGCCATACCTTTTTAGGAAACAAGCTTAATGGTTGGCGATTTTAAATTCCCTCTTTCTTGCAGGAAGGACAGTGAAAAGCTAGAATTGGGTGTTTAAAGTTCAACATGTTACTTTGTAATAGATGTTTAATAGATTTTCTGCTACCTTGCTGCTACGGTTTTCTCTAAGAGCTACATAATTTAGTTTCATAGACAGTTTCATCAATGTAGAACCTAATTCAACTTAAAACTGTGTGTTTGGGAAAACTATCTTACTATTTTACAATAGGCTGACAACATTTCTATAGCCAAAAATAGCTAAATACCTCAATCGGTCTCCGAATGTCATTTTGGTACTTTGCTGGCCACACAAGCCATTATTCACTAGTATGACTAGTTGTGTCCTGCAGTTTATATTTAACTTTCTTTATGTCTGTGGATTTTTTCCTTCAAAGTTTAATAAATTTATTTTCTTGGATTTGTGATGGTATGCTTCTATTGTCAAACACCCACAGGAAAAGCACCCTAAATCAGACTGCATACTCAGTTCTTCTCCTTGTAAGGGGAGCATAGCACAGTTCGTTTAAACACAGTAGCAATGTGTGTGAAGATTTTTTTCTGTGCTGAAATATAGAGCAGAGAAGACAGCTCCGACCCTTTTTTTATTTTGAATAAACACAAGCCCAGCTCAAAAATATCCTGCTGGCTTGCCTGGACTCTTAGAGCCTTATTTTGGATGCATCAAAGCACACATGATGTACATGGGGGTGTTTGTGACATGGGGAGAGCTTGAGCATGTTGCCTAGAAAGAGGGGAGGGGTAAACAGTTCTCCCTCTACCATTCACACATTAGAACAAGTCAGTTTGTCAGACTAGCTCCTTGTCATAATGGGAAGCCAATAAGAAGTCAAGTCTGGGAGGGAAGCTGTTTAGGTAGGTTGTGTAGGAGCCTAAGAGCAGTAAAGCCACAAAGCAGAGATTCCCCCATTGGAGGCTCCAGCTCCAAGAAGGGTGCAATCACAATAAAGTCAAATCCCATACCCACCAGGTGGGCAGTTCACAAACTGGAAAATAATTGTATCACAGAGGTTCTCCCACAGGAGTGAAAGTTGTGAGTCTCACATCAGGCTACCCAGGCTGGGGGTCTGGCATTGAGAAAAGGAGCCCCAAGAGCACCTGGCTTTGAAGGCCAGCAGGGTTTGACTGCAAGACTTCCACAGAACTGGGGGAGGCAGAAATTCCACTCTTGGAGGGCACACACAATGTCTCATGAGCACCAGGACACGGGAAAAAGAGTGACCTCATAAGACCCTAGGCCAGACCTACCTGCTGGTATTGGAGGGTCTCCTGTGGAGGGGGTTGGGGGTGTGTGAGGGGGTGGCTGTGACTCACTGTGTGGACAGAGACACTGGTGGCGGTAGTTCTGGGTAGTACTCATTGGCGTAAGCCCTCCTGGAGGCCACCATTTTCTCACCAAGACCTGGCCTCACCCAACCGCCAATAGGTTCTAGTGCTGGGATGCCTCAGACCAAACAACCAACAGGGTGGGAACACAGCCCCACCCATCAGCAAACAGGCTGCCTAAAGTCTTCCTAAGCCCACAGCTGGCCACTAAACACACCCATTAACACAGCCCTGCCCACAGGAGGGACAAGACCCAGCTCTGCCCACCAGTGGGCTGGAACCAGTCCCTCTCACCAAGAAACCAGCACAAGCCCCTTAGACCAGCCTCATCCACAAGGGGGCAGAGAGCAGAAGCAAGAAGAACTACAACCCTGCAACCTGTGGAATGGAAACCACAATCACAGAAAGACAAAATGAGACAGCAGAGGACTATATCCCAGAGAAAGGGACAAGTTAAAATCCCAGAAGAACAACTCAGTGGAGACAGGCAATCTACCCAAAAAAGAATTCAGAGTAATGATAGTAAGGATGATCTAAGATCTCAGAAAAAGATAAAGGCACAGACCAGGAAGATACAAGAAATATTTAATAAAGACATAAAAGAACTAAAGAACAAACATAGATGAACAATACAACAACTGAAATGAAAAATACACTAAAAGGAATCAATAGCAGAATAAATAAAGCAGAAGAATGTATAAGTGAACTGGAAGACAAAATGGTAGAAATCACTGCTGTGGAACAGAATAAAGAAGAAAGAATGAAAAGAAATGAGGACAATCTAAGAGACCTCTGAGACAACATTAAATGCACCAACATTCACATTATAGGAGTCTCAGAAGGAGAAGATAGAAAGGACCTGAGTAAATATTTGAATAGACAATAGCTGAAAAATACCCTAACATGGGAAAGGAAAGTGTAACCCAAGTCCAGGAAGCCCAGAGAGTCCCAGGCAGGATAAACCCAAGGAGGAACATACTGGGACACAGAGTAATCAAACTGACAAAAATTAAAGACAAAGTGAAAATACTAAAAGAAACAAGGGAAAAGAAACAAATAACATACAAGGGAACTTCCATAAGGTTATCAGCTGATTTTTCAGCAGAAATATTACAGGCCAGAAAGGAGTGGCACCATATATTTAAACTGATGAAAGGGAAGAACCTACAACCAAGAATACACTAGCCAGCAAGGCTCTTGTTCAGATTTGATGGAGAAATCAAGAGCTTTACAAAAATGAGAAGCTAAGAGAATTCAGCACCACCAGACCAGTCTAGCTTTGCAACAAACGCTAAAGGAATTTCTCTAGGTGAAAAAGAAAAAGAAAAGGCCACAACTAAAAACAAGAATATTACAAAAGGAAAAGGCAAATATAAAGGTAGGAAATTATCCACACAAAATATGATATCAAAACCAGCAATCATGAGAAGAGGAGAGTACAAATGCAGGACATTGGAAATGCATTTCAAATTAAAAGACTGGCAACATAAAACAATCTTCTTTATATAGAGACTGCTATATCAAAACCTCATGGTAACCACAAACCAAAAATCTACAATAGATACACAAACAAAAAAAGAATAAGGAATAAAAATTTAGCCATCAAAAGCCATCAAATCACAAAAGAGAAGAGGAAAGGAAGGGAAAAAACCGACAAATACAAAATAATTAACAAAATGGCAATAAGAACGTACATATCAATAATTATGTTAAATGTAAATGGATTAAATGCTCCAACCAAAAGTCACAGACTAGCTGAATGGATACAAAAACAAGACCCATATATATGCTGTCTACAAGAGACACACTTCAGATCTAAGAACACATACAGACAATGAGAGGGGATGGAAAAAGGTATTCATTGCAAATGGAAATCAAAAGAAAGCTGGTGTAGCTATACTCATCTCAGACAAAATAGACTTTAAAAACTCCTGCAAGAGACAAAGGACACTACATAATGATCAAGGGATCAATCCAACAAGAAGATATAAAAATTGTAAGTATATATGCACCCAACAGAGCAGCAGCACCTCAATATATAAGGCAAATACTAACAACCATAAAAGGAGAAATCAACAGTAACACAATACTAGTGGGGGACTTTGAAACCCCACTTTCATCAATAGATCATCCAGACAGAAAATCAATAGGGAAACACAGGCCTTAAAGGACACATTAGACCAGATGGACTTAATCAATATTTATAGAGCATTCCCTCTAAAAGGAGCAGAATACACATTCTTTTCAAGTACACATGGAACATTCTCCAGGATTGATCACATTCTAGGACACAAAACAAGCTTTGTAAATTTAAATAAATTGAAATCATATCAACCATCTTTCTGACAACAACACTATGAGATTAGAAATGAACTACAAGAAAAAAATGTAAAACAAAACACAAACATGTGGAGGTTAAACAATATGCTACTAAACAACCAATGGCTCACTAAAGAAATCAAAGAGGAAATCAAAAAATACCTAGAGACAAATGAAAATGAAAACACAATTATTTAAAATCTATGGGACACAGAAAAAGCAGTTCTAAGAGAATTTACAGCAATAAAATCTTACCTCAGGAAGCAAGAAAAATCCCAAATAAACAATCTAATTTAACACCTAAAGGAACTAGAGAAAGAAAAACAAACAAAACCCAAAGTTAGTAGAAGGAAAGAAATCATAAAGACCACAGAAGAAATACATGAAAAACAGACAAAGAATACAATAGCAAAGATCAATAAAACTAAAATCTGGTTCTTTGAGAAGATAAACAAAATTGATAAACCATTAGCCAGACTCAGAGGGAGAGGACTCAAATCAATAAAATTAGAAATGAAAAAGGAGAAGTTACAACAGACACTGCAGCAATACAAAGCATCATAAGAGAATACTACAAGCAACTCTGTGCCAATAAATTGGACAACCTGGAAGAAACTGACAAACTCTTAGAAAGGTGTAACCTTCCAAGACTGAACCAGGAAGAAATAGAAAATATGAACAGACCAATTGCAAGTAATGAAATTGAAACTGTGATTAAAAATCTTCCAACAAACAAAAGTCTAGGACCAGATGGCTTCACAGGTGAATTCTATCAAACATGTAGAGAAGAGCTAAAAGCCATCCTCCTCAAACTCCTCCAAAAAATTTCAGAGGGAGGAACACACCCAAACTCATTCTACAAGGCCACCATCACCCTGATACCAAAGCCAAACAAAGATGTCACAAAAAATAGAATTACAGACCAATATCACTGATGAATATAGATTCAAAAATCCTCAACAAAATACGAGCAAACAGAATCCAACAACACATAAAAAGGATCATACAATATGATCAAGTGGGATTTATCCCAAGATGCAAGGATTCTTCAATATATGCAAATCAATCAATGTGACACTCCATATTAACAAATTGAATAAAAACCATATGATAATCTCAATAGATGCAGGAAAAGCTTTTGACAAAATTCAACACCTATTTATGATAAAAACTCTCCAGAAATGGGCACAGTGGGAACCTACCTCAACATAATAAAGGCCATATATGACAAACACATAGCAAACATCATTCTCAATAATGAAAGCATTTCTGCTAAGATCAGGAACAAGACAAGGATGTCCATGCTCACCACTATTATTCAAAATAGTCTTGGAAGTCATAGACACAGCAGTCAGAGAAGAAATAAAAGGAATACAAATTGGAAAAGAAGAAGTAAAGCTATCACTGTTTGCAGATGACACGATACTATACATAGAAAATCCTAAAGATGCCACCAGAAAACTACTAGACCTAATCAATCAATTTGGTAAAGTTGCAGGATACAAAATTAATGCACAGAAATCTCTTGCATTCCTATACACTAATGATGAAAAATCTGAAAGAGAAATTAAGGAAACACTCCCATTTACCATTGCAACAAAAAAAATAAAATACCTAGGGTTAAACTACCTAAGGAGGCAAAAGACCTGTATGCAGAAAACTATAAGATGCTGATGAAAGAAACTGAAGATGATACAAACAGATGGAAAGATATACCATGTTCTTGGATTGGAAGAATCAATACTGTGAAAATGACTATACTACCCAAAGCAACCTACAGATTCAATGCAATCCCTGTCAAATTTCCAATGGTGTTTTCCACAGAACTAGAACAAAAAACTCTTAAAATCTATATGGAGACACAAAAGACGCCAAATAGCCAAAGCAATCTTGAGGGGGGTAAAAAAACAGAGCTGGAGGAATCAGACTCCCTGACTTAAGATTATACTGCAAAGCTACAGTAATCAAGACAGTACAGAATGGGAACAAAAACAGAAATATAGATCAATGGAACAGGATAGAAAGCTCAGAGATAAACCCATGCAGATATGGTCACCTAATTTATGTCAAAGGAGGCAAGAACATAGAACAGAGAAAAGACAGTCTCTTTAATAAGTGGTGCTCAGAAAACTGGACAGCTACATGTAAAAGAATGAAATTAGAGCACTCCCTAACCCCATACACAAAAATAAACTCAAAATGGATTAATGACCTAAATGTAACACCAGACACTGTAAAACTCTTAGAGGAAAACGTAGGAAGAACACTCTTGGACATAAATCACAGCAAGATCTTATTTGACCCACCTCCTAGAGTAATGGAAATCAAAACAAAAATAAACAAGGGGCTTCCCTGGTGGCGCAGTGGTTGAGAGTGCGCCTGCTGATGCAGGGGATGTGGGTTCATGCCCCAGTCTGGGAAGGTCCCACGTGCCACGGAGCAGCTGGGCCCGTGAGCCATGGCCACTGAGCCTGTGCGTCCGGAGCCTGTGCTCCACAATGGGAGAGGCCACAACAGTGAGAGGCCCATGTACCACAAAAAAAAATAAACAAGACCTAATGAAAGTTAATAGCTTTTGCACAGCAAAGGAAACCATAAACAAGACAAAAAGCCAGCCCTCAGAATGGGAGAAACTATTTGCAAACAAAGCAATGGACAAAGGATTAATCTGCAAAATATACAAACAGCTCATGCAGCTCAATATTAAAAAACAAAAACCCAATCAAAACATGGGTGGAAGACCTAAATAGACATTAATCCAAAGAAGATATACAGATTGCCAACAAATACAGGAAAAGATGCTCAACAACACTAATCATTAGAGAAATGCAAATCAAAACCACAATGAGGTATCACCTCACATCAGTCAGAACGGCCATCATCAAAAAATTTACAAATAGTAAATGCTGGAGAGGGTGTGGAGAAAAGGGAACCCTCATACACTGCTGGTGGGAATGTAAATTGATACAGCCACTATGGAGAACAGTATGGAGGTTCTTAAAAAAACTAAAAATAAAACTACCATATGACCCAGCAATCCCATTACTGGGCATATACCCTGAGAAAACCATAATTCAAAAAGAGTCATGTTCCACAATGTTTATTGCAGCACGATTTACAATAGCCAGGACATGGAAGCAGCCTAAGTGTCATCGACAGATGAATGGCTAAAGAAGATGTGGCACATATATACAATGGAATATTACTCAGCCATAAAGAGAAATGAAAATGAGTTATTTGTAGTGAAGTGGATGGACCTAGATTGTGTCATACAGGGTGAAGTAAGTCAGAAAGAGAAAAACAAATACTTTATGCTAACACGTATATATGGAATCTAAAAAAAAAAAAAAGGTTCTGAAGAACCTATGGGCAGGACAGGAATAAAGACATAGAGAATGGACTTGAGGACACGGGGAGGGAGAAGGGTAAGCTGGGACGAAGTGAGACAGTAACACTGACATATATACACTACCAAATGTAAAATAGATAGCCAGTGGGAAGCAGTTGCATAGCACAGGGAGATCAGCTCGGTGCTTTGCGACCACCTAGAGGGGTGGGAAAAGGAGGGTAGGAGGGAGACGCAAGAGGGAGGGGATATGGGGATATACATATGCATATAGCTGATTCACTTTGTTATACAGCAGAAACTAACACAACATTGGAAAGCAATTATACTCCAATAAAGATACTAAAAAAAAAAGTGACACATGCACCCCAATGTCATAGCAACACTATTTACAATAGCCAGGTCATGGAATGAATGCATAAAGAAGATGTGATACATATATACAATGGAATATTACTCAGCCATAAAAAGGAACGAAATTGGGTCATTTGTAGAGATGTGGATGGACCTAGAGACTGTCATACAGAGTGAAGTAAGTCAGAAAGAGAAAAACAAATATCGTATATTACCGCATACTTGTGGAATCTAGAAAAATTGTACAGATGAACTGGTTTGCAAGGCAGAAATAGAGACACAAAGGTAGAGAAAAAATGTATGGACACTAAGGGAGGAAAGTGGGGGTGATAAATTGGGAGATTGGGACTAACATATATACACTAATATGTACAAAATAGTTAACTAATGAGAACCTGCTGTATAGCACAGGGAACTCCACTTCTCTGTACAGTAGAAACTAACACAATATTGTAAAACAACTATACCCCTAATCAAAAAAAAAATGAAATGAAATAGAGACAAAGAAAACAACAGCAAAGATCAATGAGACTAAAAGCAGGTTCTTTGAAAAAGTAAACAAAATTGATGAACCTTTAGCCAGACTCATCAAGGAAAAAAAGGGAGAGGGCTCAAATCAATAAAATTAGAAATGAAAAAGGAGAAGTTACAATGGACACTACTGAAATACAAAGGATCATAAGAGACTACTACAAGCAAATATATGCCAATAAAATGTACAATGTAGAAGAAATGGACAAATTCTTATAATCTTTCAATAGTGAACCAGGAAGAAATAGAAACTATGAACAATTACTAGTACTGAAATTGAATCAGTGATTTCAAAACTCCCAGCAAACAAAAGTTAAGGACCAGATGGCTTCACAGTTGAACTCTACCAAACATTTAGAGAAGAGTAAACACCTATCCTTCTGAAACCTTTCCAAAAATTTTCAGAGGAAAGAACCCTCCCAAACTCATTCTATGAGGCAACCATCACCCTGATACCAAAACCAGACAAAGATACCACAGAAAAAGAGAATTACAGGCCAATATCACTGGTGAACATAGACACAAAAATCCTCCACAAAATACTAGCAAACTAAATCTAACAATACATTAAAATGATCATACACCATGATCAAGTGGAATTTATCCCAGGGAGGCAAGGATTTTTCAATATCCCCAAATAAATCAGTGTGACACACCACATTAACAAGTGGACAAATATGACCATATGATCATTTCAGTAGATGCAGAGAAAGATTTTGACAAGATTCAACACCCATTTATGATAAAAACTCTCCATTAAGTGGGCATACCTCAACATAATAAGGGCCATGTATGACAGAATTACAGCTAAGATCATACTCAACTGTAAAAAGCTAAAAGCATTTTCTCTAAGATCAGGAACAAGCCAAGGATGTCCACCCTCATCACTGTTATTCAACATAATTTTGGATGTTCTAGACACAGCAGTCAGAGAAGAAAAAGAAATAAAATGAATCCAAATCGGAAAAGAAGTAAAACTGTCACTGTTTGTAGATGACATGATACTGTACATAGAAAATCCTAAAGATGCTACCAGAAAACTACTAGAACTCATCAGTGAATTCAGTGAAGTTGTAGGGTATGAAATTAATACACAAAAATCTGTTGCATTTCTATACACTAACAATGAAAGATCAGAAAGAGAAATTAAAGAAACAATCCCATTTACCACTGCATCAAAAAGAATAAAATACCTAGGAATAAAACTCCCTAAGGAGGCAAAAGACCTATACTTCAAAAACTATTAGATGCTGATGAAAGAAACTGAACAGATGGAAAGATATACCATGTTCTTGGATTGGAAGAATCAATACTGTGAAAATGACTATATTACCCAAAGCAATCTACAGATTCAATGCAATCCCTAGCAAATTACCAATGGCATTTTCACAGAACTAGAACAAAAAATCATAAAATTTGTATGGAGACACAAAAGACCCTGAATAGCAAAAGCAATCTTGAGAAAGAAAAATGCAGCTGGAGGAAACAAGCTTCCTGAGTTCATGCTATATTACAAAGCTACAGTCATCAAAACAGTATGGTACTGGCACAAAAACAGAAATATAGATCAATAGGACAGGATAGAAAGACCAGAAATAAACCCACACACCTATGGCCTATTAATCTACAACAAAGAGGCAAGACTATACAATGGAAAAAAGACAGTCTCTTCAATAAATGGTGTGGGGAAAACTGGACAGCTACATGTAAAAGAATGAAATTAGAACATTCTCTAACACAGTACACATAAAATAAACTCAAAATTGATTAAAGACCTAAATGTAAGCCTGGATACTACAAAACCCTTAGAGGAAAACACAGGCAGAACACTCTTTGACATAAATCGCAACAATATCTTTTTCGATTTGTCTCCTACAGTTATGTAAATAAAAACAAAAATAAACAAATGGGACCTAATTAAATTCAAAATCTTTTGCACAGCAAAGGAAACTATAAACAAAATGAAAGGACAACCCATGGAATGGGAGAAACTATTTGCAAATGATGCAACTGACAAGGGATTATTCTCCAAAATGTACAAACAGCTCATGTGGCTCAATATCAAAACAAAAAACAAATAGCCCAATCAAAAAATGGGCAGAAGACCTAAATAGACATTTCTCCAAAGAAGACATACAGATGGCCAAGAGGCATATGAAAAGATTCTCAACATCACTAATTATTAGAGAAATGCAAATCAAAACTACAATGAGGTATCACCTCACACCAGAGAGAATGGCCATCATCAAAAAATCTACAAACAATAAATGCTGGAGAGGGTGTGGAGAAAAGGGAACCCTCCCACACTGTTGGTGGGAATGTAAATTGGTACAGCCACTATGGATAACAGTATGGAGGTTCCTTAAAAATTTAAAAATAGAGCTACCATATGATCCAGAAATCCCATTACTGAGCATATATCTGGAGAAAACCATGGTTCAAAGGGATGCATGCACCTCAGTGTTCATTGCAGCACTATTTACAATAGCCAAGACATGGAAGCAACCTAAATGTCCATCGACAGATGAGTAAAGAAGATGTGGTACATATATACAATGGAATATTACTTGGCCATAAAAAGGAATGAAATAATGCCATTTGCAGCAACATGGATGGGCCTAGAGATATCATACTCAGTGAAGTAAGTCAGACAAAGACAAATATCATATGCTATCACTTATATGCAGAATCTTAAAAAAATGATACAAATGAACTTATTTACAAAACAGAAACAGATTCACAGACATAGAAAACAAACTTATGGTTACCAAAGGGGAAAGGTGGGGAGGGAGGGATAAATTGGGAGTTTGGGATTGATATATACACACTATTATATTTAAAAATGATAACCAACAAGAACATACTGTATAGCACAGGGAACTCTGCTCAATATTCTGTAATATCCTAAATGGGAAAAGAATTTGAAGAATAATATATATGTATATGTACAACTGAATCACTTTGCTGTACACCTGAAACTAACACAACATTGTAAATCAACTATAGTCCAATATAAAATAAAAATTAAAAAACAAAATTTCTCCACCTGCTGCCTTCTGCTCTTTGAGCAGCCATTATCTAAAAGAACCATGGGTGAAGCCTGAGGTTTTCCTACTTCCTTGTTTAGAAATATAGTTTGGAAAATCATGTCTCATTTGACCCTAAGATACTGGAACATATACTACCTTAACATTTACAAAACTAAAGGTCACATTTGAAGCACCAGATATTTTTTAGATGCTTCAAGGATCAGGAGTGAAGGGAAAGGCAGGACTCTTATTTTCATGGATCGGAAGAGCACGTTCCTTTCTATTTCAGAAGGTTAATGTCATGTTAATCTTCTGAAAGATTAATCAAGATGGCTACACATGTGTTCCTGTATTTTAAATTCTTAATGGTTCTATCAAAACATACTAATGCTGAAATCTAGTGTTATAATATTTTCATATTTACAGAGTTTTATAACAAAATACTAAATGTCTTTGCATGTTCCCTGTTTAGGGTAAGAAATGGGAAAAGGTAGAAGTTACTTGAATCCAAACTCTAGTTGGAATCCAATATAATACATCATTTGCCCAATCTCCTTGCTAGCTTAATATTTAAGGGCTGTGTGTAAAGGGCACAGCTTCTGAATAAGAATTTGACCTTTGGTTAAGCTCTGTTCCCTTGGAAATCAAAGAATATTATGTCAACTATGTTACACAAGTAAAATTGCTCATGGTTAAAATGACCTGACTGGTAAATTGCATCTGGGTAAGGAGAAACTCTAGATGCCGAGATAAACCATGCTTTGGACTTGAGCATGGTGACTCTGAGTACATCCCATATGGGGACACTAAAAGCTATGCCTTTGGAGTTGTAATAAGAGCTATTGGCTCCAGTGGAACAAAGAGCTTCCGAGTCTGGGAAAATCCTTTACCTGCCCAATATGAGTCCCCTGCCCTTGTACTTGAGCTGTCACTTGGCAGAGGAGAGGAAAGAAAACACTGGACAGCTATGTCAATGGTTGTGTATTCTGCTACATGGACTGTTGCTACAACTATGACTGTAAAACAGAAAGCCTGATACTGCCCTGTCTTACAGTCTCATCAGTAGACTGGGGCCAAGTGTGGTCCGTAGTCATCTGGGGAATGTTTACTTGAACTTAAGATCCCCTTGTGGAGGTATCAAGAGACATTTGCCACTCTTTGAATAGAGTTTGTGCTTTCCCATCTCTATGTTTTTGTTCCTGCCTCTTCCTCCACCTGAAAGCTCCCCCCTACCAACTCTGCCTGTCGAACTTTCCCTCATCCTTCGTGGCCCAGCTCAAACACTTCCTTCATGCAGCCCCCTTGATCTCCTCCAAGCCTGAGTGATCATTCCCTCCTCTGAACCACTTCTAATGGTGTTTATCACACTCTAGTTTTTAACTCACCTAACAACCTGCCTAGGATGGGTTTGCCAACAGGTATTCTGGGGCATACCTGTTTCCTGAAATGTTCTTAAATGAATGATTCTGTAGTCAATTTGGAAAACACTTCATACTACATTTCCCTCTGGGAAAGCCAGAGTACAAATTGACATTTTAAAGCTTCTACTGTTAAATCTATTTAAATTTAACACATTTTCCAATTTATTCAACAATGGAAAATATAATGGTAAAGGAGTACCCATCATTGGGTCTATTAACACTTGGGGAAAGCTGATCTAAGAAGAGTAACTAGAAAGCCTAGCACAAAATAAAGTTATAATAAATTTCAGGTAAATGTGAATCTGAACGACACATCTTTGAGGCTATAAAACTTACTAAGAAATAAAAGGCTGCAGCTGCATGATTAAAATAACCACAGATCCTTCTCAACTCAGGTACGTTACCTTTTTTCCCCATATGAAATGACATTTTTCTAAGGTCTTGGGGGTCTTAGAGCATTTATTGTCTTCTCTGTGGCACTGACTTTCTATCTCCTTGCTGAAAAAGAAGACTGAATTTCCCCCCTTCAGCTGGAAGACTAGCTGAGGAGGATTAACACATGGAACTTACCAACAATAACAAATTCTCAGTCTCACTCAGTACATTTAGTTTACTGTGAAATCTGTGTGTTACAACACTGAGTAATGCTTATATCACTCTTCATGAAGAGCATATTTTACTGGGAAGCTAAAGAATAATGTGTATATTATTACTTGAACAAAAATAATTCACTCCTTACTTTTATCTTCTGAGTTAAAAATAAATTAAAAATCACCCAGACGGGTGAAGAGAAGGAAGATGACGGAAGAGTAAGACGCGGAGATCACCTTCCTCCCCACAGATACACCAGAAATACATCTACACGTGGAACAACTCCTACAGAACACCTACTGAACGCTGGCAGAAGACCTCAGACCTCCCAAAAGGCAAGAAAGTCCCCACGTACCTGGGTAGGGCAAAAGAAAAAAGAATAAACAGAGACAAAAGGATAGGGACGGGACCTGCACCAGTGGGAGGGAGCTGTGAAGGAGGAAAGGTTACCACACACTAGAAGCCCCTTCACGGGCGGAGACTGTGGGTGGTGGAGGGGGGGAATTTCGGACACGCGGAGGAGAGCGCAGCAACAGGGGTGCAGAGTGCAAAGCGGGGAGATTCCCGCAGAGAGGATCAGGGCCGACCGGCACTCACCAGGCCAAGAGGCTTGTCTGCTCACCCGCCGGGGCGGGCGGGCATCGGAGTTGAGGCTCTGGCTTCGGTCGGAGCGCAGGGAGAGGACTGGGGTTGGCGGCGTGATCACAGCCTGCAGGGGGTTAGTCGGGAGGGAGTCCGCGGAATAGTCTGGACCTGCCGAAGAGGCAGGAGACTTTTTCTTCCCTCTGTTTCCTGGTGCGCGAGGAGAGGGGATTAAGAGCGCTGCTTAAAGGAGCTCCAGAGACGGGTGCGAGCCGCGGCTAAAAGCGCGGACCCCAGAGACGGGCATAAGACGCTAAGGCTGCTGCTGCCGCCACCAAGAAGCCTGTGTGCGAGCACAGGTCACTCTCCACAACCCCCTTCCAGGGAGCCTGTGCAGCCCGCCACTGCCAGGGTGCCGGGATCCAGGGACAACTCCCTCGGGGGAACGCACGGCGCGCCTCAGGCTGGTGCAACGTCACGCCGGCCTCTGCCGTCGCAGGCTCGCCCCGCATCCGTGCCCCTCCCTCCCCCCTGGCCTGAGTGAGCCACAGCCCCCGAATGAGTGGCTCCTTTAACCCCGTCCTGTCTGAGCGAAAGACAGACGCCCTCCGGCGACCTACACGCAGAGGCAGGGCCAAATCCAAAGCTGAGCCCCTGGGAGCTGTGAGAACAAAGAAGAGAAAGGGAAATCTCTCCCAGCAGCCTCAAAGCAGTGGATTAAAGCTCCACAATCAACTTGATGTACCCTGCATCTGTGGAATACATGAATAGACAACGAATCATCCCAAATTGAGGAGGTGGACTTTGAGAGCAAGATTTATGATTTTTTCCCCTTTTCCTCTTTTTGTGAGTGTGTACGTGTATGCTTCTGTGTGAGATTTTGTCTGTATAGCTTTGCTTCCACCATTTGTCCTAGGGTTCTATCCGTCTGTTTTTTTTGTTTCAGTTTTTTTCTTTCTTAATAATTAATTTTAATAACACTTTTATTTTACTTTACCTCCTTTCTTTCTTTCTTTCCTTCCTTCCTTCCTTCCTTCCCTCCTTTAGACAACGAATCAACCCAAATTGAGGAGGTGGACTTTGAGAGCAAGATTTATGATTTTTTCCCCTTTTCCTTTTTTTGTGAGTGTGTATGTGTATGCGTCTGTGTGAGATTTTGTCTGTATAGCTTTGCTTCCACCATTTGTCCTAAGGTTCTATCCGTCCATTTTTTTGTTTGTTTTTTTTAATTTCTTTCTTAATAATGATATTTTAATAACTTTATTATATTTTACTCTATTTTATTTTCCATTAGCTTCCTTCTTTCTTTCTTTTTTCCGTCCTTCCCTCCTTTCTCCCTTTCTTCCTTCCCCCCACCATCCCTCCCTCCCTCTTTTCTTTCTTTCTCTCTTTCTACTTTTTCTCCCTTTTATTCTGAGCCGTGTAGAGGAAAGGCTCTTGATGCTGAAGCCAGGAGTCAGTGCTGTGCCTCTGGGGTGGGAGAGCCAACTTCAGGACACTGGCCCACAAGAGACCTCCTAGCTCCACATAATATCAAACAGCAAAAATCTCTCAGAGATCTCCATCTCAACACCAGTACCCAGCTTCACTCAACGACAAGCAAGCTACAGTGCTGGAAACCCTACGCCAAACAACTAGCAAAACAGGAACACAACTCCACCTGTTAGCAGAGAGGCTGTCTAAAATCCTAATAAGTCCACAGACACCCCAGAACACACCACCAGACGTGGACCTGCCAACCAGAGAGACAAGATCCAGCCCCATCCACCAGAACACAGGCACCAGTCCCTTCCACCAGGAAGCCTACACAACCCACTGAACCAACCTTAGCCACTGGGGACAGACACCAAAAACAATGGGAACTACGAACCTGCAGCCTGCAAAAAGGAGACACCAAACACAGTAAGATAAGCAAAATGAGAAGACAGAAAAACACACCGCAGATGAAGGAGCAAGATAAAAACCCACCAGACCTAACAAATGAAGAGGAAATAGGCAGTCTACCTGAAAAAGAACTCAGAATAATGATAGTAAAGATGATCCAAAATCCTGGAAATAGAGAAAAAGTAAGAAACATTTAACAAGGACCTAGAAGAACTAAAGATGAAACAAACAATGATGAACAACACAATAAATGAAATTAAAAATACTCTAGATGGGATCAATAGCAGAATAACTGAGACAGAAGAACGGATAAGTGACCTGGAAGATAAAATAGTGGAAATAACTACTGCAGAGCAGAATAAAGAAAAAAGAATGAAAAGAACTGAGGACAGTCTCAGAGACCTCTGGGACAACATTAAACGCACCAACATTGGAATTATAGGGGTGCCAGAAGAAGAAGAGAAAAAGAAAGGGACTGAGAAAATATTTGAAGAGATTATAGTTGAAAACTTCCCCAATATCGGAAAGGAAATAGTTAATCAAGTCCAGGAAGCACAGAGAGACCCAGGCATGATAAATCAAGGAGAAATACGCCAAGACACATATTAATCAAACTGTCAAAAATTAAATACAAAGAAAGCATATTAAAATCAGCAAGGGAAAAACAACAAATAACACAAAAGGGAATCCCCATAATGTTAACAGCTGATCTTTCAGCAGAAACTCTGCAAGCCAGAAGGGAGTGGCAGGACATATTTAAAGTGATGAAGGAGAAAAACCTGCAAACAAGATTAATCTACTCAGCAAGGATCTCATTCAGATTTGATGGAGAAATTAAAATCTTTACAGACAAGCAAAAGTTGAGAGAGTTCAGCACCACCAAACCAGCTTTACAACAAATGCTAAAGGAACTTCTCTAGGCAAGAAACACAAGAGAAAGAAAAGACCTACAATAACAAACACAAAACAATTAAGAAAATGGTAACAGGAACATACATATCGATAATTACCTTAAATGTAAATGGACTAAACGCTCCCACCAAAAGACACAGATTGGCTGAATGGATACAAAAACAAGACCTATATATATGCTGTCTACAAGAGACCCACGTCAGACCTAGAGACACATACAGACTGAAAGTAAGGGGATGGAAGAAGATATTCCATGCAAATGGAAACCAAAAGAAAGCTGGAGTAGCAATTCTCATATCAGACAAAATAGACTTTAAAATAAAGACTATTACAAGAGACAAAGAAGGACACTACATAATGATCAAGGAATCGATCCAAGAAGAAGATATAACAATTGTAAATATTTATGCACCCAACATAGGAGCACCTCAATACAGAAGGCAAATACTAACAGCCATAAAAGGAGAAATTGACAGTAACACATTCATAGTAGGGGACTTTAACACCCCACTTTCACCAATGGACAGATCATCCAAAATGAAAATAAATAAGGAAACACAAGCTTTAAATGATATATTGAACAAGATGGACTTAATTGATATTTATAGGACACTCCATCCAAAAACAACAGAATACACATTTTCCTCAAGTGCTCATGGAACATTCTCCGGGATAGATCATATCTTGGGTCACAAATCAAGTGTTGGTAAATTTAAGAAAACTAAAATTGTATCAAGTATCTTTTCCAACCACAACGCTATGAGACTAGGTATCAATTACAGGAAAAGATCTGTAAAAAATACAAACTCATGGAGGCTAAACAATAAACTACTTAATAACGAAGTGATCACTGAACAAATCAAAGAGGAAACCAAAAAATACCTAGAAACAAATGACAGTGGAGACACGATGACCCAAAACCTATGGGATGCAGCAAAAGCATTTCTAAGAGGGAAGTTTATAGCAATACAAGCCCACCTTAAGAAACAGGAAACATCTCAAATAAACAACCTAACTTTGCACCTAAAGCAATTACAGAAAGAAGTACAAAAAAGTTAGCAGAAGGAAAGAAATCAGATAGAAATAAATGAAAAAGAAATGAAGGAAACGATAGCAAAGATCAATAAAACTAAAAGCTGATTTTTTGAGAAGATAAAACAGATAAACCATTAGCCAGACTCATCAAAAAAATAAAGGGAGAAGACGCAAATCAATAGAATTAGAAATGAAAAAGGAGAAGTAACAACTGACACTACAGAAATACAAAGGATCATGAGAGATTACTACAAGCAACTCTATGCCAATAAAATGGACAACCTGGAAGAAATGGACAAATTCTTAGAAATGCACAACCTGCCGAGACTGAATCAGGAAGAAATAGAAAATATGAACAGACCAATCACAAGTACTGACATTAAAACTGTGATTAAAAATCTTCCAACAAATAAACGCCCAGGACCAGATGGCTACATGGGCAAATTCTATCAAACATTTAGACAAGAGCAAACAGCTATCCTTCTCAAACTCTTCCAATATATAGCAGAGGGAGGAACACTCCCAAATTCATTCTACGAGGCCACCATCACCTTGATACCAAAACCAGACAAAGATGTCACAAAGAAAGAAAACTACAGGCCAATATCACTGATGAACATAGATGCAAAAATCCTCAACAAAATACTAGCAAACAGAATCCAACAGCACATTAAAAGGATCGTACACCATGATCAAGTGAGGTTTATTCCCGGAATGCAAGCATTCAATATACGCAAATCAATCAACATGATAAACCATATTAACAAATTGAAGGAGAAAAACCATATGATCATCTCAATAGATGCAGAGAAAGCTTCTGACAAAATTCAACACGCATTTATGATAAAAACCCTGCAGAAAGTAGGCATAGAGGGAACTTTCCTCAACATAATAAAGGCCATATATGACAAACCCACAGCCAACATCATCCTCAATGGTGAAAAACTGAAAGCATTTCCACTAAGATCAGGAACAAGACAAGGTTGCCTGCTCTCACCACTCTTATTCAGCATAGTTTTGGAAGTTTTAGCCACAGCAATCAGAGAAGAAAAGGAAATAAAAGGAATCCAAATCGGAAAAGAAGAAGTAAAGCTGTCACTGTTTGTAGATGACATGATACTATACATAGAGAATCCTAAAGATGCTACCAGAAAACTACTAGAGCTAGTCAATGAATTTGGTAAAGTAACAGGATACAAAATTAATGCACAGAAATCTCTGGCATTCCTATACACTAATGATGAAAAATCTGGAAGTGAAATCAAGAACACACTCCCATTTACCACTGCAACAAAAAGAATAAAATATCTAGAAATAAACCTACCTAAGGAGACAAAAGACCTGTATGCAGAAAATAGTAAGACACTGATGAAAGAAATTAAAGATGATACAAATAGATGAAGAGATATACCATGTTCTTGGATTGGAAGAATCAATATTGTGAAAATGACTCTACTACCCAAAGCAATCTACAGATTCAATGCAATCCCTATCAAACTACCACTGGCATTTTTCACAGAACCAGAACAAAAAAATTCACAATTTGTATGGAAACACAAAAGACCCCGAATAACCAAAGCAGTCTTGAGAATGAAAAACGCAGCTGGAGGAATCAGGCTCCCTGACTTCAGACTATACTACAAGGCTACAGTAATCAAGACAGTATGGTACTGGCACAAAAAAAGAAAGATTGATCAATGGAACAGGATAGAAAGCCCAGATATAAACCCACACACATATCGTCACCTTATCTTTGATAAAGGAGGCAGGAATGTACAGTGGAGAAAGGACAGCCTCTTCAATAAGTGGTGCTGGGAAAATTGGACAAGTACATGTAAAAGTATGAGATTAGATCACTCCCTAACACCATACACAAAAATAAGCTCAAAATGGATTAAAGACCTAAATGTAAGGCCAGACACTATCAAACTTTTAGAGAAAAACATAGGCAGAACACTCTAGGACATAAATCACAGCAAGATCCTTTTTGACCCACCTCCTAGAGAAATGGAAATAAAAACAAAAATAAACAAATGGGACCTAATGAAACTTCAAAGCTTTTGCACAGCAAAGGAAACCATAAACAAGACCAAAAGACAACCCTCAGAATGGGAGAAAATATTTGCAAATGAAGCAACTGACAAAGGATTGATCTCCAAAATATACAAGCAGCTCATGGGGCTCAGTATCAAAAAAACAAACAACCGAATCCAAAAATGGGCAGAAGACCTAAATAGACATTTCTCCAAAGAAGATATACAGACTGCCAACAAACACATGAAAGAATGCTCAACATCATTAATCATTAGAGAAATGCAAGTCAAAACTACAATGAGATATCATCTCACACCAGTCAGAATGGCCATCATCAAAAAATCTAGAAACAATAAATGCTGGAGAGGGTGTGGAGAAAAGGGAACACTCTTGCACTGCTGGTGGGAATGTGAATTGGTACAGCCACTATGGAGAACAGTATGGAGGTTCCTTAAAAAACTACAAATAGAACTACCATATGACCCAGCAATCCCATTACTGGGTTATACCCTGAGAAAACCATAATTCAAAAAGAGTCATGTACCAAAATGTTCATTGCAGCTCTATTTACAATAGCCAGGACATGGAAGCAACCTAAGTGTCCATCATCAGATGAATGGATAAAGACGATGTGGCACATATATACAATGGAATATTACTCAGCCATAAAAAGAAACGAAATTGAGCTATTTGTAATGAGGTGGATAGACCTAGAGTCTGTCATACAGAGTGAAGTAAGTCAGAAAGAGAAAGACAAATACCGTATTCTAACACATATATATGGAATTTAAGATAAAAAATGTCATGAAGAACCTAGGGGTAAGACAGGAATAAAGACACAGACCTACTAGAGAATGGACTTGAGGATATGGGGAGGGGGAAGGGTGAGCTGTGACAAAGCGAGAGAGAGGCATGGACATATATACACTACCAAACGTAAGGTAGATAGCTAGTGGGAAGCAGCCGCATAGCACAGGGAGATCAGCTCTGTGCTTTGTGACCGCTTGGAGGAGTGGGATAGGGAGGATGTGAGGGAGAGAGACGCAAGAGGGAAGAGATATGGGAACATATGTATATGTATAACTGATTTACTTTGTTATAAAGCAGAAACTAACACACCATTGTAAAGCAATTATACCCCAATAAAGATGTTAAAAAATAAAATAAATAAATAAAAATAAAAATCACCCAGACGGAACTTCAAGCATAATAGATTTTTCACATTAAGAGATGTTACCTGCATTTTCTGTAAGGATGAAATACTTTGTCAGGAAATTGTAATGCACTTTGGCTTTCCCAACAGATTTTGCAGAAGTTCAAAGTAGAAAGATTTTTATTATTAGCTTTCCTTTAGATGATACAATATGATAAAAATAATTTGCATAGTGTTTTAATTTTATGAAGTACTTTCATATGTATTATTTCATTTAAACATAAATCTGTAAGCAACTCAGACATTATTTTTAACATTTTACAGGCAAGAAAACCACGGCTCAGAAAATCTAAGAGTTTTTCCCAAAGTTAATTAATAAGTGTTGGAGCCAGGACAAAAGCATAGACCTTCTGACTAGTCCAGTATTCTAAAAACAGTGTAGGATGTAACATTCCTTGACAGGGCAAAAGCTTCTGATCTTATTCAGTGTGAAGAAATGGAAAAGTATTTTATAGTGTCCAACAATCCAAAGAATCACCTGCTAGAGATAAAAGTTTCTTTTTCTGATAAACATTTACTAGTACACCACCGCTTAACAACCAGTTCAGGGAGATGGGGGGCGGGGGGAGGAGCGAGTCCAGATTTGTAGTATTTGCAAATTTCTGTGGTGTAAATATTCCCAATGTAACTGATTTTAAGCCATCAGTGCTTCATCACTGAACACAGTCAGAAATATTGCACAATCACCTCTCATGAGATAGTTGAAACCAGCTCCAGCACACCACTGACTCTACATAACCTGATAATTCCATCTAATGGACATTTTTCATAAAGGATAGAATTTCTAGAATTTATTAAGCACTTATATGCCGGACACTTTTCTAAACACTTTACATACATGAACTTATTTTATCCTCACAACAATCCAATGATGTAAATTCTATTATTCCCAGCTTAGTGATGTGGAAACTGAGGAATATAGTTTATTAACCATGACAAAAGTCACAAAATTAATATTAGAGTCAGGATGCAAACACAAGAACTCCAACTCCAGAAAGGATCTAGAAAAATTAATAGAACTGCCATGGATCCAGTAGTGCCACTTCTGGAATTAAAAACAGGATCACAAAGAGATATGTGCACTCTCGTGTTCACTGCAACAGTATTCACTATAACCAAGATATGAAAACAACCCAAGTGCCCATTGATGGATGAATGGATAAAGAAAATGTGGGATAAAGAAACTGAGATACACCACAGGCTTGCACTAGATCTAGGACGAACACAACAGAGAAAGGGATACCACCTTGGGCTGTTGCTGAGCAGAACCATGGATGCCTACATAGGCAGTGCCTAGGTCCTCTGTGAACACATAGTCCACATTTCCTTCAGCAACCACCTCTACTGGGGCTGGGCATGCACTCAATGGTAATGGAGCCTGATCAAACCTGACCCTCAAGTTTTCTACTCCAACATCTGGAGAGCAGACCCCATCCCTGACAGGGCAGGGACAGACACAATGCAAAGAGAAAACCTTGCCTCACATCCTGCACAGGCTTTAAATCCACCAACACCAGTCAAAGGGATAACGGCCAGCACACTCTGAGGAACGATGTTGCTGGCATCCATACCAAAACCAGCCCTCACACCAAAAACATTGAATGCATGCAATCTACATAGGGATGGTACCACATAAAAACACCCCTTTAAGGCCACAGGAGGTAACTGCTTCTCCTAAATCCATAGAATCAGAGAAAGTTAAGTAACCTGAAAAGGCAGAGGAACTACTCCCAATTAAAAGGATAAGAGAAATCACCTGAAAGAATGAAACACACCTCACCACCCTACTACATCCTCAGTTCAAAAAAGGAGGTAATGGAAATGCTAAAGGAATTAAGAAAGATTATCAACAGAAATGCAGATTACTGTAACAAGGAACTAGAAAATATAAAGGTGAACCAATCAAATATAGATAATTCAACTGCCAAAATAAAAATCAATCTAGAAACAATGAATAGCAGACTAAATGACACAGAAGAATAAACAAGTGATCTGGAAGACAGAATAATGGAAATCACATAAATAGAACAGCAGACAGAAATACAAATGAAAAAACAAAATGAAAGCAACATATGAGATACATGGGGTAACATAAAGCATGCCAACCTATGCATGATAGGGGTTCCCAAAGGAGAGAAGAGAGAGAAGGGAATCTAAAATGTATTCGAAGAAGTTATGGATGAAAACTTCCCAAACCTAAACAAAGAAACAGATATCCAGGTACCTGAAGCACAGAGGGTCCCAAACAAGATGAACCCAAACAGACCAACATCAAGACATATAGTTAAAATGGCAAAAGTTAAAGAGGATTCTAAAGGCAGCAAGAGAAAAACAGAGAGTCAGTTACAAGAGGACTACCGTAAGGGTATCAGCTGATTTCTCTGCAGAACCTTTAGAGGCGAGAAGGGAGTGACATGATATATTCAAAGTCCTGAAAGGGAAAAATCTGTAGCCTAGGAGAGTCTACCCAGCAAGATTATCATTTAGAATAGAAGGAGAGATAAAGAATTTCTCAGACAAGCAAAAACCAAAAGAATTCAGCAAAATTAAAGCTACCCTAAAAGAAATATTGAAGGATCTTCTCTAAATAAAAAAAGAAGAATCTATAGGAAAAGGAAAATCACAATAGGAAAGGCGAATATAAAAAAGGATTGAAAATCACTTAAATAAACCAGTATATAGCAATAGAATAAAAAAACAAAAACATTTTATAAAAATGATGACTACAATTAACAGTAAAATGATAAGCATGAAGATGTAAAATAGGACATCAAAATCACGAGATGTGGGAGAGAGAAGTATAAAAATGTAGATCTTTTAGACTGTATTTGAACTTGTATGACTATCAGTTTAAAGCAAGTAGACATAGTTATGGGTCAACACACTTGAACTCTGTGGTACCCACAAATCAAAAACATACAATAGATTCAGAAAAGCCAAAAAGAAAGGAACTCAAGCATACTACAAAAGAAAATCAAACTATAAAAGAAAATTTTCAAACCACAAAGGGAAAAACAAAGAAGATATGAACAAAGAACTACAAAAATGACTGGAAAACAAAGTTTAAAATGGCAATAACCACATACCTATCAACAATTATTTTAAATGTCAATGGACTAAATGCTCCAATCAAAAGACATAGGGTGGCAGATTGGATAAAAAAAACAAGGGCCTACAATATGCTGCCTAGAAGAGACTCAACTTCAGGGTGAAAGACACACAGAAAGTGAGGAGATGGAAAAATATTTCATGAAAATGGAAACAACAAGAAAGTGGGGGTAGCAATACTCATATCAGACAAAAAGACTTTAAAACAAACACTATAAAGAAGGACAGGGGCTTCCCTGGTGGCACAGTGGTTGAGAGTCTGCCTGCCGATGCAGGGGACACAGGTTTGCGCCCCGGTCTGGGAAGATCCCACATGCCACGCAGTGGCTAGGCCCATGAGCCATGGCCACTGAGTCTGTGCGTCCGGAGTCTGTGCTCCACAAAGGGAGAGCCACACAGTGAGAGGCCCATGTACCGCAAAAAAAAAAAAAAAAAAAAAAAAAAAAAGGACAAATAAGTGCATTATATAATAAAGGGATCAATACAAGAAGAAGATATTACACTCGCTAACATATATGCACCCAATACAGGAGCACCTAAATACATAAAACAAATGCTAACAGACATAAAGGGAGAAATGGACAATAATATAATAATAGTAGGAAACTTTAACACCCCACTGATATCAATGGACAGATCATCCAGAAAAATCAATAAAGCAACAGAGATCCTAAATGACACAACAGACAATTTAGACTTGATGTCTACACTACAGTACAACCAAAACAACAGAATACACATTCTTATCAAGTATTCATGGAACTTTCTCAAGAAGAGGCCACATACCAGGTCACAAAACAAGCCACAACAAATTTAAGACAGAAATTATTTAAAGCAACTTTTCTCACCACAACAGTGTGAAATTAGAAATCAATCACAGAAAGGAAAATGGGAAAATAATGAACACATGGAGATGAAACAACATGCTACTAAAAACCCAATGGGTCAGGCTTCCCTGGTGGCACAGTGGTTGAGAGTCCACCTACCGATGCAGGGGACACGGGTTCGTGCCCTGGTCCGGGAGGATCCCACATGCCACAGAGCGGCTAAGCCCGTGAGCCATGGCCACTGAGCCTGTGCGTCTGGAGCCTGTGCTCCACAACAGAAGAGGCCACAACAGTGAGAGGCCCGCATACCACAGAAAAAAAAAAAAAACCCAATGGGTCAATGAAGAAACAAAAGAAGGATTCAGAAAAAATCAAGGCAAACAAAAATGAAATCACAGCCTACCAAATCTATGGGATACAGCAAAAGCAGTTGTTAAGAGGGAAGTTCACAATGATATGGGCCTTCCTCAAGAAAGAAGAAAGATCTCAAACAACCTAATCTACCACCAAAAAGAATTTGAAAAAAAAAAAAAAAAAAACCCAAAGTCAGCAGAAGAAAGGAAATAAAGATCAGAGAGGAGATAGAGATGAAAAACAATAATAGAAGAGATCAATAAAACTAAGAGCTGGTTTTTGAAAAAGAAACAAAAATTAACAAATCTCTAGCCAGGCTCACCAAGAAGAAAAGCGAGAGGACCCAAACAAACAAAATAAGAAATGAAAGAGGAGAAACAATAACTGACTCTACATAAATACAAAAATATCATAAGAGAATACTATGAAGTTATGTTCCAACAAGTTGGACAACTTAGAAGAAATTGACAAGTTTCTAGAAACAGATCCTGCCAAAACAGAGTCAAGAAGAAACAGATAATTTGAACAGACTGATCACTAGAAGTGAAACAGAACCTGTAATTTTAAAAAACTTCCTCAAAACAAAAGTCCAGGACCAGACAGCTTCACTGCTAAACTCTACCAAACATGTAAAGAACTTATAGGTAATCCTGCTCAAACTGTTCCAAAAAATTGAAGAGGTGGGGACACTCCCAAAGGCATTCTATGAAGCCACCATCACACTTATACAGAAACCAGACAAGACACTACAATAAAAGAAAATTACAGGCCACTATCTTTGATGAACATAGAAGAAAAAACCTTAACAAAATTTAGCAAATCAAATCAGACAATACATAAAAAATAGCATACACCACGATCAAGCTGGATTGATTACAGGGTTGCAAGGAAGGTTCAATATATGCAAATCAATATGATGCACAACATTAACAAATAGTAAAGCCACATGATCATTTCAATAGACATAGAAAAGGCATTTGATAAAATTCAACATTCATTCATGATAAAAATGCTCACAAAAGTGGGCATAGAGGGAACATATCTCAACATAACAAAATCCATCTATAACAAACCCACTGCCAACATAATACTCAGTGATGAAAAGTTGAAAGCCTCCCTGATAAATTCAGGAATGAGACAAGGATACTCACTCTCACCACTTCTATTCAACATAGTATTGGAATTCCTAGCCACAGCAGTCAGACAAGAAAAAAAAAGGTATACAAATTGGAAGAGGTTAAACTGTCACTATTTGCAGATAATATGATACCTGATACAGAGAACTGTAAAGTCTGCACACAAAAACTGTTAGAATAAATGAATTCAGCAAGATAGGAGGATACAAGATTAATACACAGAAATCTGTTGCACTTCTTGTTTTTGTTTCGTTTTGTTTTGCGGTATGCGGGCCTCTCACTGTTGTGGCCTCTCCCATTGCGGAGCACAGGCTCCGGACGTGCAGGCTCAATGGCCATGGCTCACAGGCCTAGCCACTCTGCGGCATGTGGGATCTTCCCGGACTGGGACACGAACCCATGTCCCCTGCATCGGCAGGCGGACTCTCAACCACTGCACCACCAGGGAAGCCCCTGTTGCACTTCTTTACACCAACAAAATATAAGTTAAAAAAAATCCCAAAGTTGCATCAAAAAAAAAAAAACTAGTAATAAACTTAACCAAGGAGGTGAAAAATCTATACACTGAAAACTATAAAACATTGATAAAGGAAATTGAAGAAGATTCAAAGAAATGAAAGATATCCCATGCTCTTGGGTTGGAATAATATTGTTAAAATGGCCATACTACTCAAAGCAATCTACAGACTTGATAACCCTATCAAAATACCCATGACATTTTCCAAAAAAATTAAAACAAACAATCCTAAAATTTATATGGAACCACAAAAGACTCAGGATTGCCAAAGCAATCCTGAGGATAAAGAACAAAGTTGGCGGGCTTACCTGGTGGCACAGTGGTTGAGAGTCTGCCTGCCGATGCAGGGGACACGGGTTCATGCCCCAGTCCGGGAAGATCCCACATGTCGCGGAGCCGCTGGGCCCGTGAGCCATGGCTGCTGAGCCTGTGCATCCGGAGCCTGTGTTCCACAACAGGAGAGGCCACAACAGTGAAAGGCCCACATACCACAAAAAAAAAAAAAAAAAAAGAACAAAGTTGGAGGCATAACCCTTCCAGACTTCAGACTATACTACAAAGTGACAGTAATCAAAACAGCATGGTACTGACACAAAAACAGACATATAGATCAATGATACAGAATAGAGAGCCCAGAAATAAACTCATGCACCTACAGTCAATTAATCTATGACAAAGGAGACAAAAACATACAAGGGAAAAAAGACAGTCTCTTCAACAAGTGGTGTTGGGAAAGCTGAACAGTTACATGTAAATCAACAAAATCTGAACATTCCCTCACACCATATACAAAAATAAACTAAAAATGGTTTGAAGTCCTAAATATAAGACATAACACTGTAAAACTGCTAGAAGAGAACACAGGTAAAACATTCCTGGACATAAATGTAGCAAAAGAAAAGAAAAAATAAGCAAATGGGAACTAATCAAACTTAAAAGCATTTGCACAGGGGGCTTCCCTGGTGGCGCAGTGGTTGAGAGTCTGCCTGCCAGTGCAGGGGACACGGGTTCATGCCCCGGTCCGGGAGGATCCCACGTGCCACGGAGCGGCTGGCCCCGTGGGCCATGGCCGCGGAGCCTGCACATCAGGAGCCTGTGCTCCACAATGGGAGAGGCCGCAGCAGTGGGAGCCCACGTACCACAAAAAAAAAAAAAAAAAAAAGAGCATTTGCACAGCAAAGGAAACAAACAACAAAATGAAAAGACAACCTACAGAATGGTAGAAAATATTTGCAAATGATGCAACTAACAAGGGTTAATGTCCAAACTATACAAACAGCTCATACAACTAAACATCAAAAAAAAAAAAAAAGTCAAAAAATGGTAAGAACTGGGTTGGACCTACCTGATGATCTGGAGAGTCTGCAGGAGAAGCAGGAGGCAACTGCAGCTCAACCTCAGAACATAGACACTGTAGGCAGCAGTTGTTGGGAGCTCCTTCTACCACATGGACAATGATACTAGCAAGCACCATTGTGGAATGCTCCTCTAGCTCATTAGCACAAAGACACGGTCCCACCCAACAGCCTGTAGGTGTTCAGTGCTGGGATGTCTGAGGCCAAGCAACTAATGAGTGGGTTCACAGCCCCACTCATCAGGGACTGGCTGTCTTAAGATCCCCTGAGCCCGCAACCACCTCTAGATATGACCCTGCCACCTCTAGACATGACCCTGCCACCTCCCAGAGGGCCCAGGATACAGCTCCACCCACCAGTGAGCAGGCACCAGTCCAAGAATACCCTGGGCCCAAGCCCTGCCCTTAAGGGAGCCTGTTCTAGCCTCTGGACCAACCTCACCCACCAGGGGGCAGACACCAGACTCAAGAAACCCAGAATCCTACAGCCTGTGGACCCAGCCTGCCCATCAGCAAGCCAGATTCTGTCCTGAGACTAGCTGGGCCCTGGCCCTGCCCACTAACAGGCCAACAAGCTTTAGGAAACCCTGAACCCCAGACCCAACTGTATCAGAAACTACCCTGCCCCACTAGCAATCCAACACCAACTCTGGGGTCCCTGGGTTTTGCAACCAGACTCCAGGACCTGGCTCTAACCCCAGAACTTGGCTTCACCCACCAGTGGGTAGGCAACACCCTGAGTCTTCCAGACTCTGACTCAGCCCAGCAGTGAGCCGGCATAAGACCTGGAGCCCCCTGGGGTTCCATAGTCAGCTTCTTCATGTCCTGATCCCACCAACCAGTGGCTGGCAGCCTCTGGACAAGGTAAGGCCTGGCAATCAACCTGACCAGGGGCCAACCAACCCTACCAGAATCCCATATAGTCAGCCCACCACAACAGAAAGACCCCTGAAGCCCTCATAGATGAAGCCTCTAGAGCCTATAGTTTGGGTTATGAGCAGGTAATATGCTACCTGGAGGCATAGTATGTCTCCTACAAAAGACCACTTCTCCAAGGTAGGGAAATATAACCAACCTACCAGATATATAAAAATAAAAACAGCAACTTAGGCAAAATGAGGGGACAGAGAAACAGGTTCCAAACAAAGAAACATGGTCCAAACAAAGGAACATGTTCCAAACAAAGGAACAAGATAAAACCCCAGAAGAACTAAGTGAAGTGGAGATAGGCAATCCACCCTAGGAGGAGTTCAGGACAGTGATCATAAAGATGATCAAAGGACTCAGAGAAGAATGGATACATAGAGTGAGAAGTTAGTTTTTAACAAAGAGTTACAAAATATAAAGAACAACCAAATGAAGAATACAATAATTGAAATAAAAATACACTAGAAGAAATGAACAGTAAACTAAATGATACATAGGAGTGGATCAGCTGGAGAACAGTAATGGAAATCACTAATGCTGAACAGAAAAAAGAATGAAAAGAAATGAGGACAGTTTAACAGACCTCTGGGACAACAGCCAGTACACTAATATTCACATTATAGGGGTCCCAGAAGGAGAAGAGAAAAAGGTGCTGATAACTTATTTGAAGACATAATAGCTGAAAACTTCCCTAACCTGGGAAAGGAAACAGTCACCCAAGTCCAGGAAGTGCAGAGAGCCCCATGCAGGATTAACCCAGAGAGAAACAGACCAAGAAAAATTAATTTTGTCATTTTAATTACACACAGAGAATATTAAAAGCAGCAAAGGAAAAGCAACAAACAACATACAAGGGAACTCCCAAAAGGCTATCAGCTTACTTTTCAACAGAAACACTGCAGACAGAAGGGAGGGGCACAATATACTTAAAGTGATGAAAGGGAACAACATACTACCAAGAATATTCTACCCAGCAAGGCTCTCCAGATTTGATGATGAGATCAAAAGTTTTACAAACAAGCAAAAGCTAAGAGTTCCGCACCACCAAACCAGCTTTACAACAAATGTTAAAGGAACTTCTCTAGGCAAAAAAGAAAAGGACACAACTAAAAACAAGAAAATTACAAAATGAAAAAGTTCACTGGTAAAGGTAAACATACAGTAACAGGTAGGAAATTATCCATGCACAAAACTAGTGGAAGGTTAAAAGACAAAAGTAGTAAAATCATCTATATCCACAATAAGAAGTTAAAGGACACACAAAATAATTAGATGTAAAATGTGATATCAAAAACAGTAATCATGAGGGGAGGACAATACAAATGCAGGGTTTTTAAAATGCATTGGAAATTAAGAGATCAGCAACTTTAAAAAATCACGTATATACATTGCTATATAAAAACCCCATGGTAACCACAAACCAAAAATCTGTAATATATATAGACACAAAAAGAAAAAGGAATCTAAACATAACACTAAAGATAGTCAACAAAATCACAAGAGAACAAAAGAAGAAAGGGGAAAAAGACCTATAAAAACAATCCCTTAATAAACTGGCAATAAAAACATACATACAATAAATACCTTCAATATAAATGGAGTTAATGCTCCAATCAAAAGGCACAGAGTGGCTGAATGGTTACAAAAACAAGACCCATATATATGCTGCCTACAAGAGACTTACTTCAGATCTAAAGATAAACACAGACTGAAAGCAACAGGATGGGGAAAAGTATTCCACGCAAATGGAAATCAAAAGAAAGCTGGGGTAGCAATACGTATATCAGACAAAATAGACTTTAAAGTAAAGACTGTTATAAGAGACAAAGGAGGATATTATATAATGATGAAGGGATCAACCCAAAAGAAGATATAATAATTGTAAATATATATGCACCCAACATAGGAGCACCTAAAAACATAAAGCAAATATTAACAGATATAAAGGGGAGATATACAATAACACAATAGTGGGGGACTTTAACACCCCACTTACGTCAATAGACAAATCATTCAGACAAAAAAATCAATAAAGAAACACTGGCTTTAAATGACACCTTAGACCAAATGGACTTAACTGACATATATAGAGAATTTCATCTGAAAGCAGCAGAATACACATTTCTTTTCAAGTGTACCTGGAACATTCTCCAGAACAGATCACATGTTAGGCCACAAAAGAAGCACTGGTAAATTTACGAAAATTGAAATCTTATCAAGCATCTTTTCTGACCATAACTCTGTGAGATTATAAATCAACTACAAGAAAAAAACTGCAAAAAGCACAAATACATGGAGGCTAACCAATATGCTACTAAATAACCAATGGCTCACAGAAGAAATCAAAGAAGAAATCAAAAAATACCTGGAGATAAAAGAAAATGAAAACACAATCCAAAACCTATGAGATGCAGCAAAAGCGGTTCTAAGTGGAAAGATTATAAGTGATACAAGCTTACTTCAGGAAACAAGAAAAATCTCAAATAAACAATCTAACCTTACTCCTAAAGGAACTAAAGAAAGAAGAACAAACAAAACCCAAAGTTAGCAGAAGGAAAGAAATCATAAAGCTCAGAGCAGAAGTTAATGAAATAGAGACTAAAAAAACAACTGAAAAGGTCAATGAAACTAAAAGCTGGTTCTTTGAAAAGATAAACAAAGTTGACAAACTTTAGCCAGACTCATCAAGAAAAAAAGAGAGGGGCCAAATCAAAATCAAGAATGAAAAAGGAGAAGTTAAAATGGACACCACAGAAATACAAAGGATAATAAGAGACTACTAAGAACAACAATACACCAATAAAATGGACAACCTAGAAGAAATGGACAAATTTTTAGAAACGGATAATCTCTCAAGACTGAACCAGGAAGAAATAAAAAATATGAACAGACCAATTACCAGCCCTGAAATTGAATCAGTAATTTAAAAACTCCCAACAAACGAAAGTCCAGGACTAGATGTCTTCAGAGTTGAATTCTACCAAACATTTAGAGAAGAGTTAACACCTATCCTTCTGAAAATCTTCCCAAAAAAATGCAGAAGGAACAATTCTGAACTCATTCTATGAGGCCACAATCACCCTGATAACAAAACCAGACAAAGATATCACAAAATAAAGAACATTACAGGCCAATATCACTGATGAACGTAGATGCAAAAACCCTCAACAAAATACTAGCAAACTAAATCCAACAATACATTACAAGGATCATATACCATGAATAAGCAGGATTCATCCAAAGGAAGCAAGGATTTTTCAATATCTGCAAACCAATATGATATACCACATCAACAAATTGAAGAATAAAACCCATAAATCATCTCAATAGATGCAGAAAAGCTCTTGACAAAATTCAACATCCATTTAAGATAAAACTCTCCAGAAAATGGGCACAGAGGGAGCATACCTCAACATAATAATGACCACATATGACAAACACACAGCTAACATCATACTCAGTGATGAAAAGCTGAAAGCATTCCCTCTAAGATCAGGAACAAGACAAAGATGCCCACTCTCACCACTTTTATTCAACATAGTATTTGAAGTCCTACCCACAGCAATCAGACAAGAAAAAAATAAAACGAATTCAAACTGGAAAGAAAGAACTGTCACTGTTTGCAGATGACATGAAACTATACATAGAAAACCCTGAAGATGCCACCAGAAAACTACTAGAGCTCATCAGTGAATTCAGTAATGTTGCAGGATACAAAATTGATACACAGAAATCCATTCCATTTCTACACAATAGCAACAAAGTATCAGAAAAAGAAATTAAGAAAATAATCCCATTTACCATTGCATCAAAAAGCATAAAATACCTAGGAATAAACGTACCTAAGGAGGTAAAAGACCTGTACTCAAACTATAAGACACTGATGAAAGAAACTGAAAATGACACAGATAGAAAGATATACCATGTTCAGGGATTGGAAGAATTAATATTCTTAAAATGACCATACTACCCAAGGCAATCTACAGATTTAATGCAATCTCTATCAAAATACCAATGACATTTTCTACAGAACTAGAACAAACAATTTTAAAATTTGCATGGAACACAAAAGACCCTGAATTGCCAAACCAATCTTGAGAAAGAAGGACAGAGCTGGAGGAATCATGCTCCCTGACCTCAGACTATACTACAAAGCTATAGTAATCAAAACAGTATGGGGCTTCCCTGGTGGCGGAGTGGTTGAGAGTCCGCCTGCCGATGCAGGGGACACGGGTTCGTGCCCCAGTCTGGGAGCATCCCACATGCCGCAGAGCGGCTGGGCCCGTGAGCCATGGCCACTGAGCCTGCGCGTCTAGAGCCTGTGCTCCGCAACGGGAGAGGCCACAGCCATGAGAGGCCCGCGTACCGCAAAAAAAAAAAAAAAAACCAGTATGATACTGGCAAAAAAACAGACACGTAGATCAATGGAACACAACACAGAGCCCAGAAATAAACCCACACACTTATGGTCAATCTATGATAAATGAGGCAAGAATATACAATGGAGAAAAAACATTCTCTTCAACAAGTGGTGCTGGGAAAACTGACCAGCTGTATGTAAAAGAATTAAATTAAAACATTCTTTAACACCATATACAAAAATGAACTCAACATGGATTAAACACATAAATGTTAAGACTGTAAACCATAAAAATCCTAGAAGAAACCATAGGCAGAATACTCTGACCTAAATCTTAGCAATATTTTTTTGGATCTGTCTCCTAAAGCAAAGGAAATAAAAGCAAAATTTAAAAATGTTACCTAATTAGACTTAAAAGCTTTTGCACAGTAAAGGAAACCATTGACAAAACAAAAAGGTAACCTACTTAATGGGAGAAAATATTTGCTAATGAAATGAGTGATAAGGGCTTTATACCCAAAATATATAAACAGCTCATACAGCTCAACATCAAAAAAAAAACAACCCAATTAAAAAATGGGCAGAAGACATGAATAGACATTTTTCCAAATGAAAATGAAAAGATGCTCAACATCATTACAAGAAATGCAAGTCAAAACCACAATAAGATATCACCTCACACATGGTAGAATGGCTATCATCAAAAAGAACACAAATAACAAATGTTGGTGAGAAGGTAGAGAAAAGGGAACCCTTGTACACTGTTGGTTGGTCCAGCCACTGTGGAAAACAGTTTGACAGTTTCTCAAAAAACTAAAAATAGAACTACCATAGGACCCAATAATTCCACTCCTGGGTATATATCCAAAATATATATATATATATATATAAAACACTAATTCAAAAAGATACATGCACCCCAATGTTCACAGCAGCATTATTTACAATTGCCAAGATACGGAAGCAAGCTATGTGTCCATCAACTGATAAATGGATAAGAAAAATGTCTGTGTGTATATATATATATATACACACACACAATGGAATACTATTCAGCCATAAAAACAAGGCTGGAGAGGATGTGGAGAAATGGGAACCCTGGTACACTGTTGGTGGGAGTGTAAATTAGTGTGACCACTGTGGAAAACACTATGGAGTTTCCTTAAAAAACTAAAAATAGAGCTACCATATCATCCAGCAATCCCACTCCTGGGTATATGTCTGGAAAAAATGAAAACTCTAATTTGAAAAGATACATGTTCTCCAATGTTCACAGAAGCACTATTTATAATAGCCAAGACATGGAAACAACCCAACTGCCCATTAACTGACAACTGACTTCAGATGTGACACGTGCGCACACACACACACCCCCACAGTGGCATATTACTCAGCCATAAAAAAAAGAAATACTGCCATTTGCAGCAACATGGATGGACCTAGAGAATATTATACTTAGTGAAGTTAAACAGAAGAAGACAAATATTATATGATATCACTTATACATGGAATCTAAATAATACAGATGAATCTATATACAAAACAGAAACGTAGAGGACAAACGAACAAACTTATGGTTACCAAAGTAAGGGAAGGGTCATATTAGGAGTGTGGGATAAACAGATGCAAACTACTGTACACAAAATAGATAATCAACAAGGGTTTAATGTATAACACAGGGAACTATATTCAATATCTTGCAATAACCTGTGATAGAAAATAGTCTGAAAATACATATAATATACACATTATACTCACTTTGCTGTACATCTGAAACACAGTATTGAAAATCAGCTAAACTCCAATTAAAAGAAAAAAAACTATGAGGTAGATAGATACATGATAAATATTGATATATAACACATTGGAATACAGCCTCAGTAAAAAAAATACTGCCAACATGAATGGAGGTGGAAGACATTACACTAAGCAAAGAAAGGCAGACACATAAAGAGAAGTACTGCATGAACTCACTTACATGTAAAATCTAAAATAGTCAAACTCACAGAAGCAGAGAGTCCAGTGGTAGTTTTCCAGGGGCTGGGGGTGGAGAAATATGATTATGTTGGTGAAAGGGTACAAAGTTCCAGTTATGCAAGATGAATAATTTCTGGAGATCTGATGTACAGCATAGTGACAATAGTTAATACTATATTGTATACTTGTAATTTATTGAGGATTAAATCCCCTTCCCACCACCACACACAAAATGGTAACTATGTAGACACACACAAAATGGTAACTATGTAGAAGTAATATATATGTAATATATATGTATATGAAATATATATGTATCGACTGAAGAAAATGCACTACCTAAAAGTTGTGAGTTATGTTTTATGCTGGGACCTTACTGAGGACTATAGCTCGGGAGGCAGACCCTCAGATAGCTCTAAGGAACTGTTCTGGAGAGGTAAGGGAGGAGCCAGGATATATAGGAGTTTTTATTGGGGAAAAAAAACAAAAACAAAAAAACATGTAGTCCAACATCAAGAGATTACTACTAATTACAAAAAAAAAAACCCAGATATCTCAAGTTAAGGATTTTAGTACTCTTTTAGGTATGGAAAGATGCAAGATTCTGGGCTCTTGGAAATTATATCTTAGATATGAATCTTATCTGAGACCAGTATCCTATTTTTCTCCATTGTGAATTCCACTCAGGGTGCACTGTCAGAGGCAGCTGCAGTGGCTGAAGGCAGGCAACATTTGTTGTTTACTGAAATGAGAGGCAACATTTTTTTGTCCATAATTAGCCTGATTGTGGTGATCATTTCATAATGTATGTGTATATCAAGACATCAAGCTGTATATCTTAAATATATACAATTTTATATGTCAATGATATCTCAACAAAGTTGTTAAAAAAAATTAAAGGAAATTATTTCAAGGAATCCTGGTCAGACATGTGTTCCCCAGGAATACAAATATCAGCTATTTCTTGAGAAAAGACAGAAGAACTTGTGACAAGAACTGAAGGTTTTGAAAATGTGATTTTTACTTCAAAATTACAAATAATTCCTATCCCTTTATTCAATCCAAAGTTGCATCCAGGGCCTTTTTGACCCAAATTCCCACCACTTTTCTCTTTCTCCATAAAGAACAAGCCTATTTAATGTTCTCTCTCTTCCCTCCTTCTCTCCATCAGTGGCTGCTTGCTGCCACTGTTACTGTGACATTTGTATTGCTACTTCTTTACTCCACTATATCCCTGAACCACCATCATCTATGGAGTCTTCCACTTTTCTTCCCTCTATTTTCACATTTATTCCTGAATTTTTTTTTCCTTATACATCTTGTTGATTCTACAGCAGACTTGGATCTCATGCAGAAAATCTGGACTTTAGAGACAGAGCCAGACCACTAGAGTTCCTTCTGCCAGGAAATAATTGTTCAGAATGTAGGGGATGTGATTATCAAGAGAGAGAACTCTGGCTCTTCTTGGCTGTCTCCATGACTGTTCACTGCTCTAAGTTTCTTCTTCACCGTCAGATATTTTGTTTTACTTGTTTTTTCTGTCTATATTTAGAGTGACTGAAAATTCTTGTAGTAACTGGAACACTAGTTTCTATATAATTTCAGTTTTACTGTAAAAGAAGTAACAGAGGGTAAACCCTTGATTAACTAGAATGCCCAAGGAATGGAATGCTTGATTATACTTTTTGTTGAACATTACTAAATATCTTAGTCCACTTCTCTGAAGTCTCATAAAGCATCAAGGTCATTACTCTGGCTTTCACCTTAAATTGTGCTGACTCTATGCTCATAGATGCAAGTGGTCTACTTATCATATGTATCCTGGAAGTCTTGTAAATTACTGTCATTTATGACAATACCTAGTGACTAAAAGTGCAAGTTCAAAATTGGCACTTTTTTTTTTTTGCTGTACGTGGGCCTCTCACTGTTGTGGCCTCTCCCATTGCAGAGCACAGGCTCTGGACACGCAGGCTCAGCGGCCATGGCTCACGGGCCCAGCCGCTTCGCGGCATGTGGAATCCTCCCAGACTGGAGCACGAACCCACGTCCCCTGCCTCGCAGGTGGACTCTCAACCACTGCGCCACTAGGGAAGCCCAAAAATTGGCACTTTTAAAAAGAATATTTGGCAATATGTGTCTCGAGCCTTGACAACATTCATAAACTGTACCTAGTAATCACACATCTAGGAATTTAATTATAGGACTAATTAGAGATATATCCAAAAATTATGTGCCTAAATGTCACATATTTTGGAAAATTAGAACATTATCCTCCAACATTAGATATATTTTGATATACCCATAAAATAGAATGCCATGCAAATATTAAAATTCATATTTTTAAGGGATAGGAAATGCTCATAATAAGAGAAAAGGGGAACATATAAAGCAATATAATCATTATGATCTAAATTGGGTAAAATACACATATATGTACATATGTAATTTTGTGTAGGTATGTGTGTGATACAGAAGATTTATGGTATATACATCAAAATGTTAATAATGGTTATCTCTGGAAGGTAGGAATATGGGTGTTTAAATTCCCTAATTTTTACTTTGATGTAATTTCCTACATTGTCTATAATCAAATTTTATTATTTTAGGATCATAAAATAATACATAACATTTTTAATTTTCTATTGAAATTTAGTCCTATCACATAACTTTCTCTGAAAGGCAAAATGCAGGGAAATGAACTTGAGTTCTAGCCTGTGGTCTTTTTCTCGATCAACAGTTTCATATTTTGTTGTTCCCATTCTTTTAACTTTCTTTGAATTATTATTTGAATTAATGTCTTCACTTATATTACCAGTGCTTTGAAGGGTAAAATCCAAGTTATTGCACAATTTGGGATTTTTTCAGCAGCTTCAGTTATTGGGATTCTCAGGACAATCATTGGCACACAAATCTTTAATTATTCACAACACAGGAAATGTTTGTAAAATGAAAATGTCATCAATAGCCTGGCTCATGAATCAAACCTAGAAGTCTGAAATACCCATTAACCTATTCTTTTATTAGCATACTCACTTCCACTACCTTAGTTCAGGCTCTGGTTATCTCAGTACTTCACTCTCCTAAACTGTCCCACTGTTTACATCCAATTAGGAAAGCTACATTTTACCTAATTTGAAAGAGGATCATTTCTGAAAAAATGGCAATAAATGGAAAGAAAGTCAAACTTCTTTCCATGGCAAATATTTTATGCTCTTTCATGTTTCAAATAATAGCAATATACTCAGCCTTTGCTGCATAAAATATCCCTCCAAAACTTAATGGCTTAAAATAATAATCATTTATTAGTTCACAAATCAGCAGGTTGGGCTTTTTAGCTGGGCCTAGCTGGGCAGTTTTTCTGCCTGTCTCAGCTAGGCTTACTCATCAACTGTCAGCTGATGGGTTGGCTAGGGCTGGATGGTCTAAATGGACACATTTACCTATTGGGCAATTGGTAGGCTGTTGGCTGGAGAGCCTCAGTCTCTTCCACATGACCTCTGTAGCAGGGTAGCTGAGGCTTGTTCACATGGTGGAAGTAGAAAAAGATGAGTGAAAGGTGCAAAACTTCTTAAGGTCTGGAAAACCTCACATTCCTTCTTCCGCAGTATATGAAGGCCAATCTAAATGAAAAGGATGGGGAAACAGACCTACCTCTTAAAGGCAGGAGCTCCAGTGGATTTTTGGCCATTTTTTATATACTACACTATGTGATGGATCTTAGTACATACATTAAAAAGTAAGGAAGCAAGAAGCAAAAGAAGTCACATTCTTGGCTACCAAGCCAGGCTCCAACAATGACCCAATAATTTTTATTAATTCTTCTTTTTCCTCAGAGGCATTCATCTAGTGATCCCCCCCCTCTAATCCCATCCTATTCCTGGAGCTCTGGCTCTCTTATCTATATTCCCCCTTTTACTTCCTGGCACAGCCCAAGAGAGAAGTTCTGATTAGGTTGGGTAGTCTCAATCCATGTAGATCATCCCTATCTGGCAGCATTCTCACGCTAGATCACCTCCAGAAGGTGCTGGCCTGTTTAAAATTTTCTGATTCTTAAGGAGAAGAGGAGGAGAGAATCAGCAAGAACTCCCTGCAAAAAGGGCAAGCCAGAATCACCTGTTGACATCATTTTTTAATTATGCAGTGTGAAAAACTCTTACCATCCTTCTACAATAGGCTCAAACCTATAAGAATTACCTCCACTGTAAAATCTTCCCCAGCATCCACAGGCAGAATCGGTGGCTCCCACCTCTGTGGTCTTACGTTATCTCAATTTTTGGACTAGTTACATTTTATAGTAATAGTGGACAGAGCTCTGGGGAGTATAGACACAGTTATAGGAACATTTCCAGTAGGCAAAATGGGCTCAGACTGAAGTTTCCTGGAAGGTTGCCTCATGCAGTGTTTACCTCTATTTAAAAAAAAAAAAATTCGGGGATTTCCCTGGCAGTCCAGGGGTTAGAACTCCTCACTTCCACTGCAGGTGGTGCGGGTTCAATCGCTGGTCAGGGAACTAAGATCCCACATGGCATATGGTGTTGTCAAAAAAAACAAAATTCAACTGAGTAAATTTTAAAGAGCTTATTGGCTTTATTCAATGATTCATGAAATAGGCAGTATCCAATCTAGTATAGAGAAAGGAGCACTGAGGACCTGTACAAAATGACAGACTTTTAGAGGCAGAAAGCAGCAGGAACAAGGAAGTTATACTAGACATAAAGAGGGTGGGTTATCACAAGGTTTCTTTCCTTTAGGGGATGACAGGAGTCTTATCAGGCAGATTACCTAACTAGTGCTCATCAGGCAATTCCTGATTGGTTTAAGATTCGATTTCTGGAGAGCCAAAACTGTAATTAAGTCTGAGTTTGGTAACATGGAGCTTAGCATAAGTGACTATTTTGGATCTGTGGTTTTTAACACCTCTGAAGGCCTTAAACTATAATTATTGACTAAGCCTCATAGTTCTGATAATGCTGGCAAGAGACAAGTCCTATTACACAGTTAAATTAAACAAGGAGGCCTTTAGTGGAGCTTCAAGATGGCAGAAGAGTAAGACGTGAAGATCACCCTCCTCCCCACAAATTCATCAGAAATACATCTACATAGGGAACAGCTCCTACAGAGCACCTTCTGAACACTGGCAGAAGACCTCAGACCTCCCAAAAGGCAAGAAACTCCCCCACGTACCTGGGTAGGGCAAAAGAAAAAAGAATAAACAGAGACAAAAGAATAGGGATGGGCAATGCACCAGTGGGAGGAAGCTGTGAAGGAGGAAAGGTTTCCACACTACGAAGCCCCTTCGCGGGCAGAGACCGTGGGTGGCGGAGGGGGGAAGTTTTGGAGCCTCGGAGGAGAGCGCAGCCACAGGGGTGCAGAGGGCAAAGCGGAGAGATTCCCGCACAGAGGATCGGTGCCGACCAGGACTCACCAGACCGAGAGGCTTGTCTGCTCCCCCGCCGGGGTGGGTGGGGTCTGGGAGCTGAAGCTTGGGCTTCAGTCTGATCGCAGGGAGACGACTGGCGGCGTGAACACAGCCTGAAGGGGGCTCTTGTGGCACGGCTAGCCGGGAGGGAGTATGGGGAAAAGTCTGGAGCTGCCGAAGAGGCAAGAGACTTTTTCTTCCCTCTCTGTTTTCTGGTGCGCAAAGAGAGGGGATTAAGAGTGCTGCTTAAACGAGCTCCAGAGATGGGCGCGAGCTGCAGCTATCAGCGTGGACCCCAGAGATGGGCATGAGACACTAACGCTGCTGCTGCCGCCACCAAAAAGCCTGTGTGCAAGCACAGGTCACTATCCACACCTTCCCTCCCGGGAGCCTGTGCAGCGCGCCACTGCAAGGGTCCAGTGATCCAGGAACAACTTCCCCGGGAGAACGCACGGTGCGCCTCAGGCTGGTGCAACATCATGCCGGCCTCTGCCCCCGCAGGCTTGCCCCACATCTGTACCCCTCCCTCTCCCCCGGCCTGAGTGAGCCAGAGCCCCCGAATCAGCTGCTCCTTTACCCTGTCCTGTCTGAGCGAAGAACAGACGTCCTCAGGCAACCTACACACAGAGGCGGGTCCAAATCCAAAGCTGAACCCCGGGACCTGTGCGAACAAAGAGAAAGGGAAATCTCTCCCAGCAGCCTCAGGAGGGGTGGATTAAATCTCCACAATCAACTTGATGAACCCTGCATCTGTGGAATACCTGAATAGACAATGAACCATCTCAAATTGAGGAGGTGGACTTGGGGAGCAACAATATATTTTTTTTTCCCTTTTTCTCTTTTTGTAAGTGTGTATGTGTATCGTTCTCTGTGTGATTTTGTCTGTATAGCTTAGCTTTTACCATTTGTCCTAGGGTTCCGTCTGTCCGGTTTTTTGTTTCTTTGTTTTAGTACAGTTTTTAGCACTTGTTATCATTGGTGGATGTGTTCTTTGGTTTGTTTCCTTCCTTCTTTCCTTTTTTTATTACTTTATAAAATTTTAATAATTATTTTTTAATAACTTTATTTTATTTTATCTTCTTCCTTTCTTTCTTTCTTTCATTTTCTCCCTTTTATTCTAAGCCGTGTGGATCACAGGCTCTTGGTGCTCCAGCCAGGTGTCAGGGCTGTGCCTCAGAGGTGGGAGAACCAACTTCAGGACATCGGTCCACAACAGACCTCCCAGCTCCACATAATATCAAATGGCGAAAATCTCCCAGAGATCTCCATCTCAACGCCAAGACCCAGCTCCACTCAATGACCAGCAAGCTACAGTGCTGGAAACCCTATGTCAAACAACTAGCAAGACAGGAACACAACACCATCCATTAGCAGAGAGGCTGCCTAAAATCATAATAAGACCACAAACACCCCAAAACACACCACCAGATTGGGACCAGCCCAACAAAAAGACAAGATCCAGCCTCATCCACCAGAACACAGGCACTAGCCCCCTCCACCAGGAAGCCTACACAACCTACTGAACCAACCTTAGCCACTGGGGACAGACACCAAAAACAACGGGAACTACGAACCTGCGGACTGCAAAAAGGAGACCCCAAACACAGTACGTTAAGCAAAATGAGGAGACAGAGAAACACACAGCAGATGAAGGAGCAAGGTAAAAACCCACCACACCTAACAAATGAAGAAGAAATAGGCAGTGTACCTGAAAAAGAATTCAGAATGATAGTAAAGATGATCCAAAATCTTGGAAAAAGAATGGAGAAAATACAAGAAACATTTGAAGAACTAAAGAGAAAACAAACAGTGATGAACAACACATTAAATGAAATTAAAAATTCTCTAGAAGGAATCAATAGCAAGATAACTGAGGCAGAAGAACATATAAGTGACCTGGAAGATAAAATAGTGGGAAAAACAACTGCACAGCAGAATAAAGAAAAAAGAATGAAAAGAATTGAGGACAGTCTCAGAGACATCTGGGACAACATTAAACACACCAACATTCAAATAATAGGGGTCCCACAAGAAGAAGACAAAAAGAAAGGGACTGAGAAAATATTGGGAGAGATTATAGTTGAAACCTTCCCTAATATGGAAAAGGAAATACTTAGTCAACTCCAGGAAGCACAGAGAGTCCCATACAGGATAAATCCAAGGAGAAACATGCCAAGACACATATTAATCAAACTATCAAAAATTAAACACAAAGAAAAAATATTAAAAGCAGCAAGGGAAAAACAACAAATAACACACAAGGGAATCCCCATAAGGTTTACAGCTGATCTTTCAGCAGAAACTCTGCAAGCCAGAAGGGACAGGCAGGACATATTTAAAGTGATGAAGGGAAAAAAGTACAACCAAGATTATTCTATCCAGCAAGGATCTCATTCAGGTTTAACGGAGAAATTAAAATCTTTACAGACAAGCAAAAGCTAAGAGAATTCAGCACCACCAAACCACCTTTGCAACAAACGCTAAAGGAACTTCTCTTGGTAGGAAACACAAGAGAAAGAAAAGACCTACAATAACAAACCCAAAACAATTAAGAAAATGGTAATATGAACATACATATCGATAATTACCTTAAATGTAAATGGATTAAATGCTCCAACGAAAAGACATAGACTGGCTGAATGGATACAAAAAAAAAACAAAACCCATATATGCTGTCTACAAGAGACCCACTTCAGACCTAGGGACACATACAGACTGAAAGTGAGGGAATGGAAAAAGATATTCCATGAAAATGGAAATCAAAAGAAAGCTGGAGTAGCAATTCTCATATCAGACAAAATACACTTTAAAACAAAGACTATTACAGGAGACAAAGAAGGACACTATATAATGATCAAGGGATCAATCCAAGAAGAAGATATAACAATTGTAAATATTTGTGTACCCAACATAGGAGCACCTCAGTACATTAGGAAAATACTAACAGCCATAAAAGGGGGAACTGACAGAAACACAATCAGAGTAGGGGACTTTAACACCCCACTTTCACCAATGGACAGATCATCCAAAATGAAAATAAATAAGGAAACAGAAGCTTTAAACGATACATTAAACAAGATAGACTTAATTGATATTTATAGGACATTCCATCCAAAAACAACAGAATACACTTTCTTCTCAAGTGCTCATGGAACATTCTCTAGGATAGATCATATCTTGGGTCACAAATCAAGTCTTGGTAAATTTAAGAAAACTGAAATTGTAACAAGTATCTTTTCCAACCACGACACTATGAGACTAGATATCAAATACATGAAAAAAATCTGTAAAAAATACAAACACATGGAGGCTAAATAATACACTATTTAATAACCAAGAGATCTCTGAAGGAATCAAAGAGGAAACCAAAAAATACCTAGAAACAAATGACAGTGGAGACACGATGACCCAAAACCTATGGGATGCAGCAAAAGCAGTTCTAACAGGGAAGTTTATAGCAATACAATCCTACCTTAAGAAACAGGAAACATCTCAAATAAACAACCTAACCTTACACCTAAAGCAATTAGAGAAAGAAGAACAAAAAAACACCCCAAAGTTAGCAGAAGGAAAGAAACCATAAAGATTAGATCAGAAATAAATGAAAAAGAAATGAAGGAAACAATAGCAAAGATCAATAAAACTAAAAGCTGGTTCTCTGAGAATATAAACAAAATTGATAACCATTAGCCAGACTCATCAACAAAAAAAGGTAGAAGACTCAAATCAAGAGAATTAGAAATGAAAAAGAAGAAGTAACAACTGACACTGCAGAAATACAAAAGATCATGAGAGATTACAAGCAACCCTATGCCAATAAAATGGACAACCTGGAAGAAATGGTGAAATTCTTAAAAATGCACAACCTGCTGAGACTGAACCAGAAAGAAATAGAAAATATGAAGACCAATCACAAGCACTGAAATTGAAACTGATAAAAATCTTCCAACAAACAAAAGCCAGGACCAGATGGCTTCACAGGCGAATTCTATCAAACATTTAGAGAAGAGATAACACCCATACTTCTCAAACTATTCCAGAATATAGCAGAGAGAGGAACACTCCCAAACTCATTCTATGAGGCCACCATCACCCTGATACCAAAACCAGACAAAAATGTCAGAAAGAAAGAAAACTACAGGCCAGTATCACTGATGAACATAGATGCAAAAATCCTCAACAAAATACTAGCAAACAGAATCCAACAGCACATTAAAAGGATCATACACCATGATCAAGTGGGGTTTATTCCAGGAATGCAAGGATTCTTCAATATATGCAAATCAATCAACGTGATACACCATATTAACAAACTGAAGGAGAAAAACCATATGATCATCTCAAGAGATGCAGAGAAAGCTTTCAACAAAATTCAACACCCATTTATGATAAAGACTCTCCAGAAAGTAGGCACAGAGGGAACTTTCCTCAAGATAATAAAGGCCATATATGACAAACTCACAGCCAACATCATCCTCAATGGTGAAAAACTGAAAGCATTTCCACTAAGATCAGGAACAAGACAAGGTTGCCCACTCTCACCACTATTATTCAACATAGTTTTGGAAGTTTTAGCCACAGCAGTCAGAGAAGAAAAAGAAATAAAAGGAATCCAAATCAGAAAAGAAGAAGTAAAGCTGTCACTGTTTGCAAATGACATGATACTTTACACAGAGAATACTAAAGATGCTACCAAAAAACTACTAGAGCTAATTAATCAATTTGGTAAAGTAGCAGGATACAAAATTAATGCACAGAAATCTCTAGCATTCCTATACACTAATGATAAAAAACGTGAAAGTGAAATCAAGAATACACTCCCATTTACCACTGCACCAAAAACAATAAAATATCTAGGAATAAACCTACCTAAGGAGACAAAAGACCTGTATGCAGAAAATTATAAGACACTGATGAAAGAAATTAAGGATGAAACAAATAGATGGAGAGAGATACCATGTTCCTGGATTGGAAGAATCAACACTGTGAAAATGACTCTACCACCCAAAACAATCTACGGATTCAATGCAATCCCTATCAAACTACCACTGACATATTTCACAGAACTAGAACAAAATATTTCACAATTTGTACTGCAACACAAAAGACCCCGAATAGCCAAAGCAATCTTGAGAAAGAAAAACAGAGCTGGAGGAATCAGGCACCCTGACTTCAGAGTATACTACAAAGCTACAGTAATCAAGACAGTATGGTACTAGCACAAAAACAGAAATATAGATCAATGGAACAGGATAGAAAGCCCAGAGGTAAACCAACACACATATGGTCACCTTATCTTTGATAAAGGAGGCAACAATATACAGTGGAGAAAAGACAGCCTCTTCAGTAAGTGGTGCTGAGAAAACTGGACAGCTACATGTAAAAGTATGAAATTAGAACACTCCCTATCACCATACACAAAAACAAACTCAAAATGGATTAAAGACCTAAATGTAAGGCCAGACACTATCAAACTCTTAGAGGAAAACATAGGCAGAACACTCTAGGACATAAATCACAGCAAGATCCTTTTTGACCCACCTCCTAGAGAAATGGAAATAAAGCCAAAAATAAACAAATGGGACCTAATGAAACTTCAAAGCTTTTGCACAGCAAAGGAAACCATAAACAAGACCAAAAGACAACCCTCAAAATGGGAGAAAAATTTGCAAATGAAGCAACTGACAAAGGATTAATATCCAAAACTTACAAGCAGCTCATGCAGCTCAATATCAAAAAAACAAACAACCCAATCCAAAAATAGGCAGAAGATCTAAATAGACATTTCTCCAAAGAAGATATACAGATTGCCAATAAACACATGAAACAATGCTCAACATCATTAATCATTAGAGAAATGCAAGTCAAAACTATAACGAGGTGTCATCTCACACTGGTCAGAATGGCCATCGTAAAAACATCTATAAACAATAAATGCTGGAGAGGGTGTGGAGAAAAGGGAACACTCTTGCACTGTTGGTGGGAATGTAAATTGATACAGCCACTATAGAGAACATATGGAGTTTCCTTAAAAAACTAAAAACAGAACTACCATACGACCCAGCAATCCCACTACTGGGCATATACCCTGAGAAAACCATAATTCAAAAAGAGTCATGTACCAAAATGTTCATTGCAGCTCTATTTACAATAGCCAGGACATGGAAGCAACCTAAGTGTCCATCATCAGATGAATGGATAAAGAAGATGTGGCACATATATACAATGGAATATTACTCAGCCATAAAAAGAAATGAAATTGAGTCATTTGTAGTCAATTTAGGTGGATGGACCTAGAGTCTGTCATACAGAGTGAAGTAAGTCACAAAGTGAAAAACTAATACAGTATGCTAACACATGTATATGGAACCTAAAAAACAACAAAAAAATGGTCATGAAGAACCTAGGGGCAAGAGGGGAATAAAGACGTAGACCTACTAGAGAATGGACTGGAGGCTACGGGGAGGGGGAAGGGTAACCTGGGACAAAGTGAGAGAGTGGCATGGACATATATACACTACCAAACGTAAAATAGATGGCTAGTGGGAAGCAGCCGTATAACACAGGGAGATCAGCTCTGTGCTCTGTGACCACCTAGAGGGGTGGGATAGGGAGGGTGGGAGGGAGGGAGACGCAAGAGGGAAGGATATGGGGATATATGTATAACTTTGTTATAAAGCAGAAACTAACACACCATTGTAAACAATTATCCTCCAATAAAGATGTTAAAAAAAATCATGGCATGCAAGAGAAATAAACACTGTAATAAAAATGAAAAAAAGGAGGTCTTTATATGAGGTGGCTCTAATGCCACAGCAGCCTATGTAAGCAGTTCAAAATCTAAGCCTGTAAATGTGTCAGGGTTATAAAATTGTAACCTACGGACAACCAATCACAAGTAGCCAAGTAGGCTTTAAGCTTTAGTCAATTTCCTCGCTTTGCTTCTGCCTTTTCTCTGTAAAAGTGTCTCCCCAGCTCTTGTTGATGGAGAACTCCTTAACCACCTACCATTTGGAGCTGCCCAATTTGAACTGATTTTTGCTCACAAACTCTTAAAATTTTTAATATGCCTCAGTTTGTCTTTTTAACAACACCAAAGCAACCTCATAAGTTAATGATTGCCTAAGGTCACATATAAGGGCAAAGGCTTACATCCCAATAAGATATTTCTGAGTGATTCTCAGATGGGCTCAACTGAAAAATGACTTACTAGTCTTTAGTTTCATTATGCTACTATTCTGACTAGCATTCCTACTGAGTCTAAAATAATGGACTACAGACAGCCCCCAACTCAGGATGGTTCAACTTAAGATTTTTGGATTTTATGATGGTGTAAAACTGATACATATTCAGTAAAAAACCATTTTGATCTTTTCCCTGGCTAGTGAGATGTGGTATGATACCCTCTTATGATGCTGGGCAGAAGAAGGGAGCCACAGCTCCCCGTCACACATGCAATCACAAGAACCAACAGCCAATACTCTTACAACCACTCCAGACTTACAACATTTTAGTTTTTCACTTTCAATACAGTGCTCAGTAAATTACACAAGATAGTCAACATATTATAAAATAGGTTTTGTGTTAGATGATTTTGCCCAACTTTAGGCTAATATAAGTGTCTGAGTGCTGTCAACTGAAAAAAAATGCACAGCATGAGGGTCGTGAGTTAAGTTTTATATGGGACAAAATGAGGACTATAGCCTGGGAGATAGCCTCTCAGCTCTGACAGACTGCTCAGAAGAGGTAGCGGGGGAGGTCAGCATACATGTGATTTTAGTGAAGAGAGACACGTTCAACCTAGCACACGTTTTGGCAGAATCTTGCTGCTAGTCACAAGAAGCTTGCTGCTAGTCATGAGGAACAGATGTCTGTTAACAATGTGTTTTTCTAGATATGAGAAGATGCAAGAACTTGGGCTCATAAAATCTTCTCCTGAAGATATCTAACTATCTGAGGGCCTGTTCTGCCAGTTTTTCCCAGAGCACAGAGTGCCTCATTCCTGATCTCCACCCTGAACTCCTTTCAGGGTGTGCCGAAGGTCAGCAACTGCAGTGTCTAGTGACTTCATTCTTATAGAACCAGATAGCGAGCGACAATTTTCAGTTGGCAGCGCCCCTCATGGTCATACATTTGACGATGGCTTGGGAGGCATTTCATGACCATTTTGTCCCACAGTGCATGGAATGTTCATTCCTAGGCAAGGATTTCATTGATACCACTCAATGTGCTATTACTGGACTAGGCCCTATTAACTGTAGCCAAAAGCCTCTGGACCACCTGTCTTACTAGTCCCTTATGGTCCTAGAAATGATTCCCTCTTGGTGCTTCTTCCCATATTGAGAGTTACTATTACAATCATTGATCTTATACAGAACTATATGTCTGGTCAACTTCAAGTCACTTAGTCATCATTTTATCAGAGGTTCATTCACACATTTGGTAATGTAAGAAACAACAATCTTGTAAAATAAGCAATACAAATAATCTAGCTAGTAGTATTAGTAAGGTCATAAGTAAGAATTTAAGCCAAGAACTTCCATTAGATGCAACCCAGTAACATTCTCAGGTCATTTGACTTAGTCTGTTCTGTACCAGTTCGTATCTTTAAGGGAAGTGATATATAGGCTTATTCATAAGGCACCCAGCCCAATTTCCTAGCGTTATTAAGCTGGAAATCCTTAGTATGGTTTAATTGTTCCCAACATAAGGCGGGGGGGGAGGAGGTGGTCTTTAAAATCATAGCCTGATGTTAGCCATATAAATCCAGCGCACAACTGAGGGAAGTTACATTCTTTAGCTGAAAATTTGCTCGTTGCTCTGATTGAATTTGAGTACCTTTAAAAGAAAATTTATATTTTTGGTGATGGTTAGAGCAAGTCTGATTGATTGGCCAAGTGAGGGAGTCCCAGGAAAGAAATACATTTGGTTTGTAAGCAAAAGTGTGAGCAATTATCAAAGTAATTGGTATACAGGCCTGATCCATCATCTTAGGTAAGCTGTCTACTTCAGATATAGTCTTCTTCTCGTCCTGGTCTTGTAGTTTCTCCCCTGTTTAAGCATCACTTTTAAGATGATTTTGAGGTCAGCAGTCCTCTCCATAGGCCGGTCCAATGCAAGGGGTCAACTTCCTTAGTTGTACTGTGCATGAGCTGGTTAAAAGTACCTGGTAAGGGTCCTTCCATTTAGGTTGGAGATAGTCCTTTAAATGATGTCTTTTCCAGTATGCATAATCTCCTGGTTGCAGTCATGGGGGCATCTTTTTTTCCCCCCCCCTTGGGAAGTCAGGATTTATTAAAAGCATCAAGCTCCAGGGTATTTTTTATCAAATACCTTTAAAAATGTTTTTTTATCCCCACAAAAATCCTTATCATTTAAAACCAGATATTCAAATTACATGGCTAACATTTTTAGCTAATCAATTCTTCAGTACTGATCCTAGAAAACAGCCTTCAATGGATCTTTGAATAATGGAGATTCAGCCACTGATACGAGTGGTGTAGGTGGTCACACCTTTAACGTTCAAGCCACAAGCTGTGACGTTTGGAAGGGGTGAGGTCTACTGTCCTGCATTATCAGAATTTGTCATATTTTCAGTGCTACTGGGTTGCACATTATCTGCGAGGTTTTGTGCATGCTCAAGAAATAAATCTTTCAGTACACTTAATTCCTTAGCAATTTACTTTTTGCTTCCAACCGTTCATTCTCTTCCTTGAGCTGATTCACTCTCTGCAGCGTATCCTGCGCTTTCAGCTGGCTTTTCAACAGGCTTTTTCACCGCCATGCTGTTCCTCTCTCTGCGCTGACGTCACGGTTGCGATCCACGGGCAAACTCCTTTTGCTCTGCTTGCTAGGAGGCACAGCTCTGCCTCCGCCCCCAGGGCCGGCGGGCCCCAGCTGAGGAACCTGCTGTAAACCGCTGGCAGGAGCCTGAGTATGAATGACACTTATTCCATTCACGCCCGGGGTACTGTTCTGCTGCGATACCTTGCTCATTTGGGCACGCTCCCTCGACAACACAGAACTAGTAGAAATGAGGACAAGGTGATCAATGGTTTCCACACTAAACTGCCAAAAAATCAGCACGTGTACCTGAACCCCTGAGGGTACTGCCCATCTGCGTTGGAAGAACAGATTCTCCTTCCCCTCAAACATGCATTTCCATCCTCTCCATCTAGACACCTCTGCTGACAATTTTCCTTACTGTGTTCCCTCCAAGCATGCTAACGAAGCACTTTATTTTTTGCCCTCCTCTGTCCTGTTCAACTCATGGTTGCTGCACGTTCCTCCAACCCGTGTTCAACAGTCCTCCAGCCCGCCAGCCCCCAAGCGGCCTCCACTCCAAGCGGCCCTCACGGCGCAGCCCGACCCGACCCTGGCCTCGCAGCCCGACCCAACCCAGGCCTCGCAGCCCGCGAGTCAGCAAGGAGTGATGGTTATGAAACAGGCAGCCTTTGCCGGTTCCGCAGCCGCCACCCGCTTCGCCTCCCCGCCAGGGCCGTGTGTGCGCCAGGGGCATCTTATCTTCATCCAAAGATAGATTACTGAGGTAAACTTCAGAAGCAAACTTAGAGTGTCCTTAAAATAATTCAATTAAACTTTACAATAATGTAACAGCAAGGAGCTACAGGGAAGTGAGTCTTAGTAAATACAGACCTCAACTAACAAAATATAATTTAATGTCCACTGAAACGATCTTTTTCTAAAATTACCCTCATTTCTACAAAATATAGCCAAAATAAGACTAATTTGTTTGCAAAATAAGTCTGGTTTCAATAAACTTGGCCTGATGATCTATACAAGTGTAATTGATCATATAGGTTCTTTTAAAGTTGGCTTTGCTGGAACTTTTTAAGCAATCTCAAAATTTTAAAAGGCCTTTCAAGGGTAGGAAAGCTATGCCAAGGGCTTGTCACTGATTTTGCCTTGGAAATTTTTGAGTGAATTTCTCCCTTTTCAAGGTCCTCAAAATATCTTGAGATTCCTGCACCTGTTAGGAGGTGGCCTTCCTAATTTACCTGATAAACGTGCTGGTAATCCACAAGTTTCCAATCTCTGGAGAGATCAGGTAGAGAGAAAGGATATATGTTTCAATTCTGCTTACAAAGGTATAATTTACTAAATTGATGTAAGTCGTAATTAGCTTAAGGGGAAGGGTTCCTTATAGCTGGAAAAATAAAGATTAAAAGCCAATAATATTTCAGACAGAAGCCATAAAAAATTATAACCATACTCACCAGTTCACTGTCTCATGTAACTAATCCTTGTTAAGTTTATGAAGCCAAGAGATTTTCCATTAGAATTCTTTAATTTCTCACCCATCAGCAGTATAATCTGAAAGTTATCAGAAGCCTGCACTTGTCAAAAAGTGCATATTCTTGCTATGAATATTCGTGAAGAGGAAGCATTTTTGCAAGGGCATCAGAGTAAAACAATAACTGTCTATGAATGACAAGACTTAAGGCACGGTTAAAGATCTAATTACAATGCAGTTGACAAAGAAACTTGGTTACTGCTATGACATAAAACATTTTAAGATAACTAGAATTATGACTGATAATACTTTACCAAGGCCTACTGATTTTTAGGAATTCCATATAATTTCTAGAATATCTATATTAATAACATTTACCCATACAATATAACCTAAGAAGGTTTATTGCTCATTTGACAATGCTTCTCATGTAATTAATGTACCAAATGAACCTAATTAGTTTAATATCTGTCTTTGGGAGGTTTCAGGGACCCTTTTGGAGCATCCCAAAAGTTAGTTAGAGGTCAAAGGAACTTCACTGGAATTTGATTTGGGAAGTTTGTCCAAAAATGTCAGAAAAGTTTTAAAACACTTGGTCAAATAGGACCATAGATCACTGTGAAACAATACATATTCACTTAAGCAATGTGACAAAAGATTTCAAAGGAAAATACAGAACAGATCACTTAAAAGATAAACTCTAAAAGGTAAAGAAACTTAAGTTCTGTTATAAAAGCAGTTCAATGGTCAAAAAACAACTTTGTTTTCTTAACAGAAAGAAAACTGAACTCCAGTCTTGCATCAGCCTACTTTTAATAACAATTCATTTACTTAATTAAATTTATTCTGAACTTAGCCAATCCTGACATTGCACAAAACTCTTTTCTCGGGGTCCCTTTCCACGAACTTTCCATAACTTTCTGTATCAGTATTAGTTTGTCTCTTATTTTTTCCCATGCAGAAACAACCATCTCTAGGACAAAATTACTTTCTTTTCCCTTAACAAAATGCAATTCTATTCTTCATACCTTCTTTTACTGAAAACCCACATCCTACTTTGCTACTGTATACTGAAATATTTCTCTAATTATTTCTGGTAGCTTTAATTACATATTTAAACTAGAATACTCAACTCTTCAAAACCTTAATTTCTAGTGAAAACTAAGGATCAAGCAAATATGAACTGTCTTTTATGTTAGTATTCTATAGATTGGCAAACAAATACCAATAATAATTTCTAAAAATATGTGCTTTCTTATAGAATATCTCATGTGGCACCATATTTATCAATAGTCTTAAATATCTTTAGTTTCCCTGTAAATACAAGCCAATGTTTAGTAATTAGTGTTTCAGTACCTCATTTTATTTGGGAATGACCTAGCTATTCAATAAACTTTCCTCATTTAAATTAGCACAACTCTAAAATTTCAAGTTACCAAATATCTGGAGAGATTATTTTTAAGTAGACATTCCTAAAACATAATTACTCCTAAGACATTTACCCAAAAGCTCTTACTTCATTTACATTTTTTTAATAAAAATCATACCAAGTTTTTTCTTGCTGACAAATCTGCAACACATCTAAGATCTTATTTGACTTCTATTAAACCTAGATACAGTAAAAGTATTATACTTAATATTGATGATTCTAAAGACATGTCTATACTAATTAAATTGACAAACTTTAATACCAGGTATTAACAATGACTATTTCCCAGTTCATGTGAACCTGAAATTCATTCTGGCAGTTTCCTTTTATATTTCTGAGAATTCATATAAGCACTTAATTTCCTTTAAGCCAATTAAGTAGAGCTCATTTCCAAATTAATTTTGATAATACCATCCAAAGGTAAAGACATTTATAATACACACATAGACATATGGAAAGACACAAGCAGAGGTCTCAACTTCACTTTAAAATTTAGTCATGAATTAGGCATTACAATATAAAACTCATTCGTTTATAAATAACATTTGGAATAAGTTAAATTTGAAAAGGTCTCGTCTCCCCCACCCCGTTGTTTCCCTCAGTCTCAGGAATTACAGTAGTCTAGGTAAGTATTCCTGAGAACCCTGGTAGAACATTTACATCTCAAGGCACTGGGAGAGAAAAGCAAGTTTTCCTAGAAAGACTTGTTCCCTCAGGGTCAGAATTCTGGAAAGGTGTTTTATCATGCCAGCTTTCTCTAACAACCGTGTCTGCTATAGAATCCACTTTGGCCATTTTCTGGGCAAGATTCTCCTTTAATGCCCAATTAGGTAAGTGCTTGTAAGAGTAAGTTTTGTTTATAAACTTGGCTGGGGTGTTGGTCAGAGGCTGGCTTTCTGACACCCCTTGTTTCTGTTTGAGAGCTCTATTTCCCATCTTAAAGTTGAATTTGTTGGGGATAAAATCTACTAATGAGATTGTATGTGGGCCAGTGTGCTGCTTGTGAGCTTAACTCCTCTAGGCGCCGCTCTGGAGTCATCGCAGCCCTCTTACGTGTCTCAGTTTCTCCCTTTGGTCGTCTAAGACCACCGTTGGTACTCAGATCATTGAATGGCCAATTCTTATACATGATCCATGGATGAGCACGTCTTTTAATTAATAGACAGGTTGCCCCGTGGGACCACTGCACAGTGTGAGGATTCTGCCTCCACCACTCCCATAAATTTCTCAGTTTCCTGAGAAAGTCGTAACCAACCGGAAGCAGTCTTATCCTCCTTCTTCAGAGCAAAGCTCTCATGTAATATCTTCACTTTTATCCCAACAAACTCAGTAAAGCAGCCAAATTCAGGAGAGGTGTCAGATCAGCCTTCTACCTAACCACTCAGCCCAGACAGCTCAGTGTCTTTCAACGGGGTGGACGCCTTCCCTGGTATCTTTCAGCTGGGTGGGCACACCCCTCAACAGTGTCTTTCACCTGAGGGGCCAAGGACTGTTACATACTGCCAGATAAAACTCAGGATATCAACCAATATGGGAGAGCCGAGAGCCAGGGAAGAGACTCACCCAAATTCGTCTAGACTCTCTGAGGGAGGTGAATGGGCACAAGGGGCCTCTGCTGGTACCAAACTCTGGTTCCTCATAGAGTCCAGGCAAAGGAGAGAAGACTGCTCTGGGTCCCTTCATTAGTTGCCAAACTGTTGACTGAAAAAAAAAAAAAGAAAGCACATGAGTTTAAGTTTTATTTGGACAAAATGAGGACTAAAGCCCAGGAGACAGCCCCTCAGATAGTTCTGAGGAACTTCTCAGAAGAGGTGGGAGCGTGGTCAGTATATAATTTTAGTGAAGGGGGATACGTGCGATCAAGCACACATTTTGGTAGAATGTTGCTAGTCACAAGAAGCTTGCTGCTAGTCACAAGGGGCAGATGTCTGTTAATGATTTTAGCGTTCTTCTAGATATGAGAAGATGCAAGAATTTGGGCTCATAAAATCTCCTGCTGAAAGTATTTAACTGTCAAAAGCCCTGTTCTGCCAGTTTTTCTCAGAGCACAGAGTACCTCATTCCTCCTCTCCCTGAACTCCTTTCAGGGTGTGCCAAAAGTCAGCAACTGCAGTGGCTAGTGACTTGATTCTTATAGAACCAGAGCGCAGGTGAAAATTTTTAGCTGTCAGCATCTTTAAGGTAGACTAGGCTAAGCTATGATGTTTAGTAGGTGTGTGAGATGCATTTTCAACTCGGGAAATTTTTGATTTACAATGAGTTCATTGGGATATAACCCCACCGTAAGTCAAGGAAGATCTGTATTTTCTTTTAGATCAGTATCAGAAATATAACTCACTGACTTGTAGATGACTCCTTACAAACAAGGAATGTCAGTTTTGATAAACATAGTACCCTTGCTAGGGTCAGAAAATCCATTTTTAGCCTGTTAATATTGTTGGGAAGGAAAACTTTTCCATTCTACCCTTCTAGGTTCTGTGTCTGACTTAAGAACTGAATTGGCATAACAGATAAACAGGAGAAAAACACTATTTTAATTATGTACTTAACACACAGGAGCATTCCGAAGATGTGAGACTCAAAAGGCAGCCAGACTATTGAGGCTTATAATAACATCCTGACCTAATGAAAGTGATAGAGGTCTGCGTTTCAAAAGGGAGAGAAGGCAATTCACGGGAAGGTGAAAAGAGGAAATGAAATATTTGTCAAACAAACGTTGCCTTGCCTTGTAGGTAAGCACCCCAGGTGACTTATCTCTGGTAATAACTCTGTTCCTAGTACAGGCCCCCTTTCTAATGTAAATTACTCTTACAAAAGCGTAACTTCTACTGGTTTTAGAGCTTCTCCTGTGTCTGCAGTTTCTCAAAATAATCAGTTCAAAATAATCTTATGCCAAAGAAGCATAATTTGGGGTGGCATATTCTGCTACCCTTCAATGTTTTACTTCCTTTAATAGAGCTGCAGGGAGAAACTAGGTTTTCAAAAATAGAGGAAGCGGAACAAAAAGAATAGAATGTATTTTCCTAAAAACAATCGTTTCAATGGTGTGACAAAATTAGGTGGTCTTCTCAGTGGCACGTTGTAGCATTTTGAGATTGAGCCTTCAAGTAATTTAACATAATTGCATAGAATCAGGTTTTAAAATTCAGTTGAAAAATAGCATGAAGTCTCAGGTTGGGTTCTGCAGGACGCAAAGTTTAGCATGCAGAATATTTCTTAGGAGTGCCCTAGGGACCAACATCTGTGGCAGGGAGGAGGAAGCAGGAGTGGGCAGAACAAGAAGTGAAGATTCAATGCAGGCCGAGAAAGCCTCGTCTCCCCTGCCCCATCCCCCAGAGAGTTACAGAATATTCAAGATTGTCCTGAACTCTCCTAAGATGTCCAGGCTTTCGTACCCCGATCAGTTAGGTGAGTATAAACTACCATAGCCATCCTAGAGATCAATTCAGCAGTATTTAGTGGAACTGGGTAGGCACACACCCCGCGACTTGCCAGTATTACTTGTGTGTTCTTCAGTGAAACTCTTGTATAGGTTTATAAGGGAGAACTGGTATAACAGAATTGGAGTCTGTTGTCCATCATCAAGGAACTACATAAACCAAATGGGGTGGAGGCATATGACAATCCTATTCAGTGGTCAGAAGCAATGAACTAGATGATGATAGCAAATATTTAGTTAACTACTAGGGAATGATAATACTAGCTAACATTGACTGATAATACTAGCTAACATCACTTACTGTTTGCCATGCCCTTTGTTTATCTGCACCACCTGTATTCAACCCAATGCTCCATTATCATATTCCTAAATGTGGACACTGAGGTATGGAGAGGGCTTTCCTAGTGGTGCAGTGGTTGAGAGTCCGCCTGCCGATGCAGGGGACGCGGGTTCGTGCCCCGGTCCGGGAAGATCCCACATGCCGCGGAGCAGCTGGGCCCGTGAGCCATGGCCGCTGGGCCTGCGCGTCCTGAGCCTGTGCTCCGCAACGGGAGAGGCCGCAACAGTGAGAGGCCCGCGTACCGCAAAGAAAAAAAAAAGATCACACAGCTAAAAAGTGGCAGAACCAGGATTTAAATGGAGAAATCCTAGTTTTGAGAGGTCATGCTTTTAACCACTACCTCAAGTATACACTTTGGGGATAAAATGTTGAATGTGAAAAAGAGAGACAAAACAAGAGCTAGCACATAATACTCTATGTAAATGTAAGGCACACCTAATATATAAATTACACCAGATCTTTGAATGATACATACCTTGCCAAGGATTTATGTTAGTCACTTTAGAGTAGCAGCCTTTGATGGAAGAAGGGAAATAGAAGCAGGAAGATGAAGGGGAAAAAGATATAAAAAGAGGAAAAGGGCCTGGCATGCATCACTGATGCTGTGCTATAAACTGATTATCAGTAAGACAACTCCCTTCACTTGGGGCCCAAAGCAAGCAAAAACGTTACAGTAAAACTTCAGATCTGATCAGGTCTCAACTTACCTGATAAAAACATTTGTCATTTCTTCTGTGATAACTTACAAACTCCTGTAAAAAGGATACAAGACATGGGTCACTTCCACCTTACTCTCAATGTCCAGCCATATAGCATTTCTCTGTTGCTTGAACACCTTGTGCCTTCCCGGGCCACCTTCCTTCACCCTGAATGTCTGCTCCTCCCCTCTGCAGCTTGGCTACATTCTGCTCATCCTTCAGATCTCAGCTGAAACATGCTTTTTACAGGAAATTCTTTCCTTGAGCCCCAGACCAGGTTAGCTCTTCACAGCACTTACTTTTATTGTGTAGTTATTTGTGCCATTCTGTTTTCATGCCTTTCTCCCACCTAATATGAGGGTGTTTTATTTCCTGTGTTCACTGTCCCTAAGCCCAGCAGGGTATTTAGCGTGTATTACACACTCAATATTAAATGAATAAATTCAAGTTGTAGTTTATAAAAATGGCCACAAATTTTTTGATGCTTATCCCTTTAAAAGATAGAAATCTATTTCCATGCTTTGAATCTGGTGCGTTTGTGACTGCTTCAACCAATAGTATGTGCTAGAAGTGACACTGTATGGTTTTGAACACTAAGTCACAAAAGGTGATACACCTTCCTCCCAGCTCTCCTGGGACAACTCCTTTCAGAAAAGCCCACCACCACATAAGAACTCTGACAACACTGAGACCACCATGCAGGAGACATCATGTGTAGGCACTCTAGACAATAGTACCAGCTAAGCCCAGTCTTCCAGCCACCACTGTCAGGAAGCCAGAAGAGCAGGGACATCATCTTTTGCCCTGCACACCAACCTATCCAACAGTTGGGTACCATGGAATGACTTCAATTGAAGATACAAGAAGCAAAAGAATTGCTCGGCCAAGCCCTGTCCAAATTTCTGATCTACTGATTATGTGAACTATACTAAAAGGGTTGGTGTATCACTAAGTTTGGGGGTAGTTTGTTTTGCAGCAATAGCAACTGGACCATCTAGAAACTGGAGGAGATATAAAGAAACCCTGAATATTGAGAGAGCATGTATACGCCAGGGGAACAGTACAACAGGGTTATACATACACAGTACAGCTGCATATATTCTGGTAATATTTTTAAAAACAAAGAATCCTACAGTTATCCAGGATTTCAGGTATACATCTGTCCCCGCATTATAGGATGTACCTTTGGTTTCCAGATACTAATTCTAATAAGGTCTTCAGTCATTGTGAAAACCCAAAAACATCCTTGCACATTTGAACAATGCACATATAAGACAGATTTCTCACAGACTCATCACGAATTAAAGTACATTCCTTCTATAACCACAAACATTTGAAAAAGAAATTACAAGAGCATCACAGGATAGAGTTTTTAGGCCACATCAATCAAAAGCTTTATTCTAGTTTTTGAAACTTTTAAACTTTGTTTTAAAAACTTAGAATTTAAAACCTGTACCAGTGAAGTTGGGTTTAATCAGTGTATGGGTTCAGAATTACAGGCTCAGGGGGCTCCCTCTGGAAGATGAAGAGAGAGGAAAAAAAAAAGTCTCCACCATCATTAAGGATTTTTTATGTTTCTGGAGGTCTCAAATCCTGGTAATTTTCCTCTCAACTCAAACTTAGGAAAATATTGTTACTATATAGCTTGGTATTCTAAACTTGTGAGATTACAGAGCCATCAGAAGGTTCTGTAAAGAAAATCTCATTACCATCACAATGAGTATGGGATTACAGAATTCAAACTTTTTACCCCAAATTGAGGAAGGCACCCATTCTGCTAGAGTTCTCTACATAGTATTATGCATAGCATAATACTTTACATTATCACAGCTTTTATCAGGACTCTTTGGAAGATAATCTGTCTCAGCTATATTCTAGTTATCTAGCTATAAAGTATAGCTATATCTAGCTATATTTTAGTTATTTTAGCTTTAAAGATATTTTCTAATTAACTTTTAATTTTGCTTGGTAATTTCAAAAGTTATAATGAACTAGATCTCTAAAGATGTGACTGAAAATGGTGGAAGTCAAAAGGATAAGTATCTTGGGCTTCCCTGGTGGCACAGTGGTTGGGAGTCCGCCTGCCAATGCAGGGGACATGGGTTCGTGCCCCGGTCCAGGAAGATCCCACATGCCGTGGAGCGGCTGGGCCCGTGAGCCATGGCCACTGAGCCTGCGCGTCCGGAGCCTGTGCTCCGCAACGGGAGAGGCCACAGCGGTGAGAGGCCTGCATACCGCAAAAAAAAAAAAAAAAAAAAAAAAAGGATAAGTATCTTGGTTTATTACTGTCTTACTATGCAGAATGGAGGACCCCCAAATCCACCCCCATCAGGAATTTTAATGGCTGATTTGCTGATGCTCCCTATATCAAATAATGGTATCAGCAAATATGATGATCTAAGTTACAAAATATCTAAGCCCCAAATGTCCACCCTGACTTCCAGATACCCATTCCATCACCAAATTCCACCACCAAAATTCAGCTTCTACAAAAGGCAACACTCCCACACTGTTGTTGGAAATGTAGATTGGTACAGCCACTATTGAGAACAGTATGAAGATTCCTCAAAAATCTAAAAATAGGAATACCATATGATCCAGCAATTCTACTCCTGGGTATATATCTGGAGATGAAAACACTAATTCAAAAAGATACATGCACCCCAGTGTTCATAGCAGCATTTACTATAGCCAAGACACGGAAGCAACCTAAGTATCCACCAACAGATGAATAAAGATATGATATATATACACAATGGAGTATTATGCAGGCATAAACAATAAAGTTTTACCATTTACAATATGGCTAGTCATGGAGGGTATTATGCTTAGTGAAATAAGTCAGAGAAAGACAAAATACTATATGTTATCACTTGTACGTGAACTCAAAATGAGTGTATATAATGAAACAAACCGACTCACAGATCTAGCAAACAAACTAGTGGTTGCCAGTAGGGAGAGGCAAGATAGGGGTAGAGGATTAAGAGGTACAAACTACTATATATAAAATAGGCTACAAAGATACACTGCAGCACAGGGAACATAGCCAACATTTTATAATAACTTTAAGTAGAATATAACCTAAGAATTTGAGTCACTGTGTTGTATAACTAATATTGTAAATCAACTATACTTCAAGTAAAAAATGAAAAAGAATTCAACTTCTACATATCCCTTATTTTTTTTTGAAGAGTTCAGACTTTTATTGTCTGATTTCCCAACTTCAACTTCTTCCATAAGTTTTGGCCTCGCCAGAATTATCTTTCTAGAACATAGGTATGATCATGCCAATCCTCTGGCATCCACATGTCTTAACCAAAATAACCGTTATGTTCCTTAGCCCGATATTCAAAGCTCATCACAAACTTGTCCCGGGCTCTAGACTGTTGCGGAGTTTCAGGTTAGGCATTTCTAATTCTTATCTCAATCTAGAGCCAACCCTTAATCAAAACTGAGTCTTAACTTTGGAAGATTGATGGCCCATGTGGATTTTATTTTTAATGAATTGACTTAGTGGTCTTACCCTGCCTTGTGTGCCAACTCTCCCTGACTCCATCAAATCTAACAGAAAGCATCAGGGGAGGAGGCTTGGCTCTAAACAAAGAGATTTGGAATAACTAAATTCACTGGTATCCTTCTGAATAGCTCGCTGACAGACACAGTATTTTCTGAGCTCGTTTTAAAGTATTGTTTACACTGGTCTATGGCTATAAAACTGATTGTGACAAAGCCCAAGACGGAAACTGGAAGATGCTTGCGTTCCTCTCAGGAGATTGTGCAATGCTTGGAGAAGTCACCAGGGGGCGCCGCGCCTCCCTCCACCTCTGCATCTCAAGCATTCCCAGCACACAGCTACAGACTCTAAACTTTCAAGACAAAAAAAGAGGAGCTAGAAAAAGGTAAAAATCCGTGGGGCAAGAATGCAGGAGTGGAAGGCAGGCCAGCTGCATGGGTGTGTGACCTGTGTACAAGCACAGGGCTCCACATACAGAAGGGTCTGTCCTTGGTTTAATGCTCTGTTCTGCCTTGAAACAGTTTTTGTGCAAGGGCTCCACAATTTATGTAGGCAGTTCTGGTCTGAGGGTTTGGAGGCTGGCGCTTCAAGCCATATCTAACCTTCCCTAAGGAAGGATTATGACGTTGGATTTTCTTCAACTTTTTACAACCCAGGTCCAGTCATAAAAATCTTTCAATCCCATTTCCCCCTAAAATTGGTTATATGGTATTGTTGGGCTGCACCCCACAGGCCTGCAAGCCTTGTTGCCCAGCCTCGAGACCAAGGAAAGAGCCTGGCAACAGCAACAGAGACTATCAACAGTTTATTGGATAGAGAATCTTACCAGTCTGAAGCAGAAGCTCCTGGAGTAACACCCCACTGTGTATGGCAGACACCAGGAAGGACACAGAAGCAATCTTTGCTACTCGGGGAGAAGGAGGCTACCATTTACAGGTGAAATTGGAGTCAGTTTGGCTTATCAGTTACCAAGGAAACCAGCGGCCGGGACAGTGGGCAAGCACCTGGGCAGTTACTGATTAAGCCCTATCATTAAGAGGATTGGATAGTCTTGTGAGGGATTTATAGAGAGCAAGAGAACCGTCATCTTGAGTGGCCTGAGGATACACTCCACCCCTACGCACCCTGCACAACCCTTACAATTTGGCCTGCCCCCTTCCACGATATCCCTGGGGTCAGGTATGTAGAGGTACACAGCAACAAAATACCACAAACGCAATACAAACAACAGCAGCTACGGAGTATCAAGTGTAAGATACCTAGGATGCTAAAAAGTGATTCTCCAAGAGGTGGGAAAATTCTGGAGCCAGGCGCCTGGCATGCGGGACAGGAAAGAGGAGAGTCTTCAGTCGTCCCCACGTAGTCACATTAGCTGGGTCGATTTTTCATGGCATCTTACTGCTCATCCAGCAAGCAGACTCACTTTGCAGTGAGACCACCATTGTCACCTTGTCCTCAGACAGACTAGGGATGAAATGTGAGTTGCTGGACAGGCACAATACGGGGGAGATCATGACCATTAAGCCAATTACAAGCAGTAACAGCACTCTGAGAAAATACCACCCCTGCCTGTGGTTTGGTCCTGGCCTGCAGTACCACACCGCCTGTCCACCCTCAGTCTCCACAGCCGGGGCCGAGGACTGGAGACCACATATGTAAACAGACCACAGTGTTAATGTGACGGTACCTCTCTCCAGTAAGGGGCCAGATTACTATAGTAGTTTTGGGTGTAGCCAGGTAGAAGCCAGGTGAGATCTCTAAGTCCCTTTCTAACCCTATTCAGCAAACCCAAACCACCGGGGCTTTACCTGCCAATCCCAGGGCCATTTTATAGTGTGTTCCCCCAGTGGGGGGCTGTGGGAGGGATGGGGAGTGGTGTAGATCCTGCAGCAAGGGTGAAAGTGAATCATTGTCCTGACCGACAGTTGACCATTGCCTAGTTGCCTCTGGGTTAACATGGCGTAGCCACTGGCTTCTTCAGTTATAGCTCACAGGGTTTGAATTAGCTTCCCCGTCCACACGTGGAGAGAGCAGGTTTCCATCTCAATGGTTGTTTAAGTAGCCCACTCACCCTTTCTGCTAGCCCGGCAGCAGTGGGGTTGTAGGGCAGGTGGAAAGGCCAGTGTGTCATTTTTATCATTCCATGCCTGAACTTCCTGGCTGGTAAAGTGGGTTCCTTGGTGGCTATTGAAGTACATGGGGATCCCATACATCACGCACAGCTGTTATAGATCCCCAACTAGTGGTTTTATTGAGTGGCTGGATGACTTGGGTGGGCCTTTTGTAATGTCTTCCACCTGTTGTAACACTGTTGCCCACATGCAGCTGCCGCTCCATCACACCATCCTTACTCTTCCTCCTTCCACAGCTCAGAGCAGAAGCCCAAGGGGACTGTTTCATCACTTTGCCATTGCCACAGGCCCAAACCAAACCTTTCTGGTTAACTGACCACATCCAATTCACAAGCCTGGCCCTGCGTTAATATCCCTAATGCCTGTGTCTGTAATGGTTTAGGTTATGCTTGTCTTACCCGACCAGATAACACCCAAGTATTTGATAGATAATCCAGGTCCTTGCATTTTGTCTGTATTCACCAGCCAGCCCCGTGCAATCAGACAAGCCACAAGTGCAGGGCTGCTACTTTTAATACTAGAAAGAAACTCTGAGGTTAACAGGATATCATCAATATGGTGGAAGAGAAAGACATCTCTCATGGTAGTCAGCTGCCTCTGCTCTGAAGGGAGCCGCTCTTCATCTCTATCCTGTGGGATAAGGACCTTTATGACCTCATCCCAATCTTCCCCTTCTTCAGTGCTCTCAGTAGGTCCCACACCTTGGGAGCCCAATTTGGACGGGCCATGACCCTCTGGACTCTCTTGCCGACACCCCTTCCTCAAGGACAGCCACCACAGGGCCCCACTTACTAGTGGACAGCCAAACCGGGGTTCCCCCTGCAACTTTCCATTCCCCGTTCTTATTTCCTGACGTCTTGGTGCTCATGGGGGTCTCTTTGGCCTCCTGGCTGGCTCGTCAATTGTTGGGCTGCACCTCACAGAACTACAAGCCTTGTAGTTGCCAGACTTGAGACAGAAGAAGGAGCCTGGAAATAGCAACAGAAACATCAACAGTTTACTGGACAGGGAATCTTACCAGTTTGAAGCAAAAGGTCATGGAGCTACACCGTGTAGGACAGGCGACTGCAAGAACCTCTACTACTGCGAGGAGGAGGAGGCTACCATTTATAGGGGCAAGTGACGTCAGGTTGGCTCATCAGTTACCAGGGAAACCAGCAGCTGGAGCCGGGGCAAGCACTAGGCAGTTACCAATTAAGCCCTATAATTAAGAAGACTGGATAGTCATGTGAGTAAAGGCGGGTCTGGTCAAGCAGGGGATGCACGGAGAGTAAGAGAAGAGTCATCTTGAATGGCCTGACCATACAGCTATTTTGCCAGTGTTGATTTTATTGTACCACTTGCTAACCCTGGGCAGCTGGTTTTCTATGATTTTCTGTGATTCCTTCAGTGAACAAAAGGATCCAGGTGGAATTTACCTCCTTTTGTTTCCCATGTGGTTACTTTCCCATTCTTTTCTTTTTTTGGCAATATTATTTTTTAATATTCCTCAGCAGTGATGATGGAATAGGCTTTATTGTTGGGAGCTGGTTTTGAGTGTTTTGGCCTAAAGATTCGGATGAAGAGGTTGGTTCAGCCCAGCAGTTTAGAGGTGCTTAACCCTTCAGCTGAGTCTATGAGCCCATTATAACTTAGGTTTCTGAGTATTTCTGGTTCCTAAAGCTGAAATGAGTCTTTTTGGTTCTCAGTGGTATTTTATTTCCCACTGTTGTCTTATCTGTCCCAAATAAGACAACTTTCTCAAAGCACAAGGCTTTGAGAAAGTTCAGCATATTTTGGCAAATAAACAGCGCAGCTCCTGATGGAGACCTGATTGCAAAGTGAAATCACACCGTGGGATCCAGAGCAGCCGATAAAGGGGTCAAGGCACAGCTTGTCACTTCTTCCTGTTTGACCTAGATTCTCTCTTTAAAATCCTAATATAAACTCTGTAGGGATTACGATAGCAGCTTAAATGGAACTGGAAATCACCCTTCTGCAGCAATGTCATTAAGAAGTGGACACGAAGTGTTCTTAATTCATGCCATGTAGCTGAGGAGACAGTGACACGAAGCAAACTGAGAATCATGCAGTGTCATAGAAAGCCAATGGATAAATTATTTTGTAGGAGTTATAATGATATTAAAATACTATATCCCCTTAAATCATTTCAAACTATATGCACAATTGCTTTACAATCAAATTGTTATTGATGCTTCTTGGTAAAGATGGGCGATAATGAACAGATCACAGAAGCTCACCATATTATAAGCTAGTAAGATGAACAACAACAAAAAAAGAATAGATGAAAGCAGTCAAAAAGTTCACAACAACAACAACGAGACAAGAGAAAAGCCATGACCTTATGTCATAAATTTAGAAGATGACAACCAAGAAAAGAAACAGAGGAGGGTTAGTGAGGGCTCTTCTCCCCTCCCTCCCCTCCTGCAAGCATCACTGTTGAGTCAGAAAAGTCCTGCGACTTCTGCTTCTACCTTCTAACTATGGAGAGAAATAGACTAATTAAATATTGTTACTGTCTTGTGACTAGGGAAGGGTGGGGGGGTAGGAAAAGCTACTGGGTAGATGGAGGAAATGGGAAAACCTGGACTGACTCTCTGGTAGAACACAGGTTCCCAGAGCTCCAGGCCAAGTTTGAGAAAGAATCTATGTCATAAAAATATCTACCATGAAGTAGAAGAAGCTCTTATTAAAGGGGTAAACTCCATTCGTGAAGATTTAACACAATCTCAGAGGAGATAGCAGAGTATTTTTCCAGGAACAGCTGCAAACAGATTTATCTGAGTTGTTCTCACATTCAAGATACAGGAAAGTGGCTAGACCTCAATTCCCAGTCTTCAAATAGAATTCAGAGGCAGGGTAGATTAATGAACTAATTTGAGGCACAATATGAAATTTATATTTGAATTTACAATAATAGATACAATAGAAATTACATTTCTTCAACCTCCATAGAGCCAAAAGCCTCTCTCTTAACCTAGCCGTGAAATTCAAAGAGTGAAAAGTGCCCTAAAGCCCAGGAAGATGAGAACCAACTCCCCTCTCAGTGGTGAGTGCCATGAGGCATTCTGATGGGAGATCCAGGGATCACTAAGAGAGATTAGTGAGGAAAAAAAATGTAAGAACACGACAGTGGGTCAGGGAGAGTGAGCATTAAGAAGAAAGTGGGCAGAGACGGACGGAAGGGAGTGAGATCTCCAAGGAGCCCCATCAAAGGTAGGGCAGGGTCTGCCTGAACCACCACAGCACAGCCAAGTTAAGGGGCACCACCTGGGGCAGAGTTTGAGTGCCAATCTATCAGGAAATATAACAAGATGAAGAAAACCACCCAGAACTCCTCTTCCAGACAACCATGTATGGTTGGAAGAAACGTTTTGATAACTTGTGTTAAAAGATAAACTAAGGGCTTCCCTGGTGGCGCAGTGGTTGAGAGTCCGCCTGCCAATGCAGGGGACACGGGTTCGTGCCCCGGTCCGGGAAGATCCCACATGCCGCGGAGCGGCTGGGCCCGTGAGCCATGGCCGCTGAGCCTGCGTGTCCGGAGCCTGTGCTCCGCAACGGGAGAGACCACAACAGTGAGAGGCCCGCGTACCGAAAAAAAAAAAAAAGATAAACTGAGGCATATTTAAAAGTTTAAGGGTTTATTTGCGCAGAAATAGATTCCAATCAAGCATCACCAAAACACAGTGATTAGGAGCGCTCCACCGATAGGAGCCAGGAGAAAGAAATTAATTATTTGATTGCCTGTAGCTTAAAGCCTAGTCAGCTGTTTGTGATTGATTGTCCTAAGCGTTTTGATTTTGTAACCTTGAGGCATTTACAGGCTTAAATTTTGGTTTGCTTACATAAGCCCCCACTACATTAGCGCCACATCACTCTAAGAGCTTCCTTGTTTAACTATTTTAACGCTTTTTTGGGGTGGGGATTGAGAACTCCTAAAAGATGGTCCCAAAGGAGAGGAGGTCAGGTTAAGAGAGTGCCTGAATATTTGGGGCCAGGCTGGGAGTGCTCAGGACATGGAGGAAAGACAGTGAACTTTTAATCTAAGAAGTGGCTTTTCACTTTCTCAGCTTAAAAATGAGATTCAAAAGCTTCAGCTGAAATTGCAAATACTTCCTGAACTTCACCAAGAACCTGAAATGCAACTTTGCAGAAAATTAGTAGAGGAGGATATTTACCACTTGCAAATAAAGAAAAAAATAACTTCCCAAACTGTATGAAAACAGCTGAATACTTATCCACGGGGATGGCTGAAGACCTGGAAAAAGAATGAGAAAGAATGACTTCCTTCTATCAAGGGCAGATTATCTCCAGTGAGAAAAACCTCAAGAAAGATGGTTGGCAGCTCTGTCAACTGAGAGAAAGCTCAAAGAGCTAAGGTGGGGAGGGGTGGGGTGGGGGGAGATCATAATAGACAAAATTGGTGGAAACAGAGTTTAAATTCCAGCTTTTTCCAAGTGGCCCTTTTGCCCCTGCAGTTCACATATAGTCCTGGGCAGAGGCCGGAGAGGATCAGGGGAACCGCTGGATAATCAAATCCTCAAGAAAAAGAGTAACAGTGTGAGGACCCAAGGAGCCAGGAGACATGCAGGCGTTTTGTTTTGTTTTGTTTTGTTTATCACCTAGTCTTTATTCTTTTCTTTTTATCATCTTTATTGGAGTATAATTGCTTTGCAATGGTGTGTTAGTTACTTCTGTATAACAAAGTGAATCAGCTATACATATACATATATCCCCATATCTCCTCCCTCTTGCGTCTCCCTCCCTCCCACCCTCCCTATCCCACCCCTCGAGGTGGACACAAAGCACGGAGCTGATCTCCTTGTGCTATGCATCTCCTTGTGCTATGCGGCTGCTTCCCACTAGCCATCTATTTGACATTTGGTAGTGTATACAGGACATGCAGGTTTGATTCAGCTTTCACAGCAGGGACCCCTGAACATCCACAGCCACAACAGGGCATCTGTTTTCTGTTTTTAAAAATAATTTTATTTCTTTTTAGTTTAACTGCGGTTATTTAACGGATGCTAGTTTTGCTCTTATTGAGGTTTGATAGAATTATATTTCCCCAAAAAAATGTTTTGTGAGTAATTAATGCTTATGAACATCTTAGTTCAACTACCCTGAACACTCTAGAATTTGTTAAATATAATTATAAGTATAGGGACTTCCCTGGTGGTCCAGTGGTAAAGAATCTGCCTTCCGATGTAGGGGACGCAGGTTCGATCCCTGGTCGGGGAACTAGGATCCCACATGCCACGGGGCAACTAAGCCTGCGCACCACAACTACTGAGCTCAGTGCCTCAACAAGAGCCTGCGTGCCACAAACTACAGAGCCCACGTGCCCTGGAGCCTGCGCACCACAACTAGAGAAGAGAAAACCCCACACCACAACTAGAGAGAAGCCCGCGCACCACAACGAAAGATCCCGCATACCTCAGTGAAGATCCCGCATGCCACAACTAAGACCCAATGCAGCCAGAAATAAATAAATAATAAATAATTTTTTTAAAAAAATTATAATTATGGCATTTTGATTGAATAATCCAAAATTGAAGTTTTATGTAACCAGGTGGAGTCATTTTAAATAAAAAAGACCATTTTTATAGGTTATGAGGATGTTATTTAAAATACGTAAAAGTCATTTAATTTACCTCAATAAGTTTCATTGGTTTTAAAAGCAATATGCACAACCACCACAATACTGGAGCTAAACTTTTTATGGTTTAGCCTAAATTTATAGATTAATTTAGAGGAGTTGACATTTTGCAACCATTTGCATTTTATTTTGCAATTTCGTTTTAATCTTTGTTATTTTGTTCAGGTTATTCTATGTTGTTTAATGTTTCTAAACTTTATGTAGTCAATATGAAAGTTTTCTCTTTAAAAAATTAACCCGGTTACTTATTTTATATAATATGTACAATTAATGTGTTCCAGAATTTCATTTATAATTCAATCGTTCAGTAGTCTGAATGCATTTTTCTGTAGAAACACTGTCAGATTCTATGATTAAGCATACCTATGCTATATAAGCATACCTATAGCATACCAATACAAGCCTGTTTAAACCTCAGTGCAACTGAAATGCTATACATTCAAGGTGAAGTATTAGATTCTGTGCACTACCTGGTTAGGAAGCAATCCTAAAAGTATCTTTTATCTCATGTTTGACAGGAACATTTACCTAGCAGAGGATGAGGAGGCAGACAGAGGCTTGTGTGAGAAGGATGAAGAGGACTCCCAGAAAATTCCAAGGGCTTCAGAGTTGGTGGTACTGGTTCTCAACTTTATATTTCCTTTTATGTGGGTCACACTGCATTTATTAGCCAAGACTAAGTTCATTTTGGTAACATCCGATGAACCTAAGAGAGAAAGAGAGAGAGAGAGAGACGTCTTAAGGTTACTAGGCACAAATTGAGTATAGTAGAAAGGAGTTGTTAAAGAGACTGTGAGAAGGCAATTATCTGAGGATTTACTGAACCATGACAAATGAAATGGTGAAGAAAAGAGGAGGACTTTTACTGAGGGTTGAGACACATAGAGTAAAATCTTGATTATTTTCTGACCTGACTAGGCTTCTTTTTCCAGAACAATGTAATATCTCCAATGTTTATAGTTACCCTGCTTGCCCTATATTGCCTATTTATAGATCTAGTTTCAATTTGTTAGTTTTTCGCTTTTTTGTTTTGTTTTTTACTCACGAATCCTTTCTGAAGATCCTAATGGCAAGGCTGCTAATGACTCCCTTCATAGAAGGCAGAGGATGGAGGAAGTCCAAATTAGCTCTGTTTTTGTTTTTTAACATCTTTATTGGAGTATAATTGCTTCACAATGGTGTGTTAGATTCTGCTGTATAACAAAGTAAATCAGCTATACGTATACATATATCCGCATATCCCCTTGCTCTTGCATCTCCCTCCCAACCTCCCTATCCCACCCTTCTAGGTGATCACAAAGCAACAAGCTGATCTCCCAGTGCTATGTGGCAGCTTCCCACTAGCTATCTATTTTACATTTGGTAGTATATAGATGTCCATGCCACTCTCTCACTTCGTCCCAGCTTACCCTTCCCCCTCCCAGTGTCCTCAAGTCCATTATCTACATCTGTGTCTTTATTCCTCTCCTGCCCCTAGGTTCTTCAGAACCTTTTTTTTTTTTTTAGATTCCATATATATGCATTAGCGTACGGTATTTGATTTTCTCTTTCTGATTTACTTCACTCTGTATGACAGACTCTGGGTCCATCTACCTCACTACAAATAACTCAACTTTGTTTCTTTTTATGTCGAGTAATATTCCATTGTATATATGTGCCACATCTTCTTTATCCATTCATCTGTTGATGGACACTAAGGTTGCTTCCATGTCCTGGCTATTGTAAATAGTGCTTCAGTTAACATTGTGGTACATGACTCTTTGAATTATGGTTTTCGCAGGGTATATGCCCAGTAGTGGGATTGCTGGGTCATAAGGTAGTTCTATTTTTAGTTTTTTAAGGAACCTCCATACTATTCTCCATAGTGGCTCTATCAATTTACATTCCCACCAACAGTGCAAGAGGGTTCCCTTTTCTCCACACCCTCTCCAGTATTTATTGTTGGTAGATTTTTTTGATGATTGCCATTCTGAGTGGTGTGAGGTAATATCTCATTGTAATTTTGATTTGCATTTCTCTGATGATTAGTGGTGTTGAGCATCTTTTTTTTTTTTTTTAACATCTTTATTGGGGTATAATTGCTTTACAATGGTGTGTTAGTTTCTGGAGCATCTTTTCATGTGTTTGGTGGCAATCTGTATATCTTCTTTGGAGAAATGTCTATTTAGGTCTTCTGCCCATTTTTGGATTTGGTTGTTTGTTTTTTTGATACTGAGCCCCATGAGCTGCTTGTATATTTTGGAGATTAATCCTTTGTCAGGTGCTTCATTTGCAAATATTTTCTCCCATTCTGAGGGTTGTCTTTTGATCTTATTTATGATGGTTTCCTTTGCTGTGCAAAAGCTTTTAAGTTTCATTAGGTCCCAATTGTTTATTTTTGGTTTTATCTGCATTTCTCTAGGAGGTGGGTCAAAAAGGATCTTGCTGTGACTTATGTCATACAGTGTTCTGCCTAAGTTTTCCTCTAAGAGTTTTATAGTGTCTGACCTTAAATTTAGGTCGTTAATCCATTTTGAGTTTATTTTTGTGTATGGTGTTAGGAAGTGTTCTCATTTCATTTTTTTACATGTAGCTGTCCAGTTTTCCCAGCACCACTTATTGAAGAGGCTGTCTTTTCTCCATTGTGTATTCTTGCCTCCTTTATCAAAGATAAGGTGACCATATGTGCATGGGTTTATCTCTGGGCTTTCTATCCTGTTCCATTGATCTATATTTCTGTTTTTGTGCCAGTACCATACTGTCTTGATTACTGTAGCTTTGTAGTATAGTCTGAAGTCAGGGAGCCTGATTCTTCCAGCTCGTTTTTTCTTTTTCAACATGGTTTTGGCTATTTGGGGTCGTTTGTGTTTCCATACAAATTGTGAAATGTTTTGTTCTAGTTCTGTGAAAACTGCCATTGGTAGTTTGATAGGGATTGCATTGAATCTGTAGATTGCTTTGGGTAGTAGAGTCATTTTCACAATGTTGATTCTTCCAATCCAAGAACATGGTATATCTCTCCATCTCTTTGTCTCATCTTTAATTTCTTTCATCAGTGTCTTATAGTTTTCTGCATACAGATCTTTGTCTCCTTGGGTAGATTTATTGCTAGGTATTTTATTCTTTTTGTTGCAATGGTAAATGGGAGTGTTTCCTTAATTTTGCTTTCAGATTTTTCATCATTAGTGTATAGGAATGAAAGAGATTTCTGTGTATTAATTTTTATCCTGCTACTTTACCAAATTCACTGATTAGCACTAGTAGTTTTCTGGTAGCATCTTTAGGATTCTCTCTATATAGTATCATGTCATCTGCAAACAGTGACAGTTTCACTTCTTCTTTTATGATTTGGATTCCTTTCATTTCTTTTTCTTCTGTGCTGTGGCTAAAACTTACAAAACTATGTTGAATAATATCAGTGAGAGTGGGCAAATTTGTCTTGTTCCTGATCTTAGAGGAAATGGTTTCAGTTTTTCACCATTGAGAATGATGTTGGCTGTGGGTTTGTCGTATATGGCCTTTATTGTGTTGAGGTAGGTTCCCTATATGCCTACTTTGTGGAGAGTTTTTATCATAACTGGGTATTGAATTTTGTCAAAAGCTTGTTCTGCATCTATCGAGATTATCATATGGTTTTTAATCTTTCAGTTTGTTAATATGGTGTATCACATTGATTGATTTGCATATACTGAAGAATCCTTGCATTCCTGGGATAAACCACACTTGATCATGGTGTGTGATCCTTTTAATGTGCTGTTGGATTCTGTTTGAGGATTTTTTCATCTATGTTCATCAGTGATATTGGCCTGTAGTTTTCTTTTTTTGTAACATCTTTTTCTGGCTTTGGTATCAGGGTGATGCTGGCCTTGTAGAATGAGTTTGGGAGTGTTGCTTCCTCTGCTACATACTGGAAGAGATAGAGAAGGATCGATGTTTGCGCTTCTCTAAATGTTTGATACAATTCATCTGTGAAGCCATCTGGTCCTCAGCTTTTGTTTGTTGGAAGATTTTTAATCACAGTTTCAATTTCAGTGCTTGTGATTGGTCTGTTTCTATTTGTTATTTCTTCCTGGTTCAGTCTTGGAAAGTTGTGCTTTTCTAAGAATTTGTCCATTTCTTCCAGGTTGTCCATTTTATTGGCATAGAGTTGCTTGTAGTAATCTCTCATGATCCTTTGTATTTCTGCAGTGTCAGTTGTTACTTCTCCTTTTTCATTTCTAATTCTCTTGATTTGAGTCTTCTGCCTTTTTTCTTGATGAGTCTGGCTAATGGTTTATCAATTTTGTTTATCTTCTCAAAAACCAACTTTTAGTTTTATTGATCTTTGCTATTGTTTCCTTCTTTTTTTTTTTTCATTTATTTCTGCTCTGATCTTTATGATTTCTTTCCTTCTGCTAACTTTCGGGGGTTCTTGTTCTTCTTTCTCTAATTGTTTTAGGTGTAAGTTTAGGTTGTTTACTTGAGATTTTTCTTGTTTCTTGTGGTAGGATTGTATTGCTCTAAACTTCCCTCTTAGAACTGCTTTTGCTGCATCCCGTAGGTTTTTGGTCATCGTGTTTTCATTGTCATTTGTTTCTAGGTATTTCCTCTTTGGTTTCTTCAGTGATCTCTTTGTTATTTAGTAGCATATTGTTTAGCCTCCATGTGTTTCTATTTTTAACTGTTTTTTTCCTGTAATTTATATCTAGTCTCATGGCGTTGTGGTCAGAAAAGATACTTGATACAATTTCAATTTTCTTAAGTTTACCAAGGCTTGATTTGTGACCCAAGATATGATCTATGCATGGCTCTATGTTCCATGAGCACTTGAAAAGAACGTATATCTGTTGTTTTTGGATGGAATGTCCTATAAATATCAATTATGTCTACCTTGTTTAATGTGTCATTTAACACTTGTGTTTCATATTTATTTTCGTTTTGGATGATCTGTCCATTGGTGAAAGTGGGGTGTTAAAATCCCCTACTATGATTGTGTTACTGTCAATTTCCCCTTTTATGGCTGTTAGCATTTGCCTTATGTATTGAGGTGCTCCTAGGTTGGGTGCATAAATATTTACAGTTGTTATATCTTCTTCTTGGATTGATCCCTTGATCATTATGTAGTGTCCTTCTTTGTCTCTTCTAATAGTCTTTATTTTAAAGTCTATTTTGTCTGATATGAGAATTGCTACTCCAGCTTTCTTTTGATTTCCTTTGCATGGAGTATCTTTTTCCATCCCCTCACTTTAAGTCTGTATGTGTCCCTAGGTCTGAAGTGGGTCTCTTGTAGACAGCATATATATGGGCCTTGTTTCTGTATGCATTCAGCCAGTCTACGTCTTTTGGTTGGAGCATTTAATCCATTTACATTTAAGGTAATTATCAATATGTATGTTTCTATTACCATTTTCTTAATTGTTTTGGGTTTGTTTTTGTGGATCTTTTCCTTCTCTTGCACTTCCTGCCTAGAGAAGTTCCTTTAGCATTCGTTGTAAAACTGGTTTGGTGGTGCTTAATTCTCTTAACTTTTGCTTATCTGTAAAGGTTTTAATTTCTCCATCAAATCTGAATGAGATCCTTGCTGGGTAGAGTAATCTTGGTTGTAAGATTTTCCCTTTCATCACTTTAAATATGTCCTGCCACTCCCTTCTGGCTTGAAGAGTTTCTGCTGAAAAATCAACTGTTAACTTTAAGGGGATTCCCTTGTGTGTTATTTGTTGTTATTTGTTTTCCCTTGCTGCTTTTAATATTTTTTCTTTGTGTTTAATTTTTGATAGCTTGATTAATATGTGTCTTGGCATGTTTCTCCTTGGATTTATCCTGTATGGGACTCTCTGCCCTTCCTGGGCTTGATTGACTATTTTCTTTCCCATGTTAGGGAAGTTTTCAACTATAATTTCTTTGAATATTTTCTCGGACCCTTTCTTTTTCTCTTCTTCTGGGACCCGTATAATTCGAATGTTGGTGCATTTATTGTTGTCCCAGATGTCTCTGAGACTGTCCTCAACCCTTTTCATTCTTTTTTCTCTATGCTGCTCTGTGGTAGTTATTTCCACTATTTTATCTTCCAGGTCACTTATCCCTTATTCTGCCTCAGTTATTCTGCTATTGATTCCTTCTAGAGAATTTTTAATTTCATTTATTGTGTTGGTCATCATTGTTTGTTTGCTCTTTAATTCTTCTAGGTCCTTGTTAAATGTTTCTTGTATTTTCTCCATTCTCTTTCCAAGATTTTGGATCATCTTTACTATCATTACTCTGAATTCTTTTTCAGGTATACTCCCTTTTTCCTCCTCATTTGTTTGGTCTCGTGGGTTTTTACCTTGCTCCTTTATCGGCTGCATATTTTTGTCTTCTCATTTTGTTTAACTTACTGTGTTTGGGGTCTCCTCTTTACAGCCAGCAGGTTCATAGTTCCCGTTGTTTTTGGTGTCTGCTCCTAGTGGGTGAGGTTGGTTCAGTGGCTTGTGTAGGCTTCCTGGTGGAGGGGACTTGTGCCTGTGTTCTGGTGCGTGGGGCTGGAAATTATCTTTCTGATGGGTAGGGGTGCAGCCGGTGGTGTGTTTTGGGGTGTCTGTGGACTTAGTATGATTTTAGGCAGCCTCTCTGCTAATGGGGGTGGTTGTGTTCCTGTCTTGCTAGCTGTTTGGCATGGGGCATCCAGCACTGGAATTTGTTGGCTGTTGGGTGGAGCTGGGTCTTAGCACTGAGAGGGAGATCCCTGGGAAAGCTCTCACCGATTGATATTATGTGGGGCCAGGAGGTCTCTGGTGGTCCAATGACCTGAATTCGGCTCTCCCACCTGAGGCTCAGGCCTGACACCAGGTCGGAGCACAATGACCCTGTCAGCCACATGGCTGGATCCACATCAGAAGAGCAAGGAATAGAAAGGGATTCCTCAGAGCTAAAAGCCTCACTGTTGGCCTCCTGGCTGGGTCTCTGCAACACTTAATCCCTTACATCATAAGCTGATGGCAAGTCCAAAGCATTGCTCTCCTCTGACTGGCTTCCTGAGTTGCCGTAGTCTGCCCTGCAACAGCAGCCACCTCGAACCAGAAGCCTAGCTCTGTTTTTTTTGTTTTTTTGTTTTTTGTTTTATTTTCTGGTACGCGGGCCTCTCACTGTCATGGCCTCTCCCGTTGTGGAGCACAGGCTCCGGACGCACAGGCTCAGCGGCCATGGCTCACGGGCTTAGCCGCTCCGCGGCATGTGGGATCTTCCCGGACCGGGGCATGAACCCGTGTCCCCTGCATCGGCAGGCGGACTCTCAACCACTGCGCCACCAGGGAAGCCCCCTAGCTCTGTTTCAAGAATCACCTGACTCTTCATTTTCTCCATTTCTTTTTAATATCGCTTGATTATTTACAACTGCCTAGGAGGATACTTATGCCCCTTTACATGGATGATTTAGACTAGGAATTGCCTCAAAAGACATTTCATTCTGCTCTCTAACCACTATTAGAACTAACGACCAAATTTCAATTTTTCTTACACAAAAATCATTTGGCAGATGTCTTCCAAGTTTGGATTTAAACTTGGACTTAAACTTAACTATTATATGCATCAGGCCATGTATCCCCTTTACTTAAGTATGCATTCTACAACTATTTTATTTTGACAGGTATACCTAAAGATAGTTATTGGTTAATTTTTTTTTTTTTTTTTTTTTTGCAAAATGGCTACAATTATTCCCTTTCCTGTATTCACCCTCTTTGCAACTCCTGCCATCAAGAGGTGGAGTCTGTCCCTTCACCACTTGAATCTGGGTGGTCTTGTAATGCACTTTTCCCAACAAAACGGTGAGGAAGTGGTTGGGGGCAGTGTTGAGCCTCACCCGCTAGAGAGCCTTGCATGCCTCTGCTTCCTCTCTTGAAATCCTGACACTCCCTGAGAACAAGCCTGGTCAAGCCTGCTTGAGGATGAGAGAACAAGTGACAGAGTGAAAAGCCATCCCAACTCACATCCCAAGATGTGAGAGCTGAATCAAGACCAGCAAAGCCACTTACACCCCTTACTTGATCCACAGTTGAACACAGGTACATAAGGGAACCCAGGCAAGACTAGAAAAATTACTCACTGAGCCCAGTCTAAATTTCTGACCAGAAATAGCATTAGCTAAATAAATGGTTGTTTCAAACCACTAAGTTTTAGAGTAGTTTATTACACTACAATAGCTTATTGATTCAGGAACTAACACTGTTCATTGGTTCATTCATCCATTCAACAAATACTTCTGGCACACTCTAAGCCTGCCCTGATAAGATGTAATATCTCATTTTAGCTCTTCCACAATCTTCAGAAGTTTGTTCCCATTTGAAAATTATGAAACTAAGGGGAATAGAGATAAACTGAGTTGCCTAGAATCACACAGCTCATAGGTGTGGAGCCAGGATTGAAGCTAGGTATGCCTAAAAGTCTATTTATTCCCTCTACCCCCAACCGAGTGATCGCTAAGAAGGTATGTTATGAACAAGTTGATTTCTCTGGGAGCAAGGGAATATTTTAGACCCAAATCATTAAACTCATGCTACATTATGACACAAAGTAATCATGGATCATTTGTTTATGTACTTGTACAGACTTAAAACTGTATTTTGAGAAAAAAATCTGACTTCTCCTGAGAGTACCCTATAGTCACCTCCAAGCAACTATGGAAGACCAAGCCACTAAGCGGTGGCTAGATTCCTTAATTTTCACAAAAACATGTCACCCTTACCATAAGCTCACTGACTAAAGTACATTGATTTCTTCTTAATAAATTAAATAGAATACTCATACTTTCTGTCCTCAACCAAAAATACAAATTCTGCTTAGTTAGCTATATGCTTCTACTTTTAACAGAAGCCTGTTTAGAGATGGAATATTTACATATATAAGGCTGATTGTTTCAAGAAAAGTAGTCCAAGTATTCCATGGTTTAGGATTTATCCTGGGATTGTGTCCAAATTCCTCTCTCTACATGAGGATGGATGGAGGTGAGTCCAACCAACATAGTTTCATAGGGTCATAGACCTGGTGCCCAGGGTGTCTCTTACCAAATTACTGCAGGCAATGCTGAGAACCAGGGAGCCACAGAACTGAGACCTGAAGTTGCAACTGAAGCCAGGACAATGTGGTTCAATAGCAGATATTGAAATAAGGGAATCAAATAAACACAGAGATAAGAGCAGGGAGAAGTGTGCCAAGAGAGCAAGCAGGAGGTTTAAAAAAAAAGCAAAAAAAAAAAAAAGCAACCCTAGTATTTATCTGTTGCCCACAGCTAACATTTTGATGTACCACTGAGGTCTCGCTTTCAGCTTATCTGCTCTGAGACACTTACTGACCACTATACCTAAAGCAACTCCTGTTCACTTTTTAAATCAACATCATGGATTTTTGTTTCTTTCCTTGCACTTATTATAATTTTTATTTATCCTTTATTTATTTGTTGATTATCTATCTCCATCTCTACACTGTAGGTCCTCTGGGGTCAGGGACAATGTCTGTTTTGTTCATTTCTAGTGTTCTCACAGATCCCCAAACATGGTTGGTGCTCAACATGTATTTTTTGAATAAATAGATGGGTAAGTGCTGATGGTCTTAAAAAAGCAGTCCTGTGAGACTATAAGCTCCAAAGCAGAAGGAGAATGTCTTATTTGACTTGCTCTCCTTAGCACCTAGACCCTCAGTAGCTGGTACCTTGCAAGTACTTAAATATTTAGGAATGAATTTAAAAATGCTGTTGTTTGTAACCTGGAAAAACATCAATGTATCATTCATCTTAAGATACTTACATACATAAATCACTGGCTTCTAATTTTTTTCAATTATGTGGGTGCATATGCATCTATTTTTCCAGATCAAGGTACTTTTTTTTTTTTTTTTTTTTTTTGCGGTACGCGGGCCTCTCACTGCTGCGGCCTCTCCCGTTGCGGAGCACAGGCTCCGGACGCGCAGGCCCAGCGGCCATGGCTCACGGGCCCAGCCGCTCCGCGGCATGTGGGATCTTCCTGGATCGGGGCACGAACCCGTGTCCCCTGCATCGGCAGGCGGACTCTCAACCACTGCGCCACCAGGGAAGCCCCCAAGGTACTTTTTAATGGATTCTAACATTACTTTCTTTACACTCCCTTTGTTAGTACGGCATAGTAACGTAAGTTATTTCTCTCTTACGGTTTTCCAGGCAGTTTCTGAGCAAATGTTCAATGAGTCCATTCTGTTTCTCAGATGGTATTTGATGAATAAAACTGTGAATACAACTGTGAAGACATTCCCTTTTTAAAGATGAAATCATGGGAAGCTCATATAGTTTCTCATTGACAGATATATCTCGAATTCACTAGGATTCTTTCCAAAAAATGCTAACACCTATAAATTGGAAGAGACGCTTATGACTCATTTCAAACTAGAAAAATCAAGCTAAATTTTCATGAGTTATTTCTGGTATGTTGATTCATTTATTTATTCTGACTATGCTGGCACTATGGAGAAATACACACACACACACACACACACACACACACACACACACACACACACACACACACTAGATTTCTTTCTCCAAGGAGCAGATAATGCAACAGGAGAGAAGGAGAGATAAGATATCAATTCAAAGAGCCCTAAGAAATGCCAAAGAAGTCCAGCATGTTCCAAAGTGTAATAAAAGCATAGAACAAGGAAAAGTAGGTCATGTTGATTGATATGATCCGTGAATGCATCATGGAGAAGGTAGCATTTTAGGTGGATCTTAAAATGGGCTTGTTTAAGTAACCTATTATGATACAAGTGACATAGAACATGATATATAGATATAGCTATATACACTAATTGGATAAAACCAGCAATTTGAAAGGCCATTTTCAATATCCCTATGTGTTGTTACTAATGTCAAGGAAAGCCTCCTTGAATAGCCAGAAGTTTCATCTCTTGAAAGATCTTTAAAAATTAAATTATGTGTGTGTGTACGTGTGAATTTTGTGAAATTAATGAGGTAATAAATATGAGAAAATGACATTTTCAAAATATTTGATGAGCAATGTCTTATCATAAGACTAGTTTAAAAATCTTAAAATTTTATCTCTGTTATTTAGTCTACCTCTCTTATTTTTAAATGAAAAACCAAAAAAGACTTGCGAAGTCCAACCTTCCCAAATTACTAACAGGTTAGCAACATAAAGAGGATTTCCCCCCTCCCCCCTGCCACATTTCCCACTTTCATCTAGTTCTCTTGCCACCATGCTATAATACCTTTCAAATAATAAAGTACGAATTAGCCTATTACAGTTTACATTTTTCTGCATGTCAAATTTTGGGTTTCATAGAAAAATCAAATTAAGAAAAATAAATCTCCCATCTCCTACTCAAAAAAAAAAAAAAAAACAGAAGTAGATAAAGCAAAGTTGGCAGTGGATATTCTTTCAGTCTTTGAAAAAAAAATTTTAATTATAATAATTAATATCTTTAACACTTACCTTATGCCAGGAGGTACATTATTCACTTTTAAAATGCATCATTTCATTTAAACATTGCAACAGCCCTATGAAGTAGACATTAATAAATTAATGTCTATTTTACAGGCAAAGAAGCTGAAGCAGGTATAATTTACAAATTGCCCATGATCACCCAGTTGGTAAATAAAAGAGTTGCGGGTTGGATCCATGCGGAACCCACGCCCTTAACCACTAAGCTACCAAGACAAAACTCTGTAGAAGAGAGATCATATCCATTAACTGACTTTGGACTGCACAGAATGCATTGTATCCACGTTTTCATCTCCATCACCCAGCATAGTGTCTGGTACTTTATAAGCCTACTTTATGTTGCTAGAATAAATATGGATTATTATTTATTCAATAGTGCTGACTCATTAATCAAAACTTAACCGGGCTTCCCTGGTGGCGCAGTGGTTAAGAATCCGCCTGCTAATGCAGGGGACACGGGTTCTAAGCCCTGGTCCGGGAAGATCCCACATACCGCGGAGCAACTAAGCCCGCGAGCCTAGAGCCCGTGCTCCGCAGCAAGAGAAGCCACCGCAATGAGAAGCCCGCGCACCGCAACGAAGGGCAGCCCCCGCCTGCAGCAACTAGAGAAAGCCTGCGCGCAGCAACGAAGACACAACACCGCCAAATACTAAATAAATTTATAAAAAACTTAACCCAATGTGATTTATTCTTTGCTCGGGAAATAATTATTGATCTGACAGTCACTAAGTGTTGAATCATATTCTAGAAACTACATGAAAATACCTAAGAAGCCCAAGGAGGTAAGGCTGAAGGAGGTAAGGCTGGAGGAGGAGCCCTAGGGCAGAGCACAGGTGGGACCAGGAGAAGGGCGGGCCCATTGTTGGGGGAACCGCTTCCGGGGGAAGAGACCGCAGTCAGGGGCGGACGAGCACCAGGAGGAAGCTGCGGGGGGAAGCCTGAGGGGACTGTGGGAGACAGCAGGTACGCTCCAGACCTTTCGTGGGCGGGTTCGGAATTCTCTTTTCCGTGAATATTCTTTAGTTAACACCTCCTCACATCCTCCTGGGTCAGAACAGAGTTCTGACGCAGCCATTTCTCCCACGCCTGAGGACAGCAGGATGCGAGTGGAGGAAACTGGAATCCCCGGGCCTCAGGACTGAGGGTGACTTCATTCAGGGTGGCAAGGAGCGGGGGTGGGGAGATAACACAAGCCTGTCGTTGGGCTGCCGCGGGCCGGCCTGAGCAGGGTAGGGGCGAGGGCAAGGCAGCGACCCAGAAGAAGGGCACGGAAGGAAATGGGGCTGCCACCCACTGTGCGGATGGTTGAATTTGGGGCTGTGGAGGTCACAAGTCAGTCCCTTGCTTCTCACCAAGAATTTGACGACCCCTGAATCACCAGCTTGTCCCCTAGTTCACTGGGCAAGAAGACCATACAGACTGAAAAGATCTTGACCTTGTCCTTCGTACATCGGAGGAGGGGCAATGAAGACACTTAGAAACAATCAGATGGCTTGGCCAGTGTGACAAAAGGAATAGCATGTGATAACAGCCAGTGGAATGTTAATGATGATTTTATAAGGATGGTTCTATAATATTAGTGATGGTTTAAAAACACCTCAAGGTTCTCATTAGCGGGGAGGAGTTGGGAGAAAATCAAGCTCAAATTAAAATGAGTTTAGTTCAGGAGCCATGTTCTGAGACAAAACCCTAGTGAAACTTAGGAACTACAGGACTTCCCTGGTGGCGCAGTGGTTAAGAATCCGCCTGCTAATGCAGGGGACACGGGTTCAAGCCCTGGTCCGGGAAGATCCCACATGCAGCGGAGCAATTAAGCCTGTGTGTCACAACTACTGAAGCCTGTGCTCCTAGAGCCCTAGCTGCGCAAGGGAAGCCCCCGTTCGCCGCAAGTGTGCAGCAACAAAGACCCAACACAGCCAAAAATAAATAATTTAAATAAATTAAAAAATAATAATAATAGTACAATGTTAGGAACTACAAAGAAGACATACACATGGCCTGTAGGCACATGAAAAGATGCTCAACATCACTAATCAAAATGAGGTATCACCTCACACCAGTCAGAATGGCCATCCTTAAAACGTCTACAAGTAGGGCTTCCCTGGTGGCACAGTGGTTGAGAGTCCGCCTGCCGATGCAGGGGACGCGGTTTCGTGCCTTGGTCCGGGAGGATCCCACATGCCGCGGAGCGGCTGGGCCCGTGAGCCATGGCCACTGAGCCTGTGCCTCCAGAGCCTGTGCTCCGCAACGGGAAAGGCCACAACAGTGAGAGGTCGGCGTACCGCAAAAAAAAAAAAAAAAAAAGTCTACAAGTAACAAATGCTGAAGAGGGTATGGAGAAAAGGGAACCCTCCTACATTGTTGGAGGGAATGTAAGTTGGTGCAGCCACTATGGAAAACAGTGTGGAGGTTCCTCAGAAAACTAAAAACAGAATTACCATATGATCTAGCAATCCCACTCCTGGGCATATACCCAGACAAAACTATAATTCAAAAAGACACGTGCACCCTTATGTTCATTGCAGCACTATTTACAATAGCCAAAACATGGAAACAACCTAAATGTCCATCAACAGATGAATGGATAAAGAAGATGTGGAACATATATGCAATGGAATACTACTCAGCCATACAAAAGAACCAAATAATGCCATTTGCAGCAACATGGATGCAACTAGAGATTATCATACTAAGTGAAGGAAGTCAGAAAGAAAAAGATAAATACCATATGATATCACTTGTATGTGGAATCTAAAATATAGCATAAATGAACCTATCTAGAAAACAAAAACAGACTCACAGACATAGAGAACAGACTTGTGGTTGCCAAGGGCGGTGGGGGGGGGGGGTAAAATAAATAAAATAAGATAAAATGTTAAGAACTAAAAAAAAAAAGTTGAGAGGGAGGATTTTGCATCATTAACTACTTCAGATTATCCTACAGATCAAAACAGTATACAGTTCAAAAACAGTATATCAAATCATAATGATTTCTAAACTTTACCCCAAAAGGAATTTTACTGCATTTATCATGGGTTGCTATTACAGTTAGTCTCCTGTCTTAAGGATCAAGTTTTAACTATTGAAGAGTTTTACTAGTATATGTGATACAGAGGATAATAATTCAATAAACTGAAAATACACGGCTAAAATTCAGATTGAAAACCACTAATAGTTGTTAATGCAATATAAAAAGAGGAAGGAAATTGGATTTCTTTGTGAAGTAACAAATTGTCAAGCAATATCTATGTTTTGGTGTATCTCATTTTAAACAATATATCCCCAAAATTACTTTGAGTAATTACTTTAGGAATTTTACTTACCTTTACTTTGGACTACTTGTTACTGCCATTTTCACACACCAGGCATTGGCACATGCCCCTTCCTCAGTCTAGATTACCTAAATTTCAAATTTGTATTTTCTCCTTCCTCTTTGCTAGAGAAAAGTCTAAAGACAAGTATTTCATACTTTTAGGTTATATTAATCCTGATTCTTCTAGACACTCTCCCACCCTCAAATGTAAATGCTTACTGTTTTGCAAAAGTCAATTTCTCCATCCTAACTAAATGAGTTTACCTCTGGAATTCTGCAGAATTTCTTGTGATTGGTTCCATAGAACTAAAACTGAAACTCATTCTTCACTTCAACAGTTAGTTGGCTATATCCCAAAGTATTCTTATACAAAATAAGAGGATAGAAATACTTAGCAATTGCTTTGAGCATATTAATTTCCTTATGTCCTTTATTTACCAAACAGGTTACCATACAAAATACGAAAAATATTCAATAATTGTATTGTCTACTCAGGCTGCTATAACAAAATACTATAGGCTGAGTGGCTTAAACAAGAGAAATTTATTTTCTCATAGTTCTAGAAGCTGGGAAGTCCAAAATTAAGGTGCCAGCAGGCTTGATACCTCACGAGGGCTCTCTCCTTGGGTTTCAGACAACCACCATCTCACTGTGTGCTCACAAGGCCTATCCTCAGTGTGAACATGTGGAGAGAAAACAAGAGCACTCTCTCTCTTCCTCTTCTTATAAGGCCACAGTCCTATTAGATTAGGGCCCCACCTTTATGACTTCATTCCTTAATTATCCTTAATTAACCTTAATTATCTCCTAAAGATTCTATCTCCAAATACAGTCACACTGGAGTTTAGAGCGTCAACATAAGAATTTTGGAGGTGACACAGTTCAATTCCTAGCAACAGGCAGACTACCAAGAAATGCAGCAAAAAATATTTGTGGCATGATAATTAAATATTATAAACATCTTAAATTGAGAACACCTATATTTAAAAGTCATGCATCAGATTTAGTAATGCATCAGATTTTAAGTACAGCCATACTGATGGCAAAGAGATGAGTGTTGAACAGTGGCATAATTTGTTTTTTGTGTAATAGGGACAAATAATTTCTACATATGCACATATCATTGCACTAATTTTAGATTGGTTTAGAGAAAACTTGGCTGGTGTGGGTGTGGAGAGGAGTGGAGAAGCCTTAATTCATTTGACCATGGTTAATACTGGGGGGTATAATAAAAATTCTCTGAGTGCAATGGAGCTCAAGTAGGTACTTCATGAGTAGAGTACAGAAACTTTAGTATTTGAGCTATTACCACTATTATATGCTTTGTATATTGTTTGTTTGTTTGTTTTAACACTATCTACTCTTCATTAGTTTAGATATGAATCAAAGCAGTGAAGGATGTATGAAAAAGATTAGCAATGTGAATATTGACAAACTTATAAATGACTTCTCACAGATAGAAAAGGTATGTAATGATATCAAACAGTTGTAGAATATAAGGAAAAGTGGAACAGATTTTGCCAATGGAGGGAGTTGGGAAGAAAAAAAATGTACAAAAAAATAAGCAAGGTAAAAATAATGGAAATGCATTTTGCTAAGCCCCTCTCTCTCATTTTAAAAATCTGTATTTAAAACGTGGTTTTGGCTCATTTATACTAATACATCAACATGTTTGGGGGGCAAGGGAATTAATAATTGATACACTTTTGCTAAACTTAAAGGGGAAATACATGTGTAAGTACCCAGGATGTCCATAAATTCAAGAATGGTTTAGTAAGAATTGAATAGACTCAATCCTCAATCTCTTGCCATTATGACTCTTAATTTTTTAGTCTTTCCTATTTTATTTGTTCCCTTTTTCTTCTCTTTTGCCTAAAAGCAGACTTGTTTAAAGTCCCCCTCCCCAGCTCTGGACAAATTACATGGTAGACCATACCCACAAGTATATATTAGGCTCTTTCTCTCCTCCTGTGTCTGGGAGAGGAGTAGGAATAGCTGTTGAGAAATGTAGATGGATAAATTAAAGACTTGGGAGGTGGATTTGTGAAACAGGAATAGGAGCGGGAATAATACCTACTTCTATTTTCTCTCCTTTTCTTATCATCCTTCTCTATTCCTTGTTTTCCTCTGTACAATTTAGTATTGCCATAATGCAAGAATTTTCGTGACAATGGGTATTTTGAGATAACATGAGCTTTTTTTTCAACGATGAACCTGGGTTTTCTTAACCAAGTGATTCTGACCAAAGTAAGAGAGAAAGAGAAGGAAATAAGCACTTTGGTGGGAGAAGAATTTGTACAAAGTATTTGAAGATTAATTTGGAATTAGCTCTTATATTCTTAGACATTTAAGAATTCTTATTTAAATTTTAAATAAGAAATATTGTTCATTTTTTGATGTTATAATGGTACTGTGCTTGTATTTTTGAGTCATCTCTTAGAGATGCATATAAATGATAATATTTATGGATGGAACAATATAATGTCAAGGAGTTGCTTTGAGATAAATTCAAAAGTGGTGAGACTAGGATTGGGTAAAGGTATAGATGATACAGGACAGGTCATGAATTGATGATTTTTGAAGGTGCTTGAAGGATACATGGCAGCTATTTCACTATTCACAAAGATATCAAAGAGATATGTTGAAGAATATTTATTCATTGTCTATAATAGCAAAAAGTGGGAACAGCACAAATCTTCCTCAGTAGGGAACTATTTAAATAAATTATATTCATGAATGAAACAATGCAGCTGTTAAAAAGAATGAGGCAGACCTTTATGTGCTTATGTGACATCATCTCCAAGAAAATAGTACTAAGTGGAACATCCAAGGTACAGAACAGAGTAAATACGACCCTTTCCTATAGTTGTATAGTCACAAAATATTTTGGAAATATTTATAAGGAATTATTAATCGAAGGACTGGAGGTTGAATAGTTGGAAAGAAGGAGGTTCAAATTAGATCATATTTTTACTTTTTATAACTTTTCATAAGTGTTCATCTGTTTTAACTTTTTATCATCTTACTCTTTAAATTAAAGATAAATTAGAAAGTTGGCTTATTCAAGAATATATGCCAGGCTTAATTATTAGACTCTCAGGTATTAAATGGTTTGTATTTTCATTAGTCTTCATATCTTTAGGTAAAAAATCAAAAGAGCAGCATTGATTTAGTGGTAATATGTATTCTGTTTCTTCTATAGAGGATGATAGAAAACAGTGGAAAGAACAATATACTGGATATGCAGTTGGAAAAAGCTAACTGTTTATTGAAAGCAATGCAAACAAAGGAGGTCGCAATTAAAGAAGGTTAGTTCTCTGCTGCCTATAGAAATAGTAATTCTAATGAGTGTGCTTTTTGCTGTAACAGTGATTTTACATTTGTAAAATATTTTAAATTCACATAGAACTTTCCAGACTATCATTTCATTTTATCCTTAATATAAACCTGAAAGACAGATAGGACTGGTATTACTATTCCACCTTGGTAATGAAGAAACATGAACAAAAGAAGGTAATCTGGGGCTTCCCTGGTGGCGCAGTGGTTGAGAGTCTGCCTGCCGATGCAGGGGATGCGGGTTCGTGCCCCAGTCCGGGAGGATCCCACATGCTGCGGAGCGGCTGGGCCCATGAGCCATGGCTGCTGAGCCTGCGCGTCCAGAGCCTGTGCTCCGCAAGGGGAGAGGCCACAACAGTGAGAGGCCCGCGTACCGCAAAAAAAAAAAAAAAAAGAAGGTAATCTGTCTGAGTCCAGTCAGCTAAGAAATGGCTAATCCAGGGACTTCCCTGGATTTGGCGGTACAGTGGTTAAGACTTCGCCTTCCAACGCAGGGGGTGCAGGTTCAATCCCTGGTCGGGGAGCTAAGATCCCACATGCCTCGCAGCCAAAAAACCAAAAACATAAAACAGAAGCAATATTGTAACAAATTCAAGAGACTTTTTAAAAAATGCTCTACATTAAAAAATCTTAAAAAAAAAGAAATGGCAAATCCAAGGCTCAGTCCAGGTCTTCAAACACATGGAAAAAGTACAGTTGAATTCCTGCCTCACAATTACACCAGAAGAAATGTGAGATGGGTCAAAAATTTTAGTGTTAAAAATGGGCTGTCCTAGTCTGAAGCTCTCCCCTCACTTCTTGGACGTCCACGCCATGCGCTCAACTGAGCTCCCAGCAGCCGCCATCCACACTGCCTCTCCTTGCCCTACACCTTCTCTGTACACCCATCAGCCCTCAGGGAGCCTGGGAGCCTGGGCACCCAGCCTGGCACAGTGCTACTCATTGAGAAAGCGGCATATCTCTGGGGCACAAAGGTCTGAGACTGCACTCAGATGAACCAGCTGCAGTGGCAACTTTGCCCCAGGCCTGGTAGTGCTGGGCTTCCCATGCAACCAGTTCCAGGCATCAGGAGAACACCAAGTACCAAGAGAGCCTGAATTCCCTCAAGCTCATCAGAGATGGTCACGCTTTTCCAGAAGTGTGTGATGAATGGCACGCAGATGCACCTGCTTTACGTCTTCCTGTGGAAGGCCTTGCCCTAGCCCGCTGACAACCGCTGTTTTCAACAGAGTCCAAGTTCATCACCTGGGCTCTGTGTGCTGCAACGCTGTTGCCTGGAAGTTAGAGAAGTTCCCCAAAGATGCGTCTGTGCCCAGCATGGAAGCCCTGCTGTCCCAGGAGCCCAGCTGTGCCTAGGGCTCCCCTCCTACCTCTGCTGCTTGCCAGTCACAGTGGTGCCCCGTGGGGGGGTCTCGTCCATAAGGTATTTCCTCTACACCTGGGTGCAGAAGCCACCTGATAACCAGGAAGATCCCCCTAGACGGATGCTAGTCCTGTCCATCCCAGCCTTCCCTTTGCCAGACCGAGGGTCCTTACTAATAAAGAGCTGGGCATCAGAAAAAGAAAAAAGAAGAAGCTGTATACATATAATTCCTCACTACGTCAACTGAGAGGGCATAAAATCAGTAGGAACAAACGAACCTAGCACCAAGATCTTGGTTTCTAATACCGTCTTATAATAAAAGGAACCAGGGCTCCTTGAAGAAATGGTTGATTCTAAGACTGGGGCAAGAAATATATAAGATGAGTCTAAAGCATCTTGTAGTACCAGAAAATAAGAAAGTGCTCCAAAAGAAAATAAAAACTCCACAATGATAGGGGTATGTTAAAGGGATAAAGGACCCAGGTGAAAAAGTTCTCAATGACCAAAGCTGGAATGATTTGAGCAACAAAATAGATAAAGTAGTATTGGATTATAACTCAAAGTATATAATAAATATCCACGAGTACATACTGATAAAAATAAATGATTAAATAAATAAATAAATGGGGATGAAGAGATAAATCTCTGCAGAATTCCAAATAACTTATGTAAGTGACTTGGCCTCAAGGAAGTATATCATAACACCCCACTCATCAGGTGTGGGCTGTGTATAGTGACTTTCTTCGCTATAGGGAAACATACAGAATGGAAAAGGAGGTGGTGGAGAGTAACTATATAGTGGAAAAATCTGACATACACGACCTAAGGCAAGTAATCAAGGTCAACGTGGTGTAATGTTGATAGTATATACCTTTGCTATGATGTGATGAAGATGGCACTCTACCTCTATGTTCTTCCCCCCCATAACCTCATCGAATCATGAGATAAGCATCAGACAGATTCACATAGAGGGACATGCTACAAAATACCTGGCCAGTACTCTGCAAAACTGTTAAGGTCATCAAAAACAAGAAAACTCTGAGAATCTATCACAGCAAAGAGGACCCAAGGAAGACATGACATCTAAATGTAATGTGGGGCTTCCCTGGTGGTGCAGTGGTTGAGAGTCCGCCTGCCGATGCCGGGGAACACATGTTCGTGCCCCAGTCCGGGAGGATCCCACATGCCGCAGAGCGGCTGGGCCCTTGTGCCATGGCCGCTGAGCCTGCGCCTCCGGAGCCTGTGCTCCGCAATGGGAGAGGCCGCAACAGTGAGAGGCCCGCGTACGGCAAAATAAATAAATAAATAAATAAATAAATAAATAAATGTAATGTGGTATTGTGGATGGAATCGTAGAACAGAAAAAGGACATTAGGTAAAAATTAAGAAAATCAGAATAAAGCATAGATTTTAGTTAATAATAGTGTATCAACATTGGTTCATTAATTATAGCAAATATACTGTACTAAAGTAAGATGTTAATAATAGGGGAAACCAGGTATAGAATATTTGGCAACTCTCTGTAATATCTTCCCAATTTTTCTGTACATCTAAAACTGTTCTAAAAAATAAAGGTAATTAAAGGTCAAAAAATGAAGCCACAAAAAAAAAAAACTAGAAGAGAATATAGGGGGTTTTGTTCTTATGTTTTTAAGAACTGAGAAAGCCTTTCCAAGAGTGACATCTACCAGTGGATATCTGGTTAAATAAATTATGGTATGTTTATTTAACGAAATACTATGTAACTGATAAAAAAATGAACTACCTTTATATGATATAACATAATCTCCCACATATAGTAAATGAAAACAACAATGTACACAACAGTATATTATCATTTTTATAAAAATATATCTTAATGCACACACAAACACCCTCTCCCCTATATGTTTGTATATATCTGTAAAGCTAAACAATGGCCCGGTAACAGTGCTTGCTTTGATGGGAAGGAAACTGGTTAGTTTTGGGGCAGAGATTGGCGAGATGGTCACTTTTCACTAACTTGTGTTTCATGTGTATGTATTACTTGAAAAACATAATCAAATACTTCTTTAAAATCCAGTTATACTTATTCTAAATCTAATGGCCTTTTTGCTGAATAATATGCAGTAGAAGTGAAAGAACAAGTGAGAATGATATCTTAGAAAGCAAAATGTGTACTAATTCACTTAGAGAGGAAGAACAAACTACATATAATGATTGGACTTGTTCAACAATAAAGAATGATATCTTGATATTTTATTTTCTTCACTTGATACCAGATAAACAATGTCTTTGCCAGCTCAAGATGGTATAATATTGATATTGAGGATCATATCCTATTAAAAAAAAAACCTTTCCATACATAATTGTATTTAATATTTACAACTGCTTTATGAAATAGATATTAATGCCCAAATTGCTTGTTAATGATAGAGCCTAAATGTGACCTCAAAATAATCACTGATTTACTAAATTATACAGTATAAGCAGTAGCTTAATATTCTGAGCTCTAATTTTTAAGAATTGGATAGGATAGTATACTTCAAATTACACTGTAAAGTCCAACAGAAATGATAATGCAGGTAAAGATTTGCAAAGAGAATTAAAAGCTATTATTCTAAAATAATGAATGGTATTCTATTGATACCTTTTGAAGAATTCCTTATTGAGCCAGTTTCCTTTGTTTTTTTTAAAAAAAAAAAGGTGTGTTGAGAGAGCCACCTTGTGTTCTAAATTTGAAAATACACATTTTGGGAACATTCAGTATACTTTCAGTTTCAGGGCTCTGTTTTCAATTTGCTGATTACTGAGGTACCATATTTCATAAATGCTGGATTCATGCTTTTAAAGGCACAAAGACAAGTGATGGCAGGATCTATGCCTCCATTTCTAATTGTAGCAGCTAATACAGTACCATACATGAAGTAGGTAATGTCAGTTGTCACTTAACCATCATTCTATTACTGAGAAACAGCAAGAGAAAAAAAATGGATGATGGTGGGAACTTTGTCTGAGCTGGTGGTGGGGAAGGTAGAGGCGAACTGGGGAGGAGTAGAACCTTATACTTGCATAAAGATTTTAACTTCTACAAAATACTTTCATTTCTATTAGTGTAGTTGAAAAAAGTACATGGAGACTGAGTGCAAGACCTCTAACTGAAAGGTGAAGTTTTGAATTCTCCCCTCACAGTACTGGTTCTTTCAGTTAGTTAATAAATACAAAAACTATTGAACACCTATGAAATAGTTATCACTTTAGAAGCAAGGAATATCAAAATAAATATCTTTACCTGAAAGAGTTCACTATCTAGTGGGAGAAACCACAAATAACTAAAATGTAATGTGAACAATGGAGAAAAGCAATATATACAAATTGTTATGGGACACAGAGGAGAGAAATAGTAACAACAACAATAACAATGTTGAATATTTGTGAGTGAATTTAGAAAGTATATTTTTTCATTTGTTTGTCAGAACAGTCCAATATATGAGAATAGGAGCTTACCCAGAGTGTCATAGCTACAAAGTAAAGAAAACTCTAATCTGGTTCCTCTGATTCCAAATTTCATGGTTTCATCAGCATATCCTACAATTCCTGAGGAAGTACTGAATTAAGAGCACAGGATTTGAAATGCGAAAAACCTATGTTCAAAACTAGACCTTCCATATACTGTGGAATCTTTGTTAAGTAACCAGACATCTATGGGTGACTTCCTCCCTTTGCAAAATCACAATAATTATACCAACTTCTCAGTATCAGATGGAATACTGATTATGATGTTTATAATGTACTTAGTGTAATGCCTGGCAGGGTAAACATTCAATAATAGTACTTTATTATACCTAGACAATTTTTATTGTTAGACACAAATGTGGTATTTAATATTTAACCATCAAAACAGATACCCAACTAAAATGGAAACTAGTCAGTGTGTCACACTAATGCATAGTGCCTGAATATCGGCCGTGGGCCTCTAAAACAAAAAGAAAGAGCATAAGGTTCCATATTTATTAGCTGTTAAGCCAAGCACATAAGAATGAAATTGCCCCAATCTTTCTTTTTAAAAATATTGTTATTCTTTATGAAGTTTTCATCATTATATATTTAGCTAGTATAATTATAAACTTAAACTAGTACAACCTGGGTTTCTCAAATTTATAGTAAAAATGTGATAGCAATAATTATCACAGAGTCTGTCTCTGGCTCTGTTCTTGCCCCCTTTCCAGGGCCTCCCACCTACTCAAATTACTCTGAAGAAGTGGTCTTGCGCTGGTCTTCTTGGTGGTAGTAAAGTAGTTAGAATCATTGACTTTGGTGCTGGACTGCTGGAGTTGATGTTGTAGCTCTACCATCTACTATTTATAACTTTGGATAATTTGCTAAACTTCTGCGTATCAATTTCCTCATATGTAAAATGAGGCAAATACTAGGACCAATGTCATAGGGTTAAGAGGGTTAAATGATTTAATATTTGCAAAGCACTTTGAATATCAATACAATATTATTTTCACACCACAGTTTCTCCACTTATTCCTTTCTTACTATGATATTGCCTGTCAATCAATCAATCACTTAACAAATATTTATGGAGAGACTATTATGGACCACAACTGTTCTAAGTACTAAGGAGAAATAGTAAAAAAGAAAATAGTCCCTGCTATCCTGGAGCTTACAGCCAAGTGGACTGATTAAAGTTACAGAAGTTTCCACCACTGTTGCTACCATCAGCTGTTGCTGGTGATAACCAAGGGTATACTGAAAGCTTATATGCACATGTCAGGGCACTAATGCTTGCAAAGGAGGTTCCATCTCCCATTATGCAAGAAGACATTGGCACCAAAGTTGCTGATGCCTTGTAACTCAGCACATTGAGTTTTTACTTTTATTGCTACTCCCTTGCTCGAGGACTCAGGCGAAGAGGACAGGTTAGAGAACAGTGAGGAAGAAAAGCATTATTTTCTCCCAAATGACACCTTCTCATCAGCTCTATTTTCTAACAGAACTTAATGTTCCTTGACTCTCTTTCCTTAGAATGTTCTTTTATGGAAAATTCACTTGGATATACACCTCATAGTTCTCCAGACATGTCCAAATGTGCCTTACTTCTAGGGCAGATGTTGCTAAGTCACATGGTGGGGAATCCCTACATACTGGGTTTATCGTGCCTTAGAAAACTCATTACTAAATCCTGGAGTGCATTAGACTTAAAGAGTGCTTAAAGAGCGATTAAAAGGTATTTATTATATAATTTATTTTGAGATATCTGGTTGCTTTATTAGGTCTCATAATTGTCAATTAAATATTATTTTAAGTGTCTCAACTTTGAGATAATAATTCCAAAATGAAAGCAAATAATATTCAAATAAATTTATCTTTTATGTTTTAGAATGTGCTACTCTTCATAATATGATAAAAGGGCTACAACAGACCATTGAATATCAACATAATTTGAAAGGTAAGTTAGAAAAAAAAGTAAAATCTAAAAAAATAAGATATATTTAAGCACCTTTAAGAATAGAGTTTTCATAAACAAAACGAAAAGACAACCCTCAGAATGGGAGGAAATATTTGCAAATGAAGCAACTGACAAAGGATTAATCTCCAAAATTTACAAGCAGCTCGTGCAGCTCAATATCAAAAAAATAAACAACCCAATCCGAAAATGGGCAGAAGACCTAAAAAGACATTTCTCCAAAGAAGATACACAGATTGCCAACAAACACATGAAAAAAATGCTCAACATCACTAATCATTAGAGAAATGCAAATCAAAACTACGAGGTATCACCTCACACATGATCAGAGTGGCCATCATCAAAAAATCTACAAACAATAAATGCTGGAGAGGGTGTGGAGAAAAGGGAACACTCTTACACTGTTGGTGGGAATGTAAATTGATACAGCCACTATGGAGAACAGTATGGAGGTTCCTTAAAAAACTAAAAGCAGAACTACCATACGACCCAGCAATCCCACTACTGGGCATATACCCTGAGAAAACCATAAATCAGGAAGAGTCATGGGGGGGCTTCCCTGATGGCGCAGTGGTTGGGAGTCCGCCTGCCGATACAGGGGACACAGGTTCGTGCCCCAGTCCAGGAAGATCCCACATGCCACAGAGCGGCTGGGCCTGTGAGCCATGGCCGCTGAGCCTGCGCATCCGGAGCCTGTGCTCCGCAACGGGAGAGGCCACAGTAGTGAGAGGCCCACGTACCGCAAAAAAATTAAAAATAACATCATTATCTACATGGAAAATCTAAAATATTCATCAAAAAAAAACCTTCTAGAACTAAGTGATTACAGCAAGGTTGAGCTATACAAGATTAATATACAAAGGTCAATTGTTTTCCTATATACTAGCAATGAACAAGTGGAATTTGAAATTTAAAACACAGTATTTGGGGCTTCCCTGGTGGTGCAGTGGTTAAGAATCCGCCTGCCAGTGCAGGGGACATGGGTTCAAGCCCTGGTCTGGAAAGACCCCACATACCACGGAGCAACTAAGCCCATGCACTGCAACTACTGAGCCTGTGCTCTAGAGGCTCTGAGCCACAACTACTGAAACCTGCGCACCTAGAGTCCATGCTCTGCAACAAGAGAAGCCACCGCAATGAGAAGCCCGCACACCACAACGAAGAGCAGCCCCCGCTCGCCGCAACTAGAGAAAGCCCACACACACAGCAACGAAGACCCAACACAGCCAAAAATAAATAAATAAATTGTTTTAAATTAAAAATAAAACACAATACTATTTACATTAGCACCTCCCAAAATGAAATACTTAGGTATAAATCTAACAAAATATGTATAAGATATATATAAGAAAAACTACAAAACTTTGATACAGTAAGTCAAAGAAGAACTAAATAAATAAAGAGAAAGTCCATGTTCATGGAAAGGAAGATTCAATATTGTCGAGATGTCAGTTCTTTCCAACTTGTTCTATAGATTCAAAGTGATCCCAATCAATATCCCAGCAAGTTACTTTGTGAATATGACAGAGTGTGGATAATACAGAACTTGGAATTATTGTTATCCAGGTCTAATGTCTCATTCAGTCCTGTCACTGATCCCAGTTGGGCACTGAACTCAAGTCCTGACCTCTATCTCATACTGATTCCCAGTTCCAGTCCTGGCTCCAATCCTACTTGTGGCCTAATTTTAGCTCTGAACACCTTTAATGTCTGGCTCAGGTAGAGATCCTGACTCTATTTTGAACTCTCACCACGCACTATACCAGGATTGGCTCTTTCCTGATCTAAGTATATCTGATTTTCCTAAAAACACCTAGAGGTTAACAAGAGTGAATACAGAAAACTGTGAAGCACCACTCCTTCTCCATCATCCTTCATCAAGAGAAACATTTTGGTTATATACAAAAAATGTCAATTATGATAGGTGTGAAACAGTAGGACAAATTAAAGATGCAAAACTACATTTTAATTAATTTCATTTTTTCTTATTTAAGTTTTACATGGAAAGGCATTATATAAATACAACTGTGGTTCTTAATAATGTTGCTGAAAGCTAAAACCTCCCTTTCTTTCTAGCTTAGGATATCACTCATCTTCTCTTTTGACAGTAGTTTTGTTTCCCTCACCCATTCTGCAATACAAACTTTACTAATCCTCAAATACAGATCAATCCAACCATACACTGTTTTACTTACATTGCTACAGCTACTGAAGGTTATTGGTGAAAAATCATACACTGCAGACTACTGAAGGCTATTGGTGAAAAATCATACACTGCAGACTCCTTTTAATTTTTGAGTCCCAGTATCACTTATACCCTTAATTTATCTTGGCTTTTTAAATTTTCATCCTTTAAGCCCCCAACTTTAAATGTTTCTTTCTCTTTCAACCTACTTTACTTTCTATATCACAGAAAAAAATGAAAGCTGTCAGGTATAAACTACCTCATTTCCTGTCATCTACCTCCCCTGCTTCCCACTGCACTTCCTCCAATGTATTCATACACAGGCATATCCTTCCTTCCTTCCTCATTAGCTTAGAAAAAAGAAAATCCTTCTTCTTATCCAAAGTTTATTTCTCTGCATGGGTTTAACTTTCATCTCTCTTCACCTCTCTCTTCTGGGATATTGCATCTTCAGTTGTCTCTTCTTTTCTCTCTTTCATTTCCCTCTTTCTATTGGCCATTCTTCTCAGCACTTAAACAACTCAGATCTCTCCCACCTTTTCAACAAACAAGACAAAGTTTTCTTGACTTTGGGTTTATTCCCTCCAATTACCCTCACTCTTTCCTTTTACAATCGAATCTCAAGGGAAGAGTCTGCACTCACTCTCTCCATTTCCTTACCTTCACCTAGTCTTCAACTTAGAACAATTGAACATCTCCCAAAGTTTTCAGATTCAAAGTTCTTTCATTTTATCTTTTTACTGCATTTATTGCCATTGATTATAACCCCCTTAAACTCTCTTTTCTTAGTAACACCCTCACCTGCGTCTCTGGACACTTCTTCTTAGTCTTCTTTATAGGATAGTCTTCCTTTGGCCACCTCTAAATGTTTCTCAGCCTACAAGAAATATTCTTCTGGATACCTCAAGCATTTCAAATTTGGTGTGGTAAAGATCTAGATTCATCACTTCACTCCTAAAAAGCTTCCCCTTTTAATTTTTCCCAAACCAATGAACAATTTTCAACCACTCAAATCAGAAAACTAGAAGGCAAACATTCCCTTTTCTCTTTTGCCTCTGTTATCCAATCGGTCACTAAGTCTCCTGTTAATTCTATCATCTAAATAGTTATCTTTATTTTCCTTTTGTCTCCTACTGCCAGTGACCTAATTTAGGCTCCTGTTATTTCTTACTTGATCACTTGTTACTGATATCCATTCCTCTGGGGTCAACCCCCACCCCCATTCATCCTCTGCACTGCCGGATAATCTTTTTAACATGTAACTAATCATTTCACTTCACTGTTCAAAATTCTTTGATGATTCTGTAACCTATAAAATAAAATTCAAAGTTATTCATATAGAATATGTCTACCTCCTATTAGGCTACATCTCCAACCTATTTAACACATTCTCCTTAAAATTTACATTCCAACAATACTGTATTTGAATTGTAATTTTCCCAAATGTGCTATATTCACTCAAGCCCAAAGTCTTCTGTGCAGTTTTCTGTATCTGGAACACATTCCTCCAACTTATCATTTAAGTCTCAGCTCAAGTGGTTCCTCTTCTACAAATCCTTTCCTGACTTCAAGCTGACCTAAGCTTTTCTTCCACAGCTCCCCGCCATATTTCAGACACACTGCCCTTACAGAGCAATTATCATAGCATATCATAACTATTTACACATCTGTCTCACCACTAGGCTGTAAGTTCTTTGAGGAGAAATAATTTTTTTGTTTCAACATTCCCAATGTCATGCACAGAGCCTGGTGTGTAGTTGATGCTGTATGCATGTGTTGAATACATACATGAATGGAAACTTGAAATGTTAAACATATTCCCATATTAATTTAAAAGTTCTATATATTAGGATATTCACTGATGTTTTTTACACAGGTGAAAATGAACAACTAAAAAGAAATGCTGATCTTATGAAAGAAAAGTTAAAAACTCATGAACAGGTGAGTTTGTGTGTCTTCATATTCAATCAGATCCCTGTGGAGCATTGTCTTCCCAAATTAGAAAAAATAAAGTAGTTTTTTTCATTAATAAAGACAGCCAAGGGCTTCCCTGGTGGCGCAGTGGTTGAGAGTCTGCCTGCCGATGCAGGGGACTCGGGTTCTTGCCCCGGTCTGGGAAGATCCCACATGCCGCGGAGCAGCTGGGCCCGTGGGCCATGGCCGCTGAGCCTGCGCGTCCAGAGCCTGTGCTTCGCAACGGGAGAGGCCACAACAGTGAGAGGACCGTGTACCGCCAAAAAAAAAAAAAGACAGCCAAAATTTTTAGAGTAAATATATATGGGAGTGCCAGACTTTTTACTATAGAATATACTCAATTAGCACTTTAAAACTTTTTTATAATAAAGTGAATGTGTTCAATATTTATGATTTGAGTAATTTATTGCAATTTTATTGTACCATCTAAATGAAGACAGCATTTTATGTGGATCACCAATTAATTTTCTCCCAAGGGCCAACATACCCTCTGCTATGTTTTCTTCTCTCCTATAAGAGCAGTGCCATGATGGCAATTATAGAACATAAAACACAGTACCTAGAACATAAAAGGTCCTCAGTAAATGTAAGCTCCCACCCCTCTGCCCTGTGGGAAGTTTATTATGCTAATTTTTTCTCATCTCCTAAGAGCCAACATGTCAAACTCTGGCAGACCTAAGATTTCCAAAACTCAACTTGGATCTGTATCCAGCTTAGAACTTCAACTTGAAGGATCATCTCTATTTCAATCTGGTTCTTCACTTGAGGAGCCTTTGAAGAAATACAGGCTAATTCTGTAACCCTTCCAGGGCTTCTGGGTAATACTCAGGAGTAATGAATGGCATCCGACTGTGCTCTTGGAAAATTTAGCTTCTCATCACCAATTTTGAAATAATTTAAATATCTCTGGATTATATCCCATCCTTTATTTTTCCTTTCCCCTGTTTCCTTTATTTTTCCATCATTTTCATATCTTGCCTCTAGAGTTCAACAATAAATGTGAAGTCAGGGTGTAACTGGGACAGAATGAAAGGAGGAAAATTTTTGCCTCTTTTCTCTTCTAAAATGTCAAGTCATAGAATACTGCTTTATCTAGAATACTATGAATTTTCAGAGGGATGGGAATTACAGAGAAAATGCCATGATCCAAGATTCTGAACTTATTAATCTCTGTCCAAAGCAAACTAAAGATCACCTCAATCCAATGAAAATTCTCTAGTACTAAACCTCCAGGCACATCTAAAACATATGGAGAACCACTCCCTAGAAACAAACTTAGGAGTTACTTAACGGCCATATTTATGGAATATGTTAAGAATTATTAAGTTTTATAAGAACAAAAATATAACCAGAAGCTGTCCCTTGGAATTTAAAGTTCCCAGAAAGCAAATGAAAAGAAGGCAACCAAGAATAACTTGTTGGAACTTTGTCCTCTTAAAAAGGAAAAAGGATTGGACTCCTTGGGGCTGGCACAGGCTAAACTAGGGGAGAAGAACCTAATTAGATACAGCCTGGCCCCAGCCCAGACATTTAGGATAGGCTTATGCCTCAAGGCTGCAGTGAAAATCCTGGGTCTTACCAAATTAATGGAAACATTTCAGGTGGGAAAGTCAATGGGGAAAAGATACATAGATTTGTCTCTTGTGGTTTCCCAGAGCAGCAACTGCTTAATGCAACCATCTGAGTCAGGAGAAGTTTATGAAAGGCACTCTATAGTTGCCCATCTAGAAATCTAGATACAAACATAGGAAAAATAGCAGTTTATGAGATTCACCCCTTTAGTCACCTGCCCAGCTTTAATCAAAGGCAATGGTTGGATATGTTCAGCCATTCCTGCAAGTTGCCTGGCAAAAAAACATAGCCCAAGTAGGACTCCTGACTATATCCCCTTGAATTTTTGATAATCTAGAGGAGCTATTCACTGGGTCTAGGCTAAGAACCTCTGACTTAATTCTTATTTGCACTCTCATTCATTCAAAAAATATATATCAAGGGATATACACTAGGAGTTAGGAATACAACAGTGAGTAAAAACAAAGTCCCTGCTTTTATGGTGTTTAGAGATTTTTCTGGGCCTCTTGCCTTGATCGTTGTCTCTTTCTTACTATCCCACCTCACTTTTATTCTTCCTGCTTTCCTTTTCTCCTGCCTGTAAGTGGTTTCTCTATGTAGAAACATACCTCTGGAAAAATTGTAAATTTTATCTTTGGAGGATTTCTCTCTCAACACCTCTCTCAATGCCACTCTCCGTATTAGCATAATAAATCACTTCTATGCTTCAACAACCTAAGAAACTAACCTCAGGAGGCTGTTGAGCACTTCGCAAACCCCAAATTCATCCTTCTTTAGCCTCCCCATAAAAGTAACCCTTACCATAGGTAATGCTTAACCTCCTTCTGGGAATTAGGAATGTTTATATAATTTTCAGAAACAGAAATTCAGCCCACATTCAAAGGGATTCATCCTACATTAGGGTAAGCGCACAGACCATCAAACAGTGCCTAAAGTTGGCTTTAAAATATAGCTTTGACGCTTTTTTGACATATTTTAATGCTGTCATGGCATTTATTCATACAATTAAACAAAATATTTTGAGCATCTATGATATGCTCTGAATATAGTGATGAGAATTCAGAGGGAAAGATAAAAAATCATTGTCTCTAGGGCTTCCCTGGTGGCGCAGTGGTTGAGAGTCCGCCTGCCGATGCAGGGGACACGGGTTCGTGCCCCAGTCTGGGAAGATCCCACATGCCGCGGAGCGGCTGGGCCCGTGAGCCATGGCCGCTGAGCCTGCGCGTCCGGAGCCTGTGCTCCGCAACGGGAGAGGCCACAACAGTGAGAGGCCCGCGTACCGAAAAAAAAAAAAGGGGCGGGGGGGGGGGGGGGGGCTTCCCTGGTGGCGCTGTGGTTGAGAGTCTGCCTGCCGATGCAGGGCACACGGGTTCGAGCCCTGATCTGGGAAGATCCCACATGCCGCGGAGCAACTAAGCCCGTGCGCCACAACTACTGAGCCTGCATGTCTGGAGCCTGCGCACCGCAACAAGAGAGGCCGCGATAGTGAGAGGCCCACGCACCGCGATGAAGAGTGGCCCCCGCTTGCCACAACTAGAGAAAGCCCTCACACAGAAACGAAGACCCAACACAGCCATAAATAAATAAATTAAAAAAAAAAAATCATTGTCTCTAGATGGTCTCTATCTACTTGGACCAGAAATTGGTCCTTCTCAAAGCTTAGCATTCAAACAATGAACAATATCTTTCCCCTCTAGATATGATTATATACCAAAAATTAATATAAACTGAAAATTTCATCTTTCTAATTAATCAAAAGTTGTCTACACATACTCAAATTGAAGGATGAATGTATATTTTAATCTTTAGGAATATAAGAATAGTATTGCCAAACTTATGAGTGAAATGAAAATCAAAGAGGAGGGACATAAGACAGAAATAACAAAACTTTATCAAGATATGCAGAAAAAAGGTAAGTTTTAAAATTTACTGAATTCTAAGATACCATAAAACAATTTACACAGATATATAAACTTTTTTCAGTAATTGCCAGTATTCTGAATAAACATTGCTTGACACATTTGAATTTAGTTTTTGTTCCTTTATATATATTTATGTGATATAAATTATAACACTTAGAAATTGGACTCATGGAGTTTGCACTTAACATTATTTAATGTGAAATAGTTAATATCATTGTAAAATTAATATAAAATGTATAGTTAACTTTGATATTTATATACTCAGCATATTGAATATAATTTCACTAATGAAATATTCTTCCTTCAGCAAAGTCTCATGAAATTATGTTGAGAGTTAACTGGTTTCATAAAGGTATTAAAAACTTTCTTAATGAGCCTAGATGCACACCATATGCAAAAATTAACTTGGAATGTATGATAAGTCTGAATGTAAACCTACATCTATAAGACAAGTAGAAGAAAGCATAGAAGATAACCTTTGTGACCCTGAGTTAGCCACAATTTCTCAGAAAGAAACAAAAAGTACAAAAAATAAAGGAAAAAAGTTCTAAATTGAACTTCTTCAAAACTATTAACTTCTGTCCTTCAACACTGTTAAGAAAATGAAAAGACAGGCCACAGACAGGGAGATAATACTTACAAATGCATAGCTGATAAAGGACTTATGTCCAAAATCTATGAAGAACTCTTATAACTCAGTAAGAAGTCTAACAACCCAGTAAGGAAATGGGTAAAATATTTGGACACTTCCCCAGAGAAATACGGATGAAAAGTAAGCACATGAAAACACACTCAACATAATTGGTTAGTAGGGAAATGCAAATTAAAACCACAATGAGATACCACATTGCACCTTTTAGACCTGCTAAAATCTTCTATAAAACTATCAATACCAAGTGTTGGTGAGGATGTGGAGCTATTGGAGCCCTCATACATTACTAGTGGGACTACAAAATTATAGTCATTTTAGAAAAGAGTTTTGCAGTTTCTCTGGGTTCTCTGAGAAGCAGATGCCTAGACAGAATTAGACATTCAAGAGGTTTGTTAAGGCAAACATTTGTGAGGGTAGATAGGGAGGGAACTGGGGGAGACGGGGTTAGCCGTGGGTTTATGATACAGGTCTAACCTCTGTGAAGAAGAGAAGAAAGGAAGGTGTGTTGGGCAGAAGTCTTAGACTGTGACACACTTATAAGAAAGTTTCAGCAAAGTTGGGCCAAATTTGCCCATCAACCAAGTTCAGCAACTCTCAGGAACAAGTCTGCCTTAGTGTCCCTGCCAAGTTCAGTCACTGGCTAGGAGCAGCTCTTGGGAATCATGAGCTCAGCATAAACATGGTCATGAAGACAATGAGCCAATTATGTTCCCTGAAGCTGGAGATCTGAAAGATGCATTTTCATGGCCACAACTGTCCCCTCCTTATACTACACATACCTACTTCTCCATAGGAGTTCAGGTAGCAGGTTCTCCATGGTTCTTGTGGATGTTTCTTCCTCAGGAGAAACCTACAAGAGGGATTGTTGAAATGTTCTTCCTCCTAGGGACCTAACCCTGTCTTTTCAGCCAGCGGGTTCTAGACCAAAAACGTGGTTCAGACTGGGGAACCGAGCAAAGGATAATAATTTTTAACTGGGGCATGTACCCTCAGCCGTTCCTCCACTTGGATTCTTTTGTACTAGGTGTTAAGCAGCTTGGCTGCTCATCTATTAACTAACTCTACAACTGTCGAAAATCACGCCCCTTTGGCCGCTCTCTGACCTTCCTGCTCATTATGATAATTGTGGCCTCCTGGGTTTTGGCAGTTAAGCACCATCATCTGGCTTCTACAGCTTGGTGGGGGAGGGGGGACACCATCCGCATAGATATTAATGAGCCCAACTTTATACCCACCTCTTCTGTCAGCCCAAGCTTGCAGATGAGAGCAACCATTGAACTTCTTGGTGGTGCTGGTTTTTCTCTCACCAGCACATTCCTTGTGGTCTTGGTTAATAGTGTGTCTTCTGGGCCCTCCTAAGGAACATGATCTTTTGCTGAGTTATCTTGCCTCACATAACATATCCACTCAAGCATGCCAACTTTCGAGAGCCTCTTTATGCCTTTCTCTACTATCTGCCAGGGCATCTCAGGTATTCCCACTTCACTCAGCTTTGGCCAGGGCTTTCCCTAGAGGTCTAAGGCTACTCTAACAGAGTTTGTCCCATATCCTAGGTCCTTGCTAGGGTATTATGTCCCCTGTCCCTAAAGAGTATGTATCTTCAAGTCAATGAATTCTTGCTTACCTAGTCTTACTTTCAGTCTTCTTCTATCCAGCACCCTCAAAGTCCGTTCTCAAGGGTATTCACATGGCTCTTTCCAATACAACCTAGCTAATTCTTGCGGCTCTCTGGGGTATAATCACTTTCCCCCCTTATCAGCCCCAGCACTCCCCCAACCAGGTTATACTGCGCTTTAACCCTAGTTATTGGCCTAGCAGCCAAAAGAGGAGGGAAGGGCATCTTCTGAGAGGAGCCTCTGCAGCATCTTTCATCAGCTAGGTTAGTGCTAGTTCTTAACAGGAAAAAGTAGGTCTGCAATTTCCGAGCATTTAGGGGAGTTGTCACAGCCAGCATCCTCACAGGTGTTTATCCAGATGTTCCTGTCCTATTTTTCAGGATCTTAGGTGTTCCCAACTAGGACCCTGATTTAGCATAGCAGACCTGTTTTGGCTGAACATTTCAGCATCTCTGGAGTTCTGCAACTTTAATGATTAGATTTTCTGTTGCTCAGCTCTACCTGCTCTTCCACTAGAGTTGGTGAGAGTCTGTTTGTAAGCTACCAAAGAGTCCCTCTGGCTCTCACACCTATTCTTTTTGTTTTGTTTTCCTTTTTTTTTTTTTTGAGTTTTATTTTTTTTATACAGCAGGTTCTTATTAGTTACCTATTTTATACATATTAGTGTATATATGTCAATCCCAATCTCCCAATTCATCCCACCACCACCATCCCCCCGCCTTGGTGTCCATACGTTTGTTCTTTACATGTGTCTCTATTTCTGCCTTGCAAACCCATTCATCTGTACCATTTTTCTAGATTCCACATATATGCATTAATATACGATATTTGTTTTTCTCTTTCTTTTTTTCTTTTTTTTTTTTGCGGTACACGGGCCTCTCACTGTTGTGGCCTCTCCCGTTGCGGAGCACAGGCTCTGGACGTGCAGGCTCAGCGGCCATGGCTCACGGGCCCAGCCGCTATGCGGCATGTGGGATCTTCCCGGACCAGGGCACGAACCCGTGTCCCCTGCATCGGCAGGCAGACTCTCAACCACTGTGCCACCAGAGAAGCCCTGTTTTTCTCTTTCTGACTTACTTTACTCTTTACTCTAGACAGTCTCTAGGTCCATCCATGTCTCTGCAAATGCCCCAATTTCATTCCTTTTTATGACTAATATACCATTGTATATATGTACCACATCTTCTCTATCCATTTGTCTGTCAGTGGGCATTTAGGTTGCTTCCATGACCTGGCTATTGTAAATAGTGCTGCAATGAACACTGGGGTGCATGTGTCTTTTTGAATTATGGTTTTCTCTGGGTATATGCCCAGTAGTGGGATTGCTGGGTCATATGGTAGTTCTATTTTAGTGTTTTAGGACCCTCTATACTGTTCTCCATAGTGGCTGTATCAATTTACATTCCCACCAACAGTGCAAGAGGGTTCACTTTTCTCCACACCCTCTCCAGCATTTATTGTTTGTAGATTTTCTGATGATGCTCATTCTAACCAGTGTGAGGTGATAGCTCATTGTAGTTATGATTTGCATTTCTCTAATAATTAGCCACACCTATTCTTTAAATCGTTAAATTCTTGTTAACAACTGTTTCTCATTATCCCTCAGTAGGATGTCAATTTAATTTAGCAGTAACTCTCCAACTCTACTGTCTTTGTGGGCATCGTTTCCCTCTATCTTTCAAATGCCTGAACTATTACACCTGCAAGGCATTCACCTCCACCAGGACATTTCCCCCAGATTACTTCTGGTAAAATCTTCAGCAATCAGACCCCCGTTGTGTACTAGGAACTACCAGTACTCCATATACCACTAATGATGGCTTCCTCGTTTCTTACAAAGCAGTAAGTGCCCCATCATACCTGTTTTCTTGTGCTAGCTCAGGTCCTCCAAGGAGCCGACAAGATGGGAGTAGACAGTCAAAGAAATTTATTGGACAAAATGCTTATGAAGGGAAATGGTGAGGGAGCCAGAAAAAGCTGATGTAGTTCTAGAGTCATCCTGTAATTTGAGGCCTTCTATAACTAGGAACCCAGGATGTGTCCCTCTTTAACCATTAAATCTCCTATTTATTCTCTAGGCATTTAGAGAATATTACTCTCTAGATATTTAAGAGTACAAATTATTCATTCAAAAGCATTCAATGGGCAACCTTTGCATCGCAAGCATTTTTCAGGGGCTTGTTAAAAATATATAAAAGCTACCCTGCATGTAAACAGTTTCTAAAATACATGTTTTTATTAATAAATTCCACTTTCTTGTAGATTGTTTAAAATTCAAAAAAAATCTTTTAAGATTTTTGAAATGTTAAGATGAATTTATGTTTTTATGCAGTTGAATTAAGTGAAGAAAAGAATAAAGAACTGATAGAGAAAAAGGAGGTGGAAATCTCAGAGTTAAATGCAAAGTTAAGAAATCAAGAAAAGGAAAAACAAAGTGAAATAATCAAACTACAGCTAGAGGTAAGTGTTTAAGGCTCTGCTAGATTTGAGGATGCATCCCTTAGTCTAGGCCATACTTTGGTTATTTGTCATCAGAGTGAGATAAATTTCAGGATTAGAAACAACCCTGTGAGAGGGCTTCACACATGCTCATTCTTCATCCATCACATGCAATGCTTAAACCTGGTACAGTACAACTGTTAGCTACACTGCCTTTCAGCACTTGGCCTCAAGGTGGGACTCTTCAGTCATTCAAAAGGTCCTGGTTTCCAGAGGGTATTTTCCTCTGACAGCAGAGACAGATAACTCATATTACCTGCATTTTACAGCTGAGTCTATGCAGCCTTTCTAGGACTACCATTCCAGCTGTGGGGAGAGTGTTTCTAATCCTAAACATTACTCTCTCCTCAGCAGAAATTGTGGAACCCTGGTGAACTAACTGGAAATTTCTTTTTCTTTATTTAAAATAAAAAGAGACTAATTTGTTCCCAATAAATATGTAGAAATACAGAGGCAGACAAACCAGATTTTTTTAAAGGGACTTTAAATAGGGCATCTCAAAGGCTGAGGTTCCGGTTCTTGGGTCAAAAGCCTTCTCAGTTGGTTGTTTAATTAGATGTCAGAATCTCAAAGACATTGATATTTTGACAATATATTTGCCCTTTACATTTTTGTCTAGATCCTTCTAATCTCCCTTTCCATCATTCTTCCCTCAGCTTGACTCCCACTTTACCTTACGTTGTTAGAATTCACCTACTTAGTTAAGATAACCTAGTTTTCATGTTCTTTAAAGTTTGGTATCCTGAGGTGCTTGGTGAGATACAGTGTTGAAGATTCTATAATTATTGAGCAAAAGGGGACTGATGTTGACTTTCGAGGCTCTTTGATGCTGTTCCTGCCTTCTGGTCAAGTGTACCCACAAACCACAGTGAGGGATGGATGGCCATCTGATATAAAATAGACTGTGTTTCAAGATTGGCCATCAACTTCTAATCCACTGATTGGGAATGTGCATTTTGTTTACCATCCTGGCCCTGTCACTGGTCTAGCCCAAGTTTGTTGTTTGATATACAGAACTCTTTGCTATTTATCTTCATTATAACTATAATCCATTTCTCTCCCCAAACCAGAACACAATCTCACAGAGTTTATTCTTAGTTCACAGTGAGGCTACATTAAATTCAACCTGAAGGAAAAATTATAATGGAAGATTTTGCAAAAAATATGACTGTAACAATGGCCCATGAGAATTTTTTTAACCCAATTCACTTTAATGCCAAACCAGCAAGAGTTCAAACTAAATCAATAAAATCATATCCAAATTCTACTATTTAGCCTCAAAGTTTCTGCAGAAGGGTATATGTTTTTCTCCCATGACTGTTGATTATACTACATATTCTTTACAAAGTACACTCACAGTAACATGAAAATATTTTTATGTATCTTTAAGTTAACTAGATTCTCAACCCTAATTAACTAGATTCTTAATCCTCCATGATAGAATCAACTGATGTCTTGAGAAAAAAATGATGCTGACCCCACCCCAGAATTTCTAAGGTAGTGTCCAGGTATTTGGTTCTTTAAAAAATCTCCCCAGGTAATTTTAAAATGCAGCCAGGGTTAATCTTGTTTGGGTATTCCTTGTTCTTTCTTAAAGACTTTTCTATCCTCTGTTATACAGTGAATACACTTGAATTACAGATTATATGTCTAAGGATACAATGGATTATACTTATATTTATAGAAACATTTGTTTCTAATTGTTTAACTAAAATGTTCTCAACTTTCTTTTTAAACTTGATTCAGTTTGATACCAAACTAGCAAGAGTTCAAACTAAATCAAAATCATATCCAGATTCTACTGTTTTGCCACACAGTATCTACAGAAGGGTATGTGAGTTTTTCTTGCACAGCTGTTGCTTAAAAAAATTAATTCTCTTAGTGTGTTTTCATAAAGGTTATATTTACTAACAACATACTTAACAGTTTTCCTTAAAATATATCACACAATAAAGATATTAGATTTTTAATAATCTTTATAAGTCTCTTTCAATTTAAACTAGTAAATCTTAGTAGTAAATTAAAACATTAGAGAAGTCCTCTGACTCTTTGGACCATCTAAGGAATTCCATAATGTACTTTGAACTAAGGCTGATTTACTATTCTGAAGTTATTTAGGTACTCAGATAGCAGATTACTTCTTGTTCAACTCCTTTATTTATGGTTTATAATTTCAAGCTATATAGGGAGAATGGAACAAACTAAAACAAATGGTGCTAATGTGTGTTTTTGTATCCTTGTACCAGTTTTACCCCATTAAATCCCACAAAAGCAAAATTATAGACCTTTCAAAATATGGTATCTTTTTTAATACCTACTTCTACTTAAACCAGAAGCATAGTTTTTGCTGTTGTTCTGTTGTTCCTTGTACTTAACCTTATTATTTATGAACAGCAATAACAAAATTTTTCTGCTCTCTTTAGAAGCTTCAGCATCTTCAAGAAGAAAAGAACAAGGAGATTGCAGTTCTTCGTAATACCATTCACGATTTAGAGCAACGCCTCTCTGTTAGCAAAGATTCTCAATTTAAACTTGCTGGCAAAGATTCTTACTTTAAGCGTAGACGGTTTTGAGTATGGAAGTAAATTCATTAGTTGCTATTTAATTTCTTTAAAAGCAATTGAAAATTCACTTCTATTGTCAATATAACATACTAAGTAATTACAATGAAAACAAAAAGACAGCTTTAAACTTCATTGAGTTTATTTAAACAAATGCACACTTTTGCCAATCGTGTTCTGCATTCTTGCTTAATAGTATCAGCCATAAAAAAGTTCAGGTTTATAGGACTTAGTTTACCTATTGAACCATCATTGACTATGGAAATACTTTCTAAGCAATCAAGAGATAGACAACATTCTTTTATCATTTCCCATCTATCTTTCAAGACTGGCAATCTTAAATTTTAAAGAGTACGATACAATGCTAGACAAAGAAAGCAAGATATAAAGACTTCATTCATATGTGATAGTAAAAATCAAGATATGAGTCTTGGATGTAAAAAAAGTATAAATGGATATCTAAAATGTAATCATAGCAAAATATTCATGTATGAGTATTTCTGGATCTGAAAAGACAGAAATCACTTCTTTCTTTAAAGGTTTAATTTGTTAAAAACGTAAGATTAAAAAGACAAAGATAATATTGTTTGAGAAATAAGTAAAGAAAAAAATGGAAAACATGTCTTTGTTGTTCTTCCTCCATTCTAAGTTGCCGACTATCCAACAGAAACCCCTAGGTCATAGTTTATGTTTCTGTTCTCATGAATGCAAGTAGAATGCTGGAGAAAGAAAAAGAAAAACATAGGAACCAAATGCTGCAACCACCTTTCAGCTGCCCTGTAATAAAAATATGGTTGGGGGTAAACATTTTTTGACTTAAATTTTAAAATGTGGAAGCCAATTTCTCCATGTGTACACAAATCCAATTCCTATTTTTGGATCACTATTAATTAGGTAGCTTATAAAAATGCTGGAGCTGTAATTGTCTAGACTGACTTAGGCAGTACATCTGATTGTAAATGTTTAATCTGAAGGTCATTTTCACATTTCTGCCTTCTTCTCTCAGCTTCATTTGGTGCTGGCTTCTGTAGGCTTGAGCTGCTGACTTGCGTGGCAGGCAGCTGGAGGCAAACGTCACTGTCAAGATTCAGTGACGTGCTCCTCCGCCAGAAGGCCCTGTCAGCTACATAAAGAGGGGAGGTTGTCTTTACACTGTCAGGTGACTGCAGACCCTGTTTTTTCAAATATCAGATGTCGGCAGTGTCATCATCAGCTACTCAGAGCTGATTCTGAATCTTTGGGAAATTTTCAGAGTAACTGATTTATGCATCCACTTCGTCAGAGCTTCTTTTGTGGAAAAGAAAGTTGTAATGCATCTCAGTTCTCTGAGTGACCCTGTCTTTGGTGACCCCTGTGCCTATGGTGGCGATGAAGACCTGAAGGAGGGGGATGCTCAGGGTTATCTGGTGCTTCTGGTTTTGGATACTCTGAAAGATGACCGTTCTCAAGATGGTGATGGTGATGGTGATGGTGATGGTGATGGGGCTGTGGAGCCTCGGTTGTTTTTTCCACAGTAGCCAAAGATACATTTTTACAGAAGTCTTCATATTCTAGTGTCTGGAATAAATTTATAAATCACTTACCAGCAAATTTATAGATTTAGCAGGAATGCGTGAAAAAATGATTTTTAAAGGTAACATATAAGAAATTCAAACACTCACTAAGTGACATGATTTGGTATTTTGAAGGTTTTGAAAAGTTATAAATTCCACTGGATTTTAGCATACAACTAATAAATGGTACATTTTTTGGTTGTTTCTGAATTACTTTTGAGAACTTAATAGTGTTTTATTAAAAACAAACAATTTGGTATACGTATGGGTTCCAAAAAACCAATTACTATATTTCATTGATTCTACAATGTATTTTTTTCACATTTTAATATCTTTAAAATTGGAATGCATCCTACTATTGATAGTTTTATAGTATTGTATCCTACTCTAACTGACAGCAGTTTTTAATAACACATAAATAATGTGTCATATAATTGGTGGCATCTAGGATGCAATGAAATAGAAAAACTCCAATTTGATTTGACATATCAGATAATACGATATATCATTTCTATTTACAGATGTTTGTAAACTTTACACATGTTATGAGAATTGTTTCTACCTTTGTTTCAATATACCTAGGTATATTTACAACTATTAGGCATTTGTGAAAATGCAGAATGCTGAAAAAAAAGTCCCAAAAAATGAGGAATCAATATTGCTAACATTCATTAAGCACTTAGTATAAGTTAGACATTGAGTTAATACTTTATTTGCATTACTTCAGTCTCCTCATCTGTAAAAGGAGTAAAATAACCCTCACGGTATTATTATGAAGATTAAAATGTGAAAAATGACATAACTAGAGTAATTAAACTGTTGAGCTTCTTAACAACTTAAGTGATTCATTAAAATCTGAATGGCTTTCTTTAGAGTTGGGAAAAATATAAAGGAAGCAGAGCTTCCTTTATTTTAGAAATAAAAATTCAAGATTATTTTTAAACCTGAGTTCGAATTTTGCCCACTTGCTCTGTCAAGGAAACACTGTTTGGAATTATTTTCCTTCTCAGTTTGAGAGGAAAAGAAGTTTAGTTAATACAAGTTAAAATCAATTCCTTGAGTATCTTTTTTATAAACCACTTGTAAATATAGTGTCTCTCATGACAAGGAATAAATATTCTCATGGTTGTTAAGAGAGAAATATCAGTAATGAATAAAAAAGTTATTCCATTGTGAAATAAATGCAGTAATTCCAAGTGCACTGTGTAAGGGCTTCACAGAAAAGCTGACAGTTTTACATTCTTGGTAAATTAAGTAGTTATCTGGGCCCCAATTCCACTTCAGGTAATGCCATGGATAATCTTTGCTATCACTATGCTCTTATATGAGCACATTCAGAATATTGCAATAATGTATTTTATGTTGGCTGAATTCTTTAAGTACTTATATTCATGCAATATCATTCGGTGGTAACTGAAATACGTAATCTACGTTGATTTTTTTGTTTTCTAAACTTCTTCTAGATAAAAGCAGCAATATGGATCTTGAAAAGACGTTTTAAAGTATATGTTACATAAAAGGAAGCATATGTAATTATATTAATAAAAATTACTGTTGTAGTTTATTTTTAGTACACCAACAGAAACATTGACTAGCTAGTCATGAAACACTAACTTACTTAAATAGTTCTTAAAAGATTTCCTCTTTTCTCTAAGTAAAAATAATTGAGAAAAATACCTTGAGAGAGCAGTTTCCACATTTACTTTCACAGTAAACAGACTTAATGGAGTCTTCTACATATGAGAAAGTTAGGAAGGAATAAGGCAAACCAAGATGATATACAAGGCGGCCACATCTGAAAAAAATAACAAAGTCATTACAGTATTTTCTGTATCATGATCCTACTCATGCACCATCTGGGATAGGTACTGTAGGTTCAATGGTCTTATAACTAAGACCCTTTCATAACTTCAGTAAATTTCCTTGAATGGGGTCTCAAACAACCTCCCTGGCACTGTATACCAGGTCAGGTCACGACAAGACTATAGTGAGTCTGATTTTGAAATGTGAAATAGATATGTCACAACAAATAATGTCAAAACTATGCAATCTAGTTATTGTGACTTGGTCAAATACAATTTTGTAATTGACTTGTAAATTCTATCAATGCTCAAACCACTGACATCATAAATTGGGCTCTGCAAATCACACGATCCTTTCATAACTGCTAAAGCAGCACAAATTCCACACAAGAAGAAATCACAGCATAACAAAAAGATCCTCAAGTCTTGGCCAGTAGCCCACTGATTTAAAAAAATATCTGATGCAACAAAAATTTCAGTACGGTGAAAGAAATGGAAATACAACGCCTGGCATTTTCAGAAATAGTGGAGTTGAAATGTCCTTCTTACCCCTATTTTACCCTGTATATACAATTTTATATGACTATCAAAGGGTTACACTTTGCAACAGAATAAGAAGTTTGCAATCCTAAAAGAATGACATGTAATATTAAAAATATTTAGAGTAAGACCAAGTAGGTCTTAGGCCTTGGCAGAGTCTGGCTTACCGTTCCTGAAGAGCCAAAAAAAAAGAAAAACCAGCACCAACTAGAAACATTGGTGATGTCAAATTTATTTATTTATTTATGTATTTTTTGGCTGCATTGGGTCTTTGTTGCTGAGCGCGGGCTTTCTCTAGTTGCGACCAGTGGGGGCTACTCTTCCTTGTGGTACTCAGGCTTCTCGTTGCGGTGGCTTCTCTTGTTGCAGAGCACAGGCTCTAGGCACGCAGGCTCAGTAGTTGTGGGTCGTGGGCTCTAGAGCGCAGGCTCAGTAGTTGTGGCACACGGGCTTAGTTGCTCCGCGGCACGTGGGATCTTCCCGGACCAGGGCTCGAACCCATGTCCCCTGCACTGGCAGGTAGATTCTTAACCACTGCACCACCAAGGAAGTCCCAGTGATATCAAATAATGTATGCGTTGAGGTTCCTTGAAAATACAAACGTTTTACTCATTCATGGAATCAAAAGCAGATTCATGCCGATTATACCTAAATAATTAACATATTTTATAGTTCAGAAATGCAGGCATGTAAACTTAAAATTTAGTAATTAGATTAGAGATAAGCAAGTGGCCTGCAAAGTATGGTTATTCATCTGCAAAATTTTTAAGTTAGAATTGTATGTGAGGTACAAATTGATTCTTTTTTTAATTTAATCAGAATGCTAATTTACAGGGGAAAAAAGTATAGTCAATTTTCTTTATTTCCCTACTGGAGTGGTGAATTCCCTTGTGTGAAAAGAAGTCATTTCAAAAATACTAAAACCAAACATTTGAACGGGCTCACTTTGAAACTGAGTATTTGGTAATAAAAGCAGATGTGTTATTTTAAATTACTTATTAAATTAAATACAAAGCAGGTATCTTTTAATTGGGGGGGTGGGTGTGTATGCATATATGTATACACGTGTGTACACACCTGTCATATATGAGGAAGTCATCTTTATTTCCATTTAAGAGAGTCCAGACATCTGTTTGGTTTTCTTCTTGTTGGTAAACAGGAATATGTTCTGAAACCTTATTTTTAAGATGCACATAGCTTAATCGAGAAGAGATTCCTTGATGATTAACAACAACATAAGAGATGTTCGAATATCCTTCTTTCTCCAGTTTTACTCGCAGGTCTTCCAATCTAAAATATTTGGAAAAAATACAAAAAAAAGGAATAATTTCATTTAATTTTATTTTAGTGACTTCTCCCTTTTTCCTCACTCTATTTTCCTAAATGAAACTCTTGTTATTGTTTACTTAACTCATACCTCTTTTTTGCATTGTTTTAGAAGACTAAAACTTTTGTTTTTCTAATTATTTATTGAGCACTTATGCTCAGTTAAAACAATATGCTAAGCGCTTGCACAAACATCAGCTCATTTAGTCCGCAAATTAATCCTGTGAAGGGTATATTTTTAAGCCATCTCGCAGTTACAGAGAATTGTACCCAATAAATATTTGGCAAATAACCCAACAAATATATATTTATAAATTTGTTAAATGACTCAAGACCTTTGGTGGCAAGTCTAGTGTTCATTCTACTCTAGCAAAGCTCTCGTCTCTGCTTCCTATATTGAAACAACTAATCCATTTCCAACAGTACAATTTAGAACATTTTCATTACACAAGTAGTACATATTTAGTAGGGTACTATAAAATACAGGTACACAAAAAGAAGAAGAAGCTTCCATAGCCCCAGGAAAACAACTGTAAACACCCTCCTAGTCTTCTTTCCTCTAACATATTCTAGGCAAACTTGTATAGTTTTTCAAAAATGCAATTTAATAAAAATATCTTTTCTATTTTTATTTTATTTTATGTATGTATGTATTTAATAGCTATCCCCTTAAGAAATGCTAGACCACAGAAAGACTACCTTACCTAGATGCCTGCAATATGCACAGGTATCAGCTGGCTTGAAGAAGAGCAACCACCGTCACTGAACCATAGGAGTTCAGCATGGGGTCTTGATCCTTTATGCTCCAGGCTGGAGGTTGCTTACAAAAGGAGCTCTGCCCCTGGCTCTCTGTTCCTCCCGTGGGGAGGAGACAAAGAGCCAGGGCCAGCCCCAGGCCTCTCCACATTGCTGGGGCTGTCCTGTAAAAGAGAAAACCTTTCTGTCATCTTCACAGTCATAACAAGGAATTTCTATAAACCCAGCAGGTACAATTCTACTTTGTACAAATATCTAGCCAGTGGATTCTGTCTCCATGTTGTTGGACTCACTACGTTGGGCCTCTTAGCCCCAAATCTCCCTGTAAAGGGGAAAAGATCAGCCAGAGTCAGGGAAGCTGTCAAAGTACCTCTTAACTATCTGGCTTAGCAAGATACTTTAGTAAGCATGCAATGGAGATCTGCCTGAACAGGCAGCCAAGTACTTCTCTAGTAGAAGATATATGCCTAGGAGAAAATACATGTCTAAGGAAATTTTGAGAATGTGGCCTCTACAACCAAGTAACATTCTGCAAACATGATTTGATTTTTATTTGAGACACACCAAGTTCTCCCTGCTTCTCTCTATCCTCTACCAATCTAAGAAAGGAAAGGGTAAGTAGGGGATTCTCCACAGAAATGAAAAGACAGCACGGAAAGAGAACCCAGGAAGAAAGAAGGTGGCAGTGAGGGCAGTCTACCAACGTGAAGAGATTCAGATGTTACTGCCTACCAAAATGTTGCTATCACATCCAGGACAAACACCAACCAATGAAAAAACACCAGACCAGGAAGAAGTACTGCAAATCACTGGCCCCTGTACCATTTAAGATTCACTGGAATCTACACTCGATTAGTCTACTTCTTGGCTACCACTACATTCAGGAAGTTCCTGTGACTAGATAGCACATTCTTAGGTAAAAAAGATGACCCCTCTGAGTAGGAAATACTCAGACAAGAAATGTACAAGTATTAAATACATGACAAGAAATATTCCCAAAACAAGGGCTAGCGCTCTCTGCAGAGAGGTACAAATAAAACACGTGATTTGTACACAGGTGGTGGAAAAAAGAGCATATTCAGCAGAGATAAGCAGAGAAAGAAAAATCCATACATTTATATGCAAACATGATTTAATTTTTATTTAAGACACACTAAGTGAATCAGATAAAGTAATCAGGCTCATTTTGATATAAAAGTCTGAGGGGCTTCCCTGGTGGCGCAGTGGTTGAGAGTCCGCCTGCCGAAGCATGGGACGCGGGTTCGTGCCCCTGTCTGGGAAGATCCCACATGCCGCGGAGCGGCTGGGCCCGTGAGCCATGGCCGCTGAGCCTGCGCGTCCGGAACCTGTGCCCCGCAACAGGAGACGCCACAACAGTGAAAGGCCCGCGTACCGCAAAAAAAAAAACAAAACAAACAAACAAAAAAAAAGTCTGAGGGAGAGAGATCAGGACAAAATTCCAGAACTAGGAAGTTGGCACATTTTCAGGCACTGATCTGGGATTAAAAAAGTAAAAGTACTTGGGCAGGGGGGAGGGTGGGCAGCTAACGATAAGTTACCTAGAGTGAACCCAGGGTTAAGAGGGGAGTAGAAAGGCTAAAATCAGATTGATTTGGGCTCTAATGCACTGGTAGCTATAGAGAGAACTTTTAAAAACCTGCTTATCTTTCACATTATTTGACACCACAAAATTCCTAGCTATATAGAATATCTTGGTAAAAGCCTAACTAAAGGAAGAGAAATAAAGGGGGGGGGGTGTTAAGAGAGGATAAATTAAATAATTTATTAAGGCCATCCCAACTATTCTAATATCTTTAAAATTCCAATACTTAAAAAAAGGAGAGGATATATCTGGACTAAATCTAGGGAATTTCTTTAGGATAGTACTTATACTGATGATACAATTATCCTTCTTATAGCTACCATTTATCGAGCATTTATACAACTATTTGCAGGTAGCACAAAGCACTTTTTTAATATCATGTCAGTTAATCCTTACAACTATGTGACCATTATCTCCTTTTGCAGTTGAGAAAACTATGGCTAAGTGACAGCTTAGGCATCTTGCCCAAGTCCACACAGGTACTAAGTCACAGGGAAACTGGATTCAAACTGGTTCTACTTATTCCAACACATGACCTCTTAGCTACTGCAATATATTGACCGTTTTTAGCTGGGTCACCTTTAGTAACTATAGTAGCCAGGATCTGGGTTTTTTTAATGCCCTAAGATGACAAAGAAAACATCAAAATTATTCAAGCTATTTTGTTTCTTACTAGAATGGCTAGATCTTCCCTACTTTCTAGAATATAAATTCAGTAGTTATAGACCCCAGCATAAACTCAGCACCTGGCGCCCTTACTTTGCATACCATTCCAATTGGCTGGAGAGTGAATACAAATGAAAAGGTTATCTCACCCATTGCTCTCATTTACTTTTTTGATGAAAAAATAACAGAAGCCATTGGCAGAGTGGATTACAGAGTTCACACTTTCAGATTTTCCTCTGTTACTATAATCAATAGGCTGTTCTACTTTGTTTCCTTAAAATCACTTTTTACATAATAAACTTCTGATTAATTACAGCTGTCAGACAACTATATAAAATAACGTAGATAAATAACAAAACTAGATTTACTGGAAGCTGATGCAATAACCGTTAAAATGTAGTTATGAATTTCACTAATCTCACCACTTTCAATCACAAAACCTAGATTCACTGGCCACATACAGAGCTACATTTGTTTAAAATTTCCCATCAAAAGGCAAAACACGCAGAAACTTCTTCCACCCTCTTCCCCTAACCTTCAGACCCGCATCTGAGGGTCCCCCCTCATTCTCCTGAAAGCACCCATCACCACGTAAACTGCGAGGCATTGCGTTTAATCGCAGATCACCCGATTCTGACATGGGTTTTAACTCTTTCAAGGATGATCACTTCCGCACAGTGGACCAAACCTGCTCTCCCTTCTTTTTTTTTTTTTTTTTAACCTTGAAACTGCTCACAATATCCCTGGCCATTTCTACAGCACTGTAGAAAGGCCATATCTCAGTCTCTGCTCTTCAAACCCACAGGCTGTTTTGCCCCTAGAGCTCTCACTCTGCATTTCGGCAGGAAATATTTAAGCTTGAACATATAATGTTGCCTATGTAACATCACAACTTTTTGCAGAGGAAAAGAATTCAATTTCTCCAGCCTCCTCTGCCCGCATCTTCATCCTCAGCTGTGCAGAAAGCAGGGCAAAAATCAGCAAGAACTGTTAGTGTCCCCACTGCACTCGGCGTTTAGACTCTTTTGTTCTTTCTTTTGTATTACTTTTCTTTACCCATCTCTTTTCTTCAAATCTATTCTAAGGACAGAAACATTTTATCAAGACTCAAAAATCAAATCATTTACCAAACTGTCAAGGAATCAAGTTTGGAAAAACACGAAGTTTCTACTTACACAACCCCTTCCGACTAGCTTGCTGCTTCCTTTCTCTTGCTCAGCTGGGGCAGCTCCACAAAGCCACAGCCAGAAACTCGCATATTTATAGTCCCTGTTGTCTACCTCGCCCCTCAGCTCTAGTCCAAAGTTCAATGCCCACTCAGGCTGTGACCTGGCTAGCAGAGACAACCTCTGACTGATTATTACAACCAACTTTAAAAAAGTAGCAAGTGCTGGCATGCACAAAATGGGGGCGGGGGGGAGTTTTTGCAATTACTGATTTATTCCCTATCCTCTTTAGTCACCCCAGTAGCTAGAATTTAATGGTACAGTCGGGGGCGGGAGGAAGGGCTAAGGGTAAGAAGGCCTGCAAGTTATGCTCTTTTCCAAACTATAATAGGGAAAAACATTTGCTGAGCCAGCGAGGTAAGCTGTCTTTTTAAAAAAAGAAAAAAAATTTTTTTTCTTTTACTTTGTAGTGGTCAGGTGCTAGCCTAACCCAAACTGTGTGAACTTTGTTAGAAAAGTCACCTGGTGTTTCAAATCTTTCCTGCTGTTACAGACCTACTTAGATTATTTTGCAGTGGTTAAAACCTGAATCTCTGTGGGATCTCACAGGACTTCTGCTCTTTTCTTTTTCATTTAAGGAAAGGAATAAGGAAAGAGACCTCTTATCTGAGAGATGCCAGGCCTCATTTTTCTCATCACAGAAGTCCCACTCCCAGGAAGACCTAGGTATCCCACAGAAGCTTTTAACGATCTATTGTAAATTCTTTACAAATTTAAGTACCATACAAATAAGTTAGCTGTGATAGTAGCTGAACATGGAAAAGGATATGGAAATTTCAAAAGGTACAAATAAAATGGAAAATTCCTACCCTTTCAGAAAGGGATACATTCTCTCCACTAACTGCTACAAATGAGCACACGCATGATAGGTAAGGCAAGCAGCAATTTCAAATGACAGCAGCCCTGGATAGTGATGGTTTTCAAGTAAGCCTCGCTTTCACTACCGATGCATTTTGTCCAAACAAACCCCTATTGATTGCTGTGGGCTGAGTACTGCTGTACAAGGTGCAGAAAGTACAAAGAGGCTCTGATGTTATCTTTCCTGTAAAGAAATTATCCAAGTAGAAACTTGGACTTCCCTGGTGGTCCAGTGGTTAAGATTCCACGCTCCCAATGCAGGGGACACGGGTTCATCCCTGGTTGGGGAACTAAGATTCTACATGCTGCGTGGCGCTGACAAAAAAAAAAAAGAATCCTTCCACACTTGGCTCCATAAAGTGGGTTGGTTCTAAATTCCTCTGCCACTTAAAGCACTATTGAATAAAGCAGCAACTTTCTTTAAAAAAAAAAAAAAAAAGGAAAAGCTTGACATTTGAAAGCCAAATTCTATTTACTCACACCAAGCAGTAGGTATTAACCTTTTGGGGTCCCAGATCTCTTTGAGAATCTAGTGAAATGCTTAGTTTTTCTGCAGGAAAAGAAAAATGCATATATACATACTTGTTTTTTAAAAGAACCGTGTGAAAATATTTTGTATGAAGCAGATAATCCCCCTATAGTTCATTGTCTTCACAAATGTAAATAGTCATGTTGGGTCTGTCTGCAGCAGGAAACTGAGTATTTCACCATCACCACCTTCCTTCACATGTGGCTTAGCAGCTGCCTCCTGTGCCAGAGAATTCCCTGCAAATGTGCAGCTAGCTCCAAAGCAAAGCGCCTGGGAGTGTTTGTGTCTAGGCCAGTTTATGGCTAAAACCCCCAGATGGCAAAAAGAGATGATGGGGAGCTTGCAATGTTTGAAGGGAATCCACGGGTTTCTTTTAATTGAAGTATACTGGATTTTACAACATTGTGTTAGTTTCAGATATACAGCAAAATGATTCAGATATATATTTTTTAGATTATTTTCCATTATAGGTTATTACAAGGTATTGAATACAGTTCCCAATTTTTAAAAAAAATTTACCTATTTATTTTTTGTCTGCATTGGGTCTTCGTTGCTGCACGCGAGCTTTCTCTAGCTGCGGCGAGCGAGGGCTACTCTTCGTTGCAGTACACGGGCTCTAGGCGCACGGCCTTCAGTAGTTGCAGCATGCGGGCTCAATAGTTGCAGCGAGTGGGCTCAGTAGTTGTGGCGCATTGGCTTAGTTGCTCCCCGGCATGTGGGATCTTCCCGGACAAGGGATCAAACTGGTGTCTCCTGCACTGGCAGGTAGATTCTTCACTGCGCCACCAGGGAGTCCTACAGTTCCCAGTGTTACACAGTAAATCATTGTTGTTTATCTACTTATGTACAGTTGTTTGTATCTGTTAATCCCATACTCCTAATTTATCCCTCCCCTTCTTTACCCTTTGGTAAACATGTTTGTTTTCTATGTCTGTGAGTCTGTTTCTGTTTTGTATGTAGATTCATTTGTATTATTCTTTATATTCCACATGTAAGTGATATCCTATAATATTTGTCTTTCTCTGTCTGACTTACTTCACTTAGTATGACAAATGGCAGTATTTCATTCTTTTTTATAGCCAAGTAATATTCCATTGTAAATATATACCACATCTTCTTAAACCAATCATCTGTTGATGGGCACTTAGGTTGCTTCCATGTCTTGGCTATTATAAATAGTGCTGCTATGAACATTGGGGTGCTTGTATATTTTCAAATTTGCCTTTTCTGGATATATGCCCAGGAGTGGGATTGCTGGATCATATGGTAACTCTATTTTTAGTTTTTTAAGAAACCTCCGTACTGTTTTCCATAGTGGCTGCACCAATCTACATTCCCACCAACAGTGGAGGAGGGTTTGAAGGGAATCCATTCTTAACAGCCTCTTCTGTGCTGGGCAATCTGGGTCTAGTCAGCATACTTAAGAAAGCAGAGTTTTCAAACAAACCTTTATTGACTAGTAAATCAAATTACATTAAGTTGAACAAGATCAAACGTTTATTAGGTGCTTATGCTAGGCACAATGCTGAGTTCCCTGTTCTTAAGGACCTCAAAATCAAATAGAAGAGACAGACATGTAAGCAGTGAAAACACATTGCAAAGTGAGACAATGTCTAGGATGGCTGTAAGCACAAGGTTCTGTAGGAACCCTGGATATGAAAAGAGGAGCGTTTTAACCCAGCCTGGAGATAGGGCCAGCAGGATAGGTTAGTACAAGTTCAACAGGCACTTTACCTTAGGTTTCACACTCTTACCTCCAAAGCCCCCAGCAAAGCTGATCATAGCGCTGTCTAGAAAAATATTTTGTTTCAATTTTTATGAATGATTAAAATCTCCTGATAGGTTGTTCCAGGCACCACCATACAATGAACCTTAAGATTACTGACTGTAGGGGCCTTCCCTGGTGGCACAGTGGTTGAGAGTCCGCCTGCCGATGCAGGGGACACGGGTTCGTGCCCCGGTCCGGGAAGATCCCACATGCCCCGGAGCAGCTGGGCTCGTGAGCCATGGCCGCTGGGCCTGCGCGTCGGAGCCTGTACTCCGCAACGGGAGAGGCCGCAAAGTAAGAGGCCCGCATACCGCAAAAAAAAAAAAAAAAAAAAAAAAAAAGAAGATTACTGACTGTATCCTATCAAATTGAACTTTATCCTAATGATCTCATCTCCCACAGCTTCCAGCCCTGGAGTAAAGAATCTTTCTTCGTACTGTCTCATTCTTCCACATCCTTATCATTTTTCCCCAGAAGGTTTATGCATCTATTTAATCTCTGTTTTTAATAAGCATTCTCAGGTTCTTAGGGGTCTTGGTGACTTCCATGGAGAATAGGGCCCTAAGAACCTGTGAGTTCATTATATACTTAAAAGAGAAAAAGACTATGAACTGTGATTTTAGAAATCAGTTTATTAGCTACAGCAGGTGATGATATGACATTGATCCATTAACATTTGTAAAACATTGATGTCTCAAATTATTAAAAAGCGTCATTACCATATGAAGGGCCTATATAAAATATTAACCCCCTTAACTTGGTTGTTAGGTGGTGTTTTACATACAAAGGGAAATGAAGACTTTTCCAATATTTTGGGAAATGGACCCTTTGATCTAAATTATTCTTCCTCCACTTTCATGTACAAGAAGGTGCCCTAGACCTCACCTTATACATTGTACCCAGTATAAGATTGTTTGAGCCGTTGAATATGCAAGGGGTACCCAGGAAAAAAATAAGATGCTTTCAAAGTAAGCAGGCAAACTAAGAACAATGGCCAGAGGAAGGCATGGACCAGCAGTTTGGATTAGGTAAGGAGTAATGTGAGCCTTTGAGATTCATATGAAATATGCTTTGAGGGGAGCTCTTCTTCAAGCTCTCAAGTTGACAGATCTGAGAACTGTTTGACGTATCAAACATGAATGCAATTAAGGTAGTAACTACATAGAGTGCCAAATTTCATGCGGGACTGAGCACATTCAGAGAGTAACAGACATCAGAAGAATTTTTCTTTGAATTAGGATGTTATTAATTTTTTTTTAATTTTAAAAAATCTTGTCTAAACCAGAGCCAGCACCTGCAGCTCCTCACAGGACAGAGAATTGGCACCAACATACAAGAAGCAAGGGGGCATCACATAGCCTCCAGACGACATGTAAGGGAGGAAAAATAATTTCCCTCTGCCCTTCTAGGTTCTTGACTGAGGCACCCCCTGTAGTACAAGATAGAGCAACAAGAGAAAAACAAACAGAGGTTTAATAACACGTGTACCTCCTGTATACATGGGAGATACTCAGAAAAACTGAGTAACTGCCAGAAACGGCTCAAGTCACCACCTTAAATACCACCTCCAGCTAAAGGCAAAAGAAGGTGTTGGGAGCTAGTTATGGGAGGCTACTGGGGAAAGCACAGTAAACGAGGGTAAGGTTATTACACAGATTTAGGTCATTGTCTTCTCCACTGATAAGTTTCTAGATTCGGTTATCCTCCCCCTCCTGTTACAGAGAGGGAGATACCCTTACAGAAGTTTTCCCTTATAAATGTAAATATCCCTTACAAAAGAATAACTTCTCAGTTTTCAGAGCTTCTCCTGTGTCTGCAGTTTCTCCAAAATACAGCCCAAAGTAATTCTTATTGCCAATGCAGCTCAAGTGAATATTCATTTCTTCACATATCCTAGACATGGAAAACATAGGTCAGTCTGATGAATTCCTTCTCAACACTAATAATGCCTTAGACTAGCTGCTAAAAACCTTTTACGCCCATTTTCCTTAAAACTTAGAGAGCTTTCTGTTGTGCGTGTACCATGCTATCCATTTTGCAAAGAGGCCAGTTTTGTATAGTTGAAACATTTCAACTATACAAAAAGATAATAAATAAAACATTTCAACTCTACAAAAACTGAAATATCTCAGTTAGATGGATATTTCAAGACAATCTACGTTAATTTTCTGGTGGTCTTAATTTGCCACTTCAGTTTACATAATACCAAAAAGTCTTCCAGGACTTGTGTTGATGATTTCTCAAATATTAAGAGTTTTATCATAGAATCTTAAAGCAAATATTTTGAATTTTCTGAAAGAATAGTCAAGTAAGTGTAATAATTTCAGACCAGGTAGTTTTGTATAATGCTCATTAAAAATAATTCAACTGGGGCTTCCCTGGTGGCGCAGTGGTTGAGAGTCCACCTGCCGATGCAGGGGACACGGGTTCCTGCCCCGGTTCGGGAAGATCCCACATGCCGTGGAGCGGCTAGGCCCGTGAGCCATGGCCGCTGAGCCTGCGCGTCTGGAGCCTGTGCTCCGCAACGGGAGAGGCCACAACAGTGAGAGGCCCGCGTACCGCAAAAAAAAAAAAAAAAAATTTAATTGACCATATTTTTATATGTATCTTTGTGAATGACACATAATTTCTGCTTGAAGTAAAATTGCTGGTGAAAGGGAATGCATATTTCAAATTTTGAATGCTATTACCAAATTGCCCTTCCAAGTATACCAAATCATACTCCCAACCAAAAGTACATGGCAGTACTTATTTCCACTGTCAAATTATTGTTTAATTTGAGTTTATTTCATTATTTGTAAGTTTATTGATTGTGTTACTTCGCTAGGGCTGCCATCACAAAGTACCACACATTGGGCAGCTTAAATAACAGAAATTTATTTCCTCACAGTTCTGGAAGCTAGAGGTCCAAGATCAAGGTGTCAGCAGGGCTGGTTTCATTTGAAGCCTCTCTCCTTGGCTTGTAGATGGCCATTTTCTCTCTGTGTCTTCATATGGTCTTCCTCTATGTGTGCCTCTTTCCTAATCTCCACTTCTCATGAGGACACCAGTCATATCGCACTAGAACCATCCATATGACCTCATTTGACCTTAACTACCTCTTTCAAGGCCCCATGTCCAAATACAGTCACATTCTGAGGTACTGGGGTTAGGACGTCAATATACAAATTTGGGAGAAGACAATTCAGCCCCTAGCGTTGACCATTTGTACTCTCTTATCTGTGAAATGCCAGTTCATGCCATTTGTCTATTTTACTATTAATCTTTTTAAATTTATTACAAACATTATTTGTATATTAAGGAACGTATTCCTGCTCTATGTTTTTCTTTGCTGTTTTATGTATCAACATACATGAATGCATCTTTTAAATTCTGGTTTATTAGCAATATAAGCCTAAGTGCAGAAGGGATTTTACTTTTCTCACATCCTTAAATCACCACCTAGAAGCATGACACCTCAGTTTCCCTTGGCATTTTCAGACTAGGTTTTGCTACAACTTATTTTCAATGTGATGCTGATAGCATGGGACCATCCTAGCTGTTAAAGGCCAACACTCATATTTAGCACTAAATTCTCCTTTACTGCCCCATTATTAACCCTCTAGTACTGGTACAAGCAGTCATGTCATTCTAAAAAAATTATTTTATAAAGCAGTTGTTTTCGGAACCAGCTGTCTTTGTAGACAGGTAAATAATCCTCTATATGGTTTAGTTTGAAGGGCACAAAAATCACTTCCTCTGTGCCTTAAGTCCTCCCAATAAAATCTTCCTTGTCTCCAGAAAGACCTGGGATAAAGCAAATGGTTATCAGAGAGGGAAGGGGGCCATTCCCAGTTACTCAGTGCTGCAGCGAGGTCGGCGCCGAAGGAAATGAGGCCCGGAGGGTCAGATGATGAAACTCAGGACTGAGAACTGTGGAGAATATAAATAGCCATGCTGTCATCATCACACATCATCTACCATGTACTTATGGGGTGACGTTTTTCACTGATGAGACATATGGTCTCTGGGCCTGTGGGAATCATCATGTGATGAAGTGAAGAAACTGGGTAGAGAATGTTCCTTCTGGAGGACAGAGAGCAAACAGGAGACATAACCACTCCTAGTTCTCCCTGGAAACTGGGACTTTATCACCCTCTGTTCCAGCTTTCTGATCTGTATAACAGTATCTATGGTTCTTTACCGCATTCTAGGAGCCTAGAATCACAAACTGTCAGAGAAGGGAGAGATCACCCCTCTCAAAGATAAACAAGTAAGCAGAGGCCCACCTGACTTCTCTACACGGAGAAGGAAAGTGAGGAAGACAGAAGCAGAACAAGGTGGGAAAAGGGACGTGTTAGCTCCTTGAAAAACTATTGGCAATTCACCAAGAATTCATAATTACAGCTGGTGATACACTCACTTTCCCTTTTGAAGTGAAACACGGGTTGTTTAAATGAGGCATGTTTCAGTTCTAAGGTCTTTCATGTTTATGTAACTCAAATATATACTCAACAAAGCAGCCAATAGTAGGACACACGCTTTCCTTGATTTGAGGATTAATGGAAAAATGGCAAAATATTTGTTCTTTTTGAAACATGACTCCATAATAACTTTTAAAGTAAGTTTTGATCTTTTAGCGCATAGCTTAATCCTGAATGCATACTCGTGCAGGGTTATTTAACCATGAAAGCACATAGTCTAATCTTTGCAAGAAGCATAAAAAGGTGTGAGTGTGCGTATATGCCTGTGTGTGCACGCGTCTGTGTGTGCAGGCCCACATGCCCTGGAACCCTGGACACTGGAGTGTGACTCTAGAGTGACAGTAAACAGAAGGCGAGCACGTGAAAGAAGACTGGGAACATAGAATTAACAGTGGTTCTCCTTTAGTATAAGGGTGTTTTAGTTCTTCTTTGTGCTTATGTGCTTTTTTCTAAGAAGTCTATAGTAATGATGGCTAAGAAGTCTATAGTAGTGGTGGCTAAAAAGTCTACTGTAATGATGGCTAAGAAGTCTACAATAATAGAATGGCTATCATTTATTGTGTGCCTGTCACCGTCCTAAGTCTTTTCAAGGTAATAGCTCATGTAATCCTCTCAACAGCCTATTACCCTTGCTTTATAGTTGAGAAAACTGAAGCAAATGGAGGTTAAGTAACTCTCCCCAGATTCAGATCTGGAAAAGCAGAGGAGCTGGGATTCAAACTCAACAGTTCCAGTGTTCAAGAGCTTAACTGCTACAATAAACATGAATTCACTTTTCTTCATAGATGTGTATGGATGTATATATGTGTATACATATACGTGTTTTTGCTAGGCACATACATGCTGAGGCTTGGTACATTTAAACAAATGCATAGCACCTGTAGCTGAATTCCACGCTCTTGTTTGCTGGAGAATAGTCTTCATAACTATTTTCCAAAATACTTTAACTGCTAGGTTTTTCAATTGGACGAAGAAGAATCTGGTACCAGGCAGAAGGCGGCTCTGCAATCCCTCCTACCGTTTGGTTGCCACCTGACTCAGGACAGAAGCGCTCTCAGATTACTACGTGGAGTCTAAAAATCAGATTAGTTTCAGAGGAGCATATGCTGTACAGTGATAGAAATGCAGATTTGAAACCCTCAAACTCCATCCTCACACTCCAAACAAGGAACACTTCCGAAACCTCTCTCCTCAGCAGTCTTCCAGCCTCTTTGCAAACATTTCTAGAATGAAGAGCTCACCCCTCCGAGAGCTCGCCCCTCCGTGTTCTCTCATGGAGCCTCCCACATTGTAAGTGAAGTCTCCCCACATGAACCTGAACTCTCGCGGTACAAGCTCTGCACTCAGGAACTGCACAGACAAGTACATAGTCTAAAGCTGATGAGGTTACCATTTTGCCCAGCTCCCTCCTTCTGAATTCCACCTTTCTCTTTGGGTTCCCACTCCAGTTACCCTGGGAGATAACACAGGTGAAGCTAATATCTGAAAGTAAGACGTTTCAATGGAAAACACTTCCCTCTGCCGTGCTCTGGTGCTGTAATAGTCTGGGGTCATCACAGCCTCTTGAATGTTGTGTTTAACTAGAGGGGCTGAAAGTTAGTGCTGAGTAACGTGCCAACAATGTTGCAAAGGTGCAGGAATGGACAAATACTGCCATAAAATGAATCAGGCCTTAGGTATGTAATATACCAGGGTTCCAGTTCTTCAACCCTCTGACCCCAAACCATCAGACCCAGACCCTGGCCTCCAGCTCCTGTATCTTTAAGACCATGAGGCATCTGAACCTTCAGAACATGGCTGGACCTAACCTTGGCTGCCGCTTCTCAGCGTGTTCCAGCTTCAACCTTGGATTTGCCACAAACCGTGGGTTCTGGCTCTGCTCACATTTGGCATCTCCCAATGTACTGACCCTGGTCATATTCACTGACCTGGATTTTGCCTTCTGGACAAGGTTTTCACTTCTTGCCAACACTTGCCTATTTATGTCATCATTATTTCAATCTCAGGACTGACGAGGCTCATGACCCTGAAGGCTTAACCAGGCAGACGGAATGAAGCCAAACCACTTCCCTCACCTTATTTGCCACCACTCCTGGGTGCGGCTCCCCTATCCAGCTCTACAGCTTCACCTGGTCCTCCCCACTTTGTCAACACCGTCCCCCTGCCCCACAGGCCCTTTCCCTCTACTCCCCAGTTCAAATCCTAGCACGGGGTTAAAAATTCAGGCTCTGGTGCTTCCCTGGTGGCGCAAGTGGTTGGGAGTCTGCCTGCTGATGCAGGGGACACGGGTTCCTGCCCCGGTCCGGGAAGATCCCGCATGCCGCGGAGCAGCTGGGCCCGTGAGCCATGGCCACTGAGCCTGCGCATCCGAAGCCTGCGCTCCGCAACGGGAGAGGCCACAACAGTGAGGCCCACGTACCAAAAAAAAAAAAAATTCAGGCTCTGGAATCAGACTGCCTGGGTTTGGGTCCAGTTTCTCTACTTATTAACTAGGGGGCCTTGGGCAACTGTGACTTAACTCTCAATACTTAGGGTTTTTCCATGTGTAAAATGAGAATTGTAGCAGCACCAGCTATGGGGGTACCACTACCTGCCGATCCGACATCCAGGTCCTTCCTCCTCCTTCAGGTCTGTCCTTAGGCTGCTCTGTGCTCAGACTGACAGACAGAAACCAAAGAAAGCCTCCATTTCTCAGCCAATCCTGCCACTGGGGTGTCTGTATGACACAGTTCTAACCAATGAGATGGAGGGGAAGTCTGAAGTCGGCTGGGGATCCCTAGGGAAGTTTTTCTTTCCATTTATCAGCATTCATTGTTTTCTTTATCTTTCTGCTGGGATGCCAATGAACAGCCTGCAGTGGATCGGCCCTTTTGTACCCTGGGGATAACGACACCCAGAGCCCGGAGCAAGAAGCTAGAAGGAGCTGGAAACCTGATGATTTCTCAAGCACCCACATCAGCCCAGACTGCCTACTCCTGGACTTCTTATATGTGAGGAAAAATAAGTCTCCACCTGATTACGCCACTATGGCCAGTTTTCTGTTGCCTAACAACTTTGTAAAAAGAACTCATGACACATAGCCTTCTGTTTGTCTTATCAAATGACACAATATCTTAACAAGCTACCCTCACCTCAGGAACTGGACTATGGATGCCCTAAGGCTGGGAGAGAAAATGCACTGTCCACAGTGACCTTCATGTCTTGCCTCTTCTTCCCGTGCCTAGGCTGGCCTGCATGACCCCCTCCATCCTGGGATTGATGCAGGAATTGGCAGACCAGGAAATCCTTCCCTCCTTAGATCCTTCACGGCACTATTTTGACACCTTCCGCTCTTGGTGTTAAAACCATATTCTGCCTCTACTCCAGCTATTTGTTTATTTTTTGGTCACCCTTCCAGATTATGAACTCCTAAGGGCCAAAAGTGTGTCTTACTCAGTTTGTATCCTCTGCAGCCACCATCCCAATACCTGGCACATAAAAGTTCCTCAGTAAGTATCTACTACGTTTCATTAAGCTAAATTGCTTTGAAACTGACCAGTAAAAAGGACCAGAAATAATTAGTCAGACACCTGGTTTCCTGTCACTTGTTGGTTGGGTGCAATTTGCTTTCTTTATAGCTCTGCTCACAAAACAAATAAGATTTGTTTCCCTCTACTACCCAGAAATGGCATTTTTTTTTTGTAAAGTATGTCAAAAATTCCAGGGAATCCCAAGAAGGGAAGACACCATGTTTGTAGTATCTTGGTCACTGTCCTTACAATGTGTTTTTTGTTCATTCAACAAACAGTTATTGAGCATCCAAGTGCTGACATTGTTCCTATGTACTGGATATACAAGCAAGCAAAAAAGATAAAAGCAGAAGAAAACCCCTTCCTACCCTTATAGAGCTTATAGTCGGATGGCAGAACAAATGTCAAGTGCTCAGTAGCAGACAGTAGAAAACAGGGAAAGGAGCTGGTCCGTAGGGTTGGCGAAGGCTTCCCTGAGGAGGCAGCAACTGAGCTGCAGTCCAAATGAGGCACAGGAGTGGGGCAGAGACAGCTGGAGGAAGACAGAAGGGCAGTGCAAAGACCGTCAATGGGAGGGAGCACGGCTGACGGAAGGAACTGAGTCTGGATAGCCGGAGCGGAGGGTAAGTGATGAAACAGGAGACGTGCACGGGGGCCAGGCCATGCCAGGCTGTGTAGACCTGTGGGAGCTTGTGTGTAACATGATCGGATTTGGATTTTCAAAAATCACTTTAGTGCACAGTGATTGGAAGGCAGCAAGAGGGGCAGTGTGCAGCCTAGACAGTGCAGAAAAGCTTCTCCAAAGGTCAATCTCTGCCTTTTCAACCATCAGCCCTCTTCTTGCAGGAGCCCAAGGGCTCAAAAAGGACCTGGGACAGGCCACTGATCCACCTGGCCAGAAAAGTTTGAAAGTGGAAGATGGGTCAAACTCAACTGAAAATGTTGTAAGGTTGTTGCCAGACTCACAGCTACCCTCCTAGCTTTCAAGGGAGACTTAAAACTCACGCCTTGCCGTCTTGGTGACCATAATTACTTACTATGTGTGGGTTGTTGTCTTGAGAAAAGGGAGAGTTGTTTTTCCTAAAGTAATGCAATTTAGGGTCACTATGAAAAGTAAAGAAGTGACTGATAAAAGGAGTCAAGAGTCTTAGCAAGATTCTGTGTTTGTGTCAGGGAAAGATATTTAAATTAAGGAATTTGTGAGTTGGCGTGACAGCCTGGGGGAAAACAGATACATAACTGACTTTCTGGCAGGTTCTCAGCAGGCTCCTATCTTTCTGGGTTTCCACTGGCAGAGCCCAGACACAGCCCCTCAGGCCCGAGGCCAGGTAATCATGTGTTTTGATAAAAGTGAACAGAGTATTCCTTGGAGCTGAAGAGTTCAGTCAAAATCTTACTTGCATTTACTCCAAGAAAAGCCTGGAGTTTTCTTTTTTTTCATCTTAGTCCAAGGGCGAGGTTTTCCAGAAAGTCTGAGAAGAAATTTATGCCTAGCAGTTAGAGGCCTATAGGGAAAGAAAACAATACGTTCCTTTTTTTCTGAAGAAAAGTCCAGCAAACAGCCTTGCAATCAATTTCTCTGGCATTCCTAAGCCCTTGGAGGATGCACATTGGCCATTTTGTACCTACACACAAAATATCATTTAGTCCAATACTGATACCACAAGAGCTGAGTCTATATACAATGGTAAACGTTGCTTAGCAAAAAAACTGGCTGTATTCCTTCATTCACTTATATGTTTCTAAATAGCTGAGCATCAATTAAGTAGCCACACACTGCTACATATTGGGGTTTGCAGTGGTATGTCCAGCATCTCTGATTTCACTAGGGTGCCACCAGGGCAAATGTCTCATGAGTTCTGAGATCTGAGTCCCCACGGGTGAAGGCCTTGTTGTGAGCAATCAGGTTAGAATTCCCATCCTGCAAACTCCTGCAAAATATGTGTTGTGGGTCACAACAATGTGAATATACTTAACAATACTGAACTGTACATTTAAACGTGATTAAAATGGTAAATTTTATATTATATCCAGACAAAACTATAACTCAAAAAGATACATGCGCCCCTATATTCACAGCAGCATTATTTACAATAGCCAAGACATGGGAACAAATATCCACTGACAGATGAGTGGATAAAGAAGTGGTGCATATATACAATGGAATATTACTCAGCCACAAAAAAGAACAAAATAATGCCATTTGCAGCAACATGGATGGACCTAAAGATGATCATACTAAGTGAAGGAAGTCAGACAGAGAAGGACAAATACCCTATGATATCACTTAAATGTGGAACCTAAAATATGACACAAATGAACTTATCTATGAAACAGAAACACACTCAGACGTAGAGAACAGACTTGTGGTTGCCAAAGGCAGGGGGGTTGGAGTGGGAGTTTAGGGTTAGCAGATGTAAGATTTTATATACAGAATGGATAAACAACAAGGTCCTACTGTATAGCACATAGGGAACTATATTGAAAATTCTGTGATAAACCATAATGGAAAAAATATAAAAAGGATATATATACACACACACACACCTATATATCTGAATATATGTGTGTGGATATATACACACACACCTATATATCTGAATATGTGTGTGTATATATATATATGTGAATCACTTTGCTGTACAGCAGAAAATTAACACAACATTGTAAATCAACTATACTCCAATAAATTTAAAAAATAAACTTAAACATATACAAAAAATAAATAAATAACTGTCCAGTTACCCATCACCCCATCTTATTTTAATCCATGGGACAGCTCATACTCTGGATTTTTCTAGGTATTTATTTATGTGTTTGTTTATTATCTGTCTCCCCACTAAAATCAGGGATCATGGCCGTCTTATTTACTTCTGCAGCCTCAGTACCTAGGAAAGTGGCTGGCACATAGCAAACACTCAATAACAATTTGTTCATTAATATTACTAAATTGCATCATTATACAAGGCAACATAGCAAATACATTAAAAACACATATTCTGAGTCCAAACCAATGTTTGGGTTCCATCCCTTCCACATTGCTATTGGCAAAATGACAATTTAACCTCTGTCTGTTTCTACACCCTGAAAATGGGAATAGTAACTACTTCACAAGATTGACATGAGAATTAGATAATGTCTTACCTTTACATGTGTATAATATGTGTTAGCTATTAATATTACAGAAAATTAAAAAGCACAAATGACATATAGCCTAACTATAGCCCCTCCAAATTTACTTCTATTGTTTGCCTAAAGGCTTGCACTCACATATTGTTGTAATTCATATGCACATAAGAAAACTAATTTTTATTGAGAACTTACTATGTACCAGTTACCATTTTAAGCACCTTATATCTGACTTATTTAACCTCTGTTGATCATATGAGAAAGTTACTATTACTATCCCATTTTACAGGTGAGAAAAATTGAAGCCTAGAGGGTTTGAGTAATTTGCCCAAAGTTATACAACTAGAAAGTTGGCTCAAACTTTAAAGTTGTGCTCTGTAGACTCTGTTCTTAACCATTAGTAGCATGGGCCTCTCCATATTTTGATTAACTTTTTCAAAAACTTAACATTATAAACAGCAAGGTCCTACTCTATAGCACAGGGAACTGTGTGTGTGTGTGTGTGTGTGTGTGTGTGTGTGTGTGTGTGTGTGTGTGTGTGTGTGTGTGTGTGTGTGTGTATAACTGAATCACTTTGCTGTACAGAAGAAATTAACACGTAAATCAACTATAGTTTAATAAAATAAAATTTAAAAATAAAAAACATTAGTTCATGCCACTAGTTTCATATATCAAAAAAGTCAACATGATTGTCATCTTTTAAAAATAGATTATCCAATTGTGATGACGGAAAGCAGTTTTTTTAAACTGTTGGTGGATATAAATTATTTTAGTTGATCTTAAAAAAAATACTGTAAGCTCACTATTATTAGCTTCACTTTATATAGGGACTCCAAGGCAGAAGTTTCAATGATTCTCCTAACATCACACAGCAAGTTTAAGAGCCAAGTCTTCAACGTCCAGTTCTAGTACTTTTGGTCCTTTTGTAAGAGCTGCTAACTGTCTACATTAATGGAATATTACATGTTTAATATGGCAGACCCTGTTCAGTTCTGAATTAACAACTGGTGGTCGGAATTTGATATTTGGAGCATAAGTATTTCTTACCCCGACTCTAAAAATCCTCTCAACCTAAATCAAGATCATGCAATGGCATTCTACAAAATCAAAGTTTTCTCCTTTTGGTTTCTGGATGGACTTTAAAAGTTTGGTCAGTTTGAAACCATAATGGCCTTCATAGTGACATGGTGGGAGAAATCCTACAAGGGTAATGGATCAACAAGAAACCCAGAATTATAGTTCGGCCTATAATTCTGTAAAGAGTAAAGAAAGCGAAAAATCCAGGCCAATCACTCAAGATAAGGCCCAGTCAATGTCACGAAAATGAAAGAGGAGCAGGAGCAAATGTCTGGATCTTTCTGAGGCCTTTTTAAATTAAAGGAACAGTCATTCATTCAGACTTTGCATTTATAAACCTAGCCCGGAGCTGGGTCCCCCAGAAGCCTGTTTTATGGGGTTAAAACTCACTGCCTAGAGGGAGAAGTACCAAGTGCAGCAAGTAAAAATGCCTGTTGAGAGTGGAACTGGGACAGGCAGCTGCTAAGCAGGCCCCAATGATCCCTTCCTCCTGGATCTCATGGCCTTGTGTAATTTACCTTCCCTTGAGTGCTGGTGGGACAGGGATAAAATATGGCAAAAGTGATGGGATGTTACTTCCAATGTTAGGTTACAAAAAGACTCTGGTTTCCATCTTTCTTCCCTCTCTCACTGGTTCCCTAGCTCTGAGGGAAGCCAGCTGATATGCTGCGAGCTTTCCTGTGGAAAAGTCCATGTAGCAAGAAACTGGGGGAGACCCTCAGTGCAATGGCCAGCGAAGAAATGAATCCTGCCAACAAGTGCATGAGCCAGCTTGGGACCAGATCCTCCCCCTGTTGAACTTTCAGATGAGGCTGCAGCCCCAGCTGTCACTTTGACTGCAACCTTGAGAGAGACCTTGAGGGAGAGGTATTCACATAAACTGTTCCCAGATTCCTAACTCCAGAAACTGAGAAAAAATAAATGTTTGTTATGTTAAGTGACCAAGTTTTGGGGTCATTTGTTATATAGCAATATATTTCTAATACAGAAACTTTGCCAAAAGCAAAGACCCCATTATCTGAGGCTCACTCATTTATTCATTCTCTTAGTACCTATTTATTGAGCATTACTAAGATAAAGTCATATTAGGGACAAGAAGAGTTCCTTGTCTTCAAGGAGCTACGTTCTAGACAAGTCTACAAATATCTAAGAAAGGCAGTAATATTGAAGGTCCAGTCCAGGAAGGCATTCCCAAAGAAATGAATTCCCAAAGAGGTTCTTGACCAGACCTTGCTGGATAGACAGTACTCAACTGGCAGGCAGAGATGGCGATAGGAAAAGCCAGAGAGTGAAGTGGATGGTGGCAGGTAGGAAGCAGGTCTAGACCTCTGAGAGTGTACAAGCTAGTGGAAAAGGCATGAGGAAAAGCAACAGGGGAAAAAGAACAAGGTTCATTCAGAGTTTCCTTTCTGGCCAGTCACCACCAGCATCAGGGACTCTGGAGAAAGAGCCCATCCTCTGCCTGGTCCTAATACTGTATACACAATTTGTTGATCTTGTCAAAGATGGGGGCAGGGAGTGGAATTTCTTCCCTTCAGTTTGTACCATCTCTGAGGTCATTGCTATACTGTTCCATTGTTCCTGAGCTTGAATGAACCATTCATCACTGCAAACGACTAGGGGAAAACAAAATGCACAAAAGGCATTTTCAGATACAGCAGCCTGAGAATTTATGTCTCATCACTTGGAGGTTAGAAACGTAGCTAAAATGATGCATACGTCTCATGAAATGTGGAAGAGAGAAATTTCAGAGTCACAAGTTCAGACCACTAATAAAGATGATTTAATGATGATTGTTGTAGGAGTTTGAATTCCTATTGTATGACAATTGCACATCTGTATTATCATCATTAGACCTTTCTTTGGTTCTTTTTGGAGTCTTTGGGAAAGTCTTATAAGGTTTACTCTAAAAATATTATTTCACAAATGAAGTATTTGAGTAAAAGACACAGGATACCCTCAAACTTCGGCTAATGTTGTTTTCATCACTGGTGTTAATTTAATTTCTTGAGTTATTTAGGTCAAACATTTCTATCATGGAAGTTGTTACAAGTGGAACTGTGTAACCCCAAAATTCATATGTTGAAGTCCTAACCTCCAGTACCACAGAATGTGGCTGTGTTGGAAGACAGGGCCTTTAAAGGGATAGTTAAAGTAAAATGAGGTGATGTGGGTGACGGGTACTAATTCAGTATGACTGGTGTCCTTATAAGAAGAGGAGATTATGACACACGCACACAGGGGAAAGACCACGTGAAGACACAGGAAGAAGACTGCCATCTGTTAGCCAAAGACAATGACCCTCAGAAGAAACCAACCCTGCCAATACGCTGATCTCAGACTTCCAGCTTCCAGAACTGCGGGAAAATAAATTTCTATTGTTTAAGGCACCCAGCCTGTGTGGTACGTTGTTATGGAAGCCCTAGCAAACTAATAACTAGAAGTCTTTATAGTTTCATGAAAGGAATAAAGAGAATTCTCCCAAAAATTTTTAATCATCCTTTCACAGTAAATATATTTAACTCATCTATAAACTATTCGGTATTTGGTATAAGTTATTCATTTAAAAAAAAACTTTCTGTTAAGAAAAGATGTTCATTGGAGATCAATTAGAAAATATACATAAGCAAAATGAAGAAAATAAAAATCATTCCTCCTTTATCAATCAATATTATGATTTATCACCAATGATTTATCCTTGCAGATATATATAGTAATGGTTCAAAATATTCTGATGGAGCATGGACTTTTCCCACAGGACTTTGGTCAAGTTTGGGCAAGCTGGAACCTTCATGAGCTTCCATTTTCTCATCTATAAAACAGGGATAATAAGAACTGCCTTCCTGGGTTTTTGTCAGTTGTACAATATATAATAAAGTACAGTATATAAGCACTTAACAAAGTGCCTGGCACATAGTAAACAAACAATAAATGGTCTGTATATTTTATATAGCCTGCATTTTACTATAACAAGTCATTCTGCACATGCTATTTTTACAGTCTGCTTTTTTTTTTCATGCTTGGTATAGTTTCATTACTAGCTGTTTATGAAATTCTGTTTCTGGGTATTTAAGCACCCCACATATAAGAATATTGTTTTCGGGCTTCCCTGGTGGCGCAGTGGTTGCGAGTCCGCCTGCCGATGCAGGGGACACGGGTTCGTGCCCTGGTCCGGGAGGATCCCACATGCCGTGGAGCGGCTGGGCCCGTGAGCCATGGCCGCTGAGCCTGCGCGTCCAGAGCCTGTGCTCCGCAATGGGAGAGGCCACAGCAGTGCGAGGCCCGCGTACCGCAAAAAAAAAAAAAAATATATATATATATATATATATATATATATTGTTTTCTGGTTTCATGGTGTTTTCATTTGAATACCTTTCTTCAGGCCTCTTGGTGTAGAATTCATGCCGCTTTAAGACTCTTGGTCTTTTAGCAGCCTCCTTGTGTTAGGAAGACTTCCAAAAGCACTGTTGGGGATTGAGAACTCGTTCAAGTTTGAGACGGTGCCAGTGGCAAAGAGAAAACAGAACTGTTCCTGCTGACTCTGCACTGCAGCTGCCAGATGCCTTGGTTAGCTTGCAGAAAGGGAAACAAAATGGAATGGCGAAACGAAATGCTTTGGAGACGACATGGTGGTGGCAGAACAGGGGTTTCCTCCGCTGGTGCTCTTAGCAGTGGTTCTAAGGGTCAGGATGCCCCAGGCCCACATGTCTTGAGTCAGAGCCAGGCCACCCCATGATGCGGTCAGCCTATAGCCTACAGGAGGGGACTCCAGCCGGACTGCCAAGGGTACCGGAAGTCACCACCTCAGTGCCCCTGTACCACCACTACCCCCAAAAGCGACCTCCTCCACCTGAAGCTTTGCTCACTGAGGTTCTTAAAGTGCAAAAACTCAGGACGGTATTTAAACCCAAAGTTCTTAGAATGAATGAGTTTCAAGCCCCTTCCTAAAGCAGGGGAAAGGTAAACAGCTTGAGAGAATACACAGCATGTGTGGGTAAGAAAGATATCAATTCCAAAGCGGAGGCTGGAGGCTGAAGTTAAGTCCTGTTTATCTCCAACTGTGCAAGGGTCATCGGAAGCCGTGCAGGGGGATGGGACGGCGCCATAGGTACTCAAGGTCTCTTACAAATACTCTACAGCTATCACGAAGAAAACACTCCATCCTAACCTGGCATCAGGATATTTCCTAAGGACACGCAGTCCAAGGCTGCTTCCATATAGAAAAGAACTGCTTTTATCCATAAAGTGGCACTTTATGGAAGAGCCTTGGGCTCTACGGAAAACAGGGAGGGAGGGCGGTGAGCTCCCACCTGTTAGCAGCAGTTCTTTCTTCCAGTAGTTCCATTATCACCTCAGGTCAACTCAACAAATATTTGCCAGGCGTCCAGCGTGAGCAGGACATTGCATTAAGGCGGATGTACCGAATGAAGGCTGCTCCAGGGAGCTGGAGCTTGTTCGTGCAGCAGCTTTGGCGCTGGAGGCTGTGAGGAACCCACCCCGCCGTACTCCAAGGTCAGCTGCTGGGCTCCCTGCACTGGAACGGAAGGGTCACTATAATACCACCCACTGGGGCTTTCCTGACCACCAGCTTTTCTAAAGACAAAGTGAGAATCTCTCTAATCAAGAAAAACAATTTAACACGGATCTTGGAATCACCCTGAGAAACACATGTGACTGTTTATTTCATAAGAGAGCGATTTTGTGGCAGTCCATATTCAGGACTGTGTGTCAATGGCAATACATTGCTGCAGCTGGCTATGTATATTTTAATCTTTTTTTTTGCTGGTTTTTCTACCAGAGTTTGGAAGCACAGAAGGTCACCAACATAAACTTTATGCTATAAAGATGCCTCAGCAGAACCCCTAAAATGACACAATTCCCAATTACAGCTAAGCAATTCCACCCATTTTGGGGGGATGCCTGAAGACACGGGGTCTTCATTTCTTCATGTGAAAAATGAGCACTGTGCTGGCCAATGCCTCCCAGGCCTACAGTCACCTTCCAAAGGAAACCGCCACTTGGAGCCCTGTGGAGGCAAACTGCTCCAGGCCAGCAGTCCCAGCTCTGGCTGCACAGTAGAATCGCTGGAGAGCTTTTAAAACATGCCACTATCCACGCTCACCCCACAGATTCTAATTTCAGGGTTCCGATTAATCCTGGATGGGGTCTAATTTCTAAGTCATCACAGAAGATTCTGTTTTGCAGCCTGGGTTGAGAACCACTGCTTCAGACCATTCCATAAGCTGGAGAGATCAAGCACGACTCCACCCCCCCTCCCCCATATGCAATTAATTAATGGGACCAATGTCGAACTCTTAACCCAAGGACAGCCAAGACCTAAGTTGGCCTGGGTCCTCTGAGGTGGCCTGTGTTGGGATCTCCAAGGCAATCCCCATATTCAGAGATTTGCTACAGGGACTCATCACATAGTTGGACTCATGGTTAAGATTTATTACAGTGATGGAGTAAGGATACACAGCCAGATCCTAATGGAAAAAGACAGGCAGAATCTAGAGAAATCCATGCACAGGCTTCCTATGCTCTCTTTCTATGAAGGGACAAACTTGAACACATTACTTTCTCCAGCAATGAAGAAATGTAGTAATATGTGTGCAATGTTTCTTCCAGGAAAGCCCAGTAGAGACAGAGCATTCAACATGTTTACTGGGGACTGGTCACATCTGCACTCTCTGCCTAGCATGCATCAAAATTCCAGACTCCCAGAAGGAAAGCAGGTGCTCAGCATAAATATCCTCGTTTGCACACAGTCTAGGCACAGAGAACCACCCTTCTCAGTTTTGAGAACGGCAGAAACACCCACATACCAGCCAAAGGCCAATCTTGCAAGCAGGCCTTTCCAAAGAGAGCAGTCTCAGGCCTGCTGTGTTAACTCTTTTCTGCACACGGCCCAAAACAGAGATGCTGATTATCAGTTAGATGGGTAGATTCTGTCTCAGGAATTTGCCTTGGGAAATAAGAACAGCCTGAGGAAGTTGTTTTGAGAGGAGAAGCGACCACACACAAAGAGAAGCAAAGATAAGAACATGACCCAGTCACAAGATGGCGATGCTCCAGTGAAGGGCACAAACTCCAGTGCTGAGGATTCAGCAAGGCAGCTCAGCTATCAGATCTCTGTCGGCTCTTCTGCCTCCCAAATCCTGTTGTTCTTCTTTCCCTGAAACCTGTCACCCCAGCCATTCCTGGGTTTCCATGAATATTCTGTGGAGCCACTTTAGAAGTCTGTCCTCCCTATATGTAGCTTATCCTCGCTCCAAACCTCCATCGCTCAGCCAGAGTACGTCTCAATATCTTTTAACGAAAAGAACTCACAAGCTCGCTCATCACACGATACTGACCCAGGACCCTCAGAGGTAGGCAGAGAAAGAGCAACCAACCACAACCTCAAAAAAAGGAAAAAAGGCGTGTGAGTCGTCAGCCAGACTAGGCTTCACAAAGCCACAGTTATTCTTAGCCACACACTGCCCTCCACATCAAGTGGACTTTAGGCTGAATTGGGTGATACCTTTGCAGAAATGATTACAAAGTTTTGGTGATGGAGACCATGAAGATGTGGTCTTTGTGGTCCCGGAATACAAAACAACTAATGGAGAATTGTGGAAAAGTTCCCAGCTCTATGAAACTCATCCAGTTATAACTTGGTCTCACTCATTTAATGTTTAGCTGGACGTATCTATGGACTTCAAAATCATTTTAAACAGTGAAATAACCACATAAATATTCCGTTCAGATGCTGTGAAATTCAAACTTTTAGGTTGAAGGATTAAGACCCTCCTCTATCAAAAGAGCACGAGTTTATTCCTCTCCATTCTACAACCCATCTTTCCAGTGCTAACACTATCACCATTACATGTTCTTCCTATCACAATGGTTGTTGATTCAAATAAATCAGAGAATGTTAGAACTGGAAGAGACATTACCAATCACCTGAAATTCAAGCCTCTGGTTTCAGAGATGAGAAGCTATAGGCCCAGCAAGATTTATAGGCTTATCCAAGGTCTCACAGCTGGCTTGAACCAGAGCAGAACTAGAACTCTTAATCTCCTGACTCCCAGGCTAATTTATTGCCACTCTGGGCTCTTCGTGTTGGTCTTTTCCTGTGCGAGAGAATTCAGGCTCCAAAACTGTGGATAACTTCTGACTATTTTTGCAGCTGCTATCTTTCCAAAGTCTATTATCATTCCCAGAAAATATTAACATTCACAAGGCTGTGGATTTGTGATTGTGCAATAAGTAAATAATACATCGTTCTCAAATGTGCTAATCTTTGCAAACCAAGATCACGTGTTTGTAAATACCAGGAAGCTACACTCAAAATATGTACTTCTGAGTTTCTAAGAACAAGTCAGCACGATGTGCTTTTTGCTAGTTACACTTAAAAGAGAATTTAACTTTCACTCACTCATTTACTTTTAAAACTACGTCACATGACAGTATTCAATTCAAAAAAGGTAAATGTTACCTGTATAACAACTTTACTCAGACGTTAGGCATCAGTTAATCGATCAGTGATCAATGAAGAATAACTTAGTTAACCATTATTAGAATCCCAGCTGTTCCAGGGTTGGGTGTGGTGAAGGGAGACAAAGCAACACAAAGTAAGATACTCTCAGAGCATTTAATGTGCAGAAGACAAAATGCAGAAAGATATTAAAAATGTGCAGAAAAATATTAAAAACAATAAGCACTAGATCATACAGTATATCTTACAATAATACCCCAAGAACTCAAGGACGAGAGAGAATAGCAGAGACAGGATGGGTCCAATTAATAGTTTTCTGACTGGGCATTTGTGATTGGACGTGGTTAAAATAGAGAGCATTTTTGCTCCGAGGCAGAGTAGAAAAGCAGGACAACTTTGATGTCAATCTGATTTTTATTTCTAATTTTTTCATCCACATAATGAGTATTTATTGAGCACATTTTTATGTGCCTAACACTTTGCTGGCCATTGCAAAGGATCCAACTATGGGAGCATTGCTTAAATTCTCAAGGCCTCAGATTCCTTACCACTGAAATATGAAAAGTGTATCAGATAATATTAGGTCCCTTCTAGTTCTTACTTTCTATGAGTCTAACATCTCCAAGATGAAGAAGGAATTCCTGATAAGCTCTTATAATATTAGGTCCCTTCCAGTTCTTACTTTCTATGAGTCTAACCTCTCCAAGATGAAGAAGGAATTCCTGATAAGCTCTTACAATCTGTTTGAAACAACAAAATTTGTGTGCGTGGAAACAGGCATACACAATACCCGATTTTCAGGGGTTCTAAAGTTTTTTGCCCTCCTAACACACAGGAGATTTATAACACATTTCTTTCAGTGGCTCAGTCAGTACACTTGGAGAACATGCCCCACAGAGGGGAGAATCAAAATGGCAGTGGAAAACTAAATAGGTTTGAAAAGTTCTCCCAGGTGATCCAGACATGAGCCCCTCTTCTCAGAGGGGCTCTGCCACCTCTTTGCTCAAGTAAGAATCATTGGATTAAATGTTCAAACGAATGGAATAGTTCTGATGAAATGTGCTGAAATGGTAAAGAATAAAAACTTTCTTCTTTCATTCAAGATAAATTCAAATACCTACTGTGTTCCAGTCATTGTGCTAGGTATTACAAATTAAAAATAAAGAAGCAAACCAGAGGCCCAGCCCTTCAGGGACTTAGAGCATGGTAGCCTAGGTCAACTACAGGACACTACAGGCTACAAATATCAGAAAACCTGACAGGCTTAAACACTAAGGACTGTGATTGGATGATGTAGCTGGAATCCTAAAAGTAGGGCAGGCATCACAGTTGGCTTCATCTAGTGATTCCAATTAGTTGGTTTCAAGGAACCTTGGCTTCAAGTCCCAGCTCGTCACTTACTAGCAACATGACTCCGGCGAGTTGTTCAGTTTCTCTAAATCTCAAGTTCAACATCTGTAGAACAGGAATAATAATTGTTCCTGCCTCAAAGCATTGCTATGAGGATTAAATGGGACAATGGTAATGAAGCACTTAGCCTGATGCCCAGAAAAAAGCAAAGTCTCAAAACAGTTATTATCTCTATCATCATAATTAAAGTGGCTGACTATGTGCAAAAGTGAGACTTAAAAAAAAATACAGAATTTTACAACCCACAGCTAAGCTTGTGAAAAAAGACAAAAAGTTGGTTGAAAAGTGATTTGGGGGCCTCCCTGGTGGTGCAGTGGTTGAGAGTCTGCCTGCCAATGCAGGGGAAGTGGGTTCGTGCCCCGGTCCGGGAAGATCCCACATGTTGCAGAGTGGCTGGGCCCGTGAGCCACAGCCGCTGAGCCTGCAAGTCCAGAGCCTGTGTTCCGCAACGGGAGAGGCCACAACAGTGAGAGGCCCGCGTACCGCAAAAAAAAAAAAAAAAAAAAAAAGTGATTTGGGAAGGATAATTTGCAGAATGTAGCAGAAGTCCTTTCGGAGATAGGAAGATAAAAGGGTGGTAACTGGAGGGAGATCTCAGGATGGAGACAGAACTAGTTATTTTGGAAGTAAAGAAACCTGGGTATTTTTATAGTCTGTGAGGTGGGATCTAGTAGAGGTGAAGAAGCTGAAAATACTAGAGAAAAAGAGAATATTGCAAATTGCAGAGGAGATGGACACCAAACACAGGTGTAGGGATTTGCCTTGAGCAGGTGATATGATGAGAATTTTTAAATTATTCCATTTTATTAAACGCTTACTAGGCCAGGCACCAGCCTAAGTACTACGCATGTTATCTTATGTTAGCCTCACAACAACGTTAAGAAGTACATACTTTTTATCTCCATTGAGCACCTCTGTTCAAATCTAAAACTGAGGTTTGGAAATTGTTAAATAACACCTAGGGCTTCCCTGGTGGCGCAGTGGTTGAGAGTCCGCCTGCCGATGCAGGGGACGCGGGTTCGTGCCCCGGTCCGGGAAGATCCCACATGCCGCGGAGCGGCTGGGCCCGTGAGCCATGGCCGCTGAGCCTGTGCGTCCAGAGCCTGTGCTCTGCAGCAGGGGAGCCCACAACAGTGAGAGGCCCGCGTACAGCAAAAAACAAAATAATGAAATTTTTAAAAATTAAAAAAAAATAACACCTAGTAAAAATGGAACACAGATATGAACTTGACTTTCACACCAAAACCTGTGTCTTGATACCTAAGTTAAATTGAGGTAACAAAATGAGAAGAGGTGCATATATTACATATACTAAAACATCTGTAGCTTGGGGATAGCAATTAGTGGGAGTCTGTACTGGATAGACTCCATATTCTCCAGGAAGTATACAAAATTAACTACTGAGATAGAGGAGTTCAGACAATGTCTAGAAGTCACAAAAGAAGGAAAAGAATTACTGGGGAGAGGCAACAGTCACATAAGAATTTTCCAGAATCAATGAAAGACTTAAATGTTCAGATTTAAGAATCACAATGAATACTAAGCTAAACAAGTAAAAATTAAGCCACACTTAGATTCACCCGGGTAAGACTGCAGAACACCATTGAAAATAAGAAAATTTTAGTATTCAGAACAAAAAAAACCAGATTACCTACAAAGTAACAATTAGACTAAAGCAGACTTCTCAACAGGAAAAAACAAAGACCACAAAATAATAGAAAGTGCTGAGGAAAAATATCTGCTAGTATCATTCAAGAGGAGAGATAAAGTTTGAGCGTGTATGTTTTCAAACAGTCCCTGAAAGAACTACTAAAGAACGTACTTTAGAAAGAGGAAATTGAACAGAAAAGGAATGAGTGGAGAGCAAAAACCAGTATGGATCAAAGAACTTGGTAAATATTGATACTTTGGTAAATATTCATTCACTGTTTGAAATAACAACAATAATAATGACAACTGAAGAGAGGAATTTAAATGAAGTAAAACTAAGATACTTAAAAAATAGAAGAAGGGGAAGGTGATTTAAATTAAAGAATTCTAAAGTCATTATTTTGTTCAGAAATAGTGTAGGCATATCAATTTTTGACTTTTTAGAGTATGTTTCTTTTTGTAACAGTAACCGCTATCAAATTACAATCTCTACTTTTTTTTTTTTTTTTTTTTTGCGGTACATGGGCCTCACTGTTGTGGCCTCTCCCGTTGCGGAGCACAGGCTCCGGACACGCAGGCTCAGCGGCCATGGCTCACGGGCCTAGCCGCTCCACGGCATGTGGGATCTTCCCGGACCGGGGCACGAACCCGTGTCCCCTGCATCGGCAGGCGGACTCTCAACCACTGCGCCACCAGGGAAGCCCACAATCTCTACTTTTAAAGGCAGAGAACTTCAAAATCATGGTTTTAGAGTGAACATAGGAATGGGTGTGACTAACTGTAGGTGTAATTAATTTCTATAGAGAAAAGGATCTAAAGGAAATAGGACCAAATGTTAGTATTTGTTAGTATCTATTATTTTCTGTATTTTTGAAATATTTTGCAATTAATTTTTTTTTAAAAAAAGAAGAAGCTTCTGGTGCTTTTAACTGACAGGTTTTGCTTGATCACATATCAAGCCACAATCGCTGAACCTTCACTAAACAAAGAAGAAGCTGAACCAGCGAAGCTCATATTTGTCTAGCTAGGGCCTCACCACCTGCAGAAGCAGAAGTACATGATATGTTCCTTTCTGTTTCTGTAAGCAATGTGTCCCTGTGAGGCATCTGGACTTTGAGCACGTGAGTCAGGCTCATAGTTACAGCCTGTCTCACCAGGTCACAGTGACCTTTGTGATTATCACTTAGATGCTTCTGGAAGGATCATCTTAGTAGTCTTTCAAAGTCCTTTCCAAGTCTCTGTCAGTCTATGTTTATCATTTTCATGGTCTAATTGGGCAGTTTTCATAAACTGATACAAAGTGTCTTCTGCATGAGCACAGTCAACCTTTACAGCTGTTGTAAAGAGAGTATCACTCTAACTCTGCCTGGCTAGAGTTGGTTGGTTGGTTTTTTAATGGGATATGAGTCCTTTAATAGCAGTCTAATCCCTTCAATTTACAAGAAAGTGAGGGCTAGAGAAATCAGTCTTCTTGCCCAATATCTTACAACTAATAAATGAGAAAGCTGAAAATCAAATTTTGGACCCATCACTATCATCATTCTCTAAGATAATGCCTACATTCCTAAGCTGTTACAGGAAGAAGTATGTTATCTGTGAAGATCCTGAAAGTATCGATCACAATGACATCATGATTTATAGCCACCTGATTTAACCCCAGTAGAACAGCCAAGTGCAGTGCCTCTGGCATTCGAGGCCACACCCCCGGGCTATTCATATCTAGCCTGTGCCTATCCAATGCAGCCAGGCTTCTGGGATCTTCAGAGGTAAGTCCTCCTGCATGACCCCAAGTTGTGAATCCAAGTTGTGAAGAGTTTGAGGAAGACACATTTGCTGACAACACAACCTTAACAACAGCCATAATGTTGTTAACATGATTAGACACACCTCACTGGAATGATCAAAACTGCCCAGGTCACCTGCTGTTGGGTTAAAGAACCACTACCCTGGAGAGGACTCTGAGAAGTCACAAAGGACACCGAGATCTAACCACAGCACTTTTCAAACTTTCACGTGCACATGAATCATGCAGGTATCTTATGAAAATACAGATTCTGATTGAGTGGGCTGGGGTAGGGCCTGATATTCTACATTTCTAGCAGACTTCCAGGTGGTACCCATACTGCTGGTCCCACGGGTACCCTTCAAGTAGCCAGGCTTTTCCCGGTGCACAAAATTCTCACAGGGTCTGTGATGAGACTGTGCTTCTCTAAGGCAGGACTTTGGCGGCCAGGGAGGGTTGGAAGCAGGTGGACTGTGTGAGCAGTATGCACAGAACTAGTCACGTGCCGCCAGAGTTACGGGGGTGAACACATGACCGTGAATGATTAATGAACCTGAAGGAGGAGCCTTCTGGGAGAGAAAGGTTTCTGGGAGAGAAAGGTTTCTGAAGGCTTCTGGGAGAGAAAGGTTTCCTTTTTTTGAGAGAGGTTTTGAAAGTGGCTCTTGATGGTTCATTCACCTTCCAGCCAAGATGGAGTAGCCAGCAGCAGTACCCTCCTGCCGGAAACTACTAAAACACAGGGTAAAAATATATAAAACAATGATTTTCGGACATTGGACACCAGGTTGTGCAGGACAGTAATCCCTGGGAAAGGGGAAAAACTGAAAAAAATAAAACAGAGTGTCAGTGACCTGTGCAACAACTTCAAGCAACGTAATTTTATGTTATTGGGTTAACTGGGGTGGAGCGGTGATAGAAGACAATATTGGAATAGATAACGGTTGAAATTTTTCCAAATTTGATTTAAAAAAAAAGAAACTCAAGATTTAAGAATCTCAATGAGCCCCAAGCACAAGATAAAAGAAGAAAAGAAAGGAAAGAAAGAAAGGGAGAAAGACCAGATCATTATAGTAAAGATAATTTGTCAGTGGTGGAAATCTATAAAATATTTTCCCTTAAAAAGAAGTCTGTATGTTAACCAGCTTTGAAGAACCTGTTTTAAATGAATTGCTGTTCTCCTTTAAGTCAGTACTGCAATGATGATAGTTTGATTTCTGTTTCTGCAGAACTCAAAACTAGCTTGGATATGTGAACAGATCTCATTGTTCTGCTAATGTATTATGCATCTTGGTCACATGTTCAGGCCAGACCAGGCTCAAAAGGCAGCCACAAATTCTGCGCCCATGAAATTATCTGTTTCACCACAGCTACGAATCCTATACTCCTTTCATGTGTGTACTTAGGGGCTCGATTTCCATCCCATTCTTCATTTAGATATACTGAAGGCCGACATGGTCTATACGACCTCCTGCAAACTATTGTGAGTGAAAATATGATGATGATTTTTTCTTACTTAATTGTTCCAAGTTTCACATACCCTTCATGTCTGCCATGTCCTCTCAAGCACTGCTTGCTCCCCCTCTCACAGTTTCACAATACACACCACTTACTGTCCAAGAGCACAAGGAGTATCCAAGAATCCAATGATGAAAGAGGGAGAGAGGGAACTGGACGCTGTCATCAGCCGCCTAGCACCACTGTCACTCTTGGCCCTGCTCTAGCTAACGATTGCTTGTCCCTGCTCTGGGTTATAGTTCCAAGGTTTCAGCTCTTCCACCCTTTGATGCTTAGCCACTTTTTCTGCAAAGGCTTGAAATCATGCCAGAGTGAATGTGTCATCTAGGAGGGGTTCCTGCCTTCAACACACTCTGCCCTGAAACCAGTCTTTACCCAAAATCCTTAGACCCCTGCACTGAGTCTTGAATCCCTTGTCCTCCTGGTAAGGTCTGCTTTAGGGTCCATGCTGTCCTTCCCTGTCAGCAGACTCCAGTTCAGCCTAAAGGTTTCTCTAATCTACCTTTAGCAGGTCCAGGGCATTCCCATTTCTTCCTCATAGGAAGGCCTGATCTCTTTATGTAATTGGTCTCCCCTTCTCCAGAACTCTGCCTACCAAGCGAAGGGCTTGGATAAGGGCTTGTATCATCAGATACAAAACGTTCTGTCCCCTTTCTCAGGATATCAGCTCATTCGAGTCTCATCTTTGATAACTGAGAGAAGGCTACTCATCCTTCTCTTAAGGAGGACTTCATGCATAAAAGTGAAACAAATGTCAATGCTTAGGTGATTTTTTTATCTCTTTCTATAAACATGGAAATTGCTCACACGATATTTTAGAATTCTGCTTCAGCCCCTCACCCCATTATTCAGAATCTCCACCATACTAAGAAAGCAGAAAGAATTCCAAAGGACATATATCTATAGGTGGAAAAGAATCGCACTGCTTTTGTTTGCTTATTTTAATACCAATGATCATTTTTAGACATCAAGACCTTCTAACAGATTCTAATTCCAAGGAATCCCAAGCTCCCTATAAGTCCTCCCGGCTCCTATCTTGCCTATCTTAACATAAATGAGTCCTTTCCTACCGACTTGGGTGCACAAGAATTTCCTGTCCTCCCTGCTCCCAGGCCAGGGCCTCTCTACCAGGGAGTTGTCTCCACTTGTGCCACAAAGGGTAAGCTCAGATGCTTGTAGTTTGGAACTCTTCCCTTGCCCTTCCTGGGTGTGATTGAGGAACAAAAACTAGGAAGGAGACATCCCAGAGAGTGGATGTTTCTCATTTAGATCTAAAAAATCTCTATCCCAATCAACAAGCCCTTCACAAACGACCAATCAGAAAAACTGTTAGTACCTCTAGCATCTAGCCATTGCCTAGGACGTAGTAGGCACCTGTTCAATACTGAATAAATAAATGAACAAATCTGTGCCTTTTCATGTGTCTCTGACTGCAGCAAATATCATGAATTTCAATCACTTAATATAGTATACTTCTATATTCGCACTTTAACAGGAACCTCCCAAAATCTTAAGGCAAAAGAAATTATTATTGCTCCAAAACACCATGGTTACTCTAATAATAGGATTCCAATATTGGCTATTTTTGCTGTCTGAGGATCATTAACACTAGCTTCTACAACAACCAACCCTAAAACTTCATCAAGCCACAGCTGTTTTATTTCTAGTCCACTCACATTCTGATGTTCATTGGGTGGCTCTCCCAGGTGGATTTCTTCTAAGCTTTAACTCAGGGATCCAGGCTCCTTCCATCTGTGGCTCTGCCTCCTGGAAAGGAAAAAGAAGAGTAGAAGATCTAGGAAACGTGAGTGGCTGTATCACTTCTACTAATATTCTATTGTCCAGAACTAGTCTTGTGGTCCCAGCTAGATGCAAGAGCATCTGGTGGGAAATGGGATTTTCTTGTTTGCTCAGGAATTGAATGTATACAGTTTGGTGAACACATTGCACTATCTTTGCCATAGGGGCTAAAGGAGAATTTCATGTTGGGGGGCCAGGACCTCACTAACATTGTAACCTTTACCCTATTTCTCCTATGCCTTTCTCTTCGGTGCAGTTTCATCATGCATATCCCCTCAATCAGTCACTTAGAATATAAAAGCTTTCACTATGATCTGAAAAATTAAACACATTATACAAGTAGGGTTATTCCATGTAAACAGTTTGGTTTCAAAGTCCATGAGTATGTTGCTTATGAGACAAAAATTGTCCGGAGAGTCAGCAAATATTTGCTATTGATGGTGAAAGTGACAGCAATGATTTTCTCTGCCTGATCTCTGGCCTTAACCCTTTCCATCTCAAAACTCTCCCTACAAAGTCCTGCAACTCTTCCCAGTTTCACTCTGTTCAGTTCCCAGTTCTCCTGGGGGAAGTAAAGTCATTTCTACAGCCTCAGGTCAAGCCAAAATGAAGTCTTCTCAAGTCACGATTTTTGGTGCTAATCCTAACCTTCTATAGCTATTCCCTCACTGTCTACTGCTATTCATTATATGTACTTCTCTCTGCATCTAGGTAACTTCTTTCTTACCTATCATCCTCTACAGATCTGTGGGCCTAAGTACCACCTCTGTGTGGCACGATCAACAGCATACATTGAAACAAGGGTCCCTTATCACTACATCCTCAGTGCTTACTATGGTCTCCTAATCAGCTGTTGTCACTGACCACCTCACCAGCTTCCAGAAAGGAGAGGATTCTGTTGACAAATTCTTCTTCTCCACTTCCCAGTTAGCTGTTTGTACCCAGGATCGCCTCACCCTCAAGCCAGTGATCAAAGGGCCTCGGGGAAATCAAAAGGGCTTCGCAGCAGAAGGAGCCCTGATTTCTATCGGCATTGGCTGAGAACCTACTGTTTTCTACACAGTTCTAAGAGCTTTCAATGCATTGTCTCAAGGAATCCTCAGAACGCCTAAAGACTATTATGACTTCCCTTTCACAGGAAGTTCCGTAACTTGCCCAAGGCTCACACTAATGGCGGAGCAGCATCCAGGCATCGTGGACCATGAAGCAGCATCATGGTGTGGATGTGTGTGGAGAGAAACAGGAAGGCGGGGAGGGTATTCCCTCCTCTGTGCTAACGGTGGGACTACATGTGAAGAAAATCTGGGCAGGAGGATGCTAGTGCCCTGCTTCTCCCCCTCCCCCTCCCCCAGCTGCTGCACCCAGAGCCAGGGCCTCCCAGCCGCCCTCCCTCTCTGGCAGGCCCAGCTGCAGTTTCAAATGGCTCATTTTTCAACTCTCAGTACCTAAATGGGTCAACTCCATTCAAAGGGGAAAAGAGAAGGAAGCTGTGTTTTGGCATTTAACCCCAAAAGCATTCTTCCAGCCAGTTTTTCCATTAATAAAACCAGCCCTTTAAACCTCCAGTTTTCAGAAAACTTGTACCATTTACACAGTCACGGAAAGACAATCAGGAAGCCTCATACTCTCAGCACGCCGCCTTTGATTGCTTGATAAGGAACCGCAGAAGACAAACTGCAGATGGGTTCACTGAACTCTTTCCTCGGAAACACAGAGCACCTCGTTCCTGTCACGTCCCTGGTGACAAGGAGGAACCACAGCTCTCCTCACACGGAGCAGCCGGGACGGAAGCTGAGCAGAGGCTTCATCTGCCCCGAGAACCCACGCTGTCACCCCTCATGCTCCTGGCCGTGCTGGCTCAGCTGCTGAACCGCGTGTACACTGTTGCCACCTCCTGGGGCTCCTTTCCCCTCCCCACTCCCAGCCGGATCACTTTTCTCTTGTGCACATTTAAAAAGCACAGTCAGGTGAACAGAAACACAGCAGCTTCTGAGAACAAAGTCAGACTAGAACAGTCTATGTTCCAAACTGAACTTTCTGATCTTTTTGTCTTACTTGCTGTTCAGAAAGGAACTTGCAAACGCCATCCCTGTCCGGTTTTGCTTTGCAAAGGGAGCCAACAAAGTTCATTGAAACCTCCCCACCTTCCCAGGGTCTCAGGCACGGAGGGATGTTGCCAAAATAGGTGTGAGCTCCCTTTTCCTTAAAGAGCTGACTCTTAGAGAAGGTCAGTTAACCACCTTCCTACCGCGACGAAATGACTTAGTTTCAAATTCTTACAAAAATCACATCAGAATCATGGACTCTCGGAGTCTTTTTTGGATGCTTTGGCCACAAGTTTGCTGGCATTTAAAAAAATCAACAAATCTTTTCTGAAGAAAAACAATTCTTTTCATCCCTCTATTTGAGAATTTATTTCAATTTTTCCTAACAATCCCAGTGGAGTTTTTTTTTTTTAACTTTTTATCTTCTATTGGAGTATATCCGATTAACAATGTTGTGACAGTTTCAGGTGCACAGCAAAGTGACTCAGCCATGCATATCCATGTATCCATTCTCCCCCAGACTCCCCTCTCATCCAGGCTGCCACATAACATTGAGCAGAGTTCCTTGTGCTGTACAGTAGGTCCTTGTTGGTTATCCTTTTTAAATATAGCAATTGAAACCAGTGGAGTTTCAATTTGAGAATGAGCAACAATATTTAGGATGAAACTTCTTGTCCACTCTTGCCGGGCAGGTGCTCCCACAGGGGGTCAGGGAACTGGCAGATCCCCTGGGCTTCTTGGCATCTGCCTTCTGACAGTCACTGCAGGACAGGGGCAACCAGTGCTTGGGTGGGGTGACAGGAGCCCTACCTCACCCACCTCCACATCTACTCCCATCATGATGGAGACGCACTGAGATGAGAAGGGAATCATCTAATGCAGGAGGGAATCCATACAACCACATAGTTTATCTTCGTTTTCAGTTGTTCAAAATCTCATACCACACCACACCACACACACACACACGGCCACCCCATGTGTGCCAAACCCACTGAGCTGCGGCTTAGGTTCCACAATTTAAGTAGCAGATGTCACGTACTACCTTGCTTCGTGGTTTATCACGTGTTGCACAGCTGCAGCTGCTCTGAGCCAACAGGACGTCATGAGCTGCTGTGGCACGTGGGTGGGGTGCAGTGGGGGGATGCCCCTCCTCCTTACTACTACGTTATCGAGGACACCTTTTAATGCTATTAGTACAACAGTTTTTAATGACCAGGAGGCCAGGTTGCTGAGTATCTAAGGATCACTGTCTGCATCTCCCTGAGAGGACCCTGTCAGGAAAAAAAAAAAAAAGACAAGAACGGTATCGTATATCAATATCAGGTTTTTGGTTCAGAGGCTACTGTTGCGTAGAAGCCCTATTATGTGTAAGGATCCCCACTTCTAGACTCTTTTTGAGCTATCATTTGATCTTCATCTAGACCGTGATTCTAAGCCGGCACTAGTCTTCATCACGCTCCCCTGGAGTTACTGACTTCCATTCTAGAACGGGGCCGCGGCTCGCCTGTTTCGTATCTGCAGCACCTTGCACACGCAGGGCACACCACAGGGCACTGTCACAGGTGTTCTCCGTTCGCCCCACCCTGCTCTGTGCCTGCATCAGGAGGGGTTCCTTGCCTCCAGCTTCTGGATGGATTCCACCCGTGGAGCGCATTGGCAAGAGACTGGACGGAGGGAGGATGCAGCGATAGAGCCCCTTCCGACCAGGCTTCAGTCTGGCAGGAGGTACATCCCTCTGCCGAAGCCACAGTGGCCACGGGCAGCCTTTCCTTTGGCTGCGGCTCTCACTAGCTCTCACTGATGATTACTCCCTCCCTTTGCCCTGCAGGCCCAGGGTAAAGGCTCCCTCTGCTCTCGTCTTAGCCAGCATAGGGGGTCTGGGTGGACCTACCCACACAGTATTTGCCAAATTGGGAGTCACTGCGTTCTCACACGCTAAGTGCATGTGAAGAAATTTCTAGAAGTAGTTCTCAAACAGTGCTCCCAAAGTTCACTGGAAACTGGGGCTGCAAGAAGTCCCTGCTCTTAATTCCTTTTTATTTATTTTACATAGTGGACTTCCAGGTATGGTTATAATTGCACCTAACTTTTAAATTTTTTTTAAAAATATTGAAAACCACAGATGCATTATGGAATGTAAGTGGTTTGACATCAGAGTCCTCGTCTATCTTGTTCACTGAGAACCCCCAAACTCTGGAGGAGGGTGGACACAGAGTAGGCTTCTGATAAATACCTGTTGAAAAAAACATAAATGAACAATCTGTTAACCCACTGAATCCTCACAACAGCTGTATGTGAAAGATGAGGCGGGTATTTTCTCCCACACTTTCCTAGGAGGAAACTCAGCTTCAGAGACTTGACCAAAGGCAAAGTCGCCTGTGCCCACCATGAGTTTGGTCTCGGTGGTTTATTAAGAATAAATATGCCTGTGCATGGGGGCTGTGATGTGTTCATACCCTTTCTCCCACCCATGTTAAAAGGTGCCCAGAAATGAACAAACAGCAAAGATGACAGAAAATTCGAGTATTTTGTGCAGTGGAAGATTAACAAATCTAAAGTTAGTAACTTGGTATAAAATAAAAAGTCTTTCATCTGATGTGAGGGCAGCCTCATGGTCGCCCTCCTCACCCCCTTCACTAGGTCTGGGACACTGGTCCCCTAATTGCAGTGCTGGGACCTCTTTTACCAGATCCTTTTGGTCTGATGGATTTCTTCTTTTCTCCCGTACCCTTTCTTCTACCCTCAGATTCCTAAATATTTAAGATCCAGAATCTACCCTCAGAATGTCCACTCCCTACCTCAGTGAGAACTGCTGAGCCAGTGACCTAAGCCCCTAGACTCTGCAGAGCTTCTGTTTCCTCCAGGGCAACACCCTTCCTTTTCCCATGCTTCCTCTTCCTCAAGCCGCAGAGCAGAAGCAAGAGCCCAGGGGTCAGAGCTGAACACGGGAAGTGGAGGGGCACAGGTCTCAGCCTGCAGCGGTAAGAGACCAGGAGTCAGTCCAGGGATGGCAGTCTTGGTGAGCAGACCATCAAGCTATTACTTTAAGACGCCTCAGGGCCTGGGCCACCTGCCTCAGGTATAAACCAAAAGATAACTGAGTGGGGGTGGAGAGGTCCCAGCATCCCTGGGTCTATCATCTCCTCCCCCACTGGGAAGCTCACCAGCTCTCCTTAAGCCCAGGACTCACTTTACTCACTCCTAGAGCAGGTGGATGCCCACCTGGTGTGTGATTTCAGAGGAATCAGAAAACCCTCTCAGCCAGAAACCCCACCAACTCGAGGTTTCTTTCGGGTTAATCACCTTCCTTTAAGTCTATTATTAAAGAGGAGAAAGAAGTGAACAGGCAACCACATGGTGCTGTACTAAGAAGAGGGCAGACAGAGGTAGGCTTTGAATCTGCTGGAATATTGGGCCTTTGGGTCCTTGCTGAGGAAGAAAGAGGAAAAGAAAGAGTGTCTGTCAAATTAGCAATCACATATGCTGACATTCCACCTAAAAACAGTAACAGGAAAACCAAAACAATTCTCGAGCTACTCCATGATTTGAGGCCCTCCCCTGTTCACTCCACAGAGGAAAACAAAACACAACGAACACAGCAGCCTGACTGGGATGACTTATTTCATCATGTTGTTTCCTTCCTAATGACTGGTTGATACCCACCCACCGAACTGGGGCGTGTGGGAGATGGGACAAGAGGTCAGTGTGAAATATGAGTATGAACACGTCTCCCAGTTCATTTGGGACAATAATGACCTCAGATATTCTATGAGAGGGTCCCGGTGTACACTGTATCTGATCAGAATGTGTGTTTTAACTTTTAGCTAAGAAAGCAAGGTCATGATAAATAGCCTTGGGAAGGCAGTGTTTTTCTTTCAATCAGGAAAACCGGTTTGCCTTTTACTAGCTGGGTAACTGAGCAACAGTTTTCTCATAAGCAAATGGGGTAATGCTAGTTGACTCACAGGGTGGTGAGGAATAAATCAAGTTAGATAACGTACCTAAGGCTGCTATTAAAATGCCTGGGACTTAGACCTTCAACAAATGGTAGCTTTGAAATGGAGGGTAATTATCAGTTAGAATCCATTAAACCTGTAACCTGCCTTCACTGACCAAGCTCGCTTTAGTTGTCGCTACAAAAAACTTGCAAAACACTCCAAGTGTCACATAGCCTAAACAATAAGATGTTTGTTTGCCCAAGCTGTTCTTCAGGAACTTGGAATCAACGGTGTCCAATTTGAGCTCGAGCCAGTTAGGACTGGTTAAGACCACCAACCCTCCAACTGGGCATTCACGAGCCTCCGTTCCATGACCTTTTGACATCAGAGGGCCCAAAACTCACCCTCAGAAGGTGCTAACACCACCGTTTTCTGAACATGTAGCCCGTGAGAAAAGCCTGTAGCTTAGTTGCACCTGCACAGGACAATGATTACCTCACCTTTTCTTATTTCCAATCACCTTCCCTCACACTCCCCACGCCTCAGCTTTATCCCATGAATATCCCAAGCTCCTCGCCTTCAGGGAGGCCGATTTGAGATTTGTTTTCCCGTTTTCCCACTTGGCTGTCTCATGAATAAACCCTTTCTCTGCTGCAAACCTCAGCATCTCAATGTCTGGCTTGTTGCACATCGGGCAAATGAAACTAGTATGGTAACAGTTTTATTGTTACTTGGGTGTTCAGAGAGCAACCTGTAGGCATGGGACACAGGCTTTGGGAAAAAGTTCTTCTTGGTGAGTTATATGGATGGATGCAGAAAGCTTAGGTACAGGACTTCCCTGGTGGCACAGTGGTTAAGAATCTGCCTGCCAGTGCAGGGGACACGGGTTTGAGCCCTGGGCCGGGAAGATCCCACATGCCGCGGAGCAACTAAGCCTGTGCGCCACAACTACTGAGCCTGCGCTCTAGATCCCATGAGCCACAGCTGCTGAGCCCGCGGGCCACAACTACTGAAGCCCATGCACCTAGAGCCCATGCTCCACAACAAGAGAAGCCACCGCAATGAGAAACCCATGCACTGCAACAAAGAGTAGCCCCCGCTCGTTGCAACTAGAGAAAGCCCAGGCCCAGCAACAAAGACCCAGCGCAGCCAAAAATAAAAATAAATTAATTTAAAAAAAAGAAAGCTTAGGTACAGGTAAGTCCCTTGCACTGCCAGGAGCGCTGGGAAGAGTGGGAAGAGGACCTTATTAGCACAGGAACATGAGGTTCCAGGTAGCAGAAGGCTCTGGTTCCCAATGGCAAGTAGGGGAATCCATTTGGGTGGAGCCCAGATCCCAATCAGTTCCTTCCTTCCCCACCTACACCCTGCCCCTGGCATTGTCGACTCCCACATGAGGGGTACAGAGGCCTCTGGGGACCTCAGGTCAAGGCCAGGTGCACTAAAGGGGAGGAGAAGGACATAGGGAGGGAGTGCCCTGAGGGCTCAGAACAGGGCCTCCAGCTCTCACTCCACCAACCATAGCCCAAAGGACAACTATCCCTGGAGATTCGCTCAGACTTGTCCCCAGCCTGCGTCAGGCATACATCATTCATCTACACGAGCAGGTTATCCGAGTCCAGCCTGCATCTAAGCCTTCAAGAATGCAGGAAAACCTGGTCAGCCTTCCCTCCACTACTTAATCCTCGCCTGGCCCAGGAGCTTACTGATGCAATGCTTCCTTCCTTCCTGTGTCTAGACTTGGGGGACACCAGAGCCTTGGCACAGCAGGGGCCTGAGATGTGGCTGAACCCCTCACCTTGTAGAGGAGGACGCTGGTGTTCTAAGAGTTAGGAGACTTGCCCAGTCACACACCTAAGTGACGGTACAGCCTGGATCGAAGGCGGTATCTCAGTCGCCTCTTAATTATGCTGCATGCGGGTACTTGTCCTGCAGCCCCCGAGAAATGTGATCATTCTCACGGTGTCCTGCAGGGAACACACTTCAAAGTCTGGAGTCAAATCCAGGCTCTAATGGCTGAATGATCTTAGACAAGCCACTGAACCTCACAGAACCTCAGCCTCATCGTCCATTAATTAACATAATAATCTGCACTGGTTTCCTTGAGGATTAAATGAGACAGCATCTAACATAGCGAGTGCGTGCGCCCAACACCAGAGCTCCTCAGCGCTGCTTACTACTGTCATTAATTAAGCTGCGATCGGTCACTGAACTTCAGATTCCTGGAGAAAGCTAGAGGCTCAGGAACCTGGGGAAAGAAGACTCTTCTGAGAAGGAGAAAGCAAAGGCCGGTTAGCTTCACGTCTTTGGCAATTCTCAGGCCCGCTAAACTCAAGATCCTACAGGGGAACTGGGTCCAAGGCCAGAGAACAGAGAGCTCAAAACGTTAAGTTTCTCTGGGCTGTTTTATCACGTTCTTTCTCAAGCATTTAACCTTGGAACATAGGGGACTCAGGGTCAGTAGGAAGAGCACTGAAAGTGACAGGCACAGTGCAGCAGAGCTGTCCTTGGGATGGAAGCAGAATCCCTGGGACGGCGGCGTCCTCACTGGGATGACGTATCTAATAATCCTCCTACAATGACTTCAAACTTTAAAAAAAAAAAAGAGAGACAAGAGGAAGAAAATTAACCCTGAAAATTATTCAATATCAAATTACAGCAACTGATTCTTTGTCAACAGCCATAGAGCTAACAAAACAAAACAAAAGCTGCTGAAACAAGATGGCGTCTGCCCCACTGACGAGTTTTATGCTGGAATTCCAGCTGCTGCCCTATTGACCAAGATACAGTCACACGTTTTTTGAATTATTATTGTCCTAAATTTAACTACCCAAAATGCAAAAATAATCTTTCTTATGGATATTTTTTAAAGGGAGGATTGGAAGGAAAGAAAACTCAAATTTTAAGGACCAAGGCCAACTACTTAAAAATCTGAGTGTTTGTTCTAGAGAAAGATAACCTTGGCTTCACTCTAAAAACTGTGTTTCCCACTTAGAGAAGTTTCTTTAGTGTTTGTTGTAAAGCTGGTTTGGTGGTGCTGAATTCTCTTAGCTTCTGCTTGTCTGAAAAGCTTTTGACTTCTCCATCGAATCTGAGTGAGATCCTTGCTGGGTAGAGTAACCTTGGTTGTAGGTTTTTCTCTTTCATCACTTTAAGTATATCCTGCCACTCCCTTCTGGCCTGCAGAGTTTGTGCTTTGTGATGACCTAGAGGGGTGGGATAGGGAGGATGGGAGGGAGGCTCAAGAGGGAGGGGATGTGAGGACTTGTGTATGCATATGGCTGAATCGCTTTGTTGTGCAACAGAAACTAACAGAGTATTGTGACGCAATTATACTCCAATAAAGATCTATTTTAAAAAAAATAAAAAATAAAAAAAATAAAAATTGTGAATTCAACATTTAGCCCTTTCAATGAGAAAGAAAAGATCAGAAAAGGAAGGGAGCACGTTTGTTCTAATATTTAGCTCTTCTCAAGGTATAACCCACATCTGGAATCATTAGATGTCAAAAATGAGAAAGCGCTTTGTAGACATGGGCTTAGCAAACCATGTCCTCGGTCCATTCCTGCTCCTAAGGACAAACAGTGTGAGTGTGTGTGTGTTGAGAGAGAAAGAAGCTGAGGACTGCATTCAGGGCTCTTCTGATGTCTTACTTCCCTCTACTGGAGAGAGGTCCGAATGTGTGTGTGGTGTGTACATGGTGGGGCTGGAGGTGCGGGTGGGAGCATGGGAAGATGGGGGAAGGGAGAGTGTAAAAGCGGAAAGACTAAAACTTACTGTCTCAGGCTTGAAGAAAAGCTTCCTTATGACCTACTGCCGGCTTATGATCAGGCCCCAGCATAGGCAGGAGCAGCAGACAGGCCAACTCTGACCTCACAAACGGGAACTTCAGTCTAAAAATGCTAATCAAACATTTTCTCTGCAGAATCTGCTGGTAAAGAGTTACCTCCAGCATGGACTCAACTATGAACTCATCTCCCAATGGTCAGGGCCCTCTCTCTGAGACTACTTTATGATCTTAGGTTACAAGACAGGCATTGAAAGGGTGATAATTTTGAATTACCAGGGCCCTAGCCTTGATTGGCACCAAATGACCCAGAGAGACTTCCAAGAAATAGAAAAGTGATCTAAACCAGTTAGCCTTAATCTGGGGTCTTCAGATACTCCTTGAAAGTAGTAAAGAAAGTCTGAGAAATTTAAGACTGTAGTTCAAAAAAAAATGTATCTTTGGATCCCATATATATGTGTTAGCATACAGTATTTGCTTTTCTCTTTCAGACTTACTTTACTCTGTATGACAGACTCTAGGGGCAGGGCAGGAATAAAGACGCAGACATAGAGAATGGACTTGAGTATACGGGGAGGGGGAAAGGGGAAGCTGGGACAAAGTGAGAGAGTGGCATGGACATATATATCCTACCAAATGTAAAACCTATAGCTAGTGGGAAGCAGCCGCATAGCACAGGGAGATAAGCTCAGTGCTTTGTGACCACCTAGAGGGGTGGGATAGGGAGGGTGGGAGGGAGACCCAAGAGGGAGGGGATATGGGGATATGTGTATATGCATAGCTGATTCACTCTGTTATACAGCAGGAACTGACGCAACATTATAAAGCAATTATACTCCAATAAAGATTAAAAAAGAAAAACAGGGGCTTCCCTGGTGGCGCAGTGGTTGAGAGTCCGCCTGCCGATGCAGGGGACACGGGTTCGTGCCCCGGTCCGGGAAGATCCCACATGCCGCGCAGCCGCTGGGCCCGTGAGCCATGGCCGCTGAGCCTGCGCATCCGGAGCCTGTGCTCCGCAACGGGAGAGGCCACAACAGTGAGAGGCCCGCGTACCGGGAAAAAAAAAAAAAAAAACACCACACACACACACAAATAAATTTTGATCAGCCATGCAAAAAAAAACGTATCTTTGGGACTTCCCTGGTGGTCCAGCGGTACGACTCCACACTCCCAATGCAGGGGACCCAGGTTCGACCCCTAGTCAAGGATCTAGATCCCGCATGCTGCAACTAAAAGATCCTGCACACCACAACAAAGATCCCGCATGTGGCAACGAAGATCCCTCGTGCAGCAACTAAGACCCGGCACAAATAAATAAATAGATATATATATTTTAAAAACTGTATCTTCCCTTGCCTACTCTAATGCTACACTTACTAGACTCCCAAGATTTTTTTGCTTTTAGCTAAAATTATGTGAATTCATTTCAGTAATAGAGGTACTAACAGTGACTCACCATGTAATCCAATATTTTAAAAATCCAAGCAGAAATTAGAGGGGTTCCTTACATGATAGATTTTTCACTTCACCAAAATATTCAGCGCTTAAAAATTAGCGTTTGTATATGCATTTCACCTTAACCTTTCAATATACATTGAGTCACAGTAAATTTATAATTACAGTTCTACCAAGTCCCTTGGGAACTGTATTTTCAGTTTAGTTCTGACACAAATATTTTAACTGACAGCTGTTCTGGGTGACTGGCTAGCATCCTTTCTGAATGTTGAGAATTTTAATGAGGATAAAATCTAAATCTGAAACTATCCCGTCTCTGCACGAGTAAATGGACATCCTCTTCCTTCTCCTCCATTTTTACAGTGATTTTAAAAAAGTTTTTACATACAAAAATCTGTGCATAATTAATGTGTACCATTTGCGTTTAGAGATAAGCATAGTGACTTTAAACAGCGATAACATGTTGACGAACTCAGAATTTTTTCATGTAGATTTCTATTGCATAAAGTAAGGTATAGCCATAATTTCTAAAGACATGTACAAAGAGGACGAAGGGCATTGATGGAACAGATGTCTTCCCTCCCCTTCTCCCATATGCCCAGGGTAATTGAGATTTGTTCTAAAGTCACTCCTCAAGCAATTAGATTCTACGTAAACTTGTAAGGGTTGATACATGGTCAGCCCAGGAGACGTCAGATTGTTCTTTGTACTTTGTTGACACATCAGCAAGCTGGAAATTGTCCTGAGTAGTAGCTTTGGCATGTTCTAGGTCTGGGCCAATGAGGACCGCAGCCAGGGTAAACCCTTCTTGTTTAAATGGCGGTATCTCATTCCCTAATGACCTTGCCTGCCAAAGGAGCTAGAGGCCTTGATTTCTCAAGAGAGAAGATGCTACATATGGCGGATCTAAGCTACTTTCTTTTTCTTGGAGGAAAACCCTTGTGAATTTTGAAACACATAGCTCAGAAAACTCCTATCTGGGAAGTAATGTTTTCTATTAGCATCTATTACGTAGCCTGTTGTAATGTGTTAAGTAAAGGAAATGAGGAAATGATGGTTCTTAATCCAAAAGCATAATAAGACAAAGAATGTATACAATGTCCCACATATTTCATAGAATAGCAAAGAATCCTTGGTCTTTTCTGGGACTTCACAGTTAATTCAACAGGATGATTGCTATATAATTATAAAACCCTGCTGATTTATTTAGTATTCTCTTGAAATCAGACCTTGAGTTAAGCACTTGGTGCAAGGAGTTTATCTGAGAGGTGATGCCAGAAAGCAGGAACCAGTGATCTGGGAGAGTGAGACAGAGAAGGAGGGAGAGTTCAGGTGAGGGTGCATTATCTGTCTCCCTGTCTCTGTCTCTCTCCCCTCCCCTCTTTTCTCTCTCCCCTCCCCTCTTTTCTCTCTCCTCTTTTAGATCACTCTACAACCGATGGCCATGTGAGTGAGCTTGGAAGAGGAGTCTCCAATCCCAGTCAAGTTTTCGAGGGCTGCAGCTCCAGCTGACAGCTTGACTGCAACCTCATGACAGACCCTGGGCCAGAACTACCCAGCTAAGCCACTCAAAGGTTCCTGAGATTCAGACACTGCGTGAGATAATAAATTTGTTGTTTTAAGCTGCTAAATTCTGAGGTAATTTGTATTGCAGCAAAAGATGACTAATACAGTGTTAGTATTAAGTAGAATATTAAGTGGTAATCAGATATCCGATTTTCAAAGAATACTTGATGACATGAAAAAGTGATGAGTATATATTAGGTGGAAGCAGCAGAAGCAGAACCTGTGTAGTGTAGTGTGCAGTGTGCTGCATAAATGTGGTTTTTGTCTGATTAGCCCATGTCCATCCCCTCTTTCTTCCACTAACAGAATTTCCCTTTCTCATAGGAAAACAACTCCACGTGTTTCAAGCGGTGCTGACTCCAAACCGCATAGGCCAAACAAGTGAATCAGACCAAATTTAAGTTCCTCATTCCCTTAACACCTGGACTTTTTCTTCCTAGAGTCGTTAAGGGAGAGAAGGGCCTTAACTTCCAAAAAAATTAAAGATGGCAAAGGTAGCAGATGCCCTGGATTGAGTGGTTCTCCAAGTCAGAACCAACCTTAGAACTTTCAGGAGCCAGTAAACTCTTTTTGCTTAACTGGGATTGGGGTTCTGTTGTAATATACAATATTAGCCCAAATTTTTATAAAAATAAATAAAATTACTTGCAAACAGAGAAAATGGTAGAATCTACAAAATCAATGAACTTGCTGCACCAGAATTTCTAAAACACAGATTCTCAGGCTTCACACTTGGGAACTTCGACTCAGTAGTTCTGGATTAGAGACAAGAAGTGTGGATTCTTAACAAGCTCTCCGTATAATAATGATCAACAAACAGCAGTGGAAACAACTGAGCCTACAAGACTAGATTATAGTGAATATTTCTTTTCCTCTACACGTATTTTCCAATTTTATAACGAACAAGTATTATTTGTGTAACGAGTACATTTCTTAAAAGGACAACTGTAACTTAATAATGTTTAATTTTTGACCTGAAACTTTTATTGTGAGGAATCACATACCCCATTGGTTAATAGATCAGCAGACACAAAATACTCAGACATGTATTCATTGTGATAGTAAACATTTTCTTGTCTCTGATAAAGAGTACGGTCCAGCTATTGGGGCAAAGTATACAGCAGAAGGGAGAGAGAACCCAGCTCCCCAGGGCCTTTCTTATCTCTCAAAACGTGGATGAGGGTCACACCAGATCAGGGGAGTCTTGAATCTCCTCCCACTCAGGCTTCTATTTCCTGCTAATGCCAGAAGCACATCATTAATATCCTAACTCCAGCCCCTTCCCTACAAGACAGAGAAACTTCCCCATGACTGTCACACAGACTTACTATCCGTCCTGGTCAGATTTCTTCTTTTTAAGAACCCTCAAGAGTTCTGCTACTGCCCAAGGGACTTCTTGCTAAGGGCTGACCAAGGCAGCAGACCTAACCAACGCCCATCTCCACGATGTTTAAATCTGTGTTTTGTCTACATGCTGATTTTAAAAATTGAAAACAAATAAGGAACACTTATGTTGTTATGCCTATGTAATATTGATCACTACAAGGCCAAGCCATGTCCTGGGATTGCAATTCCTTCTCTCACGTCCAAATGATCCTGAAGTTTAGATCTAATGGCTTTTCCCTTCTTACAGGCTATTCATGCCTCAAAAATCATCAGCATTTTTGTCTGTTTGTTTGCTTCAAATTTGGACCTTGGCTTTAGGATGTAGTTTTTTTTTTTTCCCCACAGAGTTTCTAAATACTCTCTTCGTTGATCTAGAGTTCCAGTCTCCCTTATATCCCACATATGCTGCCTACATGCTTCTCATATCCATTTCCTTCTAGGACATCCTCAAGTAACTTCTCCAGAAATAGTGCATAAGAAAAATGTCTGAGCCACTGAATGTCTGAAAAGTCTTCGTTTTTGTTGACAATGATTCATATTTTGTCTGGCTATAAAAGTATAACTTCGAAATAATTTTACCACTAGTTTTCTCTTGAATAGGAGGACTGAGTAAAAGCTCTGTGTATATATAGCAGAGTTTATCCATTAACAAGATTTTAGAAGGAAGGATGAAAAACATAACTGATTACTCAGCCATAAAAAGGAACAAAATTGGGTCATTTGTAGAGATGTGGATGGACCTAGAGACTGTCATGCAATGGGAAGTTAAGTCAGAGAAAGACAAATATCATATATTAACGCATATATGTGGAATCTAGAAAAATGGTACAGATGAACCGGTTTGCAAGGCAGAAATAAAGACACAGAGGTAGAGAACAAATGTATGGACACCAAGGGGGGAAAGCAGGGCAGGGGGATGAATTGGAAGATGAGATAGACATATATACACTACTGATACTATGTATAAAATAGATAACTCATGAGAACCTAACGGTATAGCACAAGGATCTACTCAATGCTCTGTGGTGACCTAAATGAGAATGAAATCCAAAAACGAGGGGATATACGTATACATATAGCTGATTCACTTTGCTGTACAGTAGAAACTAACACAATATTGTAAAGCAACTATACTCCAATAAAAATTTTAAAAAAAGAAAAAGAAGAAAAACGTAACTGAAAAGCATTGACACACATGTTAGTAGCCCCCAGTTTTCCTTGCATGCTCAAATTCTTTAGGGAAAAAACCTCTCAGTTTTTATTCAGGACGTAAATTACAGCTACCTGCTCTCAAATGGAGACATAAGAGAGGGAATGGGAAGCCAGTGGGCACAGGCTTTCATAGGCAGACTTTTAAGTAAACACTGTGCTTCAGCACCCCCTTCTCTACCTGCTAACAAGGTCACAACTTTTGGGGGTTTGCCATGGCAGAAAACTCCCTCTTTCACTGCATTTTCCCACCTTGGGTTGCAAATTCCTCCTCTCTTATCTTTCCCAACTTGCAATAGTAATTGAAATATTTCATCTATTGATACCTCCATTCCATTATCTTTACTTTTTTTTTTTTTTTACATATGCTTGTTGCTTATCTATTTTTTAAAATTTATTTACTTATTTATTTATTTATGGCTGCATTGGGTCTTCATTGCTGGGCACGGGCTTTCTCTAGTTGCGGCGAGCGGGGGCTACTCTTCGTCGTGGTGCACGGGTTTCTCATTGCGGCAGCTTCTCTTGTTGCGGAGCATGGGCTCTAGACATGTGGGCTTCACTAGTTGTGGCACGTGGGCTCAGTAGTTGTGACTCACGGGCTCTAGAGTGCAGACTCAGTAGTTGTGGTGCACGGGCTTAGTTGCTCCACAGCATGTGGGATCTTCCCGGACCAGGGCTTGAACCCGTGTCCCCTGCATTGGCAGGTGGATTCTTAACCACTGCACCACCAGGGAAGTCCCTTTACTTTTATTTATTTGATTTTTTAAATTATTTGTTGGCTACTAGTTTAATGAAGCAATGAAAAGAGACAAACATATATCCTCAGTTTGCCATCTTGAGTAAGAATCTGCCTTCTTTAGGAAGAGCTTTTAAGGTTGGCAAGAAAAGGAGCAACTACTGTATAGACTCTAGTGACACATCTTTTAATCAAGGGCAAAACTCACATGATTTGGAGCAAAGATGAGACATCCTTTTTAAGATGAAGATGGAGATGAAGACCAGCGATTAGCTAATATCTAGGCTCATACATATCTACTCAAGATATTAGACAGTTCCAGCTATCCTGGTCTATCTGAGAGCCTGGGGCCTCCCAATTCCAGCTTGGATGACCAACCAGCCATCACACAGACCTCTTTGACTCCTTTAATAAGGAAGAGGGGGAGTTTAAGATATTTGAGGATTTTCTCTACAGTTTATAAATTATTTCTATTAAAAAATAAACGTTATCAGCTTTAAAAAGACAGTTATAACTATAAGATGTTTTAGATAAGCTTCATGGAAATCACAAAGGGAAAACCTGTAGTATTTGAACAAAAGATACAGAAAGGAATAAAAGCATACCACCAGAAAAACAAATCAAATCACAAAGGAAGACAGCGAGAGAGGAAGAAACAAGAGAATTATCAAATAGTCAGAAAATAATTAATAAAATGACAATAGTAAGTCTTAACCTATCAACAATTACTTTAAATGCAAATGGATTAAATTCTCCAGCCAAAAGAATAGAACGGCTGAATGGATTTTAAAAACAAGGCCCAACTATATGTGCCTATAAGGGACTGACTTTAGCTTTAAGGACACACATAGGCTGAAAGCAAAGAAATGGATAAAGATATTCTACACAAACGGTAACCAGAAGAGAGGAGGGGTGGCTATACTTATAGCAGACAAAATAGACTTTAAGTCAAAAACTGTCACAGGAGACAAAGAAGGTCATTATATAATGATAAAGGGGTCAATTCATCAAGAGGGCATAACAATCGTAACTGCATATGTACCCAACATAGGAGCACCTAAATGTATGAAGCAAATATTAACAGAAATGAAGAGAGACATACACAGCAATACAATAATAGTAAGGAACTTCAATACCCCACTTTCAACAATGGATAGATCATCCGGACAGAGAATCAATAAGGCAACAGTGGACTTGAGCAACACTACAGACCAAATGGACCTGACAGACACATAAAGAACATTTTACCCAACAGCAGCAGAATACACGTTCTTCTCAAGTGCAACACAGTACATTCTCTAAGCTAGATCATATGTGTTAGGCCACAAAACAAGTCTTAACAAACTTAAGATTGAAATCCTATCAAGTATCTTCTCTCACCACCATGCTGAGAAACTAGAAATCAATCACAGGAGGAAAATTGGAAAATTCACAAATTTGTGAAAATTAAACAACATACTCCTGCACAACATATGGATCAAAGAAGACATCAAAAGAAAAGCAAAAAAATATCTTGAGACAAACAAAAATGGAAGCACAACACATGAAAACTCATGGAATGCAGCAAAAGCAGTTTTCTAAAAGACAAGTTTATAGCAATGGAAAACAGAATGAATGTTCCTCAAAAAATTAAAAATAGAACTATTATATGATCCAGCAATCCCACTTCTAGGTATTTATGTAAAGAAATTCAGATTAGGATATTGAAGAGACACATACACGCCCATGTTCATTGCAGCATTATTCCAAATAACCAAGATATGGATATAACCTAAATGTCCATCAACAGATGAATAAAGAAAATGTGCTATATATTCTACACATGTGGAACATTACTCAGCCTTAAAAAAAAAGAGAAAAATGAAATCCTGCCATCTGTGACAACATGGATGGACGTGGAGGACATTATGTTAAGTGAAACAAGCCAGACACAGAAAGACAAATGCTCTATGATCTCACTTACTTGTGGAATGCAAAATAGTCAAATTCACAGAAGCAGAGAGTAAAATGGTGGCTGCGGAGGGGGGGGGGGGCGGGGGGGAAATGAGGAGGTGATGGTCAAAGGGTACAGAGTTCCAGTTATATGAGATAAATAAGTTCTTGAGACCTACTAAACAGCATAGTACCTACAGCTAACAATACTATATGGTATGCTTAAAATTTGCTAAGAAGGTAAATCTTAAACTATTCTCACCCCCCAAAATAATGATGATGATAATAATAATAAAGAGGGCGAGAGAAAACTTTGGGAAGTGATACATACGCTTATAGACTTGATGATGATGGTTCCACAAATGTACACTTATCCCCAAACACACCAAGTTGTATATATTAAATATGTTTGGAGTTTTACATGTTAATCATACCTTAATAAAAAATGTTAATACATAAATAGGTAATAAACAAGAGTTTTTTGTGGATTCATCTGTTATGGTTACTGGATCGTCTAAAACAAAGGGGATGACTCTAGCCCTGAGGAAGGAGGGTGCAGGGGGTTACATTCCTAAATGAAGTTTTAAAGAGACCTCTGTCTTCAAAAGTCCACCCACTGCTCCCTGCTTCTATGAGCATGTCCAGATTTTAATAATTCTTAACTCAGCCTTCTATTCAGTTAAATCATTCTGGATAAAACCAAATGAAGTCCTACTGACTTTGCTTTAGAAAGAAAACTATAACCCCAAGAACTGATCTGGGAATAATTCTAGAACTCTAGATAGGAAGCATTTAAGTGTAATTTGTCCTGATGAAATTATCACATCTTAGAGTTGAATTTCCCTCTCATTTTGATGCCTAAGTTTAATCTTCTTTGGCTGTAATACTGAGTGGTGAACATTAAACACTGTTTACTCATTCAGTATTTTTAGATCACACATACCGAGTGATAACTGCTGATTTTATGCATATGTATCTTATATTCACAAATCAGAGGAAGCTACTTCATGGCTCCATTGTTAGGCAAATTAGTGAAGTATTAGAAGAACATTCCCTTCTTCTAAAATTTTCTTTAATATTTTAATTTGAAAGTAAAGTTTAAAGTTATATATGGAAAATAAAACAAAAAATTCTAAAATACGACATCTGAACTATAAATGGATGCTGCAGATTTTATAGAAAATGCGGATGATAACAGTTACATTGTAGGGTTGTTGTAACCTTTAGAATAATTATAGACGTAAACATGCTTCTTCAGTCGTAAAGTGTGACACAAATGGAGAACATTATTGTTAACTGCACAGTGATTGGGCTTCTATGGAAGGAAAATTTTTGTAAATGACTGCAGTGTACCAAGCATCACTGGGTTCAGATGGAGGTAAGAAAGCTAGGGAGAGGCTGAGCAGAGAGGCAGCACCCCTAGTTTTAGAGATAAAACCCATTTACCCCTCACTTTTCCCTGGTCTACTCACCTTTGCAAGTAAAACTCATCAAACTCAAAGCCAATGGGATGGGAAACCACAATCAAGTATCAGAAGGGCTTCCACTGGTTTAATCCATTTCTTGGAGGGGTCAGTCAGGTGGAGGGGTGAAGCACAGGCTACCGATGAATATACAGTAAGAGCCTTCAACAGACTGTTCTCACAAAGGCCAGTTAAGGCTGTGGGCAGTGTAAAGACAAAAGCAAATTAAAAATAAGAGGCTTACAATGAGGTATCTCCTCACACCGGTCAGAATGGCCATCATCAAAAAATCTACAAACAGTAAATGCTGGAGAGGGTGTGGAGAAAAGGGAAGCCTCCTGCACTCTTAGTGGGAATGTAAATTGATACAGCCACTATGGAGAACAGTATGGAGGTTCCTTAAAAAACTAAACTAGAACTACCATATGACCCAGCAATCCCACTACTGGGCATATACCCTGAGAAAACCATAATTCAAAAAGAGTCATGTACCACAATGTTCATTGCAGCTCTATTTACAATAGCCAGGTCATGGAAGCAACCTAAGTGTCCATCAACAGATGAATGGATAAAGAAGATGTGGCACATATATATACAATGCAATATTACTCAGCCATAAAACAGAATGAAAACGCCATTTGCAGCAATATGGATGGACCTAACTGAAGTAAGTCAGACAAAGACAAATATATGATATCACTTACAGGTGAAATCTTAAAAAGTGATACAAATTGACTTATTTACAAAACAGAAATAGACTCACAGATATAGAAAACAAACCTACAGTTACCAAAGAGGGTGGAGAGGAGATAAATTAGGAGATTGGGATTAACATATACACACTACTATATATAAAAATAGGTAAATGACAAGGACCTACTGTATAGCACAGGGAACTACACTCAATATCTTGTAATAACCTATAATGGAAAAGAATATAAAAAAGAATATATATGTGTGTGTATATATATACATATATGTATATATATATATATAAACTGAATCACTTTGCTGTACACTTGAAACCAACACGACATTGTAAATTAACTATACTTCAATTAAAAAAATAACAAGAAGCTTAATTCTCCCAGTTGAAAAGAAGGGAAGAGACATCTTCTCCTTCCCTTCTCTTAGAACATGAACTTTAGAAAACTTATCATTGTAAGTTCTTTCTCTGTCTCTTTGTAATGTGTACAAATTTTTAAAAGCTAAATAAGCCTCTTGTCAGTTTTCCGACCCAGGAATGTCTTTCTCAAGGACCTCTTGGAAATGGAAACATCAAGAAAGATAGGGCCCCCGTCCCTGTGAGAGGCTAGGAGCCCAACTTGAGCTGGTGCCTTGCTTTAAATTGTAAAACTTCATGTCATAAAGTTTGTTTCTCCTTTAGGTAAAGCCAGTTAGCTAACACAGATGGTCATCCCAATTCCCAGGTAAATTTAGGATGAACTATGTGTGGCAAATGGTGTTAATTCCTCTTTCTGAGGACTAGTGTTTTTTTTTTTTAATTTAACATCTTTATTGGAGTATAATTGCTTTACAATGTTGGGTTAGTTTCTGCTGTATAACAAAGTGAATCAGGACTAGTTACTGTTTACCTAGAAAACATTTATGTAACAGGTTGTATCCACTTGACTATATAAGAGGGTAAGATTTCCTTCTGTCTTGGCAATCTCTTAGTGGATTGCCTGGGATGCTCACTGAATTCTCGTTTAATGTTTATTCAATAATAAAACTGTTTTCTTTCTCTTCTACCTTTGTGGAGAGGTTTTTTAGCTTGAGAGAAGATTTTGTTTTTAATTACATTTCCTCAACAGCAATTATGTCTGTACACGTGAGCAGTAATTACTTAGCCTCCCTCAGAAAATCACATAACACAAGATAGCCATTCCTATGAACTGCCGAGGCAGAAATTGATCTGGAGAGAATTCAAATGGTGGCATGAGTCTCACAGAGCCACATAAACAAGCCGTAACTGTTATCATGTAGCCATCATGTTATATGATTGTGTTTTCCTCTATCAGATTTCTGTGAAATTTAGGGATAAGGGGCAGGAGATTAAAATGTTTCAGGTAAGTGGGCTGTGGACAATTCATGAAGACCAGAGGGCAGGAGGTTTTTTTTTTAAAGTTACAAATTCTGGGTTGTTCAAGGGGATGGGTTAAATTATAAAAGAACATTTATTTTAGAAACATTTTGAAAACAGAAAAGTGTCTACTACTCATGGAAAACTGTTGTTAACATTTAGATGCATATCTTTTCAGTCTTTTCTCCTTGCATAGTCTTGAGCTTGTTTTTGTTCTGTTTTTGTTGTATAGTTGTCATCAGACTGTGTATACAAGTATATACCTTGCTCTTCATTTTTCTTAACTAAACATTGACATGGGTCTTGTTTCATGTTTCCAAAACTTCATTGTACCTGCTTGAAAATCAACTGAGTGAATGTAGTAATAATTTATTTAACCATTCCCCCATTGGGAACACTCGAGTTATTTTTAATTTTGGTATTTTTCAATACCAGAAATTAAACTGGAAAGAAAATCTGCATGCAGAAAGCTAAATCTTAGAATATATTTACAGAAGTCAGGTGCTTTCACCAGCAATTTTCATTCTTTTCTAGTAAAAGGAATGAGTTTAGTATGTGTCTTGTAGTCACGATTTACTCATAAGGGAATGATCATGCATTTCTTGGGTATTGTTCTCCAGGTTCACAAAGCTGGTTCTTCACAAGTTTGACTTACTAAAGTGACATCTGGCGTTTTGATTTGATTTAACAATTCATTCCAGGGAAATCTTAAAATTTGCTGTCTCCAGTGGATGTCAGCAAAGCCCTAAAGCAGCCTCTCCAACCCTCCAGTGAGTGCAAATCACGTGGGAATCCTGATAAAATGCAAATTCAGTAGGTCCAAGTGTCTAACCAGCTGCCAGGCGATGCCTGTGTTGGTGATCATGGCTCTAAAGTGGTCCTGCTCCCTCGCCTGCTGCATACTGGGATCACCGGGGAGGCTTAGGAATTTTTAAAGCCCCCCTGGATGATTCTAATGTGCAGCCAAGGTTGAGAACCACAGCTTTACTCACACCGCAACCGCAAAATGTATACGTCACAGAGCTCCAGCCTGATGAGCCAGCGAGACTCTAGATACTGTCTTGTCCTCCCCAAAATTTCACTTGGTAGGTGAAGAAACTTAGCCCAAAGATGATAACACACTTGATCAAGGTCATACCGTGGTTTTAGTTTAGTACAATGTCCACTAAAACATAAGCTAACTGGGATATTCTATTCTCATCCGTATGCTTTAATCACACTCTCTAATGGGATTCTTATGGCTAGTACCTCAGCTGAGGTCAGTCCATGTTAATTTACTTTTCTTGGGGAATGGAGATGTAGAGGGTGTGCTTGAGACTCTCCTCCTTCACAAACAGGGCAGAGAAGGTAAAGAGAGAGAGAGAGAATAACTCCAGTAGATCCTCCCTTAACCCCATCTTGAGAAGGAAGCACGTGGGTGTGTCCTTTGCCCTTGAACTCTCACCCAGAACACGGCCCCACTACCTGTAATAGTCCATAGATCTCAAAAACGACACATCAGCTGCTTAGATTGTTACACCAATAACTGGGGCGGGACACATGTGGAGCTCCTGAAGGCTACATGACCAGGCCAACCAATTAGAAGTTCACAGTGAAACTTCTGGACAAAATGGGGATCTGAAGACCAGCCCAATCTGCCCAGCAGAGTTGTTATGCTGGACCCAGTCAATGGGCTCCATTGCTTCTATCCAAGCTAAGTTCTCAGGCAAAAGTCAGTCCCTTCTGAGTGCCCCTGCTGGGAGCAGGGAGCAAGCTCTGTCCTCCAAGCCCTGTATCTTTGCTCTTAAAAATGAATTCTGAAAGCAGAACCATTCTGCAATATCTCTCAACGTTAGCAAGCGAAGATGCCTCTTTAGGCCCTTCATCCCCCTCCAAGTGCTACTTCATTTCTCAGCTCAATAGAGTTGTCTATACTTGTATCTTCATTTCTTTACTTCTCATTGTGGTTTCAACCCACACTGATTAAGTGTTCACCCCTACCACTTCCCTGAACTTGATCTTGTCCACAAACCGGTGGTCTCGGTCTTAATTGACCTATTGAAGCATTGCTGAAGCAGATAATCACCCCCCTTCTCTTGAAAACTCTTCAGATATGACCCCTCCTCCTTCTTCCAACATCTCAGGGCTCAGCCTTCAGCTCTCTTACGTATATGCTTTTCTCCCCTTGGATGGTCTCACTCACATCCAGGACTTTAAATGCATCTAGACACTCAAGAATCTCAAATCCACACCTTTATCTCCGGTCTCTCCCCTAAATTCCCAGGCCATATCTCTAGCTGTCTATGTTTGGTGAGCGCCTCACCCTCATCAGCCCTCCCTCCAGCCTTCCTCATTTCAATAAACATTCCCCTGCTTTGTTAGACTCAAAATATAGGAGACTCTTTTTCCCTTTCCGCCCACATCCAATTCATCAAATTGGATTCAAACTTCCAAACCCACCACCTTTCACCACTTCCATTGCCACCATCTAGACCAAAGCAACCACCACAGTCCACCTACATCACTGCAATAGTCCTACACCTGGACTCCCTGATTCCTTTTTCACTCCTCAATGGTCAGGTCTCCAGAGAGCAGCCAGAATGCTCTTCCTAAAACGTAAATCAGATCTGTCTCACCCCTGCTTCGATGGCCTCTCATAATACTTTAAATAAACCCCAAACACCTTATCACATCCGATAAGGTCTAAAACATCTGGCTCTTGCCTATTTCTCCAGCTGCAACTCCTTTCATTCTCCACCTCATTCCCTGCAGTTTGGCCAAACTATCCTGCTTGCTTTTCCTAGAACGAGCCAAGGGACTTCCCTGGTGGCGCAGTGGTTAAGAATCCACCTGTCGATGCAGGGGACACAGGTTCGAGCCCTGGTCCAGGAAGATCCCACATGCCGCGGAGCAACTAAGCCCATGTGCCACAACTACTGAGTCTGCGCTCTAGAGCCTGCAAACCACAACTACTGAAGCCCACATGCCACAACTACTGAAGACCGCGTGCCTACAGCCCATGCTCTGCAACAAGAGAAGCCACTGCAATGAGAAGCCTGTGCACCACAACAAAGAGTAGCCCCCATTCACTGCAACTAGAAAAAGCCCGTGCGCAGCAATGAAGAGCCAAAGCACACAAAAATAAATAAGTAAATAAATTAAAAACAAAAAAAAAATGGCCAAAAAAAAAAAAAAAGAACGAGCCAAGCTGATTCTTGTGTTGGTTGGCCTTTCTGTCTGGAACATCCTTCCCCCTAGACATTCACAGGTTTCATAGTCTCCCACGGTCCCAATCTGCTCAAATGTCACCTTCCCAAACAGACTGTCCCTAACTCCTCTCTTAAATCACCACCCACTCTCGTCTCCTTACTCTCCATCCCACTTAATGTTTTATATTCCTTCTTACATATATAATATGTCAGGAAAAGTATTTATTTATTGCTCTTTCTCCATTACTAGAATGCAAGCTCCATGAGGGCACAGAGATATTGAATTATGAAATTCTATATGCCCAGCACCTAGAACTGGGCCTGGCACCTAGTATGTGCTCAGTAAGTGTGAGGTGAATGAATGTATGGAGGGTAGGTGACTGACTGGAAGACAGTCAGCAGGTGAAGGTGGGGACTTGGAAGGTAGGTCCCACGAGAAATGAACTCCCAGGCGACAAGTCTCCATCTCAGGAACTGACCTCCCCCTCTGATTTTCAGACATATTAAGTCCTTCTACTGAAATTTCACTTGGGGATTTCCAGGGACATGTGCATTAAACCAGTCTCTGAAAAACGGCCGAAAGCCAAGATTTCACATACCGTTTTCAGAGAAAAACAGGAAGTAGAAGCAGCAGTCAGGCGACCAGCCCAGTAGCAAAGGGCATGCAGGAAAGGGGACCTGGTATGTTTCAATTTGAGTTCATCCACGGACTTAACAAAACAAAGCAATCTGCACCGGAAACTAGCAACAGATCACAAGGGAAAACAAAAGCCCACTCCACACGGAGGGACTGTCCCAGAGAGCAATAAATAAAAACAAACGCGAGTCTAACTTTTTTAAATTTTTAAACTTACATTAATATTTTAAGCAGTAAGGCTGACGACTTTGGGCATCCCCGTTACATGCTGTTGTATGTTATCCACGTGGGGGGTAAGTCAGATTGTTACTGAGCAAAATATGAGGGCACAGAATGGCGTCTCCGCTGCTGAACAGTCACAGGTGACATGCTGGCTGCTGTCAATGAGGATGCAAGAGACAGGCCTGCCATCAGCGTGTCTCTGCACAGCCAAGGTGTGAACTAACCCGAATGGAGACCAGACCGGTAGGAGGCACTGACGTGACTGCCGATGCTGGATCGGACGCCCCACCTCCAGCTCCAGGGACCCCTCCTCACCACATCCCCTGCCTCTCCCTGCCAGGAACCTCTGCCTTCTGATGTAATATCTAGCCCGTATCTTCCTTCCAATTCCCCTGACTTCTTCAATGCCATGATTCCCCACACAAAGGCACAAAAGTCTCTGCTGATTTTTCTAATAAGATGTCGCTTCCATAAAGTAATGAATACCTCCTGGTCTAGATCTGGGCTGCCCAATATAGTAACCACTAGCCACACGTGGCTATTTAAATCTGACTTAAATAGAATTTAAAGCGTAGTTCCTGTCGGGGAGTTCCCTGGCAGTCCAGTGGTTAGGACTCAGCGCTTTCACTGAGGTGGCCCAGGTTCAATCCCTTGTCGGGGAACTAAGATCTCGCTAGCTGCGCGGCACGGCCAAAAAATAATATTAAAAAAATTTTTAAATATATAGTTCCTCTGTCACACTACCCACATTTCAAGTCCTCACTCTCCATGCATGGCTGGTGGCTACTGTCCTGTACAGACACAGAATATCTCCATCATCTCAGAAAAGTCCATTAGACAGCCCTGGTCTGGATTAAATGGCAGTAAATGTATGGAGTAAAAAGGACAAAAAAAACGTTATTTAAAAAATGTTATTCTGCTACAGTGAGGGATTAAAAAGAACTGAAGGCATTATCCTGAAGAATGCCAGAATTTAAGGAGTAGACCAGAAACCCGACATTAGTGAATGACAAAGTATAGCTAGCTAGTGGGGCAGAAAGAAAAGCATGACAATGTGATATCACAGACACTAGGGAAAGAAGACATTTCCAGAAAGAGAGAGAGTGCTCAATAGTTCCCATGCTGTTGAGAAGTCAAGCAAGATAATGATTGAAAAGTAGACGCTGGACACAGTGACTAGGAAAGGATTTTGGTGGCATTGGAAATAGAACTTTCTGAGAAGTTTGGGGGGGGGGGTGTAAGCCAGACTGCAATGGGCAGAAATGTGACTAGGAAAGGGAGAAAAAAGATGAGGGCAAATATAGACAACTATTTTAAAAAACTGGTTATGAGTTACAGGAGAAATGGGAAAGTTAGAGGGTGATATGCAGTCCAGGGCAATTTTTTAGGGAAAGAATGTAAGTATGTTACAAGTTAATGGGAGAACTCTGCTTCTAAGCAGAGCATGGTAAATCTTGCAGGCCAATGTTTCCACCGTAAGAATTGGAAAAAGCTGGAAATATAAAAATATTTGCAGGGGATTCACAGAACTGTAGAATCGAAAAAAACTACATGAGCTAAAATTCCAGGGAAAAAAGAAGTGTTCTGAGATGCGCTTACAAGTGTCAGCCACAACCCTCAAAACACACACACTCTCACACCCCACAGGGAAAGTTATCAATTCCAGGTGGAGCAAACAGACTCAATCTTGGCTCAGGCCAAGGGCCTCTGCAGGGAAAATAGGAGGACTAAAATGACAAATGGAAAATTTGATGTGCCTCAAATACATAGGCTTTTCTTTCGAGGTGACAGTTGCCAAGTTCTGGGGCTGAACGAGAGGTTGGGGAGTTGGCCAGAAAGCTTCTAAAGGGCAGAATGACTTATGCCATTTAGGCAACGAGACTCATGAGCAGGGAAGCCCATTCTCAAGCCCATGGCTACTCTCCCCCTCAGGACATCTGACAGGAGCTGCACAGAGCAGGGGGCGCTGGAGCAGGGGTGGGAACTTCTGAAGAACAGACCTGGGTCTCCCTCAGTCTTTAGGGCTGCAAATGGAGACGAGCATGGCTCTTAATGTAAAGGACAGAATGGCCTCTTCTGAGAAAATGGGGCACAGACAGACTGCAACCCAGCTTCAATTTTCCTCAAACCCTGATAAGCCCTCATTCCCTCTGCCTAAGAGAGGAGAAGGGGAACCCTCTCTGGTGGAGGCTCTTACTTTTTTTTTTTCCGTGCTATTTGGTACACAATCAACTGATACGTAATAAGGCAACAAAATATCTATAATTAAGTGGAAAAAAACAGATAACAGAACTAAACCCACAGATGACCTAGATATTGATGTCAATAGAAAAAAGGAAAACAGTAAAATCAATATATATCATATTAAATAAATAAGTCCAGTTTGTTTTCATCCCTAGTGTAATCACTAAAAATATATAAATAACATATGTAATAACCAATATAATATATAACCAATAATCTGAAATAACCAAAATATAATATATAGCCAATAAGTCAATAAAGAAAATAATGGAAAAATATTTGGATATTCCAAAGGAAGATAAGAAATGAAGAGAAATGGAACATAAAACCTATGGGCCAAATAGAAAACAAACAATAAGCTGGTAGATATAAACCCAATTATATCAAATTATGTCAGTTCATCACCAAGGCCTGAATATTTTATGTGCTATACACGCCTGTGGCTTCTTCTCTACTCCCACCACTAATGCCCAAGTTCAAATCTGCATAACCAGTCACCTAGACGATTTCGATACGCCCCTAACAACTGTCCATGCTTCTCCTGTGGCCTCTTCCAATACACCCTCCTTAGAAACACCACCATAACTTTTCTGATGTGAATGTGACCATGTCCCCCTTCTGCTTAAAATGTTTCCGTGGTTCCCATCAACTAAAGGAAGACATCACAAATTGAAGATTCCCTGAATATTCTGCCTTTCTGGAAAAAATAAAAGGGTCCAAGAATACTTGTATTGAATTATTCTGTGACAACAATTTCCCAAAGAATTGTGCTTTTAGAGCAGGGGGTTTCCAGTTTGCTCTTCCCCATTAGTCCCCATTTCCTGCCTAGCTCCAGAGCCAAGTATCAGTTGCTTTTTAGCATCATCCTCATACAGTTTTTTAGGGCCTATGAATGAGGGGAGAAATATTGCTCTGGATTTCTGTTCCTAATAAAAGTGATAAAAAGAGAGACAGGGCAGTGTGTTTTGAGAACAAAGGGAAGTGAACCTATTCCTTCAAAAGACCCCTTCCTGCAGGTGTAATGTGTAAACTGTCAGCCTGCTTTCCTCCTTGGAAACATTGTCTGCCTGCCCCTATGGGCACGGCTCCTTAACAGAGCACACAAGGCTCTTAGCAACTGGACTTCCACCTCAGTCCCCATCTTTGTCCTCTGCCACTCCAAGCCTGGGTCCTTATGCTCCCTAAAATGATGAACTTATCATAGGAGGTCACCTACCCATCCACGTTGCTCTGTTACTTTGTGCCTTTCCCACGCTGTTCTCCTTAATTAAATGATAATCAGTTCAGATGTCATCTGCTCCGAGAATCTTCCTTGAGTGTTCTCCCTGAAGCTGGGTCCTTCTCCATCTTCCCCAACATCTATTTAACATCTTTGTCTTTATATTTAGCAGAATATACTGTAATCGCCTTTGTGTTTTCTTCCCTGCTGGTTTATGAGTGCCTTGATATCTGTCTTGTCTTTGTAGCTCCAAGGCCCAGCACAGGGAAGGACACTTAATCTTCTAATAAGTGTTGTTGAAATGACATGAAAAGAAATCATTTGTACTCAAAATGTTTTGTCCCTGTCTCACCCCACCACAAAACCTAAAGATTTTGAAAGTAGATACTGTCTTAATAACACTTTACTAATTAGTATACTTTGTCCCCTGCATCGGCAGGCGGACTCTCAACCACTGCACCACCAGGGAAGCCCTAATTAGTGTACTTTTAATTGGAAACATTTTCCAAAGTTTTCTTATACCAGTTATCTCATAACGTACACTTGCTACGTATCCACCATCCTTACTCAGGGCATTAGGAATCCGGCCTGGTCCAATGGCTCCACCTGGTGGCAACGTCGAGGAACTGTTCGACTGCCTTGAAAGCAGCCACAGAACTGGGGAATGTTACTTGATTTAACTCTTGCCTTCCTCTTCTAGGAAACCATGATCAGCTGCCTTGAAGAAGAATCTGTGGCAAGTTGGACCTGAACCTCTCCTTACAGGCAAAGAGTGAGGACATTTTTGTTCCCAAGGAAGTAAAGGGAATCCCCATATTGTGGTTTGGGAGCTGGATATATTGGGAAGGTGTGAGTGGATCTTAAGTGGGAAAAATTTTAAGACACAAACTTAAGCATTTTCTTAGATGCCCTCAACTACCCTCCTTCCTCCTCCTTAGTTGGCATGCCACTTTGGGTCTTGGGTGAAACACAAGCCCACCAAGTATGGAATCTAACATCCTGAAAAGCCTGGAAGACTGGGACGAAACAACCCCAGTGCAAGGGAGTTAGCTTCCTGAAAGGGAAAATTTGACCAATGAGAAATGGAGACATCATTCTTTCTTCGGCATACCATCCAAGGTGCTGTTTCTCCCCACAGTCCAGCCGGAGAAGTCCTAAGCCAAGTCCCCCAACCTGCTGGGTCATCTGCTGTGTGTCTTCCCCACTCCTGGTGAAGGCAGAGGCAGCAATGATAACATCCCATCACCTTGCTTACTGTCTTCCCTTTCCTCTTTTTCTTCCCTCATAATCACCAGAGCTTGCACAACCCAAATGAACTGTTGGCATCTTAATTCTTGCTTCAGCCTCTGCTTTCTAGGGAACCCAGGTTACGACAGTCAGTGTGTTTCTTAACTCTCTGTATCCCTCTCTTTAAATCTGTAACAGCTTTTTTCTCTTTTACGTTGATATTTACTAAAGAAATTCCATTATAATTTCCTGTGAAATACTCCACATTCTTCATTTGGCTAATTGCATTCCCAGGGTGCCACTTTCTAAATCAGTAGTTAGATCTGAAGTTGGATTCGACTCAGGTTTGAGTTTGAGTTTTTTGGCAAGACTGCCTAATAAATCGTGCTGCATACACCTATTGTATTACTTCAAGAGGTACGTGTTGTCCGGTTGTCCCCTTTGGGTAAAGTTAAAATTGATTAGCGGTTTCAGGCCAACCCATTTATTCCAAAGTTCCCCATCAGACTTTCACCTAATGGCTTTAGGAGCTGTTGATTGATATTATCTAGATCCGTCACTGAAAAATTACAAAATGGCAATATTGTAATTTTAACATTCCACCTTTACTAGTTGGACTTCTTATAAAAGAAGGAACACTTCCTTATCACTATATGTTTACCCTGAAATTTGGCTTGTGAAGAAAAATCAGGACAAACATTTATTTACCAGTTTCCTAATAATTATTTGGTGTGTTTAAAAACTTCCAATTTTGTGCAATGAGTTATTTTGTAATATTATGAATTTTCACATATTCGATATGTTTCAACCCATTGGCAGGTAGATAAAGAGGAATCAGCGGGGGATATTGAATTGAAGAGCCATCAGAAAGGTCAGGGAAAGCTGGTATACAAATGAAAACATTTCAAGGAGGAAAAAGTAAACAGCTGGGTCAAATGCTACAGAGAGGCCAAGTAAGATGAGAACTTGAAGCTGGTAATCATGAATTTAAAGGCTGGTAATCATGAATTTAAAGTTAGGTCAGTGAGCATGGTGGTGTGTTTTTCTTCAGGCATTTTTGGCTGTGAAGATACAGGCATGATTAGAGAGATGAACTTAACCAGGGTCGTGGTTTCACCAAGTACAAGATGGTAAAGGGGCAAAGATGTTGAGGGTTTACACAAGAGTGCAGATATAATAAACATGGAATTTAAGTTGGGTAAAGAGAAGACATGAGGGGAGAAATTAAAAAGGTGTAGAATTAAGAAATTAAAGGCCCTGGTGGGGTGGAAACTGTAGGAGTTCAAGTACTTGAGAAAAACGAGCTGGAAAAACAGAAGGAGATGGCCAGAGGGTGAGATGTTTAAAAGTAAGAGTATGGAAGCGAAGTTATCGAGAGTCTTAGAAACAGCCAAAGGTATGACTGATACACAATTATGAGAGAAGAGGATGTCAAGGAACAGACCAGGTAGATTAGTTTCCAGTTGCTGCTGTGACAAAAAAATACCACAAACTTCGTGGCTTAAAACAACACGAATTTATCACCTTACGGTTCTAGAGATCAGAAGTCTTAAATCCAGGTATCAATAGGGCTGCATTTCTCCTGGAGGCTCTAGGGGAGAATCCGTTTATTTGTTTTTTCCAGTTTCTAGAGGTCACCTGCATTCCTTAGCTCATGACCACTTCCCCCATTGTCAAGGCCAACAGCAAGCATCTTCAGATCTCTCTGATCCTTTCAACTTCCTCTTATAAGGACTCTTGTGATTACGTTGAGCCTATCAGATAATCCAGGATGTTCTATTCTCAAGTTCCTTAATATAATCATATGTACAAAGTCCCTTTTTGCCATTCACAGGCCCTGAGGATCAGTACATGGACATCTTTGGAGGCCATTATTCTGTCTACCACACAGGGTGTCACAGCTCATGACACATTAATACAGGTAAGACTGCTACACCAGTACTTGTGGAGATAATTCTCTCTCCTGCCCTCTTCCCAAAAGATGCTGCCTGGATCTAGAATTCTAAATGAAATAAGTTTTATTAATATGGTCTCTGAAATTTCATTTCTGTCAGTACAGTCATATACATTTTAAACTCTTGATATGGAAAAGTTTTTAGACTAGTGAATGTAACTTTTTAAAAAACCATTTAATTGAGGTATGATTGACATACAAAAACCGACACATATTTAATATATGCAACTTGATCAGTTTGGAGATAAGTGTACAGTGGTAAAACCACAATCTATGCCACAAATATATCACCTCCAACAGTTTCCTCTCACTCCCTTATTTTTTGCATGTGACAAGGACACAAAGTAAGATCTTGCTTAGCAAAATTTTAAGTATAAACCAGTATTGTTAACTACAAGCACGAGGGAGGACCGGAAGCAGGGATGAGAGAGAAAGGAAAGCAGAAGATACGGGGGCTTCTCAGGGTCACCCTGAGCTTTGCGTTTTACTCTAAAACCACTCCCTTCCCCATCAGGGCATTCTAGTTCCTTCTCTCTTTCTCTCTCCCCAGCACCTCTTTTACAGCCGCATCTTTTGAAATCCTCCTTCACATACAATCTTAGCTCCAAAGACTCCAGCCAAAGGCGCATCAAGATTTTGTGGAGCAGAAAGCTTATATAACGGTGGCGGGGGGGCGGGGGGAGGTCCTTTAAGAAAGACAGGGGGAAATAATCTCAATTTTGCAAATTTTACACTCCCTGAAAGCTATAGTCTCATTAGCTTCAAGGTGAACCTTCCTCACACTCCAACCTATGAATGTTAAAGGATCTGAATGTTCCTTTCCCGCGGCATCCTTTTCGGGGGAGGATGGAAAACGCCAAGGAGGGCGACCCGAGAAAACGCCAAGGAGGGCGACCCGAGAACATGCACTGGAAGAGAATAAAGCAGACGGTGGGGAAGGAAGAAGGTGAATATTCCAACCTCTCGCAGAGCTCAATTTCTTCCGAAAGCCGCCCCTACGAGGAGCTGCCCCTTTCTAGATAAGCTTCTGCCCTCCGGCTTCACCCGCTCACCCTAGCTCAGGCCCGCCGGTGCTCCGACGCTCGCTGTCCACTAGGTGGCCTCTCGTGGCCGCCAATCCCCGGCGACTTTCGGGAATAGCGCGGAGCCCACCCCGTCCCCACCCTCGCCCCCCGCACCCTGAGCCAGCGCAGCCCCCGGGCGGCCCCAAAGAGACAAGAACCCTCGCTCTCTTCCTGCGGCGCTGCTAATGCTTCCGTGGGCCCCTGGAGGAGAGAGGCCAGCGGCTCCAGCCATCTGGGTGGGTGGTAAACGGAAGCCGAGGGACCGGGGACGGACGAAGAGCGGGAGAAACCAGGAGACACGCTGCGCTGGGGCGTCGAGTGCGCAGGGGCCGGAGCGGCTGAGACCCAGCCCGCTCCGCGACCCGCGCGCCCTGGGCGTGCCCAATCCTGAGCGCGGCCCGGCCACCTCCCGGTTCCAGCTGCTCGTGGCTAAAGCCCTCTGAGAGGAGGAACTTTTCCAGCCCTTATAGGCCTCTTAGCGTCGGGCACCCCCCCCCCCACCGACCCCGAGGCTTCCTGCTACAGTTCCGGGCAGCCCACCCCGCGCCCCAGCCCCCGCCCTGCATGCCTTCCCCGCCACCCCGGGAGCGTGGAGGGCGCCATCCGCCTCCCAGTTACCCGCTGCGGATCCCGGTCTCCCACCTGTACCCACCGAGAACTCGCGGAGCCTGGGGAAGAGACTGCACCTCATCCTTCCGAGGCCAGCGGGGAGAAAGCATCACCCCAAGAACCAAGGTGCGGAAGCGAAAGGAGGCAGCGGCACAGGCCGGCGCAGGAGCAGCCGCCTGGGCCCCACGCCCGCCCCCTCTCCAGCGCGGAAGGCGCGGTTACAGCTACACAGCCTTAGATTAAGGGTTGGACTCCTAGGTCGGTTCGCTAACGAAAGAAAGAATCATTATTGAATGTGCCTGAGTCCCTACAGGTGGTATCATTTAATCCTCACTAGGAAGAAATTTATGATCCATGTGTATCAAGTAAGAAAACCTGCTAGGAGAGGTTAGATTATTTTAATTTACCCAAAGTCCTACAGCTGGTGAGAGGCAGAGTTGGAATTTGCAGGACTATTTCCATAAGTTATTTGTTATATTTAATGCATATTAATCCCTGTGGTAACCCTTTTTAGTATTACAAAAATAATATGTACTCATTGTGAAAAACATGTAAAATGAAAACATACTAACGAAAAAAGTAAATGACCTATAATTTCAACAGGTACTAACACCACTGTTGGTTGACATTTTCATACATTTGTCTCACATATATGAATATTTGTGGAAATGCATGTAATACATACATATTTTAAAATTAAGCTCATTCTCTATATTTTGTACCATTAGCACTTAACATTAAAGGGTCAGTTTTGATATTTTTCTAGGAATCTTTTATTTCAAATCTACTGACAGTAAATTTATTTCAAAGTTAAAAACAGTTGAGGGCTTCCCTGGTGGCGCAGTGGTTGGGAGGCCTCCTGCTGATGCTGGGGGCGCGGGTTCGTGCCCTGGTCCGGGAGGATCACACATGCCGCGAAGCGGCTAGGCCCGTGAGCCATGGCCGCTGAGCCTGCGCGTCCGGAGCCTGTGCTCCGCATCGGGAGAGGCCACAACAGTGAGAGACCCGCGTACAGCAAAAAAAAAAAAAAAAAAAAAAAAAAAAAAAAAAAAACAGTTGAGACAGACACAAATTCGGTATTCTTTAAAATGGTGATAAGAATAGTCAATGAAAACTGCTCAGTAAGCTAAAGGATTAAAAGAAGCAAGTAAATATGGCAAATTGGCTTCCAGCAAGCTATTTAGCAGATTCATTATTTAATGATTTGCCTTTCATTATGCAAATTGAGCTAGAGGAAAAGAATAAGTAGAAGATGGATACTTTTAAATGAGTGTTTTTCAGCTATATAAAGGGGTACTGGAGACAAATCTTGGACAGTGTAACCCACATTTTGATTTTTAATTTTCTACTTTTGGTTTTCCCTATGAAAGCAACTCCAGGAATCGCAACTAGTAAGAATGATTCCATAATGGAATGGCCCAATTACCCCCTCAATTCCATCAATTCTGCCATTTTTAAATCAATGTCACCAGAGAGCAATGTCAACACCCACCATGACAGCCCACAAAAACAATGGAGTAAGTCCAAGAAGAATTCAGGGCTGTGGCTGAAGGAGGTCACCCAGCTTGGGGTAATAATGCAGTGCCCACTGGCCCAGAAGATTCCTGAGATAGGGCTAATGACGCCTGAGGCTCTGCCTCCTCAACTGCAGAATTCCAAGCCTGGTGTCTACAGGAAAAGCACAGCTGTACCATAGCTTTGTCTCCAGGCCTAAAGAAGCAGTGTGTCTGGGCTAAGAGATAAAATGAAGTTTGTTCCAGGCCTCTTAAAGTGTCAGAAATCAAAAAAGGGCAGAATGGTGGGAAATTGGACCATCCTAGATGATATTTTTCCAAGTTGAATTGACTGTAGTATGGGCTGGAACAGAAGCAGAGTTGGACAGGGCCTGGTAAAAAGAAAGGTCATTTGGGCGCAGTTATTCACAGCTTCTAATCATGCTATAAGTCTGCTCCAGACTATTCATGGTGTCTACTTCTCATGGCGTCTCTTCCAGGTAGCACTTGTCTGATTTTTTGCACGAAGTTCAATTCACAGTACTAGTTAATGCTGGGGCAAGAGTGGAATTCAAGTCTCCAAGCAGCCTTATTCTAGGAAGAGGGAGCAACCTGGTATTTAGGTTGGGCAGTGGGGAGAGGTAAGAGAAAGGCAGGTGGAAAAACACTAACCCCTCTCTCTCTAAGATGGACTTACATCTACCTATTTTCATTTTCTACTTCTGAACATCCCAATAAAAGGGCACAGTTTTGTTTTTTTTTTTAAGTGCAAGTGAGCAAAATTACAAGATCCTGAGCTCTGGGATTCAAACTATCTGAGTGCAAGTATGGATCCCAGATCTTCCTCAACTTATGATGGGATTCCATTCTGAGAAACCCATTGCAAGTTGAAAATACTGTGAGTCAAAAATACACTTAATACATGTCACCTACCAAACATCATAGCCTAGCCCAGCCTACTTTAAATGTGCTCAAAACACTTACATTGACCTACAGTTGAGCAAAATCATATAACACAAAGCCTATTTTATAATGAAGTGTTGAACAGCTGGTGCAATCTATTGAATGCTGTACTGAAAGTGAAAAACAGAATGGTTGTAAGGGTACAGGATGGTTGTAAGTGCATTGGTTGTTCACCCGCATGATCGCATGACTCGGAGCTGTGCTGCCACTGCCCAGCATCATAAGGGTATCGCGTGGCATATTGCTGTCCCAGGAAAAGATCAAAATTTGAAATCTGAATTGTGGTTTCTAAAGCATGTGTATCGCTTTTGCACCTTTATAAAGTCAAAAAATTGTGTCATACCATCGTAAGTCTGAACCTGCCTCAGAGAGTTAACAGGTAAATTGCTTTCCAAAATGCCAGCTACAAAGAAAGTGCTCAATAAAGTATCTCTTGTTATTTTTTGTTTGTTTGTTTGTTTGTTTGTTTTTGCTGTACACCGGCCTCTCACTGTTGTGGCCTCTCCCGTTGTGGAGCACAGGCTACGGGCGCGCAGGCTCAGCAGCCATGGCTCATGGGCCCAGCCGCTCCGCGGCATGTGGGATCTTCCCGGATCGGGGCATGAACCCGTGTCCCCCTGCATCAGCAGGCGGACTCTCAACCACTGTGCCACCAGGGAAGCCCTCTTGTTATTTTTTAAGGTAGAAACTTAGCATCAATGAAGAATAAATGCCCCCCCAAAAAGAGTAGCTGTTAAAGAGTTTTAGTGTGTTCCTGCTGTGAAAGGATAACTTTGACTTTTTAAATCAAATATACCGTGAAATTACTTTATAATTCTTATGTTGATAATTTCTAATCCTCTGCTTTCAGGAACATTGATGGAAAAAAATATAGTTTTCCTCCCTTTTGCGTATAGATTGATCATGCCTTTTTTCTAATGGACTAATTCTGTCCATTAAACATAGTCAAATTCAAGTAACAGACATAGAGATTAACAGACATACAGTATCTACTTTATCCTGGGCACCCAAAAAATGAGTGCAGCCTGGTTCCCATCCTCCTTACACTCCCAGTCTAGTTGGAGAGCCAGACAAGAAACACCAGGACCCCATAGGGTTGACTTAAAGACCAAAAAGACCATACTGAATGCTCATGAAATCTTCTATAATGGCTCATATTTTATGATGTGTATTGAGGATGAAATAATAAAAGATGTTTTTTAACCTAAGAATTTAGAAGAAGGAATCCAAGAAGGCAGTTTAGACCCCCACAAAGTGGCAGCAATGAGAAGCTTAGGCAACAGGACAGGGAGGTGGCCCAAGATGGTGCAGTAGGAAGACCCTGAACTCACCTCCTCCCATGGACACACCGACATATCTACTTACAGAGCTGCTATCTATGAGAACAACCTGAAGGCTAATAGAAAAAACTTTTCCAACTAAAGATATAAAGAAGGAACCACAATGAGATGGATAGGAGGCACAGAGACAAGGTATAGTCAGGACCCACACCCCTGGGTCAGCAACCCACAAATGGGAAGATAATTACAATCATAAAGTTCTTCCCCAAGGAGTGAGGGGACCAAGCCCCACATCAGGCTCCCCAGCCCAGGGGTTCTGCACTAACAAGTCCCCCAGAAGGTCTAGCTTTGAAAACCAGTGGGGCTTACATTCAGGAGAACCAGATGGCTAAGGAAGCAGACTCTGCTCTTAAAGGGCGCACACAAAATCTCACATGTTCCAAGTCCCCATGCGGAGGCAGTAATTTGAAAGGTGCCTGGGTCAGACCCATTTGCTGATCTTGAAGAGCCCCCCGGAGAGCCAGGAGGCAACAGGGACTACCCCTGTGGATGGAGATGCTGGTGGCAACCATCTTGGGGAGCTCCACCAGTGCTAGCAAGCACCATTTGGAATGCTCCCTCTAGCCTATTAGCAATATATTCTTTGACATCAGTCTTAGCAATATGTTTTTGGATTTACTCAGGCAAGGGAAATAAAAGCAAGATTAAACAAATGGAACTATATTAAACCAAAAAGCTTCTGCAAAGTGAAGGAAACTGTCAACAAAATGAAAAGGCCACCTATGAATGGGAGAAGTTATTTGCAAATGATATACCTGACAAGGGGTTAATATCCAAAAATATACAAAGAACTAATACCACTCAACATCCAAACAACAATCCAATTTAAAAATGGGCAGAGGGCCTGAATAGACTTTTATCCAAAGATATATAAATGGCCAACAGACACAGGAAAAAATGCTCAACATCACTAATCACCAAGGAAATGCAAATCAAAACCACAGTGAGATTCCACTCACACCTGTCAGAATGGCAATCATCAAAAAGACAAGAAATAAGTGTTGACAAGGATGTGAAAAACGGGAACCCTTGTGCACTGTTGGTGAGACTGTATATTAGTGCAACCACTGCAGAGAACAGTATGGAGGTTCCTCAAAAAAATTAAAAATAGTTACCATCTGATCCAGCAATTTCACTTCTGGGCATTTACCTGAAGAAAACAAAAGATATAAGCAAAAAAACCCAAAAGATATAAGCAAACCAATGTTCATTGCAGTATTATTTAAAATAGCCAAGATATGCAAGCAACCTAAGTGTTCACTGATAAACAGATAAACATGATGTGATATATATATACATATGGATTATTACTCGGTGATTAAAAAATGAAATCTTGCCATTTTCAACAACACGGATGGATCCAGAGGGTTATGCTAAGTCAGAGAGAGAGAGAGACAAATACTGCATGATCTCACTTATACGTGGAATTTTAAAAAACAAAACATATAAACAAAACAAAACCAGACTCAGCCGCATAGATACAGAGAACAAACAGGTATTTGCCAGAGGGGAGATGGGGGAGCAAAATAGGTGAAGGAGATTAAGAGGTACAAACCTCCAGTTATAAAATAAATAAACCATGGGTATGTGATATAAGCATAAGGAATATGGTAAGTAATGTTGCAATAACTTTGTATGGGGTCAGATGGTTACTAGACTTATTGTGATGATCATTTCAAAATATATGCAAATGTCAAATCACTATGTAGTACACCTGAAACTAACATAATATTATACATCAACTATATATCAATAAAAATAAAATACAAGTATCTTTAAACATGTAAGAAATCAGAGAAACCATTTGTTGCCAATTAAATTAGCAAAAAATTGTAAACACTCCTATGCAGTGCTGCCCAAACCTGAGCTGAGGTAAGCATTATTACATACTATTGAGGTTATAACTTAATAGAACCTTTCTGGAGAACAATTTAGAAATAGGTATCAAGAGCTCTAAAAAATGTTCACACCCAGTAATTTCAATCAGTTGTAAGAAATAATTTGAAATGTGGAAAAATCATTGTACAAACATTTCTCAAAGTTTGCTGTGATTAAGAAACAATGAGGGCTTCCCTGGTGGCGCAGTGGTTGAGAGTCCGCCTGCCGATGCAGGGGACACGGGTTCGTGCCCTGGTCCGGGAAGATCCCACATGCCGCGGAGCGGCTGGGCCCGTGAGCCATGGCCGCTGAGCCTGAGCGTCCGGAGCCTGTGCTCCGCAACGGGACAGGCTACAACAGTGAGAGGCCCGCGTACCGCAAAAAAAAAAAAAAAAAAAAAAAAAAAAAAAGAAACAATGACCTGGAGATTATACTAAGTGAAGTAAGTCAGACAGAGAAAGACAAATATCATATGATATTGCTTATATGCAGAATCTAAAAAAAAAGATACAAAGGAACTTATTTACAAAACAGAAACAGACTCACAGACTTAGAGAACAAATTTATAGTTACCAGGTGGAAAGGGTGGCAGGGAGGGATAGATAGGGAGTTTGGGATTGACATGTACACACTGCTATACTTAAAATAGATAACCAGGACTTCCCTGGTAGTCCAGTGGTTAAGACTCCTCGCTTCAACTACAGAGGATGCGGGTTCATTCCCCGGGAGGGGAAGTTCCACAGGCCGCACAGTGTGGCCAATAAAAAAAAAAAGATTAGATAACCAACAAGGACCTACTGTATAGCACAAGGAACTCGCTCAATATTCGGTAATAACCTAAATGGGAAAAGAATTTGAAAAAGAATAGATACACGTATATGTATAACTGAATCACTTTTCTGTACACCTGAAACTAACACAACACTGTTAACTATACTTCAATATAAAATAAAAATTCTTTTAAATTAAAAAAAGAAACAACCTATAAGTCCAGCATTACGGAAAGTGATTAAATAATTTTATAATCCATAAAATAATATATTATGCAGCCATTAAAATATTTGAAACAACCAAATACAATGTGTAACCCTGGATTGGATCCTGAATTAAATATATATATATAATACATATTATATATAGAGAGAGAAAATATATATATATACACATATATATTTAGAGAGAGAGAGAGAGAGAGAATGAATTGGGGATTAAAAAAAGAAGCTTAGGCAATAGCAGCAGATGGTAGATACAAAGGAAATGGGAACAACAGGCTATTCACACAGCTGAGCTGAGGCTGGGGATGAGATATTTGTGATAAAACAGTTCTGCTGGGGCAGGAGGGGATCATAGAGACCCATGTACAGCAAAATGTAGTCTTGATGACCCAGCCATAGAGATCCTCTCTGCCGAGTAGGTGTGGATACCAAAGGACTGGGTGTATCCGAATGCTGGTATATCACTCATCTGAATTCAAGGCCAGGAAGAACCGGCGGGGGGTGGGGGCGGTCAGAAAGGGATGGCTATAAACAGAACAAGGTGGCACATCTATCAAATGGTTCAAGGATTACAGAAGAGGAGCATTAAGAGAAGGAGAAGATGATGAAGAAAGAAGCTAAAAGGGATCATTTATAAAGAAGGGAAGACAGGCTAGGCCTGGAAGGGAAGCCATGCCTAGCCCCATCTCTAGCCAGTTTCCATTTGCCTAAAGACCATTTTCCTTTGAGGCAATGATTTTCAAACTTAGTGGCCATACAAATCAATTTAGGATCTTGTTTAAATGCAGACTGTGATCCAGTAGATCTGGGACCAAAGAGTCTGCATTTCTAATGAGCTCCAGGTGATGGTAATGCTGTTTGTACTCAACTTTGGTTGCACATTAGAACCACCTGTGCAGTTTTAAAGACAACACCAGTGCTCAGTCCTCACACTAACAATGATTGAATCTTGGAGTGTGGTGCCCGGGCATCAATGTTTTAAAAGCTCCCCAGATGATTCTAGCCCCAGCTAGAGCTGAGAAACACCACTCTAAGGAAATAGAGTGATTCCTGAGTCTCAGTACTTCCAGCAGAAATGCTCACCAACCTCCTTTCTCTTCCTTTACCATTTGTATCTATGCTAGTTCTCCCAGAAGCCCCTCCATCTCCCCCCAAGATTAATCTCTCTCCCTCTGTCCTCAAGCCATCAAGGTTGGAAACGGGCTGGGAGCCAAGACAGCTGCAGTGCCTTACTGCCTCCTCCACCCCAGGCCTCCCCAACTTCAATGGTGTTTGTTTTTTTTTTTTTTTCTCGGTACTCGGGCCTCTCACCGTTGTGGCCTCTCCCGCTGCGGAGCACAGGCTCCAGACGCACAGGCTCAGCGGCCATGGCTCACGGGCCCAGCCGCTCCGCGGCATGTGGGATCTTCCCGGACCGGGGCACGAACCCGTGTCCCCTGCATTGGCAGGCAGACTCTCAACCACTGCGCCACCAGGGAAGCCCTCAATGGTTTTAATTAAGCTCCCACCACCTGTCAGGATTACCAGGGATGGGTGCCCAGCGTCGACCTCAGCTCCCAATTTGCTCTTGCATCTCAGGTCCCTCTGCCATCTGCTCCTTGATGGAGGATAATAAGTGCCACAGGTAAGTTCCCAATCACTTGAGCCCCAGTCCTAATAACCTGATCTTATTCCAGTTCTTCACCTAATTCCTAAGTTCCTTCCAGGATTTGATTTGGTGCTCAAAGAGTGAGATAATGAATGAGCAACAAAGTGGTGTAGTATATACCAAGGATCTAGGGAACTTCATCTTCTGCTCCCAAAGAAGCCACCAGAAAAAAGCATTGAGAAAGCATCGGGGTCCCTTTCCGGTAAATCCAGATGAATTACAAGGGATGGTGATTGACAAAAGAGTAAGCTACCAAAGGCCGGAACCGGACTTCCCTCGTGGTGCAGTGTTTCAGAATCCACCTGCCAGTGCAGGGTACACGGGTTCGAGCCCTGGTTTATAGGGCTTGGTTTTAAACATCGTTGCTTTTTGGTGTTATGATTATTATGATAAAAACACAATGTATTCAGGAAAAGAGTAAATACTGAATTTGCATAAAATTTCCAAGTACGACACTTTCTAAGTTTTGACAGATTTGACAGTTATCTAGTATCAGTAAAGTTATATTATAACTCATTCTTGTTGGTAGAGGAAAAAAAACTTTTCATTGAAAAAAAACTGAATTCACTGTGCAAGAATTCTATTTAAGCCACAAAGTGTATTACAAGACCATGGTTTTGATGTTTCATAACATTACAGAATTAGCCATGGTGACATTCATGGTTCAGAATGTATCCAACCCTACCCCGGCAAGATCTGGGGGCTGGGGTCCAACCAAGCCTTGTTATTTACCATGATTGATTGCCCTCAACATCATCCCTCCAGGAAGCTAACTTTTTAAAAGAACAAATAAGTCTACACTTGCACAAGCTTCCAAAGACTGGAGAAAGGGAACATTTCCCAACTCGTTTTTTTTGTTGTTCTTCTTCTTTTTGGTACGCGGGCCTCTCACTGTGTGGGACTCGAGGGACATTGTTCCAGCTAATGATTAAGAACTCTCCAGACAATAGGGGCTTCTTAGACAATGGGTGAATTTCCAGGATGTCCGGCCCCCTTCCGAGAAGGAGGGAGATAACAAAATGTAAAAAAGGTGTCTGTCAAAGACCAATCAGGCAGCTGGGGACAAGTTCCCTCTCTGGTCCGAGCCTAAGCCGGGACCAATCAGCAGGAGAACACAACCAAATCTATAATTTACATACGGGGAAGTGGGAACCTATGAAACTGACATATTCGCGCCCAAAAGGGTTCCTTCTTCGACCTCCTGCGTGAGGACCAAGGAACCCCGGTGCACCGGCCTTCAATAAACCTCTTGCGTTTTGCATCGACTTCCGACTCTTGTTGTTTCCTGGGCGAGTCGAAACTCCTAGGAGACCGCGCAGGTCTAACATTTGGGGGCTCGTCCGGGATTCCACTCGCCCCGGACCACAAGAACATCGGGAGTTGGAGGTACCAGGTAAGCTCGAGCTTGATTGTCTGTTTGTCCCTTGTTCTTTGTGGGCCATTATCGGAGGAAAGCCGTAAGAATCGGCTTATTATGGAATCTGTATCGGACCTCTGGCTAGGCAGACGTGCTAATAGCCGGCGTCCATGAGCCCTAGGGGACGCCCTGGTGGCTCATCTGGAAGGAGAGGCAAACTCTGTCTCCCCTTCACTCGGTTTCGGCAGTTCCCTTGGTGGTAACTGCCATCTGAAAAAGTTTCGGTTTTGAAGCGAGCTCGCGGTGGCCCATACGTATATATGTTTCATGGAGTTTTAACTGTTTCTGTATTGTGGTCTATTCTTCTTCTCTGACGGACGACAATGGGACAAACTATGACGACTCCTCTTTCCCTTACCCTAAGCTATTGGACCGAAGTTCGGGCCAGAGCCCATAATTTTTCGGTAGAGGTAAAGAAAGGAAAGTGGCAGACTTTGTGTGCCTCTGAATGGCCAACATTTCAGATAGGATGGCCCCCCGAAGGATCCTTTTTATTAGACAAGATTAAGCTGCTGAAGTCTAAGATATTTAATATAGATCCCCACGGACATCCAGACCAAGTACCATATGTCTTGGTCTGGGAAGATTTAATTCTCTCCCCACCTCCGTGGGTCCGGCCCTTTGTTTCCTCAACAGGTACGTCCGCGCATACATCAGCAGCGTCGGAGATATTAGCCTTAAAGAAAAACCCCAACACGGAGAAGCTACCCGACGCCCCGGATCTACCGAAGGCGATTTATCCTGACCCGCAGTCCGATTTGCTTCTTTTGGATTCCCCACCCCCTTATCCTCCGGCCCCGAATCCCCTACCACCTAGAGGACCCCCAGCTCCACTGCCCTCGGCACCAAGGGAACCATCCATGATGGAAGAAGAAAGGGGTCCCTCAGTGGGCACTAGGAGCCGTAGGGCTATCTCCCCGGACTCCACTGCCCTACCTCTTAGAGAATATGGCCCCCCCGATGGCCAAGGGAATAGACCTCTCCAATATTGGCCCTTTTCCTCTGCAGATCTTTATAATTGGAAAATGCATAACCCAACTTTTTCCGAAAATCCACAGGCCCTTACCGCTTTAATAGAATCTCTTGTTTTCTCCCACCAGCCCACATGGGATGATTGTCAGCAGCTGCTCCAGACTCTCCTAACGACTGAGGAGAGGCAACGGGTTCTTTTAGAAGCCAGAAAAAATGTATTAGGCGCCAATGGGCAACCTACCCAGCTGCCTAACGAGATTGATGCTGGTTTCCCACTCGTCAGGCCAAACTGGGATTTCAATGCCCCGGAAGGTAGGGAGCGCCTGAAAATGTATCGCCAGGCTCTGGTGGCGGGTCTCCATGGAGCGGCCAGACGGCCCACTAATTTGGCTAAGGTAAGGGAAGTAACTCAGGGGCCCCAGGAATCGCCAACTGTGTTCCTGGAACGTTTAATGGAAGCCTTTAGACGCTTTACCCCTTATGATCCAACTTCGGAAGGACATAGGGCTACTATAGCAATGGCTTTCATAGATCAAGCGGCCCCTGATATTAAGAAGAAATTACAGAGGCTAGATGGCTTGCAGGGATTTTCGCTTCAGGAGTTAGTAAAAGAGGCAGATAAAGTATATAACAAAAGAGAAACAGAGGAAGAGAAGGAACAAAGAAAGCAGAAAGAGCAGGAAGCCCGTGAAATAAGACGGGATAAGAGACAGGAGAGGAATTTAAATAAGATACTGGCCACTGTGGTTGGAGGAAGAAATATAGGGGATAGAAATAGGCAGGAAGGGCGAACGGCAGACAGAAGGCAGCCATTAGACAAGGACCAATGTGCCTACTCTAAAAAAAAAGGACATTGGGCGAGAGAATGCCCTAAGAAAAAGAATGGAGGAAGGCCAACCAAAATCAAAATCTTAACATACAAAGAAGAAGACTAGGGAAGTCAGGGCTCGAACCCTCTCCCCGAGCCCCGGGTAACTCTTAAAGTGGAGGGGGAACCTGTTCAATTTTTGGTAGATACCGGAGCCCAGCACTCCGTCCTTCTCCACTCAAAAGGTCCTATCTCAGCTAAAAGGTCATGGGTACAAGGAGCCACTGGGAATAAACAATATTCATGGACCACACGAAGGACAGTAGATCTTGGGATTGGACGAGTAACCCATTCATTTTTGATTATTCCGGAATGCCCCTATCCTTTGCTGGGAAGAGATTTACTCTCCAAAGTAGGGGCTCAAATCCACTTTCAGCCAGAAGGTCCCACCATAACTGATAATAAGGGAAGGTTACTTCAAATATTGACTATGAAATTAGAAGATGAATATAAATTATACGAGCAGCCTTCATCCTCACGAGTTAATGTTACTAATTGGGTAACTCGGTTCCCTCAAGCCTGGGCAGAAACTGCCGGAATGGGGATGGCCAAAAATCGGCCCCCGGTGCTAGTGGAACTCAAGGCAACTGCCACCCCAATAACAGTCCGTCAATACCCCATGAGTAGAGAAGCCAAAGACGGTATCCGTCCCCATATACAGAGGCTACTAGACTTGGGCATCTTAATAAGATGTCAATCAGCATGGAACACCCCTCTCCTGCCGGTAAAGAAACCAGGAACAAATGATTATCGGCCGGTGCAGGATCTACGAGAGGTAAACAAACGGGTGGCAGACCTCCACCCCACAGTTCCAAACCCTTACAACCTCCTGAGCACTCTTCCACCTCAACATACGTGGTATACTGTTTTGGACCTTAAAGATGTTTTTTTCTGTTTAAGACTCTCTCCCCTGAGCCAACCCTACTTTGCCTTCGAATGGAAAGATCCAACATCGGGAATGTCTGGTCAGCTGACATGGACACGGCTACCTCAGGGATTTAAGAACTCCCCGACCATCTTTGATGAAGCCCTCCATCAGGATTTGGCATTATATAGAGAATCAAATCCCCAGGTAACATTACTCCAATACGTTGATGATATTTTATTAGCTGCTGAGACCCAAGAAGATTGTATCAAGGGTACTGAAAAACTGTTAACGGAACTTGGAACCCTGGGATATAGAGCCTCAGCCAAGAAAGCACAAATATGCCAACAACAGGTCAGTTACCTGGGGTATCTATTAAAAGGGGGGCAAAGATGGCTCACGGAGAGCAGAAAGGATACGGTGGCCCAAATTCCGGCTCCCAAAAACGCCAGGCAGGTTAGAGAATTTTTGGGGACGGCCGGATTCTGTAGACTATGGATTCCAGGGTTTGCTGAGCTGGCAGCCCCATTGTACCCCCTAACCAAAAACAGCACTCCTTTCGTTTGGGGCGATAAGGAACAACGGGCTTTTGACCAAATCAAACGAGCTTTACTTTCAGCTCCAGCCCTAGGACTGCCAGATGTAACCAAACCTTTTCATTTATATGTGGCCGAAAATAAGGGCATTGCAAAAGGAGTATTGACTCAGAAATTGGGTCCCTGGAATCGCCCAGTTGCTTATTTGTCAAAAAAATTGGACCCTGTGGCATCAGGATGGCCCACCTGTTTAAAGATAATCGCTGCAGTGGCCGTTCTAGTCAAAGATGCTGACAAACTAACTTTAGGACAAAATCTAACGATAACAGCTCCTCATGCCCTGGAAAATGTAGTCCGTCAACCACCGGATAGGTGGCTAACTAATGCCAGGATGACCCATTACCAAACCCTGTTGCTAAACTCAGATCGCATCAAGTTTGCTCCAGCCACAGGACTCAATCCAGCCACCTTGCTACCTGATCCTGACTTGGAAGGCTCCACCATCATACATGATTGTCAGGAAGTACTAGCCACAGCACACGGCAGTAGGCCAGATCTGATGGACCTGCCCCTCCCTGATGCTGATTTCACCTGGTTCACGGATGGGAGCAGTTTCCTGGAGGAAGGTAAGCGTCGAACTGGGGCAGCCATGGTAGACGGAAATCAAGTCATATGGGCAGCGGCGCTACTACAAGGGACCTCAGCCCAACGAGCTGAATTAATTGCCCTGACGAGGGCATTAGAGATGGCAGAGAATAAAAAAGTAAACATCTACACAGACAGTAGATATGCGTTTGCTACCGCTCATATCCACGGTGCCATTTACCAACAGAGAGGGCTACTAACTTCAGGTGGCAAAGAAATTAAAAACAAAGACGAAATCGTGGCTTTGTTGACTGCACTCATGCTTCCTACTAAAGTCAGTATCATCCACTGCCCTGGACATCAAAAAGGAAATACCCCAATAATTAGGGGAAATAATATGGCTGACCAAGTGGCCCGAGAAATAGCATCGGGAGAAGTCATTTTAGGACTGTCAGATAAAGTTCCTGAAAAACCAGGCCGTGATGAAGAAATCATCCCGGCCACAACAAAAGGAACTTTGTCCCCTCAGCAAGCAGAATCCATGTTACAACAGATGCACAGATGGACACATTTGGGGACTAAAAAGATGGTAGCCTTGTTACAAAAAGCCGGGTATGAAACCCCTGGAATAACAAAATTAGCTGAACAAATTGTGCAGGAATGCGTCCCATGTCAACAGGTAAATGCTCACAAAGGGAAACTTGAAACTGGAAAGAGACTCAGGGGGGACCGCCCAGGAACTTACTGGGAAGTGGACTTTACCGAAGTGCGTCCTGGAAGGTACGGTAATAAATACCTTTTAGTTTTTGTAGACACTTTTTCAGGATGGATAGAGGCTTTCCCAACAAAGAAAGAAACAGCTGCTTAGTAGCCAAGAAGATTTTAGAAGAAATTTTTCCTCGATTTGGAGCATCAAAGGTAATAGGGTCTGATAATGGTCCAGCCTTCGTCGCCCAGGTAAGTCAGGATGTGGCCAGATATTTGGGGACTGATTGGAAATTACATTGTGCCTATAGACCCCAAAGTTTAGGTCAGGTAGAAAGAATGAATAGGACTCTAAAAGAGACCCTAACTAAATTGTCCTTGGAGACTGGCGGTACCGATTGGACGGTGCTCCTTCCTTTGGCCCTATTCCGGGTTAGAAATACACCTTCCCGATACCATCTTACTCCTTTTGAAATATTATATGGTGCCCCGCCTCCCCTCCTCACTTTAGAAAAAGAAATAAAACCTGATTGTCAAAATAACACTGACTTATATGCTAGGCTACTGGGACTCCAATTGGTCCAGAAAGAAATATGGTCCCAACTCGCCAAGGCCTACCAACCGGGAACACCGGGAGAAACTCATCCTTTCCAAGTCGGAGACTCCGTATACGTCCGTCGGCATCGAACCCAGATGTTGGAACCTCGATGGAAAGGACCATACACCGTCCTCCTCACCACCCCAACGGCCATAAAAGTGGACGGCATCGCTGCCTGGATCCATGCTTCACATGTGAAGGCTGCACCAGCGACGGCATCATCAGGATGGCGGGCCCAAAGAACCGACAACCCGCTCAAACTCAAGCTTCTACGAACCTAAGACTTATAATTTTGGTTTTACTGCCTTTACTGACTGACTAGGAATATCTGCCGGGATAGGAACAGGAACCACAGCCCTCATACAACAACCCCAGTATTATGCAAGTTTAAGACAGGCTGTAGACATCGACCTTCAAGCATTAGAAAGTTCCATAACTCAACTAAAGGAATCACTCACCTCACTTTCAGAAATGGTGTTGCAGCCTAGATTTGCTGTTTCTTAAGGAAGGGGGATTATGCGCCGCTCTAAAAGAAGAATGTTGCTTTTATATTGATCATTCAGGAACCATTACCAAAGCCATGGATAAACTAAGGGAACGCTTAGATAAAAGGCAAAGGGGGAGAGAGAACGAAAAAGGATGGTTTCAATCATGGTTTGATAAGTCCCCCTGGTTTACCACCTTAATCTCTACTCTGTTGGGACCTCTTATTGTTTTATTGTTGATTTTAACTTTTGGACCATGTGTTCTAAATCGCTTGATAGCATTTATTAGAGAACGTATCAGTACTGTACAAGTTCTAATGTTAAGACAACAGTACCAAAGTTTACGAACAGAAGGTTGAGATTCCATGATTGGAATCAATAGTCACAAGAAAAAGGGGGGAATGTGGGACTCGAGGGACATTGTTCCAGCTAATGATTAAGAACTCTCCAGACAATAGGGGCTTCTTAGACAATGGGTGAATTTCCAGGATGTCCGGCCCCCTTCCGAGAAGGAGGGAGATAACAAAATGTAAAAAAGGTGTCTGTCAAAGACCAATCAGGCAGCTGGGGAGAAGGAGGGAAATAACAAAATGTAAAAAAGGTGTCTGTCAAAGACCAATCAGGCAGCTGGGGACAAGTTCCCTCTCTGGTCCGAGCCTAAGCCGGGACCAATCAGCAGGAGAACACAACCAAATCTATAATTTACATACGGGGAAGTGGGAACCTATAAAACTGACATATTCGCGCCCAAAAGGGTTCCTTCTTCGACCTCCTGCGTGAGGACCAAGGAACCCCGGTGCACTGGCCTTCAATAAACCTCTTGCGTTTTGCATCGACTTCCGACTCTTGTTGTTTCCTGGGCGAGTCGAAACTCCTAGGAGACCGCGCAGGGCTAACAACTGTTGTGGCCTCTCCCGTTGCGGAGCACAGGCTCCGGACGCGCAGGCTCAGCGGCCATGGCTCACGGGCCCAGCCACTCCACGGCATGTGGGATCTTCCTGGACCGGGGCATGAACCTGTGTCCCCTGAATCGGCAGGCGGACTCTCAACCACTGCACCACCAGGGAAGCCCCCCAACTCGTTTTGTAAGGCCAGAATAACTTTGATTAAAAAACTGAAGAGAATATTGCAAAAAAGGAAAACCACTAGCCAATTTCATTTATGAAAAATAATGCAAATATTTTAAACAAAATATCAGGAAATTAAAACCAGCCATATATACGTGTGTGTATATATATACACACAGACATATATATACATACATATATATATGTAATATCAAGACCAAATTGGGTGTATCTTAGGGACAGATTGACCAATATAACTCAAGTTGACCATATAACATGTATTAAAAGAATAAAAGAAAAAATCTCAACAGATATGGAAAACTCATTTGACAAAAATTCAATATCCATTCATGCTCATTTATTTTTATCCACTCATAAGGATCTTTCCATCTGCCTCTGGAGGTTCCATTCAACCTCTAAGTCAATCTGTCCAACAAGAATCAAACGATTTTAATTTGTATGTAAACTATCGCAGACTAGCAGTCCCACAGTAATTCTCAAAAACACAAAGGTACCTGTCCTCACGTTTAGAGCCAGGGGAAGAGGAGGGGAAAGAGGAGAGAGATACCGTGGTACTTGTTGCCTGAGGTGTCCCCTTCTCTAGGAGCCGACTCTGGCTTCAGCTGGCTCGGAATCACGCAGGCAGTTCGGCCGCTGCTCAGCAGGAGGCAAACGACAGCTCTCAGGAGCCATGGTTGTGGGCTGAGCAGCGAGGCGCCATCCGCGTTCCAGCCAGCGCCCGAGGATCGGACGACCGCATCCTCCTCTGCGTCCCCGGGGCCTCTTACAAGGAGCTGGTTCCCAAACTCTCAGCACCCAGTCTTGTAGAGTGCTTCCCAGCTGTAACGTGAACACGAATCACCTGCCAGGGACTTTAAAACGAGCTGCGGATTCAGTACAGCTCCCAGGCGAGGCCCACGCTCCTTCTGCGGACCGCACTTTGAGAAGCAAGGCCGACTACAAATCCCAGCTTACATCCGGCCCAATAGGAGGACAAGGCGGGAAGCGGGGGCGGGGGGTCGGGGGGAGGGAAAGCCTCTTCTGTTTTCCATTAACCAATCAGGCCCTCCTGCTGGCTGTTGCAGCAGCACTGACTTACCTGTGCAAAGGAGAGAAGGAAAGCTCCGCCTCGGGAGGTATGAATGGACGTGTTTTGAGTGTGGCAGTTGGGCATGGGGAGGTGGATAATATCTAGGTATTAACAAAGTTCTGCACTGTGTCTGCTATGAATCGGTCACAAACATTCATCTCCCAGACTGTGGTCCAGAGACAGCAGTCAGACTGCAGTTTCAAATTTCTGAATGACTCTGAGGTTTTGATGATGCTGGAAAACAAAGAGCTTTATTTTAGGCAGTGAAAACCGTTTTTAGATCTCATGCCTTTACATTTTAGGTTCAATGATCTCTAGAGTGATTAATAATAGATTTTATGAATTACCACTATCTCCTACCCCAGCCATGTTTTAAGTATTTTCTCTATTTTCTAAAACATTTTTTCACAAACCTCAAAATAACTATAAACAATGGGAGATGAGAAGAGTCTTTATCTTTTCACATCTATTGGTAGGAAACCAGAAGAGTAGAATCCATTTACTCAAATGCTGTCAATTATGAATCAAAATTAAGTAGCTTTAATCCTGAGAGGGAATGCCTTTTCTCCTGTTCCACCCTCTACCTTTATTCCCCCCCCCCCCTCGTTTTCTCACTCTAAATCAATAAGAAATGTGGGAAGGAAGAGGAGGAAATTTCAGTTTTCCATCACAAATTATGTCCTTTACCAATAAGATGTAGTGAGAGCTCCCTTATGGAATCCCGAAAGATGGGGGAAGGATTGTAGCCAAAGGAGAAGAAGCCAGGCTCTCTCTCTCCTTATATATATCATGTAGATAGAAGCTAAACACCTCTGACTATAATTTGTAGATTTTGGTTTGGGAAAAGTTTGAATACTTTAAAAATTGCTTATAATTATGTAAAATAATTCTTAAAATTGAAACCAAAGTGGATAAAAAAGATCCTAAATGTGTAACAAGTTGGCATCACAACCACACAAAGCAGAACTGTTTCAAGTGACTTTAAAAGGCAGTGATGTTACAATTTCTCTCTAGTGGGATAGACCTAAGATTTGAAACACTGCCCCCAAATTATAATGATTTGGGTTATCACATTATTGGTGTTGGAATTGTTAGAATAATTGACAAGGCTGTGTGTGCATTGTGTTTGTGTGGTCAGAAGTGATTGGGTGATAGGAGGGGAGAGAACAGGGAGGAAATTTGTTTCATCTGGAGGAAGTGTCTCTCTCTGGTTCAAACTTCTTTCTGTGCTCCCATTCTTTTTTTTTAATTTATTTTTTAAGATGTACAACACAATGACTTAACATACTGTATATGTTTGTGAAATGATTACCATAATCAAGTTAACACATCCTTCACCTCACAAAGTCGTGTGTGTGTGTGTGTGTGTGTGTGTGTGTGTGTGTGTGTGTTGAAAATAGTTAAGATCTACTCTCTTTATGTTCCCCATTCTTCCGCTAGGTTTAAGCTTTTTTCCTTTAATAGCTACTAGTCACTTGCTCATTTTTAATGTGAATGTCTTTTGTTTCTTATCATTACCTAATAATGTTGCACAGTTGGGTCACTAGTCTTATTTTAAGCAAACTTAAATTTGAAATGCAAGCTAATAGTTGCAAATACATGTCAGGGCTTAACATGAAAGGCAAACAGATGAGCGCTAAGGATTTGCACTTTCCCATCTAACTGAGTTTTTTGTTCTCCTCCTTAACATCTAAACGAATAAATCAACGAAATTACTTGCTTTAGGGCTGGGGGGTAAATTATCATTGAAAAACATTCCCTCACAGTCTATAAAACCTGTACGGACAAATCTTGTTCGTTATTATTGACCAAATGCGGGTGATTTAAATTCGGAAAACTTTAAAAATACGTAGAAAATGAAGGGCCCCGAAAGGAAACGGCCCCGGCCCTTAAGCCCTCGGATCGCTGTGTATCCCAGGCTCACGACCTCGCTCAGCTCTGCACCCGCCTTCCAGCCTGCTCCGAGCGTTCCCCTGAGGAGAAATCCCGCAGCGCCTGATGCGGTTCAGGCTGCAGCCCTGAGGCTGCAGAATTCTGCACCTGCTTCAGGCAGGAGAGGGGAAACGGGCCTTAGTTGTCTTTGTATGTGTAGCTCTCTTCATAAAACCTGGCAAAAGGCAGGCTCTCAATTAAGGCTTGTTAAATTAATGATTATGCTAAGTTTATAACACTGGAGAGTAAACTTTGGTCACGGAAGGTGCTAAGTGGAAGGTGGCTATACTTGTTACAATTTTACTGTGGGTCCATATAAGAATGTAAAAATCTATCTAGGGATATTTTTTAAAGCCATTTGTTCCTCATTGGGATTATCCTTCTATCATAATAGTATTGATCAAATAATAATGATTATACCTTTACTAAGGTTATTAATTATATTGTGTCAGAAGCTATCACCTTACCTATATAATTTTATGAAATCATCAAAGCTATTTTTTATGTATTTTTTAAAACTGTTTGGCCAAACCGCGCAGCATGTGGGATCTTAGTTCCCGAAACCCACGCCCTCTGCGTGGGAAGCGTGGAGTCTTAACCACTGCACTACCAGGGAAGCCCTAAATAACTTATTTAATTCTTAATGGAAGGGCTTATAAGAAAGGAAAACTAAATTTTTAAGATGAAATATTGAGAAGAATTTGGGGGTTTTGTTTTACATTTCCCTTTTTCTCATCTAAAAATCATGAACAGGGGCTTCCCTGGTGGCAGAGTGGTTAAGAATCCACCTGCCAATACAGGGGACACGGGTTCGAGCCCTGGTCCAGGAAGATCCTACATGCAGCAGAGCAACTAAGCGCATGCGCCACAACTACTGAGCCTGCGCTCTAGAGCCTGCAAGCCACAACTACTGAGCCTGCGCACCACAACTACTGCAGAGCGCGTGCCTAGAGCAGTGCTCCACAACAAGAGAAGCCACCACAATGAGAAGCTTGCGCACTGCTACCAGGGGTAGCCCCCCGCTCACGGCAACTAGAGAAAAGCACACGAAGAGCAACGAAGACCCAGCACAGCCAAAAATAAAATTAATTAATTAAAATAAAATAAAAAAAAACTAACCACTCCATATTTTGGGGCCACTCGCCTTCAAAAATAAATAAATAAATAAATAAATAAATAGATAAAAATGAACGATGTCAAACCAATATTCTCAAAATATCCTGAAAACGGGGAAAAAAACTTGAATACTTGAATATTTTCTGAGGAAAATCTAGATTCATTCTATCAAGGTCGTTAAAAGGTAAAGAGACTGCAACAAGCTTTAAAAAGTGTAAAGTTGAATGTTTTGTCATTGTTGTTTCTTTTTCTGGTGTTTAGCAACAAAAAAAAAGAATGCACTTAATAGTTTAAGCAGAAAAGGATTTATTAGGAGATAACGATAACTTAAAATCTAGAAGAAAGGTGAACAGAGATTTTAGACTGAAAATCGGAGAATAACTCTCAGAAGCACACTGCAGGCTGATGCACAAAGAGAGATTCTGCCAAAAATCAGAAAATACTGCATCTGTGGCCACCAACCCACAGCTGCTCTCTCAGGAACTATGCAGCCCCTGGCAAATGTTAGAATTTGAATTTGGGGTCATTCCAAGTGTTTGTGTGGAATGTGCGCATCAAGTAATCCTCATGCACTATTGTTAGAGGGTAAATGCTTCATTCATTCTAAAGAACAACCTGGCAAAAGTCAGTAAAATTAGGTCTATGCATTTTCCATGGCACAATTCTGCTCATGGGTACATATCCTAGAGAAATTTTCTCACAGGTCCTATAAGGGACTATTACACATGGTGATGGTGACTAAGTGGCTATCTGAGCACCCACTGGGGACGGCAGATAGGTAAAGTGGCAGAGACACATCAGAGGCTAACGTGCCAGACTTGGAAGCAGCAGATCAAATGTCCATGTAAAGATCTTGGGAAATTGCAACTGAGTGGGAAATATTAAGTAAAATCACATGTATAACCTAATACTTTTTACATGGATTGAAAATATAAGCACACAAAAGAATAAACAACATATTACAAGACTGACACAAGAAGAGACTTTTTAAATAAAATATTCATGGCAAGAATTTCAGTAGAAGAAGGGAAAGCATATAAGGGGAATAAATAAGAATAGAATACACACAATTACATAAAAGAGGATAGGGATCAGCAAAAAACATTCTTGAAAATGTGACATCCCAACCCAGTGGCCCCTTAGATTTGAAATTCATAACAATTTTTTTTTCTTTTTTTTTTGCGGTACGCAGGCCTCCCACCGCTGTGGCCTCTCCCGTTGCGGAGCGCAGGCTCCGGACGCGCAGGCTCAGCGGCCATGGCTCACGGGCCTAGCCGCTCCGTGGCATGTGGGATCTTCCCGGACCGGGGCATGAACCCGTGTCCCCTGCATCGGCAGGCGGACTCTCAACCACTGCGCCACCAGGGAAGCCCCTGAAATTCATAACAATTTTGAATATTCCTTTGATTGAGGTAATCTAGTGTAGAGAAAAATAGAAAAATTACAATTCTAAGTAGTCATGAGACTTTCCTTTTCCCAACCTAACATAATGATTCCTTTGCTAATTCCCCTGCCTGATACATATGCTTGAAGACCTAGGTTCTCAGTCCAGTGACAGCACGAACTAGCAGCTTTGTGACCTTGAATTATGATCTAACCTCATGGAATCTATTCTCTACAATCAGGCAATGCCTTTCTGATATGGGAAGAAAATTAGTGAGAGGAATTTGTCTAGGCTTGTCTGAAACGTGGAGCGGCTTTCTATAGTCTATGGAAATTGTCAATAACTGGACACTTCTCACCTCACTGCTCTACCTCTGCCTGCCAAAACCCACAGAATTTCAGTAGTGACTTCCAGAAGTGAGCCGATCCCTTCTGCTTTATTTTCCTCACTAAGAAAATGGAGGATAATTATGGAACCCACCATATCAATGTTTAATGGCCACACTCCCTTAGGCATACACCTAACACAATGTAAACTCAAAAATGTTAACTAGAATTTTATTCTAACTGCTCCCTTCTAGAAATTTTGGGGAGTAAGATTTTCACCAGCATTAGTTCTGTGGCTCTTCAAAGTTTACACTTTCTCCCCTGTGAGTTATTTCCTAAACCCTTTGCCTCTCCCCTCTTCACCTTCTAAGATACCACACCACCCTTTCCATCATTTCCTGTTGAGAGATTTTCTGGGCCACCTTCACTGGAGCTGAGGCTGTAACTTACTCAGGCCTTTCCAAGGAACATTGAAAAAGTATTGTCTGTGTCCATTTGTTGGACCACAGGCTGATATTCTTATTATTTCAATCAATTCTGAGTCCTTCAGTTGGGGTTAGCCTGTGAAACATAAATTATACCACCTGAGAAATTGGGGTATGTTGCAGACACTGCTGTGCCTTTACTTAAATACTTCAATTTTTTTTGTTTGATCTTTACTTCTAAGAAGTGCACATAAAAAAGAGAAATTGTTGAAGATAAAAGATTGCCAGAAATTCTATCTTTACTTTTAACTCTACCATTTGTTTCTTTTTTCCAAGCTAATAACTGATCACTGGGAGAGAGGAGATGAAAAGTGAATACATAGTCCCTCAATGTACTTAGAGAGGACAGTATTCTACAATCCTCCCGGCCAATAACACAGAGATTGCAGTACAATTTCTTAGCAATAGTTCTAAAGTCCAATATAATCTACAATATAATCTTATAATCTACTCTTTGTAGATCACAGTTTGGCCCCCAAACTATGTGATATCAAAACAGATCTGATCTTAGGTGAATGTATATTATGCTCTTTCTTTACTCCAGTTAGCATGAATACTCATTCTTTCCACACCATGAGTATCAATGACATGCTACAGAATGCTACCCCAAACCGGGATGGTCACAGTTATATTATCTCAAGATATGCACCTTCTAATCTGTCTAAAATCCTCTACATTCTGAATCCTAAAGTACATCTACCCTAGTATTTCGTAAAAGATATTGAGGACTTGTATTTTTCCTAGTTACATGTTAATATGAAATCATGATATACACATTATTATGTAACTAACTCTCTCCTCTTAATATCCTGGCCAATTTTTTAAATGACTATGTAATGAAATTCTCTCTTCCAACAACTACACATACCCTTTTTGGTGGGTGTAAAAATATTCTATTTCAAATTTCCTATATTAGACATTTCCTTGTTTTTACTTTTTGGCTCAAATAATCTCCATTCTATGGAGGTTTTTTTTGGTGGAATACATTGCTAGAAGTGAAATTTTTATGTTGTATAACGTTCTGTGCATAATAAACTTAACTTATATAATTTAATGTTCTTCAAAATATAGCAGCCATAATTTTCTACTTGAATTATATGTCTACTGCCCTACTCTCGATAGCAGTGCTTATAACCAACTTAAAATACCTATGGTAGGCAAACTATGTATATCCCAGTTTTTTCCACTTCTTTGATTTTGGGGAATGTGAGCATAGTTTTTCAATTTCTTCATAGGTGCTTTTGCAGCGTTAATGGTATTATCTATCACCCTTGAGAATTATGTTGCAACTACATTTTCTTCCTTTGGACTAAACTTTAAAGTGACTTCATAGCCAGCCTCTAAGATGACCAACAATGATCCCTGCCTCCTAGTATTCACAGCCTTGGGCAGTCCCCTCCCACATTGTTCCAGGGTTGGTCTGTGTGATCCATAGAATATGGTAGAAATGATAATGTCTCTCCTGAGATTGGGTTACAAAAGATGCTACTGGTTCCATTTTGATCACTCTACCATGCTATCTCCTCCCTCTTAGATCATCCCCTTTGGAGGCAGCCAGCTGCCACATCATGAATAGCTCTGTGGGGAGGCCCTTGTGTTAAGCAATTGAGACCTCTTGTCAAGAAGGAGCTTAGAAGGTGATCCTCCAGCCCAAGGCAAAGCTTCAGACTGCACCTTCATGAGGAACTCTGAGCAAGACCACCCAGCTAAGCTATTCCAGACTCCTGATTCTCAGAAACCATGAGATAATAAATATTTTTGGTAAGCTGCTAAATTTTGGAGTCGTTTGTTACAGAGCAAAAGATAACTAATTGAATTAGTGGATTTTAAATGTAATTATGTGTCTCCATATATAATTTATATTGAGTGTATGAATGCATTTTAATGTATTTAATGGTACGCTGACACATGTCTCTTTCTGTTTAATTTTTCACTAATGATTATAATTTTAAGATTAATCAATATAGCTATATATATAAAACTTGTTTATTTCATCTAAGTGCTGCAGAATATTTTATAGAATGAATACACAGCCTTTTACATACACATCATGGATGCCTCCAACTCCCCTTTATCACAAACAAAAATGAGATAAACACCATTATGTGTGTACTTTAGGGACCTGTATGAGATGTTTTCTGGGATATAGATGCTGGAGGGGGTTTAGAGGGACAATGAACAAAAGCCTACATAACTTCCACAAATACTGCCATATTGCTTTTCAGAATTAATAGTAACACCAGGCCTCTTGAGAGGTCAGTTCACAGCAAATCCTCACCAGCTCTTTGCATAATCTACATTTCTAATTTTTTCCCTTTCGATGCTTTCACAGTTTTAATTAATATTTACCTTACATATAATGATTTTCAGACTCCATTTAAGTTTTAGACATTCTGTGTTGATCAAATATGGATTGACTGTTGCTACCTTCTTTCACATTTTTCCTCTGCGTTGCCTGCTTTATCATTTTGATTTGCAGAGCTGACATTGCTTGTACATAGATATTCAGTACTTCTGAATTTTAGACTTTGATATTACGGTCTCCCAGTCTGTAATCTAATGAATAGAAATTTTTCTTGTTTCCGTGTACTATCCTTCCTAACAACCATTTTTGGTAGCATACTATGTGAATATTTTCAGGACATATAACAATCACATATTAGAGTGCCCAGATACCTCTTCATTCCTGCCCTGCTATTATTGTCGTATACTTTGCACCTTGTTGGTTGTTGATACTGAGCATCTGCAGACGAACACCATTGCTGGATCTCAACTGCAGTGACTTCTTCTGGGTGTACCCACACCACAAACTAGCTGTGCTTCCCCTCTGCCTTGGATTTCAGCTTTGACTAGGTTCAAACAATTCTGAGTTGGCCTCATCCTCCATCCACCAAGGCAGAGCTCTTCTATTCTGAGTATCTTTGTCTGAATCTTCACCTCAGCTGCGAGTGTCCTAAACTGCCCTCATAAAACTTTCAACTAGTTGAGCTTTCAGTCATCTGCCATCTTTACTGTCTGTTCTGTTGTTTGATTTTTCTGTTTTGTTACTTAGCATTTATTATTTCTACTATGGTCTTTTTCCTCCTGAAGTTAACAATAAAAATCTGGCTTTCAGAAACAGAAATATAGATCAATGGAACAAGATAGAAATCCCAGAGATAAACCTACACACCTATGGTCAATCAATCTATGACAAAGGAGGCAAAAATATACAATGGAGAAAAGACAGTCTCTTCAATAAATTGTGCTGGGAAAACTGGACAGCGACATGTAAAAGAATGAAATTAGAACATTCTCTAACACCATACACAAAAATAAACTCAAAATGGACTAAAGACCTAAGTGTAAGACCAGATACTATAAAACTCTTAAAGGAAGACATAGGCAGAACACTCTTTGACATAAATCGCAGCAATATCTTTTTGGATCCACCTCTTAGAGTAATGAAAATAAAAACAAAAGTAAATAAATGGGACCTAATTAAACTTAAAACCTTTTGCACAGCAAAGGGAACCATAAACAAAACGAAAAGACAACCCACAGAATGGGAGAATATATTTGCAAATGAAGTGGCAGACAAGGGATTAATCTCCAAAACATACAAACAGCTCATGCAGTTCAATATCAAAAACAAAACAAAACAAACAAGGAACCCAGTCAAAAACTGGACAGATCTAAATAGACATTTCTCCAAAGAAGACATACAGATGGCCAAAAAACACATGAAAAGATGCTCAATATCGCTAATTATTAGAGAAATGCAAATCCGAACTGCATTGAGGTATCACCTCACATTGGTCAGAATGGCCATCATCAAAAAGTCTACAAACAATAAATGCTGGAGAGGGTGTGGAGAAAAGGGAACCTTCCTACACTGTTGGTGGGAATGTAAATTGGTACAGCCACTATGGAGAACAGTATGGAGGTTCCTTAAAAAACTAAAAATAGAACTACCATATGACCCAGCAATCCCACTCCTGGGCATAGGTACAGAGAAAACCATACTTTGAAAATATACATGCACCCCTATGTTCACTGCAACACTGTTTACACTAGCCAAGACACGGAAGCAAACTAAATGTCCATCAACAGACGAATGGATAAAGAAGAGGTATGTGTATATATATATATATATATATATATATATATATATATATATATACACAATGGAATACTACTCAACCATAAAGACGAATGAAATAATGCTATTTGAAACAACATGGATGGACCTAGAGATTATCATACTAAGTGAAGTCAGAGAAAGACAAATATCATATGATATCACTTATATGTGAAATCTAAAAAAATGATACCAATGAACTTCTTTACAAAACAGAAACAGACTCACAGACTTCAAAAACAAACTTATGGTTACTAAAGGGGAAAGCCTGGAGGGGAGGGATAAATTAGGAGTTTGGGATTACCGTATGCACACTACTATACATAAAATTGATATTCAACAAGGACCTACTGTATAGGACAGGGAACAAAAAAATCTGGCTTTGAAGGGAGGCATCACATTTAGAATGTTTCTCTCTGGTCATCAGATCAGCTATGGCAATGCTCATGGACTTGGCTGTATTCTTTTTCTTTTAATTTATTTATTTATTTATTTTTGGCTGCATTGGGTATTCGTTGCTGAGCGGGGGCTACTCTTCCATGTGGTGCTTGGACTTCTCATTGCAGTGGCTTCTCTTATTGCAGAGCACAGGCTCTAGGTGCGCAGTCTTCAGTAGTTGTGGCACACGGGATCAGTAGTTGTGGCTCGCGGGCTCTAGAGTGCAGGCTCAGTAGTCGTGTCACAGGGCGTAGTTGCTCCACAGCATGTAGGATCTTCCAGGACCAGGGCTCAAACCTGTGTCCCCTGCATCGGCAGGTGGATTCTTAACCACTTCACCACCAGGGAAGTCCCTTTGCTGTATTCGTGAATGGTCTCTTGACTGCCATTTTGCTCTCTCATTAAGATGTAAGGACTGAAAAGTGTAGCCAGATTTTCATCATTTTTTTAAAATTTATTTATTTAATTTATTTATTTTTGGCTGCATTGGTTCCTCATTGCTGCGCGGGCTTTCCCTGGTTGCGGAGAGCAGGGGCTACTCTTCGTTGCAGTGCGTGGGCTTCTCATTGCAGTGGCTTCTCTTGTTGCGGAGCACGGGCTCTAGGCATGCGGGCTTCAGTAGTTGTGGCACATGGGCTCAGTAGTTGTGCCTCATGGACTCTAGAGCGCAGGCTCAGTAGTTGTGGCACAAGGGCTTGGTTGCTCCATGGCATGTGGGATCTTCCCGGACCAGGGCTCGAACCCGTGTCGCCCGCATTGGCAGGCGGATTCTTACCCACTGCGCCACCAGGGAAGCCCCCAGATTTTCATCTTTTTGTGTGTGGCTCCAATCACAGCACCCGGTACAGGGAAGAACACCAAAATGTGCTTCCTAAGTCTTAGGAATGACTATAATTTATCACAGTAAAATAAATTCCTAGTCAAGGAAATCTACAATGTATCCACTTATACTTCTCTCAACAGGTTGAAAAGGATGCATTACAGTGCAATACACCATAGATATGATATGCCTAGGAAAAAATCCATTTACAAGGAAAAAACTCCCCTCAAAAGGCAGTGTTTAACATTTATTCTCATTAAGATTGGAATTGTATCCATGATGATATCGTTAATATAATGCTAATAATTGGGCAAATAAATTTCTGCCAGGTAATCCTATTTACTTTTATGATTGGATACATTCATGAAAGCTGCTTTGTAATGCCTTCCATTTCAGAGACGACAAAAGGAGGCCTAGAGAGAGGGGATAATCTGCTGCGAGTCACTCATTCAGAGAGGCGTGGAACTGCCCCTCCACCCAAGCAGTCCATTTCTGGGGCTTCTTGTCATGACACTGGTCTGAACACAGTCTTAATTCCTTTGAATTGAGCAATTTACCTGGAGAAGACAACATTAGGAGAGTGAAAGTTCAAGTTTAGAATTGGGTCACCACCCTTGCCCTTCTTTCATTTGGAAAATACGCCTTTGGCATTCTGCCCCCTTCTCCGCCACACGCCTCCCTCTCCCCGAAAGCATTCTTCTGCTTGGAGATCTGGGTTTCGGTTTCTGTTCCAAGAAAGCAACTTGGAGCTTTCTACACCCCAGTGTCCGCCCAAACATTTTCCCCCTCCAGTGTGCTAATACTTTTCCTTTTCAACCGGAATCTGTATCTTGAAGAGATTTGACCATGAATAACTTTATCCAAGATGATTGGGTTTTGTATTAATATTATCAGGTCTTCTGATCTTGTAGGATTAATGTTACCACCCAAACTCCCCCTATCTGGCCAGGAGGCCAAAAGAGCATAAAAACTCGCGGGCTGGGGGCTTCCGAATCCCAGACACTCGGTATCGCCCGGTGTGAGACCCACGCGATGGTGCAGCCTTTTCCCGGCTGTGGGCGCCGGGGCCCCAGACGTCGCCAGCCCCGAGCTCAGCCGACTCTGAGCCCTGGACGCTCCTTTTCTACCACGCCCCGTGCGAGCTCTCCTGGGACGGCCCAGACTTCGACTGGGAAATGCTTTCTAGTCCCTGCGGCGGGCTTCTGCGCTGGGACCGTTAGCGAAACAGACACTTTGCTGGAGGCCAAAGCCCTCGCAACGGGACGCAGAGCCACCTGCCCCGGACCAGACGCCCGCGACCCACCCAGACCCAGAGGCGCCCCAGGAGAGGCGGCCGCCGCCCCCGCAGCCTCCCTCGGCGGGTGGCACCGCTTCCCGGACGGACGAGCGGAGCCCGAGAACGCTGACGGCGGGGACCCTATGGAGCGTCGCCCGGCTTCTGCCCCCGGGACCCGCCGCAGGTCCCAAGGCTGGTGGCAGCGGATCCGACGCGCAGTGGCCCGGAAGACCCAGGGCTGCCAGGAGCCCCGAGATTTGCGCTGAGTCCCTCATCTCCGCGGACAAATTATGTTACAGCATCGTCTCTGCCTTTGCTCCACAAGGATGGAAGCTCTTTGTCTTCAGAGCCCTTTCCTTTAATTTTCCTTTCGCTAGTCAGTAAAGATGACGAAAAACGATGTCACAGTCTGTTATTTGTCCCGTGAGTCCCTGGTTTGTCTATTTGGGAAGACAAGGCTCACGGGCAGCGGTGGCCGCTGCCGGTTCCCGGGCGGGATACTGGGTCACCGGCTTTGCTGGGCGCCGGCGGATGCTGGGGTCGCCTGTGCACACGGAGCCGGGGATGGTGGAGCGTGGCCTCTCGTGTGACTCCCGGATACAGGCTGGGCCTCCAAGAACAGCAGAGGGGCCGCCCGCAGCCCCGAGGACTTCACTCGCCCGGGAAGCGTCCCTCCTCCGTGGCCCTGGCCCTTTTTGGCCCCGAGTCCATCTCAGGGCTCTCCAGGCATCTGCAGGCGGCTCTGGCGTCGCCTCCACCGCATTCCCCCCACACCCTCCCCGAACTTGCCCAGAAGTTCAGGCTTCCTCAGGCGCTAACCAAATCCCAGCAAGTGTCCCTTACCCCTCCGACCCTCTGCAACCCCCTTGCCCAGTGCCTGCCAGCGACTGGCCGAGCTGACCTGCTGTGAGATTGCTGGCGTGGAAGCCAAGGGGATAACAACCGTGGACTAGTGGCCGGGGAGACCAGCCACCCTGCCCTGATAGGATGGACTGAGCGCTCTCGGATTCGGGAGGGGCGTGATCGCTGCACTCCCCACTCCAACCCAGTGACTTTGCTTAGGTGTGCCTCCCAAGCAGAGAGTGAATGGAAACCACCAGGAATGGGCCTCTCTCCACAGGGACCTTCCTCTCCTCCCATCCCTCTCCTTTAACTCAATCAGCAAAACCACTCGGAATTTCCAAACCCCTCCCAGCAAGATGCAGTTTTCTCCTTAATCTGCGAGGCTCCGAGGCAATTTGCAAGGCAAATGAGAGTCTATCTCCACTTATCTGGGCTTGGGTTTCCGACCTCCCGTACTAGACAGACCCTATAAAAGGCACACTCAGCATGGGGCTGAATCATTCGCCCCTTTGCTTGGACCCGCTACGCGTCTGGCCTGGGAGGAGGCTGAAGCCATGGAACCGCACGCGTACTACACCTGGGAAGAGCTGTCCTGGAGGAGGGCGCATCCAGAGCCCCACATGCCACCGGGCCTCAACCGAGAACAGGCCTGGGCCTGGGCTCTGGATAACTTCCCCGCGCTGAGCCGCCCCTCCTGCCAAAGCCCCCAGTTCTGCGAGGACGCGCACTACTGTGCATGTGGGCTGCCGCGGTGCGCTTGCCCCGGACACGCACACGGTCCCCAGGCGGAGAGCGGCCACAAACGCTGGCGAGACCCACAAGCCCAGGAGCCAACGGCTAACCCGGGGTGGAGCGACAGTCCCGTCAAGAAGAGGCCGAAGCCACACACCGCAGGGCACAATCGGGCCTGAACAGCCAGGAGATGCCCGCAGCAGCGGAGGCCGACAGACACGCGGCCACATGGCCTCCAGGAGCCCAGGACGATGCCCATCCCCTACCCCGAAGCTGCGGAAGCCCTGTGGAGGCTTGAAACCCTGTGGAGCTCGGCAAGGAAAGGAGTCGCATTCTTCTGTCTGGCCCACGGCGCCCCTTCAACCCATGCCCTGGCCTGGACTTCTCCCCTGGGCCCCGCCTTGCTCTGGGATGAGCCTGGAGGACTCTGTGGGGCAGACCAGTCCTTAGTTGTCCCTCCTTTCCTGGATTACTGACAGCTCTCTCAATTAGAAATCTCTCTTCAGGGAATCCATACTATCTTAAGGAGCTTTCTCGTACTCAGAGTCTTGTACTCATGCTTCTTATGTATTCCAATTGTGCACAATGATTAAAGCCTGTTTCCTTATTTTCTGCCTGTGGAATTGATTTGGGTGTGTGGAGTCAGGACTGGAAGTGGTACAGGTGGGCCTGTGCCTGAAAGGAGAGCCGGGACCCAGGTCAGGGCTCATTAACATCAACGAAATGCAAAGTGAAACCATGACATAACTCTGACTACCTTAGTGACCTATATTAAGCGTTTTCATTTGATCCAATGTTGGTAAAGTAGTAACTCCACAACACAGCCTTTGGGAATGAATCTGAAAGGGTCTTTGGAAAGGCAATACTGTATGCAGATACACATCAAGCATCTCACTGTGTATTCTTTGGCCCAGAATTCCACTTCTTACAAGCAAGGAATTATATTTTAAAAAACAAATGTGCTTTTCGGTAAGGGATTGGAAAAAAATAAATTATGATATATCTGCAGGAAACCCTCTCCCATTTTAACAACTACTCCCCACTTCCCCATCCATGTCTGCAGCAGTAGGCAAGTTAAGGCTTAACCTTTCTGCTAACTGGCTATTGGTTGATGGTCTAAGTCTTGGCATCTTACCCAAGCCAAGTCAGAAGTCCCTACCAAGGAATGTGCAACTGGGACTTAGAATTTGATCTGAACACGTACTCCAGGTGCCAATTTCCCTCCCAATTTCTTGTTATCTTTCTCAAGTCTACGTGTAAAGGGATTTTCTCATGTCTCTTCCTGGATCATTCACACAGCCATTACATCACAGTCCTCACTGCGGTCCACTCCACTATTCCCAGCTCCTGTATAAGAAAACTTTGCATCACTACTTCTCTCCCCCTGGATGCCAGGACATGGTCACCCTAATAGCAAACTGCTTGCTGTCTGTGCACTGGTACCAAAAAAGGGTTACTCTGTTTCAGGATGTACTTCCTCTACTGCCCATTCTTTAATCCCACCAAGTATCATCACACAAGGTTGAACAGCTGTATCGATTTTTACAGAAGGATGGAGGTAACTGAAAGAAATTACACATCAAGAGAGAGAAAATTAAACTAAATATTGATTTCCTTTTTAAAGTTATCGTTACTGAAAGTACCCTATGACTCACTATAGAAAATGAACCTCTTTAGAATTCCACTTACAGGGCACAATTACGGTTCAAAATAGAATCAGAATATTTACTGACCTCACACACCAAAAAGTGCCAACCAGGTTTCCCAGGCTCTCCAGATCACACTGCTCCCTTACATCACGTGGGCCCACAGCTATCACCTACTTGTGTTACTAGGGCTGAAAGACATTAACTGGTTCCTGCTTCAGGAGCCTACATTTTGTTCCACTTCTTTCTCAAAAGCATAAAGATAATCAATATACAGGCAGTCAATAGGCAAGGCATCCTCACCCCCAAACTGGAATCCTAACCCCCAAGAAAAGGAACCCACTTTTTGAACCATATACTTAGGATCCCTGGGAATATTTGCCTCACACTAAGACTGTCCCTGACTCTCTCACCAGAAGGCAATCCCTGCCTACAAATGTCCCTGTTAACTCTTCTCACAGATCCATCTATATTCTTTCATGACACCCTTTTCCCTAACAATAGACCAAAACTTATTTTTGGTATAGGTGGGAAAAGAAATGGACTTATATTATTCTAATGTTCATCTATACATTATTTCACATCCACTTCAATGATTATTTGTGGAATCTATAAAATACTCTTTCTGCCTTCCCTTCTTGAAATCACGTCGTTCCTGTCTTGAGAAAATAGCTACCTGGTAGATATCTTGCTATTTCACGTGCCCAGTATTGAAGGGTTAGTTTGCTTCACGCTGGCTTACAGGGTCAGTGGAACTTTCCCATTCTTGATGCTCAGAAAAGTCATCTATGAATGAAACTTTAAAAAACAGGTAGGACATAGTACTTGACATACCATTTTCTGCAAAAATTGAAAGGGAAAAAATAAGAGAATGGGAACTCTTATAGATTAAAAGAGATATTAAGACATCCCAACTACATGTAACAATGGGTAGACACTGTCTGAAATCAGGTAATCCCCACTTCATTGGTGACTGATATAGACCATCCACAGTCTGACCACATTGCTGGTTCTCACTGTAGTGGCTTCTTGCTATGCATCTATGACACAGGCTAGCTGTCCCTAACCTCTCTGGGGGAAATTACACGGGGGTTCAAACAACTCTCTGGGAAGGTTCTACACCACCAGAGCTAAATAGCTCCATGTCTTCAAAGGAATAGTGTGGTTGTCCCTTCCTTAAACCTGGCCAGCAGAGCTTTCTGTCTTTATTAGATTCTCCCAAGTCAGCGGCAAAAATTCCATGTTGCTCCAATAAACCCCTTCAATTTACCACTGCCTGACTAGAGCTTCCAACCCTCTACTTCTTCTGTTGTCCATACTTTCATCTACTTTATTTCCTTACTTCTCATTTTTATTTCACTTTGATTGTCTTCCTGCTTTTCTCTGTTTCCTTTCCTCATATTTATCCTACCATTGTCTTTTTCCCTCAACTCATGCAAAAAGACTGGCTTTGGTGGGAGTCATCTCAAACATTAGCGTTTTCTTTCCAGGCAGAGAATCAGCTGCCATAGGGAACAAGATTTGGCTGTGTCTTCATGGTCTCTTGACTGCGACTTTGCTCTCCCCTTAAAATTCAGCTCTGCCAAAGCAGGAGCCAGTTCTACAGCTCTGTATGTGCAGAAACCATCACAGCACCTTGCTCATGGCAGGTTGTCAAAACATGCTTGTTAAAAACTTTGAATTAAACTAACTTTGTTACGTTGAAGATAAATGACTGATAGAGGAAATCTGTGCTTGGATGCACTGACATGTTTGCCAACAGAAAGTCTGAAACATCTGAGGAAGGATGTAAAGGGATGAAATTTCACTATAGATCTGACACAGAAGGAAAAAGCAATCCACTCAGATTAAACACACACAAAAGGGCAACATTTTTAGTTTGCTGTTCATTGATGTTATGTTTAATATTCATGATCATATCACTAAGAATGAAACTAATAATAATTGAAAATGAATAACATGTTTTCTGCCAGAGATATCTAATTACTTGACTTTGTTATTCAATTTAATCATAAAAGATACTTTGTAAAATGTTAAAGTTTAGCTATCATCCAGGCAAAAATATGAGGACAAGAGAGGTTAGGTAACTAGCTGAGTCATATAGAAATAATAGAACTTGTACCCAAACAGTCTGCATCTAGGTCCCTGGACCTGACCCCTCCCCTCCTACATGTTGGCTGAAATTCTGAAACTATTTTAACTTATAACTTGACAAACAGAAGACCAGGATGGGAGTCTGACTTCTGTCACTGACCAGCAGTGTGATTTCATGCAAAGATGACCAACTTTTCATTCTGATCATCTGGGTAAAATCTGATGGTACTTTTCAAGCAGAGGGGCCCTGAGAATCAATTAACTTACAGTTACCTAAAAGTGTCAGCCACACAAGATACTTTTCATAAAGGAGTAACCTTCTAAAATAGCTTGTCTTGACAGAGCCCTGTACCTGTTGTTCCTTTAAAAACAAACAACACAAAAACTTTAATTCTCTGAATCTACAAAATCAACTTAAATAACTTTATCAAAGATGATTGGATTTTCCCTTAATCTCCTCAGGTCTTGCCTTCGGAACCAATTTGAAACCTGAGAAAAACGACACCACCCATCCTAATATCCTCTGGTTGGACCACTAAAAAGTTGGATGGGAAGGTATAAATTCGCAGGGAAGGGATCCCTGAAAACTTCTCCTCCTCTCAGGGGCTGAAGCGATGGAGCCGAACTTCCCCCGCTGCATGCGCGAGGCCTGGGATTCCGCAGAGGAGTCCCAGGAACCAGAGATGCTGCAAATCTTGAGCTTAGCGGACCCTGAGGAATGGCAGCTCCCTTTCTATCCTACGCTGGGCCAGCTCTCTGGGGACGACGAGGACTTCAGTGGGGAACAACTTTCTACCGCCTGCGGGCGTCTGCACCCACACTGCCCGAAACACCGACCCCGAGCGCAGAGCACCTGCAGGCTGAGCGCTGGGCCGCCCGCCCCGGACAAGACGCCCACGACCCGCCAGGAGCCACAATCGTCCTCAGGAGGTGGGGCCGCCGCCCACCCGCAAAGCTTCCCTGGGCGGGTCTTGCGGCATCGGGAACCCAACATCTGGAACCCGCGACCTCTGACCGCGGGGACCCTTCCGGAGCATCGCCCTCCTCCTGGCCTGGAGAGACACCACCGGACGTCCCAAGGCTGGTGGCCGCGGACCTACACGCAGTGGCCGGGAAGACCCTGGGCTGCCTCTCCCGCCGCCTTTGGACCCAGGAGCCCTCATCTCCGCTGAGACCCTTCATTGGATGATCCCTTGCGACAGATGTTATTACAGTAACACCTCTCCGTTCAGCAATCATGGAAGAATTCGTCTTCAGAGACATTTGTGAAGTTTTCTTTCGCTTACTTAATAAATTATACCAAATTCCAACGCCTTTCTCTCTCTTACTTTGGCTTTTGGGGAAGGACCCGACGCAGGGGCGGGGTGGCCGGTGACACGTCTCACCAGGGACCCTCAGTCCCCTGATTTGCTGGGCGGGGGGAGGCCGGTGGGGTCTCTTGGGCACACCGGGTGGCCAGGGGTCCAGCATAGGCGTTGCCAAACTGGGTCACACGTGCTGGGCTCCGAGACATCCAGCAAAGAGCGGCCAGCAGCCCTGAGAACTCCACTTCGCCCGACGAACGCTCCTGCGCCCTCGCCCTGGCCCTGGCCCTTCCAGTCCATCTGTGGGGCCGTCCAGTCACCTTCACGTTGCTCCACGGCCCCCAGCGCCTGTTGCCGCTCCAAACGCATCTAGAAGCATTGGCCTCGGGTAGCGCAGAGCTTCCGTCTCCCTCAGGCACTCTCCTGGGCGTGTCCCTTCTTCCTGCTCGCCCCAAAGCCGACTTCCAGCCCCCACCTCAGAGTTGACCTACAGCCAGAGCGCTGGGGCCCCGGACAGGAGAAAACTAGGGATTGTCTTTTGCGGCGGGGCGTTTCTGCGGCCAGATTCTCGAGCGGTTAGGCTCGCGTCACTTCCCAACTCCAACTTGGCGACTTCCCAAGGCGCCTGACTTCTCATTACCATTCGGAGTTGAACTAGAGTGTCCACCCAATCCGGGGTTTGAAACGGGGCCTGAGAGAGCAATGGCAGGCGAAGTATAAGTGCTTAATAAATGCTAATACAATTATACTGAGAATTTCTCAACTGCTGTGATTTCTCTGGGGGCAAAATCCTTCACTGGGATTAATCTCACAGGAGTCTGAATGTGGGGACTCCCTGCCTCGGGAGCAGTTTCCTGGAAAGCCTTCACCTCATCGCTCTGGTTTCTGGCATCCCACCCAACCTCACCCTTTCCCTCCTTTCCCTGCCAGGATTCCACGGGCCACCTGTGCAGCCTGGATGCTGTGGCTCAACCAGTATGTAACGCTGGCCGGTCCCCGGGGAATGCAAAAATTATCCTTTTCACCCATCTGTTAGACCACAGGGTGATAGTTTACTTTTTTAAACTCAAACGGAATTTTTCTAGTGAAGCCTGAACATGGGAAACATACAGCTCATAACAAGAGGATGCGATGACATGGGTGTGTGTTGTAGACACTGCTATGTCTTTATTAATGTACTTTAATTTCCTACTTTGTCCTTTAATTCTTTTCTTTTGTCCTTTAATTCTTAAAGAGTGTATGTGAGAAATGAAATCAGTGAGAACTGGAAATAAAGAAATAAATTATTTTAAAATTTCATCTTCACTTTTTCAGTAGTCATTTCAAATCTTCAACTCTTAGACAAATAAATGAAATAGGCCTTGAATTCATGGAAAGACAGAGTTCTCTATAAATTCACTTGTCAGGAGTCACTAGCAGTATTTGGAGTACAGTTCTACAGTTCCTTTAGCGATTCTAAAATCCAAAATTTTATGGAATCTACCCTTTTGTGTGTAAATTTCTGTGCAAAACTCATTTGACAGCAAACTATGGCATAGATTGATGTGAGGCCATAGTGTTCTCTCTCCAAAGTAACACAAGTATTCATAGGAATGACTGATTACTGGGACTGTCCTAGACTATGCGGACAGGTACACTCTACCAGGCAAGCTCTTATTATCACTTTATAACTTCTTGCATTTTAAATTATAGCATACATCTAGACCCTAGTATTTTATTAAATATATTAGAATATCTTTAATATTAAATAGTGTATTTGCAATATGTAAAATTATAAATTTAGGTTGTTTTTGGTTATGAAAATGACAAGCAATGCTGAATGATATAGAAGTGCCCTTTGCTGGTGGAAAGCTGGAGTTATTGCAGTATATGATCATCTATTTCATTGTTAGAGAAAATTCTTTTCCGGCATAGATGGCTGCTGCCTTTACCTGTAAATATTTCTAGTAATGGGGTTTATGTGTTCCTTTTTTTTTCATTTTATTTTTCTTTTCTTTTTTTCCTTTTCCTTTTCGTTTATTTTTAACTGTCTTGAACCTGAATGGCACCAGCCACCCCTGCCTGGGCTCCTTGTCCTTCCACAACAGCCAAAGCAGGAACCCATGGGATAAAGAAGGATGTTGGAATTTTTGTAGAATTTATTAAGCAAGCAAAAGGAATTTTCACAAATGTCTATGATAGCAATATTTCTTGCATGATTGCTAATTCATGTAATTCAATATTGGGAATGTGAAACTGCAAGGTATCTACCAGGTAGCTATTTTTTCAAGTCTAGAAATGGAATGATTTCAAGAGGGGAAGGTAGGCAGGGAAAACAAAAGCAAAAATAAACTAGTGGGACTACATCAAACTAAAAACTTCTGCACTGCCATAGAAACTATCATCAAAATGAGAAGGCAACTGGGATTTTCCTGGTGGTCCAGTGGTTAAGAATCTGCCTTGGGGCTTCCCTGGTGGTGTAGTGGTTGAGAGTCCGCCTGCCGATGCAGGGGACACGGGTTCGTGCCCCAGTCTGGGAAGATCCCACATGCCGCGGAGCGGCTGGGCCCATGAGCCATGGCCGCTGAGCCTGCGCATCCGGAGCCTGTGCTACGCAACGGGAGAGGTCACAACAGTGAGAGGCCCGGAAAAAAACAAAGAATCTGCCTTCCAATGCAGGGGACTCAAGTTTGATCCCTGGTCGGGGAACTAAGATCCCACACGCTGCAGCGCAACTAAGCCCCCTGCCCTGCAACTACTGAGCCCGCGTGCTCTGGAGCCCGCCTGCTACAACTAGAGAGAAGGCCGCACACCACAATGAAGAGCCCATGTGCCACAATTAAGACCCGATGCAGCCAAATAAATAAATAATTTTTAAAAAACATGAGAAGGCAACCTACTGAATGAGAGAAGATATTTGCAAATCACATATCCATCAAGGGGTTAATATTCAAAATATATAAAGAACGATACAACTTGACAGCAACAAAACCCCCAAACAACCTGATTTTTCAAATATGCAGAGGACCCAATAGACACATGAAAGATGATCAACATCGCTAACTATTAGGGAAATGCAAAGCAAAACCACAATGAGATATCACTTCATACCTATCAGAATGGCTATTCTCAAAAAGACAAGAAATAACAGGTGTTGGTGAAGATGTGAAGAAAATTGTACCCTCATACAGTGTTGGTGGGAATGTAAATTGGTGCAGCCACTTTGGAAAACAGTATGGACATTCCTCAAGAGGTTAAGAATAGAACTACCACACAGTTCAGCTATTCCACTTCTGGGTATTCATCTGAAGAATACAAGAACACTAATTTGAAAGGATAGATGCACCTCAACGTTCTCAGCAGTGTTATTTACAACAGTTGAGATATGGAAATGAACTCATAGACACTGAGAACAGATTGGTGGTTACCAGAGGGGATGGGAGCTGTGGGTGGTTGAAATGGATGAAGAGGGTCAAGTGTATGGTGATGGATAGTAACTAAACTTTTGGGGATGATCACTTTGTAATGAACATAGATGTTGAATGATAATGTTGTACACCTGAAACTTATATACCAATTTTACCTCCATAAAAAAAGAAGGAAAGGCAGAAAGGATATTTTGCAGATTTCCCAAATGATCATTGAAATTGATGTGAAATAAATGTAGATGGATTTTTGAATAAAATAAGCTCCATTTCTTTATCCATTCTTCCCACCTAGAGAGACATATCCAAATTTATATAGCTAATGAGTCCCCACATAATCTATTCCATTTGTTTTTTTCAGTAAAGAAAGATAAAAATGATGTACATTTCCTGTAAGATATGGAGAAAATAATGTGACTTCAAAAGAGTCCCCATCTAGTGACAAATCCAGAAAAATAAGCCTCCACACTGCACTGCAGTATCTAATCTAGAGAACTGATGAGGAAAAAAATAAATTTCTCTATGGCAGGACAAACTAAGTCAGAATTGAAACCCACATAACATGTCCCCATTTGGGATGGGGTTTTCCCAGTTTGCAATGTGCCTCTGCATAATACATTAACCAGACCTCCTCAAGGCAGGAGGATGCAATCAACCTTTGAGAAAAATGGTCCCTTCTTCTGACACCAGCATTGTAATTTTTTTGTTTTTGTTTTTGTTTTTTGTTTTTGTGGTACTCAAAACACACATTGACCTAACAACTCACTGTATACATGCACAACTGACCAAAACATCCCTGATGAACTTTATGTATAATGTTAACCTCTCAATATGAGACATAATTATTTGTCTCAAAAATGTATAAAACTGCACATCTAGTTCCTGGCAGGTGGAACAGTCCTCAGAACTTTTGACAGTCTGTCTCCTGGGTTGTAATCCTCAGTCTGACTCAAATAAAATTCTCTTTTTTCTTCTTAGCTTGATTATTAATTGAATTTTCATCAACAGAAGCAAGAGGTAAATAAATTTACATTAGAAACCAGAATGGGAACACTCTTGAGACCAGAAATGTAAGCACCTCCATAAGTGGACTCTAGGTGTCTAGACGATGCATGCTGAGAGCGGGAACAGGTAACTGACAGGTGATTATTGGGTAACATCAGCCGTGATCCCCACAAGCTGACCACAGCATTGCTTTGCCAAGTAGTAGAGATACGTCTGCGTATCTCTTTCTGACTTACTTCACTCGGTATGACAGCCTCTAGGTCCATCCACATCACTGCAAATAACTCAGTTTCATTTCTTTTTATGGCAGAGTAATATTCCATTGTATATATGTGCCACATCTTCTGTATCCATTCATCTGTCGATGGACACTTAGGTTGCTTCCATGTCCTGGCTATTGTAAACAGAGCTTAAATGGCGCTTTTTCTAATGCTACTAAGAATGCCAACACATTTGCCCCAAGTCTAGTAGGAAGCTCAAAGGCATGATGTTACACGATGGCTTTAAAGTGAAAATGAGGACTTTTCTTAACCCTAGCAAAGGTTGGTAGCTACGGTGGGGGTGTCCAGACTGCAGGGTTTGATTAAAAGGGATTACCTTGTACCATTTTTGTAGGATGACATTTGTTTTATGGATTTCAGAGGCATTTACAAGAAATGCGCTAAATTAAGTCTCGCTTATGTTCCTGAAATAGGATAGATTTAGTTTTGCTTAGAGGGCTTAAATACTTTCGCTTGGGGGATTTTCAAGCATGGTCTATTTTATTTTAATTTATCATATTTTATTTAAAATTTTTTAAATTTTAATATTTTATATGCAACTTTAGGAATTTTAATTTTTACTATTTTATTTCATTTAAATTTATTTTTTATTTTATAGTGTTATTTTATTTTTAAAATATTTAAAATCTTTACATTTTTTCTTGGTTTATTTGAAGAAAACAAAAACACTGAATAGAAAAGATATATGCACTCCTATGTTCACTGCAGCATTATTCACAACAGCCAAGATATGGAAGCAACCTGAGTGCCAATCAATAGTTGAATGGATAAAGAAGATTTGGTATAACTAGGCAATGGAATATTACTCAGAAACAAAAAATGAAATCTTGCCCTTTGGGGCAACATGAATGGACCTAGAGGATATTGTGCTAAGTGAAATAAGTGAGACAGAGAAAGACAAATATTGTGTGATTTCACTTATATGTGGAATCTAAAAAAACAAAGGAACAAACATAACAAAACAGACCATCTGTATGTCTTCTTTGGAGAAATGTCTATTTAGATCTTCTGCCCATTTTTTGATTGGGTTATTTGTTTTTTTCTTTTTGAACTGCATGAGCTATTTGTATGTTTTGGAGATTAATCCCCTGTCGGTTGCTTCATTTGCAAATATTTTCTCCCATTCTGTGAGTTGTCTTTTCGTTTTGTTTATGGTTTCCTTTGCTGTGCAAAAGCTTTTAAGTTTAATTAGATCCCATTAGTTTATTATTGCCTTTATTTTCATTACTCTAGGACAAGGGTCTCCAACCCCTGGGCCACGGATAACCGGTCTGTGGCCTATTAGGAACTAGGCCGCACAGCAGGAGGTGAGCAGCAGGCGAGCAAGCGAAGCTTCATCTGTATTTATAGCCGCTCCCCATCACTCGTTACTGCCTGAGCTCCTCCTCCTGTCAGATCAGCGGAGGCATTAGATTCTCATAGAAGCGGAAACCCTACTGTGAACTGCACATGCAAGGGATCTAGGCTGTGTACCCCTTATGAGAATCTAATGCCTGATGATCTGAGGTGGAGCTGAGGCAGTGATGCTAGTGCTGGGGAGCGGCTGCAAATACAAATCATCATTAGCAGAGAGATAATAAATAAATCAATTGCTTGCAGACTCATCAAAACCCTATCAGTGAGTGGCAAGTGACAATTAAGGTGCATCTGGTGGCAGGCTTTATAGTGGCAAGTGAGTTGATGTACTTCAGTTGTACAGCTGCATCTGGTGGCAGGCTTTAAGTCAGAATCCGACACTTATTTTAGTCTGCACATGGCCCACCCATTATTTTATTTGCCACTTCCATCCATGCCTCTTTCCCACACTGCACACTTTTCTCAGTCACAGTTTTGGTAAGCCCACAAGCTAGCCCTAGCCAAGATGAGTAAAAAACAAACGTTGCTGGAGAGCTTCTCTGAAAGGGGGGAAAGACCCAATGATGAGACAACAGAAGACTCTAAGACTGCCAACAGAAAGAAAGCTTTAACAGGAGGGCTGCTGATGTGTGTTGTGGACACTGATGTGCCTTTATTCTAAAATACTTTCATTTTCTACTTTGGCCTTTGTTTCTTTTGGAAGAAAACCATATTTAAGGATTGTGCACTTGCACAAGCTCAAGGATACCTTGAGAATCTCCTTTATATTGATTCTGTTTTGCTGGAAACCATGACTATTGCAGCCGGTAACCACTGAAGGACCAGATGAAGAAACCATCTACAGAACTAGCCAAAGCCTTAAATCATGTAAGACATAATGATGAACCATGCTGGGTGCATTTGACTTAACTTCTGTAAGAATCAAGGTGCTGGAATCTTCTTAAACATTTAAGGATAAGGACTTAGGTAAATTTCTTTCTGCTGAATCTATTCGTTGTTTGATATATAACTGGGATTCTAGTAAACATTTTAGAGTGTCTTTAATATTTAGATAGTGTGTTAGAGCATACATAATCACCATCATAGGCTCTTTCAATTATGAAGCTGAATAGTAATGCTGGATACTGTAGAAGTGCACTTTGCAGAAACTAACACAACATTGTAAAGCAATTATACTCCAATAAAGATGTTAAAAAAAAACTTGTATTTGGGGTTTGTTAGGACTGCAGTAGGGGATGCATAGATTCAAGAAAGCACTTGAATTGTGTTCTGATGAACTACAAAATGGGGGAAGCTTAAAAATAGAGCAAGGTTACATGAATTATTTTTCGATAATTAGGATTGGCCTTGGCAAGAAGTAAGAATGCTTGCTAAGCAGGGTTTGGTTGGTGTTGGAAATCATTACATAGTTGTGAAGGGGAGGAACTTTGAAACTACAAGGTTGGGCTAGCAGCTGCTAGCAGGTATTGTTTTGAAAAGGACTGGTGGTGTCCTTGAATTTGATACAGTTCAGAAAGTTCAGGTTCTCAGTGATGCAGAAAGGTGCCTGAAACCATATCCACAATGCCCACTTGGCTCCATTTTGGAGGCCTGAACCATAGTTACTTCATTTTTATTTTCTAAACGATCATAAATATGTCATCAAGTCCATAATTATAGTATTCTTCCAAAAGAATTAAATTACATGGCTCTATCCAGAGGAACAAAGGTATCCTCACTTATTCCAATCATCTTCTATGACATAAAGTATTAGGATTTAAATATTTACTCCATAGATGTCACGTATTAATATTGCATTTTTCATTTGAAACTCAAGCTCACATAGCTAGCAAGTACGAAGGGCTTTGAATAAAACCCAGATACATAAGCAAAGACATAGTGGTGGATGAGAATGTAAGAATATTTGAGAGGAGGGTTCATAAAACAGTAATTGCATAATGTAACTAGTGGATTTTGTCCCAACATTTATATCAATTAGAAGTTGAATGTAGTTAAAAATTTTGTTCATTTTATTTATAACTAAATTGGCCATTCTTCTCACTTTCACCTACAGTTTTTTGGGAACAGGGTAAAATGAAGTCTATTTAAACATAATCCAAAAAAATAGCTATAAAATATCTGTTGAAAGCATAATGCAATAAAATAACACGAACTTCTTTAAAAATAGAGTAAAATGATGTTCAAACTCACCAAAATTTAAAAACAAAATATTAAACAAACATATAAATTCAAAACATACTTTATTACACCAATGATCATGACATTGTAGGGCAATATACATTTTCTGTAATGCAGTGAAAGTACATTTGGTACAGTAATTTAAAGGGGAATATAAAGATATGAATTAAATTCACAACGAACATATTCTTGACACATAATGTTAACTTTTGGTCACTGTAGTACACAAACAAACAAAATTCCCACAAGTTGAGGATGATCAAATCCAAAACATGGATGTTGGGAAATCTGTAACAATAAGATATTAGAAATTTTAAAAATTGAATCCAAAATGGAATATATGCACTTGAAAAATGCAATGTTATTATGTAGATACAAGATATTAAGTAAAAAAGAGCTAGTTACATAATGGTATGTATATCATGATTCCATTTCTGTTTTTCATTTCTATATAACTAGAAAAATTACAGGTCCACAAAATCATCTCAGAAATTATTTTGGTTGGAATTCAGAATGTGTAAATCATGAAGTGATGATATGTGCTTGCCCTGCAAGACAGTAACCCTGCCTGTGGGGTCAGGACATTACCCAGTAATCACCCATTCCTATTAATATTCATGTTAACTGGATATAGAGTACACTTTAACCTCTTAGATTAAACTCAAAGGGGTATGTCTGCAGAAAGTTTTGGATTTTAGAATTGCTCAAAATAACTGTAGAATTGTACTGCAAATACTACCAGTAGTAATGGCAAACAAGTTAATACAGATAAATCACTCTCACCGTGATTCAAGGGATAGTTCATTTATTCTCCCCAAATTAAGTATTTTGAAATACTAACTGGAAATGTTGAGGATTAAATGAAAATTTTATTAAATTCAAGAATGTCATTTATTTCCTGTGCTTTCTGATTTCCTTCCTCATGTATACAAAGGACAGGTAGAAACCCAAAGTATTCTAATAAAGGCCTATCAGTGTCTACAACACACATCAGCAGCCCTCCTGTTAAAGCTGTATGTTCCACAAGCTAGCCCTTACTGGAAAAATTCTTTTAGAGTCTGAAAAAGCAAACTATCACCCCGTGGTCCAACAGATTATAAAAATAATATGCTTGCAATTCCCAGTTAACAGGCCAGGGTTTCTGTAACAGCTGAGTCACAGCACCCACGTCTACAGCGGCGGCACATGGAATCTTGGCAGGGAAACGAGGGGGAGGGTGCGGTTGGGTTGCGGTGCCAGAAACTAGAAAAGCGAGGTGAGAAGATTATAGGGGATAGCTCCCAGGGAAGATAGTACAAATTTTCAGACACCGCCGAGTTCAATCCTCTTGAACTTTGCTGCCCCTGAGAAATCGCAGTAGGAGAACGATTATAAGTAGAACTGTAGTTAACCTTAACCGAGCGTTTATACCGTGCTGGACATGGTTCTAACTCAGTGCTGTGGCGAGACACATTGTCCCAGAACTTATAGTTTAGATTGTGATGCCTGGAATCAATGGTGGAATGCTTTGGTTTGAAACTGTTTGTACTGAAACTGCTTTTATTGCTAACCCCGTGACTTAGCCTCTGGCAAAATTGAGCTTTGCTTGCCAAGCATACTGTGAACAGGAAAGTTCTGAGTTCCAGGTGGCCGACCCGAGAGGTTAAGATTAGCACGAACATCCTGTTTACCCTGCGGTATAAAACAGCACCTGTGTGAAGGCTCGGGGTCTCACCCTTCTTTTGGGAGAGGCCCCGATCGATCGGTTTGTGTTTCTGTGCTTAATAAACGCCTATTACTAATATACTTTTGATCTACACTGGCTCTTGGTGTTCTTCCTTGGTGCTGGTTCCTCTCCGGGGGAGTTCGCAGGTGTGTGCGGGACCGCAACATTTGGGGGCTCGTCCGGGATCGGACAGTGGAGGTTAAAGATCTGAAACAGGGTCCCTCCCTGTCTTTGGAAGCTCCGAAGCGGAGGTTACAGATCTGAAACAGGGTCCCTCCCTTCGACGACCACGCCTGCATCTCCAACGGGTGAGTTATCAGACTTGGGTTGCCGGCAACATTTCTAAGACTCATAGGGACTTGCCGGACGCGGCTATAAGTCCGGAGTCAGGGGAGATCACGGGACGCCGTGATCCCCCGCTGGGGTTTCAACGTCGGGTTCGTTATTCTAACTTCCCGACCTTGAACTGGGACCTTCTTTTGTCAGGTCACTGGTCTTTCTATTTGCTTTCCGCTACTACTGTGTTCGCTTTTATCTTTGTTTGGATTTTGTGGTTCTCTGTTCTAACTTTTCATCCAACAGTAAGCATGGGTCAAGGTAAGAGTAAGACCCCAGCACCCTTGGGACTCGTCCTAAGTCACTTCGGAGACTTTCGGCAGGTCGCCAAGGGCTATGGAAGTCAAGTAAGTCCGGGAAAATTACGTACTTTCTGTGAACTCGAATGGCCTACATTTGGTGTGGGATGGCCATCCGAAGGTACGTTTTTCCCTTCCTACTATTGTAGCCACTGAGGCAATTGTGTTTAAGGTTCATGATGAGCAGATTCCATATATCGAGAGTTGGCGAGTTTTGGTGGAGGAGCCACCAACATAGCTAAAACCCTGGCTCCCCCCCCCCCAAAACTGCACCAAAAACAAAAATAAGATTTGTTCTGCAAAACTTACTAGAGATAAAAAGGATGATTCAAACGATCCAAAAGGACTTTCAGCCCCACTCATGGAGGCCGAAGAAGAGGAAACCTTTCCTCCTGAAGTTTCCGCACCTCCCCCTCCTTATGTTTCCCCAAATGCAGATTCTAGTTCCACGGAGTCCACTCCGCGGAACCAAACAAAGAGACATCATACTCGCTCTAGGAGACAAATCAAGGAATCAGCCCAAACCATCCTCCCCTTGCGTCAGCGGCCTTCCCGACAGGGGGAAGCTCGACCCTTTCTTACATACAGGCCATTTTCTACTACTGATCTTTATCATTGGAAATTGCAAAATCCTCCCTTTTCAGAGAAACCACAGGCCTTGATTTCTCTCCTGGAGACAGTTTTTGTTACAACCCACTTGGGATGATTGTCAACAGCTGTTACAGGTTTTATTTACTACCGAGGAGAGGGAAAAGATTCGGAGGGAAGCCCGAAAACAGGTTTTGGGACCAGATGGGCGACCAACTGAGAATCTAAACCTCATTGAGACTGTCCTCCCGACAACCAGGCCAGACTGGCACCCCAATACAGAGCGGGGGTGGGGGACAGGCCCTTGCCCGTTTTCGCCAGGCTCTGTTGACAGGACTTCGGGCGGCGGCACGGAGGCCAACTAACATGTCTAAGGTCACTGAAGTTACTCAGGGACAAATGGAGTCCCCATCAGCCTTTTTAGAGAGGCTCATGGAAACCTACCGATTATGGACTCCTATCAATCCCGAGGCCCCTGAGAATAGACGGGCTGTTAACTTGGCCTTCGTGGCCCAATCCGCCCCAGATATTAGGAAGAAATTACAAAAACTAGATGGATTTGAAGGGAAAAATTTGTCAGAATTGGTGGAAATAGCTTTAAAATTTTATAACAATCGAGATAACACCGAAATAAGACAATTGAGGCAGGTATCTAAGGTAATGGCGGCAGTCCTAAATGATAGGCCTAACGATAGGAAATGGTCAGGCTTCCAACCCCAAAGAGAGAAAAGGACCCCCGGCCCTCGTGTGCCTTTAAAGAAAGATCAATGTGCTTATTGCAAGAAAGAAGGCCACTGGAAAAATAAATGCCCAGACTTGGTGACCAAGAAAGAACAGTCACCAGCTGCCCCTAAGATTTTGGAAATAGATTCAGACTGAAGGGGTCAGGGCTCTAACCACCCCCCAACCCCGAGCCCTTGATAAACCTTAAAGTGGGGGGAAAATCCAAGACCTTCCTCATAGACACAGGAGCCACCTTTTCGGTTTTACAAACTGACTCTGGACCAAAATTGCCCGGTACCACCCTTGTACAGGGGGCTACTGGAACCCAGCAATGCTCCTGGACTACTAACCGCAAGGTGGACTTAGGCAGACAAACAGTCACCCACTCCTTCCTGGTCATGCCTGACTGCCCATATGAAGGCCTCTTGGGACGAGACTTATTGCAGCTGTTAAAAGCCAGTATCAAGTTTGACAAAGGCGGCTTCAAATTTGCTTTCGGACCAGACAGGATACCCACAATTTTAATTACGGTCCCTTTGCAAGAAGAAGGACTGCTATTGGGGCCGGACTGCCCCCTTATTGCTGAATTAAAACAGGAATTCCCCACAGTATGGGCTGAAAACTATCCCTTTGGGGGAACGGCACATAGAGTGCCTGTGGTCATCGAACTGAAGGCGGGAGCCTGCCCCATTCAGTTACGGCAGTATCCTATGAATGACCGAGCCAGGAGGGGAATTACCCCTCACATCGAACGGCTCTTGAAGGAAGGAATCCTAGACCCCTGCCATTCCCCCATGGAATACCCCCCTTCTCCCTGTGAAGAAACCTGATAGTAATGACTATAGACCTGTTCAAGATTTGCGGGCAGTAAATGACAGGGTGGCTGACATACACCCTATGGTTCCAAATCCATATACGCTTTTAAGCCTACTTCTTCCACAACGCAAAGTGTACTCTGTGCTTGATTTGAAAGATGCCTTTTTTTCCATTCCTGTAAGCTATCCGCTATTTGCATTTGAATGGACAAATGAAAAGGGACAACCAACCCAATTGACTTGGACTCGACTACCCCAAGGATTTAAAAACTCCCCTACCCTTTTTAGTACGGCTTTACGATGTGACTTACAGCCTTTCCACAACCAATTCCCTGAGGTGACTCTTTTGCAATACGTGGATGATTTACTCTTAGCAGGGGAGACATTTAAGAAATGTTGAAAGGGGACAAAAGGACTAATAAAATTGCTACAGGAACTTGGTTATAAAATCTCTACGAGAAAAGCTCAAATTTGCCGAAATCGGGTGACTTATTTGGGGTATATTTTGAAGGACGGACAGAGACGGCTGGGGAAATCACGGACACAGGCCATATTGGCACTCCCTGAGCCTAAGACCAGGAGAGAACTCGGGGAATTCCTGGGCACAGCCGGATACTGCCGTCTATGGATACTACGCTTTGCCGAATTGGCCAAGCCCTTATATGAAGCATTAAAAGGAACCACTATGGAGATTGGACAGAAAAGCGGGCCGCTGCCTGTAGGAACATCAAAGAGGCTTTGACCTCACCCCCAGCCCTAGCACTCCTAAATCCAAATAAACCATTTGAACTTTTCATCGACGAGCGGTCGGGAGTAGCTAGAGGGGTGCTAACCCAAAGACTAGGCCCCTGGCGCAGACCCATAGCATATCTCTCTAAACAGCTGGATCCTGTGGCCTCCGGCTGGCCACCCTGTGTAAGGCAGATAGCCGCCACTGCCTTGCTGGTGCGAGATACTAATAAACTGACTATGGGACAGAACTTAAACGTCTTTACTCCTCACGCAGTTGAAACTTTGCTGCGTATCCCACCTGAGCGCTGGCTCTCTGATGCTCAAATAGTACAATATCAGGCATTACTCCTGGACCAACCCAGGATAACTCTGGAAATTACATCAACATTGAATCCAGCAACTCTCTTGCCGACCACGGTTCAATCATCAGAAGAAAAAGATTTCCAGCCCCACGAATGCTTATCAGCCCTCCAGACCTACACTACCCTGCGATCTGATTTGACTGACATTCCACTCCAAAATCCTCAATTGACTCTTTTCACTGCCGGTAGCAGCTTAATAGATGCAGGGACGCGCAAAGCTTCAGCAGCTGTCACCACAATTTCAGAAATTCTTTGGCAACAGTCCCTTCCCGTCGGAACTTCAGCCCAACGGGCGGAACTGATTGCACTTACAAAAGTCTTACAACTGGCAAAAGACAAAACCGCTAACATATACACAGACAGCCGATATGCTTTTGCCACAACCCATGTACATGGACAGATATACCAGGAGAGGGGCCTCTTGACTGCAGAAGGTAAGACCATTAAAAATAAACAAGAAATACTGAATCTTTTGGCAGCAATATGGGAACCAAAAAGACTTGCTATAGTACATTGTCCCGGACATCAAAGAGATGAAACCCCAATAGCCAAAGGAAATAGACTCGCTGACCAGGCAGCCCGACAGGCAGCCATGGGAACTCCTACTAAGGTCTTAACTCAGAAGCCCAAGCTTACCAATTTACTTCCAGATCCATCGCTGCCTCGGTTTCCTAAATATTCCCCCAAAGATTTGGACTGGATTACAAAAAAAGCGGGGGGGATTAACAGAGGCAGAAGGGAAGAATTGGATCCAAGATGAATACCAGCGAGTATTCATACCGGAAACTTTGGGGAAAACATTGATTCATCGTCTACATGAAGGGACCCACCGGGGTTCCACCAAATTATATGAATTAATAAAACAACATTTTCGAATAGCAGGACTAAAGGAGAAGATACAACAGATTACAAGATGCGTGACTTGTGCTCAAGTGAACCAAGGAGCCAACATCTCACACCAGGATTTGAAGAGGTACGGGGGAAATGAGGTTGCCCGATTTTGGGAGATGGACTTTACAGAAATTAAGCCGGGAAAATATGGATATAAATATTTACTTACTGCCATAGACACTTTTTCTGGATGGGTGGAAGCCTGGCCGGTAAGACAAGAGACATCCTCAATAGTAGTAAGGAAATTGTTGCAGGAAATTTTACCAAGGTTTGGACTGCCGCTTCAGGTAGGGACAGATAATGGACAAGCGTTTACAGTGCAGGTCACACAGGGAGTTAGTAAGGCCCTGGGGATAAGATGGAAATTACACTGCGCTTATAGGCCCCAGAGCTCAGGACAGATAGAAAGAATGAATAGGACTTTGAAGGAGACATGGACAAAATTAATTACAGAGACTGGCCAAAATTGGGTAGATGTCCTCCCACTGGCCCTCTTGAGGGTCCGATGCACCCCTTATATGAAGGGATTCTCCCCTTTTGAAATTATGTTTGGTGTTCCTCCTCCTCTTCTGCCTAGGATTAGGGAAGAGCTCCATCTGCTGGCAGAGAGGGAAAATTTAATCACTTCTAGCTTTGCAACGGTTTCAAGACTTTATTAAACCTTTGTTAAAAGACGCTTTTACATCACCCCCTGCTGTACCCCATGCCTTACAGCCTGGAGGCTTGGTCTGGGTGAAAAAAACATAACCCCCAGACACTGGAGACCAAGTGGACAGGACCTCACCTCATTGTGCTGACCACCCCGACCGAAGTCAAGGTTGACGGCGTGCGGACTTGGATCCATTACAGCAGGATAAAGAAGGACCACACAGCGGGAGAGCCAGAAGGAGAACCTCCAACATGGAAAGCCCAGGCTCATCCGCAGGATCCATTGAAGCTGCGCATTATTCGCAAGTCTTGTTAATATGGGGACTATTGAAAATTTTGGGGGGAGGACCAAATGGAGGAGGAATCATATTGTTAGCAGAAGGGTACCCTTATGTCTGGGAATTGAGAGATGGAATTACGGGCCTCACTATAACTAAAAATGAAACCTCTTCAACTCGGCCCTGTTTGAGGTTCGATCTTTGTGATATTGCCGGGAACAGTCTTAGAGGTTATGGCCACAAAGGCTACGGAAGATTTGGGAGTCAACCCCATGGCTGTGACAGTGCTGAGGTAACCAAAGCCCTTAGAAATACCCAATGGTATGCTTGCCCCAGGGAGGGAAGCCCAGAATGTGCCCTGGAGGAAGAATACTATTGTGGAGCATGGGGCTGTGAAACTTTGGCCCCCTGAGTAACTAATAAGGACCTGTTGATCACCTTATGGCGGGTTCAAAGTACCACCTGCAAAAACCCAAAGGAATGTAACCCTTTGGAGTTGTGTATTAAGGAAGCAAGCTCTGAGGGATGGACAACGGGGCAAACTTGGGGAATAAGATTATATATATATGGTCCAGACCCTGGGGCTTTATTCACACTCTAACGAGTACAAAAGCCCCGAACACTAAATCCCATAGGACCAAACAGAAATCAATACCGACCTCAGGCACCCGTTTTCAATCCAGTCACAGCCCTGAGTTCCCCCAACGAGGAGGCTAAACTGCCTCCTCCTACCCAAAGTACCCTTCTGCAGGAATCACCTCAGGACACCCTCCTTAAACAAGTAGAAGAAGTACATGTCCTCATAAACAGAACTTATCCTTTACTGGCTGAGGACTGCTGGCTTTGTTAAAAACCACAGCCCCCCTATTATGTGGGGCTAGCAATTCGGGCTTCAATAGGACAAAATGAAACTCACATCCGCAACACAATGGATGCAAGAGGGTGCTCTTGGGAAGACCCCCATGTAACTTTGGGAGATGTAAAGGGAAATGGAACATGTGTAATTCGTGAAGGGTTTAACGTGACCCTAACACCCTACCATGATACTATAAGCATTCCCAGTGCGCCGGGTTTTGAATATATATTGCGCTCCCCCCGGGGAACTTGGTTTGCTTGTATGAAAGACATCACCCCTTGTGTAAGCTCTACTAAATTTAGCAGCATCTGTATTTTAGTTCATATTTTACCCCAGATTTATCTATTCCGAGGGACTGAAGGAAGAGCCCACCTGCTAGGGACCCGAAGATCTCATCGTGCGGTACCTATTCTGATTCCCCTGTTGGTAGGACTAGGTTTTGCCGGATCCGCGGCTATAGGAACCGCGGGACTCATCACTAGCCACCAAAATTTGAGGAATTTAGAGGTTTTGATAGATGCTGACTTACGACATCTTACTGCATCTATTACAACCCTACAGGATCAGGTGGACTCCTTAGCCGAGATGGTATTACAAAATAGAAGGGGACTAGATTTACTGTTTTTAAAAGAGCGTGGGTTATGTGCAGCTCTAGGAGAAACATGCTGCTTCTATGCTAATAAGTCGGGAGTAGTGCGAGACTCCCTTGCTCTTGTGCGGAAGAATATCGAAGAAAGAGAAAAGAATCGACAGGCCTCTGAGTCTTGGTACCAAAGAATGTATACCTGGTCTCCCTGGATGACTGCTCTTCTCTCAGCTTTAGCAGGACCAGTAATCCTTTTATTCCTGGGACTCTTAGTTGGGCCCTGTATACTTAATGCTTTAGTTAAGTTTGTTAAGCAAAAAATTAGTGAAATAAAAATCTTAGCTTTAAGAAGGACATATGCTCATTTAGATACCGATGAAACAGAATCCAGGATTTGATTGATTTACAAGAAAAGGGGGGAATGTGGCGAGACACATTGTCCCAGAACTTATAGTTTAGATTGTAATGCCTGGAATCAATGGTGGAATGCTTTGGTTTGAAACTGTTTGTACTGAAATTGCTTTTATTGCTAGCCGCGTGACTTAGCCTCTGGGAAAACTGAGCTTTGCTTGCCAAGCATATTGTGAACAGCAAAGTTCTGAGTTCCAGGTGGCCGACCCGAGAGGTTAAGATTAGCACGAACATCCTGTTTACCCTGGGGTATAAAACAGCACCTGTGTGAAGGCTCAGGGTCTCACCCTTCTTTTGGAAGAGGCCCCGATCGATCGGTTTGTGTTTCTGTGCTTAATAAACGCCTATTACTAATATACTTTTGATCTACACTGGCTCTTGGTGTTCTTCCTTGGTGCTGGTTCCTCTCCGGGGGAGTTCGCAGGTGTGTGCGGGACCGCAACAGTGCCCCATGTCAGCCCCGCACGCGGCGTGTACTCTAGTTGAATTCCCCTTTTCTTCAGCGAGGTAAGGCGCCTGGCGCCTTGGAAAGTCCCCAAGAAACTCTGAGAAACTAGCGGTCAGCGGCCGAGAAACTTCGGGGTTGGAGGAAGGAACGGTGCTGCAGCCTACTGGACACCCACTGGGTGCAAATTCACGTTGTGTCAGGAAAACGGCGGCCCATTTCGCTCCTAGCGAAAACGCCAACGGAGCGCCAGACGGGCGCGAATCACGGTGCCGCGACGCTGAACCGGCTGGCCACGAACGGAGCGGTGCTAGGACCGAGAAGGCGACGGCACATAGGACCCAGGCCCACGCGAGGGAGAAGCGTTCCCTTTGGTGCCTTGAGGGTGGCGGCCAAAGTGAAAGCGCCCGCTCGGCGCTGCTGGCGAAAGTGCGGCTGAGAAAACGCGGACTGGGCGGCAGGAGCCGGGCCCCGCGCAGCACCCGCGGCGAGCGGAACTGGGCGCTAGCGCGGCCGAGACCCAGCGGCGCTCCTCCGCTCCCGGGCGCAGGCGGCCCAGGGAGCTGCCGCTGAGCGCAGTCAGACTCAGGAACTCGGTAGAAAACTACATGTAAATTAAAATACTACAAATGCATAAGAAATCCTAAAATGAAGATACATGTGAAAACAAAACAACAGAGCAAAACACACCGGAAAAGAATTTTTACAAGCCAATCGTTCAGAGAAACTAGCCCTACGAGAAACAAACAGCAAAACACCGTTGAAAGGGGCAGTCCTAGGATTAGATGATCGCTGTCACTCTCGCTAAATCGGTGTTTGCCACGCTCCAAAGCGCATTCCCGGGCACACTCCGACTAGCATGAGTGAAATGTGCAGCATAGCTAATGCGGAACTCTCTATTTGAAAATGGCTCAAAGCAATTGCGTTGCTGCCAGCCACCCGCTGCGAGGGATGGGGAAGGCCGCGGGGCTGCGACCCTGAGAAAGCTCCGGCTGCACTCTAGTGGAAACTACTTCTAAGAAAACGCCGGCCTAGTGCACTTGCCGGGACCGCGACCGACCAAACACTGACACAGAGCGTCTAAGGGTGCCGGGGCCCAGCAAGGGAGGCACAGCGCAGATAGCGGCGTTGTGGCCAAAGTCAAATGTCCGTTTTGGCGCTTTCGAGGGTGCTGCCACCTAGAAACTGCGGACACTGAGAACTGAGCCGTGCTCACACCGAGAAAGATGGGAGTTGCAGGTGATAAGATGAGGTGAATGAAGTGGGGTGAAATGAAATAAAATAGAAACCAGGTTTGAAACCCCCCCCCCCAGCAAACAAAACCGAATAAGCCATGTAAACAAAACTAAATCGAGTTTATTTCAAAACATAAGGGTAATTTAACTCAAGCTATTTCTTGTAAATACCTTTGAAAATCATTTAAAAACAAAAAACCCTTGTCTTCCTGTAACGGAATAAGATAATCACTTTAACCAATCCGCTGACCTCTGGAAACCTCCATTGTATTTAATAGCCAATCATTGTAAAGGTCAAACAACTTCCTCTTGTTTATTTTATAAGCCTCCCGGAGATGTCAAGCCTTAGAGCTTCATACGAGTTTTCAGTTTGAAATCTTCATTTTTGCGAACAGTTTGTTTCTTCCTCAATATCCAGTAAAACTCTGAGTGTTCTTTTAATTATTGTCGCTAAAAGTAGGATGGAAAGACGACCCATTAAGAATCCGGAGGCTGGTGAGTAACTGATGCTGGAACCCATTGTGCTCACTGATTTGTGACTGATCTGGGAACCCAGCTCTACTCCCTTTGTGTTGTGCTCTCCAATTCTGTTGAGGGACCTTTGTGGAAGCTTCTTGGTAAGTCACCCTGCTCTGTTCAAAAGGGGGAAAACTCGTGATTCCATGTTTTTTGAACCGCTGTTGAAAAACGGGCAGAGTTAAGTTGCCTTAGGGAATCTAAAGGCAAAGATGGGTTCTACTTGGTCCAAAACGGGAAATACAATCTTGTGCCTTTTGGGAAAATGGGTGAACTATCGGATGATTAAATTTAAACATAAAACTCTGTCTCCCTTCCTGCTCCCCTTTCGGCCTCCTTCTTCCCTCCCTAATGTGCACCTGTATCACACATCAACCAGACCTCCTCAAAGACAGTAATGCCTGCTCCACAGCAAAGTTTTTTTTTCTTTTCCTGACGCTAGCAATGCAACTTCTTAAAGATTATCATTCTTTCACAACTCTATAGGGGGTCATAGTGACATACTGCTTGCTTTGTATGTGTTTACCTGGACAATGTATTTTTGGTGAACTTTATGTAAAATGTCAGCATGTCATTTGGTTGTAGGATTCTTTGTCTCAAAAATGTATATGACTGTGCCTTCTACTAACAGGAGGAACAGTTCTCAGAGCTTCTCAGCGTCTGTCTCCTGCATTATAATCCCCAGTTTGACTTGAATTAAAATTCTCTTTTGCTTCTTATCTTCATTGTTAATTGAATTTATGTAAACATTTGCTTGGCATAGTTGGCAGGATATCAGAGACACCACCAGTAGAAACCTGGAGTCTACCCCGAACTGGTGCTTGGTACCAGCCCCGGCCCTTTGAGCCCCACAGGCTTCTAGGTATTCCTCAGGTGCTTTGGTGAGTTCTCCTGATGTCTGGACATCACTGCTTTAAATGACATCCTAAATTTTACTCAAGCTATTTTTCTTGGGACTTGGAGTCCCAGGGATGTACTGACATTTCCTAGGCAAGGACCTAGGGGGAATTTTAGAGTGAACTGGCTTGGCTGGCTTTTTAAGTTTTTGGCTTAAGTTGGAAATATTGTGTATATGTGGTGTATATGTGTATATGTTGTATATATGTTTGCTAGTGAAATGAGAGACTTAGCCTGCAGCTCAAAAGAAAAGGGGCCCTTGCTCCTGCGGCCACAAGGCATTCTCAGGCAACTGGGAACCCAGCAGATGTCTGAGGGTCAGTCCTCATGACTAGCAGTGGTCCCACAGGGGATCCCACTACAACCATTAAGTAACTTCTGCTCATGGGGATGCACAATAATTATGGCTGATCACCCAGTGCTCCAAGCACTCACGGCAGTTTTAGACTGTCAGAGGGAGAAACCGAGACACACAGAAGAGTGGAACCGACCCCAGGTAACTCCTTGGGGAGCTAGGCTCAGAAGCAGCACACATGGCATTCATCACACTGCCCTGAGAAATTTGTTCAGATCATATCTAAATTAGACTACCAAATTAGTAATGGGAAAACATGCTTCAAAGGCTCTACAGCTCCCTGATGGACAGCCAGGCACTGGAACTCCAGCTGGCTTCATGTACAATTGGAACGAAGCCAACACTTGTAAGCATTATCTTAACTCTTAAATGGCCAGGATAGAGCTCTTCTGACATTCCAAAACTGTTTTTTCCATAAGCAGAGAAAGCCAGCTTGATAAAACATGTTTCCAAAATTCTGACTCAGAGAATAGAAGTATTTCTAGGGGAAACCTTGGATTTATAATACTTATCATGCCCTTGAAATTTAAACACAGTGCTCATCGCCTGAGACTACAGCTCTGGCTAAATTAGAACTTAAAACTGAGAGAATAAAAGGGAAAAGAAACCTTTTTAAACTCAAGCAGGAAAACTATGAGATCTCTGTGTCTTTCTGGATATTCATATGTCTGTGTGTATGTTATATATATAATATGTGTCTACCTTCGGATGGTGTTATCGAAATTAATTAGTTAAAGAGCTGACTTAAAAATAAGCACTTACAAATCAAATATTTCTAAATATAACATAAACTAGCCCAAAATTTTTAAAGAATCACATGATCTAGGATTTTTAATGAATAAAAATAAGATTAAGTTGATGGTTTAATTGCTATAGACATGTACTTAGAGTCATCAACATTAAGTATAGTACTTTTAATGTACTATACAATATACTATACTAAACCTAGGTTTACTGAAAATCAGTAAGCTCATGTTATCTCTGTTATAAAATTGGTCAACAATAAAATTAACTTGGTATGATATTTTCATGAGTAATGAAATAGAGATAAATAAGATAAAAGTTTTTGGGTGAGCTCTTTAGAAATAATTATGTTTTATATCTGCCTAAAAACAGTTTCTCCAGGTATTTGGTAACTTGAAGCTTTAGAGTTCTGCTAAATTAAGTTAAATGATGGAAATTCATTGAATGTCTAGATCTTTTTTTTTCTGGCCTCGCTTCCGTGCTTGTGGGATCTTGGTTTCCCCACCAGGGATCCAACCTGGGTCCATGGCAGTGAAAGCCGGAGTCTTAACCACTGGACCGCCAGGGAATTCCCTCTAGATCATTTTTTAATAAGATAAAATACTGAACATTAATTGCTAAAGGAATTTATGTTTACTTACTTTTGACCTCTTATTACCGAGACACAGAATACGTTCCAGACTATTAATAAATATCTTTTCTGCTTTATTGTAAGATTGTGTTATGAAGTGGTGTGTTTGTAGAAATTAATTTAAATCTAAAAACAGGAACCCTGGATAACCCGAAAGTGGAGGCGGCGGGCGTGAGGGGGGTTGGGGGCGGCGCGCTGGAGCCGGCGTGTCAGCAGCAGCCGTGGCCCGCGGCTTTCTGTGCTGCGCGCGGGCCCCGGCCGCCTGCGCCTCGTCCGGCCACCCGGGCCGCAGCTGACCCGCCGCGGCTCGAAGCGCCACGCCGGCCAGGCCAGCCCCGCCTCGCCCTTCCTGCGCGTCTCCTTCCGCTCCTCCTCCTCCTCCTGCCAAAGGGCCGACGGACTGCAGCCGCCTTGCTTGGCCGCTCGAGGCCGCCCCGATGCCCGAACCAGGCGTCAGGATGAACGGCTTCTCGCCGGGAGAGCTGTGCTGGCTCTTCTGCTGCCCGCCCTGCCCGAGCCGCATCGCCGCCAAGCTGGCCTTCCTGCGGCCCGAGCCCACCTACACGGTGCTGGCGCCCGAGCAGCGCGGCCCCCAGCCGGCGCAGCAGCCTAGCCCGCGCAGCAGCGGCCCGAGGAGGGCACGGGGCCCGGCGCTTGCAGCCTGCACCTGAGCTAGCGCGCCGACTGGCAGTACTCGCGGCGCAAGCTGGGCGCCGTCGAGGTCTTCTCACGCACGGCCCGGGATAACCGGTTCGGCTGCATGTTCGTGCGCTGCGCGCCCTCCAGCGGCTACACGCAGCTCTTCTCCCACGGCAGTGCCGTGGACCTGGGCCAGACGTGTAGCTCCTTGTGATACATCGGCCTCCGCTCGCGCATCAACTGCAACATCTTCTCCTACGACTACTCCGGCTACGGCGCGTCAGCTCGGGCAAGCCCTCTGAAAAGAACCTCTACGTTGCTATCGACGCCACGTGGCAGGCGCTGCGCACCTGGTATGGCGTAAGTGCTGAGAACATCATCCTGTATGGTCAGAGCTTTGGGACCGTCCCCACTGTACACCTGGCCTCCGGGTATGAGTGTGCAGCCGTAATTCTCCGTTCGCCTCTGATGCCTGGATTGCGTGTGGCTTTTCCCAATACCAGGAAAACATAGTGCTTTGATGCTTTCCCCAGCATTGACAAGATATCTAAAGTCACCTCTCCCGTGTTGGTCATTCACGGTACAAAGGACGAGGTCATCGATTTCTCCCATGGCCTGGCCATGTATGAACGCTGTTCCCGGGCCGTGGAGCCCCTCTGGGTCAAAGACATAATGACATAGAGCTTTATGCACAATACCTGGAAAGACTAAAACAGTTCATATCTCACGAACTTCCTAATTCCTCAGAATGACTTGATTTTATCTCATCTACAAGAGTCCTCTGTTTTGCACATCCTTTAACTGGATAGCTGTCATGGCGTGGTAATCACGAGGAAGTGCCCAGCTTTCCAGGCATCCTAATCAGTCAAAGAGCTGAGGACATCTTGGTCTTTTGTATCTAGAGGTTCTGCCAACTCACACATGTTAAACTGATTGTGATTTCCAGCTTCATTGCTTTGCAGAATGGGAATGAGAGCTGAGTGGGGGGACCGTTTTCTCATGCTGTAAAAAGGATGCTCACATCCCTTTCTCTATCTAACCCATCACAGTAGGATTCATTTCTGCAGGACTCAACCTCTCTCCATCCTCATTCTCAGTATTTGACCTGCAGCTCTCTTTCAGCCCCTGCATTCAGGGGCCCAATCCACTTGTGAAACTGTGATAGTGTAACTGGAAACCATTGTGATGAAAATTCCTTCGTTAATTTTTGTTAACATGCCGATCTTTCCCCCAATCAATTAAAGGGTAATTTACTGGAACTGTTGTGAACAGCTTCATCAACTGGAACATATAAACATAATATTTATAATTATTATAAATTATATTCTTAAGAATATTCTGGAATATTCTTTTTTTTGGAATATTCTTAAACAAAAGGAAACCGGTTGGGTTTTTTTAATATATTTATTTATTTATTCTTGGCTGCATTGGGTCTTTGTTGCTGCACACAGGCTTTCTCTAGTTGTGGCGAGCGGGGGTACTCTTCTTCTTTTTTTTGCGGTACACGGGCCTCTCACTGTTGTGGCCTCTCCCATTGCGGAGCACAGGCTCCGGACGCCCAGGCTCAGAGGCCATGGCTCACGGGCCCGCTCCGCGGCATGTGGGATCCTCCCGGACCGGGGCACGAACCTGTGTCTCCTGCAGCGGCAGGTGGACTCCCAACCACTGTGCCACCAGGGAAGCCCCTCGGGGGTACTCTTTGTTGCGTTGCGTGGGCTTCTCATTGTGGTGGCTTCTCTTGTTGTGGAGCACAGGCTCTAGCCGTGCAGGCTTCAGTAGTTGCGGCACACAGGCTCAGTAGTTGTGGCTTGTGGGCTGTAAAGCGCAAGCTCAGTAGTTGGAGCACACGGGGTTAGTTAGAACGCAAGCTCAATAGTGGCACACAGGCTTAGTTGCTCCGCAGCATGTGGGATCTTCCCAGACCAGGGCTCGAACCCGTGTCCCCTGCATTGGCAGGAAGATTCTTAACCACTGTGCTTCCAGGGAAGCCCTGGGTTTTTTTTTTAAGAGTAAACTTACTACTAGTCCACAGAGTTTTAATATTTCGTTCATCTGGTTGGTCTAACAAAGAACCTAGCCGACTGTCCTTCTGTAAAGTCCTCCTTGTAGGCTTTTTTAAAGTACTGTACATATTTGCAATTACATTGTGCATAGATTCTTAATGGGTAGTTTTCTTTTGTCAGTCTACAACAACAAACTGCAAATTCCTTGTTTGTAATGTAAATGATTGCCTACATTTTGTTAATATGTTTTCATTTTTTAATTTTTATTTTGTTATTTTTTGGCTGCATTGGGTCTTCGTTGCTGCGTGTGGGCTTTCTCTAGTTGCAGACAGCGGGGGCTATTCTTTGTTGCAGTGCATGGGCTTCTCATAGTGATGGCTTCTCTTGTTGCAGAGCATGGGCTCTAAGTGCACAGGCTTCAGTAGTTGTGGCATGTAGGCTCAGTAGTTGTGGCTCACAGGCTCTAGAGCACAGGCGCAGCAGTTGTGGCACACGGGCTTAGCTGCTTCATGGCATGTGGGGTCTTTCTGGACCAGGGCTCGAACCTGCATCTGCTGCACTGGCAGGCAGATTCTTAACCACTGCGCCACCAGGGAAGTCCCTGTTAGTATGTTTTTATTCCTATGTTTTCTATTAAAAATTTAATAACACTTCCAAGACAAAAAATTACAAGTTTATGCTTTGAAAAATTTATGTAATTAAAATTTCACTAAACTAATCTTTCTAGTATAGGAGTTATTTGGGTTTTCACACTGGAGTTGCTCCAGTAAGCATCAGAAGTGTAAGATGCTTAAAATTGCTACACTACTTGATTGGTTGGAGGTTTGGGTTTGAGGGTTCTTTGGTTTTATTTAAAAAATTTGTTTCCAAATTTAAAAGCATTAAATGTACTGTAAGCCTCCGATCGTTGTACAGGTGAATTGCGGTTGGTTGCCAGTTTGTGTACTGTTGCTTGGATGCAGCACAGCCGTTGGTGATGGAAGGAAGGATGCATGGATCAGAAAAAAAAAATTTAATAAAAGAAATTTTAAAAAAGGAACCCTGTAAAAAGAGTTTTATACATGGTCAGGAAAGACTAAGAATAGACTGAATTTAATCAAGTGAATGAATTTTGATAGTAAAGTTGTACAAAACTAGAAATTGTTTTCTTACTCTGTTAAGAGAAAAAAGTTTTCTTGAAATATCAATCTCTTTTGATAAATAGCTTGTAAAGTGTCTTTACTAACTCTTAAGCAATCTCTTGTAACTTTCTGTATTTGCCTTTGAAATTTTTTATTGTCCCTTTGGTTAAATGACTATTGTTTCACAGCGACTATGATCCTACTTAGCCAAACGTTTGAAACCTTTTGGTTTTTTTGTTTGTTTGTTTTTTACCTTTTGGTTTTTTAAGGAACCTCCGTACTGTTCTCCATAGTGGCTGTACCAATTCACATTCCCACCAGCAGTGCAAGAGTGTTCCCTTTTCTCCACACCCTCTCCAGCATTTATTGTTTCTAGATTTTTTGATGATGGCCATTCTGACTGGTGTGAGATGGTATCTCATTGTAGTTTTGATTTGCATTTCTCTAATGATTAATGATGTTGCGCATTCTTTCATGTGTTTGTTGGCAGTCTGTATATCTTCTTTGGAGAAATGTCTATTTAGGTCTTCTGCCCATTTTTGGATTCGGTTGTTTGTATTTTTGATACTGAGCCCCATGAGCTGCTTGTATATTTTGGAGATTAATCCTTTGTCAGTTGCTTCATTTGCAAATATTTTCTCCCATTCTGAGGGTTGTCTTTTGGTCTTGTTTATGGTTTCCTTTGCTGTGCAAAAGCTTTGAAGTTTCATTAGGTCCCATTTGTTTATTTTTGTTTTTATTTCCATTTCTCTAGGAGGTGGGTCAAAAAGGATCTTGCTGTGAAAACTACAAATAGAACTACCATATGACCCAGCAATCCCACTACTGGGCGTATACCCTGAGAAAACCATAATTCAAAAAGAGTCATGTACCACAATGTTCATTGCAGCTCTATTTACAATAGCCAGGAGATGGAAACAACCTAAGTGTCCATCATCGGATGAATGGATAAAGAAGATGTGGCACATATATACAATGGAATATTACTTAGCCATAAAAAGAAACGAAATTGAGCTAATTGTAATGAGCTGGATGGACCTAGAGTCTGTCATACAGAGTGAAGTAAGTCAGAAAGAGAGAGACAAATACCGTATGCTAACACATATATATGGAATTTAAGAAAAAAAATGTCACAAAGAACCTAGGGGTAAGACAGGAATAGACACAGACCTACTAGAGAATGGACTTGAGGATATGAGGAGGGGGAAGGGTAAGCTGTGACAAAGTGAGACAGTGGCATGGACATATATACACTACCAAACGTAAGGTAGATAGCTAGTGGGAAGCAGCCGCATAGCACAGGGAGATCAGCTCCGTGCTCTGTGACCACCCAGAGGGGTGGGATAGGGAGGGTGGGAGGGAGGGAGACACAAGAGGGAAGATATATAGGAACATATGTATATGTATAACTGATTCACTTTGCTATACAGCAGAAACTAACACACCATTGTAAAGCAATTATACTCCAATAAAGATGTTAAAAAAAAAAACAAAAACCTTTTGGTGTCTTTGACAAATTTCCTCAAATCAAATTCTAAATGTTCTTTTGACCTCTAGTTAACTTCGGAATGTTTCAGAGGGTCCCTGAACACCTCAAAGAGAGATATTAAACTAATTAGCCTTTTTTGGTATGTTAAATTACATGGGAAATATTGTCAAATAAGTAATGATAAACCTTCTTAGAAGGTTCTAATGTTCTAGAAATTATATGAACTCCCTAAAATTTGAAATGTTGTGGTATGTTCTCAGTCATATTTCTAGTTATTATTTTAAAGTGTTGTATGTCACAGAAATAGCCAAATTTCCTTAACAACTGCATTGTAATCAGGTCTTTAACCATGTTTTTTAAGTGTTTTGTCATTTATAGAGTTGTCTTACTTTGATGCTTTTACAAAAATGTTTGTAGATGACTTGCTTTTATGCTCTGAAACTAAATTTGATTCCGTAGCAAAAGGACTTCCACCTTGTATGGGGGCTATTTCACTCTTACATCAGACTATTGAAGAAATAGCAATGGGGGTGTTCTTTATTTATGCTCCACACTCAGTTGAGTCCTTCTAAACTCTCACCACACTCAGCACTTCTGTAAACCGACTAGTTTCTTAAGAAGTATTGTTGCTTTCTGTAATAACCTTAAGTCTGCAACTTTGCTTCCAGAACTACAGGAAGAAGACAATCACGACTGCATTTATTAACAGATTATCTTCTTGTTCCCAGGAATGACAAGAAGCTCCTATTGATAAGGCTAATCTAATTTGATTTACAGATGGGTTCTACTTAAAGGATAAGCAGGGGCATTATAGAGTTGGATATGCAATAACATTCACAGTGAACATAAGTGAAAGCTCTTATTTACCAGAAAAAGTCAGCACAACAAGCTGAATTAATTGCCCTAACCTTAGCTTTTCAACTTGCTAAAGACCAGCTAGCAAATATTTATACTGACGGTTGCAATGCCTTCTGGAGTGGCACACAACTTTGGAATGCTATGGGAACAATGAGGTTTTTAACCTCTTCAGGACAACCTAAAAAATGAAAAACAGATTGCAATTATTAACTGCTATACAACTGCCAAAAAACCAGTTAGCAATTATTGACACCAGGACATTCCAAACCGACACTATGGAAGCTAAAGGAAGTCAGCTTGCTGATGCTGCAGCCAAACACGCAGCTTTAAATACTCACACCATAAAGCCTTGAAATTTTCTGTCCACTGCTCTCTGTTAACCGTGCTAATCCAGTAAAAGATGTCATCTATAAGCTCAAGAAATTGCTACTAAAGAAGACAAACAGATACGGTAACAAAAACGGGGAATTTTGACCCCACCACACAAATATGGTTTGGACCTAATTTTTTTTAAAGAAAAAGCTGTAAGCGTCTGTTGGAGCACGATTGTCTATCAGCCTTTGCCAGGCATTCTACTAGCATAACTCCTAAAAAGGAAAGAAAGAACTGGGGTAATAAGACTGAGGGACATGATGGATCCAGAGCAAATAAGCAAAGACCCTGTTATTGGGGGAACAAATATTTGATCACCTAATGCTATCTAAAGATTAATGATCAAAAGGGGAAAGTGAAAAAGGAAATTATATTTTAAGACAGGTAAAGAAAAGTTAAGCATAAAATTCTCTCTTCTCTCTTCACTTGAGCCTCCTCCCTCCCTAATGCATCTGCATCACATATTAACCAGACCTCCTCAAAGATGGGAATGCCTGCTGCTCCACAGCAAAATTTGTTCCTTTCTTCCGATGCTAGCAATGTGACTTCTTAAAGATTAGCATTCTTTCCAACTCTGTAGGTGGTCATTGAGACTTACTGCTCAATTCGTTTGTGTTTACCTAGACTGTGTATCTTTGGTAGACTTTATGTAAAACGTCAGTATGTCATTTTGATGAAGGATCCTTGGTTTCAAAAATGTAAATGACTGTGTCTTTGCTAACAGCAGGACCAGTTATCAGAGCTTCAGACAGCCTGTCTCCCACGTTATGATCCTCAGTTTGACTCAAATAAAATTGCCTTTTTTCTTCTTAACTTAATTGTTAACTGAATTTTCATCAACAATTGTAATTATTGTGGCCACTTCGGGGAACTTTTACATGAGACCACTTTCAGGGTTCCCAGAAAAACAGAATCCCAAAAACTCTGGAGGCAATAGAATTCATTCTTTCATTTGTATGCAGAAGCTACTAAAAGACAAAATGATTCCATAAATAGCTTCACTAAAAGAATCTTTATAATGGAAAAAAAAAAAACATTAGTAGAAAGCTTTAGCCATCTAAACGGGTAACATTAACTTAATGCATCTCCCAGCATCGCTGTTTTGAATCAGCTAGTCTTTTGAGTTTTGTATTATTGCACCTGACACATAGTTAAAAATTTAAAATAAAATCTACAATATCTACAAATCTACAATCTGTGTATGTCTATTTGTGTAAATCTGTTACTGTGTATCTAAAGGTTTATGTATATGTAAGTATGTATGTTATGTATGTGTGATATGTTTAAAGATCTCTAATTGGCAAAAGAAAAATAAGTAATTATATAAATTATGTCATGAACTCTCAGAATTATAGAAACTAACCCAAAAGGTTTTTCAAGCTCATATGTCCTGGAATAATCTTTGGTAAATATAGGCTACTTTAAGTTTTTAGGTTTCAGTAAAATGCCCATGTCTTCAGAATTGTAAAGATTACTATAAAGCAAACATAAAACTTTATCTACATGAGCTTACTGGTCAAATAAGCTCATGCTATCTCTAACAAAATTTGTCAGCAAGAAAAATAACCTAAGATGACAGTTAAATGTCTAATATCAAATCCAAACATATACATAATTCACAGCAATGTAAGTAGCTATAAGTAACATAAATGTTTATACAAAGTTAAATGATGGATGTTCCTTGAATATCTAAATCATTTCCAAATAAGCTAATATACTGAAAATTAATTACTTAAAGGTGTACATAAAACAATACAAAATTTTAAAACTTCAGTACCTTTAATGAAGAACGGTAAATGAATGTACAATCCACCATGCTTCAAAATAACTAGAGCCAACCAAACCGTTTAGGCCGCCTAAGCAAAATTAAATCTACGTTATCTCATAAACATAAGCAACACTTAAATTTATGTTATTTCTTGAAAAGGCCTCTGATAGGAATTAAAGAATGTCATTCTTTGGAAATGGAACAAGGTAATCACTTATAATCAAACCGTGCAGTCTGGACACCCCCAAAGTAATTACCAAAATTTCAAAGGTTAAAAAAAGGTCCTTATTTTCACCGTAATCACATCTAGGCAAACGCGTTCTGTGAGAGAAAACCCTCGGGCTCAGAACAACCGCGGAAAGTGCCAACGGGAACAGCGGCTCCGTGCCACCCCCAAGGGATACGACTATGAGATAGGCGTGGGAAGGCGGGGCTGCGGCGATGCTAGGACCCAGTTAGCTCCTGGCCGAATTCAGGGGTTCTGCAGCGGAGAGCTTCGCCACGCCCCGCACTCCGATGGAACTAGAGGGTGAGAAACCAGCGGTTTCGGTGCAGCTTACCGCTTTTGCCAAGGAAAACACCCGGGGCTGCTCAAGTAGCTGTGCTGCCGGCGAAAAACAGTCAACCCGCCTGCGGCCCAGAAACACGACCGGGTTTGGCGCGCTCCTTCGGCAACACTTCCGGATGGACGGGGAACCCGCCCTCCCGGTGCACCAATCAGAGGCTCGACCCAGAAAGCAGTCCCCGGATGCTTAAAAGTACCGGGAAGGAGCGAGCGCCCGCAGGAGGCGACTACCGCTGTTGCCAGCCAGCGAGCAATCTCCGGCTCCGCAACACGGGCGGTACTGCCACGGGCAAACGACCAGCTGGGCGAAATAGCGGATATATCAGTATTTTTTTCCCCTACGCTCGCTGTCCAACAAGCAAGTTGCAAGTGCTAAGCGACCAGAACTGCAACGAGAAACTCAAGGGGAAAGAGAAGCAAACATTGATAACGAACTCGGAAGTTAGGTCTTACTGCATTTTTATTCCATGCAAGAGGGCAGGTTTTGTAACCCAGAATCTTTTCACGGGGCAAGTGCCCAAAACTCCGGCTGCAATCTCAGGGTTCCAAGGCATTTTTTTCAGTCTACAAGCTCCATTTACATGCTATTTTTTTCTTGCCTTCTCCCTGTTCTACACTATTTACTCTCAACCCTTCTCTTTCATATTCTCAAACCTTCCTATACTCTGATATTAAATTTTAAATTTTTTTCCTGGAATTTTCTTTTCTTTGTGCTAGCTTGTTCTTGTTCCTAGGATTCCAAAGTTTAGCAGCCTTCTGGTTTCTCTTTGTCCGCTGTTTCTATCTATTCCACAAGCCTATTCTGTTGAGCCCTCCCATCCCGTGTGAGTAAAACCAGAGGCATTGTCCAATGAATGGTCTCAGCGGAAGTCTCAGGGCTCCTAGGAGCGCAGACGGCGGAGGCACAGGCTCCGCTTCCAGCAGCACTGGGCCGGGTGATGGTGGCTCTTTGCGGGCAGGAGCTGAGCTATGAGGCTTGGAAGGGTCCACACCAGGAGAGATCTCAGGCTCCAGTGCTCAGCCCCCGGAGTCGGGCGACCCCGCCTGGAAAGGTTCTGAGATCCGTCATCAACGGGTCTCCGCGGTGTCCGCCTCTCCTGGGGTCGCCTCTTATGGATCCTTACGGGTCGCAGGGGTCGGCCCCAGGCCGTCTCTGCGCCCCGCCACTGGATGCGCTGCGATCTGGGTCTGTGTCGCCGACAGTTGCAATGCACAAGCCCAGAGACTGGAAAGCAATTCTCACTGGAGGTCCCAAGAGAGCTGGCTCACCGTGGGATAGGATCAGAAGCCGAAACCCCAATCCTCCTGGTTCCCACATCCCAGACCATCCTTTAGGCGTCCCCTCCACGGCCATTCCCCTGGGCAGAGGGACCTGCGCTTCAGTCTCTACTCCAGCACTGCTAGCATGGTGCTCTGTGTCAGCTGGTCTGAGAGCTACGTGCTGGAATAGAACTTCCCGGTGGTGAGCAGCGGGCCTGGGGTTGCGCAAAAGAGTCGCCAGGGCCAAAGACGCCCCCAGCCTAAAGATCGACAGATTCTGGACCCCTCCCGAGCCACCTCTCTTGGGATCACCTGGATTTAAACTGCAAACTGCTTTCCAGTCTCTGCGAGCCTCTGCGTTAGGGTTCAGAAACCAGACCATCTCCAGGCGGAGCGCAGAGCCGCCAGCCCAGGACGGGATGCCCGCGACCCACCAGGAGCCAGAGGAGCCCCCGGGAGAGGTGGCCGCCGATGACGAGGAGCTCCGCAGCCACAGCCAGGCAGCCTCCCTCAGCAGGTGACGCTGCTTCCTAGGATGAACGAGTGGAGCCCTAGCACCCTGACGGCGGGGACCCCTCGAAGCATCGCCTGGCTCCTGCCCCGGGAGCCACCACCGCATGTCCCAGTGCTGGTAGCAGCGGCTCCGACGAGCTGAGACCTGTAAGAATACGGGCTGCCTCCATCTTCGGCGCTTAGGAGCGTGAGATTTCCGCTGAAACCCTTCATTGGGTGGTCCTCGGCTATGGAAGTTGCAGCAACATCCCTCCGTTTGCTCACACGATGAGCGACATTGTGTCTTCAAACGATGTGTACCCATTTTTTCTGCTCTTTTAATAAAATTGTCCATAAATGCGAAATTCTTCTTTCTCAGGTCTATTCCTACTTTGACTGTTGGCGATGGAAGAGGTGCAGGGGTGGAGATGGCTGGTGCTCTCACTTTCCTGGGCGTGAGGAGGGTGGTGGAGTCGCCTGTGCACACGGAGGTGGCCAGGTGGCTGCTTGTCAAATTTGCAGACGTGCACTGGTCGTCTAGGAGATCCGGCAGACAGGATCTCTGAGAACGTCACTGGGTCTGGGATCTACCCCAACTAAGTCTTCCTGTACCTCCTAGGATCCTAGCCCTCCTCAGGGGCCTTTCTGAGATCTTCCAGGTGCTCTGGCATCTCTACCTCATTCCTCTGGCTTCTTAATGATTTGCATCCAATTAGTAGTCTGCAAATGAAAAGGGGTAGGGGACAGATCTCTGATCCTGACTTTTGCGAGCGTCATGCTAGCATGGACTTCCAGAAGCTCTTTCCTCCTCTTGGTGTGTGGGCAGGTGCCCTTCCTAGCCCTAGGCTTGGTGTGTGTATGAGATGGGTGTCCAGAGTGGCCAGTGGCAAAGGAGTTCCAATTGTTGGTCTCAAAGTCAGCCTTCAAATCTGGGACCAAGACGAATGTGGCTCTGGATCCTGGTTCAGCTAGAAGCCTTCCTATTGGATAATTTTCCTTCTGGGTCTAGCTAAGGAGCTGCTCTTCCATCTTCAGTTTCAATTCCTCTCCATTCCCTGCGCCCCTCATCTACCACCACTCCTGGCCCCTCCCCATATTCAGACTCCTGATGCCCCAATCCCTGGGCTAGTTTAGTGACCAGCAAAGATCAGAAGAGCTCCTGGCTTTGTCCTGGGATCCTACATTAATTAAAGTAACACATAGAAAAGAAACAAAACGTCATTATTTAAATATTTTATTTATTTCTTGATGGAAATACACGTACAAAGGGAAAACTGTAAAAGTTCAAGATGAAATATTGTGAGGAATTTTTCTTCTTTTTCCTTTTTTCTCATTGAAAAATCATGATCATAACAAAACAAACATCCTCAAAATACCCTGAACGCAGAAAGTAAACTTCAAAAATACATATTTCATTCAGGGCACCTAGATTTTTTTTTTTTTTTTTTCCCGGTACGCGGGCCTCTCACTGCTGTGGCCTCTCCCGCTGCGGAGCACAGGCTCCAGACGCGCTGGCTCAGCGGCCATGGCTCACGGGCCCAGCCGCTCCGCGGCATGTGGGATCCTCCTGGACCGGGGCACGAACCTGTGTCCCCTGCATCGGCAGGCGGACCCTCAACCACTGCGCCACCAGGGTAGCCCATAGATTCGTTTCTAAGAGGTTAATTAAAGAAAGAAGATTGTAATAAGTTAGTAAGGATGAAGATGAGTGTGTTGTCACTGTTTTATTTATTTTATGCTTTTTAGGAAACAAACAGAACCCTGGAATTGTTTACACATGCGATTTATTAGAGGAAGAAGATAACTGAAATTTGATGGAAAAGGAAGACGCAGACATCAGACTGAACATTCCTTGGGAAAAGACTCTGAGAACCAAACTGTAAACTGGCCCCTCAAGAGAGACACTGTCAGAAATCAAAAAAGAAAAATGTTGAATCAGAACACCCACCATAGCTGCTCTCTTTGGAACCACGCAGCTCATGGCATGAGGTAGAATGCTGGGTCATACCAAACATGTGGGGAATGTATGCATAATCTGTAATCCTCCTGCACTATTGTCTGTCAAGGCTGCATTTGGTCCCAGTGAATTTAAGGTTCTTGTCTCGTCGCAAAAGAATTCGGAGATGAAGCAGGGAGGTTAAGAAAGTAAAGTGAGATTTTATTTAAGCAAGAATACACTCTCAGAAGGAGAGCAGGCAGACAGGTGAGGAGTTGCTGCCCTGGGCTTCTTTGGCAAGCCAGTTATGAGGGGCATACAAATGAAGGGGCAGAATATTCACTAGGGAAGGAGGAGTTTGGGGGTCATATTCCCTGATTTTCATCCTAGCTCCATCTTCCCGAGGGGAGGAGGCCTTTTTGTCTTTATTTAGCTTAGATCACAAGTGTCATGGCGTCGGTGCATGATGGGTACCTTTTTTTTTTATATAGTTTAATGTATTTTAATAGCAAACTTACAGGAGCAGCACAGAAGACAGACAACAATAAAAACATGTATTTGCATGTAGGACAACTCAGAAAAGTATAGTGAATGGATGGAATCTACTGTATGATAAAAATGCTACAAACACCGTTTAGTTTCAGTCAGTAAGAAATTTACTTGTTTTAAAAAAATCCAAATGCTGGCATTGTCCAGAAAAATTTAACAGGTTTATTTATAATTGTTATAAAGTTGAACTGCTGGAACTTCTTCACTGAAACTTTTTTTTTTTTTTTTTAATGATATGCGAGACTCTCACTGTTGTGGCCTCTCCCGCTGCGGAGCACAGGCTCCGGATGCGCAGGCTCAGTGGCCATGGCTCACTGGCCTAGCCGCTCTGCGGCATGTGGGATCTTCCCGGACTGGGGCACGAACCCATGTGCCCTGCATCGGCAGGCGGACTCTCAACAACTGCGCCACCAGGGAAGCCCCACTGAAACATTTTGACTTGCATTAATGCTTTATGACCCCGCATTTATGTTAAGAATTCACACACAAATGAAAATGGAAAAACTGCCAATATTTTATTTCTGTCCCCTATCTTTCCACTTGCAATCATATACTTAGGTACCTGTTGACCCCGTGGGGGAAAAATATCTAACGTTCAGAACTACCAATAACAGGAAGAAGAGAATTTTTTTTTAAGAATGAAATGTTTCCCATCTTAGTGGATTCTTAAGCATGTTCTCCACATACGCGGCGCGCTAGCTAGATGTCTTTTTGGCATGACTGTTACACGTTTGGCATGGATAGCACACAGGTTGATGTCTTCAAAAAGGCCAACCAGGACTTCCCTGGTGGCCCAGTGGTTGAGAATCTGCCTGCCAATGCAGGGGACACGGGTTCGAGCCCTGGTCTGGAAAGATCCCACATGCTGCGGAGCAACTGGGCCCGTGAACCACAACTACTGAGCAACTAAGCCCGTGAGCCACAACTACTGAGCCTGCGCATCTGGAGCCTGTGCTCCGCCACAAGAGAGGCCGCGACAGTGAGAGGCCCGCGCACCGCAATGAAGAGTGGCCTCCGCTCGACGCAACTAGAGAAAGCCCTCGCACAGAAACGAAGACCGAACGCAGCCAAATAAATAAATAAATAAAATTTATTGTTTTAAAAAAAGGCCAACCAGATAGGCCTCATTTGCCTCCTGCAAAGCACCAATAGCTGCACTCCGGAAGCGCAGATCTGGTTTGAAGTCCTGAGCAATTTCCTGCACCAGATGCTGGAAGGGATGTTTGCGAATCAGAAGTTCAGTGGACTTATGATAACATCTAATTTCAGGGCATGCCCCGTACCAGGCCTGTAACGATGAGGTTTCTACACCCCTCCAAAAGAGAGCGCACTCTTGCCAGTGGCTTTGGTAGCCAGTTGCTTCCTTGGTGCTTTTCCACCGGTCGATTTGTGGCAGTCTGCTTTGTAAGAGCCATGGTATGGAGACCTTCTTACTTACCCCCCTTCACCTTCAGCTGGAGCTTGGGGAGCTAGAGAAGGCGCTAGAGTTGGAGAGCGAACAGCATCGCACAGGTGGCTGCGAACATAATTGAAAAGATGATGGGTACTTCTTATCTGCAAGGATAATTTTATTGTAATGAGAGCATAATGAGCAACAGGTTACATTCAGGTGCAGGACATTCCCACCTTTCCTCACCTTTCTTTGCTTCCAGGACACATATCACGCCAAACTTGTGGTTTCCTGTCAGTCTGGAGGTTCCTGCTTTTCTTTGTCTGCCCATGGACCCCTGCTGTTTACAAGCTGCGTAATTTCCTGCCACCCGGCGCCTGCCCCCATTCCTCTGCTCCTCTATCTACCTGCCTGCTGTAACACAGTCATCCCAAAGAATGATCTGGTAGTAGTACTCTCTTAAATTGGGCTTATACATTTTCTGTGCCACAATTGTGCTTATGGGTACCTATCCTAGAGAAAGTGTCTCACTGATCCATAAGAGATGATTCCATACGGTAATGGTAACTCAGTAGCAATCTGAAGGTCCCCTGGGGTACAGTGGAGGGGTAAAGTGTGGCAGAAGCTCATCAGAGGGGAATAGGCATGAGTGGGAAGCAGCAGATGAAATTTGCATATAAAGATCTTGTAAATTAGCAAACAGATGGAAAGTAATGAATAAAATCAGAATAGAACACATTTCCTTTACATGAATTGAATACGTGGGCACGCAAAACAGTATTATATATAGTACAACACTGAAAAATACCAAATACACATTAAAAATACAATAGCTATTAATAGGAAAAATTACACCTAAGGGGAGCAGAGAAATGAGAATCACTAATGATAGAATGTCCATAATTACATAAAACAGGAAAGGGGCCCTACCAACAAACACGATTAAAAACATGGTGTTCACTCAATTCAACGTGCCCTGTAGCTTTGAAAATCAGGGCAAACTTGAGGTGTCCCTTTGATTCGGCTGAGCTAGTGTAGACCAAAATAGAAGTATTAGAATTCTAAGTAGGCATGGGACTCTCCTTTTCCCGCCCCTACCTAATCACTCCGTTCCTCATCTCCCCACCTGATGAGGGAGTAGGAGAACCTGGAATCTCAGTCCAGCTGCAGCATGAACTACCTTTGTGTTCTGGCAAAGATGGAACCTGGCTGTTTCACCTCTTAACACTGGTCCATCCACTCTGTTGTGCTAAAAGAAGAGAACCTGAGGTGTGATATGCATAGCTGTTCCTTCCTAGTAGTGAGGCTTCTTCCAGTGAATGGAAGCTGCCAGGGACCCTCGTCCCCTCCCATCCCCCTCCTTTAACTCAATCACCAAAACCACTCGGAATTTCCAAAACCCTCCCAGCAAGATGCAGTTTTCTCCTTAATCTCGCGAGGCTCCGAGGCAATTTGCAAGGCAAATGAGAGTCTATCCCCACTTCTCTGGACTTGGGTTTCCGATCTTCCGTACTAGACAGACCCTATAAAAGGCACACTCAGCATGGGGCTGAATCATTCGCCCCTTTGCTTAGACCCGCTACGCGTCTGGTCTGGGAGGAGACTGAAGCCATGGAACCGCACGCGCACTACACCTGGGAAGAGCTGTCCTGGAGGAGGGCGCATCCAGAGCCCCACATGCCACCAGGCCTCAACCGAGAACAGGCCTGGGCCTGGGCTCTGGATAACTTCCCTGCGCTGAGCCGCCCCTCCTGCCAAAGCCCCCAGTTCTGCGAGGACGCGCACTACTGTGCATGTGGGCTGCCGCGGCGCGCTTGCCCCGGACACGCACACGGTCGCCAGGCGGAGAGCGGCCACAAACGCTGGCGAGACCCACAAGCCCAGGAGCCAACGGCTAACCCGGGGTGGAGCGACAGTCCCGTCAAGAAGAGGCCGAAGCCACACACCGCAGGGCACAATCGGGCCTGAACAGCCAGGAGATGCCCGCAGCAGCGGAGGCCGACAGACACGCGGCCACATGGCCTCCAGGAGCCCAGGACGATCCCCATCCCCTACCCCGAAGCTGCGGAAACCCTGTGGAGGCTTGAAACCCTGTGGAGCTCGGCAAGGAAAGGAGTCGCATTCTTCTGTCCGGCCCACGGCGCCCCTTCAACCCATGCCCTGGCCTGGAGCCTGAGTCACCCCAGTGGAGGCCTTCTTCTGCCTGGCTGGACTTCTCCCCTGGGCCCCGCCTTGCTCTGGGATGAGCCTGGAGGACTCTGTGGGGCAGACCACTCCTTATTTGTCCCTCCTTTCCTGGATTACTGACAGCTCTCTCAATTAGAAATCTCTCTCCAGGGGATCCATACTGTCTTAAGGAGCTTTCTTGCAGTTGTACTCAGAATTGTTATGTTTCTTATGGTGATTCCAATTATGAGCAATGATTAAAACTTGCTTCCCTATTCTCTGCCTGTGGATTGATTTGGGTGGGTAGAGTCAGGCCTGGAAGCGGTATAGGGGGTTCTGTGGCTGGAAGGGGAGCTGGGACCCGGGCCAGGGCTCCTTAAGATCAAAGAAATGTAAAGTGAAACCATGACATATAACTTTGACTACCACAGTGGTCTGTATTAATCTTTTCCATTTGTTCTAATATTGCTAAACTAGTAACTCCCCAAAGCAGCTTTTGAGAAATGAATTTGAAAGGGTCTTTGGAAAGCCAACGTGACAATATGCATCAAGCATTTCAATATGAATACACTTGGGGACTTCCCTGGTGGTCCAGTGGTTAAGACTCCGAGCTCCCAATGCAGGGGGCCCCCAGGTTCGATCCCTGGTCAGGGAACTAAGATCCCACATACCACAACTAAGCCCGCTCGCTGCAACTAGAGAAACCTGCACACACCAATCAAGAACCTGCGCACCAAACGAAGACCCAGTGCAGCCTAAATAAATAAATAATTCTCAAAAAAAAAGAATACTCTTGACCCAGAATTCCAGTTCTACAAGCCTGAAATTGTGGTTAAAAAATGGACGTGTTTTCCAATACAGGATAAAAAAATATATAAACAATAGGCATATTTGCACAATCCCAAACTATGCAGCCCTAGAAATAAAATGGAAGGCATGATTTTGAAAAGATATCCCAGAGAATGTACAGTAGGGGAACTAGAACACTGGGCAGGAGGTGACTGTAGCAATGGGACTTGAATTCAAGGGGATGGTTCTAACCAAGTTAGAGGGGAAAGCGCTGAGATAGCCAACCAGGTAGGCTTAGAGAGGGCAGAATTCCAGGTCCGTGCCCTGTGGGCACCCCGTGACTACCTGTACCGGGGTTTTGTAGCTTTTCCGGATCCAGGCAGCCACCTGATCTGCCATATTTGGCTTCTCTGGGGCTGAAGTTGGACCAGGCAGGAACCCAAGTGTCTACTCCCAGGCAGGCCTTTTTGGGAGCTTCCAAACTACTCATGGCACAGAGAAAGTCTCTGAGTCCTCATTATGTCTCTCCCACAAAGTAGGTCCTATCCTACCAGAAGTGGAGCATTCCCCTGAACCTCTGCTCAGTCCCTGGAGGTTGTCTAGACCCAGGCTACTACCCAGAGCAGGGAAGGCAGTAGCCAGGTTCCTGCCTCTTGCTTGTAGACAACCGAACCCTCACAGCAAGACAGATGAAGTTCCAAACCTTCACTCTCTTACACCGTGAAACAGCATGACTGGGCCAAGAGAGAGAAGCAGGAAGCAGATGTCCTCTAGCCTAGGAGATCTAAGACATCAGAATTAAGATGCTGAAATACAGACGTTGGTGTTAACCTTCAGTGCACATTGCTTCAGGATACCAGACCCCCGAGAAGAAGCAAATTAATATACTCTTCTGAATGACATCCAATAAAACCGAGCTGAATGTGGCTTTGGTCAGATCTGATTGGTTGGGTCATCCCAGCATTTGATGCTCACAGCATGTTTACCAGCATTTCTGAGAAGCAGCAAGGAAACACAAACAAATAAATCCTCCCAAGAGTTATTTTTCTCCTTTTCAGTGATATCTGATCTTCCTCTGTTCAGCCTGTGGCTGGAGAATATTTTTTTCTATATTCATTCCTTTTTCATTCCCAAAGCCTTACTAAGCACCAATATTATACTACATGTATACATGATCCTGGAGCTAAAGCCATCAACCAGCAGACATGGGACCTGCCATAAAGTGTCTGACTTTCTTTTTTTTTTAATTTAATTTTTTATTTATTTCTGGCTGCATTGGGTCTTCGTTGCTGCGCGTGGGCTTTCTCTAGTCGCGGTGAGCAGGGGCTACTCTTCACTGCGGTGCGTGGGCTTCTCATTGCGGTGGCTTCTCTTGTTGCGGAGCACAGGCTCTAGGCACGCAGGCTCAGTAGTTGTGGCACACAGGCTTGGTTGCTCCGCGGCATGTGGGATCTTCCCGGACCAGGGCTCGAACCCGTGTCCCCTGCAATGGCAGGCGGATTCTTAACCACTGTGCCACCAGGGAAGTCCTAAAGTGTCTGAGTTTCATGGGAGGGACAGACAGTAAACATGCCAATAAATAAGCAAACAGAACTCTTTTAGTATAAGTGCTATAAAGAATGTTTTCTAAGTTAATTGAAAGAAAGTATACTTACCTTGAAGAGTCAAAATAGCATTATTAGAGATGTGAGCATGTCCTTTCAACTTAGATCTCAGTAGTGTGATGGAAAATCTAGAGGAAGGAAAATCTCATCATCGAGAGAGAACATACAATTCACAGGCTCAGCCTAGAAAAAGATTAATAAGGTCATTGATGGAGGGAAGGCAGATACTGGCTTTCTGTGGCCCTAGTGAGATATATCTGTACCACAGCAATCTCAGAGTCTTCTGTCTCTGCTAGCATCCAATCATACTTAATAGGTAATTATGATGAAAGATTTAAATTTTGTGTTAGATTTGATTGAATAGTTTAATTGCTGACTTTGACTGCTCAAATATATGATATTGACCTAATCAGTTATCAGATTGACCATAGATGTAGCCAAGGAATTGATAGGGGAGACCTAACTGATGGTATTTGAAGGTGTGTTCACAATTTCTTCTTCACTCTGTCAGATTATATGACCCCATATTTAGTTTATTTAGTTTCTCTGTTATGACACTGTATTTTCCAGGGTAGATACAAAATAAATAAAGTGGAAGAGAAAAATATTGTGATTATTCAAGAAGCTTTTCCAAGACACTAGAGAACAGTAAAATTTGATTTAAATAGTATAACAGTGTAATCTGGAGTGTGTAAATTGAAGTTCCCCTAATACATCATCTCCCCTCTTAGTGAGCAGCTTCTGTCTAGGGAAGTTGAAAGGAACTAATGCCATGATTTGCACAGTTTGGAGGGAGAGAGATGTCAGCTGGAGGGCTGCTCAGTAGGTGTTTGTCTAGGGAATCGGGCTCCCCATTGGGAAACCTCACTCCTCTGTGTGTTACAGCCATCCAGGCACCTTCCTTTCTCTAGATGCAAACATCCATTCACTGTTCACACCTGAACAGACATATCTCTGCTACTTAGCACAGCAAAGCTGCAGTCAGCTTCCTGGGACCACTTCTGAAGTTCCCCCAATAATCACTTGCCATTCGAAGCTGCTCCTGCTCTCAGGATCCACCATCTAGACACCTAGAGTCCACTTACAGAGACGCTTGAAATTTCTGGTTTCAGGAGTTTCCATTCTAGTTTCTAAATAAGGCTCTCTATTTACTAGAATAAATAGTATTTATCTGTTCTTTCTCTAGATTGGATATTGCAGTGCAGGGTACAGGCTCATTTCTCTGGATTTGTTGCTGGACAGGGACTCTTTTGAAGCCACATTATTTCCCCCAAATCTTCCAGGAAATGTATATTATTTTTATCTTTCCTTCCTGAAGAAAAGTAAATTGAATAGATTGTGTAGGCATTCATTAGGTATATGACTTCGGATATATCCTGTAGGTAGGAATAGTGGATAAAGAAAGGAAGCTTATTTTATTCTAAAATCCATCTACATTTATTTCACATCAATATCAGTGATCACTTATGAAATCTATAACATATTCTTTTTGCCTTTCCTTCTTTTTTATTGAGGTAAAATTGGTATAGAAATTTCAGGTGTACAGCATTATGATTCAATACATGTGTTCATTACAAAGTGATCATCCTCAAAATCTAGTTACCGTCCATTACCATACACTTGACCCCCATCACCCATTCCAACCAGCCCCCAACCCCCATCCCTATGGTAAATACCAATCTGTTCTCTTGTTTTGTTTGTTCAGTTTTTTTGTTTTAGTTTTTTTTTGGGGGGGGTTGGTTTGGGGTTTCTTTAGATTCCACATATAAGTGAAATCATATAGTTTTTGTCTTTTATCTTTTGATTTATTTCACTTAAGGTGATATCCCCAAGGTCCACATGTTGTTGCAGATGGCAGGATTTCATTCTTTTTATGACTGAGTAGTATTCCATTGTGTATATATACCACATCTTCTTTTAAATTGAAGTACAGTTGATTTACAATATTATGTTATTTTCAGGTATACAACATAGTGATTCAGTATATTTGCAGATTATATTCCATTATAGGTTATTATAAGATAATGGCTGTAATCCTTGTTGTGCTATACAGTATATCCTCATTGCTTATCTATTTTATACATAGTAATTTGTATATGTTAATCCCATACCCCTAATTTGTCCCTCACTCTTCCCTCTCCCCTCTGGTAACCACAAGTTTGTTTTCTATATCTGTGAGTCTGTTTCTGTTTTGCATACACATTCATTTGTATTATTTTTAGATGCCACATATAAGTGATATCATGCACTATTTGTCTTTCTCTGTCTGGCTTATTTCACTAAGCATAATATTCTCTAGGTCCATCCATGTTGCTGCAAATGGCAAAATTTCATTCTTTTTATGGTTGAGCAATATTCCACTGTATATACTTACCACATCTTAATTCAGTCATCCTTTTTTAGGCACTTGGGTTGCTTCCATGTCTTGGATATTGTAAATAGGTGCATGTATCTTTTTGAACTCATGCTTTCGTTTTTTCTGGACGTATACCCAGGAGTGGAAAGCTGGATCCTATGGTATTTCTATTTTTAGATTTTGAGGAATCTCCTTACTGTTTTCCATAGTAGTTGCACCAACTTAGATTCCCACCAACAGTATATGAGTGTTCCCTTTTCTCCACATTCTCTCCAACACTTGTCATTTACTGTCTTCTGGAGAATAGCCATTCTGACAGGTGGGAGATGATACCTCATTGTGGTTTTGATGTGCATGTCCCTGATAATTAGTGATGCTGAGCATCTTTCATGGGTCTGTTGACCATCTGTGTGTCTTCTTTGGAAAAATGTCTGTTGAGGTCCTCTGCCCATTTTTCAATGAGGTCGTTTGCTTTTTTTGGAGTTTAAATTATATAAATTGAGTTGTATAACTTGAGTTAAAACCTTAAGAGGATGTAAGAGTTCTCTGTATATTTTGGGTGTTAACTCCTTGTCAAATATGTGATTAGATATATCTTCCCTCATTCAGTAGGTTGCCTTCTCAATTTGATGATAGTTTCTTTTGCTGTGCAGAAACTTTTTAGTTTGATGTAGTCCCATTAGTTTATTCGTGCTTTTGTGTCCCCTGCCTGCCTTCCCTTCTTGAAATTATCCATTTCTAGACTTGAGGAAATAGCTACATATAGTTACCTTGCTCTCCACATGCCCCATATTGAATTGCATGAATTAGCAATCATGTAAGAAATTTTGACATTGTGTACATTTGTGAAAATTCCTTTCCCTTACTTAAAAATTACACAAAAACATTTCTTTAAGAAAAAACAATCTTTTTTGATAATAAAACCTAACAGCTTAAAAAAATTCTCTTTATACTGTGAGTCATTGCTTTAGCTGTTGGGAAGTACAAAGGGCAGGGGTAGAGGTGGCTAATACAAGTCAATTTAAAAAATTTTTTAAGTAAAAAGAAAAGAAAAAATGGAGCATGCAAACCCCATTACTAGAAATAGTTACAGGCAATGGCAGAAGCAATCTATTCCAGAATAGAATTTTCTTTGACAATGTTATGGATGATCAAATACTGCAATGACTCCAGCTTTCTACCAGCAAAGGGCACTTCTACAGTATTCAGCACTACTAGTCAATTTTACAACCAAAAACAACCTATAATTGTATTTTTAGATATTGATAATACATTATTTAATATTAAAGATACTCTAATATATTTATTAAAATACTGGGGTCTAGATGTGTGTTATAATTTAAAATGTAAGGAATTATAAAGTGACAATAAGAGCTTGCGTGATAGAGTGTACCTGTCTGCATGGTCTAGGACAGTCCCAGTAATCAATCATTCCTATAAATACTCATGCTACTTTGGATAGAGTACACTACGGCCTCACATCAGTCTATGCCATATTTTGCTGTCAAATGAGTTTTGTACCAAAATTTACACACCAAATTGTAGGTTGCATAAAATTTTGGGTTTTAGAATCGTTAAAGGAACTGTAGAACTGTACTCCAAATACTGCTAGTGATTCCTGACAAGTGGGCTTATAGACAACTGTGTCTTTCCATGAATTCAAGGGCTATTTCATTTATTTGCTTAAGAGATTAAGTATTTGAAATGACTACTGAAGAAGTGAGGATGAAACTTAAAAGTGATTTCTTTATTTCCGGTTCTCACTGATTTCATTTCTCATATACACTCTTTAAGAAATAAAAGACAAAGTAAGAAATTAAAGTACATTAATAAAGACATAGCAGTGTCTACAACACACACCCATGTCATCGCATCCTCTTGTTATGAGCTGTATGTTTCCCATGCTCAGGCCTCAATGGAAAAGTTCTGTTTGAGTCTAAAAAAGTAAAGTATCACCCTGTGGTCTAACAGATGGGTGAAAAGGATAATTTTTGCATTCCCTGGGGACCGGCCAGGGTTACATACTGGTTGAGCCACAGCATCCAGGCTGCACAGGTGGCCCATGGAATCCTGGCAGGGAAAGGAGAGAAAGGGTGAGGTTGGGTGGGATGCCAGAAACCAGAGCGATGAGGTGAAGGCTTTCCAGGAAACTGCTCCCGAGGCAGGGAGTCCCCACATTCAGACTCCTGTGAGATTAATCCCAGTGAAGGATTTTGCCCCCAGAGAAATCACAGCAGTTGAGAAATTCTCAGTATAATTGTATTAGCATTTATTAAGCACTTATACTTCGCCTGCCATTGCTCTCTCAGGCCCCGTTTCAAACCCCGGATTGGGTGGACACTCTAGTTCAACTCCAAATGGTAATGAGAAGTCAGGCGCCTTGGGAAGTCGCCAGGTTGGAGTTGGGAAGTGACGCGAGCCTAACCGCTCGAGAATCTGGCCGCAGAAACGCCCCGCCGCAAAAGACAATCCCTAGTTTTCTCCTGTCCGGGGCCCCAGCGCTCTGGCTGCAGGTCAGCTCTGAAGTGGGGGCTGGAAGTCGGCTTTGGGGCGAGCAGGAAGAAGGGACACGCCCAGGAGAGTGCCTGAGGGAGACGGAGGCTCTGCGCTACCCGAGGCCAATGCTTCTAGATGCGTTTGGAGCGGCGACAGGCGCTGGGGGCCGTGGAGCAACGTGAAGGTGACTGGACGGCCCCACAGGTGGACTGGAAGGGCCAGGGCGAGGGCGCAGGAGCGTTCGTCGGGCGAAGTGGAGTTCTCAGGGCTGCTGGCCGCTCTTTGCTGGATGTCTCGGAGCCCAGCACGTGTGACCCAGTTTGGCAACGCCTATGCTGGACCCCTGGCCACCCGGTGTGCCCAAGAGACCCCACCGGCCTCCCCCCGCCCAGCAAATCAGGGGACTGAGGGTCCCTGGTGAGACGTGGCACCGGCCACCCCGCCCCTGCGTCGGGTCCTTCCCCAAAAGCCAAAGTAAGAGAGAGAAAGGCGTTGGAATTTGGTATAATTTATTAAGTAAGCGAAAGAAAACTTCACAAATGTCTCTGAAGACGAATTCTTCCATGATTGCTGAACGGAGAGGTGTTACTGTAATAACATCTGTCGCAAGGGATCATCCAATGAAGGGTCTCAGCGGAGATGAGGGCTCCTGGGTCCAAAGGCGGCGGGAGTGGCAGCCCAGGGTCTTCCCGGCCACTGCGTGTAGGTCCGCGGCCACCAGCCTTGGGACGTCCGGTGGTGTCTCTCCAGGCCAGGAGGAGGGCGATGCTCCGGAAGGGTCCCCGCGGTCAGAGGTCGCGGGTTCAGATGTTGGGTTCCCGATGCCGCAAGACCCGCCCAGGGAAGCTTTGCGGGTGGGCGGCGGCCCCACCTCCGGAGGGCCATTGTGGCTCCTGGCGGGTCGTGGGCGTCTTGTCCGGGGCGGGCGGCCCAACGCCCAGCCTGCAGGTGCTCTGCTCTCGGGGTCGGTGTTTCGGGCAGTGTGGGTGCAGACGCCCGCAGGCGGTAGAAAGTTGTTCCCCATTGAAGTCCTCGTCGTCTTCAGAGAGCTGGCCCAGCGTAGGATAGAAAGGGAGCTGCCATTCCTCAGGGTCCGCTAAGCTCAAGATTTGCAGCATCTCTGGTTCCTGGGACTCCTCTGCGGAATCCCAGGCCTCGCGCATGCAGCGGGGGAAGTTCGGCTCCATCGCTTCAGCCCCTGAGAGGAGGAGAAGTTTTCAGGGATCCCTTCCCTGCGAATTTATACCTTCCCGTCCAACTTTTTAGCTGTCCAACCAGAGGATATTAGGATGGGTGGTGTCGTTTTTCTCAGGTTTCAAATTGCTTCAGAAGGCGGGCCCTGAGGAGATTAGGGGAAAATCCAATCATCTTGGATGGAGTTATTCGAAGTTGAATCGATTTTGTTGATTTGATAGAATTAAATTTTTGTTGTTGTTTGGGTTTTTTTTTTTTTCCAAAGAATTACAGGTACAGCGACTCTGCCAAGACGAGCTCTTTGGAAGGTTACTCTTTTATGAAAAGTATCCTATGTGCCTGACACTTTTAGTTAACTGTATGTCCATTGATTCTCAGAGCCCTTCTGCTTGGAAAGTACCATCAGATTTTACCCAGATGATCAGAATGAGAAGTTGGCCATCTTTGCATGAAGTCACACTGCTGGTCAGACTGACACTGATCTTCAATTCTAAGTTAAAATTGCTTCAGACTTCCAGCCAACATGTAGGAGGGGAGGGCTCAAAGTCTAGAGATCTAGATGCAGACTCTTTGGGTACAAGTTCTGTCTATTATTTCTATATGACTCAACTAGTTACCTAACCTCTCTTATCCTCATGTTTTTGCCTGGATGGTAGCTAAAATTTAACATTTTACAAGGTAACTTTTATGATTAAATTCAATAACAAAGGTCATGTAATTAGATATTCCCAGGCAGAAAATAAGTTGTTGAATTACAATTATTATTATTTTCATTGTCATTCTTAGTGACATGATCATGGATATTAAACATAACATCAATGAATAACAAACTCAAAATGTTGTCTTTTTGTGTGTGTTTAATCTGAATGGATTGTTTTTTCCTTCTTGTGTCAGATGTATAGTGAAATCGTATTCCCTTACATCCTTCCTGAGCTGTTTCAGACGTTCTGTTTGCAAACATGTCAGTGCCTCTAAGCCTAGACTTCCTTGATCAGTCATTCATCTTCAATGTAACAAAGTCAGTTAAATTCAGAGTTTTTAACAAGCATGTTTTGACAACCTGCCATGGGCAAGCTGCTGTGATGGTGCTGCACAGAGTTGTAGAACTGGCTCCTGCTTTGGCAGAGCTGAATTTTAAGGGGAGAGCAAAGTCACAGTTAAGAGACCATGAGGACACAGCTAAAACTTGTTCCTTATGGAAGTTGATTCTCTGACAGGAAGGAAAACTCTAACGTTTAAGATGACTCCCAGCAAAGCCAGTGTTTTGCATGAGCTGAGGTAAAAAGAAATGGTATCAACAAAAATGAGAAATAAGGGGACTTCCATGGTGATACAGTGGTTAAGAATCCACCTGCCAATGCAGGGGACATGTGTTCAAGCCCTGGTCCGGGAAGATCCCATATGCCGTGGAGCAACTAAGCCGGTGCACCACAACTACAGAGCCCATGCTCTAGAGCCCACGAGCCACAGCTACTGAGCCTACATGCCACAACTACTGAAGCCCGTGCGCCTAGAGCCCATGCTCAGCAACAAGAGAAGCCATTACAGTGAGAAGCCCACGCATCACAACGAAGAGTAGCCCCTGCTTGCCGCAACTAGAGAAAGCCCGTACACAGCAACGAAGACCAAATGCAGCCAAAATTAATTAATTAATTAATTAATTTTTTAAAGAAGTAACTGTAAAAAAAAAGAGAAATAAGGAAACAGAGAAAAGAGGGAAGAGAATCAAAACCAAAAATGAGAAATAAGGAACTAAAGAAGATGAAAGTATAGACAATGCAAGAGGCAGAGGGTTGGAAGTTCTGGGCAAGGCAGCCAATAGTGGTAAGTTGAAGGGGTTCATTAGACCAGCATGCAGTGACTGTAACTGACTTGGGGGAATCTAATAAAGATATTCAAGACACAAAGCTCTGCTTGGCCGGGTTTAAGGCAAGGACAACAACACTGTTTCCTTTGAAGGCTCAACATGGTGCTAATAGGCCCTGGTGGCGTAGAACCTTCTCAGAAAGTTGTTTGAACACCAGTGGCATTTGGTTTTCCCCACAGAGGTTAGGAGCAGCTAGCCTGTGTTATACACGCAGCAGAAAGAAGCCACTACAGTGAGAACCAGCAATGTGGTCAGACTGCAGATGACCAATACCAGTCACCAACAAAGGGGGGAACAACTGATTTCAGATGAAGTCTACCCATTACATGTAGTTGGGAGGTTTTAATACTTCTTTTAATCTGTAGGATTTCCCCAACTCTTCTATTTTTTTCTTTTTATTTTTTGAAGAAAAGGGTATGTCAAGTACAATGTCTCACCTATTTTTTTAAAGTTTCATGCATACACAACCTTTCTGAGCATCAAAAATAGGTAAGTTCCACTGACCGTATAGACCAGCACGGAGCAAACTCATCCTTCAATACTGGGCATGTGAAATAGCAAGATATCTACCAGGTAGCTATTTTCTCAAGACAGGAATGAGGTGATTTCAAGAAGGGAAGGCAGAAAGAGTATTTTATAGATTCCACAAATAATCATTGAAATGGATGTGAAATAAAGTAGATGGATTTTAGAATAAAATAAGTCCATTTCTTTTTCCACCTATACCAAAAATAAGTTTTCGTCTATTGTTAGGGAAAAGGGTGTCATGAAAGAATATAGATAGATCTGTGCGAAGAGTTAACAAGGACATGTATAGGCAGGGATTGCCTTCTGGTGAGAGAGTCAGGGACAGTCTTAGTGTGGGGAAAATATTCTCAGGGATCCTAACTATGTGGTTCAAAAAATGGGTTCCTTTTCCTGCAGGTTGTGATTCCAGTTTTGGGGTGAGGAGGTCTTGCCTATGGATTGTCTTATTTTTTTTTAATAAATTTATTTTATTTAATTTATTTTTAGCTGTGTTGGGTCTTCATTGCTGCGCGCGGGCTTTCTCTAGTTGTGGTGAGTGGGGGCTGCTCTTTGTTGTGGTGTGCGGGCTTCTCATTGCGGTGGCTTCTCTGGTTGCGGAGCATGGGCTCTAGCCGTGTGGGTGTCAATAGTTGCAGCACGCTGGCTCAGTAGTTGTGGCTCTGGGCTCTAGAGCGCAGGCTCAGTAGTTGTGGCGCACGGGCTTAGGTGCTCTGCGGCATGTGGGATCTTCCCGGACTAGGGCTCGAACCCATGTCCCCTGCATTGTCAGGAGGATTCTTAACCACTGCACCACCAGGGAAGCCCTCGATTGTCTTCTTATTGCTAATCTTTTTGCTTTTGAGAAAGAAGTGAAACAAAACGCAGGCTCCTAAGAGGAAAACCACAGTGCTATCTCTCAGCCCTAGCAGCACAATTAGGTGACAGCCACGGGTCCACATTTTTTAAGGGAGAACTGTGGTCTGGAGAGTCTGGGAAAACTGGTTGGTACTGTTTAGTGCACAGGGTCAGTAAACATTCTGATTCTCCTTGGAACCATTATCGTGCCCTGTAAGGAAACGAATTCTAAAGAGGTTCATTTTCTATAGTAGGTCATAAGGTATTCTCAGTAATGATAACTTTAAAAAAATTCAATATTTAGTTTAAATTTTTCCCTTCTGCTGTGTAATTTCCTTCAGTTATCCCAATCCTTCGATAAAAACTGGTACAGCCGTTCAACCTTGTGTGATGATACTTGGTGGGATTAAAGAATGGGCACTAGAAGAAATGCATCCTGAAACAGAGCAACCTTTTTCTGGAACCAGCGCCCAGACAACAGTGTGCTATTGGTGACCATGTCCTGGCATCCAGGGGGAGACCAGCAGTGATGCAAAGTTTTCTTATAGAGGAGCTGGGAATATCCGGGTGGACTGCAGTGGGGACTGTGTGGCTGTATGTCAATCCAGGAAGAGACATGAGAAAATCCCTTTACACATAGACTTGAGACAGGTAACAAGAAATTGGGAGGCAACTTGATGCTTGACGTACATATTATGATCAAATTCCGAGTCTCAGTTGCAAATTCCCAAGGTAGGCACCTGTGGAAGGAACTGCAGCAGAGCGTTTACACAGGCAAGGCTCTGGAAACCCTGCCCTCTCTCAGCCTAATGGGTGGCTGTGCCTTAGTGCTTTCCCTTCCAACTTGCTTAGAACCACCCTTAGTTGCTACAGTCACAACCTGTCCAGGGCTCAGCCTGGTACATTCAGCCTCTGGGTATCTTTTCAAAGTCATGCCTTCCATTCTACCTCTAAGAGCAGCATAGTTTGGAACTGTGCAAATATGTCTATCATTTATTTTTAATCTTATATTGGAAAATCGCCTGTTAACCACAATTTCTGGCTTGCAGAACTGGAATTCTGGGTCAAGAGTATTCATATATATATATATGAGATTTATTTATTTATTTAGGCTGCACTGGGTCTTCATTTTGGTGTGCAAGCTCTTGATTGGTGTGTGCAGGTTTCTCTAGTTGCAGCGAGTGGGCTTAGTTATGGCATGCGGGATGTAGTTCCCTGACCAGATATCAAACCTGGGGGCCCCCTGCGTTGGGAGCTCGGAGTCTTAACCACTGGACCACCAGGGAAGTCCCCAAGGGTATTCATATTGAAATGCTTAATGCATATTGTCACGTTGGCTTTCCAAATACCCTTTCAAATTCATTTCTCAAAAGCTGCTTTGGGGAGTTACTAGTTTAGCAATATTAGAACAAATGGAAAAGATTAATACAGACCACTGTGGTAGTCAAAGTTATATGTCACGGTTTCACTTTACATTTCTTTGATCTTAAGGAGCCATGGCCCTGGTCCCAGCTCCCCTTTCAGCCACAGAAGCCCCTATACCGCTTCCAGGCCTGACTCTACCCACCCAAATCAATCCACAGGCAGAGAATAGGGAAGCAAGTTTTAATCATTGCTCATAATTGGAATCAACATAAGAAACATGACAATTCTGAGTACAACTGCAAGAAAGCTCCTTAAGACAGTATGGATCCCCTGAAGAGAGATTTCTAATTGAGAGAGCTGTCAGTAATCCAGGAAAGGAGGGACAAATAAGGAGTGGTCTGCCCCACAGAGTCCTCCAGGCTCATCCCAGAGCAAGGCGGGGCCCAGGGGAGAAGTCCAGGCCAGGGCATGGGTTGAAGGGGCACCGTGGGCCGGACAGAAGAATGCGACTCCTTTCCTTGCCGAGCTCCACAGGGTTTCAAGCCTCCACAGGGTTTCCGCAGCTTCGGGGTAGGGGATGGGGATCGTCCTGGGCTCCTGGAGGCCATGTGGCCGCGTGTCTGTCGGCCTCCGCTGCTGCGGGCATCTCCTGGCTGTTCAGGCCCGATTGTGCCCTGCGGTGTGTGGCTTCGGCTTCTTCTTGACGGGACTGTCGTTCCACCCCGGGTCAGCCGTTGGCTCCTGCGCTTGTGGGTCTCGCCAGCGTTTGTGGCCGCTCTCCGCCTGGCGACCGTGTGCGTGTCCGGGGCAAGCGCGCCGCGGCAGCCCACATGCACAGTAGTGCGCGTCCTCGCAGAACTGGGGGCTTTGGCAGGAGGGGCGGCTCAGCGCAGGGAAGTTATCCAGAGCCCAGGCCCAGGCCTGTTCTCGGTTGAGGCCCGGTGGCATGTGGGGCTCTGGATGCGCCCTCCTCCAGGACAGCTCTTCCCAGGTGTAGTACGCGTGCGGCTCCATGGCTTCAGCCTCCTCCCAGGCCAGACGCGTAGCGGGTCTAAGCAAAGGGGCGAATGATTCAGCCCCATGCTGAGTGTGCCTTTTATAGGGTCTGTCTAGTACGGGAGATCGGAAACCCAAGCCCAGATAAGTGGAGATAGACTCTCATTTGCCTTGCAAATTGCCTCGGAGCCTCGCGAGATTAAGGAGAAAACTGCATCTTGCTGGGAGGGGTTTGGTGATGGTGTTTAGGGAGGGGGATGGGAGGAGAGGCAGGTCCCTGGGGAGACAGGTCCAGTCCTTGTCTTTTCCATTCACTGGGGAAAAAAACTCTCTACTCGTCAGGCAAGGCTGACAAATGTCTAGTAATTTAGCATATTAGAGAGGATTACCTGGTTTCAGAGTTGAGACTCTGAGATGATAGATTCTTGCCAGGACACAAAGCTAAAGGGCAGCTCAAGCATCAATTTTTTAGCAGCAGGAATGTGAATATACACAGCTAAGGAGTAATCCACTCGGATGATGCAGCACGGCGTCCCGTGCTGAAGATCTTGAGGGTCTTCCCGTTCCAGGTGCCGGTGCTCCCGGAGGCGATGTGGTTCCCGCGCACGTTGGCCACATACGTCTGCGACTGGAAAATGGCAGCTTTGGGAACAATCAGACGAGTGGAACAATTCCCTATTTCTGCATAGATTTAGCTTCTCCATTACAGTATCCCTTTCTTTCAGTTTTGGCACTCAGCGAGACTGGACCAGAAGCGAAAAATCAACAGCCAACCATCTTCTGTTGAGTTTTCAATACAGGGGTTAGTAATGCTGGTGGGTTGACATCGATGTGACCGACGACCTGGAGTTCCCGCTTAACCTTCTGATCAGGTCGTTCCCAAACCGTTCTCACACAGTACTGAACACTTCCATATCTCCAGGTGAATGAGGTTACCAAAAGTTCCGATGGACGTTGAAAGCTGAATGGGAATTCATGTTTTCCAGGCTGTAGTAAGACGATGCCGTCGCCGGCCGGGGGCTCGCGCAGGCTCAGGCGCACTGTCAGGTTCTCCATCCCCGAGGCGGCGGCGGGGTCCGCGGCGCCGGCGCTCCGGCCCCAGGCGGCGGTGGCGCGGCCCTGGGCCTCCAGGCGCTGCGCGCGCAGGGTCACCGGCTCGGCAACCTCCAGCAGCACGTGCCCAACCACAGCCTCGCCGCTCGAGTCGCAGCCCTTGCGCCTGTCCTCGCACAGCGGCCCTCGGAGCCCACCCCCGCCGCGGACCCCGCCTCGCCGTCCATCCTACCGGGCGACGCCGCCGCGCCGAGGAGGTCGGCACCGGCGCGGGGCCGGGGTCGTGAGCAGAGCGGCGCCGCTATCACAGGCGCCACGCGCACGCCGAGGGCCACTGCGGCCGCTGTGCGGGGCCCGGTGGAGGCCCCACAAGTTATTTTTTTATCCCCCAATAAATTATTTTATGCTTAAACTGTTTGAGTTATTCCATTTCTGTTCCTAAAAACCACAAAAAGAAATACAACAGGGACATCACAGTCAACATTATACTTATTACAATCTTTTTCTTTTAGAAATCTTAGAAGAATGAATCTAGATGTCCTTAATAACATATGTAAATGTTCACATTTTTCTTTTGCTCTTCAGGATGTTTTGAGAATGGTTGTTTTATATTCATCATGGTTTTTAGATGAGACCATAAGGTTAAAAGATGAAAATTCTCCCTCAATATTTTATCTTGAAGTTTTACATCTTCCCTTTCTTACACGTCCTTCCATCACGAATTAAATAAACCATTCTAAGAAAGACATTTGAATGTCTTTTGTATGTGTTAACCTTTTTAACACAGGGCTCCTGGGACAGGAGCAAGGAGCTTCTCTAATCCCTGCTGGGCATTGAAGTAGCCCAGAGACTGGGGCATCTGGAGTCTCGTGGTGAGGGGCTGAGCCTAGTGGTAGAGTGAGTGTGCAGGGTTGAAAGAACCCTGAAACTAAAGAGCAAAGAGCAGCTCCTTAGCTAGACCAAGAGGGAAAATTATCTGCGAGAAAGACTTCATGCTTAATCTGGCTCCTTCCTCACCCTAATCACACTCCCAAGACTTAAAGGCTGACTTTGCTTGAGACCAAGTAATAGAGTTCCTTTGCCATTAGCCTTCTGGAAACACCTCACCCTGCCCACTGCCCGCCATAGGGAGGGAAAGTTTTTCTCTAAGTCCATGCTAGTCTCACCTAAGGGTCACTAAGGATGAGAGTTTCTCCTTACCATTCTCCAGCCCAGTTATTTGAAACAAACCATTAAACAGCAGGGCATATGCGATAGAGCTCACAGAGGAAAAGAAGATGTCACTTAGGATAGCAAATGTCATGGAGTGTCACTTTCAAGAGGAGATTTTAAACGCTATGACTGTGTCCTGCTGGCACTCCCTGTCTGGCTCTTCTCTCCTGCTTGCTTTACTGAAGCAGGATAACTTGTGGCTCCCTGCCCCCTGTAGAGGCCCACTTGACAAGGAACTATGGGCAGCTCCTAAGCTGTGTCAGCAAGGAATTTCATCCCAAACAGGTAAAATTCAGTTGTACAGTTTTGTTGAAAGCAAAACACCAATCATCTTGCATAAATTTCTTTTCTTTAAAGTTTATTTAACGAGGTTCACATTCCTACAAATGAAAAAATACAGAAATTAAAACAATAGCATGTATCTTTCATCTTGTTATACAAATTCAGAAGACATTGTACATTGATTTTATCAATGATCTTCACATTGCAGGGTAATACGCATTTCATAAACTGCCAATGGGACTGTACTTAGTGAGGGACTCAGCGCAAATCTCGGGGCTCCTGGCAGCCCTGGGTCTTTCGGGCCACTGAGCGTCGGATCCGCTGCCACCAGCCTTGGGACGTGCGGCGGGTCCCGGCGGCAGGAGCCGGGCGACGCTCCATAGGGTCCCCGCCGTCAGCGTTCTCGGGCTCCGCTCGTCCGTCCGGGAAGCGGTGCCACCCGCCGAGGGAGGCTGCGGAGGCGGCGGCCGCCTCTTCTGGGGCGTCTCTGGGTCCGGGTGCGTCGCGCGCGTCTGGTCCGGGGCAGGTGGCTCTGCGTCCCGTCGCGAGGGCTTCGGCCTCCAGCAAACTGTCCGTTTCGCGAACGGTCCCAGCGCAGAAGCCCGCCGCAGGGACTGGAAAGCATCTCCCAGTCGAAGTCTGGGCCGTCCCAGGAGAGCTCGCACGGGGCGGGGTAGAAAGGAAGCGTCCAGGGCTCAGAGTCGGCTGAGCTCGGGGCTGGCGGCGTCTGGGGCCCCGGCGCTCACAGCCGGGAAAGGGCTGCGCCATCGCGTGGGTCTCACACCGGGCGATACCGAGTGTCTGGGATTCGGAAGCCCCCAGCCCGCGAGTTTTTATGCTCTTCTGGCCTCCTGGCCAGATAGGGGGAGTTTGGGTGGTGACATTAATCCTACAAGATAATTGCATCAGAAGACCTGATAATATTAATACAAAAACCAATCATCTTGGATAAAATGATTCATGGTCAAATCTGTTCATGATAGATGGGATAAGGGTTGAAAAGGAAAAGTACTAGTACACCCGAAGGGGAAAAAACTGTTTGGGGGGACAATGGGGTGTAGAAGGCCCCAAATCATACTGCTAGTGTTGGAACAGACTTGGAAACCCAGATCTCCAAGCAAAGGAATGCTTGCAGGGGTGGGGGAATGCCAAAGGAAGGTTTGTGATGTAAAGGAGGGCCAAGGGTGGTGACCTAATTCTCAAATTGGACTTTCTGACTTTCCCAGTTTTGTCCTCTCCTAGTGAATTGCTGAATTCAAAGAACTTCAAATTGTGTTTGGACCAGAGTCACGACAAGAAGCTCCAGAAACTGAACTGCTTGGGTGCAGGGGCAGTTCCACCCGTCTCTGGATGAGTGACCCTCAGCAGATTATCTCCTCCCTCTAGGCCTCCTTTTGTCACCTCTGAAATGGAAAGCAAATAAACAAGGCAGCTTTCATGAATGCATTCAATAATAAAAATGAATATTTAGGATTACCTGGCAGAAATTAACGTGCTCAAGTATTATTATCAATATCATCATGGATAGAATGATAATTTAATGAGAACAAATGTTAAACACTGCCTTTTGAGGGGAGGTTTTTTCCCTCTAAATGGATTTTTTTCCTTAACATAACATATCCATGGTGTATTGCATTGTAATATATCCTTCATCTGTGTCAACCTGTTGACAAAAGCATCAGTGGCTACATTATTGATGTCCTTGACTAGACATTTATTTTACTGTGATAAAGTACAGTCATTCCCAACACTTAGGAAGTACATTTTGATGTCCTTCCGTGTTACAGGTGCCGTGATTGGAGCCACACACAAAAAGATGAAAATCTGGCTACAGCTTTCAGTCCTTACATCTTAGTGAGAGAGCGAAGCGGCAGTCAAGAGACCATTCAGAATACAGCCAAGTCCATGAGCATTGCCGTAGTTGATTTGCTGACCAGAAAGAAACGTTCTAAATGTGATGCCTCCCTTCAAAGCCAGATTTTTATTGTTTGCTTAACTGCAGGGAGGAGGGAAGAGCATGGTAAAATAATAAATGATAAATAACAAAACAGAAAAATCAAACAACAGGACAGTAAAGATGGCAGGTGATTGAAAGCTCAACTAGTTGCAAGGTTTACGGGGGCAATTTAGGACACTCACAGCTGAGGTGAAGATTCCCACAAAGATACCCAGAATAGAAGAGCTCAGCCTGAGAGGATGGAGGTCGAGGCCAGCTCAGAATTGTTTGAACCCAGTCACAGCTGAAATTCAAGGAGGAGGGGGGGCACCGCAAGCAAGTGATGTGGGTGCACAGGAAGAAGTCGCTTCGGTGAGATCCAGAGTGGGGTCCGTCTGCAGATGCTTGGCATCAGTCACCAACAAGCTGCACAATATATGACTATAATAGCAGGGCAGGAACAAAGAGGTATTTTGGCCCCCATAGTTGAGTGTGCAACATCTCCCTTTGGTTTATCTAAAGCTCTGACGTTCAGACAGAATCCTGATGCGTAAGAACACCAGCACATTCATATTAGAATTAGTCTACCCCTTTGCCTGGCAGAAACTGATCTGCATAGCGGTCTGACAGCTTTCCTTCATTCTTTATTCCTTTCATAGGTATTACTCTTCAATAAACATTTGCATGCCTTACTCCGTCCCTGCATCCTCTAGAACCTGACCAGAGAGAGTGTTTAAATAAATTCTACTCATTATTTTATTTGATATTCAAGTGTTGTTATCTTTGGTCAACGACAGCCCTGTAATCTCACTCTTTTTCTTTGCTGGCATATGATCTCATAGTCTTTTACAGTTTCCTTGTTTTCTGGTGCAATGAATTGTCCCAGGTGCAGCTTTTACTTTCCTTGCCCCAGACCTGCAATCAGTCTTTTCTCCAAGGAAACTAGGTTCCTTTCATTGGTAACTGGTATGTGAAAACCACAATTTTTAAATTGATGTGCTCAATACTATTTTGTTGACAATTGCACCTAGTACTTTCAAGTAGATAAATCTAGAAAGCACAATTTTTTAGGAAAAAAATCAGGAATTTATTCTTACCTTCAAGTTTAAAGTTAGAGATTGCTTTGAGCATAGAAGAACTCCAGGGTAAGAAAATATAGAAATTATTAAAGAAGCTTCCAGGTAAGAATCATGCTTCAGTATAAGCTTCCTTTTATGAATTATGTAGAAAAATTAAACAATGGGACAACAGTTGCTAAAAGTATGTCATTGTTGTATGCCCTGGAAATAATGACACAGCACACTCTCCAAAATGGGATGACAAACATAGTGTATAGAAAGAAGTATTTCTATACCATGAAGGACACATGGGTAAAACTGATTGATGACAACTAGGAAAAGAAATTTTCAAAGTCTAAAATTCACAAGTTATTACATCTATATACATATAACCTCGGTAAGTTAAATGATAAGGCAGGAAACCCAAAGGAAAATGTTCAGAAGATATGAATAGGCAATTCACAAAAGAATAGTATAATACAAGGACTTTCCTGGTGGTCCAGTAGGTAAGACTCCACTCCCAGTGCTGGGGGCCCAGGTTCGATCCCTGGTCAGGGAACTAGATCCCACATGCACGCCTGCAACTAAGAGTCCGCATGCTGCAACTAAGAAGTCCACATGCTGCAATGAAGATCCTGCGTGCCGCAACTGAGACCTGGCGCAGCCAAAATAAATAAATAAATATTTTAAAAAAATAATAATATAATACAAATTGGCTAAAGAGTGTGTGAAGAGAGGCTCAAAATCATTATAGATAAATAAATGTTAGCTTTTTCTGCTGCACAGCACTTGTGGCCTCTTTCAATTTTGAAGACAGCATAGGACACTCTTGACAATAGTACTCCAACCCATTTAGTCAGTGACTCAGAAGGCTCTGAATGCTGAATGGGGCCCAGAGGAAGAGAGGGATCATGTCCAAAGGAGGACAAGGCAGCAGAAATAGCCAACTTGCCACTTAGGCCTTACGACTCAATATATCCAATACTGGGCACCAAGTGACTATGCATAGGTTTATTAGATCCACTAAGCCATAAAGTTGAGCTTCCACCACTTTAAATTCTCCCTGGCAGTTTATAGCTTATATTAGTTCCCTGTACCTGCTGTAACAAATTACTACTAACTGGGTCACTTAAAACAACAGAAATTTATTCTGTCTTAGTTCTGGAGGCTAAAAGTCTGAAATCAAGGTGTCAGCAGTAATTACCCCCTCTGAAAGCTCTAGGGGAGAAATCTTTCTTTGTCTCCTGCAGCTTCTGGTGGCTGTCAGCATCCCTTGACTTGTGGCTGCACTACTCCAATTTCTGCCACCATGGTCCATTGCTTCCACCTCTGTGTCAAAACCTCTCACTGCCTCACTCCTAAAAAGGCACTAGTCATTGGGCTTGAGACCCACCTGGAGAGTCCAGGACAATCTCCTCATCTCAAGCTCCTTACTTTAATTATATTTGCAAAGACTTTTCCCAAATAAGGTTAATTTCATAGGTTCTGGGGATTAAGACAAGGACGTAGCTTTTGGGAGGCGACCATTCAACCCCCTACAAACACTATGTCATATCTTTATGTATACAATTTCTTCTGTGTATTTTCTTTAAAAGGAACATCAAATAAACACATCTGTCTATTCCTATAATATTCAGAATCCAGGCAGGTGACAGAAACCACACCAGTTATTTGAGCAGAAATTAAAATATAGAATTGGAAACTAGGTAGAAAGCTATCAATTATGTAACTGAAAGAGTAAAAAGAGAAATCTAAGATATCACAGAGATAGCAACTGCAAGGGCAGCTGGGGAAACAGAAGCAAGAGACTGGATTATTAAACTTTGAAGTGTAAAGAACAGGTGTTGCTGAGCTGAACCCAGACTGGAGAGGCAGGGGCAGCACTGAGCTGCCGCTATTTCTCTGAGCTCACAGGGGCTGTGCGGCTCGGGCCCAGATCTTTGAGGAGAGGGTGAGCTGATGTGGTGTTTCCAGGGGGACAACATGAAGCTATATGTTAGGAAAAACAGCAGATTGGGTTCAGCTGTTGCTTTGAAAAGGCTCACTACACCTCTAGAGAGAAAAATGCTGCTTTGTGGGAACCAACAGGAAATCCTCAGGAAGCAGCCAGGAAGAAGCAAGTGCTTTCTCTCTCCTCCAGCCTAGCCGTCTCCCTCCAGCTTCTTACGAACAGGGAACCTACTCTGGAGCTAGGTGACAAAGCGGAAATGTGACTTGCTGAGCCCCAGCTCAGCATTACAATACAAGAGCACAGAAAAATGGGTTCGGGGTCCAGAGAAAAATACTTTAATAACTCACATATTTCCATACATCAATTTCATTAATTCCCTGAAGGCTACTCCATATTATCCTACAAATTGATCTTGGCAGGAAAAGGTAGATGAGGAATTGTGCAAAAAGTAGAGACGGCTTCATTTTCCAATCCATAAATTTTTAAAATATATATATTTTAATTAATTTATTTTTGGCTGCGTTGGGTCTTCATTGCTGCGCGCGGGCTTTCTGTAGTTGCAGGGAGCGGGGGCCACTCTTCGTTGCGGTGTGCGGGCTTCTCATTGCGGTGGCTTGTTGCGGAGCACGGGCTCTAGAGCGCAGGCTCAGTAGTTGTGGCGCACGGGCTTAGTTGCTCCGTGGCATGTGGGATCTTCCCGGACCAGGGCTCGAACCCGTGTTCCCTGCATTGGCAGGTGGATTCTTAACCACTGCACCACCAGATAAGCCCAAATCCATAAATTTTTAAAAACACCATTTTTTTTTTTAAATCTAGAAAATTCAAACTAATCTATATGGACAGAAGCAGGTCAGTGGTAGCCTGGGGGAGGGGGCAGGGGACAGTGTGGAGGGAGTACAAAATGGCACAAGACAACTTGATTGTGGTGATAATTTCACAAATTGTACACCTTAAATTATATACTGTAAATTATACACTTTATATGTATGCATTATGGTGTCAATTACACCTCAATAAAGCTTTAAAAAAACTCATCCAACGGACTTCCCTGGTGGTGCAGTGGTTGAGAGTCCGCCTGCCAATGCGGGGGACACGGGTTCATGCCCCGGTCCGGGAAGATCCCACATGCCGCGGAGCGGCTGGGCCCATGAGCCATGGCCGCTGAGCCTGCGCGTCTAGAGCCTGTGCTCCGCAACGGGAGAGGCCACAACAGTGAGAGGCCCACGTACCGCAAAAAAAAAAACCAAAAAACCTCATCCAGTTTTCTACCTTGTCAGGACTTCAAAAGCAGGGGGCAACACTACTGGGCATACACCCTGAGAAAACCATAATTCAAAAAGAGTCATGTACCACAATGTTCATTGCAGCTCTATTTACAATAGCCAGAACATGGAACCAACCTAACTGTCCAACAACAGATGAATGGATAAAGAAGATGTGGCACATATATACAATGAAATATTACTCACCCATAAAAAGAAACGAAATTGAGTTATTTGTATTGAGGTGGATGGACCTAGAGAGTGTCATACAGAGTGAAGTAAGTCAGAAAGAGAAAAACAAATACTGTATGCTAACACATATATATGGAATCTAAAAAAAAAAAAAGGTTCTGAGGAACCTAGGGGCAAGATGGGAATAAAGATGCAGACCTACTAGAGCATGGACTTGAGCATATGGGGAGGCGGAAGGGTAAGCTGGGACAAAGTGAGAGAGTGGCATGGACATATATACACTACCAAATGTAAAATAGATAGCTTAGTGGGAAGCAGCTGCATAGCACAAGGAGATCAGCTCGGGGCTTTGTGACCACCTAGAGGGGTGGGATAGGGAAGGGGGGAGGGAGGGAGACGCAGGAGGGAAGAGATATGGGGATATATGTATATGTATAACTGATTCACTTTGTTATAAAGCAGAAACTAATACACCATTGTAAAGCAATTATACTCCAATAAAGACATTAAAAAAAAAAAAAGCAGGGGGCAAGGGGCAGGGAGGGCAGTGGGTCTCCTAAAAATGGAAGGAGGCAGAAAGGGGAATAGGAGATAGTACAAGGGGAAGAAAATCAAAAAGTAGTGTTTGGCTCCCAGAAAATTTTAGAGACCTCAGATCATGGAATTTTCCCCCGAAGTCTTAAGTCAACCCTTCCCCCTTCCCACTCCCTCCACAACTCACACATACACCAACACCCTCCCTCCTGCAGAGGGGCCTTTGCAGGCACTTCACATAAAAATGACCACTCTGGAGCACCAACCCCTCAGCCTCAGTTCTTGGAAAGAGGAACTCTGACATCCTGCTCAACAGGAACACAAAGAATCTAGAAAGTCCAGGGAATCACCTTTCTACATTTGGAAGGAAATCACCAGGTCCAGGCCACACTGGAGAGAAGGAGACTATAAGAGGGACACAAAGACCAGGAGGTGGGGGCAATGGGGGGGGGGCATTGCAAAGGCTCCCTGCACACTGGGAGAGAAGAGCACCCATTCCAGGGGAACAATAGGCTTTAGGTCCAGGGGTTTGGGAGGGTGTGGGAGTGCCAGAAAACATTGGACATTGGTTACATGCAGAGGGACTGTAAGACTTTTTAAAATTTTATTTTAACATATGGAGAGTCAGGGCATGTCTCACAGACGGTGGTGTTTATATTCTATGAGATACTGAGGCTTCCATATTGTGCAGAGTTGTTTTAAGTCTCAATGTTGTGTTCCGTTGGTCCGTCGGTCTATCCCTTATAAGGCATTTGTTTCACTGACTCTTCTGTGACAGTGGACTCGAGTGCATCTGTGAGAGGCAGAGACAAATGATGAGGATAATAAGGGAGAACTGGGGCTCATTTTAAACACATCTGCATTTATGCCACACCCCTCAAAGGCCACAACGGTCTTGGTTTTAGGCTTGGAAAAGATGACGATGGTGCAGAGGCTCCGAGTTATCAGAGCAAGGGAATCTAGGGAGAAAAATAAGTTGGAAGAAAGAAGAAAAGTGAGAGGGAAGGAAACTTTGGGTCAAAAATCCTGTAGAATTGAGAGGGAAACCAAACTGCGATGCAGACGTAAAGTTTTGTCTGCTAGAGTCGCCCCCTCCGAAACCAACGGTCACCAAAATTCATTTGCAAAAGCTAAGCAAAACAAAACAAAAAAAACTGAAACAAAAAAGCCCAGACAGTTTAGATCTGGGTCCCTGCCAGAAGATCCACTCTGTCCACTTTCTATGTCGTGTTCGTTTTGCACCCCTGCAAGCAGGGCAATAGCGCTGACTGGGTAAGGGCTCCTGTCCTGCACCTCAGTTGAGGGACTCCATCTCAGCCCACCCTCCCAGTGCTGGGCCTGACGATTCCTGCTGACTGACTCAATTATTTGGGGAGGTTTGAGGGGAGGAGATGAACTGTGGGTGGTTTCAATAGTCCAGCCAGTTTCAACCTTTGTTAACCTCCAGGCTGGAAGTTTGGGGCCCCCTCAGGCTGGAAGAAAAGCAGTGGGGCCTTTGCCACCCACTCACCATAGGGGGCAGCAGCACGCCTGGCTCTACCGTGACGCTGTGGTTTAGGGGCAAACCTGGAACCTGCAGTGGCCTAAATCTGCACACTTGGTCTGAGATGATGGATCAACGTTACCGTTTTAAATTCAGCCACCAGGGAGCGTTAAAACGGTAACCACCAACGTTACCGTTTTAAATTCTCCTTCAAAAAACATTTTGGTTCCCCCCCCCCGTTTTTTTGATATGTAATTGACATATCATATTGTGTATGTTTAAGGTGTACAGTGTGTTGATTTAATACACATATATTGTGAAAGAATGACTACTGTAGCATTAGTTAACACCTTCATCACCTCACATAATTATCATTTCTTTTTCTGATGAACGTATTTATCTACTCTCTTCGCAACTTTAAAGTATACAATGCAGTATTGTTGACCATAGTTTCCATGCTGTACATTAGATCCCCCAGAACTTATTCATCTTCTAACTGGAGTTTGTGCCCTTTGAGATCTCTCCATTTCCCCTGCATCCCAGCCCTGGCAACTATCATTCTACTCTCTGTTTCTACAAGTTCAGCTTTTTTAGACCCCACCTGTAAGTGAGACTATGGTATTTGCCTTTCTCTGTCTGACTTATTTCAGTTAGCATAATGCCCTCAAGGTCCATCCATGTTGTTGCAAATGGCAGGATTTCTTTCTTTATCATGGCTGAGTAGTATTCCATTTAGTATATATACCACATCTTCTTTAGCCATTCGTCTGTCGACTGACACTTAGGTTGTTTCCATGTCTTGGCTATTGTGAATAATACTGCAGTGAACATAGGAATGCAGATAACTCATCAAGATCTTGATTTCATTTTCTTTGGATATATACCCAGAAATGGGATGGATGGATCATATGATCATTCCATTTTTAATTTTTTGAGGAACCTCCATACTATTTTCCATAATGCCTGCACCGATTTACATTCCCATCAACAGTGTACATCCACATTCTCACCAACACTTGTTACTTCTTGTCTTTTTGGTGATAGCCATTCTAACAAGCATGAAGTTTTATCCCATTTTGGTTTTGGTTTACATTTCCCTCAACGATTAGTGATGTTGGTATCTTTTTTTGTACCTGTTGGCCATTTGTATGTCTTCTTTAGAAAAGAATGTCTATTCAGTTCCTCTGACCATTTGTTAGTTTTTCTGGTTGTTTTTTTTTTTTTGCTATTGTGTTATGAATTCTTCTTTCTTTTTTTTTTTTTTTTTTTTTTTTTTTTTTTGCGGTACGCAGGCCTCTCACTGCTGTAGCCTCTCCCTTTGCGGAGCACAGGCTCCGGACGCGCAGGCTCAGCGGCCATGGCTCACAGGCCCAGCTGCTCCGAGGCATGTGGGATCTTCCCAGACCGGGGCACGAACCCGTGTCCCCTGCATCGGCAGGTGGACTCTCAACCACTGCGCCACCAGGGAAGCCCTGTGTTATGAATTCTTTATGTATTTGGATATTAGCCATTTATAAGCTGTATGATTTACAAATATCTTCTCACATTCTATAGGTTACCTTTCCATTTTGTTGTTTCCTTTGTTATACAGAAGCGTTTTATTTAATATAACCTCACATATTAATTTTTGCTTTTGTTGCTTGGGCTTTTGTGTCGTATCCAAAAAATCTTTGGCAAGACCAACGTTAAGGAGATTTCCCCTATGTTTCCTCTAGAAATTTTAAGGTTTTAGGTTTTATGTTTAAGTCTTTAATCCATGTCAAGTTAATTTTTGAGAGTGGTGTAAGATAAGGATCCAATTTCACTTTTCTTAGAGTGGTTATCTAGTTTTCCCAACACCATTTATTGAAGAGTATTTTTGGCTCCCTTGTCACATATTTGTTGACTGTACATGCCTGAGTTTATTTCTGCACTCTCAATTCTGCCTGAGTTTATTTCTGCACTCTCAATTCTGTTCGACTGGTCTACTTTTATGCCAGTACCATGCTGTTCTGATTGCTATATCTTTTGTAGTATAGTTTGAAATCCGGAGGTGTGATACCTCCAGCTTTGTTCTTCTTTCTCAGGATTGCTTTGATATTTGGGTCTTTTATGATTCCATACAAATTTTAGGATTATTTTTCTATTTCTGTGAAAAATGTCAATGAATTTTGTTAGGGGTTGCACTGAATCTATAGAAGGCTTTAGATAGTGTGGACATTTTAACTCTATTAATTCTTCTGATGCCTGAACATGGGCTATTTTACATTTATTTGTGTCTTTTTCAATTTATTTCATCAGTATCTTATAATTTTCAGTGTACAGATCTTTCACAGCCTTAGTTAAATTTATTCCTAAATATTTTATTGTTTTTGATGTTACAGTTAATGCGTTTGTTTCCTTTATTTCTTTTTTTTCCTTCTTTCTTTTTCTTTTTCAGATAACCTGTTGTTAATATATAGAAACACAATTGATTTCTGTATGTTGATTTTTAATCCTGTGACTTTGCTGAATTTGTAGGTTAGTTCTATCAATTTTTTGGTGGAGTCTTTGGGATTATATAAAATCATACCATCTGCAAAGACAATATTACTTCTAGCGTTCCTGGTGGATGTTTTTTGCTGTTGTTGTTTTGGTTTGTTTTGCCTGATTGTTGTGGCTATAGGACTTCCAGCACTATGTTTATAGGAGTGGTGAAAGTTGGCACCTTGTCTTGTTCCTAATCTTACAGGAAAAGCTTTCTACCTTTCACCATTAAGTATGGTATTAGCATGGCTTGTCATATATGACCTTTATTATGTTGATGTATGCTCCTTCTATACCAAACTTGTTGAAAGTTTTTATCACAAAAATATTTTGTATTTTGTCAAATTTTTATGAATCTATTAAATTATCTAATAATTTTTATCATTTCTTCTTTTAATGTAGTGTGTCATTTTTTTATTTGTGTATGTTGAACCATCCTTGTATCCCAGGGTTAAAACCTATGTGATCATAGTGTAGGATCCTTTTAATGTGCTGTTGAATTCAGTTTGCTAGAATTTTGTTGAGAATTTTTGCATTTGCATTCATCAGAAATATTGGCCTATAGTTTTCTTTTCTTACAGTGTCTGTATCTGGCTTGGGTATCAGGGTAAAACTGACCTCATAAAATGAGTTCGAGAGTGTTTCCTTCTCTTCAATTTTTTTGGAAGAGTTATGAAGGATTTGTGTTAATTATTCTTTAAGTATTTGGTAGAACTCACCAGTAAAACCATCTGGTCCTATGCTTTTCTTTTGGGGCAGGTTTTTGATTACTGATTTAATCTTCTTACTAATTATTGATCTGTTCAGATTTTCTATTTTTTCATGATTCATTCTTGGTAGGTTGTATGTTTCTAGGAATTTTCTATTTCTTCTAGGATATCCAGTTTTTTGGTGTTCATAGTAATTTCTTATGATCATTTGTATTTCTGTGGTATCAGTTGTAATGTCTCCTCTTCCATTTCTGATGTTTCTTATTTTATTCTTCTGTCACTTTTTTCTTAGTCTGATTAAAAATCTGTCAATTTTGTTTATCTCTTCAAAAAAACAGCTCCTATTTCCCTTGATCTTTTCTATTGTTTTTTGTGGTCTCTCTTTCATTCTTTCTGCTCTGTTCTTTATTTCCTTTCTTTGCTAACTTTGGGCTTAGTTTCTTCTTTTTTTTCTAGTTCCTTAAGCTTTAAAGTTAGATTGCTCATTTGAGATTTTTTTTTCTTAATATAGGCATTTATCACTATAAACTTTCCTCTTAGAACTACTTTTGCTGTATCCCATATATTTTGGTATATTGTGTTTCCATTTTGGTTTGTTTCAAGATATTTTTTATTTCTCCTTTTGTTTCTTCTTTGACACTTTTTTTTTTCGCGTTACGCGGGCCTCTCACCGCTGTGGACTCTCCTGTTGCAGAGTACAGGCTCCAGATGCTCAGGCCCAGCGGCCATGGCTCACGGGTCCAGCGGCTCCGCGGCATGTGGGATCCTCCCGGACCGGGGCACGAACCTGCTTCCCCTGCATCGGCAGGCAGACTCCCAACCACTGTGTCACCAGGGAAGCCAACACATTTTTTGTTCAGGAGTGTGTTGCTTAGTTTCCACATATTTTTAATTGGTCATTTGTCATCCTGTTACTGATATCTAGTTTTATACCACTGTGGTCAAGAGATACTTGGTATGATGTCAGTCTTCTTCAATTTGTTAACACTTGTGCTGTGACCTATGATGTGGTCTGTCCTGGAGAATGTCCCAGATAGAAGGATGTGTTGGATGGAGTGTTCTGTATATGTCTGTTAGCTTCATTCAGTATAAAGTATAGTTCAAGTCTACTGTTTCTTTGCTGATTTTCTCTCTGGAGGATCTCTCCATTGTTGAAAGTGAAGTATTGAAGACTTCTACTATTACTGAACTGTTGTCCATTTCTCCTTTCAGATCTGTTAGTATTTGAATAACATGTTTAGGTGGGTATATGTTGATTATTATATCTTTTTCATTAATTGACTTCTTTATGATTACATAACGGCCCTCTTTGTCTCTCGTTATCATTTATGGCTTAACGTCTATTTTGTTTGATACAAGTATAGCTAGCCTTGCTCTCTTTTGGTTTCCATTTGTTTCAAATATCTTTTTCCATCCTTCACTTTGAGCTTATGTGTGTTATTTTATCTGAAGTGAGTCTCTTGTAGGCAGCATATAGTTGGTTCTTGTTTTTTTAATCTATCCAGCCACTCTATGCCTTTTTTTTTTTTTTTTTTTTTTTTTTTTGCGGTACGCGGGCCTCTCACTGTTGTGGCCTCTCCCGTTGTGGAGCACAGCCTCCGGACGCGTAAGCTCAGCGGCCATGGCTCACGGGCCCAGCTGCTCCGAGGCATGTGGGATCCTCCCGGACCGGGGCACGAACCCGTGTCCCCTGCATTGGCAGGCGGACTCTCAACCACTGCACCACCAGGGACACCCCCACTCTATGCATTTTGATTGGAGAATTTAATCTGTTTCCAAATAGAGAATTATTAATAGGTAAGAACTTGCTAATGCAATCTTATTAATTGTTTTATGGCTGTTTTATAGTTCCCTTGTTCCTTTCTTCCTCTCTTGCTGCCTTGCTTTGTGAATTGGTGATTTTCTGTAGTGGTATGCATTGATTCACTTCTCTTTATCTTTTGAGCATCTACTGTAGGTTTTTGCTTTGTGATTAACAGACGGCTTACATAAAACATTTTATAGATAGAACAGTATTTTATGCTGATAATCACATAACTGATTGCATACAAAAACTACCCTTTTACTACATCTTTTTGATGTCACAATTTACCTCTTTTTATACTATGTATTCATACAAATTATTGTAGCTATAGTTATTTTTAACACTCTTATCCTTTAACATTTATACTAGAGTTAAGTGGTTAACACACCACCATATTACAGTGTTAGAGTATTTGACTATATACTTACCTTTCCCAGTGTGTTGTATGCTTTCATGTTTTCATGTTACTCCTTGACTTTCCATGTTCCTTGAAGTTTTGCATCATTGTCTTCTCATCTGAAATAGCACTTACCTCCTTCAGGCTTTACTAACTGCCTTTGGGAGAGAAATGTCTTCTGTCAGTCCTTCTAGGGATTCTCAGACTGGCTATAGGTACACCTCCTCCACTCTTCTTGCTCTGTCTTGTGGCAGAATTCTTAGCTTGTATGCCTTCTCTGGATTCTGCAATGAACCTGGCCTAGGGATGACTGCCTCTCTTTTGTTTTCCCAAAGGTGGCGCTCAGTCTCAAGTTTGGGCACACGCTGGCTTGCAGAGTTGGGCAGGTTTTATGCACATGCTTACTAGCCATCTACCAAAGCTCACTCCTGCTACCACAGTGGGAGAGGGCCTCTTTGTCAGCATCTTGCAGAGCTGGGGAAGCAGTGTATCTTATTTTAATATAAGGAAGATCATAGACCAAGAAAACCTCTCTTGGCCTTACTGTGCTGCTTTGGGGGAGGGGTGATGCAAGTAAAGTCAAGCTGTTTTCTTACACCCTTTGATGCATCTAATGTGTGTGTGTGTGTGTGTGTGTGTGTGTGTGTGTGTGTGTGTGTGTATTTTTCCCTCCAGTGATGTGCTAGAACTTCTCTGGAAACCTGGACTTCCACAAAAGGGTCTTGTCATCCACTGGTGATTTTCTAAAACGGTGCTTTCCAGGGGCTCCTGGGCCACAACCAAGGGAAGCTGGAGATAGATCACGGACCACCGTAGTGTCCATAGGCAGGATCAAGGTCTAAATGCATATTACCTGGTGCACAGGTGGGCAAGACTTCTCCTGGGTCCCTTGGCATATGGTACGTGATCCCACAGCTCCCACAAAGGCACCTCTGTCCATGAACAGATGGCAAATTAATGTTGTTGACGGGGAAGACAAAAACAAGGGACATCGTATTCCACCACGATGCTGATGCCACTTTTCTGAAAACTCCTTTTGTACCACTCTTCCTAAAAATATCTGCTGGGAGAAGTGAAAGGAAAGAATAGAAGGCAAACCTTTGTAAAGTTGAGCGGAAGAAAAATCAAGAGCTAGGGATGACTTGTGCACGTATGGCCACTGCTGACCCTTTTAGCCAAAGGTGCTCTAAAGGAAGGGATGAAGATTATATTAAAATAAGACACAATCCAGGAAGAGCAGGAAATGGAATTCTAATACATTTATCCCTTTTCATTTTATTTTTTACATTATAAAGATTAATTTTAAATTATTTATTAAGCATCTACTATATGTAAGACACTGTTCTGGGCACTTCAGATACATAAGGAAACAAAAAAAATGTATCTGTCTTCATGGAGCTTACATTTAAGAATAGCACATGCTTGGTGTAAAACATTTAGAAAATACTGAACTTTGTAAGGAAGAAAAGAAAAACAGACTATTACTCCACCAACAAAAGATAGTGAGTTTTTAGAGAATGTACTTGAGGACACGGGGAGGGGGAAGGGTAAGCTGGGACAAAGTGAGAGAGTGGCATGGACATATACACACTACCAAATGTAAAATAGATAGCTAGTGGGAAGCAGCTGCATAGCACAGGGAGATCAGCTCGCTGCTTTGTGACCACCTAGAGGGGTGGGATAGGGAGGGTGGGAGGCAGGGAGATGCAAGAGGGAAGAGATATGGGGATATATGTATATGTAGAGATGATTCACTTTGTTGTAAAGCAGAAACTAACACACCATTGTAAAGCAATTATACTCCAATAAAGATGTTAAAAAAAAATTCCAGATAGTTAGGAGACTAGAAAATGGAATTATCTAGCACAATTATCCTCCACAGAAGATGAGTTGATAAGTTTCTGGAAAAACACATTGTTTAGTGATATGCACATAATCAGCAAAATAATTAAAATTAAAAAAATTTTAAATTTAAATGTTTCAGTCTGGGAATGGGATAAGAGTGTGGAAAAATTAAAACTGAAAGGACATTTTTAAAAATTCATTTATTTTTATTTAAAAAAAAGTGAGTTTTAACTTTTTTTTTTTGCAATACACAGGCCTCTCACTGTTGCGGCCTCTCCCGTTGCGGAGCACAGGCTCCGCGGCCATGGCTCACGGGGCATTGGCAGGTGGACTCTCAACCACTGCGCCACCAGGGAAGCCCCTATTTTTTGTTTTTTTAATGAACCTCCATACTGTTCTCCATAGGGGCTCTGCCAATTTACATTCCCACCAACAGTGTAGGAGGGTTCCTTTTTCTCCACACCCTCTCCAGCATTTATTTGTAGATTTTTTGATGATGGCCATTCTGACCAGTGTGAGGTGAGTGATGTTGAGCATCTTTTCATGTGTTTGTTGGCAATCTGTATGTCTTCTTTGGAGAAATGTTTATTTAGATCTTCTGCCCATGTGTTTTTTTAGAAATTTATTTATTTAATTTATTTACTTTTGGCTGCATTGGGTCTTCGTTGCTGCACACAGGCTTTCTCTAGTTGTGGTGAGTGGGGGCTACTCTTTGTTGCGGTGTGCGTGCTTCTCATTGTGGTGGCTTCTCTTGTTGTGGACCACAGGCTCTAGGCACGTGGGCTTCAGTAGTTGTGGCACGAGGGCTCAGTAGTTGTGGCTTGTGGGCTCTAGAGGGCAAGCTCAGTAGTTGTAGCATACAGGCTTAGTTGTTCCTCGGCATGTGGGATCTCCCCAGACCAGGGATCAAATCCATGTCCCCTGCAGTGGCAGGCGGATTCTTAACAACTGTGCCATCAGGGAGGTCCCAAGGTCTTCTGCCCATTTTTTTTTTTTTTTTTTTTTTTTTTTTGCGGTACGCGGGCCTTTCACTGTTGTGGCCTCTCGTGTTGCAGAGCACAGGCTCCGGCCACGCAGGCTCAGCGGCCATGGCTCACGGGCCTAGCCGCTCCGTGGCATCTTCCCGGACCGGGGCACAAACCCATGTCCCCTGCATTGGCAGGCGGACTCTCAACCACTGTGCCACCAGGGAAGCCCTTTTCTGCCCATTTTTTGATTGGGCTGTTCGTTTTTTTGATATTGAGCTGTAATATACTGTTTGTATATTTGGGGGATTAATCCCTTGTTGGTTGCTTCATTTGCAAATATTTTCTCCCATTCTGAGGGTTGTCTTTTCGTCTTATGGTTTCCTTTGCTGTACAAAAGCTTTGAAGTTTAATTAGGTCCCATTTGTTTATTTTTGTTTTTATTTGCTTTAGGAGGTGGATCAAAAAACATCTTGATGTGATTTATGTCAAAGTCTGTTCTGCCTATGTTTTCCTCTAAGAGTTTCATAGTATCCAGCCTTACATTTAGGTCTTTAATCCATTGTGAGTTTATTTTTGTATATGGTGTTAGGGAGTATTCTAATTTCATTTGTTTACATGTAGCTGTCCAGTTTTCCCAGCACCACTTATTGAAGAGACTGTATTTTCTCCATTGTATATTCTTGCCTCCTTTGTCACCCACAGGTGTGTGGGTTTATATCTGGACTTTTTATCCTGTTCCATTGATCTATATTTCTGTTTTTGTGCCGGTACCATATTATTTTGATTACTATAGCTTTGTAGTATTGTCTGAAGTCAGGGAGCCTGATGCCTCCAGCTCCGTTTTTCTTTCTCAAGATTGCTTTGGCTATTCGTGGTCTTTTGTGTTTCCATACAAATTGCTCAGCCATAAAAAAGAATAAAATAATGCCATTTGCAGCAACATGGATGGGCCTAAAGATTGTCATACTGAGTGAAGTAAGTCAGACAGAGAAAGACAAATATCATATGATATTGCTTATATGTGGAATCTAAAAAAAGGGTACAAATGAACTTATCTACAAAACAGAAATAGAGTTACAGACGTAGAAAACAAACTTATGGCTACCAGGGGGTGTGGGGGAGGGACAAATTGGGAGATTGGAATTGACATATACACACTACTATATATAAAATAGATAACTAATAAGGACCTACTGTATAGCACAAAGAACTCTACTCAATACTCTGTAATGGCCTATATGGGAAAAGAATCTAAAGAAGAGTGGATATATGTATATGTATAATTGATTCACTTTGCTGTACACCTGAAACTAACACAACATTGTAAATCAAGTATACTCCAGTAAAAATTTAAATAAAAACCATTATAAGACCCAGAAAAATAAAATAAAATAAATTAAGAATAAATAAAAACAAATTTCAACAAACATTTGTTGAATGTCTGCTATGAACCAGCAACTGTGCTAGGCTCCTGGTACAAAGATGAATAAGACCAGGGCCAATGCAAGACTTGGAGCCAGAGGAGGCAGGAGGCCCATTTGAATTAAGACGTCATATACTTGAAAGGCCTCAGAAACAGAGCTACAGTGACAGGAATGCAAGGTGGTAATTTTACAACTTTAACTTTTTGTCCCTGTTTGGCACTATTAAGTATCTTCTTTTTAAAAATCCTGTCATTTTTTTTGGAAAAGCATAACTATATTATATTATACTTTAATTTGTGAAAAAGCAGAAATTTATTAAATCAGAATTTTTAAACAGGCTACAATTTTTGGAAAATTGTTTCAGGATTTCTCGGTGTTTTAATATGTGAGGAACTTCCAAAAATGAGAGAGACCCCTGAGAGACCACAAACAAGACATAGTCTCAACCCTCAAGAAACTTGCAATCTAAGGGGAGAGAGACACACATTAACAGGCCATTTCAGTTTTGTGTGAACCTGAAGCTTTCTTAAGCCCTATGCGAGAATCTTTCAAGACAAACCAGTATCAACAACAATAACAACGGTTTGGCCAGAAACAGATACTAAATTGAAGTACTTAGTGGTGAGGGGGGAAATGCTAAATTATTTCACTCCATTTATTCTTCAATTTTCAACTAATTCCATGTCCCATTCTGCTATTCCTATCATTTCATTTCAATAAAGGTTCAAAATGTATTGAACAAGTTACTTTGCCTCTTTTCATCTAGTTAATGTCATCTTATGAAGTGAGATTATGAGCTATATCTATCTCAAGGGAAGACAAGTTATTTGGTTGGAAGTCTATCCAAATTAAGAGTCTGCACTAAGACCATCCCAGGTCTCCTCCCCACTACAGGTTATAAACAGACTGTTCATACAGCACAATCCTCAATGTCTTCCTTTATACCCACTATAATGTTATTTTTCTTTTTTGACTGACATCAACTGCAGGACTCTGTTTGCCTGATCCTCAGAGGAAAAAACAAAACAAAACAGGAGTTTAAAAGATTCAGAAGAAACCAGTGAACATATAAGAAGGTGCTACCTTCGTCAATAAAAATAATGTTCTGGGCTCTAAAGCTTACACAAAAGGGAGTACCTCCTGGTGGTGAGAGAGGGATCCTCACACTAAACCCATGTGCCCTCACTCTATCTCAGTGGTTTTCCTTAGCCCTGAAAAACTCTTATTTATCACTATCACCTCAGGCTAGCCAGGGCATGGCACTACTTCCCCTTTAACTCTGTCTGGCCCAAGTAAGTACAAAATATTGATTACCAGCATAGACAATTATGGAATATTATAACATTCCAGAAACAGACAATGAGAAAAAATCCAAACAATATTGACAAAGAAGAGGCTTTGATGTGGGTTAAGAACCTATACCCTAGGATTAAAGGAGAACAAGAAGTAGATTGTTCCTCAAAGGGCAAGAAGTTAATCTTCGAATCACCTCTATTTCTGACATTGGATAAGGTTATCCCAGTTACCAATGTCCCTAGCTGCCTGCCAAAAGCAAAAATAAATATTCTGTGGAGGCACGCCATGAATCACAACTAGACAGCCTGTGCAGTGCAACTACTGAGCCCGTGCACTCTGGAGCTCGCATGCCACAATTAGAGAGCCCGCGCGCCACCCAAGAGCCCACGTGTCGCAACAAAAGATCCCTTGTGCTGTAACTAAGACCTGACAGCCAAATAAATAAATAGATTTTTAAAAAAATCCTTTATGGAGGAAGATAAAGTCATCCTAGGCCTCAAATTATTTATAAAAATTTTCACAAATAATGTCCAGAATTCAATAAAAAAATTAAGAAGTAAGGAGACAAAACAACATGATAAAAAAATCGAGAAGCAACAAAGAAACACAGAGTCTCCAGATAATGAGACATAGACTGTAAAATAACCACGGTTAATGTGCACAAGAAAATTAAAGACAAGATTGAGAAACTCAGAGAATTTGAAATGATAACAAAAAGGTAAAAATAACTAAAATATATAGCAGTCAAATTAAGAACTCAATAAAGTAACAGATTAGACACACCTGAGGAGAGAATCGGTGAGCTTCAAGATCAGAAGAAAATGTCCATGTGAAAGCAAGGAGAAAAGGCAAGAGATGGCAAAGACATAGAGAATGCAAGTAGAAAGTCTAATACACAGGTATTTGGAATCTCAAAAGCAGATAGCAAATGGAACAGAAGGAATATGAAAAATATTATGCCACATCCCTCTGACATTCTGGTTTCTGATGAGAAACCTACAGTCATTTGAATTGTATTTCCCCTATAGGTAAGTTTTAATTTTATTTATTTATTTATTTTTTCTGGCTGCTTTCAAGAATTTGTCTTGGGCTTCCCTGGTGGCGCAGTGGTTGAGAGTCCGCCTGCCGATGCAGGGGACACGGGTTCGTGTCCTGGTCCGGGAAGATCCCACATGCCGTGGAGCGGCTAGGCCCGTGAGCCACGGCCGCTGAGCCTGCGAGTCCGGAGCCTGTGCTCTGCAACGGGAGAGGCCACAACAGTGAGAGGCCCGCATACTGCAAAAAAAAAAAAAAAAAAAGAATTTGTCTTTAGGCTTCATAAGTTTAATTATGATGTGTCTTGATTTTGATTTCTTGTGACTTATCCTGTTTGGAGTTTGCTCATCATCTTGAATCCATAGGTTTAATCTCTTATCAAACTTGGGAAGTTTTCAGCCATTATTACTTCAAATACTTTTTCAGCCTCACTCTTTCTCCTTTCCTTTTGGGTCTTTGATGACATGAATGTTAAATCTTTTGTTATAGTCTCATAGATTCCTGAGGCTCTGTTCTCTGTCTCTCTCTCTCTCTCTTTTTTTTTAAGTCTATTTTTCTCTCTGTTCTTCAAATTGAGTTTTTTTTTTCAGAATAATACTTTATTTAACCATCTGAAAATATGTTCTTTTGGTTTTAAGTCTTGCAAAATGAGTGGTAACTCAAAGATCTGTTCACTATTCTCTGAGTATGTGTGGTTATATGCCTGTGGGTGGACAAATGTCTATGTCTACAGATGCTTTTGCTTTTTATAGTCATTTTAGCCCCACTTCATTAGTATATAAAGTCTTATTAGTCTAACAATGCTAAAACCTGAGTTAAATATTCCAAGTCTAACAGTCTCTTCTCCCAATACTGCCTCCCTCCCTCCCCTAAGTCTGCTCCTCAGCTTCCATTAATGCTAGGTCTTTTGATTCTTCCATCTTCCAGTTCTCTGATTCTTCCCTCTGTACCCTTCATTCTTCTGCTGAACCCATCCACAGAGCTTTTTATTTCAGTTACTGAATTTTTAGTTCTCAAATTTCCATTCAGTCCTTCTTTATATCTTCTATCACTTTGCTGAGGCTTTGTATTCTTTTTCATTTGTTTCAAGCATGTTCATAATTGCTCCTTGAAGCATTTTTATCATGGATAATAACTGTCTACTCATTCTCACGTCTCTGTCATCTTTTTGGCATCTATTGATTGAAAATAGTTTGAGATCTTTTGGTTCTTGCTTGGTAGGATAAGTGATTTTTTTTCCCCCTTAGGATGAATGACTTTTTAAGTTGAAACTTGGATATTTCACATGTTATGAGACTCTGGATTTTATTTAAACCCTCTGTTTTGACTGGTTTTTATGACACTGCTCCTGCAGAGGAAAGAAGCATCTTATTACTGCCTGATGGAGGAAGAACTCCAGGTTCCCCACTTGGCCTCCACTGACACCCAAGGAAAAGGTTGATCCTTGTCATTACTGGGCAGGAGCGGATGTTCTGGCTTCCCACATGGTCTTCACTGACACTGCAGTGGAATTGGCCCTTACTGCTGAATAATGGTGAGAGTCCTGATGCTCCACTAGGCCTCCTGTAACATCACCCCAGGAGGAGAGAGAGGGGAACCTTTTTACTGCTGGGTCTGGATTAAAATCTGGGTTCCTACTTGGCCTTCTGTGACACCATCCCAGGAGAGGAGGGGAACTGGGATGCATCACTACAACCTGGAGAAGGCAAACGTTTAGGCTCCTCACTCAGCTTTGCTGCCATGGGTAGCAGTGGGACCACATTCTTCTCTGTGGTGTTTGGCCTCAGTAGAGCAGTTTCTGTCTAAAAGTTTTATGTCTTGTGAGGCTGCCCCTTTCTTGGTCCTTTGACTAGAGAGAGCAGGCTATTGTAGGGTTGTTGTTTTTTTTTCGTGTGTTCATTGGCACCTCTGACTTGCTGGCTTCTTTGCCTACGAATCTGGGATACATAAGCCAAAAGAAAACTCAAGGAAGTTACCACTGTGTTGTTCCTCGGGTTCTGAGGTCCCTAGTCAGTCTTCTTTCTTCTATCTTTCAGAGTCTTCTTTTGTTTTTTACATAAAGTGTCAGGTTTTTAGTTGCGCTTAGTGAGTGAAATAGTGAAAAGTACATCTACTCTATCTTCCTGGCAGTAGAGGTCTTGCATTCATTTTGTTTCTAAAAACATCGTATGAGAGTATTATTTATCTTGATTTCTGAGTTTTGACCCCCTTTTAAATTTGGCAACTCAGGCAAGTGTCTCCCTCACCTTACCCTAGTTCCAGTCCTATTTAGAAGTCATCTTAGAAGCCAAAAAAAAAAAAAAAAAAAAGATCCAAAATAAGGCAAGAAATGAGAGAGAAATAACACAGAACAGTAAGACAAACAGAAAACAAATGTTAACAAAATAGATTTAATCCCAAATATATTAGAATTACAATAAAATTAATGGGGGGGGCACATGAACATTGAGAAGTTAAGGAAAACAGGAATATCCAGAGAGACCAAGGAGAGTTCAGTGAGTTTCATGCTTGCAATAAAAATTTAACAATAAAAGCACAGTGCATGGATCCTAAAGGACCCTTTGACAATATCAGCATTCATGAGTTTCTCCAACTTCCAGGAGAATAGTAACCACTTCCACACCTGGGTGTTATTACATTTCATATTGTTGTTATGCCAAGATGGGACCAGAGCTGAACTTGAACACTCAAGATTTAGCAGCCACTTCGGGCAACAATGCTGAAAAGAAACTTCTAGGTCTGGTGTGTCATCCCCTGCTTAACTTGCTGTCTTCTGTGATTTTTGCTATCCGGCTGCTGTCCTGCCTTCCTCAGCTCCACAGTAATGATTGAGTACTCTCCTAATTTGGAGTTTCCAAGCCAACATTAAAGTTTGACTAGTATAAGAATAAAGGTCACCATCTACAAGTTGGGAAGCAACTAAGTAACTGTCCTCAAGCATATACTGACATCCTGGTTCCAGCATGTTGCCTGAAGGAAGAAAAGGAGGAAATAACCCTAATAATTTGATCAGTTTCTTATTTGTGGCATATGTAAAATATGTGCCGCTCTGAAAAATCTGGGCTTGTTATGATCCTTTTATCAGCTTGCTGTATCTGTGGGCTCACTGGGGACATCCTGGATTTTTAGTTCCTTTGGGCAACCACAAGAAGATTTTTTTCTTTTTCTTTCCTTTTTTTTTTTTTTGCCATGCCACACAGCTTGTGGGATCTTAGTTCCCCGATCAGGGATTGAACCCAGGGCCCAGCAGTGAAAGCACTGAGTCCTAACCACTGGACCACCAGGGAATTCCCAAAGATTTCGTTTTTTGACCCATAAATAACTTTTTAAAAATTTTAGCAGATAGCAAACAGAATATAAACCTTATACTGGGGCATAACAATGAAGACCATGTAATGAAAGCTTACTACGTACCAGGTACTAATGTAGGTGCTCCCCATGTATTATCTCATTTGCTTCCCCTAACAACACTATTTTAAAGATGATGAAATGGAAGGTAAATGAAATTAAACCATTTGCCCAAAGTCACCCCACTATTAAGTTGAACTAAGACTTCAGCCCAGGCTATCTTTCAAACCAAACTCTTAACCACAAGGCTATCTCCTTCCCAATGTTGCCTTAAAACATATACAGGATGGGGCTTCCCTGGTGGCGCAGTGGTTGAGAGTCCGCCTGCCGATGCAGGGGACACGGGTTCCTGCCCCGGTCCGGGAGGATCCCACATGCCGTCGAGCGGCTGGGCCCGTGAGCCATGGCCACTGAGCCTGCGCATCCGGAGCCTGTGCTCCGCAACGGGAGAGGCCACAACAGTGAGAGGCCCGCGTACCGCAAAAAAAACAAACACAAAAACAAAACAACAACAACAACAAAAAAAACATATACAGGAATATGGTAGCCAGAAGTACCCTTTGTTTGTCAACTCTCCTCAAGTTTGAAGAATCCATTTTAACTCCAGAGAACATCTATAAACCTGGTTATTATTAACTGACACAAAATCTGCACCACAGAGAACTGTGTTTTAACACTAACTTCATTCTTATGTCCTCATCCTTATTATTCTTCTAGGCACCTGATTACTAAATGCTTCTGGAGGAAATCACAATGTCTGACAGACTGCTATCACAGAAATTCGAAGTCACCAACTTCTACCAGATCCTGTTGATGCTACTGTGATATTATTATGTTCAAGATCCATTTGAACCCTTTCCATTCTGTGGTAGGCAGCTTCTAAGATTTCTCCCAAAGATCATGCCAAAGATCATGCTAGGACAAGCATACTGCACTTTTTAAAAATTTATTTATTTTTATTTATTTATTTTTGGCTGCGTTGGGTCTTTGTGGCAGTGCGCGGGCTTCTCACTGTGGTGACTTCTCTTGTTGCGGAGCACAGGCTCTAGGTGTGCAGGCTTCAGTAGCTGTGGCATGCGGGCTCAGTAGTTGTGGCTCATGGGCTCTAGAGCGCAGGCTCAGTAGTTGTGACTCACGGGCTTAGTTGCTCCGTGGCATGTGGGATCTTCCCAGACCAGGGCTCGAACCCATGTCCCCTGCATTGGCAGGCGGATTCTTAACCACTGTGCCACCAGGGAAGCCCTGCACTTTGTTTTACTGCACTTCGCAGATACTGTGTTTTTTAAATAACTTGAGGGTTTGTGGCAACCCTGTGTTGTCAGATGATGGTTAGTATTTTTAAAGCAATAAAGTTATTTTAAAATTAAGGTATGTACATTGTTTTCTTAGACATAATGCTATTGCGCACTTAGTAGACTACAGTATAGTGTAAACATAACTTTTGTTTGCATTGGGAAAGCAAAAAATTCATGTGACTCACTTTACTGTGATATTCACTTAATTGCGGTAGTCTAGAACTGAATCTGCAATATCTCCGAGGTGTGCCTGTAGTTCCACCACTGTATGATTACTTTCCTTTGACTGTGGGCTGCACCTGGTGACTTGCTTCTAACAAATAGGATACAGAAAAGTGATGGAATGTCACTTCTGAGATTAGGTTACAAAAAGACTTTGGCTTCAGGCTTCCCTGGTGGCACAGTGGTTAAGAATCCACTTGCCAATGCAGGGGACGTGGGTTCGAGCCGTGGTCCGGGAAGATCCCACATGCCACAGAGCAACTAAGCCTGTGCACCACAACTACTGAGCCTGCACTCTAGAGCCCGCAAGCCACAACTACTGAGCCCACGTGCCACAACTACTGAAGCCTGCGTGCCTAGAGCCCGTGCTCCGCAACCAGAAAAGCCACTGCAATGAGAAGCCCGCACAGCACAATGAAGAGTAGCCCCTGCTCGGCGCTACTAGAGAAAGCCCGCCTGCAGCAATAAAGACCTAATGCAGCCAAAAATAAATAAATAAATATTTTTTTTAATCTATTAAAAAAAAAAGACTTTGGCTTCTGTCTTGCTTGTTCTCTCTTGCTCTGATGGAATCTAGCTGTCAGTCCCTATTGTGAGACCCAAATGGAGGGAGGTGGTATAAAGAAAATTGAAGTCCTCTGTCTAATAGCCCAGGGGAAACTGACCTCTGTCAACAACCACTTAAGAGAACTTGGAAGCAGATTCTGCCCTAGCCAAGAGTTGAGATGAGCCCCAGCAAACATCTTGATTAGAAACTTGTGAGAGACCCTGAAAATCCAGCTAAGTGATATCCTCAGACCCACAGAAATTGTGAAATAACAATATTGTTTTAAGCCACTACATTTTGGGGCAATTTGTTACACAGCCTTAAATAACTAATACATCTCCCAATCTCAAACTTTTCCTCCCCAACACACACACACACACACACACACACACACACACACACACACACCTTTCTTCTCCTAATCTTGGCTTTTAGCAGATGACCTGGCCACCTATTTCATAGAGAAAATAGAGGTTTTCAGTTAGACGGGAATTTTCTCAACCTCCTGGAAGCAAATCTACACTCCTAAGAACACCAAATCTATTAATCCTTCCAGTGTTAACAGATGTTCTTCTTCTTATCTAAAGCTGATTCATTCACCTATCCTCTCAACTTCATCTTCTTCAGTCTCTTCCTCTCTTGCACAATTATCCCCTTTTGCTCCTGTATTTTTATCATCTTCCACTGCTGGATTCTTCTCTATCAGCATTTAAGTTGTTTAAGTCTCTCCCATACCAAAACACAAAAACTAAAACTGGCTTGACCTATCACCCTCTACAAGTACTCCTTTCTTTCCTCCCTTATTTTTTAATGAGAGTTCTGTCATTGTCAACTCAACTTATTTTCCTAATTATTCCTTAACCTACTTATTTATTCCTAGACTCCCCCACCCCCCATGGAACATTCCTAATCCTTATTTAACTTGAGCACTTTGGAGCATTTCGCACTGCTGATCATACCCTGTCTTTTGAAACATTGACCTCCTTGAAGTCATACTCCTCTGGTTTTCCTCCTTTCTCCAGCTGCCATACTGTCCTTTCAGGTTCTTTTTTTCCTACTAAACCCATAAACGTTGATACTTCTCAGGGATAAAGTTCTACACCTTCTTCCATTCTGACCCTGTAAGGCCAAGAGAGTCCAAATTCAAATGCTTTCAGAAAAAGGCAAGTAAAAATGAATGATATGTACTGGGTGTAAGACACTAAAAAGTGATGGGGGCTATGGTGAACTAGATAGTTCAAATCCCATTTAGAGATGGCAATCTCTATTTGGCTTAATCCAATTGTTATTTTATAGGCAAGTAGCCATCTAGACTGGAATTTCTAAAATGCCTATTTCTAGGTGCAATTTCTTAGTCTTAAAAACACTCTGTGAATAATAATGATAATATTAAACCACCAGCAGTCCAATTTAACCTACAAGCTGCTAGTCTCTCATCCCTGCAGATTCTCCTAAAACAATCTCATCTATTTCCATGGCTTCAATATCCACTTTATGCTAAATTTTTCCAAATCTCTAAGGTTGACTCTCTCCTCCATGCTCTATACGGATCCATATATAGTTGCCTTTTTTTTTTTTTTTTTTGACTGCACCACACGGCTTGTAGGATCTTAGTTCCCTGGACCAGGGACTGAACCCCTGCAGCGGAAGCACAGAGTCCTAACCACTGGACCACCAGGCAATTCCCTCTATCACTTTTCTAATCCCATTCGCCACCATGGTTTCATCTAGATTACTAACAGCCTCCCAACTGGTCTCTACTTCTATTTTGTCCCATTTAATCTATTATCCGTAGAATTCTCTTTAAAAAGTAAAATTTACTATGTCACTATCCTGTTCAACCTCCAAGACTTTCCTTTGTGATAAGAAAATCTAACATCTTTAACACTGTTTCCAAGGCCCCTGTGGGTCTGCCCAGCAACATTCCTTCAGTTCTCAGAATGCTATAATCTTGGTGTCTCTGCAGGTTCTTGGCTAAGAACACTCAGACTTCATATTGCTTCTTATAGGTCACTAGTTTTCCTTGACTTCCAGATTGTCCTGTTCTTCACATCTTATAACACTCAGCAGTCAGCACCGAGTCAATTCACTGTTCAGAATGTCTATTTACTCCATCATACTAAGATTGGGAAGGCAGAAACCACATAGGCCTTGTTCACCATCGGAATTCCCAGTCCCTTAAACAGCGCCTAGCGCAACGCTGGCTCTCAATAAATGTCGGTTGAAATAATGATTACATTTACTCTTGCAGACAGCTATTTAAATCCTTCCCTAATCCCTAATCCTGGGATTCCGGGAAGATGGCGGAAGAGTAAGACGCGGAGATCACCTTCCTCCCCACAGATAGACCAGAAATACATCTACACGTGGAACAACTCCTACAGAACACCTACTGAATGCTGGCAGAAAACCTCAGACCTCCCAAAAGGCAAGAACCACCCCCCCCCACGTACCTGGGTAGGGCAAAAGAAAAAAGAATAAACAGAGACAAAAGGATAGGGACGGGACCTGCACCAGTGGGAGGGAGCTGTGAAGGAGGAAAAGTTTCCACACACTAGGAAGCCCCTTCGCGGGCGGAGACTGCGGGTGGCAGAGGGGGGAGATTCGAAGCCGCAGAGGAGAGCACAGCAACAGGGTGCGGAGGGCAAAGCGGAGAGATTCCCGCACAGAGGATCGGTGCCGACCAGCACTCACCAGCCTGAGAGGCTTGTCTGCTCACCCGCCGGGGTGGGCGGGGCTGGGAGCTGAGGCTCAGGCTTCAGGTTGGAGCGCAGGGAGAGGACTGGGGTTGGCGGAGTGAACACAGCCTGCAGGGGGTTAGTGCGCCACGGCTAGCCAAGAGGGAGTCCGGGGAAAAGTCTGGACCTGCCGAAGAGGCAGGAGACTTCTTCCCTCTTTGTTTCCTGGCGCGCGAGGAGAGGGGATTAAGACCGCTGCTTAAAGGAGCTCCAGAGACGGGCACGAGCCGCGGCTAACAGCGCGGACCCCAGAGAGGGACATGAGACGCTAAGGCTGCTGCTGCCGCCACCAAGAAGCCTGTGTGCGAGCACAGGTCACTATCCACACCCCGCTTCCGGGGAGCCTGTGCAGCCCGCCACTGCCAGGGTCCCTGGATTCAGGGACAACTCCCCCGGGGGAACGCATGGCGTGCCTCAGGCTGGTGCAATGTCATGCTGGCCTCTGCTGCCGCAGGCTCGTCCTGAGTGAGCCACAGTCCCCGAATCAGCGGCTCCTTTAACCCCTTCCTGTCTGAGGGAAGAACAGACGCCCTCCAGGGACCTATACGCAGAGGCGGGGCCAAATCCAAAGCTGAGCCCCTGGGAGCTGTGCGAACAAAGAAGAGAAAGGGAAATCTCTCCCAGCAGCCTCAGAAGCAGTGGATTAAAGCTCCACAATCAACTTGATGTACCCTGCATCTGTGGAATACCTGAATAGAGAACAAATCATCCCAAATTAAGGAGGTGGACTTTGAGAGCAAAATTTGTGATTTTTTTCCCCTTTTCCTCTTTTTGTGAGTGTGTATGTGTATGCTTCTGTGTGAGATTTTGTTTGTATAGCTTTGCTTCCACCATTGGTCCTAGGGTTCTATCCGTCCGTTTTTTTTTTAAATTTTTTTCTTAATAATTATTTTTTATATTAATAACTTTATTATATTTTATCTTATTTTATTTTACTTTATTTTCTTTTTTCCTTCCTCCCTCCCTCCCTCCTTCCCTTCTTTCTTTTCTTTCTTTTCTTTCTTTCTTTCTTTCTTTCTTTCTTTCTTTCTTTCTTTCTTTCTTTCTTTCTTCTATTGATTCTTTCTTTCTACTTTTTCTCCCTTTTATTCTGAGCCATGTGGATGAAAGGCTCTTGGCGCTGCAGCCAGGAGTCACTGCTGTGCCTCTGAGGTGGGAGAGCCAACTTCAGGACACTAGTCCACAAGAGACCTCCCAGCTCCACATAATATCAAACGGCGAAAATCTCTCAGAGATCTCCATCTCAACACCAGCACCCAGCTTCACTCAACGACCAGCAAGCTACAGTGCTGGACATCCTATGCCAAACAACTAGCAAGACAGGAACACAACATCACCCATTAGCAGAGAGGCTGCCTAAAATCATAATAAGGCCACAGACACCCCAAAACACACCACCAGACGTGGACCTGCCCACCAGAAAGATAAGATCCAGCCTCATCCACCAGAACACAGGCACTAGTCCCCTCCACCAGGAAGCCTACACAACCCACTGAACCAAACTTAGCCACTGGGGACAGACACCAAAAACAACGGGAAGTACGAACCTGCGGCCTGCAAAAAGGAGACCCCAAACACAGTAAGATAAGCAAAATGAGAAGACAGAAAAACACACAGCAGTTGAAGGAGCAAGATAAAAACCCACCAGACCTAACAAATGAAGAGGAAATAGGCAGTCTACCTGAAAGAGAATTCAGAATAATGATAGTAAATATGATCCAAAATCTTGGAAATAGAGAAAATGCAAGAAACATTTAACAAGGACCTAGAAGAACTAAAGATGAAACAAACAATGATGAACAACACAATAAATGAAATTAAAAATACTCTAGAAGGGATCAATAGCAGAATAACTGAGGCAGAAGAACGGCTAAGTGACCTGGAAGATAAAATAGTGGAAATAACTACTGCAGAGCAGAATAAAGAAAAAAGAATGAAAAGAACTGAGGACAGTCTCAGGGACCTCTGGGACAACATCAAACACACCAACATTCAAATTATAGAGGTTCCAGAAGAAGAAGAGAAAAAGAAAGGGACTGAGAAAATATTTGAAGAGATTATAGTTGAAAACTTCCCTAATATGGAAAAGGAAATAGTTAATCAAGTCCAGGAAGCACAGAGAGTCCCATACAGGATTAATCCAAGGAGAAATACGCCAAGACACATATTAATCAAACTGTCAAAAATTAAGTACAAAGAAAACATTAAAAGCAGCAAGGGAAAAACAACAAATAACACACAAGGGAATCCCCATAAGGTTAACCGCTGATCTTTCAGCAGAAACTCTGCAAGCCAGAAGGGACTGGCAGGACATATTTAAAGTGATGAAGGAGAAAAACCTGCAACCAAGATTACTCCACCCAGCAAGGATCTCATTCAGATTTGATGGAGAAATTAAAACCTTTACAGACAAGTAAAAGCTGAGAGAGTTCAGCACCACCAAACCAGCTTTACAACAACTGCTAAAGGAACTTCTCTAAGCAAGAAACACAAGAGAAGGAAAAGACCTACAATAACGAACCCAAAACAATTAAGAAAATGGGAATAGGAATATACATATCGATAATTACCTTAAATGTAAATGGACTAAATGCTCCCACCAAAAGACACAGATTGGCTGAATGGATACAAAAACAAGACCCATATATTTGCTGTCTACAAGAGACCCACTTCAGACCTAGAGACACATACAGACTGAAAGTAAGGGGATGGAAAAAGATATTTCATGTAAATGGAAACCAAAAGAAAGCTGGAGTAGCAATTCTCATATCAGACAAAATAGACTTTAAAATAAAGACTATTAGAAGAGACAAAGAAGGACACTACATAATGATCAAGGGACTGATCCAAGAAGAAGATATAACAATTGTAAATATTTATGCACCCAACATAGGAGCACCTCAATACAGAAGGCTAATACTAACAGCCATAAAAGGGAAAATCGACAGTAACACATTCATAGTAGGGGACTTTAACACCCCACTTTCACCAATGGACACATCATCCAAAATGAAACTAAATAAGGAAACACAAGCTTTAAATGATACACTAAACAAGATAGACTTAATTGATATTTATAGGACATTCCATCCAAAAACAGCAGAATACACATTTTTCTCAAGTGCTCATGGAACATTCTCCAGGATAGATCATATCTTGGGTCACAAATCAAGCCTTGGTAAATTTAAGAAAATTGAAATTGTATCAAGTATATTTTCTGAGCACAACGCTATTAGACTAGATATCAATTACAGGAAAACATCTGTAAAAAATACAAACACATGGAGGCTAAACAATACACTACTTAATAACGAAGTGATCACTGAAGAAATCAAAGAGGAAATCAAAACATACCTAGAAACAAATGACAATGGAGACATGACGACCCAAAATCTATGGGATGCAGCAAAAGCAGTTCTAAGAGGGAAGTTTATAGCAATACAATCCTACCTTAAGAAACAGAGAACATCTTGAATAAACAACCTAACCTTGCACATAAAGCAATTAGAGAAAGAAGAACAAAAAAACCCCAAAGTTAGCAGAAGGAAAGAAATCATAAAAATCAGATCAGAAATAAATGAAAAAGAAATGAAGCAAACGATAGCAAAGATCAATAAAACTAAAAGCTGGTTCTTTGAGAAGAGAAACAAAATTGATAAACCATTAGCCAGACTCATCAAGAAAAAAGGGAGAAGACTCAAATCAATAGAATTAGAAACGAAAAAGGAGAAGTAACAGCTGACACTGCAGAAATACAAAAGATCATGAGAGATTACTACAAGCAACTCTATGCCAATAAAATGGACAACCTGGAAGAAATGGACAAATTCTTAGAAATGCACAACCTGCCAAGACTGAATCAGGAAGAAACAGAAAATATGAACAGGCCAATCACAAGCACTGAAATTGCAACTGTGATTAAAAATCTTCCAACAAACAAAAGCCCAGGACCAGATGGCTTCACAGGCGAATTCTATCAAACATTTAGAGAAGAGCTAACACCTATCCTTCTCAAACTCTTCCAAACTATAGCAGAGGGAGGAACACTCCCAAACTCATTCTACAAGACCACCATCACCCTGATACCAAAACCAGACAAGGATGTCACAAAGAAAGAAAACTACAGGCCAATATCACTGATGAACATAGATGCAAAAATCCTCAACAAAATACTAGCAAACAGAAGCCAACAGCACATTAAACGGATCATACACCATGATCAAGTGGGGTTTATTCCAGGAATGCAAGTATTCGTCAATATATGTAAATCAGTCAACGTGATACACCATATTAACAAATTGAAGGAGAAAAACCATATGATCATCTCAATAGATGCAGAGGAAGCTTTCGACAAAATTCAACACCCATTTATGATAAAAAACCCTGCAGAAAGTAGGCATAGAGGGAACTTTCCTCAACATAATAAAGGCCATATATGACAAACCCACAGCCAATATCGTCCTCAATGGTGAAAAACTGAAAGCATTTCCACTAAGATCAGGAACAAGACAAGGGTGCCCACTCTCACCACTATTATTCAACATAGTTTTGGAAGTTTTAGCCACAGCAATCAGAGAAGAAAAGGAAATAAAAGGAATCCAAATCAGAAAAGAAGAAGTAAAGCTGTCACTGTTTGCAGATGACATGATCCCATACATAGAGAACCCTAAAGATGCTACCAGAAATCTACTAGAGCTAATCAATGAATTTGGTAAAGTGGCAGGATACAAAATTAATGCACAGAAATCTCTGGCATTCCTATATACTAATGATGAAAAATCTGAAAGTGAAATCAAGAAAACACTCCCATTTACCATTGCAACAAAAAGAATAAAATATCTAGGAATAAACCTACCTAAGGAGACAAAAGACCTGTAAGCAGAAAATTATAAGACACTGATGAAAGAAATTAAAGATGATACAAATAGATGGAGAGATATACCATGTTCTTGGATTGGAAGAATCAACATTGTGAAAATGACTCTACTACCCAAAGCAATCTATAGATTCAATGCAATCCCTATCAAACTACCACTGGCATTTTTCACAGAACTAGAACAAAAAATTTTGCAATTTGTATGGAAACACAAAAGACCCCGAATAGCCAAAGCAATCTTGAGAACGAAAGAAGGAACTGGAGGAATCAGGCTCCCTGACTTCAGACTATACTACAAAGCTACAGTTATCAAGATGGTATGGTACTGGCACAAAAACAGAAAGATAGATCAATGGAACAGGATAGAAAGCCCAGAGATAAACCCATGCACATATGGACACCTTATCTTTGATAAAGGTGGCAGTAATGTACAGTGGAGAAAGGACAGCCTCTTCAATAAGTCGTGCTGGGAAAACTGGACAGGTACATGTAAAAGTATGAGATTAGATCACTCCCTAACACCATACACAAAAATAAGCTCAAAATGGATTAAAGACCTAAATGTAAGGCCAGAAACTATCAAACTCTTAGAGGAAAACATAGGCAGAACACTCTATGACATAAATCACAGCAAGATCCTTTCTGACCCACCTCCTAGAGTAATGGAAATAAAAACAAAAATAAACAAATGGGACCTAATGAAACTTCAAAGCTTTTGCACAGCAAAGGAAACCATAAACAAGACCAAAAGACAACCCTCAAAATGGGAGAAAATATTTGCAAATGAAGCAACCGACAAAGGATTAATCTCCAAAATTTACAAGCAGCTCATGCAACTCAATAACAAGAAAACAAACAACCCAATCCAAAAATGGGCAGAAGACCTAAATAGACATTTCTCCAAAGAAGATATACAGACTGCCAACAAACACATGAAAGAATGCTCAACATCATTAATCATTAGAGAAATGCAAATCAAAACTACAATGAGATATCATCTCACACCAGTCAGAATGGCCATCATCAAAAAATCTAGAAACAATAAATGCTGGAGAGGGTGTGGAGAAAAGGGAACACTCTTGCACTGTTGGTGGGAATGTGAATTGGTTCAGCCACTATGGAGAACAGTATGGAGGTTCCTTAAAAAACTACAAATAGAACTACCATATGACCCAGCAATCCCACTACTGGGCATATACCCTGAGAAAACCAAAATTCAAAAAGAGTCATGTACCAAAATGTTCATTGCAGCTCTATTTACAATAGCCCGGAGATGGAAACAACCTAAGTGCCCATCATCGGATGAATGGATAAAGAAGATGTGGCACATATATACAATGGAATATTACTCAGCCATAAAAAGAAACGAAATTCAGCTATTTGTAATGAGGTGGATAGACCTAGAGTCTGTCATACAGAGTGAAGTAAGTCAGAAAGAAAAAGACAAATACCGTATGCTAACACATATATATGGAATTTAAGAAAAAAAAAATGTCATGAAGAACCTAGGGGTAAAGCAGGAATAAGGATGCAGACCTCCTAGAGAGCGGACTTGAGGTTATGGGGAGGGGGAAGGGTGAGCTGTGACAGGGCGAGAGAGAGTCATGGACATATACACACTAACAAACGTAAGGTAGATAGCTAGTGGGAAGCAGCCGCATGGCACAGGGATATTGGCTCGGTGCTTTGTGACTGCCTGGAGGGGTGGGATAGGGAGGGTGGGAGGGAGGGAGACGCAAGAGGGAAGAGATATGGGAACATATGTATATGTATAACTGATTCACTTTGTTATAAAGCAGAAACTAACACACCATTGTAAAGCAATTATACTCCAATAAAGATGTAAAAAAAAATTCCCTAATCCTAATGTTTCTTTTGAGAGAATAGAATAAGTAAGTCTTGACTATCTCATTCTCACAAAGCCAATTTCAGAGGAATGAATGAATGACCCAGTCACGTGAGGCTGATTATGGGTCACTGGCCATTCTAAGCGCGGGGGTTGGGGAATGGAGAGCTGCAGTAATAGCACCATGCGTAAATAATCTTGCAGCTACAGGTCCTAAACCCAGCAAACACGTGCTGCCCGCCGAGCACGGAGAGGGCGGGCACCCGGGAGGAAGATCCTAGGCGGCCGGAACGTGCTCGCGCCCGTGGCCGCCGCCGCCCGCGCCGCGGCCGTTCGGGTCTCGGAGCGAGCCCACGTGCGCCGGCCGGACCCAAGCAGAGGGAGCGCCCGGGCACTCGCGAGGAAATGGCGGGCGAGGCGCTGTTCAGGGTTAGGGAAAAGTGTGGGGCGAGTTACGCCCCGAGAGGGGAGAGTAGAGAAGGTAAGGCTTTCGGGACGGAAAGGAGAGAGGAAGGATCGTGAGCTAGGTAAGGCGTCCCGACCTAGGCTTTGGGAGGAAAGGGGGCGGGGGGGGGGGGCAGCGGTATAAAGGTACACCTGAACCTGGCTGCGAATTTATTCTAAGGTCCGGGTCGGAAGTGCTCACACCTGGAGTCTGGCGCGGGTGGGTGGAAGGTGGAGCCCCACCCAGACAAAGGCAGGCCCGCAACCGGCCCAACCCCACCACAGCTCGACTTCCTCCTCCCAGCGCGGGCGGCCTGCCCTTCTCGAGCGCCAAATCCCCTCAGCTAGCTCCGCCCCGCCACTAGAGGAGGGCGGGTGGGGGCGTGGCCCGCCCACTCCCTCGTCTGCGCTCAGTCGGCGTCCGCGTCAGCCGGACCCCAACGCGTTGACGCGGCACGTCGACGTAAGTGACGCGCAGGCCCGGGCCGCTCCTCCTTCCTTGAGTGAGTGCCGGCCCGGTCTGGGCGGGGGAGAAGAGGGCGGGCGGGGGAGGGAGAGGCGACCCGGGAGTCGTAGTGGGCCGCGGGCCGGACCGGGTCCCGGGGCGGCGGGAGCCAGGGCCGGGCCGAAGGGCTTGGCGGGCCGTTAGAGGGCCGCGGCGGCTGTCGGGTCTCCTCCCTTGCCGGACTTGCGCGCCCCGGAGCCCGGAGCCTCCGGCGCTGTGCCCACCCCGCTCCAGCTCGCGTCTCCCGACTCCAATTAGGTCAGGCTCGGAGTCCCGCGGCCGCGGCTCCGGCCCCCAACGCGCGGCGGCCGCCCGGCTCGCCTTTCTTTCTTCCCTCGCCTTCCTCTCCTCTTGTCTCACCCTCCCCCCTTCTTTTCGCGTTGCTGGGGTTTTGTTTTTTGTTGTTTTATGCTTTAGGGGTTTTGTTCCTCAGCCCGAGCTCATGGGTGTACATTATCATGCTCCTCTTTTGTAGAACAACCCGATGGCCATGGAGGCCGAAGAGACGATGGAATGCCTTCAGGAGTTCCCTGAACATCATAAAATGATCCTGGACCGATTGAATGAACAGCGAGAGCAGGACCGGTTTACTGACATCACCCTGATTGTCGACGGTGGGTAGCGTGGTGGGCCGAGGAGCGAATTTGTGGCTTCAGATCTTCTCTCCCCTTCCCCCATCCGCCTTTTTTATCCACCTTCTGTGGACTCCCTATCGAAAGTCTGCGGACTGTGTGCTCTGGAACCCGAGGACACTTATCAGTGTCCCTTCACGTAGACCATGCTGCAGAAGGATAGTCACGCTTTCAACATAATCATGGCATTTTAACTTCTTGCAGCCTTTTCAAGTGTTCGCATTGTACACTTGAGTGCAAGGTGGCGGGGATAGGGAGGATGTCTCTAAATGTTTGGTTAGTAGACTTCTGCTGCTAAGCTGCTTTGAGCAGTCTTTCACAGGGGTCATTTGGGAAGTGTTCTTTCTAGTTTCCCAAATGGTCTTGGAGGGAAAATGTGAGAGATTCCTTTGCAGCACTGGTACCCCCTTTGGTAACCCCCAAAATATAATGCGGTCTTTACCAGTCTTAGGAGTAGTCATTATAATGGATGCAAACCCAGCTTGGGTATCTTTTCTGTTTAGTGAAAATAGACTTCTTGAGGCAAGCTATACTTTATTATAGCCTACAGCTGGTCTGCTGTAGGTTGAGTTTCCAAATATTAGGCATACTAAAATGTTTTCCATAGCAAACACATCCAGCTTGGTGCTTATTCTGTGGCTTTTTCTTCTCTTTTCAAATGACGTATAACCTTTTGGGTTGTGTTTATATTTAGCAGTTTCAACTGAATAGGATATGCCTTTGACTTAAGTGGTACCTCCTGAAATGTTGTAAGGTGGCCTTTATAAAGCTGACTTAATAAGGCCCTTGAGGTAAAGATCCTGCTTCATGTCAAATTGAGATTTAAATTTGTCAAGATAGCTGTCCAGAATATAGTTTTATAATTATATTACAAAAGACCTATTTTACTTTAATTTCTTAACTTGTTTTATAGTTTTATATTTGATTTTTGTGAATATGATGATTTTATTTTGTTTTTTCTCTAGGACACCATTTTAAGGCCCACAAGGCTGTTTTGGCTGCTTGCAGCAAGTTCTTTTACAAATTCTTTCAGGAGTTTACTCAGGAACCTTTGGTGGAGATAGAAGGTAAATGCTTGTTTTAAATACAATATTTAGCAAGCATTATAATTTGATGAAGAAGTTTTAGGCAGTTAATTTAGCAAGATACCATGGGAAACAGGCATCAATGGTTTCTATTCGGTGACTGGATAAATTGTTCTTTTGACACCTGAGAATTCTTACTTTTAGTAACGTGCTTCGTAAAATGATCTTCCAGGAAAAACTCTTACGTTAAATGGTTGGTCTCTTAAAGGAGTCTTTTTCATTGCTAATACCAGTGATCACTGTCTTTTGAAAACATGTATTAAAAGTGAATTTCCATCTTATTTAGTGGGCTTATGTTTCAGACTGGTCCAGATGCTGCAGGCCTCTGTATTAGCAGCATGACACGCACAGTGTGAAATGGGCTGTCATAATATGGAAAAGGAGTAGCATTCAGAAGAAGTTCTAGTGGCTATAGAAAGTCTAGGATGGAAGGGGGTCATCTACTAGATACTGTCTTAAAATAGAAATTTTTATACTTGTTTGACTTTTTGTAATAATAGCCCACCAAGTGCCAGGTATTATGCTGTGTAGTTTGTGTGCATTTTCTGAGGTTCACAGCAGTGCTTTGAAGTAAGTGGTTTTACTTCCAATTTACGTATCAGGGAGTAGGCTCTAAAAGGTTACTTGTCTGAGGTTGCCCAGCTAGCAGGGGATTCAGTTTGTTCTATTAATTCTGCTGCTACAATACCTAGCCCTCTACCCCTCAATCCAAAACTGTGGGAAATAAGTCAGCTTACCTACATAAATACAGGGTTCTTGAGTTTGGGTTTTGTATCTCTCTCAGTGTGTATATATTCTCTGTTATGAATGGGTTGCCTAGAAACAGTATTCCCTTGGAAAAATTTGGTGTCCAGGGGAGTAAAGAAAACGTAGAGTTAAGAGTATTCTCTTATTTTGATAGTTCCAGGTTACCTAGCATTCTGGCTGATATCCATAGATAGATTATCTTTGATTATCTGTGATGGACAGAGCACAGGCATGATGGAAATCCTCAAAGCTTACTAAAGTGAGAATCCATCAGCCTAGACGGTGTTTCTGTTACAAGCCAAAGTTTTGTGCATTTATTCACCTGAGGTACTGAGACCCCAGGCAGGTTACTTTATCTCAATTGCATATTTGCCTCTTCATCTGAAAAGTGGGTTAATAGGCTTGTACTGTTGTGCTAATGATTAATTGAAATGGCATCTGCAGAGTGCCTGGCGTAGTGTTTGGTGCACTGTCAAAGCTTAATAGATTGGGGCTGTTTATCAGATTTAATACCTATTATAATATACCATGCCAGACCCAGGAAATGAGAAATTGATTAATAAGACAGCCCTTAGAGAACTTGCAAATTTAATCATGGATAAGCAACAGTTAAGGAGTGCAAAAAATGTTGCAGAGAATTTTGTTGCAGAATGGTGTCACTAAGGAGGGAGGATGAGTGGTTTAGTTTACTTTAGAGAGAAGGAGGATTTCAAAGATGAGTCAACTTCTGGGCAGAATCTTAAGTCAAAAAATAAGTGGCCCAGGCTAGAATATGCATTGCTGGTGGAGTGTGGAGTACTGACCTACCTGGAGAAGTAGGGTCTTTTCTTCTAAAGACTAATCACCTTGGGATTATCTCTTGTACTTCTGATGTGCTCTGTCCATTATAGTACAGGACACACAACTTTCAGTATTTAAACTGTAGAAAGTAAGAAATAAAAATGTAAAAACATTCTTTCTGTTTTTGTTATTTGCCAGATTCAGGTTTAAAGAATCAATTTGGCTCAATGTCTTCTTAAGCCCTTAACTTTGGAATTGCTGCACTATCTGGCTAGGTCACCTGGCTGTAGAGAAAGCCCTGGGCATGCATTTAGAAAACCTGACTTGTAGTCCCAGCTTTACTGTTTGTCAGTTGTGTAACATTGGACATCTTAGCTTCCTTTTTTCTCTTTTAATCTGCAGAAAATGTCAAGTAATTTTGGATTATGTCATGGGCATTATTTTTTTCCTTTTTTTTTTTTGGTCTGTGTCAGGTTGTTGAGGCATGCGGGATCTTTCGTTACGGTGCAAGGTTTCTTTGTTGCGTGTTTGGGCTTCTCTCTAGTTGTGGCGTGTGGGTTTTTCTCTGTCTAGTTGTGGCACATGGGCTCTGTAGCTTGTGGCACGTGGGCTTAGTTGCCCCGCAGCATGTGGGATCTCAGTTCCCCAACCAGGGATCGAACCGGCATCCCCTGCATTGGAAGGTGGATTCTTTACCACTGGACCACCAGGGAAGTCCCTGTCATGGGCATTTTGAATATTATGTTTTGACCCTCTGTGTGCTGTTAGAATCATCTGGAGAATGCTTTTGGTTTTTGTTGTTGTTTTGATTTTGTTTTGTTTTAGCAATCAACCTGATTAGGTTCAGACTGCCTTGTGTAGACTGTGGATCCAATTCCAATTTAGTTTTCAAAACCTTTGTTGTTCTGTTCAGGTCCCAGGTGTGCCGACCTGGGTGGTAGTCCACACCACAGTGTAATTCTCAAAGCCTTTGCTGTGCTGCCTCACGTCATTTTTGCACACATGCAGCTGGGTGGTGAGCTCAAGACTGCATACGCAGATTTAAAGGACCTCTCTCCAGCTCCCTCCTGATGGCCTCTGTACTTAGCTCCCCTGAGCTCCCTTTCCTGGTCCTCTGGCTGGAAAACTAGGAGGTTAGCTTCCCTGTGCTGTCGTACATTTTCTGCAGTGGAATCCATTTCCTGGATAATAACATGGTGAGAGAAGAAAATAACAAGAATTCTCTCCATGCTCTTCAGATGATAATCTCTTTCCTAGTTCTCAGCCAGAGAGAACTTTTTCTTAGGGTTGAGTTGCCTGCTTGGTGGCAACTAGCCATAGATGTGCAGCGTCAGACTGGGGCTTGTCTTGAGGGAGGGCTGAGAGAGAAATAAAAACCAGCTATTTTTCCCCACCCCCACACACTCTCCATCCCCTTTGCTGGTTCTCTAGCCGGAAAGAGTTTCTCCTGTAGCTTTTTCTGTCTGCACCTGCTACCCAGTTACGGGAGTTGGGCTGTCCTCAAGCTGGGTTATGTGGGAGGAAAAATATAAAACCAGGAAACTTACTGCTGTTCTTTGAGTTTTGATTTCTCTCCCCAGTCTCTTTGCTTCTGTTTTTTCTTCGGAGTCCTTGTATATTTGCTTTATGTATTCTTTTCAGAATTTTTAGTTATAATCAATGGACAAGATAGGGTGGCGTATGCATTCTTCATCTTAGCTAGAACTAGAACTCCCATCTGTAAAATAGGAATGGTTCTTGTCTTTAGCCGCTCACTAGAAACACCAGGGGAGCTTTTGCAAGTACTAATACCCAGGCTTTTTCTCCAGATCAATTAAATCGGTCTTTGAGGGGTGAGATCCAAGCATCTGTATTTAAAAGTTCTCTAGGTCCTTGTTATTCAAGGTGTGGTCTGAGGATCAGTAATGCGTGGGCATCACCTGTGAGCTTGTTAGAACTGTAGACTCTCAGGCTCCACCCTAGACCTACTGAATCAGAACAGAATCCTCAGATGATTCCTTTGTACAGCAAAGTTAGGGCAGCACTGCCCTAAGACAAGTCCAGTATGCAGCCAGTGTTGAGAACCACTGCCTTATAGGGTTTTGTAAAAGCAAATGTATGTAAAGAGAATTTAAATTGAAATATGCTCTATGAGTATAAACTGTCATTAGATGCAAGCTGAGCCAGCTCCCTCCCTGTTTTCTGGATCCCTGGTGAAGTAAGTTATCTTTGATTAGGACTGCAGGTTCACCTTTGATTTAAGTCAAAATTGTTGTCCTTGAAGCCAGTTGCATCCCACCTCACCTTTGTGACTTGGATTCACACCATATAAAATCTTCAGCAGACATTCACTCCCTTGTTCAGAACACAACAGCCTTCTCCTAACCCGAGCCTCCAATTTTCCAAATCCATTCTTTACTTCTGAAACCACAGATCCATAAGCACCTAGTTTCTCTCAAACAGCAACTCTACCATCGCGTCCAAAATCTTAGCCCCTAATATCAAGGACAGAGCATCCAAGCACATATTCATACATCCTATTTGAGTAGGAGTTTTCCACCAGTTGAGGAATTCTGTAAGACTAGAGAAATTCCAGAATGCCCACCCCCCACTTTTGCCTCTTCCTAAGGGGAAAAAATGACTCAGGTCAAGGTGTTTATATTAACATTTTTCTTAGATACTTCCTTAGAAAAATTGTATATTATGAAAGGAGTAAGGAATTGAGAAAATGGACTGAAATTTGAAAGTTACTAAACTAGTCCTAATAGAGTATAAAATATTTTTGCAGCTGTACATCATCTACCAACCCTTCACTTACCTGGGCAGGTGTTGTAAGTTTGGTTCCTGTTAGCTAATTAAGTCAGTGGCTTATTCCTAGGACCAGTGTTGGACTGGCCACATAAGAAGCACTTAGGGTGGGCTTCCCTGGTGGCTCAGCGGTTAAGAATCCGCCTGCCAATGCAGGGGACAGGGATTGATCCCTGATCTGGGAAGATCCCCAATGCCGCAGAGCAACTAAGCCTGTGCGCTACAACTACTGAGCCTGCGCTCTAGAGCCTGCGAGCCACAACTACTGAGCCCGTGCGTCTAGAGCTTGTGCTCTGCAACAAGAGAAGCCACCGCAATGAGAAGCCTGTACACGGAGAGTAGCCCCCGCCCGCCGCAATTAGAGAAAGCCTGTGCGCAGCAATGAAGACCCAGCGCAGCCCAAAATAAAACAAACAAATAAATTTATTTAAAAAAAGAAGCACTCAGGGTGCTTATAAAAAGGAGTTCCCTATCCCAGTTTTGATTCTGGAGATCAGGGACCCATGCTTAAGTCTACAGGTGATTCTGATTAACCAAGATTGGGAACTAAGTCCACAAGTTCTTGGAGGCCAGTTGGTTCTTGAAATTACTAATTTTTAGAATTTTCTATGGTAATCCACTGTGTGTATTACATAATACTCCCATTGGGGTCTGGGGCAATATCCTATAAGCACATAATAATCCAGTGTATTATTAATAAGCAGCATAGCTTATTAATATTTACTCTAAGTGGGATAAAGATTATAAATAGCCTCATGTCAGTTCAGGTCAAATTTTGCTGCCAAATTTATGGGAAAACTTCTGGTTTTAAGAGATTTGGGGGACTTTGGAAATAGGAGTAAAAGATTGCAGTCTTGTAGTGAATGAGACATGGGTATTCAGACGCTTCCAAGCAGGAATGTTTCCTACCATCATCGTATTTAAAAATCTTCATCATGGACTTTGGAGTCAGGCCATCTGGGTTTGCTTCTAGTATTATCACTTAATAACTATGTGACTTTCGCAAGTTACTTCTCTGTGCCTCAATTTCCTCATCTGTAAAATGGGGATTATAATAGTACTTCATAGGGTTGTCAGGAGGATTAAGTCAGTTGATGATTTGTAAAGTGTTTAGAGTCCTGTCTGATATGTATAGTAGGCATACATATGTGTGTTTGATTAAAAATCAAAATCTCATTCTGCTTCAGGAAAAATTTACACATTGTTTTTAGGAAAGATTTCTGTTGCACTTTTAAATATTTGGTCAAAACACCTTAAAAAAAAAACCCAGCAAAATCTAGTTGTCTGTTTCTCAGGCTACTCTCATATAATAAAGAACATGGTTAAAAGACAACCAGGAGGGGCTTCCCTGGTGGCGCAGTGGTTGAGAGTCCGCCTGCCGATTCAGGGGACATGGGTTCGTGCCCCGGTCCGGGAAGATCCCACATGCCGCGGAGCGGCCGGGCCCGTGAGCCATGGCCACTGAACCTGTGCATCCGGAGCCTGTGCTCCACAGCAGTGAGAGGCCCATGTACCGCAAAAAACTAAATAAATAAATAAATAAGACAACCAGGAGAAAAAAGATTAGGGGACCCAATAAATTAGCCATTAATGAATCCAGTCATTTTTAGTTTGCTTATTTGGTAGCATGTAACTTGGTCATATTACATTATATTTTATGGTGCTTCTCAATATTCAGATTGTTTTCAGGCATTTTGAAGATGAGTTTTCTGAGGATCAGAGGTTCTGACTTGCCCCAGATTGCACAAGTCATGGAGAGACTGAACTGAAACTTGAAAGTTGGCTTCCTGAACGATATTTTTTCCTAACACATATAGAAGATGGTGGATATTCCACCAGTATTCTTACTGTTGTCCTGAAGGCCACATTCAGGTGTATAAAGTACATGGGAAGAACATAAAAATATTTTTTCTTTTCCTATTTTTTTTTCTTTTTTGGCCACCCAGGGCGGCCTGTGGAATCTTAGTTCCCCAACCAGGGATTGAACCAGCGCCCTTGGCAGTGAAAGCGTGGGGTCCTAACCACTGGACTACCAGGAAATTCCTGTTTTGTATTTGTAATTGTGCATATTGTGTGCAGCTTGGTCTTGGGCATTTTTTTAGCATAAAAAAAAATCTATAAAAACAAGTTTCCTCTTTGTTCCTGTCAATAGCTTTTCATAGCCTTGCATTAGCACACTGAAACAATATTATATAGCATTGAAGAGCACAAAGAAGTAGAGTATCATTTTGGGCCAAAATTTAAACAAACTTGCAAAGAAAGCTTGGAATTGTGGAAGCTTAATTCTGAAAGTGACTTTGGCCTTTATCCATTTATACCTACTTTGTGTGCCTGCATTTTAGGAAGCATTGTGTTAGGTACTGTGAGGTGGGTGTAGAGGCAAATTTCCGTAAAGTAGCTTACAGTCAAGAGTTGTCCATGAATTTTAACTATATAAGACCAGGTACAGAGTTCAGCCTGAGAGAACTATTAAAGAGGTTCATTAAAGATGTGGCATTAAAATTGGTCCTTCAAGGGTGGTAGGATTTGTCGAGGTAAGGTGATAAAGCATTCAGGATGGAGGGTGTTAAGGAAGGGAAGGAAATTCTTAGAAAGTGAAGGGTTTGTTTGAGGATCAGTATATAGTGTAGGTTTGATATAGTTTAAAATTTGGAAGGAAAAATAGTGGTAAGTAGAAAAATAATGTGAAGGACCTTGAAATAAAGGCAGAATGGTACTGAACTTTATTTGCTAAGCTTTTGAAAGCTATTGATGATTTTGGAGCTGAGTTGACACAGAGCTCCCTGGCAGGTAACATAGCATGTCTGATGTAATAGCCCATTCGTGTATTTGAGTGATAGATTTTACTGTTCTGTAAGAGCCTTAGGAAGTCTTTGGGAAAGATCTTAAAGTAGTTTGCTAGTTAGTGCTGAACTTGGCTACAAAATTATTATACTGTAAATGAGAATTCTGCCAGGAAATTATCTTCCAAAGTGACAAATACTAATCATTTTCCAAACATTGGGCTTCTATTTTTTTCTTTACTAAATGTTACAAGATTTGAATCAATGTGAATACATTTTAATGCATGTCTTTTTTTTTTTTTTACAGGTGTTAGTAAAATGGCCTTTCGTCATTTGATTGAGTTCACATATACAGCAAAATTAATGATACAAGGAGAAGAAGAAGCCAACGATGTATGGAAAGCAGCAGAGTTTCTACAAATGCTAGAAGCTATCAAAGCCCTTGAAGTCAGGTAATTACTTATTTCCTTAATAGGGAACGAATAGTTATATTCAGTCATGTCCACCCTGACTGTTAGTCAAGAATTTATTATGTCATGCCATAAGGGATTGATTTCCTTAGTGAGGCAGAGATAGTTATATTCAGTCATGTTCACCCTGTTAGTCAAGAATGTATTGTACGTATCATGCTGTAAAGAACTGATGTTTTGAAATTAAGAATATGTATTTAAGGATCTATAAAGTTCTACTGGTTATGATTGTTCTTTCCTTCACGCTTGATTTCTTGTCCTTATGTAAAAACTGTGCTAATATTAACTCAAGTAGCATCTTTTGTTTCTAATAAAATAAGGAGGACTAGGCATCTTTTTAGGGGTTCTCTGGGTTCCTATAATCTATTCTGTGGATTCAGGTTGTTAATTGTACCAAGACTTACTCTAAAAGTGGTTTGGCTTACAAAGATTAATATGGTACTGTTTAAAAATAAGTGAGGAGGGGCTTTCCTGGTGGCGCCGTGGTTGGGGGTCCGCTTGCCGATGCAGGGGACATGGGTTCGTGCCCCGGTCCGGGAAGATCCCACATGCCGTGGAGCGGCTGGGCCCATGAGCCATGGCCACTGAGCCTGCGCGTCCGGAGCCTGTGCTCCGCAACGGGAGAGGCCACAACAGTGAGAGGCCCGTGTACTGCAAAAAAAAAAAAAAAAAAAAAAAGTGAGGAAATCGGTGAAGATATAAGAAATAGGCCAGGTGGAAGTGATAATCAGTGAAGTTAGAAATGTGATGGCAAAAATGCATGCTGTTTAAGTCTGTACACTTGCTAGATGGGCTGAGTCTAGCTCTGAGTTCTGAAGTACCAAGCGAAAAGAAAAAGGGGAAAAAAACACCTCAGTTACATTATTTATAATAAGATGAGAACAAATCAATTGCTTAGGAGCCATTCTTGGTATTAAAACACACAATTTCTCATAGGAAGTTATTAGGAAAACATTAAGTGATATAATGAATAAAGACCTCAGCATCTTACATAATGAATAGTGGCATGGTAGTGTCTAAGAACAAGAGCTCTGGAGTCAGACTGCCTCGGTCTGCTATCAGCTACTCAGTTTCCTTATCTGTCAAATGGGGATAAAAATGGTACTTTCTACATAGGATTATTTGTGAGGGTTGAATGAATGAATGTAAAGTGGTTAGCATGGAGTCTGGCATGGGAGTTGTTATTATCTCCTGGCTTTGTTTCTTGTGACCCTCAATATAGGTCATTGGTATAACACTAATGTGCAGTTTGGTAAAATCAGTTTCACATGGGACAGAATGATCTAGTCTGACTCACTGATGTGGTTCAGTCAAAAGATATAACTTAGAATAACTAAGAAATAATTGAACTGTAGTCATCCAAAAATACTATTTCTCCTAATGAGCTTTTAATTAGTTTGGTGACAGAGTTCAAGATTAGACTTTTCTGACAAGAGCGTGGTGTGTATATTTTCTCTGATGACTAGTGCTTGGCACATAGTAGGTGTCCAGTAAACATTTATGAATGGATGGATGGGTGCATGCCCATTAAAACCAAGCCAGTATTCTCCTGCAGAGAGAGCTAAGACACGGATAGCAAAATAGAGGTGTGTTGAGGATATATACCTGATTAGGTCATACCTTCTCAATGTGGAGGTAGACTAGGGGAATATATATGCATGGGGCAACATCAGATTTGTGGTTAAATCCTGTATGAGAACTTTTTGGAAACATGTTCTGTGTGGTCCCTTTGCTGCTCATGGTAGCGAGTAGCATCTTACTACAGGGAAAGTCCTGAGTAACAGAACATTGGAATATATTCTGTGACAACGGCCCAGGTTGGATTTGGTAGGCATTTAATTGAGTTCATGTGTCTAGTCATTGGGTAAGAACAGCTGGATACAGCTGTTTTACTATGCCTATTTAGAACCTTTTAGAAAGTTTATTATTATAAGACTGGGATCCTTATAATAATTATAACTGTCAGCGCTTTACAATATAAATATAGTAGCATGTTGAATTGTTTCATGAACCAGTTAGGCATGCAGTATACTCTGAAGAATTCTTCAGAAAGATAGCAGTATTACATATTGGCTGTTTATAATTGGCTGTGTATAATGTTATACAATTTAGGAATAAAAATTACATAATGTAGTTGTGTTTAAATCAACCGGTGAAGGCAATTCTATACTGAGTAGACTACTGTATAACTGTTTTGCAGGTATGGAAGGTGAATAAGGCTCTTCTCACATTTGCAATATGCAAGTATTTTTGGAATATAGTGTACACTTTTTGAATGGCACTGAAAAAGAATACTAGGACGTTATTTTGCTGAAATTCCATCATTGTTTATTTAAAACTGTAGGAGAAGGTTCCTGTTATTTGTTAGGAAGAAGCATTTGCCTTACAGATTTTTTCCTCCCCAGCCTTTTAAGATGTAATTTACATATAATACAATTCGCCCATCTTAATGTAGAGTTTGAATTTTGTTAATTGTACACAGTAGTGTAACCACCACCACAATCAAGACATAAAAACATTCCCATCACCCTAAGTTTTCTTATGACCCTGCAGTTGACCCTGATCCCCAGCCCCAGGCAACCAGTGATCTGATTTTTATCACTGTGGCTTTATCTTATTTAGAATGTCATATAAATGGATTCCTAAGACGTGTAGTCTTTCGTCTTTGACTTTCTTCACTTAGCGTCATATTTCAGAGGTTTGTCCATGTTGTTGTGGGTTCCTTTTTATTGCCGATTATTATTCCATTGTATGGATATACCATCTGTTACGGACATTTAGGTTGTTTCCAGTTTTTGACTATTACAAATAAAGCGGCTACGAATGTTTGTGTATAGGTCTTTGGACATATGGTTTTATTTCTCTCAGTAAATACCTAGTATTGGAATAGCTGGGTTGTATGGTAGATGTATTTAATTTTTTTTTAAGAAACTGCCAAACTGTTTTCCAAAGTGATACATTCCAACTTTCAGTGTATGAGAGTTGCAACTGCTCCACAGCCTTGCTAATACTTGGTATGATCATACTTTTTCATTTTAGCCAAGTTGGTAGGTATATAGTGGTTTTAATTTGCATTTCCCTAATGACTAATGATGTTGAGCATTTTTTCATGTGCTTTTTTGCCATCTGTTTATCTTTTTTGGTGAAGTATCTTTTGCCTGTTTTTAAAATTGGGATATTGTCAAGAACTGACAGGTGGAAGACTTTATCCTATTTGCAAGCTAATAAGTTGGCCTGCCACATTTTTATGGATGCTGGCAGAAAACATGAAACTCATGAGTCAGAAAGGACTTTATTTCTCTCACAGCATATGGAGCAGCATGAGTTTCATGTTCATATCAACATGAAGCTCATGCTGCTCCCCCCCCCGCCCCGCCCTGAGTCCAGTGGGGAACGATGCAGTGGCCTCGGTGTGTACCGTGCTCACAGTGGTTTACATCACAGTTGAGGAACTCTGGGCTTTAGGAAACCCAAATATTTTATAATGAGCTGTAAGCAAACCTGCCCAGCTTCTGCCCCAGAGGGGCTGTTATCTTTATTATTCTGTATAATAAATGAACCTGCCCTCCACTCTGGTGGAAGACAGGCTCTATTTTCTAAGGCAATTTGCTGTACAGACAACCTTGAAAGATAGAACAAAAGACTGCCAGTGTGTTTGTGTATAAGATATGCAGAAACATGAGGGATCCATGGAGCGTTTTCTTCTACACTGTTTTAGCTTCTGGTGAATTTTCCCATGAGCACACTACTCCGTGACCACTCTGATTAATGTGACAAATAGGGGACTGGGACCTAATCCATTCAGTTTTTCTTACACTGGATTTAATTAAGACAACTATCAGCAGCACTCCAAGTAGCAGGATGTGGCCACCCTGCAGTGCTAAGCTTAAGCGTGCACCTACCCCGGCTAAGGTCCTGCACTCAACCAACTGAACAAATCCCTAGAAAGCCAGGTGACTTTCTCCTTTAGTTTGTGTATTGACTTTTCCACTTAGCCCTAAACATTAATCTAAGTATAGCAAGATGTTTTAGCAATTGCACAGTCTGAGCATTGGTCCACAGGGGGAAGTCTAGGGCAAGTCTAGCCTCCATAATAACCGTGGCCAGTGATTTGAGGCTGACATGAATACCTTCCGGAGCCCTAGTAGTGTCATTGATCACATTGTCTTGAGTCAGGCACAAATTTTGTACCACCTTTTTTTTTTTTTTTTGCGCGGTATGCGGGCCTCTCACTGTTGTGGCCTCTCCTGTTGCGGAGCACAGGCTCCGGATACGCAGGCTCAGCGGCCGTGGCTCACGGGCCTAGCCGCTCTGCGGCATGTGGGATCTTCTGGGACCGGGGCACGAACCCGTGTCCCCTGCATTGGCAGGCGGACTCTCAAGTCCCCACCTTTTTATTTGGATGACTCCCATTGTAGAGAAAACTGCCCGTAGGGCTTGCATAAATAAGTCAGTTATTCCTCCAGGACACTCCCCCAAGTAACCAAGGGTAGCCTCACTTTTGGCCACCCAGGCGGCATGTGGGATCTTAGCTCCCCGACCAGGGATTGAACCCGCGCCCCCTGCATTGGAAGTGCGGAGTCTTAACCACTGGACTGCCAGGGAAGTCCCAAGGGTAGGCTCATTTTGGAGAGACCTCCATGGTCATCTGAGAACTAAAGTGATCTACCAGTGGTGTTTCCCTAAACACTGGATGGTCCCTTCTTCCCACCTCAGAGTTGCAAGGCATATTTTTGAGAGGGAAGGAAGTTAGTACCTGGCTTCCATACAGGAAGTATAGTTGTTTGTGCCCCCAAAGGGGGACCTTCATCAGTCAGGGGCACAGGTTGACATTGTCACCAACGTTGTCTCCCTCTTTCCCAGCTCAGAATGATTGGGTCTAGGCCTTGTTTTTGGACTGAATGTCTGAGGGCAGCCAGTTCGGTCTGTTCTGTTTATCCTGAGCACCTGGATGCCAGCTGAACGGCAGTCAGCCACCTCGCGAACTGAGCCTCAGCTTTGGGAATGGTAGTGGGCCAACGTCTCTTGTTTTGCATGGAGCATGCAGGACGCTTGGCCATCCCCTGCTGTTTGCAAAATACTTCTCGGTAAAGTTAAGGGAGATGGTGATCCAGTTGTCAGAGCCCTCTGGCGTGGGATGGCAGATCCAGCACGTTGCAACAGTTGGGGAGAGCTGCATGAGAGCCTCTTCCTACCTGAGGAAGGCTCTAAGAGCGGTTCTGAAGAACAAAGATTTTTAATGTCCCTTCTTCCCCCATACCTCCTGGAGTCTAAGAGGTTTCTCTCCAGGTTCCAGGGTGGTGGTTCTCCCTCCACCTCCACGAAATCAGTGTATCCTATTCTAGTAGCTGTAACTCAATCCCTTTTCCAGTCATCTCCTCCCCTTACCCAGACCTTTCATCTGGAATGGTCAGGGACAAGAACATTTTATAAAACTTAAGAGACCCGTTATGTCTCCCACTTTGGCTCACAAGGGCCAATCTGATTGTACTTGGCAAGCAGTATATTCAACCAAGTGGTCATTATTCTTAGGATCTAAGATGATGTCCATTCAGTAAGAGAATCCAGATGGCTGAACTTGAACTAGGTTTGAATCTGCTAGGCCCACTTTTGACCAGGCTGTCACCTGGAAGTGGTACCAACCAGGCTGTCCCAGGGTTGCCATTAGGCAGAAGGAAAAAGATCGTGTCTGAGAATGGTCGGGACAGATCCTGAACTTCCATTTAGGTTTATGTAACTTCACACCCCATTAGGCTTGATCATTACCCAGGAGGCAGCTAAAAACAGATGATCCTTTTCCGGGTAGAGCTCAGTTTGATGACCAAACTGCCTTACTAGGATTTTTGGACAAGGAGGAAGTGAGGGAAGTAGAGTCTGAAATCTTTTTGAGTCAGTAATTGAGGAAACTATTGTAATTCTCTACAATATCAATATCTGTGGATGGCAGGGAGCTTGGAAGTTTTAACAATACCTTGACTAACAGCCAATTGAATAGCTTTTGGTGCATCATTATCAGACTGCAGATGGTCCGGAAAGCTAAACATATGACACAGCTTCGTTTCAAGAGCCATCTGGTGTGGCCAGAACCAACTGCTCAGACTGGAACAGCAACAGTGTAACCTGAAAAAGTGTCAGTAGTTGTGAGGCATCAGGGATAGCCCTGAGATGGGGTGAAAGGTCTAGTGTAGTTAGTCTGCCAGGTACAGTTGGACACAATGCCCTGTATGATTTGGCCTCATTCACCATGAAACAAACAGGCCAACTTTGGCAGGTGTCACAAGTCTGATATGCGGTAGCAACTTCTCCATCAGAAGCATAGGGTCTTTGACTTTCTGATGGTGGATGTGTCACCATGTTCAGAATAATGTTGGGCCTAGGTGGCAGTGATGGAAGTCTCGGCAGTGTAGGTTGATAAGCAACTTGATTCCAGTTGGTATCAGAGAACGGGCTTTTACCATGAGCATCTAATCAGTTATCCAGAGAGTTGAATCAATAGCTGCTCTTCATTTCCACAGTTATGGAAAGATGGGTGTCTAATCTGCCAAGACTTGCAGGTCTCCCAGACAGCTTGGCCATTGCAACAGCCCAAGAGTCAGTAAAAATACAACAAGGCTCATAGTGGAGAGTGTCATCCAGAGCGACAAAGACAGCCTTGAGTTCTGCCTTCTGAGCAGAGCAGCCATGTCCACTTTTGGTTTTGCAAAGTTGGTGCTAAGGCTGAGCATCCGCAGCAGCCCAGTGAATACCATCAGCCTTCAGCTTAGCCAGACCATCAGTGAATCAAAGACCCCATCGATCTAGTGGCTTTCTTTGGGCAGCAGCGTGGGGGAGCTACCACTTTCTCATGTAAAGCCAAGAGACCAGCTGCTTTCTTGACTGTCACTGTTTCTTTATGACCAGTGAGACTTGTTGGGCACATCTTACCTTGCTAGTCATGAAGTCTTAGTTAACACACTCCCAAACGGCAGTATCAGGCTAGAGAGCCTCCAAGTTTCCATGGATCAGGCTTCACTTTTAACAAGAGTGCAATAGCAAGCTAATCCTTTCTTGTCAAAGGGAGTGTACCTTGTAGCCATGTCGGGGAATTGGCAAGTCCAAACTCCAGGGAATACCTTGGGGTGGAGACCACCTCCCTTTGCCAGAAGCTCTAATCTGCAAAAAGCGTCAGTCTCAGAGACTTACAGCTCAAAGAGGTCGTTAGGGTTTTGGGGCCCGAAGGTAGAGACTGTGCCACAGCTTGATGGAAACTTCCAATTCAGCCTGTTGGTTGGAGCCCCACTTAAAAGATGCTGTTTTGCATATTGACTGATATAACGAAGAAAGTAGAATGCGCAGGTGAGGCACATATTGTCTCTAGTACCTAAAAAGTCCAGTAAGATGCTGGGTTTCATTTTTGGTGGGAAGAGGGAGGAGGTGAAAAAACAGGTTTTCTTTTACTGCTGCAGGGGATTGAGTGTTGTGAATCTGCCTGTCTAGTCCCAAGAAACTTTACTTGGTGAGCAGTCCTCTGAATTTTGTTGGGATTTATCAGCAACCTCTGCTGGTAGAGGTGTCATAACACTACGGTCAGGGCCTTTGAGACTGAGACTGCTGGCTTGCCAGTCAGTAGGATATCAACAGTATAGTACAAATTTTAGATATCAAAAGATAAGACACTTGTGCTAAATCCTGACCCAGCTACTGGTGGCTAACGTTAGGGGAGTTTGTTCCAGTAGCTCTTCTCTACATCTGGCTCTTCTCAATTGGGATGTTCCATATCTGGTACTTACGGGATGAGAAGTGGTAAATGCACATGCCATACCAATCCCTGCTGTGCATTCAGATGTCAAAGCAACAACAGTATGTAGAATCAGGCCCACCCACAGGGTCAGGACAGCCTCCCTTTCCTGCTGTGAACCTTGCCCAAGCCCCATCAGTTGAATGTAAGCGCCTCCTCTCTGTGGAACCAGGTGGGATGGTGAGTTGGACACCTGCTGGATAAAACAGAGCCATGGAAGTTTGAGCCTCTCCCATTCTTGAGTTTTCCTCAGCATACTTGGATGCATACATGGTGTCTTCACTGTTCACCCTTGGGAACAAGGAGACCTTGGCTCCAATCCTAATTATCTTTTCCAAGCTGTTGAGGTCAAGTTAGAGGCAACGGGAAGGTAGAAGGGGGGGGAAGTGGTATGGAGGGAGAAAGTGATTCTCTGCCAGTGAGCAAGGTACATTTTGGTTTCAAGCAGCACTGGAGCTGCATGTGGCTCAGCCAAACAAACCTCCAGTGTTTTCAGCCCACTCAAAGCCCTCTATCAGGCCGCAAAGTCATCACTACTGACACTATCAGTGTCAGTTTGGGGGACCCCTTGATTCAGTAGCCCCATCCACATTGATTTCTGGTTGGGGCCATGTCATTTATGCCTTTTAAATGACTCAGACTTGACTTCCGCAGTGGTGGCTTTTTTTCAAGAGTGTAGCTTAATCTTGGACATTTGCTGCCCCACTGTCATGATAACATCTCTTACACTTTTTCCTGGTCTAACATAAAAGGGGGCTTTTCAGCAGGCCTGACCAAAGAATTTTATATTACTTTGGATCCTTTTTTCATTCCCCAGTGACTCATCTTCATCAGCATTATAAACCCAGTTGGGCAGGAAGACTCTTGCTAGTCAATGCCTCATCGTAGGAATTTGCTTCAGAGAAGTCTCTCCAAGAGCATCCACAGCACACTTATGGCAGCCAGGACCCACTGCAAAAAAACCTCAAGCCTTTTACAGTCATCTCCAAATAGATCTCAGGTGGACATGACAAACTGCAGGAGGAGCTGAGCCCTGAGATGGCCCAGGTGTTGCAATTCTTCCTTGCTCTACAAGCATTATGTTGCCCCCTCATCTCCCATGTGGACCAGCCAAAGTTCTAATGACTCAACTGGTTTCTGCTTGTAGCAGTTGTGAATTTCCTTCCTGGCACACTTGGTTTAGGTACATGTGGCAGTAACTTGTCTATAAAGGGGCAGAACCTTCTGTCTCCACCCTCCTACTCCCTTTGAATCTTAGTGTTAATTGTTACTGTGGGCAGACTTCAGGCTGACCACCCAATTGGCAGGGAAGTCCTCCGCTGCCTCCCCCACCCCTAGCAAGTTTGCAGCAACTGGGACACCATTCCAGCAGCTGTCCTTAAACTTACTGCCCAGTACTCATCCTGTAACCACCTTCTCAGTTTTTCCTCATTAATAGGTGTCTTCGTTTCCTGGGGCTACCATAACAAAGTACCATGAACTGCATGTCTTAAAACAACACGAATGTATTCTCTCACAGTTTTCGAGGCTAGAAGTCCTAAATCAAAGTGTTGGTAGGGCCATGTTCCCTCAAAAGCCTCTAGGGGAGAATCCTTCCTTGCCCTTTCTAGTTTCTGGTAGCCCCAGGTGTTCCTTGGCTTGTGGCAGCATATCTCCAATCTCTACCTGTATCTTCACATTGCCGTCTTCCTGCAGTGTTTTCATATGGCCTTCTCTTCTTTGGGTCCACATGTCCCTCTTCTTATAAAGACTTAGTTAGAGTAGGGCCTGCTCTAATGACCTCATCTTAACTTGATTGCATCTGCGAAGACAATTCTAAATAAGGTCGCATTCACAGGTATCAGGGGTCAGGACTTCATCATATCTTTTGGGGGCACACAGTTGAACTCAGAGCAATAGGCAAATAAGTAGAGGACCATTTATTGCCCAGTTGACCATACAATTTGGTAAACAGGTTTACTGCCAGCTCTAGTAGGCTTCCTCAAATTCCATTTGCTCTGTGAGGTCTCATCCTTCCTGTTCCAGAAAGCCTTGTCTTTTTCAGCATCCTGTTCTTGGTTGCCAAACTTTGGCAAGATCTGTGAGAGATCTGAGTGTTTATCCTACTTGCAAGCCAAGAAATTATCCTGCCATGGTTTCATGGATGCTGATAGAAGATAACGGGTCTCGTAGGTCAGAAAGAAGGACTTTATTATTCTCTGCACAGCAGGCAGCATGAGTTTTCTATTTGTGCCACTTTTCCCTTCCTTAAGTCCCACAGGGGTAACATAGAGTGGCCCAGGTGAATGCTCTGCGTGTGGTCGTTTTCATCACAGCTGAAGGATCTCCAGCTTAGGAAACCAAAATCTTTTAGAATGGGCTGCAAACAAACCTGCCTGACCTTTATCCCACAGTGGGGAACATTATTATATTGGACAGTAAGTAAAGGTGTCCTCTTCTCCAGTGGCAGCCACTCTGTCTTCCCAGGCTGTTGGCTCTTCAGCAAACATCTTTGAAAACTAGTCCAGAACCAAAGCTGTCAATTCACAAGATACGCAGAAACACAAGGGACTCACGGGGAATTGTCTCCCAACAGTTGTCTTAAGCCGTTGAGTTTATTGAATTGTACGAATTCTTTTTGTATTCTCTATATAAGACCTTTGACAGATACATGTTTACAAATATTTTCTCCTGGTCTATGGTGTGCCTTTCTGTTAACTGTGTATTTCAAAGGACCAAGTTTTTAATTTTGATGAAATCCATTTTATCAATCTTGGCTGAAAGTCTCTGCTTTCTGTGTGCTATTTAAGAAATCTTTCAATGTTGCAAAGATTTTTATCCTGTTTTCTTCTAGAAGTGTAATAGTTTTAGTTCTTACATTTAAGTCTATGATTCATTTTTAATTTTTTTGTGTATAATATGAGAGTAAGGGTCAAGGTTTATTTTTCCCATATAGATACCAGTTGTTCCAACACCACTGTTTTATATTTTCTCCATTAAATTACTTTGGAACCTTTTTTCAGAAGTCAGCTGACTATATATATGTAGATCTATTTCTGGACTTTATTCTCTTCCATTAATCTCCATGTGTATTCTTTCACCAATTTCACATTGTCTTAATTTTGTAGCTTTATAGTAAGTCTTGAAATCGGGTAGTATAAGTCTTACAGTCTTGTTTTCTGCCTTTCCATACAAATTTTATTATCAGCTTATCAATTCTTCCAAAAAGCCTGGTAGGATTTTGATTGATCTTATAGATTTTTTTAATCCATACATTGTGTATTTCAGGAACAAAGAAAACTCAGCTCCACTAGAGGAAACTACCACAGGAAAAAGTGAAGCAAAAAAAAGAAAGATTGCAGAAACTTCAAATGTTATCACTGAGTCATTGCCGTCTGCAGAATCTGAACCTGTTGAAATCGAGGTGGAGATTGCTGAAGGCACAATCGAAGTGGAAGATGAAGGCATTGAAACGTTAGAGGATGTGGCTACTGCCAGGCAGTCCATAAAGTATATTCAGAGCACAGGTTCCTCTGATGATTCCGCTCTGGCATTATTGGCAGATATCACCAGCAAGTACCGTCAAGGTGATAGAAAAGGGCAGATTAAAGATGAAGATGGCTGTGCCTCTGACCCCACAAGCAAACAGGTAGAAGGTATTGAAATTGTGGAACTTCAGCTGTCACATGTGAAGGACTTGTTCCATTGTGAGAAATGTAACCGTTCATTTAAATTGTTTTACCATTTTAAGGAACACATGAAATCACACTCCACTGAGAGTTTCAAGTGTGAAATATGCAATAAAAGGTATCTTCGGGAGAGCGCATGGAAACAGCACCTCAATTGTTACCACCTTGAAGAAGGTGGAGTCAGTAAGAAGCAAAGAACTGGGAAAAAAATTCACATATGTCAGTACTGTGAGAAACAGTTTGACCACTTTGGACATTTTAAAGAGCATCTTCGAAAGCATACAGGTAATTAGCAAATACTTTATGTTAAAAGTATAGATTTTCCACATTCACTTGAAGCTAAGTGTCTAAATCCTTTTTTCTTATTTTAATTAGCACCACAGGAACCACTTCCTGTGTTCCCTAATGTGCTGGCTGAGCACACAGTGTTTTTATAATATTCATTGAAATATTTATGCTTTCAAAGCAAAATCAGTACTCACTTTGAAAGTAATTTTCATTCTTACATCTTGGCAATTTTTATAATTTAAAAAAAATACATAAAACGGTTGTGATTCTTTATTAACGGTTATAGATTATGAGATTTTAATTACAGTGAAACTTCACTGTTAACTGTTTTTACTTTCCCTGCCTTATGTTAACAGATTTCATAGATGGGTACATTTGCAAACAATCCCAAATATGTTTATACCTTTGCATACATTTGGTTATCTGTTTTGACCTGGCAGATAGGAAGGCAGTGTTTGTCCATCTCCTTCATCTCTCCAAGGGCAAACATGTCAGGACTGGTGCACAGCCAGGGAGATGAAAAGGGTAAGGTCTCTGTACTCTCCTAAGAGCCATCCCAGACGTGAGGGAGATGTCCAGGGAGTCTGCCTTAGAACCTCTGGCCCTTCTAGTTCTGCATCCATCCCTGAGCCTATTTTTCTCCCTGTCAGAGTCCCTGTCCTTGGTCCCACACCCCAAGCTTTCTCTGCTAGGTCTCCTGTGCCATACACAGGAGTTACCACCACGAATGACTTGGAATCTTGGGGAGTCCCTAAACCCACTGTGACAAAGGTGTGGGGAAAGCAGTTGCTGCAGAGTGCTAAGTGTCAGACTTCTGGACATTTGTTCCCAAGTTCTTACTCTGTGAGATGGTTAAGGCTGTTGAGACTATTAATACAGTGAATACAATATAGTTATCCCACACTATTCAGAATCTTTCTCTTTGATGCTAGAGTTTGGAGAACTTTGGATGAAATTTTTTCGTAGATCCCTTGCTGTCCAGAGTTGCTTGCTACATACTGCTTGAAACTGAGAAAACATAGATTCAAATAGTGTGGGATCCCTCACTATTCAAACCCTTGTTAGTAATACTCAGGAACTGGATAAATAAGTGAACAGCAAGGGAATCTCCTAATTTACTTAAAGGCTCACTATGAATTTAGAAGGCTTTAAGGTAACTAATTTGGGGTAACTAATAGGCATTCATGAAATCTTTGGGGAAAATGCTTTCTGGTTTTACAAACATTATATGTAAAGACCTGTTGTATATTTGGAAACTGCCTAAAGGTATAGTTTTTAGTCCTTAAAAAACAAATAAGCACCTATGTTAATGGTCTTCTGATGAACATGTTTGTGGTAACTGTGGATTAGTTTTGCAAAAGCATTGGTGTACCTGCAGCACAACTGAGTAAATAAATGTTACTTGGTGACTAGCACACTTTGATAGGAGTTTCCAGTACCCCAACAGATATCACTTCTATATTATTTCCTATCAGTGTGAAAGTAGAAACAATTGTCTCTTTTACCCAAAACACTACCTAGTGACTTACCTGTTTGAAAATAGGACAACGCAAACCATTTTGGAAGTTTTAAAATATGCTTTCCAAGCCCTGCACATTGTATTTTGGATTGAGCAGAAAAGTACAGAGCTAAATCACATTATGGTTTTTTTTTTAATTTATTTATTTTATCCATTTTTGGCTGCGTTGGGTCTTCGTTGCTGCACACGGGCTTTCTCTAGTTGTGGCGAGCGGGGGCTACTCTTTGTTGCGGTGCGCAGGCTTCTCATTGCGGTGGCTTCTCTTGTTGCAGAGCAGGGACTCTAGGCGCACGGGCTTCAGTAGTTGCAGCACAGGGGCTCAGTAGTTGTGGCTTGCAGGATCAGTAGTTGTGGTGCACGGGGTTAGTTGCTCCACAGCATGTGGCATCTTCCTGGACCAGGACTTGAACCCGTGTCCCCTGCATTGGCAGGCGGATTTTTAACCACTGCGCCACCAGGGAAGCCCCACATTATGTTTTATGTCTGTGTTTCCCTTCAAAATGATGTGAGATAACTTAAGTAACTTAGTTAAGTAGTTGTTACAAATTACAGGACCAGATGCCCTTTGAAGGAACAGTTTAGTATGTAAAGCAAACTGAACTTTTATTGTTTTTTTAACCTCGATCAATTATTGTACTAGTAATTAGTCACAAGACAGCATATGTGATCAGTGATTTAGTAAATTCAAGAGGAACATAAGTAAACAGTTTGTTTTTTTTTTAATAAATTTATTTATTTTTGGCTGTGTTGGGTCTTCGTTTCTGTGCGAGGGCTTTCTCTAGTTGGCGAGCAGGGGCCACTCTTCATCACGGTGCGCGGGCCTCTCGCTATCACGGCCTCTCTTGTTGCGGAGCACAGGCTCCAGACACGCAGGCTCAGTAGTTATGGCTCACGGGCCCAGTTGCTCTGCGGCATGTGGGATCTTCCCAGACCAGGGCTCGAACCCCTGTCCCCTGCATTGGCAGGCAGATTCTCAACCACTGCGCCACCAGGGAAGCCCCCAGTAGACAGTTTTTAATTGTGTTTGTGTTAATAAAGGGTGGATCATTTTTCACTTATAACAAACTAAGTGTAAAGATAAATGGTCCCGTTCCTGTTTCCTACTCTCAACATATACATAATACACCCCCCTCAATTTCATATTTTGTATACTTTCATTAGTTTAGTGCTTTGGTTTCTTATATGTTCTTAAAGCATGCACAGTAATCCACGCTTGATTTGCAAAATTTTGGCTGTTACTTGTCCTGAATTACTTTGTTTCCATTTGGAAAATAGTGATGATAATGCCAGCCTGCTAGGTCATGGAGATAAATTTTAGAGTCCCTGCCTTCAAGGAGTTTAAAGTTACGTTAGGGGAGACAAGCAGGCACAATCAGCTAAGTGCTGATAGAGGTAAGCACAGAGTCTTATGGGAATGCCTGCTTGTGCTGTTTATGATGAAAGAGACAAGGATGGCTTCCTAGAGGGTTTACCCTATGACTCCCAAAGGAAAAGGAGTTAGCCAGGAGATAAACGTTCCAGACAAAAGAAATTAAGTGTACACAGACATAGAGGAGAGATAAGTCACTCATTTGGAGTACTTGCTAGCAGGTTGTTGTGACTGGAGGATTGGGTCCGAATGCGAGGAGATGCAGCTAAAGAGTTTGGAGGGCTGACCATGTGGCGTGCACTTAGGCATCATGGACGATCTCCCAGTGGTTCAAGGATGAGAGAGAAAGTGATGGGAGATGAGGCTAAGATCATGTAGTTATTTTCATTTAAGTGCTGTAAATGAGTTTGGATTTTTATCTTGAAAGACTCTGGGTCACTTTAAAGAAATTTAAGCCAGGGAGTTTTCTGATTAAATTTATGCTTTAGAGAGAGAGAACTGGCAGGATAGATTGGAGTGGGTGAAGCCTACTGCATCTAATTTGAAGGCTGTTGGAGTAATCTAAACAAGGATGGGGGATTGAATAAAGGCGGTAATAGTGAAAAAGGGTTGGAGATACAACATTAAGTAGGCAGAATCAACAGGGTTTGGTGATTGGTGAGATGTAGGGGTAAAAGAGAAGGTGACTCCCAGCTTTCTGATTTGGGTGGCTACATGATTGGAAGTTTATTAATTTAGAAAGAAAAATATAGAAGGGTAAGATTTGTGGGTGGGGGGAGAGAGCCAGATATATTGACAGATACGCCTGTGGAACACCGCATGTGAAAGAATCCAAAGATGACCTGTAACCATGTTTTCAAGTAATTGTTCCCTCGTTGCCCAGAGAGGTAGTGTGGAATTGTAGGAAAAAATCTGGGTCCGGAAACCATAATTAGATTGAGGCTCCAGGTTTTTTTTGTTTTTTGTTTTTTGGGGTTTTTTTGGCCACACTGCGCAGCTCGCGGGATCTTAGTTCCCTGACCAGGGATTGAACCCTGGCCCTGGCAGTGAAATTGCCAAGTCCTAACCACTGGACTGCCAGGGAATTCCCAGGCTCCAAGTTCTGACATTTGTCAGCTTGATGAACTTTATCTTTGGGCCTCTTTCCTTGTCTGTGTAAATAAGAATAATGATGCCTACTTTACAGGGTTGTGACAAATAAGAGAAAATGATAAAAGCACTTGGAAGACTGTACTTTCTACACATCTAAAGTATAATCAATCTCTTACAATTCCTAGATTTTATTGGGCTTATTAAACTAATTTTTTAAATAGCAGAAGCTCAAAAGATGTACACTGAAAAGTGAATCTCTTTCCTACTTAAATAGATATCCCCAGAAGCAGTTACTGACATCGTTTCCTTATTTGTCCTTCCAGATATATTCTTTGCATTTTCAAGTAACCATAAACAGACACACACAGAAGTTTTGAAACAAACAGGAGCATGCAATACAGTGTTACGCCATTTAATTTATCTTGAACTCTTTTTAATGTGTGAAACATTCATGAATCTACTTAATTTTTTTCACTGTGGCTGCATGGTATTTCAGTGTTTGGGTATGCCATAATTTACTTACCCCTGTGGATACACTTTTAGGTTGTTGCTAGTCTTTTACTATTACACACTGTGCTGCAATAAACACACCTGTACATAATCTTTGTGTACATGTTCAAATAACTTAATTTTTTACAGCAGAATTGCCAAGTCACAGAATATGTGCATTGTAAATCTTGGCAAATATTATCAAATTGCCCTTTAAAGAGGTTATGACAGTTTTCATCTGTAGGCTTCATTTATAGTAAAAAATTATACACTATTAAAACTATTCTAGTTAGCAGTATCTCCCAACATTTGGGGAGTTGTAAAGGAGTTTCTATACCAACAACAATTCTAGGTGATTAGGTCTTCTCTCTCAAATTAATTTTTTCATCTCATGAAAATTATATAAAAAATAAGCTATAATTGTTTTGTCAGGGATAAAGCACAGCTCAGAGTTACTTGACTCTGTCTGTTCCACGTGAGTATGAGGGTCATGTCTAGGACCAGATCATCACTGAGGTTCCACCTCTGAAATCTTAGTCCTGTTCTCTACAAGCATCATCCTGTCTCTTGAATTCTCACTGCTTTCCTTACTTTGACTGTGGGAGTCTACCTCATTTAGCCTTCCTGTCTTTCCATACCCCTTTCCACCTAGTTTATTGCCCCATTTCTGACGTTATCTTGTCCTCATTGTATATATCTTGAGTCACTTTTTCTTGTACTCTAAGCATATTCCCTTTGGCTTCCCCCCCCATTCAGTATTTTTATTTAATTTTTTAGCGGACAATTTACATACCTCCCCCCCCTTCCTTAAGTTAGTGTGACAATTTTCCATAATAAACTACTTAAAGAGAAGCTTTGGTCAAGAATGGAATGAGGGCTTCCCTGGTGGCGCAGTGGTTGAGAGTCCGCCTGCCGATGCAGGGGACATGGGTTCGTGCCCCGGTCCGGGAAAATCCCACATGCCGCGGAGCAGCTGGGCCCGTGAGCCATGGCTGCTGAGCCTGCGCGTCCGGAGCCTGTGCTCCGCAACGGGAGAGGCCACAACAGTGAGAGGCCCGCCTACCGCAAAAAAAAAAAAAAAAAAAAGAATGGAATGAAATAGCAAAACAAAACCCAAATCACTGCTGCCTTTAAAAAACCAACGCTTTCACCAATTATCCTCAAACAAAACACACAACAAGGTTTGCGCCATGTGTGTCTTCAGTGTTTCCTGGCGGCCGGCTCTCCTACCCATGATGCAAATGGCGCAGCTGCCCGGCGCAGCCTGTCCGTCCTCATGCTGGATCTGGGAGGCTCGCTCAGCTTCACATTATCCGAAGGCCCTGGATAGAAGACTCTAAGGTCTTGACATCCCAAATGGTCATGGCTCCATCGATGCCAGTAGTGCAAAATTTGCGACAATCTTGCTTGTCCACCTCATAAATAGACACTTGAGTGATGCTGTTCTGGTGCAGCGTCTCCAGGGCCGTGTTGCGGTCCTCGGTTTTGGCCCGCCTGCCAATGTTGCGGAAGCGCTCCATGGCCGACATGTTGCGTTGGATGCTCTGTTTCGGGATGTCTAGCTTGGAGACGAAGGTCAAGCAGCCGCGGTCGGCGCAGCTAAAGAGCATGGGGCAGCAGTCACGGCCGGCGGCCACGACGCTGTTTTCCGAGACGAAGCGCACACTCAGGAGGGGCAGGAACTCTGTCTTCAGAGTTGAGACCTGCACACTTTTGAGGCATCAGCAACGGACACGGTGCTGTCGTGGCTGACCCAGGCCAGGCGGCTCCCGCTGGCGGAGAAGCTGACCCCGTGCACCCAGCCGCCAGTGCCACTGCCACCAAACTCTGACATCAGCTGACCAAAAGGCATCTTGCTGCCCCAGGACGTACTGGCTGGCTTCTCATCCACTTCTTTAATGTAGGCAAAAAACACTCTGCCTTTGAAATCACACGATCCTGCTGCCAGCAAGACGTTGTTGGGATGCCAATCCAAGCTGAGGACCATGGAGCGAATGGGTTTTTTACTGTGCTTGCTTACCCACCGGTCATTTTCGGACTCAAAGTAACAAACAGAAATGAGTCGTGCTCCGCTGCCCACAGCAAATTTGTTCTGTAGCGGGGACCACTTGACAAAAGTGGCTGCACGGTTAATTCTCAGGATCACCAAGGGTCGGCTTCCAGACACCATCTTTCTGATTCCACACGTAGGCATTGCGGTCAGGCCCACAAGTGACGACGCGGTCACTCTTGGGAGCCCAGTCGATACCTGTGATGTGTCTGCTGTGCTCCTTGAGTTCATGAGCTTTCACCCACTGGCTCCCGTTCTTCTCATAGATGTGGACTTAGTGGTTTTTGGGGCTAAGGGCAATCTGGGTACGATCCCTGTTCCAGGCATGACAGGTGATTGGCTCTAGTAAAAAACTGACGCAGGGACATTATTCTTAGTGCCTTCAAAGGACAGAAAGCTGGGGGTCGGGGCCGTCCGAACGGGCTCGGAGCGTTGAATTCGCTGACTCTGGTCAGTTAACGCGAACAGGCTCCAGCAGGTGCGGGCGGAGGACTGAGGCCCTGCTCCCTTTGGCTTTTGAACCCTACATCCTGGAACTAATTATTGCAGTCATTTACTTCTGCTCCCTGCTGAGCACTGCTGGAAAAAATTCTTATCAGACCTTAAGTTAGGCCTTTTCGTGTCTGATTTATATCTTTCCTTTCCTAATTGGCATTCTAGACCTTCAGTGCAGCACTCAAGACCTCTGCCCACACCCCACCCCAGCAGGTGACATGTTTGTCTGACTTCCTACCCCCAACCTAGCTGTGTTGTAAACTATGTGGTTCCTCGTTGTCTCCTTCTGTTTTATTACAGAGAAAGATATTTCCCTTTTCTTCAAGGCCAATCCTGAATCCCACACCTTGATGTCTCCTCCAAGACCATGTTTCATCTGTCATTCCTACTACTCTCTCCTTCTCCTTCAGCAAATAAGTAATGACTCTCTTCTGGCTTAGAGAACCTCTTATTGACATGTCCCCTTCTAGCCATGTCTCCTCTTTACTTCCAAGCCTTCTTGAAAGAATTTCTGTACTGACAGTTTCCATTAACTTGCCTCACTCATGCTCCCTTATCCCACTGTAGTGTGGCTTCTGATTCCACCATACCACTCACAGTGTTCTTGCTAGAGTTATTCCAATCCCCTGTTGTTATCCTACCTGATCTTTCTGTTCACTTAGGCGCTGTTTATTACCTCATCTTCCTGAAATTTCTTTCTTAATTTTCCTCAGTGTTCTTTCCTTCTACTTTTGGCTATTCTTTTTGTTTTCTTTGCTTGCTTCGTCTACCTGCTGTTTTAACTGGATGTTTTATTGGATTCTGTATCTGTATGTCAGTCCACCCTCTGTTTAGCTCCAGATTTGTCTATGTAACTGTCTACCAGATTTTCCACTTTGCTTTGAGTACCTCAGACTCACTGACTCAAAAATGAATTTATAATCTTCCCTAGCACATCCCACTCCAAACCTACTGGGACTTCTCTGTTCTTTATTCTGGTTGGTATTCTAAGCCAGAGATCTGGGAGTCAGTATGACACCTCCCTCCTTACCCCTCACCTGCCATGCTGTTTTACACTTCTGTGCCTCTGCCTAGAATAACCTACTTCTTTCCTGTCCTTCGCTCATTCCATTCCAGGCAGAATTCATCACTCTCCTCCTCTGTACTGCTGCAGTCCCATTTCCCATTGCCGTCTTCTCTGTAACAGGCCTTCTGTGGTGCATTGCATTTGTTTATGTTCATGTATTTCACCTTCCTGAAATACTCTGGCCTATGATATGAAGTTTTTAAAAACAAGGACAGTTTATCTTCATTACCTGGCACGTGGCCTGGCAACACAATAATTGCTCAAAAAATGCTTGTGGAATGGAGAGGGGTGCATGTCCCCAAAAAGGAAATTGACCTTGATTTTTATCTAAGGGAAAATATACAATTTTTTAAGAAATGCAAAAACATGGAACAATATTCAGATCCAAATTTTATTTCTTTGCCAGAGCACAGATATAATCACAAGAATCATTAAAAACTTACTATTTCCACCTCTTAGAATAGTCTTTTGGATGTGGTGGAAACATCTGAGTTATAAATTCTGATCCTTCTTTCAAGAAGGTGCTATTAGAATTAACCAAAAAGAAAAAACTTTTTGCATTTTCTGTTTTTCTTAATTTGTCAATATGATTTTTTTTCTATTCTAACAGGTGAAAAACCTTTTGAATGTCCAAATTGTCATGAACGATTTGCTAGAAATAGCACCCTCAAATGTCACCTGACTGCATGCCAAACTGGAGTGGGGGCAAAAAAGGGAAGAAAGAAGCTTTATGAATGTCAGGTATGTGTGGGTGTATTCCGTCCTTAGCAAAGGAGTCTGCGTTTGAAATCATTAGAGGTGAAGGGTGACAGACCTAGAGCAAAGGTATAGAGCTGACAACTTTAGAAAGAAATGAGAGTAAAGAACATCATTGTCCTGCTTTCATAAGGGGGAATAGTAATAGTAGTAGTTGTTGTTTTTATCCAACCCTAGATGATACCAATGTCAATAAAACTACGTCCTAAGTAACATAGTCTGAGACTATGGTTATTCTTAACCATAGAACAATCATTAGAATTCAGGAGTGGGGTGGAGGAGGCAGACCAGCTATAATTGGCGGCTCTTCCACGATTAGTGTGTATTTATCCCACATGGTGAAATTGTTCTTAATGTTGATATCACGGAAGAAATTATAATAGTGTTACTTTATAGTCCTTTAATATAGGCAATATTAAAATGTTTCCCCAAAAGGATTTAAGTTGTTAGCTAATCAGGTAAAAGATCAAATAAACAAAAGAATTATGAAATTCCCTTAGACTATGTTACACATGTCATATTTATAACATTTTCAGAAAAATCTTCAACTTTTTTCTTATAGAGAATAAATGCATCCATATTTCCTTCAGTTTGAATATAAGTGTTAACACCAAATGTTTGGTTATTTCAGGTCTGTAATAGTGTGTTTAACAGCTGGGACCAGTTCAAAGATCACTTGGTAATACACACTGGAGATAAACCCAACCATTGTACTTTGTGTGACTTGTGGTTTATGCAAGGAAATGAATTAAGGAGGCATCTCAGTGATGCTCATAATATTTCAGAGCGTCTAGTAACTGAAGAAGTTCTTTCAGTAGAAACACGTGTGCAAACTGAACCTGTGACATCAATGACTATTATAGAACAAGTTGGGAAGGTGCACGTGTTACCATTGCTTCAGGTTCAAGTGGATTCGGCACAAGTGACTGTGGAACAGGTCCACCCAGATCTGCTCCAGGACAGCCAAGTGCACGATTCACATATGAACGAGCTTCCAGAACAGGTCCAGGTAAGTTATCTAGAAGTGGGTCGAATTCAGACTGAAGAAGGTACCGAAGTACATGTAGAGGAGCTGCACGTTGAACGGGTAAATCAGATGCCAATGGAAGTACAAACTGAGCTTCTAGAAGCAGACTTGGATCAAGTGACCCCTGAAATCATGAACCAAGAGGAGAGAGAGACTACCCAAGCAGATGCTGCTGAGGCGGCCAGAGAAGATCACGAAGATGCTGAGGGTTTAGAGACCAAATCAACAGTGGATTCCCAAGCTGAAAAGTCAGAAAATGAGAACAGAACACCTATGCCAGTTTTAGAATGAAATAACAAATGAATATATTTTTAAATTTATGTGTTGAGTTTTTGAACTGATGATGGGCAGTGTGACTGTCCTTAAGCTAACAGACATGTGGACCAAAGTTAAGCTCTTTCCTGTTGTGTTGAACTGTTTCTATTGAAACAAACTGATTTTCCCCCACTTGATGCCACAGAGGAGGGATCTTTCCCATAAGTGAATGGGAAGCTTTGAGAAGTATATTTCTGGAAAACTGAAATGGATTATATTCTTATTATATAGTTGGGTACGAATGTATCTATTTTCATTGTGGTAAGGGTTCTCCCTTCTCTCTTTGCCCAGTCATGTCCTTCCTCAAGTTTTTTTTCCCCCATATTGTAAAATCAAACATAAAATCATTAGAATACAAGTTTATGTATTCTAATGCATGTTAGAATATTTGAATATATAGGAAACACAAGGCTGCATGAAGAAAAGTGCATTGTTACTGTGCAGTTAAATTTTGGCTTCTGGCTTTCTTTAGCTTGAACAACACTCTTGTCTACCCTGACAGTCACAGATGTCATCTCTGCAACAGAAACGGTGGTGGTGGCGGCAAATTTCTAGAATGTTTAAAAACCAACCACACCCATGTGCCTTTTCAAATTCAACTAAACTTCTGTAAAGCGCCTCTGGGTCTTTCAGAGTTTGTGTTGCAAGGAGCAATGTAGGTCATGCTATAGCACTCGGTATTTTCCTTACAGTGACAGCTACCGGTTCTTTTTCACTTCAGTTAGATTGAGAAATTTCATTCAGTGGCGGCTGAAGGGCCATTTTCAATTGGGAAAATTCACTTATATCTGTGGTAAACTTTATTTTGATGAAAAGTTGCACTAGTATTTTACCACCAGATGAAAAAAAAGATGAGCATCACTTAAAAATTAATGTATTTAAAAGTACAGAGAAAAAACATGTATATAATATATTAGGCTTTGTTTTGAATGAATCTTTTTCCCCAATCCTTAATGTAAAGATCTTGTGCTATAACTTTTAAAGCCATACAAATAAGAGTGCTAAACTGTGGACTTAAAAGTAGGTGTGTAAATATTTTTAATCAGTATTACTTGGAAAATAAAATATAACAACCACATACACCAATATGCTATTTTCTTTACCTGTTAAATATTGGGAGATATTTACATTTTTAAAGTAAACTTTAAAATTATGTGTTCATGACTCTTTTTTCACCTTACCAGTGTGGAAGTTGGTTCGTGGTCAGAGATGTCTTCTCATCTGTATTAACATGACTGATAACACGAATTGAGATATAAAATTCTCAGTAAACATCTCCAGTCCCCAAAAATCAGTTCAAAAGAAAGGAAGGAGGAAGAGGTTGATATTTGCTCTTCTGTATGGTGGAGCACAATAGCCAATGGGATTTTAGTACAGCCTATTTTAAAAATACTTTCTCCACTTACTAGTGTGTTAAATTTAAAAGATCAATTCAACATGACTTTTAGTAATGCTAATGTTAAATGGTATCACATTTATGAAATTACTGAAGAGGATGGCTTCACACAACTGGAGAAGTCATGGATTTAAAGATAATAGGAATTAGAAGGTGGTTTTTATTTTAGGATCAAAGTGTATGAACATTTCCAAGTCTGTTCTCTTTGGCAGTTGGGTATCTGCTACAAAGCTTATATTTTTATTTATATATATATATTTTTTTCTTTTTTTGAAGTCAGAAAATACTAATGATAGAATTATATCATATTGAATTTTTCAGTTTGCCTTAAGATGTCCACGTTCCTGAGTTAGTTGTAGTTTAAAGAAATGTTTACATTCCTGACATAACAGTGGTCTCAAGTATATAAATTATTAGTTAGTATCTAGTGAATTTTGAACGCTGAAAATAGCTCATGCTGTGCCCTTAAGCCAAGGTATGAAACAAGGTTTATTTTTAAACATAATCTTTCTAGAGCCCTGACCACAAGGTAGAGATCAGGGACAAAGGCACAGCAAAGCATTAAAATTATCATTTGAGTTTTTAGGTTTGGCAAGGCCTTTCAGAACAGGTTTGAGGGACAGGTATAGTTCACTTTACTTTTCCCAAAAGTGAAGGCTGTATCAGCGTGCTCCAAATGCCAGTAAATTTGATTGCAGAAGAGAGAAAGCTACCCACTGGTGGTAAACCTTAGGTTGACTAGGACTTGGCAGTTCATAAAGCATTTTACAGTAACAGCTATTAAAAACCATGATGTATATTGAAGTACTGAACTGGGTATTTTGTTCCTCTCACTTTACTCCTACTGGAGTTTTTAGCTAGGTCTACAGTGTGACACCTGGGCAGTAGTGCCAGACATTGGTCATCATAGGAATCCCAAGAGCACTGGAGAATGATAGGAGAGCCTCTTCTATCTCCCCTACTCCACTGTTCAACAGCAGTTCTTTGATTATCTGACACCAACTGGGTTTCCTTCAATTCTGACAGTACCAAGAGTTAACGTAGATTCCAGAAGTTAGAAGTACCACAAGATTGCCCCCACTTCAGACACCAGCCGACAATAGAGTCCCCAGGGTACCCACACTTCTGCCTGGCCAACTACAAATTAGGTGTTCCCACCCCTTCCCAGGTTCAATAATGTGCTAGAATGACCCAGAATTCAGGAAAGCACTGTACTTAGGAGTGTGGTTTTGTTATAAAGGATACAAACCAGGAACAGATGGGAGGAAGGACATGCATAGGGCAAAGTGGGGGGAGAAGTGTACAGCACTTCCCTGTCCTGTCCTGGTGCTGCACCCTCCCAGCACATGGGTGTGTTTACCCAGATGCTCCTTTAACATTGTTTACTTAAGTTTCATTACCTAGACATGATTAAGTTATTGGCCATTGATTATTGAACTCTCTCCAGCCCCTCCTACTTCCCTGGAGATCTTGGGGGTGAGGCTGATAGTTCTAGCCCTCTGATTCATATGGTTGATTCCTCTGGTGACCAGAGCCTAAAGTCACCTCATTACATAAACTCAGGTATGGGCTTGTTAGGAATAACAAAAGACGTAACTCAGGAAATTGCCAGGGTTCTAGGAGCTTAGTGCCAGGAACCAGGGACAAAGACTGAATACGTACTTTTTTATTATACCGTATGTATCATCTGAGATTCAAAGGAAAACTAACTGAACCCTCATGTCAATACATTTAAAATCTAGAAATCTTTTGGATATGTACAAAAACAGAAGGATCTTACAGTCTTACCATTTAAAAAGGCTGCCATCCTCATCCTACTATTGAAAGTAGAAATATTTTCATGGAAAGGTAAGTGCTTCTCCAACTACATTCAGTTTTGAAGTAATATTTCAAGATTGAAGAAGTCCGTGAGAGTCTTCTAATTACCCACTTTATACTCTGAATAAGCAAACAGTATTGACTGAGGCCTAGATGTAGATAAAGTGTCAACCAGTAAATCAAGTGGATTTTAATGCACATCTTCAACATGGGTTGATTGTTCTAAACGAACAAATGAACAATTAAAGACCAAACAAATGGTCTTTAAAGTGTTCACATGGAAACAGTTTTATAACTGTCATGTAAAATTACAAGTAAATGACCTCTTAAAAGTTTAGCCTGATTTTGTTGGAGGTAACATAATAGCTTTGAATTTATTAACACTAACCACTGTGTTTGTTGTATCAGGAGAGAGAAACCTAAGCTGAATGTTTTTCATGTGTAATGTGCTGAGCTGTGCCATGGCTCTTAAAGAATTTGTCATAAACGATTCAAGTGAGAAGCAGAAGGAATTAAAACTATCACCACCAATTACTGAGATCCATTATATTGGGAGGCCTAGAAGTGTATTGCTTTAAAACCATAAATGTAGAGGCTGTCATTATCATAAATGTATGCTGAATTTACAGAATATCTTAAAACTACTACATGTTCTATAAATGTTACTTCATTAATTCTGTTGACATGGTACGTAGGAAGGCAGCATGTGAATTCATAATTTTTTTCTCCTCAACTTTCCCACAACCTAATACGACACTAAATATGACACATACAACTGAAGTGATGCCCACCTTGATATTTGTACCAAAATACAGCCTAGGAGAGAAAAATCTTGTAACAATAGCGTCATTTATGAATCACTTATTATATGCCAAGCACTTTACATTTAATCATCTCAACGACCTCATGAGGTAATTAACATTATTAGCTATCATTTTACAAATAGAGGAAATAAGAGGAGGAGATGAGAAATACCTGGTAGAAAGTGGAGCCAATATTTGAAACCAGGGAGTTAGACTCCACAGACTACACCCTTGATCACTAAAATACAGTTACCTCTGTATGAGATCTGTTTGTGGCTGACGATATTGGATTGCACAGAGCATAAGTCAAACACCCATTTTCCTTTTGTAATTTACATCAGCCCTTGATGGGGTTGGGGTGGGGGAACAGGAGATGGGAAAAGGTGGCAAAACACATGGAGCAAATTGCCTTTTGGTAGCTCCTTGCCAGTCTCCTTGCCTTGAGACCACACCATCTAGGCAATGGTTCTGCAACAACAGCGTGCATCAGCATTTTGTTAAAACGCACAATTCGATTGGTCTGGGTAAGGACCCAAGAATTTGCATTCCTAACCTTCCCAGGTAATACACTGGGTTTAGTCCTGGAACCACACCTGGAGAATGGCTGACACAGAGTACTTAAAGGAAGCACAAATGACTAGCCAGTGGCACTAACTTGTTTTGAGGGTCTCTTCTTTTTTTGTAGCGTAGTCAGGTGCTACTCAAAATATCTTGTTACTTGTTGTTCATGTTTACTATTCACGTAATGGACTGGACTAAGACAACAGTCTTGGATTTTTTTGTTTCAAGAGCGTTCTGCGTATTCTCAGTAATGAATTACCTTTATAATGTTTCTGAAATGAAAATGCCACAAAGACATGAAATGTTAGAGAATAAGAAATTAGAAACTGGAAAATCACAATAATTGAATAATTTTGCTTCCACTGGGTAACTCAAATATACTTCAGAGACAAAACAATAGCTAATTATCTGCTGAGGAGCAAATGTCAATGTATGAATTCACCTAAGAAGAGCTAGATCATTAACTGGTTGGGAGTTTGGTAGACCACCCATATTAGAGCAGTAACTGTGTCCTCTGAAATAATAGTTATCAATTAGATACAGCTATGAAACACTATGGAGGGAATAATAGGGGTTCAGAACCCTAGTCCGGTTGAAATGGTGCTTATGAAAAACTAAAGACAAAAATCAAACAAAAGTAACTATTTGATTCTGACAACTTTTCATGAGATAATTTCACTACAGGATCAATGGGCCCAAAGCCTTCATCTGTTCACTGTCCAACTGTAAATAATACCCAAGTGCTGATTATAAGAAAATATCGCACTTATTGCTATACTTGGCTACATAGTCAAAATTTTGGAGTATAGTTGCTACTATAGGGAATCTCAACAACTCAAATTTTTTAATGAAAATTACTTTTATAATGAAAACTTTTTATATGAAAATATCTCAAGATCACAATTAGGGGTTTTTTCTCTCCCCCCTCCCTCCCACCTCTCTCTCTTTTCTCTGTTGTACTTTACCTTTAGAAAGAAAGCTCAATATTGAACATTAATGACTAAATGATGAGGCAGGGAAGTCTAAAGTGAATTAAAGTATGCAGTATATCAATAGAATTTAAGCTGACCGGCAGAAGGAGTAGTGGCACCTCACTCAGCTGCTGAAATTTACAACCTTTTTTTCTACTTTGTTGTTGTTGTTAACTTATACTTGCTCAAGTAGAAGATTCACCTATATTAGAAAAATAAGTTAAAAACTACTCCAAGACCCATTAATCAGAAATAACTATTGTTAACATTACATGAATATCTGTCCATATACATATGCACAAGAGAGAGAGAACTTTTAAAAACAGAATTGCCCTGCTAGTTTTAATTCTTTTGGTTTAATTTTGCTCGAATATAACAGAAATAAGAAGGGAAGCAGGATACATGGATAAACCTCAGATAAATGTTTCTTTACTACTAGTCCTTTAAAGGTTCCTATAAAATTAAGGAAAAAGGGATTTTAATAAATACTAATTGTCAGTGATTCAATTTGATTTGCTAATTATATTTGCATTGTCAAGGCTTATAAAGTCAGTGTGCAGATTAAACAGCTGATTAATTACAGCACAGAGAGAATTTGTGAAATAGAAGACAGAGCTGAAGAAATTACCCAGAATCTGAAAGAAGGTAAAAATCTGGAAAATATGAAAAAAGGCATGAGCTAGAATGAGGGGGTCTGACACACATAATGTTCAACTGGAAAACCTGAAAGGAAGATAAACATGGGACAGGGATCATATTCAAAGAGATATTGTCTGAGAATGTTTCTGAAGTGTCTGTAAGACATGAAGTCTCAGACTCGGGTAGCACACAGAACCTTAACAGCATAAATAAAACAAATTTTCCTGGAACAGGATATACCTTTTGAGTTACAGGTTCAACTCTACAGCAATATGCAGTCTTAGAAAACTTTTGCTCTGTGTCGGCTCCCAAGATATGTCAAATATCCCTACCAGGAGAGAGGAAGGAGAGTGGAGGTAGGAAAACCCCATGAATAGCCCAGGTTCCCATTCAACAGGGATGCTATGTATCAGGTAACTTAATGACCAGAAAATAAGAGTAGAATGTCCCTATATGCCCTAGAACAGCACTAAAGGTGGAAAGGTCCCTCAAAACCTGAAATAAAAATAATAGCTACCATTTATTAGGCATTTATTAGACATTTGGGCCCCAGCTACTTAGAGACTGTGATGAAAGGAGTAGACAGATACATTGTCAGTGGGGGATCCTCCTGACTACCACCTGAGCCCATGGACTCCAGATTAAGAAAACCTAGTTTACTGTTTTCCAGAAACGTTGTCTCAATTCTCACAACTCCCAGATTACAGGTGAGGAAACAGACTAGGTGCTTGAAACCAGAGTGTCATATAAGTAGTAAGTAACAGAGCTACGAGTCAAGGTGTAGCTTTATGACTCAAGAATCTAAACTTTTAGCCACTGTCAATGTTACTCAAAGTATAGAACAAGGACCTCCTGCATTAGAGTCAGTTGTTCCTAAGAATGTTTTTGACTTCTTTTCCGCTAACACAAGGGAGCAGGGTTTAGCAAACTAAATTTTAATGAGCTCTGCAATAATATGAAACTGTCTATACTGTCTTTACAGGTCTTACAGTTTCATCAATTCTTTTGGAAAATAATATTTTTCTGACATTAAAATTTTTCTCTGACATATACACCCATTGTAGAAAATGCAAACAACACTGGAAAGTATTAAGATCGTTTAAATCACCTGAGATTCTGCCACATAACCAAAAACATTTCCAATGTCCGGTGTAGTTCCTTCTAGTTATATATATCACAGATTTCTGTCATTCTGTTTTGCAACTTTTGCTTTCACTTAACATGTTGAAAATATTTCCCCATACTATTCAAAACAAGACATTTTAACCTCTATATATTACTGTTACATTGTAATCAACCTATTGTTGAATGGCCCTTTCTAGGAGAAAAACAACACGTTTTTCAAATGAAGGGAATTGAACCATGAGGTCAGCCCTGTATGGCTGGGTATCCCGGGACTCCCAAGGGAAGGGAAGGCATGAAGGAAGGGTTTATGATTTGAAAGGGAGCAGGCCCTAGCAGCATGTCTGCAAGAGAAATTGGGGTATAGGGGGCTCCTGGAATGGAGTCTGGCCAATGGACTTTAAGAGAAGTGGTTTCTGATGCTGAGTTTTAAGTTTTCCTTTTCTATGATAGCCTAAAGTTTTCAGTAACCTCTTAATTCTCTAGAATCGCGCATCGGCTTCGCCCTCTGGTGCTGTACGGGTCCGTACATGGTGGGAGGGCCTATGACAGAGTACATGTCAGGTTGGGAGTTTGAGGCTCTTGGTATCTAGGCAGTTTCTTTATGAAATCCTGCTCTGTGTATTGTCATGTTGTAGGATTCAAGGAGTATTTTATATTTTAAAAATATGCAATGATTTATCCTGTATTTTATTGTTTTAGAGAGACTGACGGCATGTATTAAGATTACTCCTTTTAAAAAAAGTCCTTTTGTCTTTTGAGGAGAAGTCCTCCCTTTAAAGTCACACTTTTCTCACAGAGAACCTTTATCCTACACAGGTAGATGACCACTCTTACAAAACAAGGAAGCAATTATTCTAGGTTCTCTTGGTTTTCCTGCCAATCTCAATGGTCAGTCTGTGGAGCTGTCCAAGGTTTTATTTCTTGTCTTTCCTGTTCTGGCCCCTTTAATCATCATACAAAGAGGCAGAAGAGGGTAGTAAGGAAGAGCTGCAGACTCGTGTGACCTTGAGCAAGTCAAATAACGTTTCTGGGCCTCAGTTTCCTCATCTATCAAAACAGGGATGGTAATAAGAGCACCTAACTAAAAAGGTTATTGTGAGGATTTAATCGGTTACTCTTTGTGAAAGTGTCACAGTTCCTGGCAAGTAGTGAAAAAAGGAATCTTTGGATACCCTAATTTCTACCATAAAAGGGTTTTAAACTTAGGTTATTTTTCTCCTCAGCTCTTTCGATTTTGTAAATACACCCTGGTAATCATGAATTGAGCATGCCGCAACAGGAGGAGGAGGAAAGAGTGTTCACTGAGCTGTGACTTAGGGCTCCTAATCATGGCTCTGCCATTAACTAGCTGTGTGGCCCTTGTTAAGTTAATTGACCTCTCCGACTTCGATTTCCTCCTCTGTAAAATGAAGGACTTGAACTTCAATAAATCAACTCTATGCTTCAGTATTCGGTGAATCGCATTCCCTCCTTGTTTGTAGACTGGAAAAATATTTGGCACCTATCATTAGCCAGAGAGTCATAGCTGCGGAGTAGACAGGAAGTTAGGGGTCCACTGCCTAAGTGGCACCAAAGGAACAGGGCCTAATATATGCAAGGACTCCACGCTGAGGGTGGCATTAGCGCTTATTTCTGCAGAGCCTAAACCCTGCCAGACTCACCTGAAGGAGCCGTCACTCTGGTTTGCTAGAAAACCCCGTTCTGTTAGGAAGATTACTGGGTCGCTGTCTCCCAAGGACACGGAAACCTTTTTTATCCAGAGGCTGGAGCGGCTCAGTACGAAGCGTGAGTTGGGAGCTGTGTCAACCCTCTTTCGGCTGTGTGGCCACTTCGCATCCGTGCTCTAGGTGGCGTCCTCTCTGCGGCAGGGCCAAACCCCCTCCTCGAGTGTCTGCGACGGGTGTCCCCGCGCCGCGCGCCCCACTCCCTCCAGCCCCTCCCGCCTGGCTGCCATAGAAACCGACCTACGAAGTCCAGGCCCGCGTCCCGGTACCCCGCGGGCCTCCCCTTCCCCACCTCCGGCGGGCCAGCCCCCCGCTCCGGATTGGTCCTTCGGGAAACGCTGCGGGGCGACTGGGTCCCCTCGGAGGAGCCCGGGCCGGGCTGGTGGGCGGGGTTTGCCGCGGCCGCCGTCCGTCAGGTCGGCCACCCCTGACAGCTCCGGGAGCCTACAGCGCGGCCGCGGCGCCCCGACACACACGCACCGCCCGCGCCCGCGCCAACCACCGGGAGCGCCTGGCCGGGCGCCGCGCAGCCGACTCCGCGAGAGGAGCTCGCCACCAAGGTAAGCGAGGGCTGCGGGGCTCGCAGCCAGCACCCCACCCGGCAGCCCCTTCCTCCGCCAGGCTGCCGACCTGGGTGCTGAGGAGGGACGCCTCTCCTCCCCGTGACCCGAGGGGAAAGAAAGACACAGCTCCTGGCGGGGGTGGGCGACTTGGGGTTAGGAGAAGGTTAGGTGCTTTTTAGGGGCTCCCCCTCCCAGGCCCAGCGCTCCTGGGAGGAAAGCGCGTTGGAGGCGGAGACCGGGGTGTGCCGGCGCATGGGGCCCGTGCCCGGGGGCGTGCGCCCGGGGTGCGTGTGCGCCTGTGTCCCGGAGTCCCGGCTTGGTGCGGGCACCCGTGTCTGGGGGCGCGCCCTGAGCCTCGCCCCGCGCACACCAGCTGCGCGCCACCAGCGCTCCCGGGCGCAAGCCCAGAGCTCGAGAGTTTGTATCGAGGGCCGGGGACCTGCGTGACCCCGGCTGGCAGTGGGCAGTGGAGGGAACTGACAGTGAACGGCTGTGGCCCAGAGGAAGGAACCCTCCACCACCACCCACGCCACGACGCGCCCTAAAGAAAAACGCTCCTTTTGGAAGACTGTACAAGTAAGGAAGAACCTGTCTCCTCTTCCCTGAGGTCCCTTCAGGAATATTAGGAGCTCGAGGATTGGGCGATGCGACCCGGAGAGGATCGCAACAGGGTCTTTAAAATGCCGTCTCCGATCAGCTTTGTGTGCCTCACACAATACCGGAGCGGATGGAGAGGTCCAGGCAACAGATAAAGGTGCTCCTAGCCCTAATAAGGGTAGCGGAGGTTCAGCCCTCTGCACTTTTTTTCTTCCTTTCTCTCTCTCCCTCCTCCGCCGTCCCTCCCGGCCTGTCTCCTCAACCCCTCCCCGTTTTCGTCCTCCCGACTTTATTAGACAAGAGGGCTCTCTGTTAGACCCACCCTCCCCCACCCCATTCCTCACCCCGTTTCAAACCGAGAGCGAAGGAACCACATTCTAAGCTCTCACCCGTGCAATTTCAGACAAGTTTGGAAGTTAAACAAATCGCCTTTGCACTCGAGGCCGCGGGAATCCAAAAGGGAAACAAACAAAACCAGACCGAAAAATCGATTCCAAGTTAAGTCAAGATTGCAAAGGGGAATCTAAAACGAGTATTTGTTCATGGCGATAGGATTTTTTAATGTTTGAAAAATATGTATCACTCAAGTTTGCATCATCAGTATTCAATTTGATTCACAGAAGAGCTTCAAAAGATGGTTTCTGTTAGTGTTGCAAAAGCACTTCTAATTTTGGTTGCCATGGTAACTGAAGAAGTCGCCCGGCACTGTTGAGAGGCTGCCTGGCTGGATCCAGGAACTGTTCTTGAGGAGATCTCCCCACGTCGCCTCATGTTACCATGGTAATAATAATCGAGCCTGTAAGATACTTGTTTCTTTAGAGTACTAAAAGCCCAAGGCATGTCGTTGTTGTTTAATTTTACCTTTTCAGAGTGTGCAATTTGTGAAACAGATCTTCCCTCTCAGACAACTGAGAGTAAACACTGCCCTCCAGCCAATCAGTCCCGCTGGCCCAGCTCCCTTCCCACAGCTCTCTGCACTAAGGACGGAGGCCGAGGAGAGTGTTTGATGCTAAAGGAATCCTGGCCTGTGACCAGATCTCTCTCCCCATTAAGCGTTAAATTTGGAATCCTAATTAGCTTTCTAATTAGAAGAGGGGGGAATGTGAGTGGGAGGCCCAGAAAGAGGCTAATAGGGAAAAAGCTAAGTCCAGCTCTCCACGGACTGGTGTTTTGTGTGCTGTTGAATTGCCTAGTAAAGTCCTGGTAGGTTTATTTTTGGCTTGACCACTGTTAAGTGGTAAGCCTGTAAAAACCTTCAGAGAGGCCTCATTCTGTGCTAGGAAAAAAATGTGGATTGATATTTAGTTTGAGGTGTGTGCTTTTTTTCTAATAACACTGCATTTAAAATAAAGACAGTTTTGTGTGAAATCTCAATTTCCCAGTAATAACTATAGATAGGCCATAGAGCCCTTTATGCTCTTGGTTTGGCCTTAGGTTTTCAGTTAAAAAGGCTTAATTTGGGCGGAGCAATGGTCCCATTCAAATAATTTTATTAGTAAGTGTTGATGTCTTTAAAGGACCATAATATTTTACACATTCACAATTCCTGAGCATTGAATCCTATAAATTAAATTTACATATGGATAGCATATGACTGGGAAATTTGAAAGCCCCTAGACTTACAGTTAAACAAAAAAAAAAAAAGAATTTGTCCTAGTAGGTTAATGTTTTCAGCCAAGTATCTAGTTCCATTTTAAGAAACTTAAAAATTAAAATATAATGTAAAATCCAACTGCATTCTTTGAATCTCATTACAGTATTTCTCTAGGGACTAAAGAGCCTTAATTCATTGGCTGATTTTCTTTCAGTTGTTGAAAGGACAAACTGTTTATAAAATTAGTCTCGTTCTATGGTTGTCACTTCCTATGGTCATTCTAGAAAAAGTTCTCTAGAATTGAAGTTATAAATTTCAAGAAAAGAAGAAAATATTCAGATTTCTTATGAAGACAATAGTCTACAATTTGAATTAATCAGATCACAGTTCTTAAATTACTTTTTTCTCAAGAACTTCAAAGATAGCTCAACCATTATCATACAGTATACTGGGGAATATTAACCAGTTTTATGGATGGGCAAGTTGTGTTCTAAAGACTCAAGTCATCTCAGCTAACTACTTGGAAAATTAAGAGATGAAAACTAAAATCACCTGGCATGTCTATGAACATGAGTATCAGGTAGGACTTAGAGAAAATCTAGGTGAGAAGAGAGACAAGGTAGAGTGGCAGGAAGAATTTAAGATTATGAGAAAAATAAAACAGTAGGGAAAAAGTCTTAAGTGAGAAGAAAACTCACAGATTAAAAGAAAGGGAGTAAAAAGAAAAAATTGAGTGTAAAGAGAGTTGCACAGAAAAACAAAAACAAAAGAAAAACAAGTTGGAGAATAGGAAGCTAAAAAGAACTCTACTCTTCATCTTCCATGGAGAACAGAGAATCTGATGCTTTTCCAGAAAGCCCCCACTATCCTATTTAGCAAAATCCTCCAACTTAGAGGATCTCTGGGAGGCCTGAGTGGTGGACCAAAAATCTCTCTGGGTCACCGCTTCCTCAGTAGTATGGGCTGAGGCAGCCTTCCCATCTGCTCGCTAGACCTCCTTCTTCCCAATCCTTAAGCCACTAAGAAAGCTTTCTACATTTACACTTGTTGGGATCATTTAGTTGGGATAATTTGTAGACACACTTGATTATGTAATTGCAATTATTAAACTTTAAATTGCAGGTTTCACTTTTAAAAATCGCTTAAATTGTTATCAAAGTAAGGCATTCATCTAATTTTGTGAATTAGAGCATGTGAAAAGATTCTAACAAAACAACAGTCCCCCTCCTTGGGAGACTCTGCTCTTAGCTGTTTGATCACATACCTCCCCATTTCCAAATAATTCACTTATGTGACTGGTCCTTGAGTTACCAGTTTTAGACAGAATCTATGTACTTTCTCTTATTATAGGGGAACATATAGCTCTCTTACTCCACCCGTCCAACTTCCCCTTCCTCCATTTCTGCAACATAGTTGGTGGAAGAAAATCAGCCAGAGCACCATTAGTATAACCCTTTATTTACAAATACCAGGCAGGGGAGAGCTCCATAGAGCATCAGGCTTAGGGAAGGAGGACTAAATGTTTCCTAGGACTTTAGCCAGAGCAGCCAAAGTTCTGCTAACTTCAGAAATAGTTGGTCAAGGATAGAAAAGGGAGAAATGGCTCTTTCGGATTAGTAGCCATTATTTGAGTAATTTGGATTTTATACAGGGGAATGGGGAGGAAGATTCAGGGGCTAATGTCTTGTGCTAGGACAGTGAGGAGGAAGAGTGCAGGAGACAAGGACTTGCACACCTCTCCGTGGAAAATCCTGCCCTATCGTGCTTCTCACAAGTGGCATCGCAATGTTAATTAAATCAACATCGTGTTTGCATTGCTATGACTGTGTGATTATTGTTCCCTGCAGGGCCAAATCGCGAACTATGGTTGTATTTCTTTTTCTCTACAACTATTTTGAGGAAAATAGTTTTTCATTTGTTTACTTTTTAGAACCTATCGCCAGTTCTTCTAGAGGCTCTTTAAAATGCCTCTCCTGGGTATTTTCCACACAATGAAATGCATCGGCCAATTGCCTTCTTTCTGGGACCCACTCCAGCCCTCCAAAATGGACCCCTCAGTTCTCCAGTCTGAACCAGTTTTCTGATGGCCCTGACACCCACTGGCATTCCAAGATTTCTCTTTACCTTCCTTCTGTGCTGATTCCCTGTTCCCCCTGTTCTCTTGTTTTCTTCTTTCTTGGTTTATGCTTTCATTTTATGGGGCATCCATTTTGCTAGCTTCTTAAGAAAGGGTACAGGAAGTACATTTGGGGGACCTTGCATGTCTGGAAAAGTCTATTTCACTCTCACACTTAATTGATGGTTTGCCTAGGTCTAGGATTCTAGACTGGCTATTCATTCCTGCGAATTTCCAAAGATTGGTTTATTGTTTTCCAGCTTCCAGTGTTTCTGAAAGTTCATTGCCATTCTGATGCTTGATTCTTGGCGTGAAATCTGTTTTTTCTCTTTGCAACCTTGTAGGACTCTCTCACTGTTTTATGAAATTTCAGTAAGTATGGATTCACTTTCTATGGACTATGTTCAGATACTTGGTAGAGCCGGGAAACTCATGTCCTGCAATTATGGGGAATTACTAATGTAGGCATACTTGGGAAATTATTCCATTTTATTGGTTTCTTTTCCTTGTCATGTATTGATTATTGTTAATTGTATCAACTCAGGATTTTTAGCTTTGAATAAATTGGGTGCTGCCCTTTGGAATCATGCATGCTGCCAGACCAGTTTCTCTTTTCTCACCACTTTTGGTCTTTTAAAAACCGATCTCTACTCTCATTCATATAGTACCATATCCTTAGCTCTACTAATAGTTTTGGTACTCTTTGGGCATCTGCGTTACGGTACATATTGGTTGGAAGATGTTAATCTAAGCACAAAGACAGCAAATTTGCTACAGACTAATCAATGACGTGAAGGCCAAGCCTAAAATGATGGTGCAGGTTTCATGACCTTTCATGTCAACTATTGGTAACCTGCGGAGTAAAATATCTCTCTAGAATATAGACTTGTTCACCTTCACATTTTACAGTGGAGGAAACCAATCCTGAGATGTTAAGTGTGGAGTCATTTCTCCTGACTCCTTTCTAAACCATTATTCTTTCACCTTGTCTCCTCTCTCTGCTTGGCTACCTTGTCTTATATTTCTTTTTCTTTTCATTTCTTAATCTTCTTTTCTTTAGTATAAAGAAATAAAGAAATATTATAGTTCTTTACTGTAAGACATATTATATTCATACATAAAGTATATATTCTAAAATAGTACATATTCCAGAGGCAGCAAGAAGTAAGGGTTGGGCTTCCCTGATGGCGCAGTGGTTGAGGGTCCACCTGCCGATGCAGGGGACACCGGTTCGTGCCCCGGCCTGGGAGGATCCCACATGCCGTGGAGCAGCTGGGCCTGTGAGCCATGGCTGCTGGACCTGCGCTTCCGGAGCCTGTGCTCCATGTCAGGGGAGGCCACAACGGTGAGAGGCCCGCGTACCGCAAAAAAAAAAGAAGTGGGGGTTAAGTCTAATTCTGGAATAGCTTGCTGAGTTTGAATCCTGGCTCTGTGACTCACCTACAGTGTGACCTCGGGCACATTATTTTACCTCTTTGTACCTCAATTTTGGGGGCCTATAATAATGGTACCTACCTTCTAGGATAATTGCGAGAATTAAATGAGTTGATTCATGTAAAGCTCTTAGAACGGTGCCTGGCATACAATAAATATCAATGTCCCTAGTATTCTTGTCAGAAGTACAGAAACAAATGTTAAAATGAAAGAAATAATTATCTTTAATTCTGTCTCTACTACCATCTATAATCCCAACTAGAGAGATGGCCATGGTTAACATTCCAAGGGTTGTTTCTTGGTAGTTGGAAAAAAAAAAAAAAAAAGGCATATTGTACATACAGTTTTAATGTTGCTTTTTCCACTTGTCTTTATAGTCTAAGCTTGACTGTTCAATATTCTTCTGTGTGGTGTATTTGCTTCCTGTATTGGCCCTAACACAGAGCCTTGCAAATTAGGTTCTTCATAAGTACTAACTGACTGGGAAGCCAGCTCTTCCTCCTGGACCCTTTGGGTTTGGAACAGGTGTAAAGAGGTCTTCCTGTCATGAATTCGAGAAGACTCAGTTACCTTTAAGACAGGTCTTATCTTTCGCTAGACATTGAAAGCATTCTGGCATCTGAAGAATCTGGAGATGGCATCTGAAAAGTGTGGATCAGAACAAAATGAAGGGATACTCACATGAAAAGATGATGGAGGAGGAGAGGGAGGGCTGGGTGACAACCAGAATGGAAGTGGTGGGGTGGGACTCAGTGGGACCATTAAGCATGGAGGTGTGGGTCTCCCCACCCGCACGGCAGAGACCACATGGAATGTGGATCTGATATTTTGATTTTTTCCTTGGAACCTCAGCAATTAAGTGAGGCTGGGAAGCCAGTGAAAAGGCTTCTGTGTGCAGACACATCCTGAAAGCTGAGGCTGCTTTGATCTCCTGGGAGATCTGACGTGATCTTCCTCAGTGCATGACAGTCACCAGTCTGCTTCACTCACACAGGACCTATGTAGCCAGAAGCAGTTGACTTAGCAATGTTTCCAGAGTTCTGGAATTAAGCCTTGAGCAGCCCCAGTGAAGATTCATGCCGCTTGAGAGCACTCCATGTAACACTGAGACAAATTGATGTTAGCGGGTTTGTGTTCTGTCATGTTGCACGTGCTAGAGAATTACTGTCTTCTCGGGAAGCAGAGAAGTTCTTCAGAGGCTTGTGGTCTGGGTGGTGGGTTTTGGATGGAGATATATAGAAGGTGATGTAGAAGGTGAGGAGGAATGCTTCTGTCTTGCCTAAACTCAGGCTTCCTTAAGAGTCACCCTCTCTGTATAGCACATCACATCCATGTGAGAACTAGTCTGTGTAGTTAGGTGACTACTGTCTGCCGAGAAAAGTAAAAAAGATTTAAAACAATAAAACAGGTGACATAGTTAATAGCTATAGGAAACAGGATGCAACATTTCTTTAAAGGTTAGTATATAGCAGTGCTAAGTTAGTATATAGCAGTGCTAAGTAAGTAGACTCTGGGTTTAAAGCTGTTTGTCTCATTGATGGAATGTTCAGTGATAGTTGAAATTTGGTGACTTAAACCTTTTTTGTTCAATGCTAGATTAATTGGTGAAAGTTGCCCATCAGAACAGAGACTAAGATGCAAATACAGACTATTACTCCCATTCTTGGCTAATAAAATACACTCATCATATTTAATTATGATTAAGTTTTTTTAAAAAACCTTTTAAACTTTTCTGAACTTCTAGTTTAGACAAATACCCTTTGGACATAATCAACAGCACTAGTTCTTGTAGCAGACAGTGAGGTACAGATTTTCCTACTCTTTACATTGCCTCACATTCAATGGCCATTAAAAAAAAAACAACCCCCATTTCACTTTCTGTTTCCCTGACCTACATTTCCTTATCTTAGCACTTGCTTAATCACAGGGGCAAATTCTTTCAGGTTTCATCTCATTCAGGAAGTTTTCCCTGAACATTGACCATACCCCACGTGTTCTCTGGGTGCCCACCCTACCTGTACATATGTCTGGCCCAATGCTTTGAACGTTATATTTAAATTATCTGTTTTAGGTGTCTACCTTGCCCCACTAGCTGATGATTTAATCGTACCTATGTGGCTCTTGGGGAGGACCTCGTACCCACTGGCTTAAAGTAGGCAGGCACTTAAAAATAGTCTGCTGACCTGGATATTTCATCTTGTTATTGGAGGAGTATCCCACAGCCCTAGCTCTGAGGGAGGAAGAGAAACTGGGCTTTCCAGCCCCTACAGCAGAAGAAGGCAAGGAAGGGAGAGTTAATAAAGATGTTGAGTGAGCCAGCCTACGGTGACTGCCACAACATCACTGATTGATAGGGTGACCATGTGTCCCAGTTCATCAGAGAAGGCTCTGGATTACATCTGTTGTCCCAGTGTGATTATTAATAGCACCCCCTTCTACTCTCAAAAGTGTCTTGGTTTGAGTGACAAATTCTGTGTTCACCCTACTTACTGAGCACTCGCTATTTATTGTAGGCTCTCATTAAACAGTAGCTATTAATAAGGGAGATAGACCACAACCATAAGATAAATAACAAGCCAAGATTACATGTGGTGGTCTAACAGCACTTCATAGGTCTAACCGTTTTGACACAGTCTGTGGCTGGTTGATCATCAGCTCCACCCCTCCCACTCCCATGTTTCCTACTGAAACAGGAGGGAAGGGGACAGGGCACAACCTTTAAAAGAATGACATAGCCATAAGACATGACAAAAACTGGTTAGAACCAACTAGGTCCAAGATGGTGGAAGCTTCGACTTCCAGTGGACCTTGAGCCTCATTATACACTCATTGTAATACATTAGCGTTTAATGACACACCCAACAGTGCCATGACAGTTCTGAGGCTAACCATAACAGGCCAAAAAGTGGGTGGTGGCCCAATTCCTGGAAATCCCCGCCCCTTCCCTGAAATAGTTGGAATAATCCTTCCACTTATTAGCCTATGAAATTACCTAGCCCATAAAAAATAACCACCCCATATTTCGGCACCTCTCGCCTTCTGAGGTGGCCCACACTCCATCTGTGGAGTATGTTTCTCTCTAAACAAATCCACTTCTTACCTATCACTTTGTCTCTCACTGAATTCTTTCTGCAACATCAAGAACCTGAGCTTCATTAAATCCTGAGACCAGATGTGTAATCTCAATTAAAAGACCATAGGTTCAGGGATTTCCCTGGTGGCACAGTGGTTAAGAATCCACCTACCAATACAGGGGACACAGGTTCGATCTCTGGTTCGGGAAGATCCCGCATGCCATGGAGCAACTAAGCCGTGTGCCACAACTACTGAGCCTGCGCTCTAGAGCCCGTGAGCCACAACTACTGAAGCCCGCACTCCTAGAGACCGTGCTCTGCAACAAGAGAAGCCACGGTGGTGAGAAGCCTGCACACCGCAACGAAGAGTAGACCCTGCTCGTCACAACTAGAGAAAGCCCGCGCGCAGCAACGAAGACCCAACACACCCAAAATAGAAAAAAAGAGACCACGGGTTCAAGTCCCAATCTGAGTTGCACGGTTTCACTATGACCTCCTTTCTAAAGGACATCTCTTAGGTTTTGCAACATGATTTTCCTATCACTTTTATTTTTGAAACCAAAGACTTAGAATCTAGAAAATTTGCATGTTCAATCATCCCGACTAGTTTTTGTTTAGATTTTCCCTTGGGAAATCATGTTATCAAATAGCTGAATATATTAGTATTACAATGTCACACTGACATTTTAAGGAGTAACCATGTTATAGATTTTGACATTTCAGTTGCCTATTGAAATGGTGATGCTGGACTAATGTCTTAAAGGTACCGAGAGCTCCTATTCCTGACCCATTCCAGGCTTCCACCTCTGACCACCCTTAATGTGGTTTATAATTATTTTGGAATTTTTCTTCCTTGGAAGTTCTCACCTCTACCTTCTCTGCTAACCTCTCTTCCCCATTCTTAAAAACGCATTTATTTTTATGAAATCTTCCTCAGGTAAGATTTTCATTTTCTCAACTTTTCACTTGTCAGAAGATAGAATCATCTGCTGAGCACTTCCTGATTGAGCTAACTGACGGAAGTGTTGAAAAAGGTACCTCCCCCGTTTTTTGCCCAGGACAACTCATTGCCTTCTTGGAAAGTTGCTTAAAACCCTACACTTCTGTGGCTGTTCTAAATGACTCATGTTAACAGTTTTGCTCATACCTCTTTCAGAAGGCATGAAGATGTTTCCTGTTCTGAAATTTGGAGTTGAGAGCAGGTGTACCAATCTAAAGCATGAAACTGGAACAAGCCTCTTCCATGTGTTATGGAATACACGACGAAATATGCCGTTTTAAGCATGCTCATACACAAAAACAAAAAACAATTGAGATTTCCATTGAAATTCACTAAGTTTGTATATTCATTTAGGGAAGAGTTTACATCTTTATGATATTGAGTATTCTTTTATTAAACATGGTATGTTTTTTCCATGTATTCTTTTTTGTTCTCCAATAAGCTTTCATAATTTTCATGATTTATGTCTCTCTCATCTCCTTTGTTGCATTTATCCTTAGGTATCTCATGAATTTTTATTGCTACTCATATGAATGGAATATGTTTTATTATTGTTATATTTTCTTATTATTGCCAGATTATTATTGGTGAATACAAATGTTATTGAATTTGCACTGATTTTGTCTTCAGCAACATTGTTAAACTTATTTATTAGTTTTAATCGTTTGTGAGTAAAGTCTCTAAGATTTTCAATGTTTAAAATTCTTTGTCGGGCTTCCCTGGTGGCGCAGTGGTTGAGAGTCTGCCTGTCGATGCAGGGGACGCGGGTTCGTGCCCCGATCCGGAAAGATCCCACATGCCGCGGAGCGGCTGGGTCCATGAGCCACGGCTGCTGAGCCTGCGCGTCCGGAGCCTGTGCTCCGCAACGGGAGTGGCCACAGCAGTGAGAGGCCCGAGTACCACAAAAAAAAAAAAAAAAAAAAAAAATTCTTTGTCAGCAAATCAGAACAGTTTTGTTTCTTTTCACTATTTAGTTCTTGTCTTCTTTCATTGGCCAGAGGCTCCAATAAATATTGAATAGAAGCAGTGTTAGCAGGCAGCCTTGTCTTCTTCCTGATTTTGTAGAGAATGCTTCTAATATTTCACCATTTAAAAAGATGTCTGCTGTAGGTTTTGGCAGATAGACTTAACTTGGTTGAGTAAGTTCCCCTCTATACCTAGTTTGCTAACATTTTTATTAATAATGAGTGTACAGTATTTTGGTTTTTAAATTTAATTTTATTATTGATTTTTTATACAGCAGTTCTTATTAGTTACCTATTTTGTACATATAAATGTATATATGTCAATCCCAATCTCCCAGTTTATCCCACCACCACCACCCTTCTTCCCACATCTCCCTTAGTGTCCATACGTTTGTTCTCTACATCTGTGTCTCTATTTCTGCCTTGCAAACTCATCTGTACCATTTATCTAGATTCCACATATGTGTGTTAATATACGATCTTTCTGACTTACTTCACTCTGTATGACAGTCTGTAGGTCCATCCATGTCTCTACAAATGACCCGATTTTATTCCTTTTTATGGCTGAGTAATATTCCATTGTATATAGGTAGTACATCTTCTTTATCCATTTCTCTGTCGATGGGCATTTAGGTGGCTTCCATGACCTGGCTATTGTAAACAGTGCTGCAGTGAACATTGGGGTGCATGTGTCTTTTTTTTTTTTTTTGGCTGTGTTAGGTCTTTGTTGCTGTGCACAGGCTTTCTCTAGTTGCAGTGAGCAGGGGCCTACTCTTCGTTGCAGTGTGTGGGCCTCTCATTGTGGTGGCTTCTCTTGTTGCAGAGCACAAGCTCTAGGCGTGAGGGTTTCAGTAGTTGTGGCACGTGGGCTCAATAGTTGTGGTTTACAGGCTCTAGAGCACAGGCTCAGTAGTTGTGGCACATGGGCTTAGTTGCTCCGTGGCATGTGGGATCTTCCCAGACCACGGCTCCAACCCGTGTCCCCTGCATTGGCAGGCGGATTTTTAAACACTGCACCACCAGGGAAGTCTGCATGTGTCTTTTTGAATTACAGTTTTCGCTGGGTATATGCCCAGTAGTGGGATTGCTGGGTCATATGGTAATTCTATTTTTAGTTTTTTAAGGAACCTCCATACTGTTCTCATAATGGCTGTATCAATTTACATTCCCACCAACAGTGCAAGTGGGTTCCCATTTCTCCACAGCCTCTCCAGCATTTGTTGTTTGTAGATTTTCTGATGATGCCCATTCTAACTGGCGTGAGGTGATACCTCACTGTAGTTTTGATTTGCATTTCTCTAATAATTAGTGATGTTGAGCAGCTTTTCATGTGCCTCTTGTCCATCTGTATGTCTTCTTAGGAGAAATGTCTATTTAGGTCTTCTGCCCATTTTTGATTGGGTTGTTTGTTTTTTAAATATTGAGCTGCATGAGCTGTTTATATATTTTGGAGATTAATCCTTTGTCCGTTGATTCGTTTACAAATATTTTCTCCCATTCTGAGGGTTGTCTTTTCATCTTGTTTACAGTTTCCTTTGTTGTGCAAAAGCTTTTAGTTTCACTAGGTCCCATTTGTTTATTTTTATTTCCATTACTTTAGGAGGTGCGTCAAAAAAGATCTTGCTGTGATTTATGTCAAAGAGTGTTCTCCCTATATTTTCCTCTAAGAGTTTTAGAGTGTCCAGTCTTACATTTAGGTCTTAATTCCACTTTGAATTAATTTTGTATATGGTGTTAGAGAATGTTCTAATTTCATTCTATTACATGTAGCTGTCTGGTTTTCCCAGCACCACTTATTGAAGAGACTGTCTTTTCTCCATTGTATATCCTTGCCTCCTTTGTAATAGATTAGTTGACCATAGGTGCATGGGTTTATCTCTGGGCTTTCTATCCTGTTCCACTGATCTATATTTCTGTTTTTGTGCAAGTACCATATTGTCTTGATTACTGTAGCTTTGTAATATGGTCTGAAATCAGGGAGTCTGATTCCTCCAGCTCTGTTTATTTCCCTCAAGATTGCTTTGGCTATTCGAGGTCTTTTGTGTCTCCATACAGATTTTAAGATTTTTTGTTCTAGTTCTGTAAAAAATGCCATTGGTAATTTGATAGGGATTGCATTGAATCTATAGATTGCTTTGGGTAGTAGAGTCATTTTCACAATATTGATTCTTCCAATCCACGAACATGTTATATCTCTCCATCTGTTTGTGTCATCTTTGATTTCTTTCATCAGTGTCTTATAGTTTTCTGAGTACAGGTCTTTTACCTCCTTAGGTAGGTTTATTCCTAGGTATTTTATTCTTTTCGTTGCAGTGGTGAATGGGATTGTTTCCTTAATTTATCTTTCTGATCTTTCATCGTTAGTGTATAGGAATGCAAGAGATTTCTGTGCATTAATTTTGTATCCTGCAACTTTACCAAATTCATTGATTAGCTCTAGTAGTTTTCTGGTGGCATCTTTAGGATTTTCTATGTATAGTATCATGTCATCTGCAAACAGTGACAGTTTTACTTCTTCTTTTCCAATGTGTATTCCTTTTATTTCTTTTTCTTCTCTGATTGCTGTGGCTAGGTCTTCCAAAACTATGTTGAATAAGAGTGGCGAGAGTGGACATCCTTGTCTTTTCCTGATCTTAGAGGAAATGGTTTCAGTTTTTCACCATTGAGAATGATGTTTGCTGTGGGTTTGTCGTATATGGCCTTTATTATATTGTGGTAATTTCCCTCTATGCCCACTCTCTGGAGAGTTTTTATCATAAATGGGTGTTGAATTTTGTCCATTTTGTTGGCATAGAATTGCTTGTAGTAGTCACTTACGATGCTTTGTATTTCTGCAGCGTCTGTTGTAACTTCTCCTTTTTCATTTCTCATTTTATTGATTTGAATCCTCTCCCTCTTTTTCTTGATGAGTCTGGCTAAAGGTTTATCAATTTTGTTTATCTTCTCAAAGAACCACCTTTTAGTTTTATTGATCTTTGCTATTGTTTTCTTTGTTTCTATTTCATTTATTTCTGCTCTGATCTTTATGATTTCTTTCCACCTGTTAACTTTGGGTTTTGTTTGTTCTTCTTTCTCTAGTTCCTTTAGGTGTATGGTTAGATTGTTTATTTGAGATGTTTCTTGTTTCTTGAGGTAAGATTGTATTGCTGTAAACTTCCCTCTTAGAACTGCTTTTGCTGCATCCCATAGGTTTTGGATCGTGTTTTCACATCGTGTCATTTGTCTCTAGGTATTTTTTTATTTCTTCAGTGATCTCTTGGTTATTTAGTAATGTGTTGTTTAGCCTCCATGTGTTTGTGTTCTTCACATTGTTTTCCCTGTAATTTATATCTAATCTCATAGCGTTGTGGTCAGAAAAGATGCTTGATATGATTTCAATTTTCTTATTTTACTGAAGCTTGATTTATGACCTGAGATCTGATCTATCCTGGATAATGTTCCTTGTGCACTTGAGAAGAAAGTGTAATCTGCTGTTTTTGGAAGGAATGTCCTATAAATATCAATTAAATCTACCTGGTCTATTGTGTCATTTAAAGCTTGTGTTTCCTTATTAATTTTCTGTCTGGATGATCTGTCCACTGGTGTAAGTGAGGTGTTAATCTCCCCCACTATTATTGTGTTACTGAAATTTCCTCTTTTATAGCTGTTAGCATTTGCCTTATGTATTGAGGTGCTCCTATGTTGGCTGCATATATATTTATAATTGTTCTATCTTCTTCTTGGATTGATCCCTTGATCATTATGTAGTGTCCTTCCTTGTCTCTTGTAATAGTCTTTATTTTAAAGTCTATTTTATCTGTTATGAGTATTGCTACTCCAGCTTTCTTTTGATTTCCATTTGCATGGAATATCTTTTTCCATCCCCTCACTTTCAGTTTGTATGTGTCCCTAGGTCTGAAGTGGGTCTCTTGTAGACAGCATATATATGGGCTTTGTTTTTGTTTCCATTCCGCAAGCCTATATCTTTTGGTTGTAGCATTAAATCCATTCACATTTAAGGTAATTATCAATATTATGCTCCTATTACCATTTTCTTAATTGTTTTGGGTTTGTTTTTGTAGGTCCTTTTCTTCTCTTGTGTTTCCCACTTAGAGAAGTTCCTTTAGCATTTGTTGTAGAGCTGGTTTGGTGGCCCTGAATTCTCTTAGCTTTTGCTTGTCTGTAAAGCTTTTGATTTCTCTGTCAAATCTGAATGAGATCCTTGCCAGGGAGAGTAATCTTGGTTGTAAGTTCTTCCCTTTCATCACTTTAAATATGTCATGCCACTCACTTCTGGCTTGTGGAGTTTTTGCTGAGAAATCAGCTGTTAACCTTATGGGAGTTCCTATGTACGTTATTTGTCTTTTTTCCCTTGCTGCTTTTAATGATTTTTCTTTGTCTTTAATTTTTGTCAGTTTGATTACTATGTGTCTCGGTGTGTTTCTCCTTGGGTTCATCCTACCTGGGACTCTCTGTGCTTCCTGGACTTGGGTGGCTATTTCCTTTTCCATGTTAGGGAAGTTTTTGACTATAATGTCTTCAAATATTTTTTGGGGTCCTTTCTCTCTGTCTTCTCCTTCTGGGATGCCTATAATGCGAATGTTGGTGCATTTAATGTTGTCCCAGAGTTCTCATAAGCTGTCTTCATTTCTTTTCGTTCTTTTTTCTTTATTCTGTTCCGCAGCAGTGAATTCCACCATTTTGTCTTCCAGGTCACTTATTCGTTCTTCTGCCTCAGTTATTCTGCTATTGATTCCTTCCAGTGTATTTTTCATGTCAGTTATTGTACTGTTCATCTCTGTTCTTTCATTTTTCTAGGTCTTTGTGAAACATTTCTTGCATCTTCTCGATCTTTGCCTCCATTCTTTTTCCGAGGTCCTGGATCATCCTCACCATCATTATTCTAAATTCTTTTTCTTGAAGGTTGCCTATCTCCACTTCATTTAGTTGTTTTTCTGTGGTTTTATCTTGTTCCTTCATCTGGTACATAGTCCTCTGCCTTTTCATTTTGTCTGTCTTTCTGTGAATGTGGTTTTCTTTCCACAGGCTGCAGGATTGTAGTTCTTCTTGCTTCTGCTGTCTGCCCTCCGTTGGATGAGGCTCTCTAAGAGTTTTGTGCAAGCTTCCTGATGGGAGGGACTGGTGGTAGGTAGAGCTGGGTGTTGCTCTGGTGGGCAGAGCTCAGTAAATCTTTAATCTGTTTGTCTGCTGATGGGTGGGGCTGAGTTCCCTGCCTGTTGGTTTTTTGGCCTGAGGCAACCCAGCACTGGAGCCTAGTGGCTCTTTGGTGGGGCTGATGGTGGGCAAAGGGAGGGCTTACGCCAAGGAGTACTTCCCAGAACTTCTGCTGCCAGTGTCCTTGTCCTCTTGTCCCCACAGCCACCCCCCCGCCTCTGCAGGAGACCCTCCAATACTAGCAGGTAGGTCTGGTTCAGTCTCCCATGGGGTCACTGCTCCTTCCCCTGGGTCCCGATGCACACAGTACTTTGTGTGTGCCCTGCAAGAGTGGAGTCTCTGTTTCTCCCAATCTTGTTGAAGTCCTGCAATCAAATCCCACTAGCCTTCAAAGTCTGATTCTCTGGGAATTCCTCCTCCCATTGCCGGACCCCCAGGTTGGAAGCCTGACGGGCTCAGAACCTTCACTCCAGTGGGTGGACTTCTGTGGTATAATTGTTCTCCAGTGTGTGAGTCACCTACCCAGCAGTTATAGGATTTGACTTTATTGTGATTACGCCCCTCTTAACATCTCATTGCGGCTTCTCCTTTGTCTTTGGATGTGGGGTATCTTTTTTTGTGAGTTCCAGTGTCTCTGTCAATGATTTTTGGCAGTTAGTTGTGATTTTGGTGCTCTTGCAAGAGGGAGTGAGTGCATGTCCTTCTACTCCACCATCTTGAACCAAATCCTTGCAAATAGCTCGAGTGTACAGTTTTATCGAATGCTTTTTCTGCACCTGCTGAGCTGTTCTTTTATTTTTCTCCTTTAATTGATTCACGTGTCAAATTAAATATACACATCTTCTACTGTTAAGCCGTGCTTACCTTCTTGGGAGAAGTTTTAGCTGGTCATACTTTTATAAATATACTGCCAGATTTCATTTACTACTATATATTTTACATTTTTTATATTTATGTTAGGGAGCGAAATTGGCTTCTAATTTCACTTTTTTGTGCAGTCTGCTAAATTTCAACAGGTATTCTATTCCAAGATGGCCTGAGCTGTGATCTAGCTTGTTTCTTCTCTGGTGTATACATATACAGCAAGTATTGCTGTGTATTCTTTTTTTTTTTTTGCTGTGTATTCTTATTTATTTATAACTTCCATTGAGACATTTGAACTTGTTTAGCAATAATAATAATCATAGTGAACCATTTTGATCTTTCTCTGTGTAGGTTGTCATCCAATAGCATAGGGTTATCTAGAGTTTCATCAAGTCAGGTCGGGTACTTGCAATGGGGAAGGCAAGTCTATTACGTAGTTGTGAATAAAAGATACTTCCATTTGTATATTTACTGTCACTGATATTCATCAGGCCCAGTGGTTCATTAGGAAACAAAGCACTTTAAAGACTCTTCCTTTCTGATTCTCCTGTCTGCCCTTGCTGCTATCTGTAACTCACGCCCAAGCTTGGACCTCAGGGCAACGGCTTGTTCCTTTGAGCATTATGTTCTGCTGTAGTGTGGACCACATGGAGGCAGCCAGTGGAGTCAGGAGGGCCTGGCGTCCATGCTGCCCTGACACTCACTTGCTCCCTGAGTTTGGACAAATTCCTCAGCCTCTATACACTTTAGTTATTTCATCAGTGCAATGAGAATTTTAATATCTGTCTTACGGGGTTTGTCATAATGACTAATCAATAATATAAAAGCACAGTGTCTGGTATATAGTAATTGCTTATAAAAGTAGCTTTTAGTATACCTTCTCTGTCATATTGAATAAAATGCTAGTAAGACTATGCTAACACCAGCTAAAAGCATGACTGCTTGCAGTCGTCCTTCCAAAGGTGCTATTCGTTTGTGGTTTATAGATTTATGTTACTTCACCTTTCGTATATTGTTTTAATTCTTTATTTTAAAACAAATATTTTTCTGGCGCCTACCATATCCTAGGACTAGATGCTGGGGCCTATTAAGGATACAAGGTAAACAAGCAGCTGAGGTCAGTCTAGAAAGGCCAAACATAATTAGAATATGAGCTGATAGGTTATCGGATATGAGATAGCAAGACAGAACATCAGGATAAGATCTGAGAATATCAAGAAATGAATTTCAGTGGGAGTGATTAGGGTGGAACAGCGAACTCTGTCTGGTCTAACACCAAGAAGGTGATACTTCAGCAGGGTCTTGAAGCCTGAGTGAGACAAGGAGCAAGTGTGCTCCAGTCAGGGCAAGTTGGGTATGTCAGGCTACCTGGGCATGAAAGAATATTTTACGATAGGGATGGTAAAATTTTAGGAATAAACTGCATAATAGATTCAGATCTCAGAATTCCTTTCAGGGCTGCCTATTTAACTGTGAGTCTTTGAGCTTGGGACAAGGGACGAGGGATGCCTTGGAATCCTGGGTAAACACTGATCCTCTAGTGTCCTAGTGGTAGGATTTAATTCACCACTAATTAGTGTTGGTTTTGGCTCCCATGGGGAAGTGTAAACACAAAGAAGGCAAGGAGTAGGGAGAAGGGCAAAGGCAAGTGCATGGGTGTGTCTATTTGCAGAACCATTTTGGAGGAACTGAGGAGTGCAGAGAAGGTCTTGAAAATAGAGCAGGGATTATTTCTCATGCTTTAAAACACAGCAAAATCTGCTGGAGGCTACTAACGTGTCACACCCTTAAAATAAAAACAGAGGGAAACGGAGCCTTCTTTACTTGTACTGTGATCATTTTAACCTCAGTAGCCTTCCAAAGGGAGACCGTAATTGGGTTGTTTTTATTGTCTGTGGGCTGGAGCAAGCGTTGGCCTGTAAACATTGGATGCCTCCAACTCAAATAACCTACTTAGGAATGTCTACCCACATTGGAGGTGTGCTTCACTGGGAACCTTAGAGTGCCGTTCAAAAGCAGTAGGGCATCTCCTCAAACTCACAAGGTTTCAGAAATTTTCCAGCCAGAGGTGCTCGGGTGAGGGGCACTTGTAACAAACCTGCCTTGTTTTAGGAGACAGCACTTGAAGAGTTTTGGTTTTTGTTTGGTTGTCTTTTTCTAGATTTTTGCCTTTTCTTCTTCATCATACAACAGTTGTTTGTGGTGGGTTTTTTGTTTTTTTCAGCCAGAGAAGGATGTCTGTTAGAGAAATACCTGTATCTTCCAAGATCCACACTACCTTTTAAAGTATCTGTCCGATTCAAGTCATTTCAGCCAGCATTTATATACTCCTCCTGGGTACTGGGTGCCCAGAATCCTGAAATTAATAAGATTGAGGACCTGCCCCATGGAAACCCACGTTCCGCTCAGGAGGACAAATACGTACCCACGTAACTCAAACACCAGACAGGATTTGAAGATGTTGAAGGAAAATGTTGGAGTTCATGGGGGAAAACCAGAGGAGGAGCCAAATTCTTGCGAGGAGTATCAGAAGGAGAACAGAAGGGAAGGGAAAGGAAGGGAAGGGAAAAGAAGGAAAGGAAAGAGAATGGAATGTAGTCTTAATTTGAATACGTAGAATTTCAACCATTAGGTGACTGAAATTAAGAAAAGGAATGAAATTAACCTCTTGTAAAACAAGAGTTTAAAATGATTTTTCTGCTTACCAACAAAATAAACCTGTTTTAATTCATTGATTAATTCTTCTACTCCGTAAACATGCGTTGAGTACCTATGATGTGCCAGGCACTGTTCAGAGATAGAAAAGGAATAGAACATCTCTGCTCTCAGTTCCTTCATTGTCTAAACAGGTAGACAGAGATGTGCACACAAACAGTGACACCACAGAGAGGCAGATGTACCCAGAGGGATGCATGAAATACTCTTGAGAGCCCCGTGGGTGTAAGAGAGTCAAGGAAGACTTCACGGACGGATGGAGTTTCGGAGGTTTGATGGTGAATGGGTCATGGAAACAGTCCATGTAGAGGGCATGTCATGTACAAAGGCAGAGAAGCATGAAGCAGCCTGGGATGTTTATGAGACCTCAGGTGTTTTGATATGTCTCAAATATAGGGTTATAAGGGATGAAAAGTTTGGCTGGGTCTGGAAATTAAACTGACAAGAAGAGGATACAAATTTATTTAATATACATCTTATGTGACATGGGAGCCTTCATAAAGAAATGAAGACCCAAAGAAACAGGCCTGAGTGTTTTACACTGGGTTTGATGAAGACTTGACAGTCATGGAGGAATATGATAGGCTAAGGAGTACGAGTTGAGTGTAGTCAACTGGTAGAAACTTAGCAAAGCCTCTTTGTTAGGATTCTTCTTTATGACCCTTTGTCTTCAGAGATAAGGCTGCTCCTTTCCTCCAGGTATAGGGAGAGCCCATCTCACCTGAGGGTTGTATAACATGTTTCAGGGAAGAAGGGCAAGGCGAGAAGAAAGTCAGAGTGACTCTCCTGCTTAAAATACTATGGGGCCGGGCTTCCCTGGTGGCGCAGTGGTTGAGAGTCCGCCTGCCGATGCAGGGGACACGGGTTCGTGTTCCGGTCTGGGAAGATCCCACATGCCGCGGAGCGGCTGGGCCCGTGAGCCATGGCCGCTGAGCCTGTGCGTCCGGAGGCTGTGCTCCACAACGGGAGAGGCCACAACAGTGAGAGGCCCGCGTACCGGAAAAAAAAAAAAAAAAGTGGATTCCACACAAAGCATGATGTGACTCCCAGCTGAAGCCAAGCCGAGATGCCGGGGTCTGGGCCTCAGGGCAGCGCTAGCCACCCAGTGTGGCGGTCACAGCAGCACCTACCCCCATATAAGGCTCTGGGGAGGAGCCACTAGGAGGCCACTTCCTCCCTCTGGCCCCGAAGGGCTCAGCCCCTCCTCCTCACAGCTGTGATCTGCTTTGTGGAGAATTTACAAGACGAGGATGACCTACAGAAACCGTAGGAACTGTGACCGTACATCCTTTCTTATAACTCTCTGTGTTCAGTGTTCCACCATAGAAAAGTTCGTATCCAGAGAGAGCAGGTACGCCACGTGGAAGGGGGTCTGCGCTAGGAAGACAGTCGGGAGGGCGGGGCAGGGAAAATGCCAAGACCGGGACCTTGACCGTGACCGGCGTGGAAACCGTACGTGATGTCAGTGGATCCAAGTGGAGGTTGGAGAGCTCCCCTTGCTGTGCTGCGGCAGCTGCCCCTTCCATCCCGGTCCTGCCGCCCGCAGGTGTGGGGCTCCCACCATCCATCCGCGGTGGCGCTGGACTGGCAGGGGCGGCGGGTGGGGGGGTGGGAAGGAAGGGAGGGAGAAGCTCCCTGCCCTCGCCGCTCCGGGGCCGACCGCCCGGAGCTGAGGTCCTCCGACCTTCAGACCGTGATGGAGTACTGAGATATATAGTTTCTCGGAAAGTTTGAGAAACGGAATCAATAACGTGCTCCTTGTGGGGCCCGACGGCGCGGGAGGACTCGGGCGGCTCCCCAGCTGCTGCTGCGGGTTGAGCGAGAACTTCCACTACTGGGACAGCGCCGGGCCGCACACCTGCACGCTCAGGCCGCCGTTCTGGGCCCCCGTACGGGCTGTCCAGGCACGGGGTGCTGCCCACGTGCTGCCCACGTGCCCTCAAGCTGCTCACATTTCTGGTCTCAGGACTTAATGAAGCTCAGGTTCTTGATGTCTCATCGGAGAAAGAATTCAGCGAGACACAAAGTGATAGGTAAGAAGTGGATTTATTTAGAGAGAAACACACTCCACAGACAGAGTGCGGGCCATCTCAGAAGGTGAGAGCGGCCTCCTGCAGTCATTTTAATGAAGGATTTTAAGTGGGAAAGTAATATCTACATTTTAGAAAGATCCTGCAGGCGGTTTCCTGGAGAATAAAGTTGACAGGGCAAGACAGGAAGTAGAAAAGCCCACTAGAAGGCTGTTTCAGCCAACTAGGTACCGGTTGAGATTGAGACCTTTAAAGACCATCCCCTTCACCCCCCACATGCAATTCAAAATTTAAGCAAAGCTAACCATAAGATAAGAATAAGAGAACCCAAGTTCTGATGTTTCTTATGATGATTGTTTAGATGCATTGAAAAAATTATGTCAAATATCAAAATATTTTAAGACTTCTATTGCCTCTTCTCTTTGGTGCCCTTGTCTGCTGGTGCCCTAAAGCATGTGCATCGCTGTGTCTTGTGGGATCCAGCCTGCCCAGTACAGGCGGTGGTCAGGATGATGGGTAAAAAGACTGGGGTGGTTTGAAGTGGGAGAATCAACAGGACTGAGTGATGGATGAGGGGAAGAGAGAAGCCAGGGACGGCGCCGAGACTTCTGACTTGGGTGGCAGGGTCGTGCCCTGCCTTTGGATTTCTACTGCTCATCATGGCTGACATTTGGCCGTGGCCCCTCCCAGGCAGGCACCCTTCCAGCATCTGTTCCCTCTGCAGAGTGCCTCCAGCCTTTGCACTTAGTCCAGGCTCCAACGGGTATTTTAAAATGCCCTCATCCGAGGGCCCCCAATAAATCCCTCACAGACTTTAAAATCCTCAGGACCAGATTCAGCCTCTGACATAACCACCGTTTCAGCACAGCTCTGTCATGAGACTCCTGACACAGCCTTGGCTCAGATAGGAGGGCTCAGCAGGGGCCCCCGTTCCTTTCACCCATCTCTCATCCTCCCCTTGTAGGTGGCTCCTCTGTGCAAAGGTAACCTGGTCCCCTTACTCGCTCTGGAACTGTGGCTCAGTGACAGAAGGAGAAGATGCAGCCCGTGGAGACACAGCTTTATCCTGATGACATGCATCATGTCATCAGCCACTGCCAGCCCCCAAATCTGTCTGGGAACAAAAGGCCCCAGGCAGCAGCTAAATATATCTCTGGGGTTGTTTCTGAATATTCTGAAATATCCATAACTCAGTTGGGAAGAGAATTCCCCCCATGATCCTGGGACTAGAGTTCATTATACTGTTTTCTTCGGGATTCCCAAAGCCCTAACTCTGAGAGAAACAAAAACAAGTGCAGGGTGCACACCAGCTAATATTCTCCATGAGGGCTTTAACTCCCTCTTCGTGTTCCTCCAGGCCTGGTGTCAGATACTGGCCCCATAGTGCCATGTATCGTTTTCATCACCAAGATTGGAGCACCCCCTTCTGCCTGGGGGTGTATTCTACAGTCAGTTGGTAATTATGTCACCATTTCAACCACTTGACACAAAGTGCCAGGTTTCATTTCTTTCCAAGTCACCCTACTTCTGAACTCACAACTCTGGAAAATCTCAGCTTTGGAATGCTGGCCTAGACCATGCCACGTGGGTAGGCCAGTTTACTGTATCAGAGGTGAGTTACTTTTACATACACAGTCACCAGAGAGAGGCCGTGTTCCCCAGAAATCGGTGGAGGTAAACGTATACTTTTAGTCCTTAAGCCAAGAAAATCGCTGTCATAATCATAAATAGTCCAAATAGCGACAACAACAGAAGCACACGCTGAAGTATACAGGGTGAAATGTGAAAGAGCTTCTTGAATTCTCCACCTCGTCCCCTATTTCATTTCCCTCCTCCTTGGCAACAGTCGGGTACTGCGCATCCAGAACTTTTCCTGCACTTTGTAGATATCTTTCCCTATGTGTGCGTAGATGGCCACTTAAATGAAGTGACTGTTATCATGAAGCTCTCAGAGATGTGCCCATTTCATAGATCCGTACATACCCCTTATCTTTACAATGATAAATAATTCATAAAATTCAAACTAAAGTAATACAGGGCAGGGAGGAGAAGGGGAGTGTGGGCTGAGAATCACAGCAGAAATCTTCTTGATGCATAATTCAGAATCTTTCCGTGTTCAGTCTGTGATCTTTTTGCAGTTTTATACATTCAAATAATAATAATACCTGGTCTCTAAAGCTCATGCTCTGTGGGCTGCCCCATGAGATGAGATCCTTGTTATCTACTGTCACTCACCTCCTTGGGGAAATATTTTCAGCCTGAAATACCGGGTCAATTAGCAAGCACCATGGAACAGTATGTAATTCTCAGAACTGGCTCCAGAAGCCTCCTGGCTCCCTGGTGGGTGCCCCTTAAACTGCCTCGCCAACACTGTGTAATCAGTTCTTCTTCAACCAGCCCCAGATTGTTCCCGCTCTGGGGAAGAAAGCGTCTCTAATTACATTTGCCTTTCTCTTCCTCAGTCGCCAAGGTCCTCTGTGCAGATGCCTGTGCTCAGCAGTTCCTGGAGCAGCAAAGGCGCAGCCAGACAGAAAGAAGGGCCCTTCCTCTCCTTTTAGAGAGCAGTGCATTTTGCTTTTCCAAGCCAGGTAGGCCTGCGTGATCTTTGACTTCACGGCTCATGTTCTTTAATGGATTTACATTATTATTTACTATGTTACTCCCTTCACACAGAAGGCCAGTTATTAATGTATTTATAATGTATTTATACATTATACATACATACATATGTATACATAAAATACATTAATGTATTTAATGTATTTTCTCTTCATGTAAAATCCAGAATGACTGCTTATACCTACATGATTTATGAATTTCCTGCCTCCCTAGAAGATGTTCTATTTCTCATCAAGATGAATATTTAGTTGATTTAAAAAAACAACTAATCTTTGATCCTGGTATACCTACTGGTATCGACCTATAAAGACATGTAAATACCCTTTATTTCCATTTTCTTTCCCGAGAGCATTTAAAAATGTGGAGATGCTGTATTTTCTATGGGCTAAATTGCTCTTTACTGAAGACCTCAGGAATGGTTTTCTGTGAAGTAAGTTGAGGGAATGTCCTTTATGGAAACCGGGTGGGGGGTTTTCCCTGTGTTTGCTCCTGGCTGGTTTGAGGCCAGCCTCCTATGAATTTTCTTTTCTTTTATTGAAAGTTTATTTTTTTATACAGCAGGTTCTTATTAGTTATCTATTTTATACATATTAGTGTATACATGTCAATCCCAATCTCCCAGTTCATCCCCCACCCCCCCACCCCACCCCACCCCACCCACCCCACCCCCCGCTTTCCCCCCTTGGTGTCCATACTCCTATGAATTTTAAATTGTTCATGACAGCAGAAGAAGAAAAAGCTACAGCAGCTGAGACGGCAGATATAGTAGCCATGGAGATAAAAGCGCTGCTTTTTTCCCTCTGGGATGCAAAATTTGTGTTTGAATGTGAATGACATCTTGAGATCAATGCATTTGGTACAGTTCAGTAGTACAATAAAGAATGGTGTCAGAGGTTGGGTAGAAAGATAAGGGATCAAGGCTTAATGAATCAAGGCTTTTGGGAAGAGGTGGGCCAAAGACGAAGTATTTTGGGAACTAGGGACAAGTCATGTAATCTCTCTGGCCCTTGTCTCCTAAGCCCTAAAGTGAAGGGCTGGGAGGGAAGGACCACTGAAGTGTCCTCCGTTTCTAACATTCTGTAATTCTTTGTTCTAGCCATTTTGAACAGTGTAGGCAAAGAACAGCAGGCAAAATCTAAATAAAAGTCTGAAAGGGGAGATAGCTGTTAAGAATACAAGCTGGAGGGACTTCCCTGGTGGTCCAGTAGTTAAGACTCTGCACTCTTCCACTGCAGGGGGTGCAGGTTCAATCCCAGGTCCGGGAACTAAGGTCCCACATGCCATGCGGCGCAGCCAAAAAACAGAAAGTGAGCTGGGATGGAAGATGTGCGCAGAAATGTGAATGGCAGAAAGGGAACATGAATGGTCTGGAATCAGAAGGTTGGATTTAATCCAAAAATATGGTCAAGGTAGTAGGAAAAGATTTGAAGGCAGCTGGCTGGGTAGTTTGCATTAAGTGAGTATTTTCTAGTGTAACATTTTAATTCCCTTAATTGTTTCAAATGTATTTTAACAGCTTTATTAAGATGCAATTCAAATACCATACAATTGACTCATTTAAAGTATACAGTTCAGTGACTTTCAGTATATTCACAGAGCTGTGCATATTTACATCACCACAATCAGTTTTAGAATATTTTCATTACCCTAAAAAGAAATGTTGCTCTGCTTAGCCAGTGTCCCCAACTCCTCCCTCTAAGCCCTAGCCAACCACTAATCTACTTTCTGTTGCTATAGATTTGCCTATTCTGAACACTTCATGTAAATGGGATCATACGATATACGGTCCTTTATGACTGCTTCTTTCACCTAGCAGAATGTTTTCAAGCTTTGTCCTTGCTGTACATATGTCAGTACTTCATTTCTTTTTATTGATGAATAAAAATAAATAAATAAATAAAATAAAAATCATATAAATGAATAATTATAACAATATGTTGTTTTATTTTTAACATATAAAGGTACAATAGTTGTAACAATAATAGTACAACAAAGAGGAGGAGGGAGTGGAGCTATTTTATTTATCCATTCATCAGTTGATGGATATTTGGGTTGTTTCTACTTTTTAGCTATTATGAATTATGCTGCTATGAACATTTGTATATAAGTTTTTGTGTGGACATGTTTTCATTTCTCTAAGGTATATACCTAGGAGAGGAATTGCTAGTTTATGAGATAACTATATTCAACTGTTTTAAAAACTGACAGATTGTTTTTCAAGGCGCTGCACCATTTCACATTCCCACCAGCAGTGTATGAAGTTTCCAGTTTCTCCACATCCTCTCTAACACTTGCTATTACCTGTCTTTTTTATTCTAGCCATCCTAGTGGATGTGAAGTGGTATCTCATTGTGGTTTTGCATTCCCTGATGGCTCATGACGTTGAGCATCTTTATATGTTTTTCGTGGCCATCTGTATATCTTCTTTGGAGAAATGTCTATTTAGATCCTTTGCCCATTTTTATTTTTTATTATTTTTTATTTATTTATTTATTTTTTAATAAATTTATTTATTTACTTTTGGCTGCGTTGTGACTTCGTTGCTTCACCTAGGCTTTCTCTAGTTGCGGCAAGCAGGGGCTACTCTTCGTTTCAGTGTGCGGACTTCTCATCTCGCTGGCTTCTCTTGTGGAGCACGGGCTCTAGGCGCACGGGCTTCAGTAGTTGTGGCTCACAGGCTCTAGAGCGCAGGCTCAGTAGTTGTGGCGCACGGGCTTAGTTGCTCCGTGGATGTGGGATCTTTCCGGACCAGGGCTCGAACCCGTGTCCCCTGCATTGGCAGGCGGATTCCTAACCACTGCACCACCAGGGAAATCCCCTTTGCCCATTTTTAATTGGGTTATTTGTCTTTTTATTTGAGTTATTTTTTGTGTTATCTTTTTATTTTTAATTGAGTTATTTTATTTATAGATTCTCGACACAAATCTTAACACTAGACCACCAGGGAACTCCCAGAACCTAGTTTAAATTTATACTAACTCAATTTTAGTGAAATCAAGAAACTTTACTCCTTTATAGCTCCATTCCCTCCTCCTCTTTGTTGTACTATTATTGTTATAACGATTGTATCTTTATATATTAAAAATAAAACAGCATGTTGTTATAATTATTCATTTATATGATTTAATGTCTTTTAAAGAAGTTGAGAGAAGAAAGGATAGCAAGTGTAGATAGACTTGAGGATTATTACAAACCCCTTGAGTGAAGAAATCCTCTCTACTTTGCTTCATTATCATATCCCCTGCACCTAGAACAGTGTTTGTCACATAGTAGATGCTCATTTAATATATAAATGAATGAATAATGATCTCCATACAGACAATCAATGAAGTCCCAGAGAGAGACAGTCCCAATAAGATGTAGAGATGAGTAATGAAGAGATTAAGATTAAGAGAATAAGGTTGCGTGACTTGTGTGTATTGGGGGAGAGGTAATAATCATAATGAGAAGAAGTGAGAGTGTCTTTCTTATTCAGTGCCATATGTGTCTGAGGCTTAACACAGTGTTGGCATATAGCAGATGCTCAATAAATGTTGAATGAATGAATGATGCATCCTATGGCTGGTGCAGATCTTGGAGGATGAGGCAAGAGAGTTTCAGTCTTAGAAGTTCCTGTGTTGGGACTTCCCTGGTGGTCCAGTGGTTAAGACTCTGTGCTCCAAATGCAGGGGGCCCACGTTCGATCCCTGGTCAGGGAACTAGATCCCGTTTGCCGCAACTAAGATCCCGCCTGCCGCACCTAAGACCTGGCGCAGCCAAATAAATAAAATATTTTTTTTAAAATAAAGAAGAAGTCCCTGTGTTCCCCAAATGAATACCATCTCTGTCTCTTCTCAGTGCCTCTGGCTCTAAACTGGTGCTTCTCCTGGGGTCTCACCTTGTGTCCCACATCCCCACTGGACTGCCTGGACCACCTGCTCCCTTTGTGGGTCCTAAGCAGGATGTCCAATTACTGAAGGATGAGAAGTGCAAGCCTATTGGTTAAGACTGAGCAGAGGGAAGACAGAATAAATTTATCATTAACCAAGCTGGTAGGGTGGAGGGTGGGCAGTGAGAAGGGGAAGAAGAAAATTATTAGTGATTGGCGGAGGCAACTGAGAGAAAACCTGTGATCTTCTACATTTGTATACTCATTCATTCACCCACAACATTTATTGAAAGCTTGCATAGAACAAAGTGTTCAGCTTTCCTTATGCCAAATATTAAGTCCTAGACATAAAAAATTACCGTATTGTAAAAACATTCTGGAAATAACTATATAGCCCGCTGTGGTGGTGAAGATGAGCCCCGAGACTAGAGCCTCCCTGCCTGTGCTTGAATCCTGGATGGGTGGAGTCGCCTGACCTTCCTTTCTGTAAAACCGAGAATTCATGTAAGGATTAAATGGTTAATACACATAAAGCACCTAGAATAGTGCCCACCCCATCGTTTGTATTATATTATGTAAGAGCTCACTATTATTATTGATGTAATAATTGTTATCAAACAAAGACTAGAATAGTTGAGATTATCAGTAAATTTCAATAAAAGTTTAGACTTCCCATTTTCCATACTACATACCTATCTAGGCTTCTCCTTAGTAGCAGCCAATTATGTATATATGTATTTATTTATTTTACAGCTTGAGCGAATGAGAAGCAACAACTCTCTTCTTATATATATTTATTTCATTTTGTTATGTGGTTACTGTGGTAAAGAGCTGTTTTCTACCTCTGAAAAACCAGCTTTACTCCAGAGGTTACCAGAACAGAGAGGAGCCCCCTGGATGGATAATTCAGAGGGCAGGAAAGCAGTTGCTTTTCTTTCAAATTAGGTTGATCTGAATGAATTCCTGCCTGAGAGATTTCAAAGCCATGGCAGATCAATGGGCTCAGGAATCAAAGACACCAAAGGTGATGTTTCTAATGTAAATGTATGAGCCATTCAAAACACTAATTAATGACTGTTCCTAGCTGGTTGTATCATGTAAAAGAGCAGCGTCATGAAAGATTCTTTTTTAAGGTTTAAAAAAAAGATCTTTAGATTAGAAAGATACAGTAGCAAGGTTGGATGTTTATTTCCATCGCTGAATGCAAGAACCGCCCCTTCCCCCCTACTCCCCTATTCCCCATAAGTGTTCCACAACCCACTTGCATTGCTTGGACCCTTAAAGTTCACTTGTACAATTAAGATTTGTCTTACTGTAGAACTGCAGTGTCCCTTCCAGTCAATTTTCTCAGTTGAAACATAGAACACACTTTAAACACCGAACATCGGTACCCAATGTGCTTATCTCAGCAGCGGATCGCCTATTTTAAGCCAGGCACGCACAGTGAGTGTCCAGGTCGTTGGAGCCTTAGTAAACTCATCATGTGGAGAGCGGGTTTTGGGCACATAATAGGTGTTTAATAAATGTTTGCTAAATGAATGAATGATGGTGGTGATGGTGAGCTGAAAATACATTTATCATAAATAGGAGTCTTATCTAGATTTTTCACCCTGAATGATCCCAGACAAGTCATTTAACCGGATCATTTCATGCCTTGGTTTCCATGTCTTTAAAAGAAAGTATTGATATAATTAGTGGTTTTAGGAGTAGACTAGAGCTATGTTAATTCAAAATAATTACACTGAAGACTTCTACTGCCGAACTCACCTGGTTACAGCAAGGAGCAGGGAAGCAGTCTAAACATCAGGTTATACATTTGTCAACACAGTCTTACACTGGTTGTCAGGAAAGTGAGCACTCGTTCTTATTTGGCCTGAGGTGCCTTCCAGGGAGGGATGCTATCAGGTAAAACAAATAACAGTGGACATGCAGCTACACAATTATTTATCCTCATTAACTATCCAAAGTAAGAGGAAGAAATAACACATTTAAGTAAAATGGTCACATTATATATCATCCAAACAATGACACTTTTTTTTTTTTTTTTTGCGGGCTGCTGTGGCCTCTCCCATTGCGGAGCACAGGCTCCGGACGCGCAGACTCAGCGGCCATGGCTCATGGGCCCAGCCGCTCCGCGGCATGTGGGATCTTACCGGACCGGGGCACAAACCCATGTCCCCTGCATCGGCAGGCGGACTCTCAACTACTGCGCCACCAGGGAAGCCCCAATGACACTTTTGAGAATAAAGAAAGGAGGTAATATTAATCACATTGGGAAACGCATGGACAGTATTAGGCAAACCAGAATGTATAGTCAGCCTGGGTCTATGCCATGTCCAGAAGCAGTCTCAAGTGTGCAGGATCAATTTTGCCCTTTTTGAACTAACTAAAAATTTTCCCTTCCTGACCTCACCGTTTGCCTGTGATAGAACTCTCAATCCTCTTAAGATCTACGGTAGATCACTTGTAGCTTCAGCTTATTTGCTAGTTACAGCATCTGTGTTTCTCATTATAAAATCATTAGCATTACCTAGGCAACTAAGAATGAGGCATATGCCTTCTGCTCCATTTGGTGAAATTCTTCCTCTGTTTTTAGCTAATTTCCTTATGTGAGTGTTCTACTGTTATTCACACCTTATTTTGTCTGATTTTCTACAGGTCCTGGTGCCCTGTACACATTCTCCTAAATTTGCTGACTACACGTTTCAGTTCTACTAGTGAATCTTGATAACTTTTCTTCCTCCTATAAGATAGATTTCCCCTCTAACTAGCACTGCCCACTCAATAGTCGTAGGATATTGACACCTCAGCTGGCTGTACCCGCTAGAATATCCATGTATTCTGGTGGAAAAGAGCCAGATCTTTTATACATTTGCTCAACAAATATTTAATTGAGCTCTTATTGTGTGCCAAATACTGTTTAGAGTCCTGGATGTATAATCTAGTCTTTGATCTGTCTGCTGGTTTTCTTAATGGTATCTTTTGATACCCATAAATTTTAAATGCTGATAAAGTCAAACTTATCAAATTTTTTTTCCCTCTTACTGTTCGTGTTTTTTGTATCCAGTCCAAAAAACTTGCCCTACTTCAAAGTCCTGGAGATATACTTCTAGAAGCTTTATGGTGTTAGGTTTTATGTTTAAGTCAATGACATATCTCAGATTAATTTTTGTGCCTGGTGTGGGCTAAAGGTCAAGGTTCAACTTTTATTTACACAGACATCCAGTAGATCCAGCACCATTTGTTAAAAAAGACTTGCCTTTCCCCACTGAATTGGCTTGGCGCCTTGGTGGAAAATCAATTGACCGTATATATGGGTCAATTCCTGGACTCTCTTTTGATTTTTTTGTCTATCCTTACACACTGTCTCAATTACTGTAGCTCTTATGAATATAGTCCGTATAAGTCAAATATGATCACTACCCTGAAGGAGCTTACAATCTGATTTATGAGAGAGACAGTCAACGTAGAAGTCATAATAGTACAAAGAGGTGGAGAAAATCACAGTGCTAGCCACAGATGTTGGAAGTACAAAAGAGAACTCCACCTGGTTTAGGTGTGTAGGTACACAAGCCACCTGAAGGAGGTAACACCTAAAATGATCCTTAAGGGATCAGTAGGAATTTGCAGAGGAGTAGGCCTGGTGCCCTCCAGTAAGAGTGAGAAGACCAGTGCGGCTGGGTGGAGTGAGTGAGGTGGAGATTGGAAGAGATGACATCAAAGAAGAAGGGGATCACATTGGGCTGAGCCTTGAAGGCCATTTTAAGGGTCTTAGCTTTTACTCTGAGTGAGAAGGGAAGCCATCCAAGGGTTTTGAGTAGAGAAGTGACATGATCTGACGTCTTTTAGAAGGATCTTCCTGGATGCTCTATTTGAAACAGACGATGTCTGAGCTGGTCTCCGAGCTTCTATCTTACCTGGCTGGTGGGTGCCAGATAAAACAGAAGCTCTGAGACCAGCTGCAGAGACTGTAACTATAATCCAGTCAAAAGCTGTTGGTGGCTTGGACTCAATGGTAATACTGGGATGACTGTGGTTTGGGTAATAATGGGATAAAGGGATTGTGTTCTGGATATATTTTGAAAATAGAGCCAGTGAGATCTGCTGACAGATTGAACATGAGATATAAGATAAAAAGAGGAGTCCAGGTTTTCAGCTTCAGCTAGAAGGATGTGTTGCCAGTCCCCAATATGTGAGAGCAAGTCTGGAGAAGAAAGTCAGAAGCTTGGTTTTCCTACTTTAGAGTAAATATGAGAGACTGCTACCCAAAGTATGAGCCATTTCCCCTACAGAGAAACCAGGTGGAGATAAAGTCATCATGTGAGTCGTCAAGCCCAGTGTGAGCAGCACTGTCCTAGGTGGTGGGGAACCTAGGGGAATGGACGTGACCCCCGCACGCGGACCCTGCTCTTGAGGAGAGCTGCGAGGGGGCTTGATTCACACAAATGAAATGGAAGAAATGTGAAGTCAAGGACCAGACTGTGGATGCAGATCTCAGGTGCCACAGGAGAGTGGCAGTGTGGTCAGGAGTACTTCAAGTATGCTTCTAGAAGGAAATGGGAAAGAAGCCATCTTCACAGGTTGGGGAAAATTTAGAGAGGAAAAGGCAAAACTGTGGTGCTAAGCAGGAGCCACTAGAGACACAGATATTCTAGGCCTGGCTGGAAGGGTTGTCAGAAGGATTTTTAAAATTTGGTTCCTGGCCCATAGTAGGCACCTGAGAAAGGATAGATAGTAGTACATGTTATATGGGGGGAATAATGGAGATAAAATTATGAGTCAAACTTCCTGAGTTCAGCCCCACCCCCATGTCAACACCTACTCCTTTGATGCCCTTTGCCCTTTCTCCCTTCCTAGGTTGTCTTCTAATACCTCTATTAGAAACCTTCAAATCTGGCTTTCTGAATTGTTTGTGAGGGGAAAAGGGAATTCGACTATCCTATTTCAGCAGGTTCATGCAGGCTTATGGGGTTTTAATCATCTCACTTGTGTGAAGACTACAAAGGTCCAGAGGGGGGCAATGTGACTCTTGGACTTCAGGAGGGCTTTCTTTTGCTACAAATGCTTTGGAATTCATCCCCTTGTCCCCTGCCACCAGCACCCCTCACGTACCTCCACTGCTGGGTAACTATTTAAGAATCCTCAGGGCTTCCCTGGTGGCGCAGTGGTTGAGAGTCCGCCTGCCAATGCAGGGGACACGGGTTTGAGCCCTGGTCTGGGAAGATCCCACATGCCGCGGAGCAACTAGGCCCGTGAGCCACAACTACTGAGCCTGCGCGTCTGGAGCTTGTGCTCCGCAACAAGAGAGGCCACGACAGTGAGATGTGCGCGCACCGCGGGCCAATGAAGAGTGGCCCCCGCTCACTGCAACTAGAGAAAGCCCACGCACAGAAACGAAGACCCAACAGAGCCATAAATAAATTAATTAATTAATTAAAAAAAAAAAAAAGAATCCTCAGATGTGTTTCTTGTAGGATGTAAAGGGATCGCTTATGATGGATGGGAGGATCTTAGTAAAGGTTTCAAATTTTACTTGAAATTTGAATTTTTTATGATGGTGAAAGTAAGAGCTTTTATTCTGAAATGCTGCCCTCCTCCATGACTGTAGCACTGCAGCCCTCCTGCCATGATAGACTTTCTTGAGTTCTGCTCAAAGAGAAAAAAATGTTTTTTCGAACACCCCCTATGGCCATCACTCAAACATTGCTCCTGCTTCTTAGTGAACACACTACATTAGAGTTGAAGAAAGTTATAAGGCAGCAGAAGAGCAGTGTCTGCTTTGACTTGCAAATATTTTTAATCCCTTAAAAATAAACCACGAGCTGCAAAGAGGCATGAGTGTTCCTGTACTGTGTTTCCTAAATTAGTTATTCCTGAGGAGATGTAGAATACATTTTGTTTTTCTGCTCAGGGCCACCTGCTTGTGATTCAACCCATGGTTTCGTTCTGTACCTTAATGCCATTCCTTATTTGTATGGAGGCAACCATGCTCCCTCAGAAGAGCTGGGAAGATCTGTGTTTTGGAAATGAATTATAACTGAGATTCATATCTTTATGGGGAAGGGCCTGAGTTTCTGCCATGTTGCCTCTGGAACTTGACCCCATTCTCTTCCTCATGTGTTTGAAATTCCTGGTTTCACAAGTTGTAAGGTTAACTTAAATATACAATCTCCACGCTCTTGGAGCTAACAGTCAAGACATTAAGGGCAACTTTCTTAATTTCAGTTGGCCTTAGTTTTGTTTTTCGTTTTAATCTGTGAAAAGGAAGTGACAGTACCTTACCTCACAGGGTGGCCATGTCATTCATCCATTCATTCATTTATTCATCCATTTCACTGTTGTCTGTTGTAAAATACCTAGCATTATAAAATTACAAACATTATATTTTTGATCTAGTAGATTTTAACAAATTTTAAAATTACATTATAGAAAAATTTAATACAGATACAAAAATGGTGCAAAGAACGTTATAAACCTCCATGTGCTCATCACCCAGCTTCAAAAATGATCAATTCAGGGCTTCCCTGGTGGCGCAGTGGTTGAGAGTCCACCTGCTGATGCAGGGGACATGGGTTCGTGCCCCGGTCCGCGAGGAGCGGGACCCGTGAGCCATGGCCGCTGGGCCTGCGCGTCTGGAGCCTGTGCTCCGCAATGGGAGAGACCACAACAGTGAGAGGCCCGCGTACCGCAAAAAAAAAAAATCAATTCATGGGTCAGGCTTGTTACATTTAAATTCCTATCATTTTCTCCACTCATTATTTTGAAACAAATTCCAGACATATTATTTTATCTAACAATCATTTTTAAAGATTAATGTTTATCCTATTAAAAACCTAATTAAACCTTTTTTAGCATTTTAAACTGCCTTTATAGTTTAATCTATTTCATTTCCTTTTAAAGTACTTTATTTGATTAGAAAAAATAACTTTCAGAATACTAATAATTCTTATAAATATAATGATAAGCATACAAACAGGGTAAACCTTAAGTTCTCTTAAATATGTTCCAATGCTACTTATAAACAGTAAAATTTCAACATGAAACCACCAAAGTCAATTATTCAATTCTTCATTTTAAATTAGAGTCACGAATCTATTTTGTTACTTTATTATGCCAATTTTCTTCACATTACAAGTATATAAAATACCAGTTTCCTACAGGTTCATCAAAACAAAAATATTAATAATATGGGATTTGAGTCTCTTAAACATTTCTGTTTTTGCTGCTAAATCTTCCCAAGGTTAAAAGATACTTAATTGAAGGGAGTTCCCTGGCAGCCTAGTGGTTAGGGTTACAGGCTTTCACTGCCCTGGCCTGGTCCGGGTTCAATCCCTGGTTGGGGAACTGAGATCCTGCAAGCCACGTGGTGTGGCAAAAGAACAAAAAACAAACAAACAAAAAAAACCTTAATCACTAAGAAACTACTATGTCATCCTAGACCTCACAGAGGTGGGCCCTTCCCACCCAGCTGGCTACATTTGTGGATTAAACTCCACTACTCTGTTTTCTGTTTCATTCTATACTGAATTGTTTTCATAATCTTCCTTTTGGGACCTAAATTCTTACAGCTATTTAACTGACAGTTAATTGAGGATTTTATAGCTTTATCTAACTCTGAAGTCAGAGTTGTAAGAAAATGCCAGAAAAAGATTTGTAAGAATGAATTCGATGGTGGGACTTCCCTAGTGGCACAGTGGTTAAGAATCTGCCTACCAATGCAGGGGACACAGGTTCGAGCCCTGGTCCAGGAAGATCCCACATGCCGTGGAACGACTAAGCCTGTGCACCACAACTACTGAGCCTGCGAGCCACAACTACTGAAGCCCGCAAGCCTAGAGTCCGTGCTCCGCAACAAGAGAAGCCAATGCAATGAGAAGCCCGTGCACCGCAAAGAAGAGTAGCCCCCTGCTCACCACAACTAGAGAAAGCCTGCACCCAGCAATGAAAAAAACAACGCAGCCAAAAAGTGAAGAAAGAAAGAAATTTATTAGAAAAAAAAGAAGAATGAATTCAATGGTCAAATAAACTTGGAGAACACTGAATTAAACAAACAAACACAAACAAAAAACAGATTTTATTTGTGTGTGTTTTAAACACCAGAAGATCATGAGTTACTAATACAAATATCTAAGAAGGGTGTAATATGTACCATTCCCAGATGTATTTGACTATGGACCTGTGGACTGCCATCCCCTTTTTTTCTGATGATGTTCCTATAAAACCTAGAGCAGAATTGGCAAATTAGCAACCTGACGGCTAAATCTGGCCTGAAGGTTCAGTTTCACTAGGCCACACAGTGTTTTTAAAATATTTAAGCCACCATTTAAAAATTGAGAGAGTTGACCAAAAATTTATTGATTTCCAGTTGCCTTTAAAGAATTAAAAGGCTTGGAAAAAGTAAGCCTGCCTTCCAGCATGGCTACCCAGGCTGTTGCTGAGCCTGGGCTGCCTCGTCATGCTGGGCATGGGGGCTCTACTAAGCCCCATTGAACACCTGTACGGCCCTCCTGGGCATTTGCGTGTGTGACCTTGATGGTCAAGAGAACCTCAAGTGAGGTAGAGCTCAGTGAGGGAAGAGCTGATGTAAGCCCATCAGCCTGGGTGGACTGGCCATGGATGTGAGTGTAAGCGGAATGGGGAGACCCCAGCCTCCTGGCTGGGAAAGTAGCTTGTGAGATCAAGTGGGGCAAGAGGGCGTGTCAGGAGCCGCGCTGCTGTTCCTCACTAGGGCAGAACCAGTTCACGTTCATTTTCCATTTGCTTCAAAGTTTCCCAGCTGCCACCACCCCCAACTCCCCTCCCGTGGGGATCCTGACAAATATGCTGAGGAATAAAAATCTCGGGCCAAAAGCTAATATGGTGCAAATAATTTCTAAATGTTAAAATAGATTTTCAAATGAAGCATGTTTGCTAATGATCTCCCCCGAGGGCCCACCATGTCTGAGGAGGATTATGTGGGCTTTGGCTGTCCTCGCCTTCTGTTTTCACACATAGAGAAAACCCAGCTATTTTCTAAGCAGCCCAGTGCCTGGCCTTGCCAACCAAGGAAGAGGTTGTCTGAGAGCCTTGCCCAGAAGTTTTGTAATTTAAACTCAGACAAAGAGAACAAAGACGAAATGGTTTTCTTTGATATTATTTTCACAGTGGGTTGCAAGTCAAGAAAATAAATGACCGAGTAAGCTCCGTTTTCTTTAATCTTATTGAATGCATTGCTATGCATCCACAGTAAGCTAATAATTAAGGACCATTCTGCCTCCTCAGAGGCTTTGATCTATAATGACACGACTCTATATTTTTGGCTGGTTGGGTTTCTAAGCTCTCATTAATGTCCATAAAAATTGGTCAAAATCAAAAGGGCAGAGAGTAAAATGACAGCAAACCATGCTTGCATCTAAGAAAAGGGAGGATTTCGTTTGCAATTAGGTATGTCATAATTTCCATTATTGCTTATTTTCAACATGATATAGTTTGATATTTTAGGACACTACTAGAAAGCAGTCCAAATATAAACTATTTATAGCAATGCCACAACGTGTAATCAGGATTTCTGTTTCCAGACATCTAAGAAAAGTCTTTAGGAAAAAAAATCCTGCAAAATAAAAATGAATATCCACAGCCACACAGGATTTATCTTGCTAGTTGGATTTTTTCTTTTACTTTTTTTATTCTATTGGAATATGTGAGAAGCTGGAGTTTTTCCTCACTCATTACTAATTTTGAAATTTCTGAGATTTGTTGGCAATTCAATTACAGTAGAAACCGTATGTCTTTGTTTATTGGGAGCACAATAGTGTGAGTCTGGGAATTCTAATAATTAGATGTTGGACTTCATGAATTGATTACCCCCTTTTCTTGTCTTTTTTTCTCTATTGTTCATCTCTTCTAGATTTTTTTAAACAACTCTTTGATTGAATTCCTTAATTTAAATTTCTAATAGAGAACTTTCTTATTCTCTGAGGGTTTTTATTTTGGTTTACTTTAGTTTTAGAATTTTGTTCTTGTTTTATGGATGCAGTATTTTGTCTTTTGTCTTCTGCTTCCTGCAATGCTTTCTGTTTCCTTCAAGTTCCTTTCAGTCACTGCTGTTTTGGTTGGGTATGCTTTCTTTCTTTTTTCTTTTTTAACATCTTTATTGGAGCATAATTGCTTTACAATGGTGTGTTAGTTTCTGCTTTATAACAAAGTGAATCAGCTATACATATACATATATCCCCATATCTCCTCCCTCCTGCATCTCCCTCCCACCCTCCCTCTAGGTGGTCACAAAGCACCGAGCTGAGCTCCCTGTGCTATGTGGCTGCTTCCCACTAGCTACCTACTTTACATTTGGTAGTGTATATATGTCCATGCCACTCTCTCACTTTGTCCCAGCTTACCCATGTCCTCAAGTCCATTCTCTACATCTGCGGCTTTATTCCTGTCCTGCCCCTAGGTTCTTCAGAACCATTTTGTTGTTGTTGTTAGGATTCCATATATATGTGTTAGCATATGGTATTTGTTTTTCTCTTTCTGACCTACTTCACTCTGTATGACAGTCTCTAGGTCCCTCCACCTCACATCAAATAACTCAATTTCGTTTCTTTTTATGGCTGAGTAATATTCCATTGTATATATGTGCCACATCTTCTTTATCCATTCATCTGTTGATGGACACTTAGGTTGCTTCCATGTCCTGGCTATTGTAAATAGAGCTGCAATGAACATCGCAGTACATGACTCTTTTTGAATTATGGTTTTCTCAGGGTATATGCCCAGTAGTGGGATTGCTGGGTCGTATGGTAGTTCTATTTTTAGTTTTTTGAGGAACCTCCAACTATTCTCCATAGTGGCTGTATCAATTTACATTCCCACCAACAGTGCAGCAGGGTTCCCTTTTCTCCACACCCTCTCCAGCATTTATTGTTTGTAGATTTTTTGATGATGGCCATTCTGACTGGTGTGAGGTGATACCTCATTGTAGTTTTGATTTGCATTTCTCTAATGATTAGTGATGTTGAGCATCCTTTCATGTGTTTGTTGGAAATCTGTATATCTTCTTTGGAGAAATGTCTATTTAGGTCTTCTGCCCATTTTTGGATTGGGTTGTTTCATTTTTTGATATTGAGCTGCATGAGCTGCTTGTATATATTGGACATTAATCCTTTGTCAGTTACTTCGTTTGCAAATATTTTCTCCTATTCTGAGGGTTGTCTTTTCGTTTTGTTTATGGTTTCCTTTGCTGTGCAAAAGCTTTTAAGTTTCACTAGTTCCCATTTGTTTATTTTTGTTCTTATTTCCATTTCTCTAGGAGGTGGGTCAAAAAGGATCTTGCTGTGATTTATGTCATGGAATGTTCTGCCTATGTTTTCCTCTAAGAGTTTTATAGCATCTGGGCTTACATTTAGGTCTTTAATCCATTTTGAGTATAGTTTTGTGTATGGTGTTAGGGAGTGTTCTAATTTCATTCTTTTACATGGAGCTGTCCAGTTTTCCCAGCACCACTTATTGAAGAGGCTGTCTTTTCTTCACTGTATATTTCTTGCCTCTTTTATCAAAGATAAGGTGACTATATGTGTGTGGGTTTATCTCTGGGCTTTCTATCCTGTTCCATTGATCTATATTTCTGTTTTTGTGCCAGTACCATACTGTCTTGATTATTGTAGCTTTGTAGTATACTCTGAAGTCAGGGAGCCTGATTCCTCCAGCTCTGTTTTTGTTTCTCAAGATTGCTTTGGCTATTCGGGGTCTTTTGTGTTTCCATACAAATTGTGAAATTTTTTGTTGTAGTTCTGTGAAAAATGCCATTGGTAGTTTGATAAGGATTGCATTGAATCTGTAGATTGCTTTGGGTAGTATAGTCACTTCCACAATGTTGATTCTTCCAGTCCAAGAACATGATATATCTCTCCATCTGTTTGTATCATATTTAATTTCTTTCATCAGTGTCTTATAGTTTTCTGAGTACAGGTCTTTTGTCTCCTTAGGTAGGTTTATTCCTAGGTATTTTATTCTTTTTGTTGCAATGGTAAATGGAGTGTTTTCTTAATTTCACTTTCAGATTTTTCACCAAGAGTGTATAGGAATGCTAGAGAGTTCTATGCATTAATTTTGTATCCTGCTACTTTACCAGATTCATTGATTAGCTCTAGTAGTTTTCTGGTAGCTTCTTTAGGATTTTCTTTGTATAGAATCATGTCATCTTCAAACAGTGACAGCTTTACTTCTTCTTTTCCAATTTGGATTCCTTTTATTTCTTTTTCTTCTCTGATTGCTGTGGCTAAAACTTCCAAAACTATGTTGAATAATAGTGGTGAGAGTGGGCAACCTTGTCTTATTTGTGATCTTAATGGAAATGGTTTCAGTTTTTCACCATTGAGAATGATGTTGGCTGTGGGTTTGTCATATACGGCCTTTATTATGTTGAGGTAAATTCCCTCTGTGCCTACTTTCTGGAGGGTTTTTATCATAAATGGGTGTTGAATTTTGTCAAAAGCTTTTTCTGCATCTATTGAGATGATCATATGGTTTTTCTCTTTCAATTTGTTAATATGGTGTAACACATTGATTGATTTGCATATATTGAAGAATCCTTGCATTCCTGGGGTAAACCGCACTTGATCATGGTGTATGATCCTTTTAGTGTGTTGTTGGATTCTGTTTGCTAGTATTTTGTTGAGTATTTTTGCATCTATGTTCATCGGTGATATTGGCCTGTAGTTTTCTTTTTTTGTGGCATCTTTGTCTGGTTTTGATATCAGGGTGATGGTGGCCTCGCAGAATGATTTTGGAGTGTTCCTCCCTCTGCAGTTTTTTGGAAGAGTTTGAGAAGAATAGGTGTTAGCTCTTCTCTAAATGTTTGATAGAATTCACCTGTGGAGCCATCTGGTCCTGGACTTTTGTTTGTTGGAAGAATTTTTTTTTTTTTTTTTTTTTTTGTGGTACACAGGTCTCTCACTGTTGTGGCCTCTCCAGTTGCGGAGCACAGGCTCCGGATGCGCAGGCTCAGCGACCATAGCTCATGGGCCCAGCCGCTCTGTGGCATGTGGATCTTCCCGGACCGGGGCACGAACCCGTGTCCCCTGCATCAGCAGGCGGACTCTCAACCACTGCACCACCAGGGAAGCCCTGTTGGAAGATTTTTAATCAGTGTTTCAATTTCAGTGTTTGTTATTGGTTTGTTTATATTTTCTCTTTCTTCCTGGTTCAGTCTCAGAAGGTTGTACTTTTCTAAGAATTTGTCCATTTCTTCCAGGTTGTCCATTTTATTGGCATAGAGTTGCTTGTAGTATCTCTCATGATCCTTTGTATTTCTGCAGTGTCAGTTGTTACTTCTCCTTTTTCATTTCTAATTCTATTGATTTGAGTCTCCTCCCTTTTTTTCTTGATGAGTCTGGCTAATTTATCAATTTTGTTTATCTTTTTATAGAACCAGCTTTTAGTTTTATTGACCTTTGCTATCATTTCCTTCATTTCATTTTCATTTATTTCTGATCTGATCTTTATGATTTCTTTCCTTCTGCTAACTTTGGGGGGTTTTTGTTCTTCTTTCTCTAATTGCTTTAGGTATAAGTTTAGGTTGTTTATTTGAGCTGTTTCTTGTTTCTTGAGGTAGGGTTGTATTACTATAAACTTCCCTCTTAGAACTGCTTTTGTTGCATCCCATAGGTTTTGGGTCATCGTGTTTTCATTGTCATTTGTTTCTAGGTATTTTTTGGTTTCCTCTTTGATTTCTTCAGTGATCTCTTGGTATTTAGTAGTGTATTCGTTACCCTCCATATGTTTGTATTTTTTACAGGTTTTTTTCCTGTAACTGGTATCTAGTCTCATAGCATAGTGGTCAGCAAAGATACTTGATGTGATTTCAATTTTCTTAAATTTACCAAGGCTTGATTTGTGACCCAAGATATGATGTATCCTGAAGAATGTTCCCTGAGCACTTGAGAAGAAAGTGTAATCTGCTGTTGTTGGATGGTATGTCCTATAAATATCAATTAAGTCCATCTTCTTTAATGTATCATTTAAAGCTTGTGTTTCCTTATTTATTTTCATTTTGCATCATCTGTCCATTGGTGAAAGTGGGGTGTTAAAGTCCCCTACTATGAATGTGTTACTGTCGATTTTTCTTTTTATGGCTATTAGCATTTGCCTTATGTATTAAGGTGCTCCTATGTTGGGTGCATAAATATTTACAATTGTTATATCTTCCTCTTGGATCGACCCCTTGATCATTATGTGGTGTCCTTCTTTGTCTCTTCTAATAGTCTTTATTTTAAAGTCTATTTTGTCTGATATGAGAATTGCTACTCCAGCTTTCTTTTGGTTTCCATTTGCATGGAATATCTTTTTCCATCCCCTCACTTTCAATCTGTATGTGTCCCTACGTCTGAAGTGGGTCTCTTGCAGACAGCATATATACGGGTCTTGTTTTTGTATCCATTCAGCCAGTCTGTGTCTTTTAGTTGGAGCATTTAATCCATTTACATTTAAGGTAGTTATCGATATGTATGTTCCTATTACCATTTTCTTAATTGTTTTGAGTTTGTTATTGTAAGTCTTTTCCTTCTCATGTGTTTCCTGCCTAGAGAAGTTCCTTTAGCATTTGTTGTAGAGCTGGTTTGGTGGTGCCGAATTCTCTTAGCTGTTGCTTGTCTGTAAAGGTTTTAATTTCTCCGTCGAATCTGAATGACATCCTTGCTGGGTAGAGTAATCTTGGTTGTAGGTTTTTCTCCTTCATCACTTTAAATATGTCCTGCCAGTCCCTTCTGGCTTGCAGAGTTTCTGCTGAAAGATCAGCTGTTAACCTTATGGGGATTCCCTTGTATGTTAATTGTTGCTTCTCCCTTGCTATTTTTAATATTTTTTCTTTGTAGTTAATTTTTTTTTTTTTTTTTTTTTTTGTGCAGTACGTGGGCCTCTCACTGTTGTGGCCTCTCCCATTTCGGAGCACAGGCTCCGGACGCACAGGCTCAGCGGCCATGGCTCACGGGCCCAGCCGTTCCGCGGCATGTGGGATCTTCCTGGACTGGAGCACGAACCCGTGTCCCCTGCATTGGCAGGCAGACTCTCAACCACTGCGCCACCAGGGAAGCCCTGTAGTTAATTTTTGATAGTTTTATTAATATGTGTCTTGGCATGTTTCTCCTTGGATTTATGCTGTATGGGACTCTCTGTGCTTCCTGGACTTGACTGACTATTTCCTTACCCATATTAGGGAAGTTTTCAACTATAATCTCTTCAAATATTTTCTCAGTCCCTTTTTTTCTCTTCTTTTTGGATCCCTATAATTTGAATGTTGGTGCATTTAATGTTGTCCCAGAGGTCTCTGAGATTGTCCTCAATTCTTTTCATTCTTTTGTCTTTATTCTGCTCTGCAGTAGTTGTTTCCACTACTTTATCTTCCAGGTCACTTATCCATTCTTCTGCCTCAGTTATTCTTCTATTGATTCCTTCTAGAGAATTTTAATTTCATCTATTGTGTTGTTCATCATTGTTTGCTCTTTAGTTCTTCTAGGTCCTTGTTAAACATTTCTTGTACTTTCTCCATTCTATTTCCAAGATTTTGGATCATCTTTACTATCATTACTTTGAATTCTTTTTCAGGTAGACTGCCTATTTCTTCTTCATTTGTTTGGTCTGGTGGGTTTTTACCTTGCTCCTTCATCTGCTGTGTGTTTCTCTGTGTTCTCATTTTGCTTAACTTACTGTGTTTGGGTCTCCTTTTTGCAGGCCACAGATTTGTAGTTCCTCTTGTTTTTGCTGTCTGCTCCCAGTGGGTAAGGTTGGTTCAGTGGCTTGTGTAGGCTTCCTGGTGGAGGGGACTAGTTGCCTGTGTTCTGGTGGATGAGGCCTGATCTTGTCTTTCTGGTAGGCAGGACCGTGTCCGGTGGTGTGTTTGTGGGTGTCTGTGACCTTATTATGATTTTAGGCAGCTTCTCTGCTAATGGGTGGGGTTGTGTTCCTCTCTTGCTAGTTGTTTGGCATCGGGTGTCCAGCACTGTAGCTTGCTGGTCATCGAGTGGAGCTGGGTCTTAGCGTTGAGAAGGAGATCTCTGGGAGAGCTTTCGCCGTTTGATATTACGTGAGGCTGGGAGGTCTCTGGTGGACCAATGTCCTGAACTCGACTCTCCCACCTCAGAGGCTCAGGCCTGACACGTGGCCAGAGCACCAAGACCCTGTCAGCCACACGGAATCCCTGCTTCACCCCATGGGTGAGCGGCCGAGGTGGGTAGGTGTGCTTTCTTCCTTTCATTGTGGAGCCTTTCCTCGGGTGTCTGGCACCTCTTGGCTGGACATTCATTCTAAGCAGAAGGCACTTAAATCTGATTGGAAGCTCCTTGCCTGCAAGTGAAACTGGCACCTGGAGGACTGCACAGTAGGTGGTCAGGCGGGTTTTGGGTTGGAGAACCTCCGAAGATGGGTTTCAGGAGGTCTTTTCTCTTTAACCAAAAGAGGAATCCCCTGCCTGGGGCATTATATACATGTTTCCCTTTATTCTGGAAACTCAAGCGTTTAGGGGTGCAGCGAGAAGAGGGAAACAGTGCTCCCATAACTGGATCTGAGCTAATGGACTGTCCTGTGCCTTCTGCTCCTGAGCTGGCCTGGGAGTGGGCAGAGGCAGTAGCAAACTGGCTCTGAGGAGAAAAGGGGCTGGGGCTCTCACTGCTCTACATTCAAACAATCCCCATTTTTGGTCTGCTTCAATCCTCCAAACTTTGAGGTAGTTGGTCTCTTATAGTTTGAAGTCTCTTGAGCGTTCGGAAAGGTATAGCTCATTGGCGTGTCCAGTTTTGCAGTTTTCTTCACTGTCTTTGCAGAGTCATTAACTACTCCTCAATTTGCTTTCCATCTCCCCCAGATGTGTTGGTATCTTACATCTGCTATTACCTCTCTTACTCTGTTTGTCCTTATGGGTTTATGCCTTTTTCCCCTCTTATTTCTACTGTGGGGGTTTGGAAGGAAATAGAGACAAATGAAAGCATAAAATTCTGTATTTAACTAGAAGTCCCTAATTATCTTTTGATTTTAAAAGCAGTCCATTAGTATTAGACAATCAGGTGTGGCAATCTCCCTGTATAACCAAAAGTAAAGCAAACTTTCTGTACACCAAATGTGTAAAATGGCAACATATTACATATTTTTAATTTTCTCTTTAAAGGTAAATACATGCACATGAAAAAAGGTAAATCATATAAAAAGAGTAAATAGTGAAAAATACACACCTTTCTCTCATTCTAGTTCCCAGTCCAACAACTCCCCTCCTCAAATGCAGTAAATATTGCCAGTTTCTCAGGTATACCCTCCTCTTTCTTATACTTCTGATATCACATTATGTAAACTCTACTGACCACTTAACAATGTATCTTGGATATCATAACTCATTCTTTTTCACAAATACAATGAATTATTTCACAAATAATCCACTATTTTTGTATATGTATGTATTGTAACTTATTTAACTTGTCCCTACTGACGGGCATTTAATTAATTAATGTCTAGTTTTTTCCTACAGAACAATGCAGCAGTGAATATCTATCTAGCCATATTTATATTAGAAATATGTATACCTTTGTGAATGTATGTGCAGGATAAATTCAAGTGGAATAGCTGAGGCAAAGGATACGTACACTTGTACTTTAATACCTATAGCCAGTTGTTCTCCAAGAAATTGTACCAATTCATACCCTCTAACAATGAATGAGAGCTCCTGTTTCCCTCTCTAACCAGTGCATGATAATTTGAAGACTTTGGATTTCTAAGCAGTACTGTAGCAATTCTCAGTTGGATGATGGAATTCAGATTAAGTTTTCACCTACACAAGAAGGCGGGGCCAGGAATACTATTGGCCAGTAGAAGGTAGCCCAGGCCTTGGAAATGTGGACGGAAATAAGCTTTCTGAGATAATTCAAGTAAATGTTGGGATAGTGGTATGTGTCTATAAATAAAATATTTACCTCTACTCAATAGATCATACCTGAATGTAACGATCAATCAGTTGGTAGGTTAATTCATTCCTTCTTCAACAAATGCTTATCATATACAACTTCCAGGCACTGGGCTGAGCCCTGGGAGTTCGAAGAATAAGGTGCAGGTTCCTGCCCTCCAGGTGCTTATCTAGTTGGGGTTGGTAATGACAGCACCGTGGCGAGGCACTGGGAGAGAGGCAAGCCTGGAGTCCTGAGCAAGGCCCAGGAAGGACACAGAGCCAGGAGGTCCTGAAAGCTGCAGGAACACGAGGCGATCGAGCACTGCATCCTGTCGAAAGGCCTTACTCTCTTTGCGTAGGTGAAGCTAAAGTTTCTTTCAGAATTAAAATTGTTACACCACTTCTTGTCTGCGTGGTCTCTTTCTGCCAGGGATCTGAGGAGATCTTTGTAGAGCTTCGTAGTCTGAAGTACAGGGATGGGTCTCAGAGGGTTTGTGAACCCCTTAAAACTGGATGCAGATTAGGTGTGCATGCTTTTTCCTGGGGATAGGGTCAGAGGCTTCATCAGAATCTCAAAGGAGTGTGCAACTCCAGGAGGCTTAAGAACCAGTGGCTTAGATTTTCCTCAAGCGAATTCAGGCTCTTTCACCTTAAAATGTCTTTTAAAACACCATACTCAGACTCTAGCCTAGAGATGTGTGTGGTTACTAATACCTGGCCCCTTTTAAACCTCTATCCTTTATCCTTCATCCAGCTTCCCCTCCCCCATGCAGAAATAGGCACAGTGATGGGCAGCCTCCCACCACTCCTCTTTCCTGTCCTTGTTTCTCTTTATTGAGCAACCCCATACTTAAACACAATTACAGTGTAAGCAGTTCTGTACCTAACTGGAATAATGTGATATCATCAAACAGAATTGGGAATTCCCGTTTCCAAGGCAGTCTCTCATGTTTTCGCTCGGGTTTTTTGGTTTGGAATGTTCAAGTCCAAAAATCGAGTTCAGCGCACATTCAGCAAACACTTTCTTTATTTAGGACATCATGCTCCATGCTGAGGGAGAGAGGAGGAAGAGCAGGATATAGAGATGAATTAAACCTGGTTCCCACCTTCAGGGATAGGAGACCTGTCGGAAATTGTACAGAGTGCTGTGGGGATCCAGGGAGGAAGTGATTATTTCTTACTGGAGGCTGCATGGAAGAAAGTCATGAAGATATTCTAGCTGAGCAAGTATTTCTCATCACTGAGGAGGCCATAGACTTTTGCCCTCCAGTAACATTACCCTGTTTCTGAACCTTCAAAATGAGCTGCTGGGCCTGGAGGCTGACACCTGATTAGAAATACCTAGAAAATAAGCCTAGGAGAAAAATTAGCCAGTGTATGAGAACATACAGTGTAAAGGAAATATAACACATTGTTATTCGAATCAGTGTAAGAACTTTTGAAAACTGATAGGAAATCTTTGTCATTATGATGATCGTATTATCATTTTATCTCAAAATTTGACATCGTGGTCACTTTATTTTATAAATGATGCAACCAGAAAAGCTGACAGATTTTACTAAAGACATTTCCACTGTACCTACTAATTTCTTTTTTTTTTTGGCCGTGCCACGTGGCTCGTGGGATCAAACCCTGGCCTCCGGCAGTGGAAGTGTGGAGTCCTAACCACTGGACCGCCAGGGAATTCCCTACTGTATTATTATTTTAAAAGTTCTGGCTTCAAAGCAAGCCAGAAACAGAAGCAGAAAAATTATTTTGCTAGAAATATTTACAGGCTGTGAGGGCCTTTCTGAAATGTAGATCGAGGGGTGTGTGTGCGTACATCTTCTTCTTACTAAATCATACGTGATCAAGCATTTACTACTGATATGAGTCATAACTGAAATTTGTAGAGTGCTTTTAGACTGGCGCTTGCCAAGCAGCTTCACATTCATTATAAATCCCGTACTGTACATTAGCATGGGCTAATACATTTCCTTATTCTCTGTTCTTAGGATGAAGTAGCACCCACCAAGTTTTTGAGACAGCTCACGGCTTAGAGGAAGGCTCATCTAAATAAAGGCCGGCTAAAGTGGCATTGCGGGGATTTAATCCTCCTCTGGCTGCCCGTGTGACCAGAAGGCTGATTTGCAAGTTTCTTCTTTCCTGGGGTCCAGATTATCAGGTCTCCGGGGCCCTGCAACTTGACAGCAAAAGTGCAAAATGAAGAAGATCAGAGATACGCGCCAGCAGCGGGGACCTGAGGGCCTCTGCGGGGCGTTTACACACCAGAGCAAAAGGTTCCCTGGCCATCAAAGGAAATAGCAAACTGGAGCCTTTGTTTTGGGACACAGCCACCTACCACAGAGCACCAGCACGGCCAGCCAGAAAGTTCTTGGATCCTGATCAGGGAAGCGGCTCTGGTACCTGGACGTGTGCCTGATGGTCCAGTTAGAGCTGGGAAGTTCAGCGTGAAAGAAGGTCTCGAGCGAGGGCGGCTTCGGGCTTGGCTGGTAGGCGGTTCTGGCATTGGCCTCTGCCCTCCCCCGGCCGAAGGGGGGGCTTGCCCAGCTCCCAAGGACACAGGGCTCTGGCAGTCAACTCCCATCTCCCACCCGCCGGGCCCCTTCGGCCCCTCCCCAGCCTGCCCCCCCATCGGTGCCTCTGCTGAGATGGAAACGTGGGCCTGCGGAGGACGATGACTGCCTTGTATGTGAATGGAGGCGGCCTGGAGAACACCCGCTATGCCAGGTGGGACCGGCGAGAGAGCGTGGAGAGTGGCGGTCAGACGGAGTGCACCAAGGAGGACGGAGAGGGACAGCCTCGCCAGCTGACACCCTTCGAGAAGCTGACCCAGGACATGTCCCAAGACCAGAAGGTGGTGAGGGAGATCACGCTGGGGAAACGCATCGGCTTCTACCGCATCCGAGGGGAAATCGGAAGTGGGAACTTCTCCCAGGTCAAGCTCGGGATTCACTCCCTAACCAAAGGTAGGATCCAAACTCCACGGGTGATGCCCAGGGTGTTGGGACCTGGTTGGGGGTCGGGTTAAGAGTCCAGGGCCAAGGAGGCAGGTGAGGCGTCATCACTGAGCCCCTGCTAAGTGCAAGTCCTATACCGGCCGCCGTCCATTGTTGCCGCCGTTCATTTTCACAGCGATGGTGTGAGCTCAGTATTTTTATTTCACTTTATAGATAAGGAAACTAAGATCCAGAGATGTCAAATGTGGCTTTAGCAGTTTAATCTTAGAAGATTTTGACTCCAAAAACTCTCCCACTGTAGCATGCAGGTGAACTCACTAAAACATTGAGGGCAATCTGTCCTCTCCAGTTACACCTTGGAGAAGCGGAGGGGAGTGTGGCTTGATTCCAAGGCCACTCGTATTCCGGGTCCTTATTTGTAACTTCTGTTTGTGTTTGTTTGTCAATGTTTGTCAATACCAGTGGCACAGGGGACCTCCCGGATGGTCGGTGGATAGCGGGGTCCAGCCTCTCCTCCTTACCAGAGGCTGCTGCTTCTGTTAGGTTTGGGGAAAAGGGACTTGACCTCAAGAACTTCTCTGCTTCAGTCTGCTCTGTACTAGTTCTCATTGTTGTCAGCTCCTTGCTTGCTACCAAGTAGCCACGCTTGCTTGGTTGCTGGTCACTCTGGATTCTAGCCCAGCAGCGCCCACCGCTCTGGCCTCAGAGAGGAGCTGTGTGGAGAGACCAGCAGCCCTTTGCTGCCCAACCCATGTGGGCATTTCTCCAAGTTACCTCTAATTTAGCTAACTAATCCTGGAGATAGTCATAACGGAGTCACAGAACAGAGAAAGAATGCCTGCAACTCGGTATAATCTACAGACTTCCTAAAGCCCATGGGCTCTGCCCTCTCCCTGAGAGTCCCGTACTGACATTTATTCTCCTTGCACTCAGGCTGCCACCACGTCTCCAGGGCTGCGCTTTCTCGTGTCAGAGTTTTGTTTTCTTTTCTTCTCCAACCCCCAATCCCATTGCCCGCTCATCCCTGTTTGGCCCCTATGGAGAAAGTACCACAACCTCCTCTACCTACACACACACACACACACACACACACACACACACACACACCCCCGCACGCACATGCGTGCACACACGCCCAAGTCACTGGAGCTCCAAGTCCCCTTCTATCTTGCTCTGAGCCCGAGTGTCTGGGTTCATGCCTACTCACCTTACCTACCTGGGGACATTACAGCGCTCCTCTGAGCCCTCAGGTTCCTCGCTGACAAAATGCAGCCAGTAGCATTGATTACGTTACTCATAAAAGCAGCTCTAGGGCTGCGATTCACATCTAATTGGGAAAGATGTTGCTTTTCAATAGTCTAGAGCAAGAGTGAAAGACAACATAAAACACATAAGGAGATAAGGGGCCAGAAATTGAAAGGAAGACATGAACAGGAAGTGGAGAGGAGAAGTTGCATAAAGGCAAACCAGGAGAGGAATTCAGAAAGGGGAGAGTGTCCGTTGTGGCAGGGAGGTCACAGGGGCTAAAGTCTGAGCAAAGCGTGTTGGAGCTGCTTCCCGAGTGTAGGTTCAGATATTAGATTCTAGTGGAGAGGATAGGATAGTGGAAAAAACATGTGCTTCAGCATCAGACAAATCTGTTCAAATCCTCGTTCAGTCACTAGGTATCTGACTTCATGCATATTACTTAGCCTTTTTGGTCCTCAGTTGCCTCAGCTGTAAAATAGAGATAATGACTCGTATCTTAGAATTGTTGGGGAAATTAGGAATAATATATATGAAGTACATGGCACAGAGTAGCCACTCAATAAATGGTAGCTATCATTGTGCAAGTCTATTTTTTACTTAAACCTATTTCAGAAGGAAATTTGATATTAAAGTCATGAAAACCCATGAGTAGAAGGTAGTGGTAAAAATAAATACAATGCACACAAATTTCAAAGTTCTGTTTATTTATTTTTCCAGCTTTATTGAGATGTGATTGACATATAATATCGTGTAAGTTTAAGGCGTACAATGTTCTGATTTTATGTATGTATATATTATGAAATGATTACCACAATAAGGTCATTTAACACACTCACCACCTCATATAGTTACAATTTCATATGTGTGTGGTGAGAACTTTTAAAATCTATTCTCTTAGCAACTTGCAAAAAATGTTAAAGGGGGACTTCCCTGGCAGTCCAGTGGTTAGGACTCCACACTTCCACGGCAGGGGACATGGGTTTGATCCCTGGTGGGGGAATTAAGATCCCGCAAGCCACACGGCATGGCCAAAAAAATAAAATAAAATTTAAAGGAAACTTACGAAGTGACTGAAAGTAATTTAAAACATGCCAAAAACCCATCTGTGAGTTTCTCTTTACCTTACTTAGGAGAGTGAAGGGAGAACCGATACAGAAATAACATTTTTATGCTGTGTTTCGGTGCTATTTAAGGCTGTTTTCATGCACTAAAATCACTGCATGCCCCATGAGTGTTCAAGGTTCCACTTCGGGAAACACTGACCTCATCTAGCCCTCCTGAATTTTACAAATGGGGAGATGGAGGCTCAGAAGTGGCTGTCCCGGGGTCATGGCAGAGACAGGCTTAGAACCCAGCTTCCTTTTCGCTGCAAGCTACCTCGGGATTTTGGTGCAGGGTGGAGGGGGCAGCTCTTTCACATGCTGCCCTGAACAAGCCGACCAAGTGGGCTACCACTGCCTTCTTCAGCCCCAGACCCCCGCCAGACCCCACCCTGCTCACCAGCCATTCTCCTTCCTGGCGGCCGGACTGCCGAGGAGGGATCCTGCCCTCCAGTGCCTGCAGCAGGGAAGCAGGGGACAATGCGCAAGTCCTAGAGTGTATAACCAAGACTCAGAAGCAGCACCTACCTTCTGCCCGCCCTCTCCGTTCAGACAGTGTGTAAGAGAGAGCGGCACCTTGTCTTGAAGGTGGCAGAAGGTAGTGCAATATTGTGGAAAGATATCAGCTTTGGAGTCAGCCAGACCTGCGTGGAATTCCAATTCTTTTTTCCTCTAGCTGTGTGACCCCCGAACAAGTTACTTTACCATTCTGTGCCACAATTTCCTTACGTATACGTGAAGGAAATATATCAGCTGCCTAGGATTGCTAGGAGGAGCGAATTTTAAAAAGATATGATATACCGAATATTTACCATGTACCTAGACAGAGCATGTAGCAAGTATCCATTAAGTGCCAGTATTAGTCTGCTTTCAAAAAAGTCCAGGTCCTTTAGGCCTGTGTGAGTCACACGTCATTCGTTTCATGGGACAGAAGCCGACTCAGATGAGCTCACGCTGACAGGGTGACTTGTGTGCAGGGGAATCTTGTGGCCGCTCAGCAGGGAGGTAGAGCCACGTTTCAAGGATGGAGGTTACCCCCTCCATCTCCCCTTTCTCTGGGGTTGCGCGGCTTCTCATTTCTACTTCGTACTTCTTTCTGCGGAGTGGCCTTCTCTGCTTAATTACCCAAAGGCATATGGCCAAGAATGATTGTTTCCAGTCCCATATCTACATAACCTCTCAGCTTTATCCCATCTCCATCCCACTAGTTTCATTCTATTTCAGCTCAGATTTTGAAAAGAGAATATAATCGCTCACTGACCAGCCGGCGATAGGCCACCGCTGAGTCAAGGGCCTGCCTATGTCAAGTCAGCTGCAGCCTTTCGGGTCACACGACCCACTGCACTGTCAGCAGGGCCCGAGGTCCAAAGAAGCGTCTCTGAGATGGGAGAGTGGAGAACACAGTAGATTGATGGACATACCATCACCGCGACAATAACCAGCTAAGCAGGGAAACCACCACAAGCCAGGAGCAGGAAAGCGTCTAATTCCTTGGACAGGCTGTTATGTGAGGAGGACAGAAGAAAGAGGAAGGACCACAATTGTGTTTACATAGTGACTTTCTTCTTGAATGCCAAAGGCTTCTTGCCTGTTGGATTACAGAATTCACTTAATTCTAGTCCCTTGAGTTTCAGAGAATGCGGTGTTTTCCTGCTGTGTGGATGGGGGCCTCAGTGGCCTCACTATCATGCTCTCCTCACTCCTAAACCACCACAGAGTAGCCCTATTGTCAAAGGCTCAATGTCAGCCTCTGCTTATGGGATGAGATGGGTGCACAAAAGGAGAGGAAGGCCAAAAGCACAGGCAGAGGAAAAATCAGTTCAACAGGCACATTTAAACAAGCCAGAAAATGTTAACAGCAGGTCATTGTGTACATTGTACTGATGCAACAGGAAAATGAATCCCAGATTTCACCTCCCAACTTGCAGACTCATCCCGGGATGGCCTCGTCCTGGTACCGTGCTCATCTCTCTTCTGGGTTCTATCAGAAGTGAGCCCAGGAAAGAGTAGGAAGGTGAGGACAAAAGGAACTGAGAGTGTGAAGGAGGGGAGACCCAGATGTGAATCGATGTGGGGATGAAGAAAGAGACGGGCGGTGTAGGTACTAGGAAGTGAGAACTCTGGGAGGATGACAGAGGCAAGACTGGAAGATTGTGACTTATGAAAAGAGGGAGGACGTTAGGCTACCAGGAGCAGACTGGGTTGGAAAGACAGGGGGACATTCCTCTAAAATCTTTACCTCTACAATGGAAGGAGATTTATCAGGGAGTGGTTTAGCTTTGCTGGGAATTACAAATACCCTGTCCCATTACCAGGCCATGTCAGAAGACTTAGTCTGAAGAGCGATTTGTATAAATACGGTTCCCATGCAAAGCCAGCTTGCCAAGAATTGTCATTAGGTTTTCTAGGAAATATGGACAACCTGGATAAGATAAAGGAGGAGGTTCCCAGGGAAGCGGAGGGTTTCTGTGCCAGGGGCAGCTCCCAAGACAGTAGTTTAAAAAAAGACACCAGCTGCTCTGGCTCCCTAAAGAGAAGGCTCCAGTATAGGCCCCTGCTGGCTGGAGTTTATTTTTATAGCTAATGGCTCAGATTCTCCTGGGCCTTGCAAGCTGATCGGGCAGGCTGAAGCCATCATGAGTCCCCTTTTAGGCTGATTAGAAATTTCTCAAAAGAAATGACGCACTGGGCTTCTGAATATTTTATGTCCCATCTGTTGCCTCAAACAAAAGTAAAAGAGGCCATGGGTGCCCGTCCCTTTCTCTGTTGCTGTCCTTTCTGACCCCTTCATCCCTGGTCTTCTTCTCTGTTACTCTAGTCTCATGTTTCTAGAAGCCTTTCTTCTTCTCTCTCAATTTATTTATGCATCGGTTCATTCCTTCTTTTTTAAAAAATATAATAAACTCTCTTGTGCCTTACAGAGATGAATGAGATACAGCTCTTGCCTGATAGGAACTCGCAGTAGGTAATGGAGACAGACAGGAAACAACTGATACGTGCTGTCACAGGGTGAGGTTACAAAGGGTGTGCTCGACTGTGGCTGAAATCAGGAAAAGGTCAATCGATCAGGAAAGGCTTGCATCAGGTCTTGAGGTTTTCGGAGAAATAATGCAGGACACAGAGGAAAGGAAATTCCAGTCAGAGAGAGAGGATGTAAAGTGACTGGAGGTGTGAGCCAGGGTGCGGAGTGTTTGGAGATTTAAGAGTAATTCAATGAGGCTAGTGCATGGGATGCACCCACAGAGCAGTGGGAGATATGGTGGGTGATGGAGGCAGGGACTAGATCATGGAGAATCTTCTTGCATATTTGGATTTTGTCATTTATGTATCAGGAAGCCATTGAAGAGCTTGAAGCAAGCAATTAATAAAATGATTAACTATTAATTATTTCAGTGAGGAAAGGGAATTGAAGTTGGGACATGACAAGAGTCAGGCATGTCAGAATAAAATATTAGTCTAATGATCCAGATGAATGATGATGTCCACCTCAACTAAGGAAGTGACAGTGAGCATGGAGAGAAGGGGATGCATTTGAAAACTATTTTAGAGTATTGGGAAACCTGTGGTCAACTGCATGGGGGAAAGCAGGAGAGGACAGGGAGGGGAAGAAGGAAAGATGACTCCCAGGTTTCCAGCCTTAATGACTTAGCAGTGAATAGTGAATACAGGAGAAGAAGTGGATTTGAGAGTGCAGATCTGGAAGCAGTGACTTGGAGGTACATGGAGGTCAAGTAAAGGAGCCCAATGACCATCTTGGAACCCAAGAGACAGTATGCATGAGAAATAAAGGTTTGGGGCCTAACAAATCTGGGGTACAGTGAAAGTCTTGTATGTCCTGGTCGTAGGCTCCTTGGTGTCAGACGTTGTATCATATTGATCCTCAGACTTTCCCCACATTCATTATAACTAATAAATATTCAACAGATACTTGGTGAATTAAGTTAGTATAATAACTTCCCCGGAAAATCCAGTAGTGGTGGGAAGAGATATGGGAGGGAGCAATGCATGGCAGTACTCTCTGGTGGGTCCTTCATGCTCTAATCTCCTAGAAGGACAGGGCTGGGGGACTCACACAGGCTCCAGTAAAGCTTGACCGAGAAGGCCCAGTGGTTTTGAAAAAGGGGTCCCTCCTCTTGAGTACATTCATTAAAACAGCAGTTTAAAATTATGTTTTCTGGATGCAACTAGAGATTATCATACTAAGTGAAGTAAGGCAGAAGAAGAAAGACAAATACCATATGATATCACTTAGATGTGGAATCTAAAATATGCCACAAATGAACATATCTATGAAATAGAAACAGACTCACAGATGTAGAGAACAGACTTGCAGTTGCCAAGGGGGAGGGGGTATGGGGGAGGAATGGACTGGGAGTTTGGTGTTAGTAAATGCAAACTATTATGTATAGAATGGATAAACAAGGTCCTACTGTATAGCACAGGAGACTATATTCAATATCCTGGGATAAACCCTAACGGAAAAGAATATAAAAAAGACTTTGCTATACAGCAGAAATTAATGCAATATTATAAATCGACTATACTTCAATAAAAAAGTAAATTGAAAATAAATAAAATTATGTTTTCTTACTTTAAGAATGGTTAGTTATTGGCTTTGGTGAATCCATCCTAAAAATAAATTCAGTATTACTATAACAAAAAGAAGTTCCCTATTTATAATGCAAAGGACTCAAAATAATTTATATGCTCCAATGATGCAGGAAAGCTCAAGGATATTAAAGCATATGCACTTGGATGGAAGTCACACAGCCATTAAAAATCACAATTGTGGAGAGTCTGTGGTAACATGGAGGATGCGTGGGACACGATAATAAATGAAAATGCAAGGCGCAAACTTGAGTTACACTGCAGTGGGGATGCTTATCCTGGGCTCTTGTGAGTGTTAAGTGAGATCATTTATTCAACAAATATTTGTTGATCACCTCCCGTGTAACAGGCACTGTTCTAGGGACTGGAGATACAGAATTGAATGAAATAGACAACAATCTGTCCTGTGGAGCTTATGTTCTAGCAGGGAGAGACAGACAAAAGTAAGCCAGTAAAATATTCATTATGCTACGTAGTGATAAGGACAGGAAGGAAGATAGAGCAGAGGGGAGGGGAGGGAGCACCGGGGGCTGCAGTTTTAGACAAAATGGCCAGGGACAGCCTCCCTGAGGAGGTGATCATTGAACTGAAGGGAATAAGGAAACTGGCCTTGGAGTCCATGGGGGAACGTGGTCAGGCAGAGGGGACAGCAAGCAGAAGAGCGCCAAGGTGGGAGAGTGCCTGTAAAACTCTAGGAACGGCTGAGGCGTGTGACAGCAGAGGGTGGCAGGGACCAGACCGCATAGGGTTAATACGCAGTATGGCAAAGTCAGGACTTCGGCTTTTCCTATGAGGGAAACCCGAGCCCTTTGAGGCAGCAGAGAAGTGACAGCGCGACCTGGCTTAACGCTTAATAGGATCACCTTGGCTGCTCTGTTGAAAATAGGCTGCAAGGGGTCAAAGGCAGAAAAGGAGAGATCAGCTAGGAGCCTATCGGAATAATCCAGGCGAGAGAGATTCCCCAGGAAGGGAGCAGTGAAAGGCTGAGAAGTGGCTGGATTCTGGCTGTATTTAGAAGTAGAGATAACAGGATTTGCTGACAGATTGAAAGTGGAGTGTAAAAGAGAAGAGTCAAATACTCAAGGTTTTTGTCCTGGATGACTGCAAGAATAGAGTTTCCAGTTACTGAAACCGGGAAGACTGTAGAAGGAACAGGTTTGGGGCGGGGGAGATCAGTATTGGACGTGTTATGCTGGGCGTACCTGTTACACGTGCACAGCGGAGGCTGTTGGTGCCTCACCCGTGTCTCCTTGGGCCTTACCATTTCAGTGCATGCAGGCCAGACCTTCAAATGCCAGTCTCTCCATCTCTTTGCCTCTGGGCTTCCTCTAGCTGCTGGAGCTGCTGTTCCTGCATGCGTGGGAAATAGAGGGCAATTAATGTCTGCCAGGAACAGCCAACGACTAGTTACTGGCGGTAGTTGATATACAAATACCCCAGCTCTCTCACTCTTCTCATGATAAAACTCAAACGATAACTGGCAGCAGGATCGTTGGAAGATGGAGGGAACAAAAGATGCCCATCGAGCTGAGAAGTCATCTTGAGACTGAAATGAGGCAGCCCCACATACTCAATGGATCAGTTTATTGAAGGGTGCCTTACAAGGTGGGTTCAGGATCGGCCCGACAAAGATCTGGAAGCACTCGCAGCTATCCTCTGCACCGCCCGAAGGGCCACTGGGGCCATTTTATAGCTAACCTAGGGTATGGGAGTACCCTTGAAAACAGGAAGTACCTTCCTAAGTCAAGATGATTGATTGGGTAACTAGTCTCGTGGGTACCAGGAAAATGTCAGGGAAGGTCTTCATCATTATTTGGGAACTAACAGAGCATAGAGGCCACGTGGACCTACCGATCATTAAACAATATCTGTTAACTACAAAGCCCTTGACAGAGAAGTGATTTGCCGCATCGTGCAGTCCTGGGTAGGGTCAGTGGAAGGACAGGAAGAATTGTTTGAGCCCGAGATGATGTCAGTTATGCTAACAGCCATGCAGGATTAACTGGTAACTCGCTTAGTAACACATCCTTAATTGGCTGCCTTTCCTCATTCTTCTACCAGTGTTTCCTGGGTACCACCTCCTTCATCGACTGCTTGCACCTGAATCACTGCCTCATGATCTGCTTCTGTAAGAAGCCAAACTGAGACAGCCAAGTGGAGGGGTCTTGTAGGCAGGAGTATTTATGCATCTGGAATTGTTGAGGAAATTGTAGGGATGTCCAAGGACTAAGCCTTCAGGTGTTGAACATTTAGAGGCTGGGCAGATGAAAAGAACACAGCAAAGGAGCCTTAGAAGAAGTGGCAAGAGGTAGGAGAAAAACCAGGAGCGTGTGTTTTCCTAGAAACCAAGTGACAAAGGTGTTTCTAGGAGGAAGGATGAAATCTGGAAACTGGCCATTGGTTTTAGCAACTTGGAGGTCATCGGTGACCCTGAGAGGAGCTTTTCTGGTAGCAATATCTCTTAGGTTCAAGACATAATGAGGGGAGGGCTGGAGACAGTGACGTAGAACCAGCTCTTTAAGAGAGTTTTGCTACAAAAGAATGAGAAGAAGAGCCTGATGCTAGAGGGGGAAGTGGGGTCGAGAGAGATTTTTTGTGGTTTCTCAAAAACTTTTTTTAATGTTTAACATACATAAATACAAAAAGAAGTATGAAAATCACAAATATGCAGTTAAATGAATTTTCCAAACTAAAAAGACCCATATAACCACTGCCAAGTTCAAAAAAGAGAACGTTCCCAGTACTTTAGAGGCTCCCCTATTCCCCCCTTCTGTTTACTACATCCCCAAGTATAACCACTACCCTGACTTCTAACACCACAGATTGTGTTTACCTGTACAATTTATATAAATGGCATCATACAGTATGTCTTCTTTTGTCTTATTTCATTTGTTCAATATTAAACTTGTGAAAGCTGGGGACTTCCCTGGTGGTCCAGTGGTTAGGACTTAGCTCTCTCACTGCTGGAGCCCCGAGTTCGATCTCTCGTGCAAGCCGCAAAGCACAGCCAAAAAAAAAAAGTGGGAAAACCATCCGTATTATTTTATGTAGTTTAGATGCTTCATTCTTATTGCTACGTAGCAGCCCATTGTACAAATATACTACAGTTTATTTATCCATTCTACTGTTGATGAACGTGAGGATAGTTTCCAATTTGGGGCTACTATGAATGACGTTACTATGAACATTCTAGTACAAGTCTTTCGGTAACATGTATGCATTTTTGTGGGGAAGACTTTTTTTTTTAGATGGGTAAATAGCATGAATGTATGCAGATGGAAAAGATTCAGTAGAAAGGTTAAAACTTATGACGCAGGAGAGAAGGAAGAAATCTTGGATGCCTGTTCTTGAGTAGAGGAGAGTAGATGGAATCTATTCAACATGTAGAGGGGTCTTCGCTAGGCCTTAGATAGGAGCAGGGACCATTTACCCAGAGAAACAGGAAGACAGAGTTTATGGGCACAGATTCAGGTAGGCTGGAAGAAGTGGCAGAAGGAACTTGAAATTCTCTTCTATGGCTTTCTTTACTCGATAAAATAGAAATCTAAGTCATCAGCTATGAGTGAGGAGAGAGAGAAGGTATTAGAGATTTGATGGGAGAAGAGAAGGCATGAAAGCGTCATCTAAAAGTGTAGGGGCACTATTGGACCAGGGAAATATAGTGTGTCTGCCAGGAGCAATAAAGACACACCTGAGGTTATAGATCATGAATTCGAAGTGAGACAAGCCGTCATGGTCACTGCATGGGTGTAGGCAGAGAGTAGGTGGGAGGTTGGATTTAACCAGGGTGTGGTTCAGCTGAGAAAACACGATGAGAGAGACCAGAGATGTTGAGGGAGTACACAGAGCCATGACAACAACAATAAAGATGCTCCTCCAGGACTTCCCTGGTGGTGCAGTGGTTAAGAATCCGCCTGCCAATGCAGGGGACACGGGTTCGAGCCCTGGTCCTGGAAGATCCCACATGCCATGGAGCAACTAAACCCATGAGCCACAACTACTGAGCCTGCACTCTAGAGCCCACGAGCCACAACTGTTGAGCCTGTGTGCCACAATTACTGAAGCCCTCACACCTAGAGCCCATGCTCTGCAACAAGAGAAGCCACCACAGTGAGAAGCCCACACACTGCAACGAAGAGTAGCCCCCTGCTCGCCGCAACTAGAGAAAGCCCGTGCACAACAATGAAGACCAAACACAACCAAAAATAAATAAATAAATAAATTTTAAAGAAAAAGAAAAAAGATGCCCCTCCAGCGCACACCACCAATCCTCCCCATTCCTCAACCCAGAAACCTTTACCTCTTCTTCAACCCTAACCCTTGGCTGAACCCCAAGTGCTATTGATGCTCCCTTCTAAGTATCTCACCCTTTCCTAGTTGGATTAAATTGCTGTAATCTGTCTCCCTCATCCATATTTATGTCATCCTCTGCACTGCAGCCAGAAGCGGTCTTTTAGAAAATGCAAGGCTGGTCATATAGCTCGCTCTCTGCTTGAAACTTTCTAGTGGTTTCTCTTGGTTACCAGAGGGGAAGGGTGCAGGCAAGGGATAGTTAGCGAGTTTGGGATTGATATATACACACTGCTATATTCAAAATGGATAAGCAACAAGGACCTACTGTATAGCACAGGGAACTCCACTCAATATTATGTAACAACCTAAATGGGAAAAGAATTTGAAAAAGAATGGATACATGTATATGTATAACTGAATCACTTTGCTGTCCACCTGAAACTAACACAACATTGTTAATCAACTATACCCCAATATAAAAGAAAAGAAAAGAAAAGAAAAGAAACTCTCCAGTGGTTTCTCAATGCCCTTAATCTGAGGTCCAGAATATGACTCACAGACTTTGGCCCTGGCTGACTCTCCAGCCTCGTCTTGGCCTATCTTTTCCTTCATTTGTGCCAGCTCCACTCTCTTCTTTCAATTCCTCAAAGGCAGTGGTCTCCAAAGTAGGGTGCACATACCCATGGGGGTGCCTACTGGGATGAGGGAAGAAAATATTAGAACTTCTTTTCTATATTTATTTGTTATTACATGTTTTAAATTTCCATGATTACATACATTTAAAATGTGTATATTAGTAGTGCATGCATATAATTTATAAATAAATATACATAGAGAGCAATGCTCAAAAATGTTTATTAGTAAAGGAAGCTAATCAAAAAAGTGTATAGACCGTTACCCTAAGGTATTAGGGTCTTTCCTGCCTCAAGATCTTCTCTCCTATACAACCTTACTATTAGAATCTCCCCTTATTGCTTCTCCCCTACTTTCCTCTAGTTAACATTTAGAGTCCAGGGAAAGTGTTAAAAATCTTCCCTGACCCTCTGACTCGGGGTACATCCCCTTGTTTTTGCTCCACTGCATCCCCCTCTCTTACCCTCCTAGCCCACTGTGCTGGACATCTTCCACCTGCTTCCCCAGATCCATTTTCCACCCTTCATTTTGCTCTCTGCCCCAGACTTCATCACGTCTCTTTAGTCCTGTGGGTTCCAGTTGGCTTTAGCTTGTAGGGAGCCCTTGAACTGGATCAAAGGAAGGAGAGGGAGAGCCTGAGATCTGTTCCCCCAGCCTGACTGTGAGGTTGATTCAGGCCAGCTGTACTTCTGGAAGGACGTCTCAGCTCCCCTCAAGGTAGCTTTCTCTACACAACCCTCTCTAGGTTCTAATATCTGCTCCCTCCCCCTGTCCCTTTGGTCCCAAAGACAGATTTTGCTTGGTCCACTCTAGGTTTGAAAGTTTGAATTCGTTGCTGACACTTAATGATTAGAATGACTGCATTACAATTCAGATATCTCTTGAAAAAAGTTAGATTTGATAACACTGAGTCTACATCCCAAACAGTAACAATTGTCTGGAGTTGAGTAGCAGCTGCCCCTTTGCTCTGGGCCATGTACTTCTCAGGACTCCACAGTCCCCACTACTCCCTGTTGCCTTACAATAAGCTTTCCACCCTGTTTCCACCCTGGCCTCTAGAGACATTTGAGTTTGCAAGTCCTGGTTTAAGGAAATGTGTCAGTCTCTTCAACAAATTTGGAGAAAGGGGAGGTTTACCTCTCGAATTTCTCTACTTCTCTCTCTCTCCTCTCCGTCACTACCGAGAGAGTCGAGTCCTCTCCCTGCGGTTGCTATCATCACCTCCAAAACCACCACCCTGCCCTCAGGTGTGCTCTGCTCCTATCCCTTTCCCACACTGCAGCCAGAGTACCCATTCTAAAGTGGATATCTGGTTATGACAATCCCTTAAAACCTTGTAGTGTCTTCCTACTGCCCTAAAAATATAGGCTACTTAAAAAAAAAAATTGAAGTATGATTAACTTACAATACTACATTACTTTCAGGTGTACAACATAGTGATCCAATCTTCTTATACATTACAAAATGATCGCCATGGTAAGCCATCTGTCACCATACAGAGTTATTACAATATTACTGACTATATTCCCTGAACTATACATTACATCCCTGTGACTTATTTTATAAGTGGAAGTTTGTACCTCAATCTCCATCACCATGTCAACTGAAAAAAAAATGCACAACCTAAAAGTTGAGAATTATGTTTTATTCAGCAGACAAAACTGAGGACTTAAGCTGGGGACACAGTCTCTCAGATGGCTCTGAAGAGGTGAGGGGGGAGCCAGGGTATATAGAAGCTTTTGCAACAAAGACCAGGTAGTCAGAACTTCAAAAGATTACTGTTAATTAAAGAAAACCGGATATTGCAAGTTAAGGAATTCAGCAGTTTTCTGGGTATGGGAAGATGCAAAAGTCGGGACTCATTGAAATCATGCTTTTGATGTGCACCTCAGCTATCTGGGGCCAGTATCCTGCGCTTTCTCATTCTGAGTCTCCTCAGGGTGCAGGGGGGGTCGGGTGGCAGCAGAGCTGACTGCTCGATGGCTGGCATCCCATTTCTATCCTGAGTTCCCTCAGGCCTCACCTTCAGCGACTGTAACGTGAAGGCTTAATGGCTGCAACATCCTTTGTTTACTGATATGTCCGGCAAAGTTTTTTTTCCTCTGAGAGTGTATTTCTTCGTCTTCCCACCGCCAAGACTACATTTCTTGAAATAATTTCCAGGTCTTTGGGTAATGTGACGCCTGCCTACGCTGCAGGCTGGTTTGGGACCCCTTCCCCCCAGCCTGCCAGTTCTCCATGCCCAGCGGAGTGGGCTCCTCTTAGATCCTGAAACACAAACGTGACATCTCGCCCAGACCTGGCACACTGTCCCCTTCCCATGGCCAAGTATTGGGCCTCCCTCCTCACCTCCTGTTCACAAGGCAAGTGTCATTTCTCAAGGGATCTCTCTGTTCTCCTATGTGCGCCCCTTCCTAACACGTGCCACGCTTGTAATGAGGGTTTTTTCAAAGTCTCACTGGACTGTAGGAGCATGTCTGTCTTTTTCACAGTCTGGTGCAGAGTAGGTACTGCCTGAACATTTGTTGAAAGGGTGGACTTAGAGACCCAGTTCTTCCCGAGCCGGCAATTTCTACCACTTAGTGACAATTCAGAACACCAGGGCTTTTTCAAATGTTTCAGATGATTATACATGTACGTTATGCGGCATGACTATAATCTGATTTAACACAAAGCGGAGGAAACAGGCTGGGACTAGAGTGAGCCATCGGACGCCTGAGGGTGTAGAATTTCAGAACGCATTTCCTCTCGCAAACATTCTCCTGCCTCACTCTGGTCCCGGCCGTGGGAGGGCAGCCTTTCCTAAGAACCGCTCAAATATAAAACTGAAAATCTAAAACTAGGATTGTCCTAAAGGGAGGTTTGAGACAGCGGCCTGGACGCACACCCCAACCGGATTCTTGGGCGGTCGCAGGGTGAGCAGCGCGCGTGCAGCTGCGGCGGCCGAGGGGGCGGCAGAGAGGGACCCGCACCTAAGCAGAAGCCTGGCCTGCGCTGGGGAGGACCCTGCCTCCGCAGGCAGGCTGCCAGGCTGAAGGACGGAATTCATTATTCTAGCCCTTGGGATAACAGCTCGCCTACCAGGCTACACAAAACCAGAGTTTCTGTTTCAGGTAAAGAGCGGGGGGGAATCTTAATCCTAAAGCCTCAACAGCAGAAAGGACGCGAGCAGCGGGGCGAGAACGCCCCGGGGACCGGCCGTGGCGGTCCATCCGTCTGCCGGGAGGATTGCCTGCGGAGGTCGCGGGAGCCCTGAGGGTCCTGCTCCGTGTAGCTTCCCTCCTCCTTCCCCACCCGAGCAAGCGCGGTCACCTCAGGCACCAGCGAGCCCTGCCTCTTCGTCTTCCAGGAGTCCTAATGGACCTACTTTTAACAAACCGATAACACTCCTATTTTAAACTAGCAGCTTCTATTTTCATGCCCATAACCACTGTGCCAAAAGTTCCTCAAACCAGTTGTTTTGCAAGTAGGTCAAACAGGCGCCCTGCCATCCCGTTCTCCCTGTTTATTTGCCTGCAAAATTCTTTCTCATCTAATAGAAAGTCTGGTCCAGTTTGAACCAAAAAATGAATGAAGTGTTACTTCGGAGTAGCGATTCATTCATTTTCAAACATTAACCATTTTTATTACACAATCTATGTTAATTGTATAATTAATTGTAGGAAAATTAGAAAACACAGAGAAGTAAAAAAAAAAAAATTAAAGGAAAACCATCCATTAGCGGGGGATAAACTGGGAGATTGGGACTGACATATATATGTGACTATAAAATAGATTAATAATAACCTGCTGTATAGCACAGGGAACTCTACTCAATACTCTGTAATGGTCTACATGGGAAAAGAATCTTAAAAAGAAAAAGAGTGGATATATATACGTATCACTGATTCACTTTGCCGTACACCTGAAACTAACACAACATTGTAGATCAACTATACTACTCCAATAAAAGTTTTAAAAAAAGAAAACCATCCATGATCCCCCCCATTAATAAAATAACTATTCTAAACATTTTGGTGTATATCTTGCCAGATTTTTTCCCATGCGAATGCACATTTGTGTTTTTCCTCACTTGTTCTATACTGAACAACTTTCCATGTTCATAAATCAAGATCAACGTGATTGTTTTGATAGCTGCATGTTGTACCATTAGAGAGAGAGATGAACCACGCTTTAACCATCTTTCTTGCTGGACACTTAGGCTGTTCCCAGTGTTAGAGAAGTCTTCTTACACAAGCAATCTTGTACACGTGTCCGATTATTTCTTTAAGATTAATTGCCAAAAGTAAAAAGGGTGGGTCAAAGGGTGTGACCATTTTAAAGACTCCTAAGACGTAATACCAAACTACGGTCCAGAACCATCTTACCAACTAGTCCTCCCACCAGCAGCACCTTGCAGTGCCCGACTCTTCATGGCTTTCCAACAATCCAGACACACCGAGCACTGGTGTTTCCTGTACTGGTACATGGTGTGCCAGGCACTGACAAAGTCAAATCAGATCAAACAGCCCACGCAAGGAAGGGGGTAGGAGGAAGAAACAGATGAGGAGTCAATATTTATAGTTAGATGTGCTGAGATTATAGTACAGAGAATACACAGAAACTGGATGTCATCATCTTCCTGGGACAGGTGTCATAGAAGGCTTCCTGGAAGAGGTTGGTTCTGAGGCTGGCCTTGAAGACTCATCCGGCATTAACTGAGTAAAGAACAGGAAGGAGTGATGAGCCAGAGAGAGGAAATAATCCAGGTAGATCCAGGAAGAGGAAAGATCCCAGGCATGAATGTCCTGTACCTTTTCACTTAACAGCAAAACGTTCTGTAACGTTAGACTACAGGGTGCATGGGGAGGTGGTTAGGAGCGGTGGGCCATGGGGCTGAAGAGGTAGCTTGGGCCTGATCAAGAGGGGCTCTGTCGGCTAAATAAAGGTGCTTTAACTTTATCCAGAAAACTGGATAAAGCTCACCAAACTGAAACCTCCTTGGGAGGCAGGAGTTGGCATTAAAACCTGTACGTGGTAGAGTCACACTGATCTAAGGGACCAGCATGGATGTTGAACTCAAAAATTGCTGTTTGTCATTACTGCTGAGGAGCTTTCTGAGCTGGAAATAGCCACTTAACCTCTGTGTCTAGTGAAACAGAGGGACTAGGTTCCTTCCAGTTCTAAATAGCTATGAACTCAGGCACATCCTTTGACTTTTTTTTTTTTTTTCTTCCAGAAAAGGTGGCCATTAAGATCCTGGACAAGACCAAGTTGGACCAGAAAACCCAAAGGCTCCTATCCCGCGAGATCTCCAGCATGGAAAAACTGCACCATCCCAACATCATCCGCCTTTATGAAGTCGTGGAGACTCTATCCAAGCTCCACTTGGTGATGGAGTATGCAGGGGGTGGGGAGCTCTTTGGGAAAATCAGCACTGAAGGGAAGTTCTCAGAACCAGAGAGCAAGCTCATCTTCTCCCAGATTGTGTCTGCCGTGAAGCACATGGTGAGCAGGGCGAGGAGGGAGAGTCCTGCTCCCATTCTACCCACAGTGGGAGCATGGGGCTTTAGTTTACCATCATCTAAGCATCCCCGAAGACTTTAGTCCTACAAGGGCAGACAGCAGTCCCTTCTGCGAGAGTCAGATGTCTGTCTGGGATTGTGCTCCCTGCCTCCGAAGCAATGCCCAGGGATCTCCAGTTCCACGGCAGCCTCCTGGCCTTTGTGGAAGTTGGCAGGACTCACTCTGAGCAGCCGGATGACCATCACCCCTTCCTTGGCCACATGCATTCCTCCAGCCCCGTCTTCCACTACTTGGAGAGCTGGCTTCTCACTGCTTCTTGGCCTTGCCTCCCTAATTCTGTGTCTAGGATGCCCTCTCCCCTCTTTTCACATCTCACATCCTCAATCCCATCCACACTTCGTGACCCAGCTCAGTTCTGTCTCTCTCTGTGAAACTTTCTTCAATCTTGGGTCAGCCCGCGCTGATCTTCATGCCTTTGGTGAACCCCACTAGCTCTTTTGTTTGTTTGTTTGTTTGCGGTACGCGGGCCTCTCACTGTTGTGGCCTCTCCCGTTGCGGAGCACAGGCTCCGGACGCGCAGGCTCAGCGGCCATGGCTCACGGGCCCAGCCGCTCCACGGCATGTGGGATCTTCCCGGACCGGGGCACGAACCCGTGTCCCCTGCATCGGCAGGCGGACTCTCAACCACTGCGCCACCAGGGAAGTCCCCCACTAGCTCTTGCTGCCTCTGTGCTCAACACATTAACACTTGCTTGTGTCATTCTTATTTTAGTTCTCTGATTATGTCTTTAGATAAACCTGGACTCCATAAGCATACTCCCCAGTTCCTCCATGAACTGGTTCTCCTGTGCCCTCCCTATTGTTGGTTGTCCTGCTGGGCACACAGGAGGAATCTGACTTGCAGACCTGATGACCGCTTGTACCACTCTGTTAGTGCAAAGGTTTTCTGCCCTCTTTGCCAAGCTCTCAGTCCAATTGGCAGGAAGAGACACTTGTCTGGTGTCTATATTAGTTGAGAGACTGTTTCTAGTTTGCTTCTCTGTTCGGATGTCATGAGACAAGAACTGGGATCAGTGAGCTCCTGGCCAAATTATTAGCAGGTTACTAGTGACCTAAGGGGCCCAAGATGGCAGCTGGGAGGGAGAAGGGGAGGAAAAAGAAGTGAGCAGGGAGAACGTGAGTGTGATGGTAGTGGCTGTTTCAGACCTGTGGTTGTCATCTAAGTGGCCCTGTGCTGGGGTGAACTTTCCCTGGGCCAGGGAATAAGCCAGACCCTTACCAAGCAATGGAGCAGATGGGCAGAGCCTTGCACATTCTACTTGGAAAAGAGATCTGGTGGGAGAGCAGAAGAGGATCCAGCAGTAGAGGATGCAGACTGAGTCCTCTGAGGCTGTACACCCTGACCTTTCTCCTAGCCCTCTGGTCTCCAAAAAGAGGAAGGGTGAATGATAGACATAGATTCCAATTTTATCAGGTTTGTTTGCTATGTGCCAGGACCATGCTGAATGCTATAGATACAGCATCCCATGCAGTTCTCACAACAGCCTTATGAGGCGGTTCTCAGTGTCCCATTTTCCCAAGAAGGAAGGCAACACTCACATACACACCTGGTATAGTTGAATCTAGAATTAACCAAGATGTCAGGCTCCAAAGCCTGGATTCTTGCCACAGGAGATCCAGCCGGAAAAGTGACATTAAACCATTTCCCAAGAGCCCTTGGCATTAAACTGGTCAAGGGTCTTCAAGGTTGCCTGGATCCAGAATTCAAGGGTAGGGATTGGATCTGCTGCCAGAACCTTGCCCAACATAGTATCCTCCCTTCTATTGAATCCTATAGCGATAAAGGAGCCCACCCAAAGGAGCAGGGGTGTGGACTTGGGAGAGGACTCCTCACCTTCTTGGGGTTGGCCCTTCTCAAGACATTGCTCAGCCAGAAAAACCCATACATGGTCTCAGAAAGGAAGGATGACTGTTTCACTGTGTTTCACAAGATCTGGGTCTTACTTCTGGCCCTAATTCCTGAGTCCACGTGTGGGGGACAGACTCCAACCCTCACCCAGAACAGAACCTTTGGTCTGCTTGGAGGGTGTGGACTTTACCCTGGGCTAACAGTTATGACAGGGCAGCTCTCAAGATCTGAGGTCTGACATGACTTAAGTTGATCTCCATTGAATTTCTGTTGTTACACCATTATCACCTCATTGTTTCAGAGCCACTGATGCATCTTTAATGTTGGTATATTACTTTGAAAATGATGACTTTTTCCCCCGTTGTCTTCTTTCCACAGCATGAAAACCAGATTATTCACAGAGATCTGAAAGCAGAAAATGTGTTCTATACCAATAATACTTGTGTGAAAGTGGGGGACTTTGGGTTCAGCACAGTAAGTAAGAAAGGTGAAATGCTGAACACTTTCTGTGGGTCTCCTCCCTACGCGGCGCCCGAGCTTTTTCGAGACGAGCACTACGTTGGCGTTTATGTGGATATCTGGGCCTTGGGGGTGCTTCTGTACTTCATGGTGACGGGCACCATGCCGTTTCGGGCAGAGACCGTGGCCAAACTGAAGAAGAGCATCCTGGAGGGAACGTACAGCGAGCCTCCGCACGTGTCAGAGCCCTGCCTCCGGCTCATCCGGGGAGTCCTCCAGCAGGTACCCGCCGAGAGGTACGGAATCGACTCCATCATGAACAATGAGTGGATGCAAGGAGTGCCGTACCCCACCCCTCTGGAGCCTTTCCAACTGGATCCGAAACATTTGTCAGAAACCAGCACCCTCAAAGAAGAAGAAAATGAGGTCAAAAGCACTTTAGAACACTTGGGCATTACGGAAGAGCATATTCGAAATAACCAAGGGAGAGATGCCCGAAGCTCCATCACAGGCGTCTATCGAATCATTTTGCATAGAGTCCAAAAGAAAAAGGCTTTGGAAAGTGTCCCAATAATGATACTACCAGACCCTAAAGAGAGGGACCTAAAGAAGGGGTCCCGTGTCTACAGAGGCATAAGACACACATCCAAATTTTGTTCAATTTTATAAATTGCATTAGACTGCCGGTCATTAAGCAAGATCATTGTTGCTACTTTCAAATTTTTTCACCAACTTGAGTGGAGACTTTTTTGTAATTTTTAAATAAATTTAAATTTAAGATATGCATTTCCCCTCCGCCCCCCCCCCCCCCGCCCCCGCCAAAAAAAAGTCTATTAGCTCAGATTCTGGCTTGGTTTGCAACCTCATCTTGTTTTCAAACTCTAGCATTCACTCAGTTAATCGAGAAATACTTACGCAGTGCCTACCATGTGCCAGGTGCTGTTTAAGGTGCTGCAAAATAAAAAATAGGCCAGGTCCTTCCTCTCCTGTGCAGGATAGTCTAGTCATTACTGCAGTTTGTCCTGAGGCTGTAACTGGGCTCATACCTTCCTTCCTCCATCAACCACTGTAAATTTCCCTCACCTTTGGCCAGCATTCCGGCTGGTCTAGATTGGGTGGTATGACCCAGACCTTTATCATCAAAGGATCTGAACCCTTAGATGCCTTGCTCTTGTTGGCTCGTGGTTGCTGCAATTGCCTCTTCACCATTATTATGAGGCTCTAAAGTAACACTCTTGGGTTCAGACATACTCCTCTTCAGCTCCTTATGAAAGTCAGGGTCAGTAATTCCCACCACTATAATAGCTCCTTTCTTTGCCGGCTTGTCACCTGGCATGGGGATCCCAAAGTGACCATGTGGTAGCCATAGATCTCAATTCACTGGACCCCTACTGGGTCTCCCGGTAGAAGCATCCCCCTGCCCCTAGGATCGAAAACCTCTAATCTAGCCAAGCCGAGACTGTAGGAAAAAGAAGTACAAATTCTTCAAGTGGGTCCCTGATTGTGATGGTAAGAAAAGTCAATCATGCTTCTACCCAGTGGTTCCCAGACCTGTGTATTTTAACAGCAGGGGACACATATCTATGAGCCATTGTTAAATCATGTATACTGAATCCTGGAGGATAGCACCCCAGCCCTGCAGGGTGCTGCCCTATAACCGGTGCCTTAGCTGAGCCACTCCATCCATCTATGCTGGCTGCTTCTGGTGTTGAGGTATATGGTAAGAGGGGTACATCCCATGGTCACGTGCCCATTGCCCACACGGCTCTTACCAAAACTGTGGTCCTTGAGGCAATGTTATGTAATATATATGATAATGGACCAGCTATTCTCTAGGACCTAGCATGACTGTATTGGAGGATTCACTGAAGGCAGGAAAGGTGAACCCATATCCTGAGTAGATATCAATTCCATAAGGATGAATCACTGCTGTGTTTGTCTGAATTTATGACTCTGTGGATCTGATAATGCCCAGCTCAGGAGGAGACAGCTCCCTTTGCTTGGTCCCTCAGTGACCCATAATCAGGTGCTCCGTCTCTCCTAGAGCCTAGAAACACACCAAGATCCTGAGTATTTCTCTGCTGCAGAAAGCATGGCCTCACTCCAGGACCCTGCAGGGCTGTGCTGTAACCTTCTACAGCGGTTGCCAAAAAGACTCCACACCATATTCTTAAGCACCACGTAGACAGAGAGTAGCAACGCAGTTTGCACCGAAGCCTGAAACTGCTGTAGATTTTTTTTCTGTGGCATCCACTTGAAACCAGCCGTCCCGACAAATGGGTTAGAGGAATATGCCAAGTATATAATACATGTGCTTCCAAAACCCAGATAGGCCTACTAAACCCTGTGCCTCTATCTCAGCGCTAAGGGGTACAAGGTGCAACATATGTGGGCATGCCTCAGGTCATTGGTCCTCTAACACTTCATCAGTGTGACCAGACCCCTGAATCTTCATGGGTCTGCCCACCAGCTTGCCTCTTTTCTTTCTTTCTTTTGGCTATACAAGTAACACTCTAGCAAACTGTCCCTCAGGACTCTGTGATCTCTTAGCCACTGTCACAAAGCCCTGCAAATCAAGGCACCCTGACTCCCGCTCCAGCCTTACCGTCCATTATATTATGTCCACCTCACCTCTGACAATTAAGTAACGACACATGGCCTCTGCCACTCTGGAACCCCATTATCCCTGCATGCCCAGTTCCATGACTGGCATTTCCTACTGTCACCCCTTGCCTGCAGAGGGCAGGAGTCACTGATCTTGTTGGAGATGCTGGTGCCCCCTCCCCAGTGCAGTCTTTTTTTTTTTTAAGATATAAATTTATTTATTTATTTTTGGCTGCATTGGGTCTTCATTGCTGCACGCGGGCTTTATCTAGTTGTGGCGAGCGGGGTCTACTCTTTGTTGTGGTGCACAGCCTTCTCATTGCGGTGGCTTCTCTTGTTGCGGAGCATGGGCTCTAGACGCACGGGCTTCAGTAGTTGTGGCACGTGGGTTCAGTAGTTGTGGCTCACGGGCTCTAGAGCACAGGCTCAGTAGCTGTGGTGCACGGGCTTTGTTGCTCCGCGGCATGTGGGATCTTCCCAGACCAGGGCTCGAACCCGTGTCCCATGCATTGGCAGGCGGATTCTTAACCACTGCGCCACCAGGGAAGCCCCACCAGTGCAGTCTTTATTACCTGTGTGAAGGCAGTGTCCTCCTGGGAACTTAGGTGTTTCTTCAGACTCACATAATGAATCCATTCTAACATTCACACCTCCTGGAATTTTCTGACCCTTTCCTTAATCCTGGCACAGCAGTTCCCCCATCTCCACCTCATTTGTATGTCAGACTCATGTCCAAACCTCAGTAGCTATCTCAGCAGTAATATTAGGACCAGCTTCAGGTGTCCTTCACTCCAAGTCACGGGTAAATGCTCCCATGATGATAAACTCTCCGTTATCCTGCCTTATAGCCTTTCCTCAACCTCCATCCCTGGCTCACTACCCTCAAGAGCCACTCACACACATTTCCCCCGGTTCCTGGCGGTAGCATATTAGGTTCTGCAATTACTTCAGTGTCTGAGTATTTCCTCCCTGACAGCAGTTGTAGTTCTCTGCTCAGGCTGTGCTGAGGCGTGACTGCTTCCTGGCTTGGAGAATAAGGGCGTTGGAAGCGCATCTTGAGGAGCTCAAGCATCCTCCTCCTCGGGCATCTGCCTCACCAGAGGCCTTGGCAGGCTCTTCAGGACAGGAAGTATGAGCTGCCCCTGCCAGCCCCACACTCGCGGAATCCTGGTGTTCAGCATTTGCAGGCTCCTCCACCCTGTTTATGCTGCCGTGTCCCACTCTCTTGCTGTTGAGGCCCTGACTTTAATAAAGGAGAATTGTCAAGACTGAATATTTTATCTCCTTTGCAGCTCAGCCAGCCTTACAATGAGATCCTGCGCCTGTTTTAGGTAGTTTTCTCTCTGCTGCAGGAGAGAAGCCTCTCCTTAACTGTCACTACAAAGGCCCTTGGGCTTTCCGTGTGCCTTGAGCTGATAGTTGGCTGACTTAAACCTGTCATGTTTTCCCCTCAGGCTTCCAAAACAGTTAACAAAAGCTAGCCAAATCCAGAGGCTTTATCTTTTTTTTTTTGCGGTATGCGGGCCTCTCACTGTTGTGGCCTCTCCTGTTGCGGAGCACAGGCTCTGGACGCGCAGGCTCAGCGGCCATGGCTCACGGGCCCAGCTGCTCCGCAGCATGTGGGATCTTCCTGGACTGGGGCACGAACCCGTGTCCCCTGCATCGGCAGGCGGACTCCCAACCACTGTGCCACCAGGGAAGCAGTGGTGCCACATGGTCCAGTATTTCTCCCGTTCAGGTGCCGCAGGTGCCGCATGGTCCAGTATCTCATCTCCCCAACCCCCCATACCTCTAGATGACAGCCTCGGTAGTAACTGTGCTGCTCCTGCAAGCCAGGGGTTGTCCGCACCCTCTTACCAACAGCACATTAGTGTTCTACTGATGTCTTAACAAATTACCACAAATGTAGTGCCTTAAAACAACACAAACTTATTATCTGACAGTTCTGGGAGACAGAAGTCCATCGTGGGTCTCAATGGGCCAAAATCAAGGTGTTATCAGGGCTGGGTTCCTCTCTGGAGACTCGGGGAGAACCCATTTCCTTGCTTGTACCTGCTTCTAGAGGTGGCCCAGATTCCTTGGCTCGTGGCCCCCTTCCTCCATCTTCAAAGCCAGCAATGGGCCATCTCTTTGCTCACCCTTGTATAGTGACATCTCCCTCTGACCACAGCTCAGAAAGGCTCTCGCTTTTAAGGGCTCCTGTGATTAGGTTGGACCTACCCAATCTCCCCATCTCAAGGTCCTCAAGCTTAATCACATCTGTTTTTGCCATGTAACATAACATATTCACAGGTCCCAGAGGTGGGAATCATTCTGCCTACTATCAACAGCAATGGGGTTTTTGCCGTGCCTGGTCAGTAAACCCGCTCCAACCACCTATCCTGAGGGTCTGCTTTATAGGGCTGTTCTGGGTACCAATCGTATTAGCCTGGATTCTCCAAAAGAACAGAGCCTGAGACAAGAGCTTGCACGTAAGTCATTTATTTAGGAAATGATCCCACGATGCAGGAGTGAAAAATAAGAGGCAAGCCCATATAAGGATGTGTTGCCAAACTGGCTGTAGGCAACTGGTAGTTGATTCAGCAGGATCTTCTGAGGCACCTTCTGGAATGCTTCTCAGAACTCTCTGCCCAGGGGAATGAAAGGAGGAAGCATTTATCTACCAGCAAGTAAGGGTCCACTACTGTTAAGGGTGGCCCCATGGGAACTTAACTTCTTTGCACTTCTGGGCCATATTATGAGTTCCGGATGACTTCTATGAGCACCCCGCAACACAGAGACCGAAATGGGAGGCGTGTAGCAGGAATCCGGAGGGAGGTACTATCATATTCTCTGAGATCCTGGTCAAAGACTGCATGGAAGCAATTGCCACAAATGTGGTTAGAGTAGTAGAAGGCAGGGCAAAGAAGGCCTCAAGTGGGCCCAAGGTTTCTGATGCATAGATCAAAGTCTCTAAGGCTGGAATAAACTTGGCATGTTTGAGGAACGGAGAAGGCAGCGTGGATGAAAACATAGTAGGCCTTGGTGGGTGTGGTACTGAGTTGAAGTAGGCAGGGGCCAGATCCCTCAGGACTTTGCAAGCTTGAATAAGGAATTTGATACATAGGGTGAGAAGTGCTTACTCCTAAGGTAGTCCAGGCAGCCTTTCGGGAGGAAGCAGATCTTGAGCTGAGACCCCAAAGATCAACAAGGTTTTGCTAAGATGGGTCGGAGGTGCTAGTTTAATAGCATGTAAAAAAACCTGGAGGCAAAGGGAAGCTTTTGCAAAATTAGATCAAAACTTCCATTATTTTTACTGTAGATGCCTGCACAGTGATGAAATAAGACCCAAAAAAAAGGTGAATTCCTTGTTTTTCACTTCTAAACATTTAAAATGAAAATGTATTTTTTATAATTATAAGCTAGAACCCCGATATATAAACTTCCTGAGGATTGGTATTCATAATCTTCATCTCCACAGTACCACGCTTGTAATAGTTGGAGGAGAAAAAAAAAAAAAAAAAATCACAGGTCAACTATTTCCCTCCACCACCAATTAGGAAAAAATAGGAACCTATGATTTAATTAAGAGCAGTTGCTAGAAATTTTAAAGAAAGTGTTCACTTTTATGTCAAGATTACATAGCTGTAAATTGTTTAAAGATCCTGTTACATTCCTTGCTCTCTTCACTTCCACTTTAGTGCGCCAGGACATTTCAAACAGCAGACAAGAGATAAAGTGTTTCAACTAAGCCACAGGAGGGTCAAAAGGAGCTGCTGCATCTGTCTGAGTTGTCAGCATTAATCTGAAACATACTCATCACTGTTCATGAAGTAAACAAAACCCAGAAGGTGAAAAAAAAAAAGTGCACAAATTCCAAAAAGGAGGAGGGGAAGGATAGAATTCTTAAGGCCATATTAATCAGGATCCTAGAATTTGTAGAATTAGAGAACATTGGCCTCATCTTCTAAATGACCCAGAGATATTGGAGATTGGCCCAGAAAATAAAAGAAATTATTACTAAATATTTAATCTAGACATGACAGCATTATAAAATAGCTGATCAGTACCAGAAAATAATCTGGTTTAATTCCCAATTCATACAGTCCTAAGAGTTCACAGGGATTGAGATTATCTAGTCCAATATTACTGCCAATGCAGAAATTCTCTTCGTAAAACCCCTGGGAGCACCAGCAACCTGAGACCCTCAGGCTGGAGGCTCTAGATGGCAGCTCTATACTGGCTGTAAAATGTGCTTTTAGTGTTTAATTGCCAACCCTTAATCTTACCTTGCTTTTAGGAAAACACAATAACTCTCTTCATAAATATTTATAGTGAAATTCACACATGCTTAGCACCCAATTTGGGAGTTAATTTCTTTGTCTGAAGTATAAGAATGATAAACCATCAGTATAAATTCCTCCATACTAGACAAATAGCTCCTTGAAGGCAAGACCATATATCTTGTAAATCTTTATTTCTGATGGAAGCAGAGTACCTTGCTTATATCAGGTCTGCACATTTTTTGAATAATGAATTAATGAGTTAGTGAATTAATGGACTGAAATGAAATGAATGACTGTATTTTAAAATAGCATATTAGCTGATTTCTTGCCTAAACTGTTAGTTCAGGAGGGAAAAAAGAATACTCAAATATCTGAAATATTTCTCTAAAACTTTATTCAAAGTTACTCACCTCACTGTTAATAAGGTGTACAGTTTATGCTCTGTGCCAGTATTAGTAGACCTGCCCATTGCCGGCAATGGACTTTGAGAAAACCCATTTCCTGACACCCCAAAAGTTAAATTACTCTTTTCAAAACATACCAAACTCCCAATACTTGCAGAAGTATTACATGCACCATTTTCCCACCAATCTTTAAATCTGAACTTAAGTTATTAATCTACATCCGTGGATGTTAAAATGAAGTCATTTTAACAAATTATGACTGTACAAATCAAAACACCGCTAGTTAATATTAGACAAAGAGTATTTTACAAACACTACATTACATATTACCTTGCAATCTGAAACTTACATTTTATATTTGTGTAAGTTTATTTTAGATAACTGAAACGTCACAGAATTCAATGGCAAATTTTAAAAAATTTAGTTCTGTACATTAGTTCCAACTATCTCTATTTTACAATCTATAAGGCTCATGTCATAGTTCAGCACCAAAAAGATCTACAAAACTGTCTAACCAGTCTTCTTATTTATTCCATACGATGGTTTTTGTTGGTTTTTTCTTTTTTTTTTTAAGGTGAAAGTCTGAAAAAATGCTTTATATATCCTACTTCCAGACCTTGAGAAGTGGGATACTTTTTGGCTGGTCATACTATGTAAAAACTTCGGTTGTACCTTTTAATTTTCATTGAACAGATACAAAAACCAAAAAGGATACTTACAACATGAGTTTCGGTTGTCAGTCTTTAAGTTGAATTTATAACACTGAAGCATCAGAAATAACCTAATAATAATGCCCTGCCCCTATCCTTCCTTTTTGTTTTAAATTTTTAAAAGGCAGACATAAAAATGTTTTATTTATTCTTCAAAATAAGGTGCAAAGAAGGATTGCAACCACCAACTTCCTCATACACAACTCCAATAACATCTCAATGTTGTTCCGCAAAATACACCTTGAACTGAGTCAGGAGCAGACCTAGAGTTACATCCATGTTTTCTATACCAGACGTCTGCTCAATGCCAGCATCTCTCTGTTCACAGAGGTCATTACAGTAACGCATCACTGCTGGCCTGGATTTAAAGCAACGGTTTTTAGAACTAGTGTAACTGTCCCAACTCTTCTCCTTCTTTAGGATTCATAAATTCTAGAAAAAGAGTATGTCTGTCTTGCCATTTTTAAACAGGGTTTGTGCACATCTCATTAAGACCACATTCCCTAAACCAGAAACTTTTTTCAAAAACCACAGGAACTTTCAGTAATCTTGTTTGTTCAAAGTATAAAATTCTTACGTGTTTAAAAAAATTAAAATTGGAGACTAGTACCGTTGCTTTCTTCGCCAGAAGTGCACAATTCATCACACTACATTTAAAAACTAAGCTTCATGCATACAAATGGCCAGAGGGGTATGAAGTTTTACAGAGCCCTTAACATCATTCGAGTACATTAAGCATTGGCTAAACCACAACAGGAAGCATGTTAGGAAACTGAGCAAAGAGACTTTCCCAAGAACACGATAATTTTCCAGGCTCCATGTCAGTCACATAAAAATTGAAGCAACATGTAATCCTTTAAAATTGTCCCCAGACAACCCATTCCCCCAACCGTTCCCATACATACCCCCCGCCCCGAAGTCCTCCACCTCACAGAAGTATCTTAATGCTCCCCGTTACTGATGACAGCTGCTTCAGGTTCTGCTGCTGTTGCAGGGAGTCTTGGCACTTTCTTAGCAGGGCTTGGAATATGCTAAAATCAAAAGAAAAAAGTTGTTGCCTCTTAGTGTTTTTTTTAAGGAAGAGTCAAGTTGCTAATTAAAGTTCTAGTAGGAAAACTGATAGAGGGCAACTTTGGAGAGGCTTATGCTCAATATATATTCTATATAACTTTTCACGGAGGGAGCTAAATATCTCTTCTTTACTTTATGGTGAATTTATTATACAATTATCCGTGTAGCAAGAGAGAGGAAGGACACGGAGATCCACCATACCCAGTATTTCACTTGTCACATCTTGTGTTTGCAACTCAAACACTTGTGGCTTGACTTGCTACCTCGAGGAGCAAGACTATGCATTTAGCAAATCTGTGATGAGTGGATAAGATTAATAACTTCAGAGTTTTCAAAGTCCTCAGTCTGAAGGCTGGCTCTGATCCTGGTTAAGTCATTTAACTTTTTTCAGCCTCATCTCTAAAATGGGCACAGTATCATTTAGGTCAAGGGGGTTCTTTTAAGGATTAAATTTAAAAATTAAATTAAATTAATTAGAAAATGAAAAAAGTGGCTAGCAGCACGTAATAGGAATTCAAATCATAGCTATTTCTGTTCCTTCTTGACAACTGGAGACAGATTAGACAGTAGGCTGAGAGAAGGGATGTGAGGGGCTCAACATCCTGCCCCTACTTCATCTCTCACCAAGACACACACCACAGGTGAGCCTTCTCTCTAGATCAGTTTTCCTTTAAATTCTGGTATTGTTAACAAAACCTCGTATTTAGTGTGCACTTAAAAATGCTAATAATTTAACTGCAAAGCACTTTATACAACTGGAAAATGGCATAGCTAGAATGCAATACCAGAGCCCTGGCTCTGAATCACACTGCTTTATTGACATTCCTTTAAGTTGCTAAATCTCAGTTAGATCCCCTAAGCCCTAAGATCTGGGGATAGAAATTTCTTACCCTGTCAAAGCCCAGAACCAAACACAATGAGCTTTCTTTACCTCAGTTGCTGTGCTTGAATGCACAAGCCCTACGCCTTCATCCAAAGTGTCATCATTTGGAGAGGGGCGCCGAGCGTAAGTTCTTCTGTGCTTCTCATCTACTCGAACTAGGTACCATGTTCCTTCAAAGAGTGAGTCTATTGAACTCTGGGGAATATAGCTGACTAAAGGAAAGGCGGAGAATGTGAAAAATTAGTTATGACATACAGCTCATCTGGTAATAAAACTAAAGATAAAATTTGCTATTTCCCCATAATTTTCACCAGCATCAGGTACGTACCGAATACCGCCTAGATATCTGGGCTAATCTGACACATCACATGTTGAATGCTATTAGAGCCCTCCAATAGGCTTCTGGGTATGTATCAACAATTTAATATTTTTACCCAAGTGATGAGTGTCCTCTCGGAGCTTCATGTTTTCAGCAAAGACATCTGGTGCCACGCAAGTTCTTGAGTCAAGCCTTGATTTAAGATCACACAAGCTTGCTATTATTTTATCAAGAGCAGACCCTAAAACAGCAAATAATTCCAACATTAAAAGACTAAAAATAGCATGCCACAAAGCCTGAACAAAATGTTGCCAAATGAAAAAAACAACTTTGCATTTCTTCAGAACTACTGGCTATTGTTTAGTTAAAAGATAAGCTGTTATTTATTTGGCACAGCTTCTGCTGACCTCTCACTAAATGTTTGTTCCGTATCAGCCAGTAGACAAGCTAGGAAATAGGTGGGATTTGAAACTATAAATAACTTGTCTACAGTCAACCTACAGTACAGTTTTAGAGTAATGCCAAGTCTTCCATCAGTTTTTCTCCATATTTTTGCTCCTCCCTGCTCAGGGAAGGCACAAAAGTGTCCTTAAATACAGCTAAGACCATACCCTTATAAACATTAGACAACTCAGTAAACCAACCAAGAAATGACCTGGTATTATTCACTCATATGATCAGACTCAGTCATTGGTGTGAAGACTCAAAAGCCACCTGCCTTAAATAGGTATGCTTCCCTTTCTCTACCTACGTCCCCTGGCTACATATCCTTTAAAAATGAGATAAAAGAGAAAATAAAGTTACTTGCCAAAGAAGGAAAAGTCACACTATGCCATTAGAAAAAAAAGTTTTAGCTGATTATACATTTTTTTCTGACTTGGAAGGAAGGAAAGATATTCTGACTCAGACATAATCCTGCCCTTTACCCAGTTAAGGCAGATTTTCGGAGAGTATGTTGAAAGAAGTAATGAAGATTAAAATGTCATAATGATCTATGGGACAGATTCAAGCACTCACTTGAGAAGCCTGCTAAGTCAACCTTACCACAGTAGGTTCTCAAAACATTCTTGTTGAAAGACTCAGCATTTACCTGGTGTGGCATCTTGTGTAACTTTGAGGGAGTACAGAGTGGCAGCTAAACCAGAACCATAAGAGAACACACCAATCCTCTTTCCTGCCAGCTGCTGAGGTGAGTACCTGTGTAGGAGGGAAAAAAAACATTAAAAAGCTCAATTGATCCAACTACAATGGGTGGAAAACCACGAGTTGGAATAAAATTCATCCTAGGCCTAGGGATCTAACCTAAAGCTTTACTATTACAGTAAGCAGACCGAAAACAAGAATTCTCATCTCTCTGGGAATGATGGGGTTTTTGAAAGTTATCATGTCCTAATGTAAGTTATTTGCCAGCTGGGGTTCAACTGTAGGTCAAGAATAATAAAACCAGGACTTCCCTGGTGGTGCAGTGATTAAGAATTCACCTGCCAATGCAGGGGACACGGGTTCAAGCCCTGGTCTGGGAAGATCCCACATGCTGCAGAGCAACTAAGCTCATGCGCCACAACTACTGAGACTGTGCTCTAGAGTCCGCGAGCCACAACTACTGAGCCCACGTGCCACAACTACTAAAGCCCGCTCTCTGCAATAAGAGAAGCCACCGCAATGAGAAGCCTGCCCACTGCAACAAAAAGTAGCCCCCACTCACCGCAACTAGAGAAAGCCTGCATGCAGGAACAAAGACCCAACACAGCCAAAAAATAATAAATAAATAAATTTATTTAAAAAAAAAAAAAGAATAATAAGGCCATGAGAACAATAGTCAGGAAAGCAAGTATGAAATTAAATACTCTGGAATAATTGTACCCTCATCCCATATGTCCTTCAAGTCAATAGACAATAGGCTAGAGAGCCTGGAAATAAAATACCATTCTGTGACCTGCCACCAACATGCCTGACACCAGATCTGGTCTTAGAAATCTAACATCTCCGAACGAGGGGAGTGAATCAGCGGAAATTTATACTTACTGTGCAAGAACGGAAGCAAGGGAGCCATACACTGAGGATGTGTACATATTTCCATTTTGATTTGACACAAGCAAAGATGCCTTTGTTTTCTGATTGAAGAGTTCTGAACTAGCCTTCATAAATGCCTTTTCCACATCTCTATCGAAGTAGGTATCTTCTAACTTAACATCCCTGAAAGATTTAGAAAAAAGAAAATCTTACGTTATTCAAAGACTGTATTTTTATTATATTACTTAGTGGACCTAACTATAAGTGTGTATGATTCTGATTTCCCATTTATTAAAAACCAAGTAGCAGTATGCTAATTGCTAGGTAAGATATAACAGTTGTACATATATGGTCCTTTTTCTGAAAGGTTTTTTAATCAAATTAAAACAACATAATTCTAATGGGTTAATAACCCACTAAAGCTGTCATCACCAAACAGAATATACTACTATTTCAAGTCCATAATAATGTCCATTTAGTTAGAAAAGTCACATTATAGGAGCCAAGTCTTAAAAAGTTGAATAGAATTTTATCAGAGGGAGAAGAGACACAGGAAAGGAGAAACAGAATGAGTCTAACAGGTATAGCATACTAGGAGGCCCTAGAAGTGGGGAAAACGTGGAAGGAGTATGAAAGCAGACGTCAGCAGTGGCTATGTGCAGGATGGATATGGGCACAGGGGCTCGGGAGAGGCAGGGAGAAGAGTTAAGAGGCTGCTGTATAAATACAGACACTTGTGGGGCTATATTATTATGGTGACAATGGCAACAGATCTAAAAAGAGGAAATCAGAAAATCTGAGTAGAAATGACTAAAGAATTCATGTAGGTAAGCGACCACCTCTCTGGGACTCAGCTTCTTCAGTGATTACATAAATAGGTTAGACAAGATGACTTCTTTTGACTAAAATTTTCATGTCTGTACAAATATTGGTTTCACAGATATAAAAAATACTCTCACATAGAAGGGAAAAAATCATAATTCCTCTTACCCAAAGGCTTCCAGGCCACTATAGATACTATTTTTATCTCTGTTCTGGTCATTAAGGAAGTCATTCAGCAACATCCGAGCTACAGATTTCTGAACCAGTTTACAATAGGGTGAGTGGAAGATCATGAAACCAAAATCATTCAAGGTGAAATCTCTATCATTTCCCTCTGAAAGAGAAATCCAAAGAAATTATGAAATTCATTTAAGCCACTAACTTTTGAAGTTTGATTTTAGAACAGGGCTGGGATGTTTTTATATCTTTAAGCAGCAACCAAAAATACACTGTATAATGAAATATCTCTATAGTTTAAAATGTTTATCAAAAAGACATCTAGAAATAGAACAATATACACTACTGTATTACTGGTTTTCAAACTGAACTATCACAACCCATTAGTGGGTTGTGTAATCAATTTAGTGGGTCAGGGCCAGTATATATTTTTTTAACCTTAATAATTAAGAGGTTTTTGTTTGTTTGTTTGTGCTTTGTTTTTAATGAAACAGACTAGAGTAGAAAATAGCAACTGTATAACCCGCAGCATGGGCAGGAAATTTCATGACACTTTAGTTTCCATTTAACTGCACATACAATGTAAAGGATACGTTTTACTGTGGGTCCTAGTAAAAAGTTAGAAAATCATTGCATTGTTAAATACTGGCAAACAGTATGATATTTTACATACTTCAAGAATGCTTCTTATGCAAAGTCACTATGTTACCTAATATCTGTTATTGAATATTATTTTTACCCCAAAGTTGGACTATGGAAAAAGCATACTTTATATGATATGGTGTGTTTTAATAGCATTAATTCGAATACTGTCCTTCTCAGTACCTCAAGAACTTTCTCAGGGTTAAAGATGGAGATTGATGATGACACGAAAAAAGCAAGTATGAATTCACAGCTCAAGTGCAAAAAGACTATGTGGGCAGGGGGATCACTTTGGTATAATTTATTTTCATTAGAGTTTTCTTCAGATCACAGTTGCAAACTAAAACCTTGTGAGAATACCTCTCTCAGAATATGTACAAAATTCAAGTTACTTTCTTTTACCCTGCTTTTGATTTTCTTACTGGGGGTAAGTCATCCTAAGTATTTTTATAGAAATACACTACATTTGGAAAGTTTACCTGTTCTCTTAAATTACACATTCCCAGAAACTATGGGAAAACTATGCTATTTGGTGGGTGAGAAAGAAATGGTTTAAGGAGACACTAATGAAGGATGCCCAAGAAGTAGTTTCTCACTAAAGACAGTCGGCACATTATACTGCCTTCAACAGAAAACAAAACCGAGGAAAATAGATAAAGCCCACCTTTCTGCCACTGGGCATAGATCTTCTTGCGGTAGACAGAATAGCAGCGGTCTAATGCACTGAGGTAGCACTGAATGGACAGTTTTCCATCTACTATAGGATATTCAGAAAGCATATCAGGCTTGTAAAAGTCATAGGCATGTTGCATATGTGTCCCACGAAGTCCTATTAGAACAAAAAAGAAAGAGGTCCATGTATCTCTGCTTTCTGATGTATGTTAGTAAGCATATTGCATCATCTGGGAACTTCCCTTTAATCTAGTCAACTCACTACTCACAGAAGAGAAGTCACAAGGTGAAACCAATATGTAATTCAAATGAAGCATAACAATATCCACGGACAGGCCTAAGACTCTTTGGATATACAACATTTTATGCAAGTTTCATATACCTAACCAGGAGATCATAACTGCTCTACTGAACTGAAAACAAATTATTGTATGACTATGGCTAAGTTATGTCTCCCAGTTATTACTTAAACCCAACTTAAACCCATTTTACTCCTCTGTAAAGTGGGGATGACATCACTTACCTCATACAATTGCTATGAAGACTAAATATGATAATACACATAAAGCACTTAGCAGGTAGTGCCTGCATTTAATGATCACCAAGTACTAGCTTCTATTTTTATTTTCAAATTTCTCAGCATATTGTACAAATTTAAAAAAATGCTTTCCCAGACACTCACCTCGTTCAAAAATTAAAGGAGCATTAGGCCCAATTAGCATAGCAACGGCTCCAACTCCACCTGTAGGTCGAGCATTTCCTGTGGCGTATACAGCAATATCCCCTGCAACTACCATGGCATACCGTCCTGAAAAATATTTTGTATTATATACAAGAATGTGATCAACACTCTAAATATCATACATATAAACTGAATCTGTTATATTTTCCCAGAATATCCTTTCCCCATCTTTGGTAAAGAAAAAAAAAAATTCTGACTAAATTTTGATAGATAATTTTGTCCTACATGATAAAGATAACCAATTCATAATTCAGATAAGCTGAAAGTCATAGCTATCTTTCTGAACATGTTCAAACAAGCATAACTGGTAAGTGTGCATACGGCATTAATTAAAGGTCATTTGGGCGTTTTCACCTTCAAGGAGAGTTTCTTTGGAATAATATGTAACATACCATCCCAAGAGCTGGACTCAATCCAGTTAACAGCATTGAAGACAGCAGCTGTGCCTCCATAGCACGCATTAGTTGTGTCTATTCCTTCTATATCCGTATTCCCAGACTCTTCAAAGAGCTGCATCAAATTCGTCTTCACTGACTTTGATTTGTCGATGATTGTCTCTGTTCCAACTTCTAGCCGCCCAATGCAATCATAAGAAAGGCTATTTCTCTCCATAAGATTCTGGACCACAGTCATGCAAAGAGAGTTGATATCTTCTCTATCTGTGCAGAAGCCCATCTTGGCCTGGCCCAGGCCAATAGTATACTTTCCAGCATCTACACCATCATATTTTTCCAACTCTGCTTGATCAACATATTGAGAAGGAAAATAGATCTCAAGGGCAACAATCCCCACATCTTTTGGCCAGCAGGCTTCTGTGTTCAAAGGAAGTGACCCAGGCATGGTGAAAGAACTTTAGAAAGAAAAACAGAAAAAACATTGTTGTAGATTATAGGTTGCAGACTGTCAAGTTCAAACTTAAGAAATCAACATTGAGACTTTCATTATCACCTAAAATATTAATTTCTAAGTTTAGTTTACTTAGGGGGTCAATTTTAATATGTGAAAGTAGTAATTATAGTATGACTGGAGTTATTATTAACTCCATTATTATTTAAAATTATCATCTTTTAGGGACTTCCCTGGTGGTCCAGTGGTTAAGACTCCACGCTTCCACTGCAGGGGGCACAGGTTCAATTCCTGGTCGGGGAACTAAGATCCTGCATGCCCCAGGGCAAGGCCAAACAAAACAAAAAAATTATCATCTTTTAGAAAGGCTTGCACTTTATTCAGAGCTGGATATATTTTGATTTAAAATATGATTATTAGAGGTAAAGAAAACTCAAATAAGATTCTTCTATGTTGTAAAGAACTGTAAGATAAAATACAATGACAATTTAGTAATAAGGCCCACAAATCAGAAGTCAAGTATCTGATCTATTCCTGGCCCCTCAAAAAGTTTAAAAAAAGTCATTCATTCATTTATCATAGGTATATTGATTATTCATAGCTATTGACTTTATGGGACTTTAAAACTGTTAGAACAAACAATATTGCAGTCTTTATTGATCTAAACAATACCAGTAAGTAGAAAAGCCACACTGTCAAGTCTACCATAGCAATCTACTCAAGGCCCCTGCTATTATAATCCCAGCTTTCCAAAGAAGCCTCCACCCAGAACCCAAATGATTAAAATTTAAAGCAAAGACAAGTTTCTGGACCCATAACAGTCAAAAGTCAATATTCTATACTTTCTACAGCTGGTGTATAGGCAATAAATGATCATAAAATCACAAGGTTATCACTTAGCTTCTAAATCAGGCAAAAAAAAACCCAAACAGATTCAAATTTGAAAACTGATAATCCACACATTATTTGTGTGGCATCTTAGATAACACCTCTTAAAACAACCCCTTCTGTTTGAAAAAGGGCCTTAAAAAGTTGGACTGTTGCCACACTGTAAACTAGTGTCTAGATTTATTTACCAACAGTAAAAAGTTGGTAGCCACTAGTTGCTAGCCTCAACACTCAAGAGTGTTGCTATGGCCTACGGGTAAGTCACATAACCTATCAGAGCCTCAATTTCTTTAGAGGTTGTATCAATCAGAAAAAGAGAAATTATTCTAGATATTTCTAACAGAGGAGGATTTAATACAGGGAAATGGTTACCAACTTGTTGGCTGGGCTAGAGGAGCAAAGGGGAGGAAGGTGGTTACTATTCAGACCCCATGAGCTCACATTCCTACTGAGGCTGCCAGAGCTCCTGGTCCCAGCACCTCTGCTGCTGAGGTAGAGCCAAAGCCCCACACTCTTGCTGCTGCTGCCACTGACAAAAGGCAAATCCTGTATCTATGTCATTTGTCCTCTGCCACTCTGCCAACTCAGGTGTAGCATTAGGGATAATGAAATTACAGACTATTGCCATAGTGCGTTGCTAATTATTGAAATCTTGAGAAAATATCTAAAGCAGAGAAGCTGTCCTTAAATCATGAGATCTACCCTTAGCCCATAGGTTATCAAGGTATGAGTATATTAAAACCTGAAAAATAAGCACCTGGAAATATAATCACAAGATCTAAGTCAAAGGTCTTAAGAAAATCTTCCTTCTAAATACAAGAATTTTTCATGAAAATTTTGTCTCAATTATTCACACATATCCTGGGTTGCAATTGTGGACTCCTTCCTGAGGGTCATAGTCAGAAAAGTTTGAGAGTCACCATTTTACACAGTCACTGGTGCTCTGTGGAGAATGGATCTGAGTTAGGAAGTTGATACAGAAGCCCAATGAGATGTAGGTCATTAACTAGATCAATTACTACATGAAGAGTAAAGGAACAGCTTCAAAAAAATATGGAAGCAGAAAACTGGCAGAAATTGTGACTGACTAGATAGTAGGAAAAGGATGAAGTACTGAGGATGACTTCAGATTTCTAGCCTCCACTGTTTTATTTCTTGACAGAATCACTCACTGTCAGATACACAAGTGAACAGAGAAGCACCTCTCCAGTTTGTCCTATCTTTCCCCTGTTCCATGCAAACCCATCAATTTTATGATAATCTAAACTCTGCTACACTGAAGTTGAAATGAAGACATAAAGGGACTATCTAATATGTCATAAGGCAGATTCTAAGTTTATAGTAAATAGGTTAAAGTCCTCTGCATAGTCCACAGAAAAAAACTCAACTAGTGTTAAAAACAAAAACACAGTCCACATACTTATAGAAGAACCCCTCCTATATGCTACCCTTTAAGTCACCAAAGCAGAGGCAGTAGGATTAACTACCTTCCCAGCCTTTCCCACAAGGTTAACCTTTACATTCTTTTCAACTCTTCAAACCGCTCTAAACATGCTGAGGACAGTATAATTTTCCCTGCCTGGCCCAACAGCTTGCAGTGCTGTTGGAAATAAAATGGACAAATATGTATATAATCTTCTGAAGATATAAACCAGTTTATGAAAAGCCAGAAAGAAGGCTTTAATTCCAGAATTACTCCGTATTTACCATAATCTAACTAGCTCTGATCAGTCACTGCTATATGGTACTTACTAAGTAAGGTGTAACTCTATTTTTAAGCCTCCTAGAGTTAAATAAGTGACTTGTTTCATTTGAGGGGAAAAAAAGGTAGCTAAACTAAAATAGCCCATACCCATCAGAGCGACTCATGAAAGCGAATCATGCCTCTGATCTTGATGTGGAAAAAATTTTTACATTGTCTGAACTCAGTCAATATTGCTCGTTCTCTGAGGATTTTTGACAGCCAAGGTGTTTTCATTACATTCCTGGTAAAACACCATCTAATTTGAAATATTTACCTTTTGGTTGAAATTGAGGGAGAGTGAGAAAAGTAGAAAAAAAGAGAGAAATTAATACAGGGAGTAACTGCCTTCATGGCATTTTGAACAACAAAAAGATTGATATAGTTTAGGGTCTATAATCTTTACTTTTAACTATCGTGTTGTGTGCTCTTATGTTGTGCTCTCAAATGCTCTCTGAAGTAGGCCAGAAAAATTAGAAAAGGAGAAAAAAAAGGCCAGCTAAAGACCTGGTATGTTCACATTATAGCATTAACTTTAGTCAAAGAATGGGATATTCTGGTTAATTCACTATTCTAAATATCACAAAAATTTTCTAAATAGAATACAGTTTAAACATCTGACAGTTTAAAAAATTACCTGCATGTATTCTTAATCTTTTGGAAAAAGCAGGCTCATAAGAGGAGCTCCATGGTAATACAAGAAAGCAATAGCTTCAAATATTTAGATTATTGGTTCAAACACATTTGTAACCACTGTCCAATCTTACATAAACATTCAATCTACAGCCCTGATGGATATCTTTCGAGGCTGTAATTCAGAAAGCACTATTGGCACACATGCTTACCTGTGATTGTTTCTGACTAAGCAGTTTATACGGTTACATTTTATTATCTAGATTTTTTTCTCTTATGAGTGAACGCTTATTTTTAAGATTAGTTTCTAGATTTTAAACATTAGTCTCACAAACACAAAATCAGTCTCCTGAAGCATTATGGCATTAACTAATGGTTAAAGACAAGGTGTAATCCTAGCATGGGTTTTAAGAATGTGTGGTGTACACAAATGGTTATTTGTCTCAGGATAAAAATTAAATTTCCCCCTTCCATTAGAAAGGAGCACTTTCCGTTAGCAGCATGACAGGATGCCATACCTGTGCGAGGGATAAAGAACGGCAGTCTCCAGGTCTGTCACTCTGTTTCCTCCTTCAGGCACTAGGAATTTCAAATAAGAACCTCTTTTAAAGTCATAAATCACCACACAAATTCAAATAATGACTCCAATTCAAAGTGAGTTCAAAGAAACATTTCCTTGTCCAATTACATTATGTAGAACAGAGTTTGACTTTGCTTAGAAAAAATGGTACTTAAGGCTTATAAAACATTTTTCTCCTTATCTTATTAGCTCTTACAGTGGTAGGTTCGATCCTGGTAATGAACTGACGTGAGTAGTTCTATCACTGATTCAGGCTTTAAACCAAATATGATGCTGGGAGAGTTGTAGTCTTCTTTACTAAATTAGGGTTTTCAAGAATTGGGGGAAAGGAATATAAATGAGTTGTACTAGGCTAATAAATTTCTGGAGTAAAGAGGCTTACATGTTCAAGAGCTTGCTCTGCACTTGGGAGTTTGTGACTTGAACAATTTGTGCCTCTCTGAGCTTCAATTTCCTCATCTGTAAAATGGAGCTAATACCTGCCCTCCCAGTTCATTGTGAAGGATGGTTGAGAAGATAAAATATGTGAATAATATAAAGCATTTACTATTATCCTAGCTCTCAGTATTTTTCAAACAAAATATGTATCTTTCTAGCAAGACCTAATTATCTTCATTTATTTAATCTTACGCTCCTCGTTTTCAACATGGTCACTTTCACCTGCCCCAACCTTTTAGAAAGTGATTTTCCCCTTAGTGCTTGGTTAAAAAGGTAGTTATTTGATATCAAGACCAAGGAGCATTAAGCTTTATCATCATTTAAATTATGTGGAAACAAAATGATGTGGAAACAAAATGCTTTGGAGCATTTTCCTCAGTCCACCTGTTTTGAAGGGTTGTTACTTGAGACAACAGGTCCTGTTTAACGCAAACAATTAATTACCTTTGCTCTCTATTTAATTGTTGGTGAATATAGCATCCGCCCTTGCCTGATTAACTGGAGACTACCCTCAGCTGCTGTTTAGTAACGCTTTACTTCTTTTACACGATTAGATCATTTAAGAGCTTAGAGACTTAGTTCCTTTCCCTTCATTAAGTTCACCACCCCCATCCCATAAATCGATACTGAGGTTTGTGGGAAAAGACTTCTATATTCCAAAAAACCTCCGATTCCAGGATGATATATACATTTTGAGAAAATAACTTTTTGTTCCTTATTCTCTCAAATTATCCCTTTGTAATCTGCAAATTAAGCATTCCATGGGGACTAGTTCTCACTGGTGGAGGGGGGGCGGGGACATGATTCCTTCTTAAGTGTTGAGACTATTTAAATAACTTAATAATATTTCTTCTTGAAACCACATTTGCATATGCATTTGACACTATTTTCATCAAGGACATTTCTCTTGAACTGACAATATTCCCTCTTTCAATTTTGATTATTTAAACTGGGGAGGGAGGTTAGGTGGGAAGGCAGAGAGAGCAGGAGGGAGAAGGGAGAAAGAGAACTCCAGCGCACAAAAGAAAGCAAAGAAAGACAGAAGAAGAAAGAAGATTCACAGAGGACTGCCATGTTACTTAAGCTCTCAGGAGAAAGAGAGGCCTGGAGTCCAGGAAAGGAAATGGAGCAATCAATGCCACTTTGGGGAAGAGTCAATCAGAAAGGGATTAGGCTTTCCACTCTCTTCTGCAATTGCTAGGAGCGTTCTCTATCCTGACTAAAACAGCAGTGCTGAAGTCTCAAGCAGGTCATCAGCTTATTTCTAACAGAAGGTCTTTTCAGAGCAAGTGATAGAGGGAAGCAGCGTGGCTCAGACAGCAGTTTATGAATCACAAGCGGCCGGGCAGGTTATCACAAAGCATGTTTGGAGGAGACTCCTGAGCTGAAATATAGGCGTTTCGAGTTTGGCAAAGATTAAAACTGAAGAATGATAAGACGGCCTAGGGCCAATCAACTTTCTCCTGGGGTTTATTCAGTGTTCTGAATTCCTCCTTCTGGCTCCCTCGTTACCCTTGATTCAAACAAATGGTCGGAGAAGTTCACCCAGTACACATTTTGGTACACGATAAACCACAAGCAGTTACCTGCTGATCTTTTTCACTATTACAGGAGAGAAATCCAGGAATCCTTTTTAACTGAGAATGACCCTTTCCTCCTTAGGAGCAAGCAAGCAAAACTACTGTTAGGAAAGCCTTGCCCACACCTGTACAACTCTGGTCCAGTTCCCTAAGTAAAAATCACAGACACCCTGCCTCCCCCCAGAGGGACTGGTCTGCTTATCAGAGATTCTACTCATATTTCAAGGTCCTGTTTTAAGCTCCCTCTTCCAGGAAGGTTTCCTAGAGCTTTCTAATCAGGGCCCTGCACTCCTACAGCAGGTATGTCATTCACACCTACACTGAAGCCTTCATATTCTACTCTCAATGGAAAACTAGTTATTGGCAGTCTTCTTAAGAATACTGGATACTTAGACTCCTATTGGGAGAAGGGCTATATTTTGATTCTTTTGAAATCCCTTTTAGACCTTGGAGTAAAGAGCACACAGAATTGCTATTTTTTTTTCTTTTCCCATATCTCTTCCCGCTTGCGTCTCCCTCCCTCCCACCCTCCCTATCCCACCCCTCCAGGCAGTCACAAAGCACCGAGCTGATCTCCCTGTGCTATGCGGCTGCTTCCCACTAGCTATCTACCTTATGTTTGGTAGTGTATATATGTCCATGCCTCTCTCTCACTTTGTCACAGCTTACCCTTCCCCCTCCCCATATCCTCAAGTCCATTCTCTAGTAGGTCTGTGTCTTTATTCCTGTTTTACCCCTAGGTTCTTCATGACATTTTTTTTTCCTTCAATTCCATATATGTGTGTTAGCATACGGTATTTGTCTCTTTCTGACTTACTTCACTCTGTATGACAGACTCTAGGTCTATCCACCTCATTACAAATAGCTCAATGTCATTTCTTTTTATGGCTGAGTAATATTCCATTGTATATATGTGCCACATCTTCTTTATCCATTTGTCTGTGGACACTTAGGTTGCTTCCATCTCCTGGCTATTGTAAATAGAGCTTCAATGAACATTGTGGTACATGACTCTTTTTGAATTTTGGTTTTCTCAGGGTATATGCCCACTAGTGGGATTGCTGGGTCATATGGTAGTTCTATTTGTAGTTTTTTAAGGAACCTCCATACTGTTCTCCACAGTGGCTGTATCAATCTACATTTCCACCAACAGTAGAATTGCTATTTTTTGAGGGGCTGAATTTGGAGTTATAATTAGAGGAAAAATCTTTTAGATTCAAGTACGCAATAGCAGCAGGCCTCATTACTGAGCTCTTCTCACTATCACTTTCAACATGAGCTGCAGCACCAAACAGTGTCCAGAAGTTTAAGAAAATTGGCGTTCTACTGCTGCTGTTCAAAGCAAATGGTAGGTTTCAATTATTCCTTGAAAAATGTAAGGAGTTCAAATGGAATCAGAAGAGAACATTTGTTGGTCTTATAATCATTCCCAAATGCACACACACCCAACCACGAACCCTGCAAAGATGAAGCCTGTGAGCTTTGGAAGATGAGCTTCTCCTCTACTGCTCTCACTACATTCAGTTAACAGCAAGTGGACATCACCACAAGCTAAGCTTTTAGGGTTGACTAAATTATTAGGAATTGAGTCCTACCACCCTCCCATTAGATTGGGTAACATGTTTTTAATCTAACATTTTTTTACCTATATGTCTTGAGAAACAAAAATATCACACCCTTCTATGATATTTGGTTTCTTTTAATAACCCAGCATAAAATTATGACTCTATATTCCTTTCCAAATGAAACTAAATGGAGATTCTGATATATAGCCCATCAAGCTCCTCCATCCACAACCCCAGTGCATCTCCCTGCATTCAGTTCCACTGACTTACCACTGTTTTAAATAATGCTAGGGTACCCACGAAACACACATTACACCAATATCAGGGTTTTGCATTTCCTGTGAGAAAAGCTATCTAAAATCTCAATCAAAAAAAATCTCAAAATCAATCCCACAGTTACGAGAAACAAGATGTAAAAGCATCCTGGAGGAATATTTAAGAAAAAAAAAATGAAAAACAAGGCCCAGGATTAGTCTAACAGATGACGTGGCCTTCTATGGCCCTAAACATAATACCATTTAGCTCTCCCCGTCGGAAACACCTTCTGAGAACTAGGGTTACTGACTAAACTAGAATTGAACTGAACTCGAACTGATTTGCGGGCAAACTTACAAACTTAGGAGAGAGACCTACAAAGTTTAGACACACAGAAAAGAAAGTCTTTCTCCTTTCCCATAAGATATGCTATCCCTGCCCTCCGTATCCACAGAAAAATAACTGAAATTTTAAACATAAAGAACACAAACTGCTTAGATGTCTCAAGCTGCAAAGAACCATTTGGCAAAGATACAGGTTAAGGACTTTCAATTAGTCTTCTAACAAATCTGTGCAATAAAAGTCCAAACTCCACCTCAGAAGGAAAAATCTGCTAACTATATAGGCACTTCCATTTGTCTCAATCTTGTCATTTACCTTGCCATTGTTTTTCATGATTCATCCCTGAAACAGAGCAAATGTTACTCAGCAGCAGCCAGAACACATCATCCACTGCAGCAGTTTGGCAAGAGCATCAGCAGGAGGGCAGAGTTGCAGCAGAGGTGAGCAAAGAAGCCTGTGATGCGCTAAACCAAGGCCACGGGGCGAGCATGACCAGCCGGGCCAGCCTCACTTTACCTGTTGTCCAAATCTCTCTCTCCTCCAGGCTGGGTCAGAGTAATTCTTTCTCTACCACTGGTCAGGGCAGGACACACGTTTTTCAAAGACTCCATATACCAAGCTTTGAAATGTCCTTGGTTCAACCCAAACCTATTGTGGGTGAAGACCCTGTGCTTGCCTGCCCATTACATCATCATAGCAAGTCTGGTTGGTCCTGAGGCTACTGGCAGGAGGGAGATACGGAATTTCAAAACACCGAGGAAACCTATATATATATCTTAATGGGCATTAAAAATATGGAGGCGGGAAGGTGGGAAGCAGGAATCTGTGATACCTGAAGCAAGCACAGACGGAAGCAGTCAAGAATTCAAAGTACTCAACCAGGTTAGACCACGGTTGTGATGCTTTCTCGCACCTGAGCTAGGGACGAAGAGTAATGCTGCCCACTTCCCTTTCTCCCAGCAACTCTCTATCTGTGGCAGGACACACCCCCTGCCAACCTACAAGCCTCCATCTAAGCGTGATCTTCCCCATCCTTCGGCGTCCACCCCTAAGCCAAGGCTCCGGGAACACCCTGACAGTCCAACTCCTTTCTCGTCCCCCTCATGTGGGCCCCCCCATCCCCTCAAGGCGGTCACAGCCACTCCCCTGGCACCTCCAGCTCCTATGTCATCAGAAGCCTAGCCCTCAATGCCCTCTCTCCTTCTCCCCTCTGCGACTCGCCTGCCCACATCAGTGGCCCCGGCCCCTCCTAGGACCCACCGCGGTCGGCCCCAGGTCCCTGACAGGGGACGCCCTGCACGGCCCCCGCTCACGGTGCCCCATCTTCCCGGGCTAGGTCCACGCCTCAGCCCAGACCCTGGCGGAACCGGAGCTCCCTCAGGCCTAGTCAAGGACACGGATCCGCTGGGCCCTCACCCTGCTCGCAGGGCCTCAGCAGCCCAGGTTTCTTCCTCCACTCGGGACACTCACCGAAATGTGAGCGGGCAGTGGCCGTGGAAAAGGAACGACCAACGAAGATGCAATCCGCGGCGCCTCCCCTCCCCACCAGCTTTATAGCCGCCGACCCACCAGACTCCGGCACGGCCCGGAGTCGGTGGGAGGCGGGACCATGGACCTAGCAGCCAATCGTGACCGGCAGAGTAGGCCGGTAGCGCCCGCCTCCCTGTCCGGTTTCAACCAATCCGAAGGAAACTAGAGGCGGGCACTCGCTGGGGTGTTCCCTCGTGGCTGGAAGGGCGGGGGAAGGGGCGGGGTCAAAACCGGAGGGCCGAGGAAATGGGGTGAGAGAGTGACGTGTGGTGGCCCGAGAGCCGGCCTACCAATGACAGAGCAGCGAGAGACGGCGAGAGCCAACGGGAGCGGAGTGAGAGGTTCTCCGGCCAATTGGAACCCAGTGAGAGGAGATGTGAGCCAATGAGGCCTCCACGTCCCACCACTGGGGAGAGATGGTCAAGTGTGGAAGGCAAGTTGGTCCCTGCTGGAGAGTCTGTCAGGTTGCCTAGCAACCAGAGCTAGGCTTCACCTGTAAAATTTCTGAAATACTTGATTTGAATTCAATCTTAACGTTTTCTAGTTTCCCAGAGCATCCAAGTGTGCCTGCATGACAAATTGGAGCAGAATACGTCACCAAGAATTTGTAATTTTGTAAATATTGTAAATATCAGATTTGCAGATACTCAATATTGTCACCTCTATACAAACTAACTAAACCTAAAACAGGATGGTTTGGGATTAGACACCAATGAGGAGGGTAAAGGGCCTTGCCTAAGCAGGGAGTTGGTCCTGATTCTAGGATTTTTACTAGCCCATATATTCTGAAGGAAGGGGCTCCACATGGCCCATTCCCCACTGTATTTTCTGAGTTTAATATGCGGTAGTTGTCTAATTAAAGGTTGTTGAAAGAAGGAAGGGGTCCCATAATTCTCAGTATAGCAAATCCACAGGATAAGCACTGCCTAGTTCCCCCAGAAGATAGAGAGGAGCAATTCAAGCTGGAGGAAATCACTGAAACACTGTTTGGGAGAATCCAAAGGAGGATGATTATGGCCTTAAATTAGACTCTGCGTCATCTTCTCAAATAGAGAAACTGTAGCACTTAGCTTTGGTAGGAGATCATGACAGGTTCAGAGTTGTTTGTATCTCTGTCCCCCTCGGTTTCATTATGACCCAGGAACGCTATTGATAAGGGGTCACTGATGATTCTATGCATCACAGAATTACTTTTATGTGAAATTCATTATCCACTATAGATACTAACCTAGTTAGAGACATTCTCAGCTATGAAGTGGCCAATCATATTGGCAATGGAACCACTGTGAAGGGGTGGCATAAGTTACTTGGGAGAGAGGACTACTCAATGGTTATACTCCACAATGTAGCTGATGACATTCATTCTGTTCCAGAATCAATGTCATTTATACCTTCATAAAGTAACTAGGTGACAAAGAGAAAGAGACACTGCTTGATTGTGACCAACAGCAATTTTGAGGGGGTTTTAAACATTCTTGGCATACTAGATTGCATTGAAAGGCAGTAAGGATAAACACAAGAAAGAAGATATAGCTTTGTCCTTAGAAAAAGATAGCAAATAGTTCCAACTCCAGGAGTACACAATAGGAAATAATTAGCTAGATAGTCTTGAGGAAGTTCATTTTGCACAACAGGAAATTCCCACAAGGTGCAGACTGTCTTTTTGATCAAATTAATCTCCAATTAAGCAAAGTGAGCATGGTTATTGGGAAGTCAAGCAACAGACAATGAAGTGGGTTAGTAATAAATATAGAACATCTCAACTGAATTTTAAAAAACAAGCCTCTGTGATTCTGTGAAATATAATGGTAGATTATACCAGCCTACACATATATGAGCTCTCCATGCAATTGAGGACAAAATACATATATTTATTTTGGTAGAGGCTGCAAGCATTTTTGAGCTACAATGTGCCATAAGCATGTTATACTCGAACGTATATATATATTTTTCTTTTTTTGTGGTACGCGGGCCTCTCACTGTTGTGGCCTCTCCCGTTGCGGAGCACAGGTTCCGGACGCGCAGGCTCAGTGGCCATGGCTCATGGGCCCAGCCGCTCCGCGGCATGTGGGATCTTCCCAGACTGGGGCACGAACCCGTGTCCCCTGCATCGGCAGGCGGACTCTCAACCACTGCACCACCAGGGAAGCCCCTAATGAGCATTTTTAAGACATGTTAATATATATGTTTTATTACATTGTTTCTAAATGTAATTCCAATAGTATTAGTAAAGCACTGTAGACGCTGTACATCAAAGGGAAAGTATAATTTATTGTTGTGCCCTACTTGGAAAGGAGCAAAAGTTTCTTAAGAAGCAGGAAGATGTAATGATAACATTTGGTATTATAAATTCATCCACTGAACAACCGTCTTCTTTTTACTCTGTGACAGGGATTGTGCTAGACCTACGCTGTCCAATAAGGCAAGTGCTAGGCAAGGCAATGGCTCTTGAACACTTGAAGGGTGGCTAGTCCAAAGTGAGCTATACCGTAAGTGTAAAATACACACCAAGTTTTAAAGACAGTACAAAAAAGGAACTATCTCGTTAATAATTTTTTGATTGATTACTTGTTGTAACAATAATATTCTAGTTATATTGGGTTAAATAAAATATATTATTAAATTCACTTCACCTGTTTCTTTGTAGTTCTTAGTGTGGCTGCTAGAAAATGTAAAACTCCATATGCAGCTCCCATCTGTGGCTCCCGTTTGAGCTAGACAGTAGGAAGACACAGTTGAAAGACAGACTCTGTCCTTAAAGAGTTCATAGTCTAAAGAGTGGAGGAGAGAAAAATGAATATAGCAAAGGGCTGGCTTTCCAGCCACTATCTCACTAGAAAAAGGGTAGGAGAGGGTGAGGTAGGAGGAACCTTCAAATTTGTCAGTTAAAGGTATTTCTATCTCTTCAGGTTTAAACAGCTTTATTTTGCTTAAATATTCTGTCCGTTCAAAGTTTAGTTCCGTATCAGAGCTTTTTCTCCTGAAGCCCTTTTTCATGGCAAGATGGCAATGGGCAGAGCATACTGGGTTGTTGTTGCATCTGAAGAGGGGCCTCAGCCCTAGTTGTGGGGTCTTGTACTGGCCTCCCTTTGCTGACTAGGATTTGGCCTTGGCCTTGGTGCTCTCTTGTGCTGCAGAATCCCAAAGCTTACTTTCATTTGATGTCCTACCCAGTAGTCTGCACTCAGCAGCCCAATAGCAGCCCACTATTAGGCTCACTCAGCCCCTTTTGCAGCAAAACCCTTCCATGCTGCCAGCCAGAGTTTCAGCTGTCTTCCTTCCTCTGCATGACATAAGGAACTCCTGTATACTTCCCTGGTGGTGCAGTGGTTAAGAATCTGCCTGCCAGTGCAGGCAACACGTGTTCAATCCCTGGTCCGGGAAGATCCCACGTCGACGGAGCAACTAAGCCCGTGCGCCACAGCTACTGAGCCCGTGTGCTGCAACTACTGAAGCCCGTGTGCTTAGAGCCTGTGCTTTGCAACAAGAGAAGCCACTGCACTGAGAAGCCCGTGCACTGTAGCCCCCGCTTGCCACAGCTAGAGAAAGCCCACGCACAGCAACGAAGACCCAACACAGCCAAAAAATAAAAATAAATACATAAATACATAAATTCTCTACATAGAATCTAAAAAAAGAAAAAAAAAAGGAACTTGAGGGAGGCTCAGGGCCCAGTCCCTACCTGACTGCAGACTGATGCTAGTAAAACTGTACTGCTACACCCTAAAGTAGGTCTGTGGTTTCCAGGGAGAGACTCTCCTCTCTCCAGAACCACTTTACCACCGCTAATGAGAACTTGATTGAAAACCCTACTGATTTAGTTCTCCCACCCCAACAAGCCACCATTGTTTCCAACACTACTTCCCTCTAGGGTTTTACCTCTTACCCTTCTCACCCCTGAAAGGGTTACTACCATTCGAGGATACGTGAAAGGTATTTTAAAAAATAGCACAATTAACGATTACAATACAGTTCAAGGGCTACATAAAGAAGCATGCCCAAAAGACAATGGAAGTTCAAAGGAGGAGTATCTAGTCCATCCTGGTGGTTAAGGCAGGCTTTCCAGAGCAGGTGATATTCATTCATTTATCACATTCAGGAGTCTTTACTGAGCACTACTGTGTACCAGGCACTGTTCTAGGTTCAGGGGGGTTCTGTGTGGTAAACAAGACAGACACAATTTCTGATCCAGTCAAACTAGTTGATGAAGACTAAACATTATGTAAGAAAATAAGTTGAGATATCTTCAGGTAGTGATAATACTACAAAGAAGATAATGCAGAGTAATGAGACAGACACTTACTGTGGGATGGGTAAGTACTCGAGGTGGTTAGGAAAGGTCTCTCTAAAACAGTGACACTTGAAGGATGAGAAGGATCCAGTCTATGAAGCTCTGGGGGCAGAGTGATGCAGGGGGAGGAACAGGCCTCAAAACAGGAAGCAAGGGCTTCCCTGGTGGCGCAGTGGTTGAGAGTCCGCCTGCCGATGCAGGGGACACGGGTTCGTGCCCCGGTCCGGGAAGATCCCACATGCCGCGGAGCTGCTAGGCCCGTGAGCCATGGCCACTGAGCCTGCGCGTCCGGAGCCTGTGCTGCGCAACGGGAGAGGCCACAACAGTGAGAGGCCCACGTACCGAAAAAAGAAAAACAAAAAACAACTCAGGTCTACCGATGTCAAAACTCATATTCCTTCCACTATTCTATATAGAGAAACATAGTTGTGCTCAAAGATAGGGTGGACTGGAGTGAGGTGGTAGATGTCAAATAAGGGAAGGTAGGTAGCTTCTCCCAAGCAGCCTCAGAGGATAGCACTTATTACCCTTGGGGAATCTAACCATAGAACAGGTTTGGTGCTTGGCTCATGGGCTCAGCAGACCTCTTTTATCAACTTGCTCATAGCAAGTCCATCTCTGAGGGGTGCAATACATTAATCAAGTTTATGATGCATAAAATCAGAATGCCAGCCTATTTATAAAACCAAAGGGACCACAACCCTCAAAGTCTACACGACTCAACCTCTAGATTAACCACACAGGAAATCAAGTCATCCTCAGAACATTGATTGGTAAACATGGAATTGGGAAGACATTGGAAAGACAGCTCTTTCATGCTATTGCATTAAGATAACATGATGTATCCATTTCTCAATAGGATGGTCTTCCCAATAGGAGTGGAGATATGCCAAGGCCATAAGCCATCGATTGCCTTCACCCAGGCCCCTTTAAGACCGGCTTTGCTAATGAGACTAGAATACTTGAAATTTACTCCTAAGCTCTCTTATTCTGTGGACTGTGCTTAATTGGACACTGTTTGCATCTGTATCTATGAATCCCCTTTTCATGAGTCCATGGCTCACCATCTCCACTTCCAGTGCTCAATTCTCTAAACAAGTCAGTATAATCAGTCAGGTTAATGTGTAGTCTTGATTGCCTGAGTGACATTTGGTTTCTTTCAAGTAACTTTTTCTATCTCTGCTCCAGTATGTGTCAACTTCTTAGGGCTTATTCCTCAGCAGATGATCTTGTTTCCATATCCTTAGAGGGCACCGCACAGTAGACTCCACCTACTGAGAGCCCACACTGCCCTCACTCTCCCTCACAGTGGTGTATGGAAGGAATGTATTAAGACAGCGTCCAGGCCACAAACAGCCTGAATTATGCAATGTGGTTACAAGTGAGTCACCCTAGACTGGAGCACACAGGCAAGCATGAACATAGAGGCCCAAAGCCGAGATACCAGATATGAGGTATTAAATACCTTACAGTCTGAAAAGAATGGTGCTGGGGCCAGATACATTCCTACAAAATAAATCTATTTATTTTTGGCTGCATTGGGTCTTCATTGCTGCTCACGGGCTTTCTCTAGTTGCGGCGAGCAGGGGCTACTCTTCGTTGCCGTGCGTGGGCTTCTCACTGCGGTGGCTTCTCTTGTGGACACAGGCTCCATGCATGTGGGCTTCAGTAGTCCTACAAAGGGCTTTTGAATTGGTGAAAGAAAAATCTTTCTAAAATCAACCACCACTTGCTCTACCTTCACAACCTAAAAGAAGGTGTGATGGTGAGGGTAGGAAGAGAGGGAGGTCAAGAGTCATCAGCCCTGGGAGGAGTCCAGTATTTTGGGGAGAGAGTAATTTCTTCCCACCCTGTGGAGGAAGGGAGGGTAGTTCTTCCTCTATTCCTCTCCCCCAGTTTAAATCCAGGTTTGGGGTTGTTGGCAAGAATCAAGCATTATGGGGGAATATAGTTATCATAATTAGTTTTAGCCTTCCCTAAAAAGTATTTGGATTCTGTTCCTAAGAAGGATGGAGCAAAGGGCTGAAGATAGGCAGGAACTGTATCTGCCATGCTGGGGAGTCTCCAGCTGGGAGCTGTTCCACTTGAGCAGTCCACTTCCTATGTGTGGGTGTGGGTGTCTAAGGGCTGCGTGGAGGCCACGCAATCACAGGACTCTGCCAGCCAGGCTTGCGGTTTTATGACAGTTCACTCCTTTTAAGCCTTAATTGGATGCTGGTTGATCTAATTTGGAGATTCCATTTGTTGGTGTGTTAGTCACTGTTCTGGTTGCAAAGAACAGAAACTAAAACATACTAACCTAATCAATTGGATCACATAACGAAAAATGCAGGCGGTTGGTTTTGTCTCGAGGATAATTGGATCCAAGAAGTCAGTTGACGTCTTTTACTATTATCGTGGTCTCCATCTTTCAAGAATGATTTCCTTGGTGTTGGCATTTTTCTCTGAAAGTCTCCTTCCTTGCCCAAGATCTCCATCCTATAAGGTGAGCAGTTGGAAACAAGACAGGACAAAGTCTAGTTCTTGGAGGGCTTACTTTCTAGTGGAGCAGTCCAAGGAAAACACACACTGTGCGTCTCCTCCACTCTCAATGCTCTGCTACAACACGGCTTCACTTCTGAAAGCAGACCTGGATTTTATACACATCAAGCAAGTCTTCGACACCAGCTGCGTGTCCTACAATTTAACCCAATTCTACAGGTTAAGGGCCCAGTCCCATAAGGCTGCTCCCCAACCCAACCCAGTTCAGACACCAATCACATGTTTAGGGTGTTACCTGCACTTCTGACCCACCAGCTATAAATCAGAAATTCCCATACCCCCCTCCTCGGGTTCAGTTAAATTGCTAGAGTGGCTCACAGAGCTCAGGAGAACAATTTACTTACTAGATTACTAGCTTATTACCAAGGTTAGTAAAGGATACGAACCAATAGCCAGGTGAAGAAATGCATAGGGCGAGGTCCAGAAGGGTCTCAAATACAGAAGCATCTGTCTCCATGGAGTTTGGAGTGTGCCACCCTCCCAGCACGTGGACATGTTCTTGTTCACCAGTCTAGAAGCCCTCCAAAACCCTGTCCTTTTGGGTCTTTGTGGAGACTTCATTTTTTAGGCATGGTTGATTAAATCACTGGCCACTAGTAATTGAATTCAATATCCAGCCCCTCTCCCCTCCCCAGAGGTGTTAAGGGTGAGTACTGAAAGTTCCAACCTTCTAATCACCTGGTTGGTTCCCTTGGCAACCAGCCCCTATCCTTAGGTGCTTTTTAAAATTCACCTTGTTAACATAAACTCAGGTATGGTTGAAACTCACAGTTTGTTACTGAATAACGAGATACCTCTATCACTTTTATGACTTAGGACATTCCAAGGGTTTTAGGAACTCTGTACCAGAAGCAGAATGAAGATCAAAAATATATTTCTAATTATAAATCACAATATCGAAGGTGGGGAGGGGCCAGAGAAATATATAAACAAATATATAAATAAATCCATAAATAAGATGAAAATTTCCATATTGAATATTATTAAGAAAATAAATAAGATAGAATATGATTGGCTGGGATGAAGTTGGTGATACATGAGGTGGTTAGAAAAAAAATTAATTTCTGTGACAGTTGAGTCAAGAAATCAGTGATGAGAAGAAGCCAGCTATATGAGGCTCTGGGTGTTGCAAGAAGAACAGCAGGTACAAAGGTTCTGAGATAGAAATAAACTCTGCCTGTTTGAAGAACGGACAAAAGGCAGGTGTGACTGAGTTGAGTTTTGAAGAACTAAAAGGAGTTAGTCAGACTTGGAGATGGAACCATACCCTCAACCAAAAGAGAGAAATTTATCTTAAAAGTGACAATGGACCATGAGAATAAGGGGAAATATGGAAGTTATAGTCAGTAGCATAAAAATCCTTCCGTGTGCTGGGTTTTTCCTCTGTTCCAGTCTGGGCAAAAAGAGTGAGTTCAGTGGCATACTCATTCCTCACTGTGATTCTAGGAGTTACCTGCTAATCACTTGAAAATGTTTTAATACTAGATACCATTTATTGAGCATCTACTATTTTCTAGGCAGCTTAGGTACATTATCCTACCCACCAAGCTATAAGTAGATATTATTCCCAATTTACAAGTGAAGAATTGAGCTGCAGACCATTTAAGTAGTTTGTCCACAGTAAATGACAAAGTTGGGATTCAAATCCAGGTCTTCTGTGCCAAAACTCATGTTCTTTCCACTAGTCTGTGTACCCCTCAAAATCACAGTGGTGTCCAAGGACAGAGAGAGGTGGTAGACATTGGAAAGAAGGAAGGTGGGTCGCTTCTCCAGATAGGCCACTCAGGCCAGTTCTCATTTCTTTGAGGAACTGAACATGCTCAAGGATTTGGCACTTGGCCCTGTGGGCTCAGAAGCTAGTTTTTAGTAAAAGGCACAGAAATAAACTCATATCAACCAAATTTATGGTGTGTATTATAATTAGAATGCCAGTTTCAGAGATAGTTGCCTGGAAAAGCACAGACAAAACATGTAATCAAGAATATGGAATGTCAGTTAACAAATGTTTAAAAAAACACGTTTTTGAAAGTATCTTTGATGCATGCAGGTGTGTCCTTTCCAGGATGGATGTGTTTCCTTTCTGTGGGGAAAGTTCAGGGAGCTCTAAACTCTCATGGCTTCCAACCTAGCAAACGAAATGTTACTCTGCAAAAGTTATTTTCAAATACTGTTTATATTCCCTTATAACCTTACTCTGAAAATGAGAGTCCCAAATTGTAGCAACTGTTAGGATAATTGGGATAATTAAGGAACAATATGCCCAGAACAGTTATCAACATAATCACCAAATCTGAATACTTAAGAAAAAGACAGGAAGGGAAAAAAATGAGAGTTTGGTTGCCATTTTTGAATATTGGCTTGAGGTTCACTTTCTGAAATGAGAAAAGGATGTTGAAGCACTGTCCCCACATACTGAATGCTTCCAGTTTAAAAACTAATAAAAACATATGATATAATAAACATAGAACTATTAATATTTCTTGGTTTACATATTTTCTTGATTCCTAGTTGGAATGAAGATATGAAGTAATATTGCTGTATTACTTTTTTGTCTTATGGACTTTAATTCTTTAAAAGTCACACTTTGTGGGATTTCCCTGGCAGTCCAGTGGTTAGGACTTGGTGCATTCACTGCTGTGGCCCTGGGTTCAGTCCCTGGTTGGGAAACTAAGATCCCGCAAGCCTCAGGCCAAAAATAAATATAAACAAACAAACAAACAAACAAATAAATAAAATAAAATTCACTGTGTTTTGTTTTTAAGTCACACTTTGTATTTCATCTCTCTGGTGATCATAAAGGTACTATAGAATACAAAATTTTGGGTTTAAGCATGACCTATTTTAATTCATGCAAACATTTGGTTATTTGCACTGATGCCAAAAATGACAATGCCCATTTGTCATTCTTTTCTCTTGACTTCTTAGCATGTAGACCTTTTTCCTATATTGGGGGAATTCTCCATGAATGTCTCTTTATGTCTTCCTAAAGATGAGAACAGCAGATAATCACTTTCCCAGAACAACTAAGAGCTAGGGAGAAAACAATCTGTCAGATGCATCCACCTGGGACTTTGAAGCTAATGTGGCAAAGAAGCAAGGAAGTGGAGAAATCATTTTGATAGTGGCTGCACCATCCATTTTCCAAGGGCAAAGTCCAAAAAGTGTGTTCACAATCACTTCCTGACTGGCGTGACCCCGGCTGCTGTGCCGACTGGCTGGCCTCCCTTCGTTTTTGCCCATCTTCCAATCCTGGTTTTAAGGAATTTCTCTGAAATTCCCCAAGATGCCCAATACCATTTCAGTAAATCCCTTTTCTGTTTAAATCATCCAGATTTGTTGTGTGATACAATGGCTAACTTTCTATGTTTGCACCTTGCTGAAGTTATTATACTGAATTTTATGATTTAAAAAAAGAACCCTGAATTTACTTCATTCTCCATATTGGTGTTGGGAGATTATGAACATGGGATTTTAACTGATATGTGTTATAATCCAACCGTGCCTGTGTCTTTCTTAAATTGGTCCTTGTGAAACCCAGAAAAATAACATAAAAATGGCATAGACCTTGTTGGGGTGGTGAGGGGGAAGCATGTGGAGGGTATGACTGTATAATCCTACTGGCCTCTCCATACCACTGACTCCCCCCTGCCCTGGGAAGAAGGAGCAGTTTACCTAATTAGAGGCTTTGGAAGAAGACACCAGGTGTTGGGAGTGGTTGGTTGGCCTGCAGAGAGGGGATGCTCTTAGTTGCTGTCTACCTTGCCGTATCAGCCTGGCCCTTCTGAAGGAGGCCTGCCCTCATCCACCACTGCCTATGCCTGGGAGGGTGAGTCTATGATTCTGGGGCACAGTATTGGGAAGCCCATAGACACCATACACCTAGACCACATCCCTTACCTTGGCTTTCATCAGTAATAAAGGCAATACTTAAATCTCAACCACAGTTGTTTCAGAACTTGACAATTCTGAAAGAGAGTCCAGAAGAGGACTGCTTTTATTTAAGCCCCCTGAGATTCTAAGAGGTCTATACAAATTGCTCCATGTGTACTTTCAGAGTAAACATTTTTTTTGGGGGGGCCTCACCACTCAGCATGGGGGTTCCTAGTTTCCTGACCGGGGATCGAACGCATGCCCCCTGCATTGGAAGTGCAGAGTCTTAACCACTGGACAGCCAGGGAAGTCCCTGAGTAAACTTTTAAAAGTTTAATATTTGTCTATTTTTCCCTCTGACATCAGTCTGGATCCAGTCAGGAAAGAGAAAATGCACAATAGTTAAACAGGAACATTTTAATAGAAAGAATTATTACTAAATGATATGATTGGTCTAAGAGGGATCGGCTAGTCCAGAAGTAAAGGGAACTCTAAAGCATACAGGAATAGCAGAGAGGAGGAGAAGCCAGCAGCCCCAGGGCTGAGAGAGAGCACGGAAGGGAAGCGCTGCGCCACCAGGCTGAGATCCATGCTTTGTTGGCGAGAGCTTAGCTGTGGCTCGTGGAACGGCAGAGAAGTCACTTTATAATTTGCTGGAAATTTGCCCTCTGGGGTGCTGGGGAAGTAGCTGGGGCTCACCAGAGGCGCTGGGCTACAAAACTGCTGAGGATCAGGGAGCAAGTATAGGGGGAGGGGGACAGCTGCTGGCCTCTGGGTGCCACCCACCCCTACCACCCCAGGCACCGAGTCCTGCAGGAGCCTTTTTCCTCCTACAGTGTCTTTGTAGCAGCCCCTCTACCAACAAAGCTCAACACCATGCCATCCGGCAAAGGAAAAATATTTAAAGGTACCAGAACTGTTTTCACAGAGCAGGCAAAACTGGTGAATTTGGAGCTAAGAAGCAGCAAATCCATAACCAGTACACCTAGATATGGATTTGATTGTATTTTGTAGTGACATCAAGTCAATTGTATTTTCTGACACTCTTAACTGCTTTTTAAAACTCGGGGTAACCCAATACTAAAGTAATAAATAATCTGTGTTTATCCAAAGGCATCTGAGAATTTGGAGTTAAGCATTTGCATTCTCTGTTCCTTGTAAAGGAATACTGAGAATTTTTCTTCTCTTCAAATAGCTGGTTATGTGTTCAGATGATACTGATAGCTTTTGCTGTTTTTTGTTTGTTCGTTGTAACCACTGCTTTACTTCCTTTCCAACTAAAGTTTGTTCCTGTTGCTTCTTTTTCTAAGCTTCCTACCTTTTAGATGTATGGCTTTATAGTAAAGCTGTGTATGATCCCTTTAGTCAGTTTTCACTGGAAGCTAATGTCAATGTGTGTTTAATTCATGTCTTCACTTGGAAGTCTCCGTCCTGGTTTTAGTAGCTCCTTGGCTGAAGGACTGAGCCCACCAACTCTCATCCTCAGCAGTTGTTACCAGCCTGTGCTGTCCCACGCTTCAGGGAACACATGTCAAACTCTCAGTGGTCCCATCGAAGCCCCACCCAACTTGAGGAGATCAAAGCACACCTCCCTCCAAAGAAATTCTCCTCACTGTATTGTCTCTTAAGCTGTCCTCTGTCAACTCTTCAATACCCTTTGTATCAGTCAGCATTCAACCAGAGATACAGAACTACTAGGAGATGTATATTAAGAGATTTATTGCAAGGAATTAACTTATGTGATTGTGGAAGCAAATCCATAGGGCAGGCCTTCCCAGAGGACAGGCTGGAACTCCCTGGCAAGAGTTGAAGCTGCATCTACAGGTGGGTTGTTTTGCTTCAGTGAAGCCTCAGCTGTGCTCTTAAAGCCTTTCAGCTAATTGAATTAGGCCCACCCAGATTATTAAAATAATCTCCCTTAAAGTCAACTGACTTTGGATTTTAATTGCATCTACAAAGTACCTGCTCAGTAACACCTAATTAGTGTTTGATTGAATAACTGGGGGCTGTGGCCTAGCTAAGTAGACACATAAAACTGGTCATCACACCCTTATTATGGTCGAATGTCTTTATAATTGTCAAACTAGTGCTTTACTCTTTCCTTTGAAAAGCTGCATCTTATTCTAGCACTCACTTTGGAATTTTCTATTACATCAATTTAATTTCCTTATATAACCCCTTGATGCCCAGCATAAGAGAACAGTCCAGACTGATGAGCCTTTTACTTTTTTTTTTTTTTTTGCAGCACGCGGGCCCCTCACTGCTGTGGCCTCTCCCGTTGTGGAGCACAGGCTCCGGACGCCCAGGCCCAGCGGCCATGGCGCACGGGCCCAGCCGCTCCACGGTATGTGGGATCTTCCCGGACCGGGGCACAAACCCGTGTTCCCTGCATCGGCAGGCGGACCCCCAACCACTGCGCCACCAGGGAAGCCCCTGATGAGCCTTTTATTTGTAGTTTCCTGAACCTCCTAGCCTCACCTCCATCTTATTCCATAGCTCACTACTCAGGACATCTCTTGGTCTCCCTGGTTCTTAAACTGGCCGCAAGTTTTATCTGTCCTTATTCTGATGCATGTCCCATTCCTCCTGGCTATGCTTGAGTTGCCCTACTTAAGCCCCATATCCTCACAGGACACTCTGGTTCCCCGGGCTGTTCCCGCCTCATTCAAGCGGCATGCCTTCCCCCAGTCCATCTTATGCTCTGCTTCCAGACTGGGGATAAGTGTGCCTCTGACCTTCTTACCACTCTGCAGTGAAAACACCAAGCCAAGCCAGGTAAGATGCCCCATCTTCCCTGCCAGCGGCACAAATCAGGTGTTCCTCATTACGTACAGAATTAAATACCAAGCCACAATCATTCAAAGCCCTCTGTAATATTATACTGGCCTATTGCCGAATTTTCTCCCCAAACCAGGTAATTTGCTCTTCCTCCGGTGCAGTCTGTACTTTCCCACGTTTCTGACTCAGCTTGTGCTCTTCCTCTGCCTAGAATTTCTCTCCCACCACCATGTCTACCCATCAAAATCTCACCCATCCTCCGAAGTCCACCAGGAATGATACCCCCTCCATGAATCCTTTCTTGATATCCTTAACTGGATGTCAGGCCTCTTTCCTACCTTATCCCTCTTATGGTACACATATACTCTTTCTTACATTACAGTTATTCCGCAGGTTGCTGTTATTTCCCATCCATCCCTAGATTGGAAGCTCCTTGAGGACAGAGACTGTTCTAGCTCATGTTTCTATTACCTCTAACATCAAGCACAATGCTTTGCCCAAAGTAGATCCTTAATAACTATTTTCTGATATGAATACAGTTGATCTGGGTCATTGTTTCCCTAAAAGTTTTGTGTAGTGAGCTGCACATACGTTCTCTGAATCTGGGAACCCAGCTTTGTGCTTTACCCTTATCAACCTTATCTTTTCTGGCCCTCATTCTCTTTATCTTTAAAATGAGAGGATTCGGCCAGATGATCTTCAGAGTCCCTGCCATGTTCTTAAATTCTAAGATTTTTTAAATGCCTAAAATGGGACGGCTGGCTTGTTTTCACAGTTCCTCAAAGAAATAGCCTTTGCTGTGAGAAGAAAAATATGCTATTTAAGGTGACAAAGTTTGAGTTGTTGACATGACAGTAAGTCAGCAAGTCCTGACCTGCCCTGTCTTATCCAGCCTGGGACATCGTCCTATCCACACCCACCAAGCCGGGAGCTGGAAACCTGGTCAGATGTACTAGCGTGACAGCAGGCAACATGGGAACAAATGAAGGGTAATAAGAGAAATTGAGGGCACCATCTCAAAGACAGGTGGGTGAACTAGGACTTGAAGAATGAGAGGGAAGAGATATGAATGAGTGAAACCAAGCTAAAAAGCCTTTTGGGAAAAGTGAGGATTTAGTTAAGAAAATCTACTCTTCTAATTTTTAAAACACACTTTTATTTTAGATTAATTTTATATTTATAGAAAAGTTGCAAATTTCGTACAGAAGAGCTCCCCTATACACCACAGCCAGATTCCTCTATTGTTAATTCCTACATATGATACATTTGTCACAACTAATGGACCAATATTGACACATTATCATTAACTAATTTAGATTCTCAGCCTTTACCTGATGTTCTTTGCTTGTTTGTGATCCCATCCAGGTGACCACATTATATTAAGTTGTTATGTCACCTTGGGCTGTGACAGTTTCTCAGACTTCCCTGCTGTAGTTTTGTTGTTGTTGCTGTTGTTTTGCTTTTTTTTAAAATTTATTTTATTTATTTTTGGCTGCATTGGGTCTTTGTTGCTGCACGCGGACTTTCTCTAGTTGCGGCGAGCGGGGGCTACTCTTCGTCGCAGTGTGCTGGCTTCTCATTATGGTGGCTTCTCTTGTTGCAGAGCACGGGCTCTAGAGCGCAGGCTCGGTAGTTGTGGCGCACGGGCTTAGCTGCTCTGCGGCATGTGAGATCTTCCTGGACCAGGGCTCGAGCCCATGTCCCCTGCATTGGCAGGCAGATTCTCAACCACTACACCACCAGGGAAGCCCCTGCTTTTAGTTATTTTTCTTTCAGTTTTATTGAGATATAATTGAGATACAGCACTGTATAAGTTTAAGGTATACAGCATAATGACTTGATTTACATATATTGTGAAATGATCACCACAGGTTAGTTAACATCCATCATCTCATACAGATGCCAAAAAAACATAAATGTTTTTTACCTTTTGATGAGAACTTTTAGGTTTACCCTCCTGGCAACTTTCTAATATATAATAGGGCAGTGTTAACTAGAGTCATCATGTTGTACATTACATCCTCGGTACCTATTTATCTTAAAACTGGGAGTTTGTACCTTTTGACCGCCTTCATTCAGTTCCTCTACTCCTCAGACTTTCCCTGTTTTTGATGGTTTTGAGAAATGTTGGTCAACCATTTTGTAGAATGTTCCTCATTTGGGGTTTGTCTGATGTTTTTTCTCATGGTTATTCTGGGGTTATGTTGTTTCTTGGAAGATGATCAGAGGTCAAAGTGCTATTCTCATCAGATCATATCAAGGTGACTTATCACTGTTGATGTTGACCTTGATCACCTAGCTCAGGTAGTGTTTGTCAGGTTTCTCCACAGTGAAGCTACTCTTTTCCTCCCCTCCATACTATACATTTTGGAAGAAGTTTCTTTGTGCAGCCCCTTCTTAAGGGGTGATACTGAAACCAAGCCAGACCCTGCGGGGCCCTCCCAGGCACAAAAGTCCCTCTGTGTCCCACGTTTCCTGTTTGTGGGAAAAGGCTTTAGTCTCCTAGGCCTTCCCTGAGTTCCAAAGAGCAGACAGAGGCAGTTACTAACTAGGGAAGTGAGGGGATGCAGAAACAAAGGAAAAGCAGTAAAGAAACAATAGTGCAGCCATAAAACAGTCCTAGTTCCTCCTCAAGGGATGTACAAACCATCTGACACATATCCTTGAGTTGTTCTGCAGGAACTAAGACGCCTACCCAGTTGGAGGATGGTGACTACATGCTAACCACAAGAACAAAGACCCCAGACTGGTTGGATCCAGAAAGTTGGTTATGAAGATTCCTGAAACACCACCCAAACGTTACCTTTAAAAACTCTTCCCTTTGGGCCTCCCTGGTGGCGCAGTGGTTGAGAGTCCGCCTGCCGATGCAGGGCACACGGGTTCGTGCCCCGGTCCGAGAGGATCTCACATGCCACGGAGCGGCTGGGCCCGTGAGCCATGGTCGCTGAGCCTGCGCGTCCGGAGCCTGTGCTCCGCAACGGGAGAGGCCACAACAGTGAGAGGCCCGCGTACTGCAAAACAAAACAAAAAACAAACAAGCAAACAAAAAACTCTTCCCTGAAAGCCATCAGGGAGTTTGGGTCTTTTGAGAATGAGCTGCCCTTTCTCATTGCAGGGCACCTGCAATAAATGCTGTCCTTCACCACAACTTGGTGTCAGTAAATTGGCTTTGCTGTTCTGCAGGTTAGCAGATCCAAGTTTGGTTCTATAATAAGACTCTACTGATTTTATTTTCTCTTATCCATCAGATTTATCTTGTTCTCAGAGCCTCATTGTCACTCTGGCCCCATCACCTCTTTTCTTCTCCTCCATTCCTTGATGTAGCAGAATTTCCCCTGTGACAGATCCCTATGAATCCCCATGGAAAGAGTATTCCTTTCCCTCTACCTCCTTTCCACAGAAACGTGCATTAGTCAACCAGTACTGGTAACAAATCACCCCAAAACTCAGTGATTTAAAACAGCCATCATTTATTTCCTCACATGTCTGAGTGTTAGCCAAGGATCAGCTCATTCAGGCTGGGTTCAGCAGAAACGGCTCTTTTCAAGCTCTGGGTCTGGCCAGCTCATGTCTCTTCTCTGTTTGTTTTTACCCTGGGACCCAGACTGGAGGGAAAAACTACCCAAAGTGGAGGATTCTTCTTCAATGATAGAATGCAAGAGGGCCAGCCCTACCCCAAAAGCACTTTTTAAGCTCCTGTTGTATCACACTTGCTAACCTGCCAAGGTAAATCATGGGGTCAAGTCCAAGGTCAAGGGGAGGGGAATACACTCTGCTTTTGTTGGAGGAGCTGCAAAGTCACGTGGCAAAGGGTGTGGCCACAGGGAAGGACAAGAATTGGGGCCAGTAATTCAATATACCATGGATGATCATAGTAGACACCAGTTTCAGCACAGGAAAGAACCGCTTCTTTGACGCCACTACTGATATGGACACAGGAAAGGGGTTAAGAGTTACTGTCGGCTTCCCTGGTGGCGCAGTGGTTGAGAGTCCGCCTGCCGATTCAGGGGACACGGGTTCGTGCCCCGGTCCGGGAAGATCCCACATGCCGCGGAGCGGCTGGGCCCGTGAGCCATGGCCGCTGAGCCTGCGCATCCAGAGCCTGTGCTCCGCAACGGGAGAGGCCACAACAAGAGGCCCGCCTGCCGCAAAAAAAAAAAAAAAAAAAAGAGTTACTGTCATTGATTTTCAGCTATGGCATTGGGGAAGTAGTCTTGGTGTGAAGTAGAAACAGAGGGAAAACAAAAACAAAAACAAGAACACTATGAAGCTGCCCACATCTTGCCCTTATCTCAAAGAGCTATAGCTATAGTTGGCCCTCTGTATCCACAGTTTCCTCACCTGAGGTTTCAACCAGTATTTTGAGGTTCAAAAACATTGGGAAAAAAGAAAATTCCAGAAAGTTTAAGGAGCAACACTTGAATTCGCCACACACTGGCAACTATTTACATAGCATTTACATTGTATTATAAGTAATCTAGGGATTATTTAAAGTATGTGGGAGGATATGTGTAGGTAATATTGCAAATACTGTGCCATTTTATATAAAGGACTTGAGCACCCATGAATTTTGGTATACATGGGAGTCCTGGACCCAATCCCACCCCCGCCGAGGATACCATGAGACAGCTGTACTTTATCCTTTTCTCTTGTGTTTTCCAACTCTGTCCCATCCAGGTCTCAGAGGTTCCAGATAAAGAAAGGGCCAAGGGAGGGTAAGCTATGATATTTTCTCAGATTTCTCCCCAATCCAATCCAAATCAATGAAACAGAAGCTATTTCCGTGCTGTGAAACAAATAACACATATGACTAAATAACTAAATAACACATATGACTAAAAGATCAGGACACGTTCTTTCGATGCCCAATTAGGATATTTTGTAATCCCACCAACGAAATGGTCAGACTTTGCCTTTCTTCCGTGTGACCCCCAGGGCCCAAAGGGTATTGACCCACCTGTGCTCAGCGACAGGTGATTTGTGTGCTTTTGCTCCAGCCTTGCTTCTGCTGCCCTGTTGCTGCCTCAGCTACCAATGACCCATGTGCGGGTGCTGCTCTTAGGGGCACAGACGTCATCTGTTCTGTTAGTAACAGCTCCCACGTCACCACTCTGGCCTTGCGAGGACACTGCTTTCCCCTTAGTTATGCTTTCTGAAGCACAAAGCAGATCTTTCCCCAGTTCTCCATGGCGTGACGGAGGCCAGGTTATAATGTCTAACAGGTGCTCAAGTACTAGGAATCAGAAAGTGTAAGTCATGTTGGAGAGAAAGCTTCACTTTCAAAGGTTTTTCTCACTTAAACAAACCAGAATGCAATCTTCCTCAAAAACGAACAAACAGGGCTTCCCTGGTGGCGCAGTGGTTGAGAGTCCACCTGCCGATGCAGGGGACACGGGTTCGTGCCCCGGTCCGGGAAGATCCCACATGCCGTGGAGCGGCTGGGCCCGTGGGCCATGGCCGCTGAGCCTGTGCTCCGCAACGACAGTGAGAGGCCCGCGTACCGCAAAAAAAAAAAAAAAAAAAAAACGAACAAACTGTTCCTAAGTACCTCTTATGTAGCCAGCACTATACTTTACATTAAATCCCCACACCAATTTTTTTAAATGTCTTAAATCAACAGAAATTTATTGTCTTAAAGTTCTGGAGGTCCAAAGTCTGAAGTCAGTCTCGCTGGGCAAAATTCAAGGTGTCTGCAGGACTGCATTCTTTCTGGAGGCTCTAGGGGAACATTCATTTCCTTCCTTGCCTTTCTAGCTTCTAGAGGCTGCTCACATTCATGGACTGTGGTCCTCTCCCTCCATCTTCTAAGGCAGCCATGGCGGCCTAGAATTTGTCACAACATACAATTCTTCTTAGAGACAGATTATTCTTCTGTTATCACATCGCCTTCTCTGACTACACAACAATCTCTAGAGGCTGGTTTTATTATCTCCATTTGTAAATAAACAAACCAACATTCTATGTAAGGATTCCAATCAAGGCCTGTCTGACCAAAACAACCCAGTGCTTTTTCTACCACATAATGCTACACAAACAAACAAAAAAAAATCAAATGTCAACATTAGCTTTTAAAAAATTATATTCATTTTATCCAAGTATTTTTGGAGAAATTAGGTAAAAACTGTTCTACTTCACTTAAAATACAGTTCAATTTATAAAAATGAATTGAATAATGACATAGTTTTGGAGAATTTTGATTTATAAAAACACCTTCACATATATTTTCTAAGTTTTGTGTGTGTGTTTTTAAACTAGCAATTGCTAACACTACAAAACTCAAGTAGGATTATTAAAACTAATATTTTATTTGAGTTATTTACATAGCTATCATTATGAGTATATTAGCTCCAAATAATATAAATATCTGCTCCATTTTCACTGCCTCCAATTTCTCTGCCTGAAATATGGGGAAATTGGCCTGATTATGAGGTTTGGTTGGGGGAGCTAGAAATGTCAAGTTTCTCCTTTTACCGCTGGAAAGCAACTTGAGCCCATTCTGGATCAAAGAGCTATTTCTAACAAAAAAATTGATGTGTTTATGTTGCAGGAAAGAGAGTGGGGCCGTAGAGGATGGTCACGTCCCAGGTCTCAGGCGTATCTGGGACGGCCGCCAAGTGTGGGTTCTTGGCTTCGCGCAGGAAAGAAGTCAAGAGCGAGCCGTAGTAAAGAGAAAGAAGGTTTATTCAGGGAGATATACATTCCATAGACAGAGTGTGGGCCATCTTGGAAGGTGAGAGAGACAAGAGGCCACACGGTATGGGGTTGTCAGTCTTTATAGGGCTGGGTAATTTCATAGGCTAGTGAGTGGGAGGATTATTCCAACTATTTTAGGGAAGGGGTGGAGATTTCCGGGAATTGGGCCCCGCCCACTTTTTGGCCTTTTATGGTCAGCCTTGGAACTGTCATGGCACTTGTGGGTGTGTCATTTAGCATGCTGAGGAATTACAATGAGCTATGCTGAGGCTCAAGGTCTAGTGGAAGTTGACTTGTCCACCGTCTTGGACCTAGCTGGTTCTAACCAGTTTATGTCGTGTCCTCAACGGCTGTCATTCTTTTAAATGTTGTGCCCTGCCCCCTTCCTGTCTCATTTATATTAAGGGTTACACCCAGTTGAAATAAACCTTGTTCAGGCCTGTCCTTTCAGGGAATCAGAACCTTGCAATTGGCACCTGTGTTCTACAAGATTTAGATATCTGAAATAATATCTTATGCAACCCATAAGACTTGCTCCACTGGCTTGGGGTGTATAAATAGAGTCACATTTCTTTTATTCTTCCAATCAATTGATTGCAAATCAATTTACCTTTATTCACAAGAACTAGAGTGTTTCCTTCTCAAGGACACTCTATCTCCTCTACCTGAATAGTCTAAGAATTCAGTCCAAAGCAAGGCACGCCTGCTTTCCAAGCACCAGGTAGAGAGATTGGAGTCTACAGTTGGTGTGGTTGCTACCATAGGGTGTTGTTACTGAATTCTGGATCCTGGATCCTTTATTAGGATATTTTATGCTCAGATATTCACTGAGCATCTGCTATGTACCAGTCGCTGCACTGGACACCAAGGATGTAGCTGAGAACACACTAGACATGGCTTCCATCCTCATGAGACTTTCCCAATACCATGGTCCAGAGGATGATGCCCTAACTGGACCAGACACACGGACCAGCTTAGGGAGATGCTCCATGCTTAGTTCCACAGTTGCAGCTCTCCTGGGTCACACACAGGCTCAGACAATATACCAAGTGGCCAGGTTCTGAGAGCTTTGACTGTCAACCACACACCGAGGTAGAAAGAATATACCTTTGTGCCCAAACACCGAGCCCCTGGTGTCAAGCCTGAGTCATCAGCTGAGAAGAATACTTCCGTTCTGGTGAGGTTGCCTTAGTGGCAACTGGTGCCTTGCCTTCCAGCAGACCTTGGGAAATTACCATGACATTAACTCCCATCTCAGCAGTTAAGGTTAGACTGTTGGTCCCTTTTCCCAGATGCTCTGGTCTCTCTTTTCAAATCGTATACTCATTCTCCAGAATTTTAGAAGAAACTGCTCCTAAGCCATAAAGGGGAGAGGGAGCTCTTACTGTGACATTTACCTACGTCCACTGACCTTACATTTATGCAGCAAAAGGAAGCCACTCAGGAAACCCTTCACAGAAAAATTGAGACTAGCAAATCACCATCCCAAGGTGACTTTCTGTCTGCCTAGAAGGAAAGAGGCTAAGACCACTGAAACCATAACAGCACTGCTTTACCTGTCTCCGTCTTTGGGGAGAAGGAGAGGGATGAAAGTTTCTCTGCTTAACTCCAGAGAATTCTTATTTATAGGCTTCATTTTCTAATAAACATTGTGGGTTTTTTTTTAACTGAGATATAATTGACATAAAACATTATATGAGTTTTAGGTGTGCAAAGATGATGATTTGACCTACATATATATTGCAAAACGATCACCACAACACAGTTAACATGCATCGTCACACACAGTTACAGGTTTTTTACTTGTGACGAAAACTTTCAGGATATACTTTCTCAGCAAATTTCAAATATACGATAAAGTATTGTTCACTGTAGTCACCGTGCTATATATTACTTCCTCAGGACTTATTTATCTTATTATTGGAAGCTTGTACCTTTTGATCACCTTCACCCATTTTGCCCACTGCCCCAACCCCGCCTCTGGCAACCACCAATTTTTTCTCCATTTCTACGAATTTGGGGTTTTTTTTAGTTTCCACATACGAGAGATCATATTTGATTATTTTTTAACTAGAGCAACACAGAGCAAAGTGATGCCTTGGGGGTGGAGGTGGGGAGGCAATTAAGAAAGGATAGTGTTGCAGGAAAGAAAGTGGGACACGAGAAGATGCTCACGTCCCAGGTCTCGGGCGAGTCCCTGGGACTGCCAAGTGTGGGCTCTTGGCTTCGCGCAGGAAAGAATTCAAGAGCGAGCCATAGTAAAGTGAAAGAAGGTTTATTCAGGGAGATACACACTCCACAGACAGAGTGTGGGCCATCTCGAAGGCGAGAGACACCAGGGTATGGAGTTGTCAGTTTTTATAGGGCTGGGTAATTTCACAGGCTAATGAGTGAGAGGAGTATTCCAGCTATTTTGGGGAAGGGGTGAGGATTTCCAGGAATTGGGCCACCGCCCACTTTTTGACCTTTATGGTTGACCTTGGAACTGTCATGGCACCTGTGGATGTGTCATTTATCTTGCTGATGTGTTACAATGAGCGTATACTGAGGCTCAAAGTCTAGTGGAAGTTGACTTGTCCGCCATTTTGGACCTAGTTGGTTCCAACCAGTTTATGTCGTGTCCTCAACGGCTGCCATTCTTTTAAAGGTTGTGCCCTAACCCCCTTCCTGTCTCAATAGTAGTTTTCCTCAAAAGCAAAATGTGTGTGTGTGTGTGGGTGGGGTACATGTGTGTGCACCTATGCGTGCATGTGTATTGTGTAGGGTGTTATATGTATATAATCTTTTACATATTTATGCCATTGTGTGTCTGTATATGAAATTTTGGTTGCCTATCACTTTGCTAACCCATGAAGTCTAGAAATGGGCATTTCTGATGTCTCCCATACAAATCTTCAAGTCATCGACCAGAACGGAGGCTGAAGTGAGCTGAAATTGAGCAGTTACCAGTAAGGCAGGCATGCTGAGAGCTGCTGGCCAGTGTTCAGGATGCGGTGGGTGTGGTGAAATTCATCAGGCTTCAGCACCAGACAAAATCCTCAGCTGGATTCCAGGCTCCAGCTTTTAATAGTTTCAGCTTTGGGCAAGTTGCTTAATCTCTCTGAGCCCAGGTTTCCTTTTTTGAAATACGTGGGGAAAAAATATCAACTTTTCAGAGTTATTGTGAGAACTAAATATAACATTTCTGGTATGGTAGGCAGTACTCAAAGAGTAATTATCAGTGCACTTTGGAGGAAGACGTTAGCTCTCTGCTTCCTAAGATTTTTGCAAACTGTAATATGTCTAAAGCTACTTGTTGCCCTGATATCCATCCTCCCATTCTTCCTCTAATAATAGTTTTAGCTGAGCATGTGACCACCAGCAAGAAACTATGTTTCCTTTTCCTTTTGAAGTTGGATGCGCATGTGTCTCATTCCTGGCTCAAGGATTCGAGGGAGTGTTATATACAACCTCTGGGTCATGCGCTTAAAAGGAAAGAGCATTTCCTCCCTCATTCCCACCTCACTCATCCTCCCTCTTCTGGGATGAATTGTGCTCCCCGCTCCCAAATTCTTACATTGAAGTCCTAGTCCCCCAGTACCCCAGGATGTGACTTGTTTAGAAATAGGGTTGTTTTCGATGTAATTAGTTAAGATGAGGTCATTAGGGTGGGCCCTAATGCAGTATAACTGGTCCTTATATTATATAAGGGGGAAATTGGGGCACAGAAATAGGCATGTGTAGAGAAAAGATGTTGGGGAGAGACACAGGGAGAAGACGACCATGGACAAGCCAAGGAGGCTGCCGGGAGCTGCTCCTTCCCTCACAGACCTCAGAAAGACCCGCGACTACCAACACCTTGATTTCAGACTTCTAGCCTGCAGAACACTGAGAAAATAAATTCCTGCTGTTTACGTCATCCCGTTTCTAGTACTTTGTTATGACAGCCCTAGCAGACTAAGGCGCTCTTACTGCAGCCTGGGGTGGCCCCAGCACACATGGTGGTGAGCCGTGTTTGATCATGTGGACAAGAGGACAGCAGAGAAACAAGGCAAAAGGCAGCACGGAGGCACCATTTCAGCCCTGGACTGTTTACACTTGGAGTGCTATGTGAGGAGAGAGAAATAAACTTGTGTCTGGTTTGGACTACTTTTTGTTTCAGAATCTGGACCAGAGTCCTAACTAAAACAAACAATGATTAATAAACAGCCTGTTCACCAGAGGAGGCTGTCTGAGGCAGCATTCAGTGTAACTCTTAGCTAAGTGAAACGTTCTATTTTGGATGGAAGATATTTATAATTTGGGGTTGGAGGAAGGGAGAAAATGGGCACACTCACTCCTGTGAATGAAATATAAACATTCAAAGGCAAAAAGTCAAAATTCAGTGAACTATTCTCAGGGCATTATGTGGTTGAAAAAAATGATCTTGTCTAGTTTTCTTCAGATAACTGGTTCTCTTGCTACTCAAATTAGTTCCTATACTAATCACTACTATTATTGCATCTACTAATTATTATCCTCCTCCCCATTAGAGCATTTACTTCCTTGTAAGTGTATTTTTTTTTTTTTTAATATTTTGCCCTCTGGTTTGGGTTTGAACTTCCTGGGGAACTGCAATGAAAAAGGCTTCTTTGATCAGCAGATTTTAGACTGAGTCTGACTGAAAACAAAATCAGATAATTATCAGGATTTTTTAAAATTCAGATGTATGGGAATTCCCTGGTGGCGCAGTGGTTAAGAATCCGCCTGCCAATGCAGGGGACACGGGTTCGAGCCCTGGTCCGGGAAGATCCCACATGACGCGGAGCAACTAAGCCCGTGCGCCACAGCTACTGAGCCTGCGCTCTAGAGCCTGTGAGCCACATATACTGAAGTCCGCGCGCCTAGAGCCCGTGCTCCGCAACAAGAGAAGCCACAGCAACGAGAAGCCCGCGCACCGCAACGAAGAGTAGCCCCCGCCCGCCGCAACTAGAGAAAGCCCGCACACAGCAATAAAGACCCAATGAAGCAATAAATAAATAAATAAATAAATTTATTAATTAATTTAAAAAAATTTAGATGTATGGCACCGTGTCAATGACAATGAAAGATATTTGATTCTAGTATTTGGCTTTTATATAATCAGAAATGGGATCTTCTCAAATTATTAAATAAGAAACAATTCCTCTTATTCCTCAGTGTCTTTTCTGACATCTCATGATAATATCAGATTCAAACACAAACATTCCTCTCATTCTCACTGCGTTTGACTTCAGATATTCTGTCACTCAGGTTACTGCCAGCCTTCGAATATCTGTGTTTGAAGTTAAGCTCTTCCTTTTTCCTCAGCTTCTCTTTGCCTTTTATATCTATAGCTCTCACTGTCAGCCATATTTTCTATTAATATATTTAAAAGAAGCTAACTCAGAACTTCCCTGGTGGTCCAGTGGTTAAGACTCCATGCTCCCAATGCAGGGGGCTCAGGTTCGATCCCTGGCAAGAGAACTAGATCCCACATGCCTGCCGCAACTGAGTCCGCATGCCGCAACTGAGACCCGGTGCAGCCAAAATAAATAAGTAAATAAATAAACAAATAAATAAATAAATATGTTTAAAAGTACAATAAGAAAAAAGAAGCTACCTCATCTGATTCCCAATCCTCAGTGTGTGTGTGTGTGTGTGTGTTCTTTAATTGTAGAATTTGTTGCCATTTTTGCTTTTCTTTGATTACACTATCTCTTTATATTCATTATCTATTGCTGCATAACCAATTGCCTCAAACTTTATGGCTTAAAACAACACACCTGTATTATCTTACAATATTTGTGCGTCAGTAATGCAGGTACAGCTTAGCTTGGTGCTTTGCTTCAGACTCTCTCAAAAGGCTCAATCAAGGGTCTCTTGCCTTCTGAGATGACCCATACTCTGAGGCGTTGGTTTCGCCCTTGGCCGCTCTCACTTTCCGAGACAACCCCATGCCCTGGGGCTGCTCTAGCCTTTTGAGACGGACTGCGTTCTGTCTATGGAATGCGTATCTCTCTAAATAAATCCACTTCATCACTTTGTCCGTGACTGAATTCTTTCTGCAATGAGACATCAAGAACCTGAGCTTCATTAAGTCCTGAGACCAGAGCAATTTACTTTTGGCCCAGAGCCTCCAAATGTGCATATCCACACCCATACGGATGTGTTTCCCGGACCACCCTAAAATGAGAGGTACTAGGGGCTCGGAAATACGGTATACTGAAACATCCACCGGCTGGGAGAAGTTAACGGTACGCTGCCCACCAGCACGTAGACCCCAGACCAGTTGGAACTAGAAGGTGGATGATTCTGACTCCCACTTACCTCACCACCAACCAATCAGAAGAATGTCCATGAGTTGATCACACCCTCTTTGAACCGCTACTCTAAAACTTCTCACTACTCCCTCCAGGTTGGGACACACAGTTTTGAGGCCATCAGCTTGCTGTGGCCCCCTTTGCCTGGCAAAGCAATAAAGCTATTCTTTTCTATTTCACCCGCCTCCACCCACCCCCACCAAAAAAAAGGCTCAATCAAGATGTCAGCCCAGGGCCTCTCACAAGCTGTCATCAAGGTGTTGGTCAGGGCTGTAGTCATCTCAAGTCTCAACGGGGGAAGGATCCACTTCCAAGCTCACGCACATGGTTGTTGGCTGGATTCAGTTCTTCACAGGCCACTGGACTCTGATACTCAATGGCTATTGGCTAGAGGTCACCCTCAGTTCCTTGCCAAGTGGGCCTTTCTCACATGGCAACTTGCTTCATTAAGACAAGTGTTAAGGGTTTAATTGTGTGCCACAAATTCATATGTTGAAGTCCCAACCCCCTGTGTGTCAGAATGTGACCTTATTTCTAAATAGGATCATCACAGATGTAATCAGTTAACATGAAGTCGTTAAGGTAGGCCCCGATCTAATATGGACTGGTGTCCCTATAAAAGAGGGAAATCTGAACATAGATATATGCACACAGAAAGAACACCCTGCAAAGATGAGGGCAGGGATCAGGCTCCTGTTTAGACATGTCAAGGAATGCCAATTGCCAGCGAACCACTGGGGGAAGAGCATGGAACAGATTCTTCCTCACAGCCCTCAGAAGGAACCAACCCTTCCTACACCTTGATTTCTAGACTCCAGAGCTGTGAGACAATACATTTCTATTGTTTAAGCCACCCAGTTTGTGGTACTTCGTTAGGGCAGCCCTAGGAAAGTAATAGAGCAAGTAAGCCAAGAACACAAGAGCGAGTGCCAGCGAGAGGAGGATCACAAAGCATTCTACCAACACTCAGATAAGCAAGGAACCGAGGACTCCTGCCAACAGCCAAGTGAGCAGGTCACCTGAGAAGAGGGTCCTCCTGCCCCAGTCAAGCCGTCAGATGCCTGCAGCTCCTGCCAACATTTTGACTGCAACCTCATGAGAGACCCTGAGCCAGAATCATCCAGCTAAGCCACTTTAAGCACTAAGTTTTGGATTTATTTGTTACATATCAATAGATAAATAATACTGGCTCCTTTGTGTCTGATCAATATACGTGTGAGATACATCCATGTTGATGCATGAGTTATAGATTGTCATTTCTCATTGATGGATGCTATTTCATTTTATGAATGTAACTTTTTTTTTTTAACTGAGGTATAGTTGATTTACAATGTTGTGTTAGTTTCTGGTGTACGACAAAGTGACTCAGATCTTTTTCAGATCATTTTCTATTATAGTTTATTAAAAGATATTGAATATAGTTCCCTGTGCTATACAGTAGGACCTTGTTGTTTATCTGTTTTATATACAGTAGTTCATATCTGCTGATCCCAAACTCCTAATTTATCCCTCCCCAGCACTTCCCCTTTGGTCACCATAAGTTTGTTTTCTGTGTCTATGAGTCTGTTTCTCTTTTGTAAATAAGTTCATTTGTATCATTTTTTCAGATTCCACATGTAAGTGATATCATATGGTATTTGTCTTTCTCTTTCTGACTTACTTCACTTAGTATGATAATTTCTAGGTCCATCCATATTGCTGCAAATGGCATTATTTCATGCTTTTTTATGGCTGAGTAGTATTACATTCCACTCACATCTTCTTTATCCATTCATCTGTCGATGGACATTTAGGTTGCTTCCATGTCTTGGCTATTGTAAATATTGCTGCTATGAACATTGAGGTGCATGTATCTTTTCGAGTTAGAATTTTGTCTGGATATATGCCCAGGAGTGGGATTGCTAGATCATATGGTAACTCTATTTTCAGTTTTTTAAAGAAAAATCCTTTTTAAAGAAAAGTCCATACTGTTTTCCATAGTGGCTGCACCAATTTACATTCTCACAAACAGTGTAGGAGGGTTCCATTTTCTCCATACCCTCTCCAGTAATGACTGTAACATTTAAAATCTATCCATTCTACTGTTGATGGACACTTAGGGAGTTGTAATTTTGGGGGTGCTATGAACATTTTTTTTTTTTTTTTTTGCGGTACGTGGGCCTCTCACTGTTGTGGCCTCTCCCGTTGTGGAGCACTGGCTCCGGACGCGCAGGCTCAGCGGTCGTGGCACACGGGCTTTGTTGCTCCACATGTGGGATCTTCCCGGACCAGGGCTCGAACCCCTGTCTCCAGCATTGGCAGGCGAATTCTTAACCACTGCACCACGAGGGAAGCCCTCTCTGTCTTTTTAATTTTAGCCATTATGGTGGGTCCAGGGTAACTCTGAAAGTTGAGAATCAAATAGGGAGTCACCTCTTTTCTTCACCCTTTATAATCTCCAGAACCCCTATCACCCAACTTCTTCCTAAACCTAGGTTTTCTCGCAGATTGTACAATTTGCCTTCACTGTGATCTGGGTTTAGCAAAGTCAATCTGCCAGAAGCTGTTTCTTCTGCCCTACCACCTCTGCAAAGAAAGTTCTGTAATTCCCTGATACAGATGATTGTGCCCTGGGAGAAAGATAATCAGAAATGAAGATAAAGTCCATGTTATGAACAGGCTGGAGTCAGAGATGTAGGGAAGAGGTAAAAAAAAATAAAAATTCTGAGATTAAGAAAAGCTTGAAGACAATGGAGCCCAGTCATCCTGGGTTTAGTTGGTGTACTCTCCCAGGCCAGGACCTTGCAGAATTTAAGCCTTAGTATCCCTGTCACTCTTAGGTAGAGACTGATCATTACAGGAGTGCAGGACTCTTCTGTGGTGTCTTATTTTCATTGGAATTGGCCAAGCAAGAGGTCAGTTGCCTACAAATGTTTTCTCAGTAAATATTTATCTGAGTGCCTGCTATGTGCTAAACCCTGAATGAAAGAAGGAGATGTTTACTTTTTCAATAGTTTCTGCAGTGGCAGAATGGCAACAAGATGGACAGACTACAATATACCAATTGATCAAAGTATCTGTCAGTGAATTATAAGGAAGAGCATAATCACAGCTTTGGGGGTAGGATGGGATGAACTTGGAGTTCTCTTATATTTACCACAGGGAAAGCATGATTTTATAAAAATAAAATAATAAGAAGAAAATGGCTACAATTGTCAAAAGAGCATCAAATTGGTTATGTAAATTGTGAAACACATCAGATGTCTATTTGTTCATGGATAATATAAAAACCCAGAGCTCACAGGGAGACCTGGCTACTCTTGAGAAAGAAGTAAAATACCTAAACCACACAAATAATGTAGAAAGTAGTCATGTTTCATTAGGCTCAAGCTGCCTGAATAGTGAATCATACACAGGTCATTGTTAGAGAAGGATATTAAACTCCAGCACACTACTTGGCCTGGCAACGAACAATACTTACATAGTCAGGATGGTAAATAAGAGCGCCATTTACTGGTTGTGTTAATTTCCCATTGCTGCATAACAAAGTACCATGAATTTAACCACTTAAAACCACACCCATTTATTAGCTCACTGTCTGTACACCAGAAGTCCAGATGTGGTGTGACTGGGTTCTCTGCTTAGGGTTTCAGAAGGCTGAAATCTTCTAGATTTGAAATCTTCAAGATATTGGCTGGACTACATTCCCTCTGGAGGCTCCACAGGAGAATCTGCTGCAGGGCTCATTCTTGTTCCTGGCTGAATGAGGTTCCTTATAGTTGTGGGACTGAGGTGCCTGTTTCTTTGCTATCTGTCAGCCTGGGGCCTCTCTCAGCAACTACAGGCCATCCACATTCCTTGGGACTTGGTCCTCCTGTTTTCAAAGCCAGGTATGGCATGTTGAATTCTTCTCATGTTTTGAAACTCTCTGACTACCCTGTCTTTGACCTCTAGACCCAGACTTACAGGGTTCCTGTGATTAAGTCATTCCCACCCAGATAATCTCCCTAACTTTTTTTTTAAAATATTTATTTATTTGGCTGCGCCGGGTCTTATTACAGCACATGGGATCTAGTACCCTGACCAGGGATCGAACCTGGGCTCCCTGCACTGGGAGAGTGGAGTCTTAAACACTGGACCCCCAGGGAAGTCCCTCCCTATCTTAAGGTCAACTGATTTGTGACCTTAAAAATTTTTGCTGCAATACCTAGATTAGTATTCGGGAGAAGGTGTGTGTCAGGGCAGGGAATTTGGGGGATCATTTTAGAAAATTTCCAGCAATATAGTTTTCAATTTTAGAACCTACCTTAGATTCTAGACTAGTGATTCCCAACTAGGGTTGGGAGTAACTTTACTCCTCTCTCCTAGGAGATATTTGGCAATATATGGAGACATTTCTGAATGTCATGTGGTAGGTAGGGGGCAGAGATACTGCTAATCCACCTATAAGGTATAGGAGAGTCCCCACAGCAAAGAATTACCCAGCCCAAGATGTCAGTAGTGCTAGAGTTGAGAGACCCTGCCTAAAAGCATGAAAGATGATTATTATTATAGTACAGAATTATAGTTACATAAATGTAAAAATATAGCTGATATGACACAAGATGCAAGATGGAAGGATAGGAGGAAAAGAAAAGGAGAATGGGGTATTATCTACATCTTACATAAAGAGACTGAAATTCTAGGATTAACAGACTAATGAATGGAAGGTGGGTATATTGTAAGTTATAAAGATAAGGAAAAACAATAGTGATAAAACTATCAAGGTGAGGAGGGAGAAGGGAAGGGAAATAGGAAGTAATGAGGAGACAACAGAGATTGCCTAAAATTGATAAACAAATAAATAATATTTTAAGCATTTCACTTGAAATTATGGAGGTAACCACTGATGGGGTTCTGTACACACTACCCCAAAATATGGCACCTTGAATATTGAATATTTTAGGCTGAAGGAGTTTGAGAAAACAGCAGAAGCAGGAAGGTCACTCTGACCTTCCCCCACCCTTCCTCCCTGAAACAGGTCATAAAACCCTCAGGTGACAGGTGTTCTCCCTATACATGGAGGAGAAGAGCAGCCTTATTTCTGAGGACAAAGGGACATAGCAAGACCTGTTTGTTAGGATTCTTTTCTAAGTTTCCCCCAGTTGACTACACTGCCTTCATATTCTTTGACCTATCACATTTCTCTATGACTATCCACTCACCATCAAACTCGGCATAAAAATACTCAGGTCTGTTTCTTTGGGTCTTCATTTCCCTTTGAAGGCTCCCATGTCACATAAAATGTATATTAAATAAATGTGTATGTTTTCTCTTGTTAATCTGTCTTTGTCAGTTTAGTTTGCAGACCCAGCCAGGGACAATAAGAAGGAGGAGAAAAACTTTTTCCTCCCCTACACCTCCAGAAGAAGGAAAACTTTTAAAAAGGTTAAGAGGGTGCCTCAAAGAAGCAGGTCTGGGAAGAGGGAGGACAGAGTGAGAGGATGTTGTTTTTCATGATAAATTCTGCTGCATTTTTTCTTTTATATTTTAATACACACTTGCATTATTTTAATAAAAATGTAATCTAAAAAAAAAACTTAGAGGGTTAACCTGGGTGATATATTCATAGTGCAGTATTGGTGACACAGTAATGTTTTAATAAGCACATGTGATGGCCTGTAAAATGGAATTTCTTTAAGAAGCTGTTCTCCCAGGCATGTGGTCCTTATACAAAGCTTCATTTATTTGCATTGCAGTAAAATCCAAATTTTTAAATATCGCATAAAACTTACTGTCCTTATAGCTACAAAAAATTGTGTAGAATTCTGGATCTGGACTGGAAGCGAGACAAAATTGAAAATAATTCAAGTTGTTGGTCGAGAGGACTAGAGACCAATGTTTTTATTTTAATTTTTCATTAATGTTGTCTGTTATGATTAATTAACTTTAAAACTTGTGATTGACTTTAAGTTACTCCCATATTATTATCTTATTTTATTAATTATTTTTAATTCAATGTCACTTTCTTCAGCTTTTAGAACCTGCAATTTGATGACATTGGATGATAGGACTACAATATCAAAAGGGAATATTTAGCGCTATGGTCTGAATGTTTGTGTCCCCCTAAAACTCATATGTTGATATCTTAACCCCCAAAGTTGATGGTATCAGTAGACGGGGTCTCTGGGAGGTGCTTTTGTCATGAGCATAGAACCCTCATGAATGGGGTTAGTGCTCTGTGACAGAGGTTCCAGAGAGCTCCCTAGTCCTTTCCACCTTGTGAGGACACAGAGAGAAGTCAGCGGTCTCCAACCCAGAACAGAGCCCTCACCAGACACCAAATCTGCCAATGCTGTGATCCTGGACATCCCAGCCTCCAGAACTGTCAGAAATAAAGGTTTGGTTATAAGTCACCCAATCTGCGGTATTAGATTTTGTTATTGCAGCTGGAACGGACTAAGACATTTAGGAATTATTTTCCTCAGGATTACCTGCTTTATCATATTAGCATATTAAAAAGCATGATGGAGTTGAGTGGAAGCATGCCTCATTTTCTGACAAAATCTGTCTTTAAGTTGAAAAGAAGCAGCTGGTGAGGGAGATTTTGCAGAACAAAGGCCATAAATAGTGTGCAATTTCCTTCACTTCCTAAGAGTGCAAAACTCAATAAAATCATGTTGGGGCCTGTTCTAATCTATGAAGACGTTTTTTGCCAGTATTGGCACCGATGCCAGTAGCAACATGTCTTAATTCTAGACCCAAGTAAAACTGTCAGCAGGCATCCCTGGCCCTTTGTGGAGCACCTGATGCCCAAATCTTTACCTGAATTCCTCCTCTTCTGCCCCACTTCCATGTCCACACCTTCTAGGCTCAACTGCTGGGGCTGATGGGAGAAGAGGAAGCGTCTGGAGACCTGGGTACAAGGCTGTCTCTGCCACTTACTGTGTGCCCTTGAGCAAGTCATTTTACCCCATGAGCTTCTGGTTTCCTCATCCATAAAGTGGAAACATCAATACAAAACTCGCAGGATTGATGGTAAGAATAAATCAATCACATGCTAGATTAGTGTCAATGAGGAGTATTAGACAATCGGCCATTTGGTGATATTTTTAACCTACATTAGGTTCAGCACCTCCGTGTGCTTCACTAACACCTCCAAGTCATGCTGGCAACACCAGTGCCAGAGAGTGGCCGGCAGCGACTCAGACGCCTGACACTTGGCTGAGTGGACCCTGTGCTCCTGCCATCTGGTGGCTGTTTATGAAAACGACCTCTTACTCTACATCCCGAAGCCTCTGTGAGCAAGGAGGCCCAAAGAGCAGCAGAGCCTTGAAAGGTGGTTTAGGAATGAAAGAATGTAGGCTCCTTCTTTAGGAAACCATAAAATCATCCCACACAGGACCCAACTCTGGACCGCTTACAAGCGCCAAGAGCTGACTCTAGGAGGCAGATGGCCCCCAGAGCAAAGCAGGCGTTTTTGTCAGCATCCAAATTTGTCAGTCCAAACAACAGCAGATGCTCAAACTACTCCATGTTTTAAGGTGATATTCAGCTAAAAGTTTTCTATGTAGAAAATGAACTCTGCTGTTCATGAACTCTAAATGGTGCAATAAGAAATATACTAATTCACAAAGGAAGCATTCTTACCAAAAAATGTTAAATCTGAACATGAGCCTGAGGAAACAGACAAACACGGAATATAGAACAGGTTCTGGCCTATACTCTTTTTTTTTTTTAAAAGTTCATGCCATGGGAAGAAAGAAAGAAAAAAAGCAGAGGGACTTTCTTAGATGAAAAGATACTAAAGAAATATATAGAGATGTGGGTGGATCTAAGACTGTCATACAGAGTGAAGTAAGTCAGAAAGAGAAAAACAAATATCATATATTAACGCATATATGTGGAACCTAGAAAAATGGTACAGATGAACCGGTTTGCAGGGCAGAAATTGAGACACAGATGTAGAAAACAAACGTATGGACACCAAGGGGGGAAAGCGGCGGGGGGTGGTGCTGTAATGAATTGGGAGATTGGGATTGATATATATACACTAATATGTATAAAATGGATAACTAATGAGACCCTGCTATATAAAAAAATAAATAAAATTCAAAAATTCCAAAAAACAAGAAATATAACAATTGCAATATGTGAACCTTGATTAATTGGTTGGAAAAAAATCTATGCTCTGGAGATAGTTGGAAAAATTTGAATGTGGAATCTGAACATATATATTATATCATATATATGATGAAATTGTTGCTAGGTATAAAGCTGATTATGCGATTATATAGAGAATGTCTTTATTCTTGAGGGATGCCAAGTTGTAACACTAAAAGAAGTTTAGGAATGAAGTGTCATGATGTTTATAACATTTTCAAATGGTTAACGGTTCAGCAAAAAAAATTATATCTTTATGTATATAATGTTTTATATATACATGTACAAGGAGAGAAGAGAGAAAACAAAACAAATATGGCAGAATATTACCAAGGATTAATCTAGGTAAAGGCATACAGATGTTCGCGGTACCATTCTTTCCACTTCTCTGTAGGTTTGGAAAATATCATAATAAAAAGGTTGGAGAAATTCGATTTGTATGCTGTGCTTAAAATATTATGTGAAGATAAGTATTCTCTCTTCATTTCATTTTTCAGTTGAGTATATTATTGGCTCCATTTGCATCTGTATAATTGTTCCTTTACAAAATTATATTTTGCTTCGCCCTGTTCCCTGTTGGAACATTCACCTGATATATTTATAGCCAGCCGTGGCCAAGTTCACTCAGGACTCATCTGTGTAGCTTCATCTGTACTCTCTCTAGTAAGGAGTTTTATGGCCATGTGTTTGATGCCTCCCCTGATGTGCCCCTTTACTGTTCCTCCTGCTGGGGTGTTTCTTCTTACGGCAAATGTTGCCTTCAGCATCTTTCTTGCCTGACTGTTCTTTCATCCACTGCTTAATAACGTGATTGTGCGGGCTGACACAGATTCTTCTGCGCTTGACGTGAAGGCTGCCAAGAAGGGAAGAAAAAAAAATCACTGATAGAAAGTACAAGTCAGTAAAAACTTAGTGAACTTATAGGCAGTTCCCACTTTGGGACAGTGTATCTTTGGACATAGACTGAATCCTAAAGCTGAGGACCACAAGGATGAGTCTTTACTATGGTGCTGCCTGTGGTTCCTCAAACACCTGCAGAAAATACTAAAAGGAGAAGGAGAAGGAATTGGAGGGGGAGGGGAGGGGGAGGGAAGGAGAGAAATAAGATCCCACATGCTGCACGGCATGGCCAAAAGATGAAAACAAAAACAGAAACAAAAAAACGCAGTGCTCTGCTCAAGATATACAACTTTGCCTTGTGTTTATGTTTAGAAAGAGCTAGAAGCTCTTTAATGAAATCACTGTAGAGAAATTTTAAACAAACTGCTGTCTCAGACATCAAATATTCCAGTGATTGTTCAAAGGGTGTGAACCAAAGGACCTATTTCTAGGCAGAAAGGACAAGGAAATAAATCTAGTGAGTTCAATGTAAGTTAATTTATATTAGTTAATTGTGATTAATAATATTGATACATGCTTTTTGGGAATTGTATTTTCAACGCTTGCAATATTTTCTACATCTAAAACACTTGTCTCAAACCTTAATGTCTTTATACACAGTCAAGGTTAAGGGACTACATTTTGGATAAGTAAAAACATGGTCTGTAGTAAAACAATTTGAAAACAAGAGAACATTTATTTATTTATGTCGAATCAGAAAACACAACAGACATGACCTGTAATTTATGATTACAAAATACTACATAGTCCAATTTCATCTTATTTGAGACCAGGTCATAACTACTCTATATTTTTCAGCTGTCTTATCAGCACAGAGGGGCCAATTTAAAAACTTGTACTTGGATGAAGTATTTTTAGATCCAAGTGATTGGCTTCAGAGTTTCCCTTTAATTAAAATTGAGTCCTTTTTAAAATGAAGAATCATGTTTTTGATCATATTTTCCTTTATCGAAGTGAGGATTTGCAATATTTCTGTACCTATACCTTTTATTTTTTAACATTTATTTATTATTTTATTCATTTATTTATTTATTTATTTTGGCTGCACTGGGTCTTAGTTGCTGCATGTGGGATCTTTAGTTGTGGCATGTGGGATCTTTAGTTGCGGCATGCGTACTTTTTAGTGCGGCATGCAGGCTTCTTAGCTCCGGCGTGGGGAATCTATTTCCCCGACCAGGGATCAAACCCAGGGCCCCTGCATTCCCCGACCAGGGATCAAACCCAGAGCATGGAGTCTTACCCACTGGACCACCAGGGAAGTCCCTGTACCCTATACCTTTTAGATCTCTATCTCACACCTGCTTAACCCAAAGAAACTTCTCTGGAAATTCTGAGAATAGTGTCCCCTGAGAGTCCCCAGCATCTATCTCTTACTCATATACACACAGACACCTCCTCTGGTTCGCTCTCTGTGGCTTTCTGGGAGTCCCACGGGAGCCCTTACAAGTTCTGAAGGCTTTTTTAGTCTGAGGTGACATATGCCAGTGAGGTGGAGGGAATTGAAAGCTGAGAATCTAGCATTTCTGAGAGCAGCCTCAGGCAGATTTACTTCAGCTAGGTAGGGCTGACACAAATACCCAGGTGTTTCCAATTTTCCAGAGCATTGCCTATCTGTGAACTGCCTATGAATTTTCACTCTGCAACTATTACCAGCACTATTTATTCAGATTAAATAAAAACTGATGGGATCTTGGCCAGGCATATACTATGGGAGCTTTTCAAGCCCGTTGGGAACGTGAAGCATCCCCTCAGAAGGGAGCTCGTCAGTTAGTATTCCCCGGATTGCTATGGGAGTCACTGGTTCCCGCCGACTAACCCTCCCGAGCTGACAGCGCCAGTGAGGGGCGTGATCTGAGGAGACACTGAGAGAATTTCCGGTCCTCTCGCTTCTCCCCCACAGACACCTGTGCTTATTAAAAGTTTGGGTCAGGAATTGTCTTCCTCCGTACATCTAACCCCAAGTGTGATATTTAAACTTTGTTGGATATGAGATCCTTTTGAGGAGCTTGTGAATTCTATGGACCTTCTCCCTAAGAAAATGCTCACACATTCATACCCACAAATTTCAGGGAATTCACAGCCCCCTGACCTGAAGAAAGTCTATCCATGGACAGCTTACAAACTCTTCCTCTGAACTTCTGAGAATATTTTCTTGGAGAAGTGTTTCTCAAGGATGAGTAATGGATGGATTCCTTTGAAAGGGGGGAAAATGTATCTTAAATCTCAGAGAATGGTCTGCAGGACCCAGTTGGATAGAGTCTCCTGGGGACTGCAGGAGGGCAGAGTCTGTTTTGTTACTGCTGTATCTTTGCACATAGAAGGGTACTGGGTAATCGCTGATCAATATATATTTGTTGAATTCATTCAATTAATGAAGAGGTTCCCCAGTGACTCAGGAACTCAGGCATCAGCATTGGGCTTATTTGTGTCACCTGGAGCCACAAGTGGTATTAAAACCAGCACTCCTGGGAGATGCCTAATGTGCCCTTGTTACGATTTAAAGGTGCCAAATGCTTTGGAGTTTGGGAGAACATTTTATGGGTAGTCCCACCGTTGTTTTGAGAGACCTTGGAATATAGTGTTCTAAACGAAGAGACCTGTGTTCTCATCCCATTTCTGCTGTTCACTAGCTATCTGTCACCAGATGAGCTATGTCATCTGCTCAGTGACAGCGTTCTCCTGTGCGACATGGATATGATTTACGCCTTCCTCACAGCATTATTGTCAGAACCCAGATTTGCTAAGTACCAATGCATTTCCGATTCTAAAGTCTCTGTGGAGACGTTGAGTACATCAGTAAGTCCGGAGTTTTGAATAGCTGAGCCATGGGTAGAGGTAGGAGGGGTGAGAACATTCACCAAAAGCCAATAGCCCAGAATCCAAAGCAAAGAAGGGCATTTGAACTTGATTGCACGTAGCACTTGTGACAGGTATGGACACCTCCACGCTTCTGTTTGAATCTTACATACACTTCTGATGAATTCAGAGAGGAAAAATCATAGCAGCCCATTACTTGCAGGGAAAAATTATAGTTAAAGCCATGAAATTGAATAGAGTCATCTTCTGTTTTTATTTTTGCTTTTGTTTTCACTCAGAATGTCCCTTTTTGGCTGAGGAAAGTCGTGCACACTGTCTGGTGACTAAAGGCATTTCCCTCTCAACACAGCAGTGCAGTGCAGGGAACGGAGGGTTAGCAAGTGCCTCTGGACATCCTGGCACAGAGAGAGTGCGCATTCACGCCACCCTCCCCTCCCTTGTTCAAATAATTATATGTATGCCGCGTATCAGGCAAAGTCTCCCCAACCTACTGTTCACTAGACGAGAAACGACCACTCTGCAGGTCTAGACCTCCCTGCCCAAGAACACTCACATGACAGCAGCCAAGTCACAATCCCCGTCAGCTCTCTGAATGCTACATGTAGTCACTCTTTCCAGAAGCCTTCTGGAAATATGATGTGAAACCTCAGTGCAGCAGCTGGAGGCAATGGGAAGTATGGCTAAAAGAGGAGAAGAAAGAAATGTGAACTCTCACAGTTTACCGAACACTGGCCTGGCTCTTATCTTGAAGACTCTAGAGAACAGAATGTTAACCCACTGAAGCAAGAGGCAAACACTTACTGGGGGCTTTGTACATGCAGACTCCAGGGCAGGACACGTCTCTACCCTACAGAACTTACACTGTATTGGGGGTGGGGAGATAAAACTAAGCACAAGCAAAGACACAAAACAAGGCGAGAGTTGAGAAACAGCTTCAGATGATGTTACTGGGGTTGCAACCGTACTTGCTTAAAGAGGTGAGGTTGACAAAGTGTCCCATGAGCTCCGAAGGGAGCAACCACAGGGTCCCTGGAGCAGGTTTGAAATGGACCCACCAGGGAAGTTCTTAACTGAATCTTTAAGGAGTTGGATGGGTGGAGAAAAATGGAGAAAACTTGTCCAGGCCAAAGGAAGTGCATGGTCAAGAGTTCTGAGATAGGAAAGCCCAGGGCACATTTAGAGAATAGAGAAAAATAGACCACTTGGTGTGAACTGAGTGGCTGGGAAGCTGAGTAATGGGAGGTATGTTCAAAGCATAGACTGAGGTCACACCCCATTGAATGTCAGTCTAAGGAGGTTTATCTTTTATGAAATGGAGTCCATTAAAGATTTGAGAAAGGAGAAGGGTTTTAGGAAAATTTGTCTTGCAGTAATGAGCTAGTGGGGATAAGATAAGGGAGGAGTGACCGGGGCAGGAAGTCAGGTTAGGAGGAGCTTACGTTACCCAGATATAAGGAGAAAAGGGCAACAGAAATATGCAAGGAAATCTAATCTCCTACTAAAATGTGTACCTGCAAGTCCCTACGTGCCACATGCACACAGTATTCTATGCTCCCCATTCTTCCAAGTGGGTAATACATTTTTTTAAAAAAAAGTTAGAAATTATAGTCAACAGTGGCTGCAGTCTCATAATAACAGACAGAAGTTAGCCCCTGAATTAGAGGTTAAAAGAAATGAGTAAAACCCCTCAGTGGTGTCAGCTCTAAGCCATAGAGGTCCCTGCTCTTGGGACAAGGAGAGATTATAAGTGAGAGAAGCCAGATTCAAAGAGCCACATATTGTATGATCCCATTTATATGAAATGTTCAGAATGGGCAAATCCATAAAGACAGAAAGGAGATTAGTGGTTGCCAGGGGTGGGAGTAGGAGGGAATGGGACATGACTGCTAATAGGTGCAGGGTCTCTTTTTGGGTTGATGAAACAGGCTGAAATTAGATTTTTAGAATTACAATTGTAATTTAGAATTACAATTCTGTGAATATACTAAAAGTCACTCAGTTGTACCCCTTTTTTTGTTTGTTTTTTGGGTTTTCTTAGCCACATCCCGCAGCTTGAGGGATCTCAGTTCCCTGACCAGGGATTGAACCTGGGGCCACGACAGTGAAAGCCTGGAATCCTAACCACTAGGCCACCAGGGAACTCCCCGAATTATATGCTGTTTTTGGAGGGTGGGGGCGTGCTGAGCTTCGAACCTAGGCCCACAGCAGCGAAGCACCAAGTCCTAACCACTGGACCACCTGGGAATTCCTTATTTCAATTTTTAAAAAATTACGATAGGAGAAGGACACTGGTTGTCCTCACATTTATTAATGCATTGATTTCCTTAAACTAATTGTTTCTTTCTTTAGCTACGCTGTGCTTCCTATTCTCCAAGTCAAACTGTTTTACTATCCCAAACAAGGTTTTGGGTTTATTCATGTAACCATTCGTTCATTCACCCATCTTACTATATAAGAATTACTATGTGAATTCTTATAAATGAAATACTATCTATATTTATGGCTATGAGCTCTTTTACAGTGAATCACTATGCTGGACCTTGGGGGTAGAAAGATGAAGAGTTACTACTACACATACTTCTGTTATTAGTTGTAACCCAGGCAACTATAAAATATGAAATGGACTTTCAGAAGCATTGTGGGAATTAAGAATCATAGGCAAACCTATGTGCTTAAGAATTTGAGTTTTCGGAGTGCTGACATAAATTCAAAGCACAGTTTTAAGCCAGAAAAGCACTCAGGACCTATATGTACTTAATAAACTGAATTATATTTCTCAGATATAAAGGTAGGCTGGGCTCACCTGGAGATCACTTAACCTAAGACAGATTAACTATCGAAAGGCAAGAGGCAGGCCAGCATTTATCATATGTTCACAGATGTGACTGGTGCCCTAGTGAGGCAGCTGGAAATGTAAGAGGCCAAGAAAGATGGAATCCTCTGAAGCGTGCACAAGGAGTTAAGCAATGAAGAATCTTAACAGGGTGGTTTGCATTAGGGCAAAGGTAAGATTCTTTTAGATAACATCGCCCCCTAGAGGTTTTCTAGAGCAGCTTCCTATCAATATTTCCATTTTGAAAGAACCACCAGGAACTTCCTCTGATTTCGATGATAAATATAAATATAAAAACATATTTTTATTTTTGCATTTTTATATTTTTTGCATCTATGTTTATAAAAAAGATTACTCCATACTTTTATCCCCTGATATCATCCTTGAATGTTCTGAGTGTTAACGTTATATTAATCTCAACAATGCGTTGGGTAGCTTTCTCTGTTTTTCTATTATTTGAAAAAGTTTGTGTAAGACAAGGATTACCTGTCCCTCCAATGTTTGGTAAAACCTCTAAAACCATTTAGGTCTACTGTCTGTCTGAAGAAAAGATGTTCAATTCTGACTTAACTTCCTTAGTAGTTACATGTTTATTTAGATTTTCTGTAACTTCTCCAGTCAATTTTGATATCTTAGCTTTCTAAGAAATTGTACATTTCATCTACAATTTCTAATGTTTTGTCACTGAAAGAGTTCGGAACACGCCACCCCAAAATATGCCACTCTGGCATGTTGATTATTTTAAGTTAAAGCCACTTAAAAAACCAACAGATGCAGAAATGGTACTCTGACCTTCCTAAAAGCAAGAGAGAAAACTTCCACGTAAAAGGTACTCTCCCAACACCTGCGGAAGAAAGAAATTTTTAGCAGCAGAGGGTGGTACCACCCCACCTTCTGGGTGAAGTGAGATGGTATCTCCACCCCACAGGAAGCTGAAGCCAAGGAAAATCTGCACAAACGAACCACAAACGAACCTTTTTAAACTAAGCCTTATGTTCCTAGTCACTTTTCCATGGTTAACTGCTTTAGCCCAAGTTCCTTTGTCTTCTCACGTTTTCACAATTACCACTCTTTGTCCAACTTAATATATAAGTCGTAATGCTACCGAACCCAGGTCCAGCTGCTCGCCGCTCAAAAGCCAATAAAGAGGCGAGGTTGGTGGAAAGGAAAGTTTACTTTATTTTGGATGCCGGAAACCGGGGTGGGGGCAGGGTATGGAGGGCAGACTCCTGTCCAAAGGCCGACTCCCCCCCCCTGACAATCAGGGGGCAAGAGTTTTTATAGACAGAGGGAGGGGGCTACGTGGTGCAGAAGCTCTGACAGTCATCGGTGGTCTGACCAGCGTCATATCGATTGTTTTCGGTACAGTTAATCTTCAGTTCCGGGATTGGTTTGTTCCCATTTCTTTCGAGGCCAATTCTTGGAACTGTGGCAGCTTATGTACAGCTCACCGGATATGGCTCAGAATATTGTCTATGGACCTTAAGGAGAAACTAAAAGTCCTTGATTTTGCTTAATGACTAAACTATTATAATTTGGTCTCCTTTGACTGTTTTCCTGTTCCTGCATTTTCTCACTTCTCTGATGAAACTTATTCTTTGGCTCAATTTTTTCCACAGATAAAAGGCAGGCTGAGGACATGGGGGGTGGGGGGAAGGACCATAGGGTCCTGCTCCATTTCAGTAACTCAGACTGCTTCTTTGGGTCTTCATTTCCTCGTGAAGGTGATTTCGGACGCACGCAGCAGTAAGCAGCAGCTTGTAACAAGCAGCAGTGAGCAGTAGTTGGAAGCAAGATCTTAGTTCCCTGACCGGGAGTCCTAACTGCTAAACCACAGAAGCCAGCGGCTAGGGCCTAAACCCCTGCCTTGTCAGGAAAGAATTCAAGCGAGGAGGCAGAAGGTAAAGAGAAATGTAAAAAGTTTTTTGGAAAAGCACAGTACATGCGGAAAGACGCACAGGCGCACAGGCAAACTCCGAGAGACAGAGTCGCACCTTTGGGAAGTTTAAATCCTTTATGAGGGGCCAGTTTTCTGGGTCTTTGTCTCCCTTCTGGCCAATCATCTTGCTTTGTCCCCCTAGGCTAATTTGTCTCAGGACCCTCCCCGTAGGTGCGCACGCACTTCTCAGCTAAGATGGATCTCCACACAAAGGATTGGGGGGGGTGGGGAAGCAAGACTCATCAGGGCCTGGCGTTGTTCCCTGACTTTTGACCCCCAAGGAGACTTTCTGTGCATGTTTAGTGTCTCCCTTGCCCCAAGGAGGGGGGGAACGGAGATCCCTTGATCCTTTACTCAAACAAGGTTTTGCCCCTCTTTGTTCTTGCCATAACTGTTATCTTAAGGCATCCACAAGAGACAAAGCTTGGCTATTTACCCTGTCCCTGTTATAGCTTACATTTTGGAGAGTAAACAGGAGGCTGATTTTAAATGTCTAACCGGGAGCCCATCTAACTCCTGTCTCAGGAAATGCAAACAGGAGGCTAGTTGTAAGGGTCCTGCCTGAAGCCCACTTTTTTCCTACCCCAAGAAATGTAAACGGGAGGCCAGTTGTAAATGCCTAGCTTGGGGCCCATCTATCTCCTGCCTCAAAGGCACCCATTAAATAAATTTGTATGCTTTTCTCTTGTTAATCTGTCTTTTGTTACAGGGGTCCTAGTACAGAACCTAGAAGGGTAGAAGGAAAAATTTTTTTTTCCTTCCCTACATCACAGCACTATCTTACCGTATCTACAGTTGAGTTCTTTTTTAGTATACAGTGTTTGAAGAGGCAGTTCCTGTGCAAAGTAACCGTTTAAAAATCTGGGTCTAAATAATAAAGAAAATATAAATTTACAAAAATCATTTTCTTAGAAACTAAAAAAATGCATTGAACTCATTGGTTAAAAGTGAAATCACGAAACATTTATTCTGGAAAACAGCGGAGGTGCTATTTATTATAACAGGTAGGATACAGCTAAATTTAGCCTAAGTGCATTTATTTAAAACACAAACACGATAAAATAAAAGGTTCAACTCGCGACCCTAGAAAAGGAAAATCAGAGGAAACTAAAACGAAGATGGGAAAAAGACACCAGCACGACGCTGCGGCGCTTTACGGCTGTCGCGCTACACCTATCTGTAGGCAAGGCGGCCGTGGATCTGGAGACTAGGTGCTGGAGCCGAAGCCCCGGCCCAAAGAAGGGGAGGAGGAGGAGGAGTGCGGGGCGACAGCTGCGGGCAGCGGGTGGTGGTTGTCGTCGCTTGTCTGGGCCACGTCCCGCCGCTTTTCCGGTCTCTGCGCCTGTGCAACCTGCTGGGCGCCACAGGCAAGGTGGGCCTGCTTTTCGCTCAGCGGGTGTTTGGTGCGTGCGGCGCAGGGAGGGCGCGGGAGCGGAGAAGCGGGCAAGTATAAGGAGTGCGCCTCCGGGAGGGTTACATCACGCGACCGACGTGGTGGCTGGGCTGCTCACGCGCCCACGGACGTCAGCCAGCGCGAGCCTCCCCGGCCGCGACCCTGAAACGGCAGACAACTGCGCCCGCCGCCCGGACCTCCCCGAGCGGAAGCGCGAGTCCTGCCTCTACCCGGCGGCTCCTGAGGACGCGCTCTGGCGGCGCGGGAGAGCCTGGCCGGGGCGTGCAGGGCCAGCCTGGCCTACCGCGGGCTGTCCTTCCTGGAGCTGTGGGGCAAAGTCAGTTGCGCTGGGCACGTCTTTCCTACCTTCGTTAGTGTTTTGGGTGCTTGATCTATCCGTTTCTCATGCACATAGGTAAGAAATCTTACACTGTTGTTGAGATTATGTCAGATTTTTTTTTTTTTTCCTTGCCAGTCTGTCAGCTTTTACAATGCATCGCTTGGGGTTATATTTTCAAACGCGTACAAGTACCCTTCCGGTATGCAGCCGGGATTGGAGTAGAAGCACTAGCCTCGGTTGCCAAATTTAAAGGGGCGCCAAAAAACTCAGTAACGAAGACAAGTCACATTTTAATGCAGCATTTTTTAAAATAAGAATTAATACAAAGACATATATGATGAATGAAATACTGCAATTTTAAATAAAAACAAAATTCGACCCTGCGCTTGCACGACTCACCTCGGTCACATCACTTCCCCACCCTATTCTCAGCCTTGGGTGAACCTTCTTGGTGAATTGATTGTACTTATCCTTCCCTAAGATTCCTCTAGGGCTATTACAGACTTTTGCGTAAATTCTGTTTTTCTGATATTAATAGCGTGACACTAAACTTTTGGTTAAATTTATTTATCCATCTTATTTTGTATTTTCAGTCATCTTTTTTCTTTGCTTTTTTTCCCCTTCGGTTGGATTGATAAGTTTAATACATTTCCTTCAAAAGTTTTTTTAATGAAAACTTAGGCTTGGTTAGGTCAAGAAAAAACTTCCCTGGGAGAAGAGCAACAATATCTCATACAAATCTTTTTGAGTTTGAATCAAGTATTATTTTACAATGAAGGTAATTGCCACATCAGTACAATTCAGCAGCGTTTATTGAGCGCCTGCCTTGTGTCAGTCATTGTTCCAGGCACTAAGTATACAAAAATTAGTGAGTCACTGTACCTGAACTCAGAGTCCCTACCCTAGCAATTTCCTAATATCTTAGAAGACCTCCTTGCTGCATGTGACATTTTTACCCTTTCCGTCCTAGAAATTTTCCATATCCCTGATTTTCAAGACATTAAATTCCTCATTCCCCTAATACAGTCATTCCTCTGTATCCAACTGAGGACGTTATCTCCTGCCACTTTAAACTTACTCCTTTTCATTTTCTCATCTCATTTAACCATCGTTTACAGTTACCCAAGCCAGAAACCCGTGTGTCTTTCCATCCTCCTGCACTCCACAGCCAGTCACAAACACCTGTAAATTTTACTCCCTGGACATTTCTCAGATTTGTCTCCCCCTTTTCGTCCCTGTTACCACTGCCCAAGTTCCAAACCTCATCAGTTTGCTCCTGGCCAACTGACCCTCCCAGTTGCCTCTGTTTTCCCAGTCTTGCTCTTTCCCCACATGGATCTGAGGTCTCACAACGCCCTGTGCTTTTCTGTCTTTACCATATATAAAATTAAGCGTTTACACGACTGTCTTTTGACTGTGAACTCCCTCAGCATACCTTTATACCCACACCACATAGCACAGTGCCTGGCATTAGTGCTGAATGTCTCTTGAGCTGATCTAAACTCTGTTGTAGTCTTATATCATGTTTCCTTTTATCTTGTTTTAAGGCTTTTAAATATTTTTCCTTTTTTAAAAAATAAGATTATCGTTTTTTGATCAAGGTCTTATGTCCCAAGTGTCCGAAAATTACACAGTGCTTTTCAGAAACATACCATCCCCCCACCCTCAAGTAATTAGGGGTCAATTCAGTATGATGAATCATTTGTCCATTATATTTAATTTTATATAATTAAATATTATATTTAATATTTTAAAGATGATGATATTAGTATCATTAAAAGCATTTTGTCTTATTATAGTGTTATTGCCGTTGATTCTGTTGGTTTTGGGTTGTCATCATTGTTTCCAGTATTAAGTGTCAGAGTTGGATGGTTAATGGGAATGTCTGTCCCTGATTTGATTTTATGTCTATGATCCAGTTTTAGTCAGTAACTAGAAGGCTTTAAAGATTTCCCTACTCAAGACCTTTTAAGACCAGCACTAAAACACTGCACATCAAATTTGGATATAAAGATTAGATTCTGGGTTTTAAGGAAAGGATTCTGTTAATGTACGGAGGTGACCCAGTTTCCTGTCTTCCTTAGATGGATGGCTAAGTACGGTTCCCAGAGCTCCAGTATGGTTGTCCCTTGGGGGCTTATTAGAAATGCAGTTTGAAAAGTACCAGTACAAAGAATTGTAAGATCGGATCTTAACAAACGGCACCGCGAAACAGAGGAAAGCTTCAAGTGAGCTTTATTAGGGAGCGCTCCCGGGCGAGGTTCACTGGTCCGAGAGAAAGGGGCCAGAGAAGTTGCACCCGGGCGAGGGTTGGGCAAGATTTTATAGGGGAAGAAGGGAAAGGGGTGTGGTGAATCTGGGAGGGCGCAGGGTATTCCTTATTTGGTGGTCTTTTCGGGTATCCTGGGGGACCGTTAGTCCCGCCCCTCGAAAGGCGGGAAGGCTGGGCTGGGTTCAAAGACCCCAGGTCAGTTCCTGGAACTGGGTGGTCCGGAGAGTTTCGGTCTGATGCAACCTGTGAATCCGATCGGGCCAGTTAGCCTTACAAGAATACTTTATGAAGCAATTGACAAAGGATTAATCTCCAAAATTTATAAGCAGCTCATGCAGCTTAATAACACACAAGAAAGGAAACAGAGCAAAGGTACATGCCATTGTTAGAGAAATATTCCCAGGATAAAGATAAAAATGATAAGAAAGATTCACTTGGCTGCTGTCAGTATCTCAAGTCCATAAGTGTAACTTAAGAATGGCAATAGGTACAAAAAAATTTTTTTTAATTATAAAAAGAATGATAGTAGTTAAAGAAATGTTCCAAATATGGTTGGGGACACATTTCCCCTTCCAGTGAACTTCACACCTTAATGGAGCCACTCACACTGTGGATGCCTACAGACAAAGGTGTCCACTGCTGTCACCATATAGGCAAGAAGGGGTCACGAAGATACGGTGCATGAAGCTGCTGTGCCCAAATAAAGTTCTCCCAGAGACTTCTTAGAGCCCTGAGATAATGTTTGTGTAATGGAGAGTGAATGAGGGTTTTTCTTTAGTTAATCTGAACAGATTTGGTCACCAGTACTTCTTACATCATGGACACTGGAGTGCTCAGGGGGTAGTCTTGAAGGGGGTTAGGTAATTTTTTGCCATAGAGACATGCTGACAGGCATTACTGCACAGTTATTAGGTGTGTGGAGACAGACTACCAGGTTCAAGCCCTGGCTCTGCCACTTACTAGCTGATGTTGGGTGAGTTACTTAATACTCTGTGTCCCAGTTTCTTTATCTGCAATATGGAGATGGTAATACACCTACCTCATGGGGTTGTGAGGCTTGTATGAGTTTATACATTTAAGTGCTTAGAACAGAAGTGACAAATAGTAAACAATAAATGGAAACAAAAAAGACATCATCTGGAGGTCAATATACAGCACAGTGCCAGCTCCATAGTAGGTATCCCGGTGTCTGAGTGTTTGTGGAATGTGTCCATTGTCAATGTATTGCCCCTTAGCTTCAAATTCACCCTTAATTGCCTATTCTGTGAAATTAAGATGGGCCCTTGTAGTGTAAGTGCCTGAAAGCCACCTTTTTTGATTGTAATGTAAGTGCCTGACATTAAGCTTTTGATTGCCAAGGCACCCATTTCAGAGGCATCCACAGAATAAACATATTGTCAGCTGCACAACTAAAGAGCCAGACTGCCCCATCCTTGGCCCCCTCTCCCTCCAGTGAGACACCTCCCTGTGAAGAACTTTCCCCTGCAAACTGGAGGGCAGACCTGATGATTTTTTTTTTGCCATTCAGTGAGCATGGCTGTGCCCTCCAACAAGGTCTTGGTCTCAGCTGGGCAGGGAAGGGGTGCAGGATCTCTTCCCTGAGTACTCTGTTTTGTCCCGGGAAAATCTGCTATTCCTGTATGCTTTAGTGTCCTCTTTCTAGCCTGTCTCTTGTTATAGTTGATAATTTGTTGTATTAAACTTCTGCTGTTCTAATTATTGTCTGGTTTCTGTCTCTTGATAGGACTCTTAATTGATAATGAATGAATGAAACTTTAATGTTCCAAGAAGTTTGTTGTCTGTTAAGATGAATGATGCAAACTTTTAAGAAATGACTATATGTGTTGTACAGATATGCTGTTACCTATGATTAAGTGGAACAAAATATAAAGCAGTATGTAGATTGTGTTCTGTGATTTATAAGAAATATTTATATTTGGACATTCAGACAACCAAAATATAGGTCATTCACATGACCAAAATATATTTCTCAGATATATTTGATCTTCAAATATACGTGAGTTCCTGGCTCACAACTCCCAAAACGCTTGGAATTGCCTTTTAATAAGAGCAATGGGAGCATCTTTTGTTAAAATATTTGGTTTTCTTGTCCTCAGTTCCCGAAAATGCTTCAAACCATAAAGGTGAAATGAGTGTCTGGTCATTATTGGTAATAAGCCCTTTCCACCACAACTGGGTTCATGTTAATGAAGGTAACTTTTGCAAAGCGCCTAAGGATGTGGGCTGGTTAGGGTTGGAGCTTTTAGTTCCACCCGGATTTACAGGGAGGAGAGAGGGGCTGGAGGTTGAATCAATCACCAATGGCTGGGAATTCCCTGGCAGTCCAGTGGTTAGGACTCCTCGCTTTCACTGCTGAGGGCTCGGGTTCGATCCCTGGTCAGAGAACTAAGACACCACAAGCTGCACAGCATGGCCAAAAATAAATAAATAAAAATCACCAACGGCCAATGAGTTAATCAATCATGCCTATGTAATAAAGCCTCCATAAAAGCAAAAAAAAAGGAGGGGGTTTGGAGAGCTTCTATGTTGGGGAACCAAAATGCTTCCATGTGCTGCCGTGCTGGGCCCAAAGCTCCACAGGACAGAAGCTCCTTTGTTCGGGACCTCACCCTATGTATCTCTTCACCCAGCTGTTGATTCATATCCTTTGATATCCTTTGTGATAAATCAGTAATCTGGTGAGTAAGCAGGTTTTCCTAAATTCTATGAGCCCTCTAACAAATTAATCAAACCCAAGGAGGGAGACCATTGGAACCACCCATTTATAGCCAGTTGGTCAGAAGCACAGGTAACAATGTGGGCTTGCGATTGGCACCTGAAGTGGAGGGCAGCCTTGTGGGGCTGACCCCTTTGCCTGTGGAATCTGATTCTATCTCTGGGTAGATAGTGTCAGAATTGAGAGGAGTTCAGTGTTGTTTGTTGGTCTGGGGAAACCTACACACATGTTGGAATTGGGTGCAGGAACGTTTTCATGGTCCTATTTAATGTTTTTAAAAATCTGTGTGGTTATGCGTGGTTAAGCAGTTCCCCAAGTTCATGTAGTTAGAATTCTGACCTGGCGTTTTGGAGTCCAAAGCTCACACTCTTCCCAGTATGCCAGCATTTCTTAAACTGGGTTTCATAGACGTCTGGGGATGTGTTCTCAGGGTCCGTGAGCTCTCCAGACAATGCCTAAATTTAATATTTCATCTCAATGATAATCTTTACATAGACATGTTCTGGACCTTCTGGAAGACCATCTTAAAGGAGCACTTGCAGGACATTTGAATTTTGCTTTAAGTTTATGCTAGTGTTGTTACCAAGTCAGATACTATCTTAATTGTCCCAGGCCAATAAGAAGAGAACAGAGTGGAGTTTCAAAATGGATTCATGCTAAGGGAGGGGTAAATTATACCATCAGGGTTCAAACAGAAAAAGATGGTGGGGAAAAAAACACTTCTTATTCTGAACAGGGTAGTTAATGCACATGAAACTCAAAACCTGCACCTCGAGTATCAGTGCTATATTCATGTTTGGAATAGCGATTTTCGTTTTGGCCAAACATTAACATTAGGTTAAATTAATATTGTTACATTTAAATCTTCTTGGCTTTGTAGTTGTGGTTTTATTTAAATTTTAAATTTATTTTGGTTTTACAGTTGCAGAAGATACATACATAAACACATATATATGGGGTTTATACCTAGTTATATGTTTATACATCAAGTGATGTGGTAAAATAATTTAAAAGTCATCATTGAGAATAAAGAGAATGTTTTTCTTTAAAGGGGCCCATATATGACTGAAATTTGAGAAGATTGCTATTATAAGAAGCCAGTCTGCTTCTCTAGATATAGAAAAGGACATTAAAAAAAACCAAACAAACCTGAACTACATTATAAAGATGATGATTGGGTTTTTTTTAACCAAATCTAGATGCTAAATCCAATAATGTTATTGAACTCAGGGAAATCAGGACCTATTGTTTTAACTAAAGGGCACACTTGGAGAGAAACTGAAGGGCAGATTTACTGGGCACGTCTTGTCTGGCTTCTCAGGAGGCACTCCTGGTGAAACAGAGTCCCAACTGTTCAGAACAACTTTCAAGCACAAATGTATATTCTTCCAACCCTCCTTAGTGAGTCTTCTATGATTAAAACAAACAAAAGATACAGTTTTCTTTTAGGATGCAAGCAGCAAGTCCCTAGCAAGTATCTCTAATCAGGAGCCATCCTGCACTGAGAAAGTAGGTTGTCACAGGAAATGGGAAGAAAGCCAATTTGGGACTTAAGCAAAATCCCCCAACTTGTGTCTGCTGGACAAAGTGGACCCTTCGTCTTTAACGCACAATAAAAACAGCAAGGCCCACAAAGCCCTGGGTTGTGGCTTTAAATAATCTGGCTCTTGGCCACTGGATGATAGACATTTTTATGGAGTCGGAATTGAGTTCTGGGAGCCGGCAGCCACGTCAGCAGGTGTGGAGTATGCCCTATCTTTGAGGAGAATCCAGGGCTTCTAATTATAGGTAAGTCAACTGCTCCCTGATTTATGCAGAATATTTTGGGGATGCCAGTTACTGAGCCATCACATCAAGATGGACACTTCAGGCACCATTAAGAGAATGGAACATTTAATGCCTCAAAAAACAAAATGTATTTCCCAAAGTCCCACACTGCCATGGGCCACTTCCCTATCCCCTCCCTCAGCCTGAGACAATTGCCAGGGCCATGTATACCTCCTTCCCTGCGCTGCTCAGTATTCACTTTCCTCCCTCCCTTCCTCCCTCTCTCCCTCTCTCCCTCCCAACCTGACCTTTCTCCCAGCCTGAATTCATTACGACCTCCCGCAAGGCACCTGAGACACACAGACACTTGAATGGACGTTTGGCACGGAAAGCAGTGGGCTTGCCCCTCAGTTCCACAACTGTTCTCAGGCCTACTCTCATGATTTTAATCCCGACATCACTTATTTTTAAATAAGAAAGCTGGAGCTTCCCAGACAATGTGATTTCCCTGTGACCCAAACTGCCTTAGGAAAAAGCCCCAAGACGAACCCAGAAAGTTACTGTTGGGTCTCCTCAGCTCTTTCTTATCATCACCAACTGTTCCTTTTCAAACACCTCTGTGTTTTGTGGTCCCACCCTCTCTGCCAGAGCTCAGTCCCATGCAGACCTTGGCCTTGGGTCTGGCAGGCTTCCCTCATTACCCTGCCCCCTCCGCCGGCCCCTCCCTCCCTCCTCTCCTGGAGGAGGGCGGCTGCTGCTCCTGCGGCTGGATTATAAAATAGGCCCGGAAGCTGAACGGGGAGTTGTATACACTTTTATTTCAAAGCTTTATGTGAGAAAAAAAAAAAAAACTGCATTGCCAAGACTAGGAATAAAGCCTTAGCTGGTAGACTTTGGTTTAACAATGGGGGTGAGTCCTAAAATTTTAATGGTGAAATTGTCTGAAAAATTTACAGAAACATATAAACTGAAAACCTTTTTGTTTTGCTAAGATAAGTGGCTAGAGATGAAGAACTGTGCTCAGTAATAAAGCTCAGTAGATTGGGGCACTCTATTGGGAGTCATAGAATGATAGCCACCTCCAGAGTAGGACAGAGGCTGGTCTGCTCTAGCTAGTTCTTGCCGGGGAGTGTGGAACCATTGTTGCCAGATCTGACTTTTCAAGAGAAGCTCTAAAATCCAATTCGTATGTGTGTATATATGAGTATGTGTATTTGGAATCTGTCAGTTTAAAAACGTTGGCTCGGGACTTCCCTGGTGGTCCAGGGGTTAAGACTCCGCGCTTCCACTGCAGGGGGCACCCGCTCGATCTCTGGTAGGGGAACTAAGATCCCACAGGCCGCCCGGTGCGGCCAAAAATAAATAAATAACTTTTTTTAATTGAAAAAAAAATGTTGGCTTAATTTTTCAAAAAGCAGACCAAACAAAACTTACATTTCACCTTTTCTGAATTTAGAGACTCTATTCAGGGTAAAGTTTCAGAAAAGAAGACAGTGGAAAAGAGTCAAATCAGTCAAGTATTAAATACCTATATTTAGGGTTTCCTAAATACCGTAGAAAAGATTGCCTCCAGTCCAGACGCAGTTATAGTCTCCATATATATGCTAGCAAATCACAATAGAAGTTCTCTTTGATATAATTTGTATGGTTCAATCATCTCCTTTATCCTGTGTCCCTTTGGTTTTCAGTAACCACAGGGCTGACTTTGATCAGAAAGCTTGCAACTTACCAAAACATAAACCAGAGGTGCAGTCTGTCTTTCTTCCAGGAATATGCACACTTATATTCAGACAGTTCAGCAGGTCAGGGTAAGGGGGAAGACAGTTGAATAATAGGGGCTTTCCTCCAGCCTCTACCCAGGGATTCTCTTAAGATACTATCATCAGAAAAGAAAGCACTGCTCAAAGTTGCACTGGTGGCAAATTACTGATATTTAAGTGCAAATGAGGTTCCTTCCTGAAATTGCCTCTTGGAGATGAGGAATTTAAACCAACGCCACTCTCACGTAGATAATTGGAAATCTGACCCCTAACTGCAGAAGTACCTCACTCCTTCCAGCTCCATCTTGGAAGGCAGCCCCCCTCCTTCCCCTGGAGGCTTAGATAGCCAGCCGGCCACTCACCTTCCGAGGGCTGAAGAGCCACCCAGGCAGCCAAGGCCACGAGAGCGAGTCCTGTCCGCTGCATTCCTGCCTGCCCCAGCAGCTCGACAGCACCGCAGGTGAGCCTGTTAAGATCAGGAAATGAGGCTAAAAGTGCCCTTGGGTGCAGAGAAAGAGCGTGGAGGAAAGCAAGCCAGAAAGCTCCACCCTGGTAGGTGCTAGGGTACCTCTTTCTCATGTTTCTTTCCTTGAAACCAGGCTCTTTCTTAAGACCAGACCTGTGTTCAACCACCTGAGGGATCAGGTGATGTCTGTGGTGATCTGACCTCTGGTGAGATTGCTGTGAGTTTGGAGGTGTGCATCAATTTGGGGACCATTAAAAATAGCTACCTACATGAATTCCTCCACAGTTATAAATCAGAATTTTGCAGTAGAGAACCAGTGATTTGAAGTTTTAAAAAGCTCCGTAGGTGATTCTGATGGATACCTCTATTGAGAACCATTGCGTAAAGGAATCAGTTTTTTAGTAGCTTATTGAAACTGAGTTTCTAGGGACAAAGGTGGCAAGTCATAAAAAACATTATCTGGTGGAAAGATGGGAAAATTCAACCCCATTCTGGTCTTGGTCTGCAGCCAAAGTGTTTCCAGTGAGGCTGTTAGTTTATTTAGGAGAAAGGTAATAAGACAGGTAGAGGGGCTATGCCTGGTAAAAAAGAGCCCCAGAGCAGGTGTGAGCAGGCATGAGGAGGTGTGGGCTGTAGTCCAGCTTTGTCACTAATCAGCTTTGTGAATACAGCTATAGGGTAGGCTGAGGGTAGTTGGGTTCTAATCCTGCCTTTTCTACTAACTGGTTACATAACCTTAGCAAATGTTCTTAACTTTAAATAAGAAGGCAGGCTGGATGACCTCCAAAGTCCTGCCGTGCTTCCTCTAACTGCACTGTCTCATGCAGTAGCTTCTTGTCCATATGTGGTCCTTTAGCATTTGAAATGTGCTAGTCCAAATTCACATGTGCTATAAGTGTAAAATACACACAGAATTTCAAAGACTTGGTACAAAGAAATATAAAATATCTCGTTAATAATTTTTGTATTGATTATATGCTGAAATGATAATATTTGATATATTGAGTTTCATAAACTATATTATTAAAATTATTCACCTGCTTTTTTACTTTTTTTAATGTGACTACTCAGAAAATTCTAAATTACTTATGTAGCTTACACTATATTTGCATTGGGCAGCGCTACTTTATAATGTCAAGAGCTCGAGGTCAGAATTGTCCCCCAGCTGTCAAGTTGTGGTACTTAACCAAGCTCTAATTTCACTATCAAGAACTGGAGTTATAATACAATAGGAAATGGGAGCTTTGTGGGCACAGGGCTAGGCCAAGAATGGGAAGACCTAGTCATGCAGAGCAGCCGTTCCAGACTCTGCCACTAAGCAAAGGTCTTAAGACTCTTGCTGAAGTTCTCGGCTGCAGAGGTGACTGTCAAGGCCCATGAAGCTATATGCACCCACCACAACTGAGCAGCCTCTGGACCTAGCAGAGGACCAGGTGCTCTGAAGGTGAGTCAGGGAAGCTGCACAGAAGTTATGTTCTGAAACAGCCACAGTTAAGAAATTATTTTGATTTACAGAAACAACACAGGTACATAAACATTCAGTCACCAGCCTGCCACTGTGCCTGAAGTTCCTGCCCTAAGAGGCCTTCTTGAGGGTGGCTTCTGTGCAGTAGAAAAAAGCCTCTGTTCAGATGAAATGAAGGATGACTATTGGGTAATAGGAGTGATTTTAATCAAACAGGAAGGCTGGGCTCGGTTTTGATGAACCTGGGATTAGACAGACCCTGTGTACTCTTTCGAGAACTCTTACTTGTTTCTCTATTTAACAGGAAAGCTTCCCTTTCACTGTGTGCCTCTCTCCTCTGCTAGGAAATGTCACCATGGGCCTTCCAGGAAAAAGACCTAGGGACAGAATCTGGACTTGGAGAGCACAGGGGCCCCTCCTTGAGTGTCACAGGTTATTAGTACTTTCCCTCTCCTTCCTGGGGGTCACTGCTGAGATGGTGGCTTGGGTAGTGGTAACCTGAAGACAGTTGGTGTGGTTCGTGGAACCAAAAGCATTAAAGCTTGCACTTGTGAAATTACCACCTTTAGAATGGCAGCCTTGGGGCAAGGCATTAAGTCAGCCTGGGGTTAAAAAGCAAACCTGACATCCACCAGCAGATCAGTTTGACTGGGGTGAGGGCAAAATTGGGATGGGACTTTGTCTGGTGAGAACATGGTGCAAGCTGTAATTATGGGGTGTGTAGGTCTGTGTGTGACAGGGTGTTCACTAGGCAGATGTGGACCAGAATTAACTGGGAAGGAGTTTCAGGAGTGGTATCAGGGCTTCCCTGGTGGCCCAGTGGTTGAGAGTCCGCCTGCCGATGCTGGGGACACGGTTCGTGCCCCGGTCCAGGAAGATCCCACATGCCGCGGAGCGGCTGTGCCCGTGAGCCATGGCCGCTGAGCCTGCGCGTCCGGAGCCTGTGCTCCGCAACGGGAGAGGCCACTTGTGTGAGAGGCCCGCGTACCGCAAAAACAAAACAAAACAAAACCGAGTGGTATCAGAGCAACTTTGATTATTTAAATATTGTTATCTGGGCTCAGGGCTTCTACAAAACCAAATGAGGAGGAGCCTGGGAAACGTATGCCTTTAGGACCTAGGGGAAAGGTAGTTGGAGGGTAGAGCAATAGAATGAAACAGTTTGAGTACAATCTAAAACTGTATGGTTTTGTGTTTTCCATTGTCCTTGGCAAAGAATACCAGGTTGCAAACTTAAAAAAAAAAAATTTATATATACACTCACACACACACACACACACACACACACACACACACGTGCACATACATATATTTTACTTTACCCGGAAAAACCAAATCGTTTTCACTTTAAAGAGAAGTAAAGTGTGAACCTCCGACTGTCATAAAAATACTTGATGCCATCCAGGCTCTAGAAATGGCCAGTTTGGGTTAGGGAGATGATTTCTAAACAGTAGCTTTCACAAAATAAAATTAATTTCCCTTGAAGATTTGTCTTGAAATAAGTATATAGATTGATATTTTGAAAATCATGTCAACTTTTATTTTTGTTTTATTTTTATTTTTTGGCCACATCACACGGCATGCAGGATCTTAGTTCCCCGACCAGGGATCGAACCCCTGTCCCCTGCAGTAGAAGCGTGGAGTTCTAACCACTGGACTGCCAGAGAAGTCCCCATGTCAACTTTTAAATGTCCTAGAAGAATTTAAAATTTAATGGGCTCCTCCATTAATCTTTGGGTGATGAGAATAATCACCTTTTAACCTCTGTGATATGAAGAGCCAAACAGGGGTCTCTGTTTCAAAACTGAGCTTCAAATACTTTATGGTAGGCTCTGAGTTACCATTTTTGAATATAGTATGTTGTTCCTTCTGATTATAAAATTATATTGGGTCCACTGTAAAAAAAACTGGAATATGTAAAAAAATATAAAGAAGGAAAATGTTTAAATATCCAGAAATAAAGTTTCTTAACCTTTGGTGCATATTCCTCCAGTGTTATTTCTGTGCATATTCATTCATTGAATGAACCTTTATTTGGGATCTACTCTTTTTTTTTTTTTTTTGCGGTACGCGGGCCTCTCACTGTTGTGGCCTCTCCCGTTGCGGAGCACAGGCTCCGGACGCGCAGGCTCAGCGGCCATGGCTCACGGGCCCAGCCGCTCCGCGGCATGTGGGATCTTCCTGGACCGGGGCACGAACCCGCGTCCCCTGCATCGGCAGGCAGACTCTCAACCACTGCGCCACCAGGGAAGCCCAACATTTCGATGTTTATCTTTTTGATTTTTTATCTGTAAGTATAGTTTATTCTTACAAAAATAGAGTCATATAACACTTTGTTTTGTGACTTTAAAAAAATTGAAGTGTAGTTGACTTAGAATATTATAGTAGTTTCAGGTATACAGTATAGTGATTCAGCATTTTTATAGATTACTCTCCATTAAAAGTTATTACTAGATAATGGCTATAATTCCGTGCTATGCAATATACCCTTGTTGCTTATCTATTTTAGACATAGTAGTTTGTATCTATTAATCCTACGCCCCTATTTTGCCCCTCCCCCCTCTGCTTTGTGACTTTATATTAATCAGGAATAGCTCTCCATAGCCAAACCTATGGATCTGCATTGTTGTTGTTTTTTAATAAATTTATTTATTTATTTATGTCTAAGCTGGGTCTTTGTTGCTGCACGCGGGCTTTCTCTCGTTGCAGAGAAAGGGGGCTACTCTTCGTTTCGGTGCGCAGGCTTCTCATTGTGGTGGCTTCTCGTTGCAGAGCGTGGGCTCTAGGCGTGCGGACTTTAGTAGTTGTGGCACACGGGCTTACTTGCTCCACGGCATGTGGGATCTTCCCAGACCAGGGCTCGAACCCGTGTCCCCTGCATTGGCAGGTGGACTCCCAAACACCACCACCAGGGAAGCCCTGTATTGTTTCTTTATCTTGCAAGGGTTTAATAGTATTCAATCACATGGTTTTGCCGTAGTTTATTTACTAGATTCTACTCAGTTTTTGGATATTTAGGTAGTTTGGTTTTTCCCTTTTCTGGTATTTATTACTATTACAGAAATGCTATGATAATAAGTTCTATACACTTTCTTCATTCATCTCAAAATTTTCTTAAATAAATTCTTAGAAATGGAACTTCTCAAAGGGTATGCCCATTTAAGTCACTTTTTAATGTATATTGCCAACTTATCTCACACTGTTTTATATACGTGTGTGCCTCTGCCCTCCAATAGAGTGGGGCTCAGTTAGGACAGGGCCTGTATCTTACTCATCATTATACCCCCAGTGCCTCATTCAGTGCTCAGCAAATACTAGAGGCTTAGTGTTGAATGAACAAGAAATTGGATTATTCGAACAAGCCTTCACTACATGGGCAAAATCTTGCCAATGTGGTCACAGATGTCCACGGTTGGTACTTGTGGCCTCTTCTGAATATCTATAGTCTAATTGGTAATAATATTTCAAATGTACATTTCTCAGAAGGAGTTGTTTTCTATACCACACAGAAAACAAAAAAATTATGCATTGAGTTTTCCTTAAAGCATGGAGGACGGTTAGTTGTAAAAATATATATCACCAGGGAATTTGTATGCTTGAAACAAGGGTCAAGGGTGAATGATTGAGTGAGTGAGAGAGTATGTGATATTTCAGAAACTTGTATTCTTTAGAAATGAGTTAGAACATCTTTCAGCTGAGATGGCTTTTAGGAGAGCCATGCTAGGTCTCTTTCAGTGCCACAGTTTCTGATTTATACTCTTAACTAAATGTTTGATGGGGCTGGGTATCAGGTATGCCAAAGTAAACAGAGCAAAGAATGCAGGACTAAGTAGAAACAGTATAACCTGAGAGCCTCAGTAGGGAATTTCCTTCTCACTGGATTTCTTATTCCTGGTTAACACTGTAGTTTCTGTTCCAGACTTAAATTTATAACTTTTCTTTTTTAGCATTCATGCTTTCCATATATATAAATAATCCAGATTCAGTCCAGTATCATCAGTCTTTTATGATGGTGAGGTACAGAAATATAGTGACTTGCCTAAGATTAGTCAATAAATTGGGAATCAAAGCAGAATAAATACCTCAAGCTAATAAAAACAAAAAGAATCTCCTCAGGAAAATCTGAGAAAGAAGAGCTGTGAGTGATGACTAGTCTTTCTGGATGTTAAAATATATTGTAAATCTACTGTCATTAAAAGAGTTACAGTAGACACAAGACACCAGTGCATAAATCCAGAAAATATAACGAGTGAATTTACTACGTAGTAAAGTTAGCATTTTACATCAGGAAAAACTGGATTATTCAATGAATTGTTTGAAACAACTGGTTAACCATGTGAAAAAAAAGTTGAGGCTTTGAATTCCAGATGTATTACATATTTAATGTAAATAAAATATAAAGGTATCCAAAGGAAATATGAACTTAAAAAAATAGAGCAGGAAACAACTTTTTAAGCATAAAACAAGACTCAGAAGTCATAAGGAAAAGAATGAAAAATCTGACTGTACAAAAAAGTGAAATTCTGTCATGGAAAAATAAAACTCTATAAAAGACAAATGGCATAAAGTTGCACGTGGAGGGGGGTGACATTGGTCAGACAACAGACAAAGGGCTATTATATAAAGAGATCTTGTATGTCAATAAGGAAGAGGCCAGTGACTTAATGGAAAATTTGGCTGTGGATATGAACATATAGTTCACAGAAATAAGGCTTATAAACATTATTCAACATTATTCAACATTCAAAACTATGTAAACAAATAAAAAGAAAACAAAGTGAGATACATTTTTCACCTATGAGAGTGGCAAAGGTCAAAGTGTGTTAGCAAGTATCTATTTATCACAAGTGGTTAGAAGGAGTGTGATTTGGTGCAAAGTCTTAGGACATTAGTTTGGTAATACCTATCAATTTAAAATGAAGACGTAAGAGTTTGACTATTGGAGTTTATACTACAGACACATGTATGCAAAGATGTAAGCATAAGAATCTCATTGTAGCATTTTTTAATAGTAAACTATTAAAGACAAGCTGCATACCTATCAGTAGGGTGCTAGAAAAATAAATCATGGCACACAACACGATGGACTTTACCGTAGCAGTAAAGATAAGGTGTTGTAAGTAAAGGTCTCTGGTCTATAAGTGAAAGGAAAAAAAAAGTGGAAAGCAGTGGAAAAATAGTCTTTCTTCTCTACTTTGGCAGACTAATGCCCAACCCCATCACACATTTAATTACAGAGTGTAAATCATGAAACCACCTAAGCACTTAAGAGGACCTATCCTGTCTCTCCTAAAAGCTGTTTCAGCTGGAAGATGTTCTATATTGTTTCTAAAGAATACAGATTTCTGAGATAACATACTCACTCACTGCCCTTGGCCCATGTTTCAAGATATATATCCATATTATATATATATATATGTACACTATATATATATCCTTGTGTGTGTGTGTAAGAAGGAAATACAGATGCATGTAGATGTTTTCATATGCATAGAAAATTTCTGGAATGATGAGACACAGGTTTTTCCTAGTGGTTGCCTCTGAGGAGGATGAATGTCCAGGGTGGTAGAAAAATCTACTTTTCATTGTATATACTTTTTTATGGTTTGAATTTTTACCAATTATATTTGTTTTTATTGCTGAATAAGATTAGCACAAACTTACTGACTTAAAACAACATCTGTTTATTTATTGGCTCACAGTTTCCACGGGTCAGGAGTCAAGTATGATTTCTTACCTGGATCCTCTGCTCAGCATCTCACAAGCTGCAGTCAAAGTGTCAGCCGTGGTTGCAGTTTCTCCTGAGGCTGGGGGTCCTTTCCAAGTTCCTGTGGTAGTTAGCTTTCATTTCCTCACAGTTGTTGAACTCCTGGTGGCTGGCTTCTTCCAGGCCAGCAAGAGAGTCTGATCTCTAGGTCCTCTTTTAAAGAGCTCTTTTTAAAGAGCTTACCTGATTAGGTGAGGTCCACCCAGGATAATCTCCCTTTTGATTCACTTAAGGTTAGTTTTAGGGACTTTAATTACATCTATTGACTAGAAGCAAGTGACAGGATTCCATGAAGCAGGAGTCACTGGGGTTTTAGAATTCTGCCGAACACACCAACATTACCAACTATAAGACCACCATCGCCACCACAGCAATATCCAATCCTTATGTAGAGCTTATTTCATAGTGGGCACAGTTCCAAACACTTTGCACATATTAAGTCACCTAATGATTAGCGCCATCCTATGAAGTAGGAACTGTTGTTACCTTCATTTTATAGATAAGGAAACAGGCATGAGGTTAAGTGATTTACCCAAGGTTGAAAGCTAGTAAGTATCGGAGCTAGCATTGGAACCCAGGCATTCTATGTTCAGAGTTCTGTGTTCCTTACTACACTATGTATACATTTTTCAAATACAGTGGTAAAAAAAAGTTTTTGACTGAGGCTGCATAACAAATATGCCAACACTTGTGGCTTAAACAACCACAACATTGGGGAATTCCCTGGTGGACCTGTGGTCAGGACTCCATGCTTCCACTGCAGGGGGCACGGGTTCGATCCCTGGTCGGAAAACTAAGATCTCCTGCATGCCACGTGGGGTGGAAAAAAAAAAAAATCAGCGTTTATTTTGCTCATGAATCTGCACTTGAGGCAGTGGGTGACTCACATCTGCTCCACTCAGCATCACCTGGAGTAATTTGAAGGCTGGGAGCCTGAATCATCTGGAGGGCTTATTCCCATGCCTGGCAGTTCATGCTGGCTGTCAGCTGGGGACCTCGGTTGGTCTCTGCATGGGTCTCTCCATGTGACTAGTTTGTCTTCCTCACAGCCTGGTGGCTGGCTTCCAAGGAGTATCCCATGAGCAAGAGAGTGAACCAGGTGGAAGTTACATGGCCTTCTATGACTTGTCTTGGAAACTTATGCAGGTTCATTTCTATTGCATTCGATTAGCTGGGGCAGTCACAAAGTTCTACACAGGTTGAAAGGAAGGAGAAATAGACTTTACCTCTCGATGGAAAGTGGCAAGGCTCTGGAAAAGCATGAGAACCTGAAATATTGCTGTGAACTGCCTCTAAATGGGTGATTAATGTATTCCTCTATCTCAGTGCTAGCTTGTACCCAAACCACCCCAATAATTTAGCAATTCTTTAAAAGCATCAAAACAAAGGCCCCACGATCTTAAATAATAAAACATCAAAGTAATGTCCATCTTTCTTTTTCCTGTGTTTGTGCTCCTAGGTCACCTTTCCCCTTGCATTTCCCTTAGGGTGGAGAACAAATGAAATTTTAAGCTCCCACCAGGTCTTTGCTGCTGGCTTTGAACCTGGATAATTATATTTTCCTTTTTTTGGCTGACATTTCAGGAACGAGTCCTGAGTTAGGACTGTCAAGGACATGTCAGCGCATATCTTCTAAGAAAATAGGGAAGGGTGAAATAGATATAACCATTCAGTCATTCATTCAACAAAAAATGTACAGGCATACCTTGGAGACACTGGGTTCTGTTCCAGACTGCACAATAGAGGAAGTACAACAATAAGGTGAGTCAAGCGAATTCTTTTGTTTCCTGGTGCATATAAAAGTTATGTTTAAACTATACTGTAGTCTATTAAGTATGCAATAGCATTATGTCTAAAAAAAATGTACATACCTTAATTTTAAAATACGTTATTGCTAAAAAATGCTAACCATTATTGGAGCATTCAGGGAGTCATAGTAACTACAAAGATCACAGATCACGGGCCACCATAACATATAATAATGATGAAAAAGTTTGAAATATTGCGAGAATTACCAAAATGTGACATAGAGACACATAGAGTGAGCAAATGCTGGTGGGAAAATGGCACCAATGGACGTGCTCAACGCAGGGTTGCCAAAATCTTCAATCTGTAAAAAATGCAGTACACATCTGCAAAGTGCAATAAAGGGAGGTGTGCCTGTATTGAGTCCCCACCTTGTGTTGAGCACAGCTCTAGGGAAAGAGTAAGAGGTGCAGACAGTGTGTTTGCCCTCAAGGAATCCTTGCTGGTGGAGGGAGAGTGAAAGAAAATCAAAAATTACAATGTTAATTCCTGTGATAGGTTCTGTCCTATTCTGTTCCTCAGGGTGAGCCCTAGGTTACTCTGAAGTGGGGCAAATCAAAACAAGCACCCTTACAGGTCTTCGGTGAATCTTCGTCTTGTCTGGGATTGATGCTTCCTAGAACCCAAGTCCTCAAAAAGGAAGGCTGCTCTTGCATTGGTAATGTAGTTCCCAAACTGTGTGCTGAGGCCCACCCAGGTGCTGAAACGAACTCTTAGAGGTGCTGTGGGATATTCTCAATTATTGAGAGACATACAAGGACAACTGTCGGATGCCACACAACTACCACTGTGAAGTCATTTGGATCCAACCAAATAACAGGCACTATTTGGTATTTCTTTTGGCCTAGTGGTATGTTGAAAAAAATTACTGAGACATTAAGGACATCAACTGTAAACCAAGAAAGTTTGGGAACCTTGAGTACCTCATCTATCAATTTTCCTGATATTTCTCTCCGCAGGGAACACATCGTTTGAGCCATTCCTTCTCAGGGGCAAGGCTTATCACCTGGGCCTCCTTCAGGGCCTTCTCCCTGGGCCTTCAGAGGGCATCCTCATTTCCCACCTCAGTGCCCCGTTTCCCTCCCAGCAGCCCTCTCCCCTCAGCGCTCTGCCATTTCACGGTCCTCCGCACCGGCGCCAGCACCTCCCTATGGAAATAATCCAGTCTCTGTCCTCACCAGTGCTTTGAGACTTGCAGATTTTGCATCCCCGTCCTTTCCTCCTCTGCCCAGTTACTGCTGCCCAGCAAAGATGGGTGTGGGGGAGAAGCTGTGCAGGGTTAGGGTTGGTTCAACACCCCAAGATTAATTCCCATGCGAACCCCTGGTGAGATGAGAAAGTCCTAACACTTTCATTCACATATCTCTGAACTGGTTTCTTGTTAATTAATATCCTGGGGCTGCTATACTAAGATAGCATTCGCCTTGCCAAGCATCCTGCATTGGTAACAAAGGGTACACATCCAGATCTGTTCTAGTTACAAGACTTCTCCTCTGGACTTTGTAGTGGTGGTGGTGACGGGGAGTAGTAGGACCAGGAAAGCATTTAGCCTGCATCGTAGTGTGATAGCCACAAAACAGAGGGAGGCAGAACACTTTACTGAAGTGGAACCCTAGCTCAACCTTGGAGGCTGAATTGAGAGGATTTAAATGATTTACTGATAGGACACACTTGTGGTGAGTCTTGAAGGGAGAGTAAGAGCTACCCTGACGCCTGAGCGGGGAAGGAAATGGCTTCCAGTCCAGCATGTGCACAAAGGTGTTGTGGAGCACGGTTCATTCCAGGCACCGCAGAGAGTCCAGTGCTCCATGTAAAGGGGCCAGACCCGAACCAAACAGCTGCAATCAGCGGGAGAGGGACCACATCCCTGGTTTGCTTAAGGTAGGGGTGATTTTGCTTACATAGTATTTCTAGTGTTTTATTCTTAGATTATGAGTAGCCAGATTCAGAGGCAAGTGGCACCGAGAACATAGGCTTCTTTTTTTTTTTTTTTAAATGTTGAGCCTTCTTTCAATTTGTTTTATTTATTTTATTTATTTTTGGCTGTGTTGGCTCTTCGTTTCTGTGCGAGGGCTTTCTCTAGTTGCGGCGAGCGGGGGCCACTCTTCATCGTGGCGCGCGGGCCTCTCACTGTCGCGGCCTCTCTCGTTGCGGAGCACAGGCTCCAGACGCGCAGGCTCAGTAGTTGTGGCTCACGGGCCCAGTTGCTCCGCGGCATGTGGGATCTTCCCAGACCAGGGCTCGAACCCGTGTCCCCTGCATTAGCAGGCAGATTCTCAACTACTGTGCCACCAGGGAAGCCCGAACATAGGCTTCTTATTGCTGTTGTGCCTCTAACCTCCAAAGTTCTTCATGGGAAGGCCGCATGATTACGTGACGGCAGCTAAAACGCAGGAGCCCTTGGATTGAGCTCCCAATTAGAGTCTCCAGGAAAAAAGGCAAACCTGATCATGCCAACCTCAGGCTTAAACCTTTCAATGCTTCCACATTGCCCTCAGCATAAATTCCCAACTTCTTAACAGGTAAACAAGGTTTTCCAGGCCCTAGTCATGGTCAGCTGACTGCCATCAACCCTCACCACTCTCCCACTTCAAACACCCTGCTCCAGCAATGCTGAATTACCTACAATCTGGAGTCTCGCCAGGCTTCTGTAAACACTGTTCCCTCTGCCTGTGGGGATCTTCCCACCCACCTCCCATCACTCTCACCTTCACTGGAGCTCTCCTGCTTTTCTTTTAGTTTCAGGGAACTCCCCTTTCTTCCATAGTGGGACCTCAGAGGCCCTGCGCTTGCTTATTGCAGCACTTAACACGCTGTACTGAGATGTGCTGTCTCTTGTATGTCCCCACTACTAGCCTAGCTGTTCTTTTAATGTAGAGATTGTCATTTTCACCATTAGAACATTAGTTTTTAATTGAAAGCCTGCAACACAGCAGGAATACATTAAACATTTGTTTCAGAGCTGACTGAACCGGTGTTATGTGAGGGTAGGTATTGTATTCATTTTTACCCAAAGGAATGCTGAGTGTTTTACTGGCTAAGAATTTTATGAATTAAAATTTTTTCCCCCCCACGGAAAATAGAGAAAGGGTATGTATGAAGATTCAGTAGTTCCACATGGAAAAAATAAAGAGAAGTAACAACCAGAAGTGTTAATAGCAGGGGAGAAAAGGACATTATTATCCCAAGGTTAAACTTAACTCTGACAAGTTGGAGGTCATTTCCCCAGAAACTGAGGATGCCCATTACTAGGACAAGGAGATGAAGGTTATAGAAAGAGCAGGAAGGGAGTCTTGGAAAGCACCTGGCTTATTCCTGATTGGCTTAAAAGAAGACAAATGACTTGTTCAAAGACACCAGGGCTAGAATCAAAGAGTAAGCGGAATAAATGGCCCCAAAGCTCTCTACATCCTAATCCCCGGAACCTGTGAATGTTACCTTACACAGCAAAAGAGGCTTTGCAAATGTGATTAAGAACCTTGAGATGAGGCGTTTATCCTGTATTATTCAGATGGACCCAATCTAATCACATGGGCCCTTAGAACAGAGAATCTTCCCCAGCTGTGATCAGAGGGAGACATGACTATGGATGGAGGATCAGAAAGATGCAATGTGAAAAGGAAGCTGACCTGCCATTGCAGATGGAATAAGGGCACCACGAGCCAAGGAGTGCAGGCGGCAACTAGAAGCTGAAAGAGGCAAGCAAGCTGAGCCTCCCCTAGAGCCTCCAGGCGGAAGGCATCCCTGCTGATGTCTTGATTTTAGCCCAGTGAGACCTGTGTGGGATTTCTGACATACACAACAGGAAGATAATACATTTGTTTCAAACCACTGAGTTACAGTAATTTGTTACAGCATCAAGAGAAGAGTAATGTAGGCTACACACATTGTAAGCAGGCCAAATAGGCAGGCTTCCCATCTCTTGTCCATAATTTCTTCTCACTTTTCTGTAGTGTTCTTATCCTTTAGAGATCTTGTGGGAGTTATCTAATCCCATCTCACTTGGGTTGTATGTCGAGGTGGGAGCAGAGGGCTTGCGGAGTGATTTGCTCTGGGTCTCACACCCTAGAAATGGCAGAGCCCTTTCCAGAAAGATTGGCCTGGGGCTCGTGCAACATTTTGTGAGTCCAGATTGACCAAAGGCAGCCTTGTGCCAATCAGTTTAGAATCTAGAGAAACGACACAGTCTTTGCTGGCCATGGAACAGGCCTAACACTGAGAGACTATTGTTATTGACTCTGGGCAGACAGCCACAGAGCTCCAGGAAGAGGGAAGTATGGTATTTACACATGGCTTTCCAAGAGCAGGGCCTCTGCCGCATACATTGTGGTCCTGATAGGATCTCTTATGAAACTTCAAAAAGCTCCAATTACTCCCTGCAATTGCGTGAAATAGCTCAGGGTAGCGAGGTTATGACCACTGTCATTTAGATATGCCACCCCTGTATGCGGTCTGTTATGTAACCACTATACCACATTTTTACACTTTATTTAACATCACCCAGACATTTATGGAAAATTTTCTCTGACTTCCACTTTATGTGCATGGTATCAATATTGCTAATCTGAGAACCTGGACAGTGCTTAAATTAAATCAAATGAATATTGAATGAGTAAGGATGTGTGAATTCAGATGGGTGCTTTCTTTGCGAGCTCACACAGGTATTTGAGGAATATCAGAGTGTTAGAGCCCTAATCTGACATTCCCCTCCTTTTCAGGCCATCATGGGGCAGACGGAATTAGAAGGCTGCCCAAACCTTGAAGCAGCGTTAATTAGTGCTGCTGGGTATATAAGCCAAATAACTCCTTGCAAGATCAGTCAAAAGGGTAATATGCTTCAGAAACCCTTTGATTATTATCATGATCCCTGGGAAGTAAAGAAATGCCAAGGGACGCATGTGGCAATGCTTTGGATTTATGCAAAGTGCAAAGTTACTGTGGAGATGGATTATTAACAAGAGTTTCTCAGATCAGTGAAATGCTGTGAACTTCCTGGCTTGTGGCTGGATCTAACATGGGCAGATATTCTGAGGCTCGGCTTGTCTAGTACAATATTTGGGAAAAAGTTGTTTGGCAGCGAGCAAAGTATTATTAAGTACCCAGCCAAAGTTAGATAGTATGAATTGTAGTAGGCCAAGTCAGCATGGATCCGTAACTACTTTAAAGACATGTAATCTAAAGGAGAACTGGGGAAAGCAGGCTGTGGATTATTCTGGGTTGGCTAATTGGATAGCACACAAGAAAGTCTGGGGTATTAGGGTATTGACATAGAAACTTACACACTGCATATGTGGAGCCAGGACAGAATTAAATGTACCCAGAAGCGGGCTGGTGGACCTGCTGACAAAGGAAGGTTAAGAAAAATTAAACATATCAGTAAGGCAAAGAGTTGGCTCAATGAAGAGAAGGGAGGGGAGAAAAATGAAGTTAAACAGGATGTGTCTAGAGCAGTGGCTCTTAAAGGATAGTTCCTGAACAGCAGCATCAATATCAATTGGGACCTTGCTGGAAATGCAAATCCTCAGGACGTACCAAGTCAAAATTCTGGGGTGGGCCTCAAGCAATCCCTGTTTTAACAAGCCTTATAGGTGATTCTGATGTATGTCAGTTTGAGAACTACTGGTTTAGAAAAAGGAAACGAAGTTGGAGCTCTCCTAGATGAGCAGTGTCACCTAAAAAGGAGGTACAGAGGCCTACTGTGCTGGTGGATGGCTGATATGATGTGATGAGAGTTAGTGGTACAGAAGAAGAGGGGATACTGAAGTCCCGATTTCAGGTGAGTCATCTGATGACTGAGGATAAAATCAAGGGTTAGAATAAAAGGGAAAAAAGTGATCCAGTTGCTCATATCATCAAAGAAGGTGAAACTGAGTCTTAGAGGGTAGCATGTGAGGGTGAAGAGGGTTTGGAACGAATAATGAGATATCAAAGGAAGAAGACAGAATTGTGTTGGATAAATGGTTTAGCTGTGACAGTGAGCAAGTACCAGAATAGCCCCTATTCCTCTACCCTTCAGTTGGGAAAAATGGGAAAAACAAATAATTGTTCCACCAGCCAAAAGAGAAAGGAGCCAAGAAGTATGTGTCTGATTGGGAGAAAGAGGGTGGCTGCCTGGGAGAAGAGAGGTCTAAGTTAAAGAAAGGAGGTGAGGATAAATGGGAGTTTTAACCCATACACAACTGAGGTTCTTAGCCCACCACTAAAAGAAAGTAGGCTTGGGATGAGTAGAAAATAGTTCAGTGGTGGAAGTTCTCCTGAGTAGCCAGCATAATGAACATGGCTCAAGAAAACAGTAGATCGGGAGGTCAGATCAGTGAAACAGCCAAGAGAGAACACTAAGTGAAAGGAGGACGTCTGGAGAATGGAGAAAACACACCCGTGCAAAGAAGATACAATGCAACTTTCAACATAAGTTGTATTGAAGCAAACTCTTTCTCTAAGAAAAGGGACAAAATGGCGGCATGGGAATTTGCTTACTATATCTCTAGAGGTTACAACTACAGCTTTCAGAGACCACTTAGAGGACAAGGAACATTTCTGATGAGGTAGGAACAAAGATAAAGATAAACCCACACTTAAAATTTGCAATTACTGTTTAAGCAAGGACTCATGGTCAAAGTGAGTTCCCATTCTAATAAAGTTAGGACGACCCCCAAAATGTCAATGTGACATTCTTAAATAAGGCCTTATATTTTTATGATATTCATTTGTTTAATACGGAGAAATTAAAAAAGGGAAAGTTTTGTGATTTAGTCAGAAAGAGTTACACAACATATATGCTTTATTTCCAGGGATTTCTGAAATCATATGCTTTTAAAAATCTCTACCTTAATCAAATTTACCCCCACTATATAATGTTTACTATTAAACCAACTAAATTGACAATAATTGCTCTCAAAAGACAATAATACATTGTAAGAGCTGATAAATTATAAAATATAACAGATTGCAACCAATTGCTTAACAACAAAAAGTAAAGAGGCTGACCCTTTATAACAATTTACAGAACTCTGTTTAACTTAATGAGAAAAATCTGCTTTGGATAAGGCACTGTTTCATCACTTCTCAGAGATTAAGGCACACAGTCACCAGCATTACAAACACAAATGTGTAAGAAAATCTGAAGACAGCAGCTGGTACAAATGCTACCAAAAACAGGTGCCTTTGGGGCACTGATTGTTATGTCAAAGTATATTAAACTGTGCAAATGTAAAACTTACAGCAACTCAATTTTCCTTCTCTAATAAAGGTTAATCATTTTTAACAGAAGATAACCTGAAAGAACAAAGGAAAAAGCCAATTTCCTAAAACTACTTTTTTGAAAAAAAATTGTTTTGTCTCTTAGTATCAGGCAAATTTTTAAAAAATGATTTAACTGGTATACTTTAGAATAGTATGTAAACAAATTGATAGCAACTAAAACAATTTTAATGGCACATTCAGGAGTTTACATTTGAAATGACATTATTGGTTAGGTCCTTTTTTGTGGATTTTATGGTTATGAGTCAAGTATCAATATTTTGTTAATGTTAATTTTAAACAAATATTTTGTTAAATTTAGTTCTGTTTTTCCAAACAGTTAAAACTCCAACACATGAGATTTGAGGGCAAAGATAATGAAAAAATACTACTTTGGTAGAATGTTACTACAGTCAACATATTATAATAATTATTTCCTACAGTTATTTCTGAAACAATAACCTAGGTCTAATGTTACTGTCTTTTAAGAATATTATAACATAAGTGCACAAAAGCAGTTTCTGCCAGTAATCACAACTCACTAAAGCACTTGGCAAATTAAACTTCAGTCAGGATCAAAATATATGAAATAAAGAAATGTTAGCATTCATTATACATCTTATAATTAATATAAGTACCTAACATGTTTTTAAAATTCACTTTAATGTTGGCTGTCATTATCTCAACCACTGGTTCTTTAAGACTGCCATATGGTTATCTCAGACATCAATATAATTTCCATGTTTTGAAGACATCACTTGGCTCGTCCCTGTGAAATACATAACAAATGAACAGATGTGAGGTAAAGATGATGTGATTATTACATAAAGCCAAAATGGCAAAGGAGAAGTTTCTCCAAATGGGCATATCCACAAGCCATGGCGAATTGCATCTCGAACATGGTGTGAGGTCCAGGATATAAATAACATCCAGGGAAGACAGCACCATGAATCTTTGAGCTTGAAAAGGTGCATCGTAAACTTCAGGGTCAGAACCACGGCGGGTATCACAGTAGAACAGTGAAGGAAAGGTCTTCGTGGAAGAGTAATAGCAGCCTGCACAGGGAAAGCGGTAGCTAGTATCATTTCCTTCTTGGCAAACAAAATTTTATAGCTGCTTCCTAATATTGTAACCATCTGTTTTCCTGCAGGCTATTGGAAATGCAGAGGAAACATTTTCTATGCTACCTCCTCCAAAAACACTTTGCACTAAAAATGAAATCACGATCTCAGGAACATGTGATTAATTTTTAAAAGCTTCCTATTATTTACTTAGAAAAGTCACAATACAAACAGTTTATATCCTAAATATATGGTTAGTGTAAACTTGGACTTTTAAAGAATTGTCTGGGACCTCTAAGAGTATTGAAAAAGTCTCACAACTGAATAAAATATTCTTCAATTAAACTTTTTAAAATTGAAGTATAGTTGATATATAATGTTATATTAGTTTCAGGTGTACAACATATATTTTTATTGATTATACTCCATTTAATGTTATTATAAAATACTGGTTATATTCCCTGTGCTGTAAATTATATCCTTGTATCTTAATTATTTTATACCTAATAGTCTGTACCTCTTAATCTCCTTCCCCTATCTTGTCCCTCCCCCCACCCCATTCTTCAATTAATAAATGCATAAAAGGTGAGTATTTTTGTTGTAACCTTTTATATTAGCCTTGAATACTTTCAGAATTTATTTATAACAACATTTAGAGGCAGTATATTATTTTAAACAAGTATTTGAAAGTTGAGTTAAATAAACCAATAGCATTTCTAAACCATTGTAAAAATGTAATCAATATCTAAACCAATGAAAATTTCAGGCTTAACACCTGAATGATCCATGAGTAAGGTTTCATTCTCACACATTCTAAAGGCTAATTTCCAACTAGATAATTTCTAATAAAAATAAAGCTGAAGATAGAGAAGATTGCCTGATTTGGAATCTCCCCACACATCTTCAAAAACACTACAGAACAACGACAAATAAAACTATACCAAGCCCCACTTAGCATAGCCAGAAGTCAGAGAATGCCCAAACTTCAATTACTCTAAAGTATTAAACACCAAGTCAGTGAGCACTCTCTCACACTCCCCACTCAAGCCAAAAAAAACTGCATTGAAGAAAGATGAGGGGAAATCTAAGATTGATCTAAAGTTACCACTAGAAAGAGAAAGTTCAACCCAAGTGTGGGGTCCTCGTACATAAGAGCACTAACTACACAGAAAGGACTTAAAAGTGGGCATGATTCAAGGCTCTGAAAAGCATTAGTTTTCCAGGAGAAGATGGTACAAAGGAAGAGAGAGGTAGCCTTTGGAGACTCGGGTGGTAAAGGGAAAAAAGAAGTAGTAAAGGGAAAAAAGAAGTAGTAAAGGCAAAAGTCAGGTTCCTATTTTTTAAAAAATAGAGGACACAACCTTCCCACCACATTAAAAAAAAATCATTCATTAAAGAGACTGTACCTTGCAACACTGTCAAATCAGACCAACCTTAAACTGGGTATCTTGTAAAGCCACTCCTTAAACCAGTATTCTTTAATCCCCACCTACCCGCTGAACATCAAAGAGTTTATTTATTCTACATTCCTAATTACCTCTCCCTACTCCTCCACATTTTTAGTTGTTTTATTTTTACTTTGTCAGAACACATAACATTTCTGTATTATGCCATTTTAGCCTCCACCTTTGTTTTTAAGTTATATACCCACAATATATCATGCTCCTCAATAGCAGCGTGGGATGGGGGGCAGGATGGGCTACAGTAATCAGTACTTGGTGGAGAGCAAGAGCCTCATGTTGAGATGATTAGCAGTTGTGCTCTGGATGTGTGGAGGGATACTGACTATTCACAATTTCATTTGTGAAGTCTATTTATATTAATAGTTGCTAAGGAAGAAACAAGAAGTTTCTGTTGCTTGCCTAATTTCTAAAATATTCATGCAAATTTTTCATTCATAGATAAATAATAAAACAAAGACATAACATAAAATTATACAAGTAAAAATAGATATCTTAAAAATAGAAGTAGCGACCCACCACCAGTCCCTCCCATCAGGAAGCTTGCACAAGCCTCTTAGATAGCATCATCCATCAGAGGGCAGACAGCAGAAGCAAGGAGAACTACAATTCTGCAGCCTGTGGAAGGAAAACCACATTCACAGAAAGATAGACAAAATGAAAAGGGAGAGGACTATGTACCAGATGAAGGAACAAGATGAAACTCAGAAAAACAACTAAATGATGTGGAGATAGGCAACCTCCCAGAAAAAGAATTCAGAATAATGACACTGAAGATAATCCAGGACCTCGGAAAAACAATGGAGGCAAAGATTGAGAGGATGCAAGAACTGTTTAACAAAGACCTAGAAGAATTAAAGAATAAACACCTAGAAGAATTAAAAACAAACAGAGATGAACAATACAATAACTGAAGTGAAAGATACACTAGAAGGAATCAATAGCAGCATAACTGAGGGAGAAGAATGGATAAGTGACCTGGAGGACAGAATGGTAGAATTCACTGCTGTGGAACAGAATAAAGAAAATAAGAATGAAAAGAAATGAAGACAGCCTAAGAGACCTCTGGGACAACATTAAATGCAACAATATTCACATTTTAGGGGTCCCAGAAGGAGAAGAGAGAGAGAGAAAGGACCCAAGAAAATATTTGAAGAGATTATTGTCGAAACTTCACTAACATGGGAAAGGAAATAGCCACCCAAGTCCAGGAAGCACAGAGAGTCCCAGGCAATATAAACCCAAGGAGAAACATGCCGAGACACACAGTAATCAAACTGACAAAAATTAAAGAAAAATTATTAAAAGCAACAAGGGAAAAATGACAAAAAACATACAAGGGAACTCCCATAAGGTTAACAGCTGATTTCTCAGCAGAAACTCTACAAGCCAGAAGGGAGTGGCACAATATATTTAAAGTGATAAAAGGGAAGAACCTACAACCAAGATTACTCTAACTGGCAAGGATCTCATTCAGATTTGACAGAGAAATCAAAATCTTTACAGACAAGCAAGAGCTAAGAGAATTCAGCACCACCAAACCAGCTCTACAACAAATGCTAAAGGAACTTCTCTAAGTGGGAAACACAAGATAAGAAAAGGACCTACAAAAACAAACCCATGACAATTAAGAAAATGGTAAAAGGAACATACATATCGATAATTACATTAAACATAAATGGATTAAATTCTCCAACCAAAAGACACAGGCTCACTGAATGGATACAAAAACAAGATCCATATATATGCTGTCTAAAAGAGGCCCACTTCAGACCTAGGGACACATACAAACTGAAAGTGAGGGGATGGAAAAAGATATTCCATGCAAATAGAAATCAAAAGAAACCTGGAGTAGCAATACTCATATCAGACAAAATAGACATTAAAATAAAGGATGTTACAAGAGACAAGGAAGGACACTACATATGATCAAGGGATCAATCCAAGAAGAAGATATAACAATTATAAATATGTATGCACCCAACATAGGATCACCTCAACACATAAGGCAACTACTAACAGCTATAAAAGAGGAAATCGACAGTAACACAATAATAGTGGGGGACTTCAACATCTAACTTACATCAATGGACAGATCATCCAGACAGAAAATTAATAAGGAAACACAAGCTTTAAATGAAACAATTGACCAGATACATTTAATTGATATTTATAGGACATTCCATCCAAAAACAGCAGATTACACTTTCTTCTCAAGTGCACACGGAACATTCTCCAGGATAGATCACATCTTGGGTCACAAATCAAGCCTCAGTATATTTAAGAAAATTGAAATCATATCAAGCGTCTTTCTGACCACAATGCTATGAGATTAGAAATCAATTACAGGGGAAAAAACGTAAAAAACAAAAACATATGGAGGCTAAACAATACGTTACTAAATAACCAAGAGATCACTGAAGAAATCAAAGAGGAAATAAAAAAATACCTAGAGACAAATGACAATGAAAACACGATGATCCAAAACCTATGGGGTGCAGCAAAAGCAGTTCTAAGAGGTAAGTTTATAGCAATACAAGCCTACCTCAAGAAACAAGAAAAATCTCAGCTAAACAATCTAAACTTACACCTAAAGGAACTAGAGAAAGAAGAACAAGCAAAACCCAAAGTTAGTAGAAGGAAAGAAATCATAAAGATCAGAGCAGAAATAAATGAAAAAGGGCTTACCTGGTGGCGCAGTGGTCAAGAATCTGCCTGCCACGGCAGGGTACGTGGGTTCAAGCCCTGGCCCAGGAAGATCCCACATGCCATGGAGCAACTAAGCCCAGGTGCCACAATGATGGAGCCTGAGCTCTAGAGCGCACAAGCCACAAGTACTGAGCCCACGTGCCAGGACTACTGAAGCCTGCATGCCTAGAGCCTGTGCTCTGAAACAAGAGAAGCCACAACAATGAGAAGCCCACAGACCGCAATGAAGAGTAGCTCCCGTTCACCACAACTAGAGAAAGCCTGCACAGCAACGAAGACCCAACACGACCATAAATAAATAAATAAAAGAAATGAAATAGAAACAAAGAAAACAATACCAAAGATAAATAAAACTAAAAGGTGGTTCTTTGAGAAGATAAACAAAATTGATAAACCTTTACCCAGACTCATCAAGAAAAAGAGGGAGAGGACTCAAATCAATAAAATTAGAAATGAAAGAGGAGAAGTTACAACAGACACTGCAGAAATACAAAGCAGCATAAGAGACTACTACAAGCAACTCTATGCCAATAAAATGGACAACCTGGAAGAAATGGACAAATCCTTAGAAAGGTAAAACCTTCTAAGACTGAACCAGGAAAAAACAGAAAATATGAACAGATCAATCACAAGTAATGAAATTGAAACCATGATTAAAAACCTTCCAACAAACAACAGTCCAGGACCAGATGGCTTCACAGGTGAATTCTATCAAACATTTAGAGAAGAGCTAACACCCATCCTTCTCAAACCTTCCAAAAACTTGCAGAGAAAGGAACACTCCCAAACTCATTCTATGAGGCCACCATCACCCTGATATCAAAACCAGAAAAAGATACTACAAAAAAAGAAAATTACAGGGCTTCCCTGGTGGCGCAGTGGTTGAGAGTCCACCTGTCGATGCAGGGGACACGGGTTCATGCCCTGGTCTGGGAAGATCCCACATGCCGCAGAGCGGGTAGGCACATGAGCCATGACTGCTGACCCTGCACGTCCGGAACCTGTGCTCCACAACGGGAGAGGCCACAACAGTGAGAGGCCCGCGTACCACAAAAAAAAAAAAAAAAAAGAAAATGAAAATTACAGACCAATATCACTGATGAATATAGATGCAAAAATCCTCAACAGAATACTAGCAAACAGAATCCAACAACACATTAAAAGGATCATACACTATGATCAAGTAGGGTTTATCCCAGGAATGCAAGGATTCTTCAATATACGCAAATCAATCAATGTGATACACCATATTAACAAACTGAAGGATAAAAACCATATGATCATCTCAATAGATGCAGGAAAAGCTTTTGATAAAATTCAACACCGATTTATGATAAAAACCCTCCAGAAAGTGGGCATAGAGAGAACCTACCTCAACATAATAAAGGCCACATATGACAAACACACAGCAAACATCATTCTCAATGGCGAAAAACTGAAACCATTTCCTCTAAGATCAGGAACAAGACAAGGATGTCCACTCTTGCCACTATTATTCAACATAGTTTTGGAAGTCCTAGCCACGGCAATCAGCGAAGAAAAAGGAATAAAAGGAATACAAATTGCAAAAGAAGAAGTAAAACTGTCACTGTTTGCAGATGACATGATACTATACATAGAGAATCCTAAAGATGTCACCAGAAAACTACTAGAGCTAATCAATGAATCTGGTAAAGTTGCAGGCTACAAAATTAATGCACAGAAATCTCTTGCATTCCTGTACACTAACAACGAAGGATCAGAAAGAGAAATTAAGGAAACAATCCCATTCACCATTGTAACAAAAAGAATAAAATACCTAGGAATAAACCTACCTAAGGAGACAAAAGACCTGTACTCAGAAAACTATAAGACACTGATGAAAGAAATTAAAGGTGACACAAACAGATGGAGAGACATACCATGTTCTTGGATTGGAAGAATCAATATTGTGAAAATGACTATACTACCCAAAGCAATGTACAGATCCAATGCAATCCCTATCAAGTTACGAATGGCATATTTTACAGATCTAGAACAAAAAATCTTAAAATTTGTTTGGAGACACAACAGACCCTAAATAGCCAAAACAGTCTTGAGGAAAGAAAAACAGAGCTGGAGGAATCAGACTCCCTGACTTCAGACTATATTACAAAGCTACAGTAATCAAGACAGTATGGTACTGGCACAAAAACAGAAATATAGATCAATGGAACAGGATAGAAAGCCCAGAGATAAACCCACGCACCTATGGTCAACTAATCTATGACAAAGGAGACAAGGATATACAATGGAGAAAAGACAGTCTCTTCAATAAGTGGTGCTGGGAAAACTGGACAGCTACATGTAAAAAAATGAAATTAGGACACTCCCTAACACCACCCACAAAAATAAACTCAAAATGGATTAGAGACCTAAATGTAAGACTGGACACTATGAAACTCTTTGAGGAAAACATAGGGAGAACACTCTTTGACATAAATCACAGCAGGATCTTTTTTTATCCACGTCCTAGAGTAATGGAAATAAAAACAAATGGGACCTAATGAAACTTAAAAGCTTTTGCAAAGCAAAGGAAACTACAAACAAGGGAAAAAGACAACCCTCAGATGGGAGAAAATATTTGCAAATGAATCAACGGACAAAGGATTAATCTCCAAAATATATCAACAGCTCATGCAGCTCAATATTAAAAAAAAAAAAACCAATCAAAAATGGGCAGAAGACCTAAATAGACATTTCTCCAAAGAAGACACACAGATGGCCAAGAAGCACATGAAAAGCTGCTCAACAGCACTAATTATTAGAGAAATGCAAATCAAAACTACAATGAGGTATCACTTCACACCAATCAGAATGGCCATCATCAGAAAATCTACAAAAAATAAATGCTGGAGAGGGTGTGGAGAAAAGGGAACCCTCTTGCACTGTTGGTGGGAATGTAAATTGATACAGTCACTATGGAGAACAGTATGGAGGTTCCTTTAAAAACTAAAAATAGAACTACCATATGACCCAGCAATCCCACTACTGGGCATATACCCTGAGAAAACCATAATTCAAAAAGAGACAGTACCACAATGTTCATTGCAGCACTATTTACAATCGCCAGGACATGGAAGCAAGCTAAGTGTCCATCAACAGATGAATGGATAAAGAAGATGTGGCGTATATATACAATGGAATATTACTCAACCATAAAAAGAAATGAAATTCAGTTATTTGTAGTGGGGTGGATGGACCTAGAGTCTGTCATACAGAGTGAGGTAAGTCAGAAAGAGAAAAACAAATACCGTATGCTAACACATATATTTTGAATCTAAAAAAAAAAGTTCTGAAGAACCCTGGGGCAGGACAGAAATAAAGATGCAGACATAGAGAATGGACTTGAGGACACGGGGACAGGGAATAGTAAGCTGGGATGAAGTGAGAGAGTGGCATTGACATATATACACTATGAAATGTAAAATAGATAGCTAGTGGGAAGCAGCTGCATAGCACAGGGAGATCAGCACAGTGCTTTGTGACCACCTAGAGGGGTGGGATAGGGAGGGTGGGAGGGAGACGCAAGAGGGGTATGTGTATACATATAGCTGATTCATTTTGTAATACAACAGAAACTAACACAACATTGTAAAGCAATTATACTCCAGTAAAGATGTTAAAAGAAAATATAAGGATCAATACATGCACTATGCTATACTTTATGTACAGTATCTCATTTAATCCTAGAAATAGCCCTATGAGTTAGGGATTATTTTATAGAGGAGGAAACTGGGACTTAGAGAGACTAAGTAACTTCCCCACAGTGTGCAGTTATCAAGTGGCAGAGTTGGAATCTGATACTGGATCTGCCTGACTCTATGACTCATATTCTTAACATTACTGCTTATCAATGAATTAGGGAATAAATACAGTATACAGCCTAAATGTTTTTTAAGAATTACAGTAGAAATACTTAAATTCTAGATGAATGCATTTATAAATTACACTTTTCCTTTTTTGTTTTTGTTTCTAATTGAAGTACAGTTGATTTACAATGTTGTGTTAGCTTCAGGTATACAGGAAAGTGCTTCAGTTATACACATATATTTATTCATTTTCAGATTATTTTCCATTATAGGTTATTACAAGATAGTGAGTATAGTTCCCTGTGCTCTACAGTAGGTCTTTGTTGTCTATCTATTCAATATTTTCTATATAGTAGTGTGTATCTGTTAATCCCAAACTCCTAATTTATCCCTTCCTCCCCCACCTTTCCCCTTTGATAACCATAAGTTGGTTTTCTATGTCTGTGAGCCAATTTCTGTTTTGTAAATAAGACCATATCGTTTTCTTAAGATTTCACATATAAGTGATGTCACATATTTGCCTTTCTCTGTCTGACTTCACTTAGTATGATAATCTCTAGGTCCATCCATACTGCTGCAAATGACATATTCCATTGTGTGTGTATCTATCTATCTATCTATCTATCTATACACACACACACACACACACACACACACACATATACATACACTGCATCTTCTTTACCCATTCTTCTGTCGATGGACATTTAGGTTGCTTCCACGTCTCGGCTATTGTAAATACTGCTACTATGAACACTGAGGTGCATATATCTTTTCAAATTAGAGTTTTCATCTTTTCTGGATATATGCCCAGGAGTGGGATTGCAGGATCATGTGGTAGCTCTATTTTTAGCTTTTAATGGAACCTTCATACTGTTCTCCATAGTGGCTACACAATTTACATTCTTACCAACAGCGTATGAGCGTTCCCTTTTCTCCACATCATCACCAACATTTGTTATTCGTAATCTTTTTCATGATATTCATTCTAACAGGTGTGAGGTGATATCTCACTGTGGTTTTGATTTGCATTTCCCTGATGGTTAGCAATGTTGAGCATCTTTTCATGTGCCTGTTGGCCATCTGCATTTCCTCTTTGGAAAAGTGTCTATTCAGTTCTTCTGCTCATTTTTTGATTGGGTTGTTTGTTTTTTTTGATATTGAGCTATATGAGCTATTGGTACACTTTGGAAATTAATCCCTTGTCAGTTGCATCGTTTGCAAATATTTTCTCTTATTCCATAGGTTGTTTTTTCATTTTGTTTATAATTTCCTTTGCTGTATGAAAGTTTTTAAGTTTAATTAGGTCCAATTTGTTTATCTTTGCTTTTATTTCCACTACTCTAGGAGACAGATCCAAAAAATACTGGTATGATTTAATGGCAAAGAGTGTTCTGCCTATGTTTCCTCTATGAGTTTTATAGTATTTGGTCTTATATTTAGGTCTTTAATCCATTTTGGGTTTATTTTTGTATATGGTGTTAGAAAATGTTCTAATTTCATTCTTTCACATGTAGCTGTCAAGTTTTCCCAGCACCACTTACTGAAAAGACTGCCTTTTCTCCATTGTGTATTCTTGCCTCCTTTGTGGTAGATTAATTGAGCATAAGTGCATGGGTTTATTTCTGGGCTTGCTATCCTGTTCCATTGATCTATGTGTTTGTTTTTGTGTCAGTACCATACTGTTTTGATTACTGGAGTTTGCAGTATAGGCCGAAGTCATGGAGCCTGATGCCTCCAGCTCTGTTCTTCTTTCTCAAGACTCTTGGCTAATCGGGGTCTTTTGTGTTTCCAGACAAATTTTAAAATTATTTGTTCTAGTTATGTGAAAAATGCCATTGGTATTTTATAGGGATTGCATTGAATCTGTAGATTGCCTTGGATAGTATGGTCATTTTAACAATATTGATTTTGTAATCTAAGAACATGGCATATCTTTCCATCTGTTTGTGTCATCTTCAATTTATTTCATCAGGGTCTCATAATTTTCTGAGTACAGGTCTTTTGCCTCTTTAGTTATGTTTATTCCTAGGTATTTTATTCTTTTTGATGTGATGGTAAATGGAATTGTTTCTTTTTTCTGTTTTTTATATTTCATTGTTAGTGTATAGAAATGCAACATATTTCTGTATATTAATTTTGTATCCTGCAACTTTACTGAATTGACGAGGTTTAGTTCATTGAATTCATTGACGAGGTTTAGTAGTTTTCCGGTGGCATGTTTAGGAATTTCTATGTATAGTATCATGTCATCTGCAAACACTGACAGCTTTACTTCTTTCCAATTTGGATTCCTTTTATTTCCTTTTCTTCTCTGATTGCTGTGGTTAGGATTTCCAAAACTATGTTGAATAAAAGTAGCAAGAGTGGACATCCTTGTCTTGTTCCTGATCTTAAAGGAAATGCTTTCAGCTTTTCAGCATTGACTATGATGTTAGCTGTGGGTTTGTCATATATGGCCTTTATTATGTTGAGGTATGTTCCCTCTATGCCCACTTTCTGGAGAATTTTTTAATAATATATATAGAATTTTATCAAAAGCTTATTCTGCATCTATTGAGATGATCATATGGTTATTTTTCAGTTTGTTAATGTGGTGTATCACACTGATTGATTTGTGGATACTGAAAAATCATTGCATCCCTAGGATAAATCCACTTGATCATGGTGTATGGTCCTTTTAATGTATTGTTGGAGTGAGTTTGCTAGTATTTTGTTGATGATTTTTGCATCTATGTTCATCAGTGATACTGGCCTGTAATTTTTTTGTGTGTGTGGTATCTGTGTCTGGTTTTGGTATCAGGGTGATGGTGGCCTCATAGAATGAGTTTGGAAGTATTCTTTCCTCTGCAATTTTTTGGAACAGTTTCAGAAGGATAGGTGTTAACTTTTCTCTATTTGTTTGGTAGAATTAACCTGTGAAGCCAACTAATCCTGGACTTTTGTTTGTTGGGAGTTTTTTTTTTTAATTTATTAATTAATTTATTTAGGCTGCGCTGGGTCATAGTCGCGGCACACAGGGTCTTCGCTGAAGCATGGGGGATCTTTAGTTGCGGCATGTGGGACCTTTTAGTTGTGGCATGCAGACTCGGGCTTCTTAGTTGTGGCATGAGGCCTTCTTAGTTGTGGCATGTGGCCTTCTTAGTTGCAGCATGCGGACTCTTAGTTGCGGCATGCAGACTTAGTTGCAGCATGCGAACTTTTAGTTGTGGCATGCATGCGGGATCTAGTTCCCCTACTAGAGATCGAACCCGGGTCCCCTGCATTGGGAGCGTGGAGACTTACCCACTGGACCACGAGGGAAGTCCCTTGTTGGGAGTTTTAAAATTACTGATTAAATTTCAGTACTGGTGATTGGTCTGTTCATATTTTCTGTTTCTTCCTGGTTCAGTCTTGGGAGACTGTACCTATCCAAGAATTTGTCCATCTCTTAGAGGTTGTCCATTTTATTTGCATATAGTTCCTCATAGTAGTCTCTTATGGTCCTTTGTATTTCTGTTGTGTCGGTTGTAACTTCTCATTTTTCATTTCTAATTTTATTGATTTGGGCCCTCTCTCTTTTTTTCTTGATGAGTCTGGCTAAAGGTTTATCAATTTTGTTTATGTTTTCAAAGAACCAGCTTTTAGTTTCATTGATCATTTCTATTGTTTTCTTCATGTCTATTTCATTGATTTCTGCTCTGATCTTTATGATTTCTTTCTTTCTACTAACTTTGGGTTTTGTTTTTCCTTCTTTCTCTAGTTCCTTTAGGTGTAAAGTTAGGTTATTTATGAGATTTTTCTTGTTTCTGAAGGTAAGCTTATATTGCTATAAACATCCCTCTTAGAACTGCTTTTACTGCATCCCATAAGTTTTGGCTCAGCATGTTTTTGTTATCATTTGTTTCTAGGTATTGTTTGATTTCCTCTATTTCTTTAGTGATTCATTTGTTGTTTAGTAGCATACTGTTTAGCCTCCACATGTTGTTTCTTGCAGTTTTTTTTCCTTGTAGTTGATTTCTAGTCTCACAGTGTTTTGGTTGGAAAAGATGCTTAATATGATTTCAGTTTCCTTAAATTTACCGAGGCTTGTTTTGTGGCCTAGCATGTGATCTGTCCTGGAGAATGTTCCAACTTGAAAAGAATGTGTATTCTGCTGCTTTCGGATGGAATGCTCTCTATATATCAATTAAGTTCATTTGGTCTAACGTGTTATTTAAGGCTTGTGTTTCCTTATTGATTTCTGTCTGGACGATTTGTCCATTGATGTAAGTGGGGTGTTAAAGTCCCCTACTATTAGTTTGTTATTGTTGATTTCTCCTTTTGTAGCTGTTAATATTTGCCTTATATATTGAGGTACTTCTAAGTTGGGTGCATATATTTATAATTGTTATATCTTCTTCTTGGATTCATCCCTTGATCATTGTGTAGTGTCCTTCTTCGTCTCTGTTAACAGTCTTTATTTTAATGTCCATTTTGTTTGATATAAGTATTGCTATTCTGGTTTTCTTTTGATTTCTATTTGCATGGAATACCCTTTTCTATACTCTTGCTTTCAGTCTGTATGTGTCTCTGGATCTGAAGTGAGTTACTTGTAGGCAGAATATATATGGGTCTTATTTTCGTATCCATTCAGCCACTCTATGTCTTTTGTTTGGAGCATTTAGTCCATTTACATTTCCGGTAATTATCTATATGTATGTTCTTATTCTCATTTTGTTAATTGTTTTGGATTTGTTTTTGTATGTGTTTTCCCCCCTTTCTTCTTTTGTTCTCTTGTGATTTGATGACTATCTTTGGTGTTATGTCTGGATTCCTTTTTCTTTTTGTGTGTATATCTATTAGAGATTTTTGGTTTGCAATTACCATGAGGTTTTTGTAAGAGTCTCTCTCTCTCTCTCTCTCTCTCTCTCCATATATATATATATATATATATATATATATATGTATATATATGATTGTTTTAAGTTGTTGATCTCTTAATTTCAAATGCATTTTAGATACCCTGCATTTGTACTCTCCTGCCCTCACAATTACTGCTTTTGATGTCATATTTTACATCTAATTGTTCTGTGTATCTCTTAACCGCTTATTGTGGATACAGATGATTTTTACTACTTTTGTCTTTTAACCTCCCTACTAGCTTTGTGTTTGGATGATTTCCTACCTTTACTGTAGGTTTGCCTTTACCATGAGTTTTTCCTTTCATAATTTTCTTGTTGCTAGTTGCAGACTTTCCTTTTTGGCCTAGAGAATTTCCTTTAACATTTGTTGTAAAGCTGGGTTGGTGGTGCTGAATTCTTTTAGCTTTTGCTTGTCTATAAAGCTTTTGCTTTCTCCCTGAAATCTGAACAAGAGCCTTGCTGGGTGGAGTGTTCTTGGTTGTAGGTTTTCCCCTTTCATCACTTTAAATATATCCTGCCACTCCCTTCTGGCCTGCAGAGTTTTCTGCTGAAAAATCAGCTGATAGCCTTATGGGAGTTCCCATGTATGTTATTTGTTGCTTTTCCCTTGCTACTTTTAATATTCTCTCTTTATCTTTAATTTTTGTCATTTTGATTACAGTGTGTCTTGGTGTCTTCCTCTTTGGGTTAATCCTGCATGGGACTCTGCAATTCCTGGACTTGGGTAACTATTTCTTTTCCCACGTTAGGGAAGTTTTCAGCTGTTATCTCTTCAATATTTTCTCAGGCCCTTTGTCTCTCTCTTCCCCTTCCAGGACCACTACAATGTGAATATTAGTGCATTTGATGTTGTCCCAGAGGTCTCTTAAACTGTCCTTATTTCTTTTCATTCTTTTTTTCTGTTCAGCAGCAGTGATTTTCAGTATTCTGTCTTTCAGCTCACTGATCCATTCTTCTGTATCATTTAGTCTACTATTGATCCCTTCTAGTGCATTTTTCATTTCAGTTATTGTATCCTTCATTTCTGTTTGGTTTTTCTTTATATTTTCTAACTCTTTGTTAAAAACTTCTAACTTTTCACTCTGTGCATCCATTCTCCTCCTGAGTTCTTTGATCACCTTTACAATCATTACTCTGAACTTTCTCAGGTAGATAGCCTACTCCACTTCACTTAGTTCTTCTGGGTTTTTATCTTGTTCCTTCATCTGAAACATATTCCTCTGCTGCTTCATTCTGTCATAGGTTGCTATTTACATTTTTGTGTATGTGGTAGGTTAGTTACATTTCTCAACTTTGGAGAAGTAGCCTTTTGTAGGAGACATCCTATGCATCCCAGCAGTGCACTCCCCTCTCATCACCCAAGCTATATGGTCTAGGGGTCCCCCTAAGAGGGCTGTGTGGGTCCTTCTTTTGTGTTGGGCTATGTGGGTGGCCTGGTAGGCTTGGCTGGCTCTTAGTCCAGTTGGTTGCCAGGCCCTGTCTTGTGTGGATGCTGCTGGCTGCTGTTTAGCGGGGCCTGGTCATGAGGCAGCTGGCTGCAGAACTCTATGGTGGGGCCTGGTCATGAGGCAGCTGGCTGCAGAACTCCATGGGGCCCTGCGGCTAGTATTGGCTTACTGCTGAGCGGAGTCAGGGTCCTGAAGACACTGGGGCTATTGCCTACCCACTGGCAGGTGAAGCTAGATCCTGGGGTTAGTGCTGGACTACTGGCAGGCAGAGCTCGTTCCTGGTCTGACTGCAGGGCCCAGGGATCCCAAAGCGTGTTTCGAATCACTGGCTGGTGGGGGGCAGTTCCTGACACAGTTGGGTATAGTGTGTGGAGTGTCCCAAAGATTGCGTTGGCATGCTAGTGGGCAGGGGCAGGGCCCAGCTTGTCTCAGGGTCAGGTCTGGCTTGCTGTTGGCAGGCTTGGTCTGCAGCCTGAAGGACTGTATTTTTCTGCTACTGGCGTGTGCCCCCTGGTGGGTGAGGCTAGTCTAGAGACTAGTATAGGCTTCCTGGTGGGAAGAGCTGGTGCCTGCCCACTGGTGGCTAGAGGTGGGTCTTGGCTCTCTGGTGGGAAGGGCCATGTCTAGCGGTGTGTCTGGGTCAGAAATCTTTAGGCAGACTTTCTGCTAATGGGTGGGGCTATTCCCCACCCAGTTAGTTGTTTGGCCTGAGGCATCATTGGCGCCTACAGGCTGTTGGGTGGGGCCAGGTTTTGGCACTAATGAGCTAAGATGGCAGCCCCCAGCAGCAGTATTTACACATTTGAATATTTCCCAATATCTCTGCCACCAATGTCTATGTCTCCAGGTTGCGCCATAGCTGCCCCGTCTCTCCAGGAGATTCTCCAAGACCAGCAAGTAGGTTTGGCCCAGGCTCCTATCAAATTAACGTTTTTGCTCTGGGTCCCAGTGCACATGAGATTTTGTGTGCACCCTTTAAGCGTGAAGTCTCTTTCCCCCAGTCTTGTGAGGCTCCTGCAATTAAACCCTGCTGGCATCAAAGCCAAATGCTCTGGGGGCTTGTCTTCCTGGTGCCAGACCTCCAGGCTGGGAAGCCTGCCATGGGGTTCAGAACTCTTACTCCTGTGGGAGAACCTCTGCAGTATAACTATTCTCCAGTTTGTGGTTCACCCACCCAGGGGGTATGGGATTTGACTGTATCACGAGTCTGCCCCTCCTGCCCATCTCGTTGTGGTTCCTTCTGTATGTCTTTAGCTGTAGAAGATCTTTTCTGGTAAGTTCCGGTCTTTTTCGTTGATGGTTGTTCTGCAGATAGTTGTGATTTTGGTGTGCTCATGAGAGGAGGTGAGCTCAGGGTCTTTCTACTCCACCATCTTGGCAGCTCTCCTAAATCACACTTTTCACCAACTATTTGCCAGGGTGTGTCACTTAACATACTCATTTAATCCTCACAACAACCCTATGAGGGAAGTAACGTTACAATCCACATTTTAGAGATGACAAAATTGAGACTTAAGGAAGAAAAGTGCTCTGCTGAGACCATATACTAGGATTTAAACTCTGGTCTTCTGATTCCAATCTTAAACAGCAATGTTATGCTGCCTCTACTTATAGCAAAAAAAAAAAAAAAAAAGTTAAAATTTGTCTTTAATCAGGAATTACTGATTCCTTACTGATTAAATTTCTAAATAAGTGAGACAACCTCTGAGAAGTACCTGGTGCGGGACTTGACACATACTGGGAAGAACAAAAGATCATTTCTTATTCATTCAACACATGTTTACTGAACACCTACTGGGTAAGCCAGACAGTGTTCTAGCCAGTGGTGAACAAAGCTAAGTCCTTGCTCTACAAGTTTGTATTTCTTTCCTGATGTGTTTATAGATCATAACTACACAAACAGTAGGTAAATCTGTTGACACTTAGAAAATATTATCTGAACTGCCATTTTAGGCTTAAATACTAATAGGTCACTGTATAAGCTATACTAATAGGTCACTGTGTAAGCTATACCCCTAAAGCCTCAATGAAATTCCTCAATTTCTCCACCAGGGACTGTGTCCTGATCAGCCTGCTGAAATGCACACCTTGGCCTCAAGAGGGACTTGAGGAATGAATGAATCCATTACAGTCATTCCCCAGGCCTAGGAATCATCTTAAAGCTATTCAGCTGTTATGGAGCACATAGGCACGCTTCATATTAACTGTAAAACATGAAAAATAGGGGAAAATTTTAAGTGTGGTCCTAAAGAAAGAACCTTGATACAAAAAGGACTAGGATGGCCTTGAGAATGACCCCCATTACTTTAAAGCAGTTAGCTAATCTTTCCTTCAAGACTTGGGTAATGGATAAACAACAATATCCTATTTATAGCACAGGGAACTCTATTCAATATCCTATGATAAACCATAATGGAAAAAAATATTAGAAAAAAGAATGTATATATACATGTAACTGAACCACTTTGCTGTACAGCAGAAATTAACACAACATTGTAAATTAACTATACTTAAATTAAAAAAAAAGAAAAAGACTTGGCTAAACACATCCTCTGTAAAGCCAGAATGGAACTCCTTCGGTACAATTAGTGAGCCCTTGCTCTGGGTGCCTCCACGGCACTTTGTGATGCCATATAATGTGGTCAGCAACATGTCTGTGCCCTCAGGGAAGTACTCGGTGCTCAAAAAAGTTGGAAGAATGGGCTTTCCTGTTTTAAAATAAGGCTAATCTTCTCTAGCTCTAAGTAGAATGATGCTGTGAAGATAAATAAAATGATGTTAAAAAAAATGAAAGACCAGAAAAATTAAACATATAGGTTTCTTACCTTTAAAGATAGGGATCCAGCTAGAAAAAAGTGGTCTATATCAATAACAGAGGCTAAAAATCCAGCTAAGACGATTTCTCCAATGTCAGTCTTCTTCTTGATTCCAATGACTATTGCCCATGACCACATGCCAATCACGCAATGTACTGAATTATCTGAGAGTGCACGAAGCCAGTCATTTCGTTGAATTATGGAAAACTGAAGAAGTCTGTCAGCTACTAGGCAGAAAATGCCCAGACCAAGGCTGGAAATAAGAGATTCAGTGCTACAAGACTGGAGTAAAGCATGGGTCTTCTCAGTCTCAGATGCCATCACAAATGGTATGTCAGTATATGCTAAAAGCCATCAGGAAACAAACAGCTTATTCTTGTTTACATTCCCAGTCACCCTAAAATAGAAAGCAGAGAAAATGAAGATTATGGGCTGCCATTATAATATATAAACAAAACAATATCGAGAATAATTTTACAAGTATAAAACCAAGTTGTAAAAACTGGTATTTCTTTTTTTCTTTAACTGTTATCAGTAATTTCATTTTATTTTTTCCAGCTTTAGTGAGATATAACTGGTACATAGCACTGTGTAAGTTTATCTTACACAACATGATGATTTGATATACATATGTATTGTGAAATGATTACCACAATAAGGTTAGTTAACACATTCATGACTTTACATGGTTACCTTTGTGTGAGTGTGATGAGAACATTTACGATATACTCTTAGCAACTTTCGTATTAGAAGAAATGGTATTTCTTACATTTATATATAATACGCCATGTGGCCCAAAGAGAACAGATTAGCTTTGTAGGAACAACAGTTTAGATGGTAGCATGTATCAAGGGAAATTTAAGAAAGCCCACTGACTAATCTTCTACTTTGAGGTCATCAAATAGTTCTTTCTTTCAGCAATGTGTACTACACAGTAGTGGGGATCCAATGCGTCTGTGTACCCAGCAACTGCTTTCCATACTTTCTCTGATAAGAGCATCCACTTCCCTTGGGAAAACTGCTCATCAAAATACCCAAACTCTGGAGCTGACCAATTAGAATTACCTGTATCCCTTATTAATAGTAGTGATTAACAAGCAATTACTAATTAGTAATAATTTTATAGTAGTGATTACTCTGCTTATGAAGGTGACCCCAGCTGGGCCAATCAGACTCCCTTCCAGAATTTTCCCTAGTGGAGATGATGGGGAAAGTTCTTTTTCTTCTTACAGACCATGGACTCCACTACATGGGACAGCCTAGGAAAAAAGAATCATAAGGACATCAAGTACTCAGGTCCAATCTCTAAGGTTCTCAGAGCTGCCCTGGTTCCTGCAGCTCACCTTTCACCTTCCATGAGCTACCTCAGGATTTTCCCAATAAGCCCCCTTTTCCTTTCTGTTACCTCTAACCAAAGAACCTTAACTGACATAAAAAGGCAATCATAATTCTGAGTGCTTGCCTGGCATAGAATATTGAAATCACTTATCTAGTTAAAGTTATCAACGTTGTGTGATACCTGAAGTTTTTGTATTGTTTTGTTTTAGTTCTGAGACTTAAAGAATAACTAAATGATTTATTGAGAATGATTCAACCTCCATTCTGTAATAAAAACTATGCATAGCTCATTGTATATATTCTAAAATTTATAGGGAAATGCAAAAGACCTAGAATAGGAAAACACCTTTAAAAAAGAACTAAGTTGAAGGACTTACACCATCTGATTTCAAGTCTATTATAAAGCTACAGTAATGAAGAATGTGGTATCGTTATGAAGATGGACAAATATGTCAATGCAACAGAATAGAGAGTGGGATCACAAATAGATCCACACATAATGGTCAATTGATTATTTGACAAACATGCGAAGGAAAGTCAATGGAGCAAAGATATTCCTTTCAACAAATGGTGCTGGAACAACTGGATAGCCATATGCAAAAATAATGAACCTCAATCCATACCTTCCTCCCTATACAAAAATTAACTCAAAATGGATCACAGACCTAAAAGTAAAACAAAACTGTAAAACTTCTGGAAGAAAACACAGGAGAATATTTTTGTCCTTGGGTTATACAAAGAGTTCTTAGTGTCAGTATCAAAAGCTCCATCTGTTTTAAAAAGTTGATATACTGAATTTCATCAAAGTTAAGAACTTCTGCTCTTTGAAAGACAATGTTAAGAGAATGAAAAGACAAGACACAGACTGGGAGAAAATATTTGCATATCTCATATTTGATAAAGGATTTGTACACAGAGCAAAGAATTCTCAAAGCATGATAACAGAAAAACAGACTGATACAAAGTTGGGTGAAAGATCTGAAAAGGTACTTTACAACGATGATATACAGGTGGTCAAGAAGCACATGAAATATGTTCAATATCATTCATGATTAGGGAAATGGAAACTAAAACCACAATGAGATTCCAAACATAACTATTAGAACTGCTAAAATTTAAGACTGACCATTCCAAATGTTGACAAGATGTGGAGCAACCAGAACTCTCATACACTGCTGGTGGAAATGTAAAATGATACAACTTTCCAGTTTCTGAAAAAGTTGAACATACTCCTACCATATGACTCAGTCATTCTATTCCTAGGTATTTACCTATGAGAAATGAGAGCAAACATCTGCACAAAGACTTGCACATCAAAGACGTGCACATCAATGCTCATAGCAGCTTTCTTAACATTAGCTCCAAGCTGGAAACAACCCAACTGGATAAACAAAATGTGGAAAAAAAGAAATAAAAAGAAACCAAAACGTGAATCATACAAAAACATGAATGAACCTTAAAATAACACTAAACCAGACCAAAAAAAAAAAAAAAAGATTACATAGTCAAAACCCATAGAACTGTATAACACAAAGAATGAACCCTAATGTAAACTATGGACTTTAGTCAATAATAATGTATCAATATTGGTTCATTAATTGTAACAAATGTGCCACACTCATGCAAAAAGTTAATAGGGAGAAATGTGTGCAGAGGTAGAAGGAATATATGGGAACACTCTCTACTCTGCTCCATTTTCCCGTAAACCTAAAACTACTATAAAAAAAAAAAAAGGTCTATTTTTAAAAAGTAAATAATTGAAGCAAGTATGTGAAAATGTTATAATTGTTAAATTTAGGTAATGGATATACTTTAGTTCATTATACTCCTTTTATGTTTGAAATTTTCATTTAGAAATATTGTTTTAAAAGAGTACATAGTATGATTCCATTTATATACAATTCTAGAAAGTACAAACTAATCTAAGTGACAGAAAGCAGATCAGTGGTTGCCTGGAGACCGGAGGGGCAGGAAGGATTCAAAAGGAGCATAAGGGCTTCCCTGGTGGCGCAGTGGTTGAGAGTCCGCCTGCCGATGCAGGGGACACGGGTTCGTGCCCCGATCCGGGAAGATCCCACATGCCGCGGAGCGGCTGGGCCTGTGAGCCATGGCCGCTGAGCCTGCGCGTCCGGAGCCTGCACTCCGTAACTGGAGAGGCCGCGGCGGTGAGAGGCCCACGTACCGCAAAAAAAAAAAAAAAAAAGGAGCATGAGGAAACTGGAGGGACAGATACGTTCATCATCTTGATTGTGGTAACAGTTTCACGGTTCATAGTCTCATACCCACATCAAATCGCACATTTTAAATATGTACAGTTTATTACATGTCAATTATACTCCAATAAAGATGTTAAAAAGTTAGAGAAAACATTTTATTGTCAGTAACAGTAGCAGCCTTTCATGTAAAAGGAGCATCTGAAAACAAGAAAGAGATTATGGGGATAAAAAACCTGATGGCCCAAATAAAAGTCAATAGAAGCAATGCATAGTAAAATGTATGCTTCAAAAAACACAATTAGTGAGTAAAAATACTTTCAAAGAATTTTCCCAAAGCTTGAGGGAGAAAAAAAGGACAAAGAGGTGGGCATTGAAAGAAAAAACAAATTCAAAAAATAAAGAGAGTTTTGAAATAGGAAAGTTGGCGCGGCTGCGGGATCCGATTCTGGAGACCTGCTGTTGGCTGGTATCACATTGTCTTACAAAGTGGTAGAGGACGAACTGGCACTATTCGATAAAAGCATAAATGAATTTTGGAATAAATTCAGAAGCACTGTCAGTGACACCTCCTGTCAGATGGTGGGCCTAAGAGATACCTACAAGGATTCCATTAAAGCATTTGCAGAAAAGCTGGCTGTGAAATTAAAGGAAGAAGAACGAATGGCTGAGATGTTTCTGGAATATCAAAATCAGATCTGCAGGCAGAATAAGCTCACTCAAGAAAAGAAAGAGAATTTGTTGAAGTTGATTGCTGAAGTAAAAGACAAAAAGCAGGAACTGGACGCACTGACTGCAGATATCCAGGACCTTAAGGAAGAATATGCTAGGAAGAGGGAAACTATTTCCACTGCTAACAAAGCTAAAGAAGAGAGGTTGAAAAGGCTACAGAAATCTGTAGACCTGTATACAGGTCGACTTGGACTAGAAATTCGAAAAATTTATGGTGATAAGTTGCAGTTTATATTCACTAATATTGACCCTAAGCATGCTGAGAGCGTATTTATGTTTTCCCTGAGCCTAAATGAAGCAAGGGACTATGAGGTGTCAGATAGCGCTCCTCATTTTGAGTGCCTAGCAGAATTTCAAGAAAATGTAAGGAAGACCAACAATTTTTCGGCTTTTCTTGCCAATGTTCGGAAAGCTTTTACTGCTATTGTTTATAATTAATGTATAAATAGTATATAAAAACCGTTAAAAAAATAAAAATATAGAGAAAATCCTTAAGAGTTTCCACGTCCAAAAAAAACATCATCATCAACAACAATGGTTATCTGCAAAAGAAAGAGAATGTGATTAACATTAACACCAAATATTGTGGGACAAAAATTACAGAGCTCTGGGAGAACAGGACTATGACAATAGGGTTCTAAACAACTAAATTATGGCCCCTACGTGACAACTGCAAATTTTAAGATTTTTACCTTAGAAATTATAACACTTTTATATATGATTTCTGGGGAAAAAATAAGGAGCAGCACTTCTAAATTTCTAGGGGAAAAAGAGAGGAATACAGAAAACTTGCTCAATATAGCAAAACAGAAAAAAAAAATGAAGAAGAAAATTTTACTCCCACCCCCACCCACCAAAAAAATAAAAAAGGAAACAAACACATCAAACACAAATACTATAATATATGTGAATGTATTAAATTTCTCTATAAGGAGACAGATTGGAATAGAAGTAAACATCTCCCACGTTACTGTTCATAAGAAAACATCTCAAACAAAAAGTCTTAGCAATATAGAAAATAAAGAGATGAGAAAATACATACCTAGAAAACACAAACAAAATTAAGCAGCTGTGGTAATACTACCATCAAACACAATTTATGGCAAAAGACTTAGTGGGACTAAAAGGGATAAAATATTCAAGTCATAGTAAAGTTAGATAAGAAGATGCTTACATGTCAAATCGTGCTTACATGAATGAGGTCAAGTAGCAAAAAAAAAAGATATAGATAGTCTGAATAATTTAATTACAAATTTTATTTCATATACAGGTCTAAAACTGTGTATATTACATAGAATACACATTATTTCCAAATGTCTGTGGCTCATTTATAAAATTTAATTACACATTTACTCATCCACAAGAAAAACTTCAACAAAATCTAAAAAGTGGAAATGTTCAGGCCAAATTCTCTGACCACAATGCAATATATAATTCATCACTTTTAAACTGCTTAAAAGAAAAATAGTGACCTAATTAGCTCAAAGAAACTAAGCTTAAATGGTGGTGCAAATAATTCTGTTAGAGCCAAAAGACTTGCTTACTTTTCAAGTGTTTATGCTCTGTAAACATTTCAGGAAAGAAGACAAAAGCTCAGAGAGCAGACTTTGTCTATCTGTTCACCACTATCTTTTAGCACACAGTGGATGCTCAACAAGAGATTATTGAATGAATTAAATAAAAATCATCATACACTGTATCTGTTATCCACCAGGTATTGCCTATTAAATGATTAAATGGCATTTAGTAAAATGTAGCATGTGTTCCTGGAAATCTCCATTTTTAGCAAGTGCGAATACCAGGTAATCCTTATATTCACTAAACATTAAGAACTGCTAGGTTATAAGAAACCAAAATGAATGAAAACCAAGAAACATTACCTTTAAAGTCAAAACAGTACAGCTATTATAATATTGTTCTGGCAGTTTTAATCAATGTAATGAGGCAAGGAAGGGATAGAGGGAGGGAGAGAGAAATGTATCATTACCATATCAGGAAGAAAACAATTACATTAGTTTGTAAGTGAAATGACTGCCTATCCAAGAGAATAAATTGAAAATTGTTAGAATTTAAGTTGCAAAAGGCGGCTAATTCAAGATAAATTATTAATATACCAGCAATAATCATAAGGGGAAAATACAGGAAAATGAACGTTCACAACAGCAATAAAAATTCAAATATCAAGGAATAAACTAAACAGGTAATGCATGTGAAGAAAATGTCAAAACTGTACTTTATCAATCAGCTATTTAGAGCTCTGTGCTATTTAGAGCTTGTGCTATGTTAACGCATCTAAGTTGGAAGGACATTTCCGAGAATCCCCTTCCTTTTATAGTTGTTTGTAGTGCTGGCTACAGGAGACACTGTACATGGGACTTGGAAGGCAGAAGTGAAGCAGCAGCCACATTTTTTAACTCTAAAGGTTGGTGCTGGACGCACCATGGAGCTCGCACGTCTTGCTGCTGATCTGTCAGCTCACCTTGCTGGCATGAGCAAGCAGCTAGGCCTGCAGCTCCTTCAGCCTTCACCGTTATCTTCCTTCAGCTTCTCCAAATCCTGGGCCTGCATGTGCAGCCCCAAGGTCAAGAGTGCCAGCCTCTCCTGCAGGTCACCCACAGCATCAAAACTGGATTTGGTGAGAGGCCAGTGCAGGTTCCATTCTGTTCTTGTTCTCATCCACATCTACCTTCCCCTCCCGACTTGCTGCAGCTTCAGGTTCAAAAACAGACTCAGAGGCAACGGCCTGCAGCGCCTGCCCTCCAAGCCCCACGATTACAGCAGGTCTAAACTTCTTATTCCTTAGCACGCAAAGTAGTTCTGTTCCTTTGATGGAACTTTACTGATACAAGAGCCAGACCATTTTACTGAGGAAGAAGACAACATGGATGGTATTATCCTCCTCAAATTAATCTATAAATTTAATGTAACTCATCAAAATCATAAAAGGGATTTTCTTTTAGCAACTTCACAAAACATTTTCAGATTGGCATTCGAAAGAGTTAATGCCAATAAACTTGCAAAAGCAGAGTAATATGAATACTGAAAGGTAAATGCAAAGTCTGAGACAGGTCAAGTGTGTGTTTGGGGAAGGCGGAAATGTATGTAGAATTCCAAATTGGTAAGGAACAATTATTTCACTCAGATCCTGTGTCAGGTAGGGTTCTTAAGTGCACGGAAGAGAAAGGACTCTAAGTAAAAGCAAAAACCATTAAAAGGATATTGGGAAATCACAGACTTGCCAGGTTTCAAGAACCAGGCTTCAAACTCTGCCTCAAGCACCTCAGTGAAAATGACACCAGACACCTGTGGTGAAGACTTCTCTGCCCCCGAGCCCAGCTTACACTGCCTGACCCCTCACCACATATTATCATTGGCATTGCTGCTAGTACTGCCCTATCTGCTGCTGTCATAAAAGATTCTTGGCATATTTGTTTCTTTGCTCTCAAAACTTGGAGTTGGGGGCTTCCCTGGTGGCGCAGTGGTTGAGAGTCCGCCTGCCGATGCAGGGGACACGGGTTCGTGCCCCGGTCCGCGAAGATCCCACATGCCGCGGAGCGGCTGGGCCCATGAGCCATGGCCGCTGAGCCTGCGCGCCCGGAGCCTGTGCTCCACAATGGGTGAGCCCACAACAATGAGAGGCCCGCGTACTGCAAAAAAAAAAAAATTAAAAAAATACTGATAGACATAACTATATAAAAATGTAGACTTCTGCATTTCAAAATTAAAGACTAATAAATGGAGGAAATTTTGAACATTTATGATGGAGAAAGATTAGAAGCCCTACTTTACTAAGGGCTTTTAAAACTAACAAGAAGAAAAAATACGTATCCCAATAATAACATGGCAATGTCTATGAAAAGGCAATTTGGAAAAGGAATAAATACAAACGGTCAAAGAAAACTATTAAAAGATTTCAACTTTATTGGTAATCAATTGAATTTAAAACAATGAGATTTCAACATAAGATCGACGAAAGATTGCTAATGATTTGTTTGTGGTGGGGAAACGATCACTCAGTATTAGCAGTTGTATAAATTGGTATAACTCTTTTAGCAGACAATTTGACAATATGTATCAAAAATGATTAATAAATGAGCAAACACTTGACTCAGGATTTCCAATTCTAGGAAATTATCCTAAGAAATGAATTAGATAAATACAAAGAGTTACACATGGATGTTCAGCACAGCATTGTTTATAATAAGGAAAAATTAGAAACTGTGTGTCCAAAATACAGGGCTAGTGAAATAAATTCCATACAATTATGCAGTCATTAAAAAAATACTTATTCCCATATTTGTTGACATAGGAAATGCTCAATAAATACTAAAATTTAAAAGGTAGCCTAAAAATAATATGTAAAATATTACATTTTTGTTAAAAATATGTACATATGCATAAAAAATCTGGAAGGCTGTTCAATTGGCTTATCTCTCACTAGTGGGCTTACATGTGATCATTACTTTTCCCTTTTCTTTGATTTCATAAAAATTTTTAATGTTATTACTATCATGAAAACAAAACCAATAAAGCTCCTTTGAAAAGTTAGAAGTAATTAATAACTCAGACCATGATGCTAAGCTCAGTTTCTTAAAGTATAATTTTTTAAAATGTAGAAACATATTTATAACATTATAAATATTAATAAAAGATTAGAATATTAAACATTAATAAAATTGTATGCAAATCTCACGTCAAATTTATAGTATAATATAAAAATAATGTATTTACATTTATGTATTAGTTGGTACATGAAAAGCCTGTATGAAAGATTTCTGTATCTCCAGATGAAATAAACTTATGCAGGTTCCTTTAAGTTTTTTTATTAGTGTGAAGAATACTTGCTTTGCAGAGAACAACTATTTTGTTAATGACAATGGAATCTAAAACCATCCTCAAATTCTTAGTCATTTGGAAAAATGAAAATTGTTCTCTAAAGCACTAAGATTGAGTTATAGTCTACAGATTCTTCCAGGATTAGGAAATAATGATTTCAAGATACTTTCAACCAAGAGATATGACCAAAATGCAAAAGAAACCAAGGTCATGAATCCTTTCCATATACCTTAGGATTTATAGTTCCACACATCATGAATCAGGTCTCTGCTTTGCAAAGTAAACATCTGACACCTGAATGGATAAAGAAGTCAATGTGTTTAAAGGCTCAGTGCATATAATTTTAAAGTTTATAAAATATTCCTTTGAACCAAAGATAATATCATTATCCCCTTAGCTGGATGGGAACTGGGACACAGAAAGCTTGAATTAATGACCAAGCCAGAGAGGTATAGCCGCAGAGCAATATCCCCCTCCTTCGGTAAGCCGTGGCCTGTAAATTAGCCCTAAGAAGAAAGAAGGCCAGTCAGATGGATGAGTTGTGAGGAGAACGTATGCTGGGCACAGTATACACAGAGGCCTAACAGAAAAGCTCTTCTGCCGCTCAAACTATGCTTCTGTGTGCATTTAATTGCAAATTTATTGTCAAGTCTCATCCTAGAAAGCAGACAAAAGGTCATTATACACCTAATTGCAAATTGCATGATGTCTCTATAAAGCCATTTCATTACATCCATCTTCTTTTACTCACTAAACAATTTTTGTCATCACTAAATATATTTAAATGTACTCACCTAATGTTTTACTCGATGAGTTCAGATACAAGAAAGGATCGAGTAGCTAATGAAGTGTCATGAGCAAAGTGAAACATGAAAAGATCACTTAAAGTATTTAAATGATGATCCAAATTTAAAGCGACGTGAAAAAGAAAAACTTACTGTTTTCCAAATGTCTCTATACTGTAGTAGTTTATGAATAGGAACAGATACACATAATGGGGCAGCACAAAATGCATTTTAAATGGAAAGTTTAAACAGCTTGCTTGATGAGAGAGGAACAAAAAGCTCACCTGGGCAAACTCAGAAGCAGATCCTTTCAGCCCTAGTCAAGCCTACAGATGTCTGCAGCACTGCCAACATCTGGACTACAACTTCATGAGACTCTGAGCAGAACCATCTAGCTAAGCCTCTTCCAAAAGTTCTGGCCCAAAGGTACAGTGAGATAATAACTGCTTACTGTTTTAAGCCTCTAAGTTTTGGGGTACAGTAATTTGTTATGCAGCACGGATAGCTAAAACAGTAGTTTCTCTTTTCAAGAAAGGTATAATTATGGTCCCAGAAACACAGTTTCGACATCTATTCCACTCCAACTACTGGTGCAGATATTTAGAGTAGATTCTGAGTATGAGAAAGTAATTTAATAGTTGTACTTCCTCTTATTTATTGTCTCTGACTAGAACACCTAAGTATCCCATTTTTCTTCTGCTTCCTTTTTCCACTTCCTGCTCCTCCCGCATAAATAGAATGGACTCCAGAACCTCTTAAGCTGTAAAATACCTTTATTTTACATATTCACTTTTGTTGGGTAAGTTCATTAAGAGCAGTAATTGTAAGTTTCTTAAACTTGTCATGCATGAAGTTAATGTGCTCAAGGTGTTTAATATTTCATTATACTAATACAGGGGGTAAGCAGGTTAGCAATCCTCAGCCTGTCAACTGAAGATATTATTTGGAATGATTTCTGCCATAACAGCCAGTTACCCAGATCATAAATGTCTATGACTTGCGGGAGCCATTTTCGGCAATGGCCAAACTCTGCCACGCACCATTCCTATAAGAGTACTATGCCATCAACTATGGGGTCTTCAAAGTATACTTAGCAGTAATCCTCCCTTTCCTTAACTCGACAAACACACACTTAGCCAGTTACTTTACACACTGTTGTGCATTGTTTGTTAATAATCTCTGACGTTATTCCTACCAAAAAAATAAGAGGTAGCAAATTCCCAACAGAAATGTCCTTTTCTGCTTCACCCCTTCTCCCCCACCCCAAACCCCATCACAAATATTTACAAAAACCTGAGGAAAAAGCACCGTCTAGAATCCGAAAACTGCCTTTATTATGCTTTACAAATAAGTCCTCTTCAATGAACTGTAGTTGCTGTGAAACTTAATATATATTTACTTTCTTTAATGCTATAGTACTCAAAGCAGATGCCAAATCTAATTCAGCTAATTTGCAAAGAAAGGAAACACAAATCTTGCTCACTTTCACGGATACTCTTCGTAACCTGCATGTAAAATGTTTCTTTCCTATGACCATTATAAATACATACGATTCTGAATTTCAACAAGTCTTAGCAAATTCCCAAAGTCATTCTTTCCTAAGGTTGGCATGATTCAATAATTTTTAAAACGTCGATTAAGAAAATAGGTGGAAAGCCCTGGCGTCTGCAGGGAAGGGAACAAGTTACAATCTCCACAATCACCCCTCCCGGGAGCCTGGGCGCCTTAAGGGCCCTCGTGGCTGGTAAGGTGGCAATGGGCAACTCTGGCAAGATCGCCGGCAACCCGCCCAGAGCCAGGGAAACGCCAGGGGCGCGAAGCCTAGGCGAGGGCTTGACGCCCATGGGATCTATAAGGCGCGACGAAGCAGGAGGGCCGTGCAGGGATCGCGCAGATCCCGGAGACACCGGCCAGTGTCTGTCGAGCACACCCCGCCTGCTCTCGGGTCCCACGCGACTGCCGCCCCTCCACGCCTTCCCCATCGGGAACCTGGTTCTTCTAGACTTCAGGTTCAGGTGGTCCCCGCCTCCGGCCTGCCACCTCAGGACGCAGTTTCGCGGCGTCCATACAGTCACCCCCCGACCCGGTCCCTCGCTGAGAATCAGCCGCACCCACCATCTGCTCCCCCAGCTGAAACAAGCCAGCCGCGCGAACGGCGGCTCCGCCCCTCCACACCCGCTTCCGTCGGTACCATAGAGACGCCGGCCGCGGGCCTGAGCGGCTCTAGCCCGCGACGCAGGCCGAGAGGACGCCGGGATACTGGTTCCACTCTACGCGGTCAGGAACGCGGCTTGAGGGCTCTTAAGACGAGGGGTTGGGTACCTCGAGTTCCCCTACCGTCGTGCTCTCCAAAAGGACACATTTGGGACGACGGGTGGGAAGTGAAAAGTGCCTTGTTGGTTCCCCTCTCTCGACCCTGAGGATTCATTCTCGGCTTAGCCGGCGCCGTCCACAGCGCACCCACGCGGCGGCGGGAAGCCGGGGACGCGAATTAACCTCACCGAATATGGGACGCGCGGGCTTCTGCCCAGAGGTGCCGCCGGCTGTCCCGGAGATGTAGAGATGTTTCCGACTTCCTGCATGGGATCCTTTAGGGTGGGCGTAGGAGAGAGTTTTTCACTCCGCAAGACCGGGCGACTTTGCGGACCTTACGGTCCTCTGTGGCGCTCCACCGCCCCCTTGGGGAGCTCTTGATAATTACTCTTTGGCGCTGTGCGGTATACGTTGGGGGCAGCTTTTTCTTGTGGACAGCAGTGAGAAGGCTAGAACGCTTAATCATGACTACTGAATGCCCAAGAGTCGGAAAAAGAGACAACATAAAGGGTGGCTTGACTCTGATTAACTGGACGGACAAGGTGCAGCTTGTTTAGTGGGTCTGTGGCCAGTTCCCATCCCGACTCCCTGCCTCGGAGTGGTGGCTGCTCTGTGAGCACCAAGGAGACACGGAGCTTGACATGTGGCTCTAGTAAGCACTGGGCGAAAAGCGGGGGCTCAAAGAGGAAAATTTCTTTCTCCTTCCTACCTGGTTTCTCAAAACAAGTGTTGGATGTAATGCAGGGGCGGCAATGGGATTATATTAAGTACATAGTTGAAGGAGACCATAGAGAGTCCGAATCTTCTATCTCGAGCAAACTTCTAGGTCTTTCACGGAACCTTAAAGTGTGGCTGAGTTTCTGTTACAGAACTTTTCATTGCTTGTCACACTCTTGGTTCTTAGCCAACGGGAAAGACTCAACTGAGGGAGGAAATTATACATGTTTTACCTGCACAGCTTAAAAGCTTATTAAAAATATTACTGAACACATTAACCACAATATTGGGTGCTTTTAGTCATGTTAAGAACAAATATTTTCTGTCTGAATGCAGTAACAGTTTGGCATTACCCTTATGGCAGCATGGGTGCATTTCTTATAGTCTAGGCTTTCTAGAGTTATTTAGGGACAACATAGGTGGTTTCCTGCAACCAAAACAGAACTTAGTTATTTTCTCTGTGGGCAGTCTGCTGCCCAAAGGGACTGTTCATTACACAATACATACTGAGCGCTCTCAATATGCCAGGCACTATGCTTGGTAATAAGACTATAAAATAACTTTATGGAGCTCAAGTTCTAGTGGAGGATACAGACCACAAAGAAGTAAGTTGAATGACTGAAATATGTGTTCTAAAGGAAGTAAACATGGTGATGTAATAGTAACTGGGGGAGGCCCCTCTGAGGCAGGGATATTTGTGCTGAGACCTGAAGGTGGCAGGGAGCCCACTGTGAGCTAAAGAGAGCATTGTGCCCATTCAAATTGCTTACATTACCTCTCCTAACCTACTACACTCTGCTTGCTTTGCTCTCTATTTTTCTCGTTGTTTCCTCTGTTGCTTCTTCTCTTTTATGTGAAGAGACTGGTCTTTTCAAGAAATCATAAGTTAATTTGAACATTTCTGATTATGTCTGCTATAATCTTGAAGTCTTTCTAGATGTATGGTTTTGTTCTTTCCCAAGAGACAGGTGTAATACATAGCACTTTTGGTGAGCTCATTCCTCTTTTGGTTTCATACACTTTGTAGCATAAATCTTTGGAGATGTTCAAAACAAATGAAAATATCTGGTACATGAGATAGTCCAGATAAAATTTTGTCTTAGCTAAAGTGCTCGATTCTTAGCTTGAAGCAATATTGCCCACATTAAGGTTTTTCGTTTTGTTTTTTTAAGATCTAATTCTCTTTTCATGGTTCTACTGAAAAATACTTGGAGTAGAGAGACTAAATAGCAAATGATCAATGTACACAATTCTGCATAAGTAAAATGAAAGAAACTTGATTAATAGTGAATGCTCCACAAGACAAAACAGCAACAACTACAGTTTTATAAAATTTTTTCTCAAATCTGAGATAAGAAATTGTTCAAATTTTTAAAATAGTTCTTTATTAATAAAATATATATTTTAAAATTTACAAGTTAGGTAAAATACCTCCAAAGTTAAATGTCATTTCTCATAAAATCATTGTACAGAAGTCATATATATAATTTCTTGGCTTTCTAGTAATTTTCTACCAGTCACTTGAAATAACATCCTCAAGGTTTAATAATATATTGTAATAATTCCATATTTCACCTTTTAGAGTTTGATAGAAGACAGTCAATATCCTGAAGGATTTCAGAGGTTTTTTTCAATGCCACTGATACACTCTTTTCATTAACTTCTTTTAGCAAGTCTTCTGAAGATTTTGGTTTACAATGATCCAAAGACTGTTCATTTTTCTTGTTAGAAATCTGGCTTAGGACACCACTGTTCTCCAATAATACTAAGTTGCTTAGTTAAGGAGCTTTTCCCCCATATTTTTCATTATAATTGTTTTTAATTCAGAAAGCCTAGCCTTCATATTAAAATATTATTTCTCCATTGGGAGGAAGATCTCTTGGATTCACAGTAGAGTTGGGACTTCAGAATTTATCAAGTCTATCCCTTATAGATGAAGAAACTAGTTAAGACTATAAGAGGGGGAAAGGAAAAGAGAGTATGTATGTCTGTATTTGGATGGAAGTTTGGTGACAGGGAGGAAATAAAAGAATTAAAACCTCAGTAACATTTCTTTAAATGAAGAAGTGATATGGGAATAAAAGGGAACCAAAGTAGGGGTGAGAGGAATACAAACAATCTGTGTAAGGTATTTTTAACTTAAAACATCTAGAGTGAAAAGAATCTGTCCTCTGTTGCAGAGCTACTTTATTATTTGAATAGGATTATGGAAAAATAACAGGATAAAAGAAATTTAGATGATTGGGATAGGAATGTACAGAACAAAAGGATTAATAAGAAAAAGAAGTAAGAGTCCAGTCCAAGCTGGTGAGGTAGGAGGTTCCTGAACTCACCTCCTCCCACAAATGTGACACTGAATCTACAGCTACACATGGAGAAATTCTCGCTGTCAGAAATCCAGGAACTACCCGAGTGACTCCTATACACTGAGTGAATAAGAATATATACACAATTAAATGGGTAAGAAAGGTTGAGACACACTTTCACTATAAACCCCACCCTTAGCACAATAGGGGGGAACTCACAATTCCCAGCTTCTCCCGGAAGAGTAAACAGTTTGCCCCAAGATCTAATGCTCCAACTTTTAAGACTCCTAAGTGTAGGACAGGCCCCTAAAACTCCTAGTTCTGAGCAGACAGAAACACCCATCTCCCAGTCTTTCCCTCAAAGAGGGCTATTTGCATACTTTAGAAGCTGCTGCCTGAGGTATGCCTATTTGCATGTTTTAAAAGCTTCTAATTTAGCACGTGCCTAGGGGCTGAATGTGATCCTCCCTGGAGACTCAGGAGGCTGGCAGATGATATCTCCACATTCTTTCTCTGGCCTACTCAAGGTTGCTGCTATCTCCCTGGAAGGAGCTTATACACAAAAGAAAATGTCAGTGAAACAAAGAGCTGGGTTTTTTTTTTGCAAAGACAAAATAGACAAATAGTCTAGCTAAAGCTAGACTTAACAAGAAAAAAGAAAACTCAAACAAATAAAATTAGAAATGAAAGAAGAGAAATCACAACCAATACCACATAATACAAAGGATCATGAGAGACTACTATGAACAATTATAGGCCAAGATATTGGACAACCTAAAAGAAATGGATAGATTCCTAGAAACATACTGAATCCAGGCTGATTACTAGTAAGGAAATTGAATCAGTAATCAAATACCTCCCAACACAAATGGTTTCACTGGTGAATTCTACTAAATATTTAAACAAGAATTAATACCAATCCTTCTCAAACTCTTCCAAAAAATGGAAGAGGAGAGAATATACCTCAAAACTAATTTTACGAGGCCACGGTTACCCTGACAACCAGAACCAGATAAAGACACTACAAGAAAAGAAAATTACAGGCCAGTATCTCTGATGAACATAGATGCAAAAGTCCTCAACAAAACATTAGCAAACCAAATTCAACAATATATTAAAATGGTCATACACCATGATCAAGTGGGATTTATTCTAGGGATACAAGGATGGTTAAACATATGAAAATTAATGTGGTATACCACATTAACAAAATGAAGGATAGAAATCATATGTCAATAGATGCAGAAAAACACTCAACAAACTGGGTATAGAGGGAACATACCTGAACATAATAAAGGCTATATATGATTAGCCTACAACTAATATCATATTCAACAGTGAAAAGCTGAAAGCTTTTCTTCTAAAATAAGAAATAAGACAGTAATGCTCACTCTCAACCCCTTTTATTCAATATAGTACTGGAAGTCCCAGCCAGAGCAATTAGACAAAAAAAAAAAAAAAAAAAAAAGAAGAAGAAGAAATAAAAGGCATACAAATCAGAAGGGAAGAAGTAAAGCTGTCTCTATTTGCAGATGATATGATATTATATATAGACTCTGCTAAAGTCTCCACCAAAAACCTGGTAGAACTAATAAATTTAGTAAAGTTGCAGGATACAAAATCAATATAAAAAAATAAGCTGCATTTCTATACATTAATAATGAATTACCTGGGCTTCCCTGGTGGCGCAGTGGTTAAGAATCTGCCTGCCAATGCAGGGTACATGGGTTTGAGCCCTGGTTCGGGAAGATCTCACATGCCGTGGAGCAACTAAGCCCGTGTACCACAACTACTGAGCCTGAGCTCTAGAGCCCATGAACCACAACTACTGAGTGCACGTGCCACAACTACTGAAGCCTGCGTGCCTAGAGCCCATGTTCTGCAACAAGAGAAGCCACTGCAGTGAGAAGCCCGCACACCACAACAAAGAGCAGCCCCCGCTTGACGCAACTAGAGAAAGCCTGCGCACAGCAATGAAGACCCAATACAGCCAAAAATAAATAAATAAATAAATAAAATTTCTAAAAATAAATAATGAATTATCAGAAAAAGAAAGTAGGAAAACAATTCCATTTACAATTACATCAAAAAGAATAAAATACCTAGGAATAAATTTAAGCAAAAAGGTGAAAGATCTGTACATTGAAAACTATAAAACATTAGATGAAACAGAATAAGACACAAATAAATGGAAAGATATTCTGTACTCATGAATTGGAAGAATTAATATTGTTAAAATGTCCATACTACGCAAAGCAATCTACAGATTCAATACAATATTCAATGTATTGAACAATACAAAATTCTAATGGCATTTTTCACAGAAATAGAACAAACAGTACTGAAATTTGTATGGAACCAAAAAATAACTCAAATAGCCAAAGCAAACTTGAGAAAGAAGAACAACGCTGGAAGTTTTCTGATTTCAAACTATGGTAATCAAAACAGTATGACATTGGCAAAAACCAGAAATATAGATCAATGGAACAGAATAAAAAGTCCAGAAATAAAGTCACGTATGTCTGTAATGGTCAATTAATTTACAACAAACAGTCAAAAATATACAATGGAGAAAGGATAGACTCTTTAATAAACGATGTTGGGAAAACTGGACCTCCACCTTACACCATACACAAAAATCAACTCAAAATGGATTAAAGACTTGAATGTAAGACCTGAGACCATAAAACCCCTAGAAGAAAACATAGGGTGTAATAAAGTCCTTGACATCAGTCTTGGCAATGACTTTTTGACACCAAAAGCAAAGAAAACAAAAGCAAAAATAAACAAGCAGTACTTGTCAAACTAAAAAGCTTTTGCACAGCAAAGGACACCTTCAACAAAATGAAAAGGCAACCTATGGAATGGAAGAAAATATTGCAAATTATATTTCTGATAAGAGGTTAATATCCAAGATATTCAAACAACTCATACAACTCAATAGCAAAAAAAAAAAAAAAAAAAAAAAAAAACAATTAAAAAATGAGCAGAGGAACTGAATAGGTACTTTTCCAAAGACATACAGATGGCCAACAGGTACATGAAAAGGTGCTCAACATCACTAATCATCATGGGAAATGCAAATCAAAACCAATGAGCTATCACCTCACACCTGTTAGAATGGCTATCATCAAAAAGATAAGACATAACAAGTGTTGGTAAGGATATGGAGAAAAGAGAACCCTTGTGTACCTTGGTAGAAATATAAATTAGTACAGCCACTGTGGAAAACAGTATGGAAGTTTCCTCAAAAATTTACAAATAGAACTACCATATGATCCAGCAATCTTACTTCTGGGTATATATCCAAAAGAAATGAAAACAGTCGGGGCTTCCCTGGTGAAGCAGTGGTTGCGAGTCCACCTGCCGATGCAGGGGACACGGGTTCATGCCCCGGTCCGGGAAGATCCCACATGCTGCGGAGCAGCTGGGCCCATGAGCCATGGCCGCTAAGCCTGCGCATCTGGAGCCTGTGCTCCGCAACGGGAGAGGCCACAACAGTGAGAGGCCCACGTACCACAAAAAAACCAAAAACAAAAACAAAAAAAAAGAAATGAAAACAGTCTATTGAAGAGATAGCTGTACTCTTTTGTTTGCTGCAGCATTTTTCACAATAGCCAAGATATGGAGACAACCTAAGTGTCCACTGTTGGATGAATGGATAAAGAAGATGTGGTACATATATATACACACAATGGAATACTACTCAGCCATGAGAAAGAAGGAAATTCTGACATTTGCAACAACACGGATGGACCTTGACAGCATTTTGCTAAGTGAACTAAGCTAGACAGAGAAAGACAAATACATGGTGTCACTCATATGTGGAATTTTTTAAAAAGTCAAACTCATGGAAACAGAATGTAGACTGGTAGTTGCCAGGGGCTGGGGGTGGGGAAAGAGGGAGAGGTTGGTAAAAGCATATGAACTTTCAGCTATAAGATGAATAAGGTCTGAGGATCTAATGTATAACATGGTGACTGTAGCTGATAACACTGTGTTGTATGACTGAGGTTTGTTGGGAGGGTGGAAATCAGATGTTCTCACCACCATCTACCCCGGGAGGGTTGGTGAGGTAGAGGAGAGGAGGAAGATAGATATGTGAAGTGATATATGTGTTAATTAACAAGATAGGGTGATCCTTTTACAATGTGTATGTGTGTCAGGTCACTATGATATACTATTTAAGTATCTTATAATTTTTTCAATTATACCTCAATAAAGCTGAAATTTTTTTACAAATAATAGTATATAAAAATCCTACAAATTTAAAAAAAGAAAGAAGTCAGAGATAGTTCTCAGTTATAATTTAGAATATAATTATATAAGTGTGAAAGTCTCCATAGGACATCTTAACCCCAGTTCACTGTCCTTTGCTGAGTTAAACCCAATGAAAAGTACAAATGCTAACATGATGTACCTCCTATAGACAAGATACATCTTAAATTACAATCTTAAATATTATTCAATAAAGCTCTGTAATATATAAGTACGGATTAATATAAAGTAGAGTCATGAATTAAGCCTACAATGGAAAGAGAGAAATTATGCAGGACAATACATTCTGTTTAAAGGATACAGTTAAACTTCTGTATCTTTTCAAGTTCAGAAGCCACAGACCTGTGCAAAAAAAACTTCATGCTAGTTGTCTGATTCTTTTATATCCACAATATTTCAAATGAGCATACTTAATTTTTTTTCATAAAGGTTAGAATTTTTGACATAAGAACCTAGAGGTTAAGAATTCTCTTTATATTGGCTTTATTTAGCAACAAATCACCTTGATTCAACTGATGCTTACTCAGTGCCTTTCATGAGTAAGGCAAGTGAATAAAAGTCCTCCACCTCCAGGACTTTTGAATTAAGTATTGAGGTTTGAAGGTAATGAGCCTTCCTGCTACAACTCAGTACTGACATGGCATATCTTCTACTTTCCTCCTCAAGGTTTACTAAAACTTTAAAAACCTACTAAAATCTCATCACTTCTATGAAAGAAATACTCTCTCCTTTGAATTCCTACAGCAGTATGTTAATTAATCATAAACTTCTTTGTAATGCTTTCTCTTGAACTATTTAATTTTCTGATCTTCATACCTAGATAGTTTCTTTGGAGGAGAAGGGATCTTACACATATAGTTAAGACCTCATTTTTATGGAACTCTTAGGGAATGGACGGTCTCCAGGGCCAACTTTTTATACGACTGAATTAGGTGTCAAAACATAATGACTACTTTCTATTAAATTTCTTCTGGAATAGACTACCATTTCATTGTTTTCTTAAGCACAGTATACTAAACATTCTCTTCTTGACTTGAAGGGTTAATATATGAACATCAGCCCTTACCATGTTCCACAGAAACAGATATTGGGGCAACTGGTGTGGGATAGAAGGCTAAATGTACACAAATCCAGCAGAACCTCTTACGTGTGTGTTCTTTGTGTTTTCCCTCATCACTAGATGAAATATGAGCAGTGGCACACAACTAGAAAATAGTGTAACTGGACTAGCTTTGCAAAATTAATGAGGACATTCATGCTAAAACATCTCTTTATTCAAGTCACTAGAAAAGTCTTTTCACAGCTCACAATAGGGTATACGACTTGTCTGCTTTACTGGCAGACAATGGACCATACACAATGGACCACATGCACCTCATCAGCCTGCACTCTTTCCTTGTACTACAGCCTATGAACGGAGAATAAAAGAGACCTTTCATCATTTTAAGCATCCGTAGTAAAAACCTGGATGTGACTTACTCCAAAACCCGCCGACTCTTCATCATTGCAAAACACACTCCCCCTGCCTTTTTTAAACATGAGACACATTTTCTGGGTACACCCAGAACCGTACAAACTACCTTTAATGCTGTCACTCATATGATAAACCAACGTCTTATAAAATATCTCCTGTACTATTTTTTGACAAGCATTCCTATTAAAAAGTTGAACGAGTAAGCTAATAATATAGGGTGAGTTGGAAATAAAATATTGAAATACAATTTAGGTAGCTGTATATTATGTTTACAGCTGAAATACAATTTAGGTAACTGTTTATTATGCGATCTCTTCTCTCCCTTCAACCTATCCACTTTGACAAGAAAACAAGAATCATCTGATTCTGTGGAGATGTCTTAGGCTTTGGGAGGGGAATGGAGCTGTTCAAGTGCTGTATCTCCCCTCCCCACTCCTCAATTCCTGTCTCCCCTCTGCTCCGCGTTGCTTCCACCCATAGCTGCTTTCACCAATCTGTACTTCTCTTACCCCCTCACTTCTCAGTTTGTCTTGACAGTTATCCTCTTCTAAGCTTTCAAATAAAAAGCCTAGCATTTTACAAACTTTGCCAGCTGAGCAATGATGAAGTAACCAATTTTATAGCCATGTACAATTTCCCTTTCTTCCCAACTATGTTTTTTGCTAGCTATTAAGGCAACTTTTCTGCTCCTAAACTGTAGCTGAAGAGCGGGACCTGGAAAGCTGAATCCTTAAGATATCTGGATATTCAAATAACATCTACTGATTTGATTGTACCTCTTTCTCTAAGTAACTTAGGAAAAGGTGATAAGAATCAAGCTTATTGTATATATATTTTTTCACCATGCACCATGCACTAAGACACCTTACAGCTTACTTTATTCTTTTTATTTATTTATTTGGCTGTGCCAGGTCTTAGTTGCGGCACGCAGGATCTTTAGCTGCAGCATGTGGGCTCTTAGTTACGGCATGTGGGATCTAGTTCCCTGACCAGGGATCCAATCTGGGCCCCCTGCATTGAGAGTTCGGAGTCTTAACAGCTGGACCACCAGGTAAGTCCTCTTACAACTTACTTTAATTTAAAGCTTCCTAAATTGTTCCTGATATCCTTCTTTTCCAATATAATCAGATTATACTCTTGCAGTGACACTAACCTTCCTAAGGCTCTTTCTTCCTGTCATTTTTCCATATAGGAACTTGTAATTCTATGAAGTCTGAACTCCTCTATTGATTACAAGGTCTATTCCTATCCATCAGAGTCACACTACACCCAAGCAGGTAAGTGTCTGCTCCATAAAAACTAACTTCTTACTATCTCCACAAGCCAAAATACCCTTTTTTACCTCTGCCCTTGCTTCCTCCCTAAAATGTCTTAATTTCCCTAAATATTCCTTCGGAGCCCAGTTCTAGTCCCCTACACACTGAAAGGCACACAGGAGGGACTGAAATCTTGCTTTATTTGTTGATTTATCAATTAATTTGGGGGAGGCAATTAATATAATAGAAATTATTTAAAAATCAACTTTTCCTGAAAGCTTGTTATGTTAGTCAACATTTTATTTCCTTTAATATTACTAAGATAAAAAAAATATATATCCTCTAAATTTTTCCATAAAGTTTTCAGGATGAATTTATTACACTAAAAGAGTCACCCATTTTGATATGAAGTTTTCAAATCTTCAGATGAAATATACTATGATGAAAGGTAATAAGTGAGATATCCAATTAAAGATATTTTCAAGATTTAAGCTATCAAAACATCATAGGAGTTAAATATATTTAACTAAGTTTTTTTGGGAAAAAGAGTCAGTTTACCTTTTAACATTTTAATTTTTGAGGATTACTTGGCTCTTCTACACAGATTAAGTTTAAAATAAATACAAATACCAGTTTTCTTCCGGAACAGAAGATGAAGGATGTGTAGGCATTTCTTTCTGACTAGTCTGGGTCAGTCTTCTGCACCATGATATTACTGTTGTCACATATCTAGATTGAATACATTAAGACAGATATTTGAAAAACGAACTTGTAGAATATTTATAAAAGCATTTAAAAATTGGAAAAATCATTAAGATGGTTTGGGAAAAAAGAATAAAGAAAAAATTCTAAAGTAGGGCAATTTTTAAATCGTTTTCATTGGAAAAAGAAAAAGCAAGTTTTTCTCATTCATCAGGAATAAGATGATTTACTCACATATATGATTAATAAAGATGAGATTTAAGAATCAGAACACAGGTTAACACTTGGATTTCATTCAAAGTTCTAATACCTAAATTCTCCTTTTAGTTTTTCAAAGTAAAATGAATTTCATTAAATTTTATCATGAAAATGTCTTTACACACAAGACTAAGTGAGCATTTGCTTTCTAAAATTTAAACCAGAACACACCTGTTAATGCACACACACACACATCCAGAATTACATATAACTCATCAAACACACAAAACAAGTATCAAGTTCAATAAAACGAATGATTTGGAGTGACTGGCTGAAATAAATAGTTAATGTTTGCTAAACAGACACTATCTTTTGAGGCAAATTATTCAAACTAGCAATGAATGTTGGAGCATTTAAACCAAAATGCAATAACTCCCAACAGAAAAATAAATTCAAGAGGTAAAAAAAGCAATTGTTTTGTGAACATCCTCAAGCAAAATCACTAACATGTCAAGAACATCACAAAGAGAATGATGATTATAACAAATTACATAAGCCAAAAGAGAAAAAGTATATTCATAAAAAGCTGATCTCAAGAATCTTCTCCATTTTAAGAATAATCGTTAGATAGTTTGTTTTATTTCACTTTACAGAAATAATACATAAGTTTAGTTATTTGTGGCTGTAAGCCTTAGTTTAAATTGGTTAGGGGATTAATTAGTTAACTGGTTAACACAGCTGACCACAGTCCAACCTCCACAGCAAGCCAGTTATATCTATAACACATTTCTTTTGAAAAATCACTAGAATACAAATGGAAATGATTAAAGCTGACCTGATCTATTTAGTTATGCTAGAGACCAATATAACTGTAAACCCTGAAACCTGCTGAGGAATTCCCTGGAGGTCCAGTGGTTAAGACTCTGCGCTTCCACTACAGGGGGCGTGAGTTTGATCACCAGTCGGGGAACTAAGATCCCACAAGCCACACGGTATGGCCAAAACAACAAAAACAAAAACAATGCAGCTACTGAAACCTGCTGAAATGACTTTATGCATTTTCCACATGGAAAAACTAAAAATATATACAACATTTAAATAATGTTTTTATGCTTCCTCTCTAAAAGGAAGTTGTTTACTAACATGAAATTATTTTTTTAATTGCTTTCCAGTACCTTTCATATGGTCCAGGGTGTTGAATCTGAATTAACTGATTTTGTCCATCAGGAAAAGTTAACTTACACCAACATAAATTGAGACCTCGATTTACCTTAAGAAGCAAGGAGGAAAGGAAAGTTTTAGTATTCTAGAACTGAAAAACAAAACCTTCTTTTTAATTAATTTTCAGTTAAAAAAAAAAAAAGAAGTAGACGAATCATTAACACTTTATTTTGACTAACTTAAAAGTTTTGTTTTACATGGGATATGGGTATTATTTAACCACCACCCTTATATAGATAATTATCAAAAGAACAAAAATACTAGTCCCTCTCTCTATAATGAGTTACATTTATAAAAATGACGATTTGTCACATCTTTCTGATTTCTGCTAGGAAATCCAATGAGATCAGTAAAGCCTCTTGACAGATTTTATACTTCAAAAAATAGAGATACTGTGGTACTTCATTTTCTATTTCCACAGATTAAAAATAAATAAATAAAAAATAGATTTCAGTCTGAAGTATAATTACCTGTCTCTTTTCAATAAGAGAGCTGAAATTCCAATTCAGGGTTAGAGTAATGCCATCTAAAAAGACAGCATGTACTTTGTCATCAGAGTATGCAAGAAATCTTCCCACGTTGGGTATGAACGATTCTCTCAAAAGCAAAGGCAGTATATTGCTATCATTTATCCCAGGTACCTAAAACCAGAAAATAAAAATAGCAGGAAAGACAGTTATCCACTAATAAGATTGAAATGATTAATGAACACTGAGGCAACTTCAGATTCTCATTCAGAAGTTGAATATTGTAGAACCCTTATGGATGTTTTGACTTTTCCAGAAGTGGCTACCCAAAAGAGTCTATTGTAAGCAGATTAAGTACTAATACCTTTGGAAAGTCACCATTCTGCTGAACTTTACATAGAAAATGGACAAAGATTAGGAACTACAGCAACATATAGGTTTATAATCAAAGCAGTATAGATACAGAAATCAAGGTCTGAGAATCACTTCCTCCAAGTCAGCATTAAAAAAAATTTACTTTTACAGTTATGGAAATAGAATGAATACTGTAATATGTTTCAAAATAACTATGTTTTCACATACTTCAAATCCAATCAATTCCCCTGTCCTACCCCTCTAAGAAAAAAGAAACAACAAACTATATACAGTAAAAGTATAACATAAAAGCCCAGTTTTGCAGTGTTTATCTATTAAATGGATTTTTTAAATAAACCAGTATTAATATTACAAAGACTTTCTCACATGACTTAGATGAAAGTAATTTGAACTTATATGTATGTATACAAATAATAAAGCAATTAAAAATATCTTGCTTTTAAAATAATTTAAGATACCATTTTCCAGCAGCATATATGATAGTTATGGCTTAAAGAAAGCTTCATCTTGGCACAATGCTGAAGAATTCTGTGAACAAGAAAAATACTACTTAAACATTTGCAAATAATGTCATTTTCCAATTCTAGCAACCCATTCTCACTGCTATACAACATTTTAGGCAAGTAACTCGTTTCCACAAAAATACGTTTGGACCTCTTTCTTCCTTAAGCCCCTAGAAGGGAACTACTACTGTTGCTTCCCTTTGTGCTAATCTTACATAATTAAGGTTATTCCTCTAATTTTTAGCAATGAAATGACTCCAAATGGAGAGGATTTTCAGAATTTGCTCCTTTTTAAGAAGTGACAGATTCACAGCACCTGAAAGGTTTAGCATAGTCTAAGAGTGGTGGGGATGTGAATCAACTGTCCCTAGAAAATCAAATGACCAGTTCTGCTCCTTCAAATCTACTTTAGAAGTTGCTTAAACATAAGTTTATAAAACAAATAATTTAATTCAACAATCCACTTTCATTCCTCTCGGTGCCACAGACTGATTAATGAATTAAAAAACATGAACCAAAGAACCAAACTACAGTTCACCTTCTGTTCATTCTCAGAAATCGTTATTACTCTAGGATAATAACGAAGTATGAAAATTCAAATGTATCATCAAATCTTCAACTTGATTCCAAGGAACAATAATGATGCCACACTTACCTAGAGAAAAGGCACTTATTTTCTTCCAGCAGTTGCTTGCCATATGTGGATGTTTCTCCATATTTAACTTCAAATTTCAAAGCCAGAAGTACTTTTTTTTTTTAAATAATTGGGATTTTGTTGTTGCTGTTCTTTTAATCTTTATTTATTTATTTGGCTGTGCCGGGTCTTGGTTGTGGCACAAGGGATTTTTGTTGTGGTATGTGGGATCTTTAGCTGCGGCATGCAGGATCTTTTAGTTGTGGCATGCAAACTCTTAGTTGCAACACGTGGGATCCAGTTCCCTGACCAGGGATCGAACCTGGGCCCCCCTGCATTGGGAGTGTGGTAGCCACTGGACCACCAGGGAAGTGCCAAGAAGTACTCTTATAATGACATTGTGATCACTTTATTTTATAAATGATGAGACTAGAAAAGTTGACAGATTTTACTAAAGACATTTCCACTGTACCCACCAATTCTTAATCTTATCTGAACCACTAGAAAATGTATCAAGTTTCTCAGACACATAACACTTGATTCAGTTGAATGTGAAGCACTTACCTGGTTGCCTGTTTAATTAGAGAACAAACAGAAAATGGACTTCCTGGTCTATCTGGAGGAAGGTTATTTACTGAATAAGTTTTCTCTTCTCTCTGAAAATTAGTTTAAAAAAGATTCAATAATAAATTTTGGCCATTATTACTTAGCTATTTTTTTCCTTAAAATACGTATTTATACAGTGAAAAGGCAAGCAGTTATTTTAAGTTAATCAATAGCCCATAAAAGGTAACTTTAAAAGGTATTTTATGATGCTTTTCCATTTTCCCTTTTTTTTTTAAAAGTCTAGAATTCCTCCTATCATAAGTTATCCTACTCAAAAATTACATTCTAATAGCCTATAACTTACTGCTCAATTTAAATCTTGGCTGTACTCAAATTAACGAACTAATTTCCCTGTGCATTAACAGGAAACCTACCATAAGCCCCTTTTTCCCTTTAGACTGGAAAAAAAAAAAAAAAAGGCGGCGGTGGCTAAATAGGCTTAAAAAACTGTTTTAATTACTATTTTAATTGAATGACTATATCATTTTCTTGTATTTTATTAATGGAAGAACAATTGCTAGTTTGTGTAAGACAACATTATTATTTACAAGCTCAACTTCTTGAATTAGAAAAAAATGTTGTTTTGTTATTCCCTCTGAATTTCCTTTCTGAGACTCTTTCATGCTAGCGTTTACCAGGACTCTGTCTCCAGCCTTCTCTTCTGATTTCCTGTTTCTTCTTGGGTAATCCCAGGAGGGTCCAAAACTGTGTGCATAATAAATATCACAACAGCAACAACTAACATTTATTAAACAGATGATACTATGTGCTAGGTGCTATGCTATGTAGTTTACAAAGGATTATCTCATTTACTCCTCAAAATAATCCTGAGAGATATGAAATATTAATGTCTATTTTTTAGATAAGGAAACTGAGGCTTGAGGGCTAAGTAGTAGTAGAGGTCTGAATTGAACCACAAGAGAGTGTTGCCCATACTCTACCATCAGTGAGAGAAAATAAGCTTCAAAGTCGGAGCTGGATTCAAATCACAGGTGTGCCTTTTACTACTATAATGATGGGCAGGTTATACAAACTTGTGTTAAGTCTCAGTGCCTACAACCTATGAAATGGGGATACTACCTACCATCCACATTGTCCCGAGGATTAATAAAATAATACATATATAAAGCAACTGGGACAGAATTTAGTCTATAGTATGGTACTCAAAAAATAATCTCTCCTCTTTTATCCTGGACTGTAGACTTGAATATCTAAATATCTACCGGATATTACAAAGACATTTCAACTTCAACATGTCAAAATGAAATTACCTTTCCTTCAAAATCTGCATTTTTTTTCCCTCCCTCCTACTTCATATTTACCTCTGGTATGTCAATCATTACATGTTATTCCCTCTTCCTAGAACTCAGCTCCCTCCCTCCATCGCCTCCCTTTGTCTGACTAACTCCTACTTTTCCTTCAGCATCAGGGAAGCCATTAAGGAGGTCCCATACGCTAGGTGAAACCCCCTAGTTATGTCTACAAGCACAGAAAACCTCTATTCCTGCTTCTTGGTTTCCATTACAATTGCAATTTAATGTTTTATACTTAATGTTGGTCTTCTCTGCTAGAATGGAGCTTCGTGAAGGTAGGGGCTGAATCTGTTTTGCTGACCTCTGTATCCTCAGCATTTATGAGCACAGTGGGCTAAGTCACATGGTAGGCACTCAAAATATCACACCTTAATTATTTATGTCCTTCTCTATCGGATACTGAGTCCCTCGAAGGTTCTTGTCTTTTTCCACTGCCTAATTTCATCAATTCTAAAATGCTTATTTTTCACAATTTAACCTCTCTGAAATAAAGATGCATCTTACAATTAAGAGTTTCTTTCAATTACTATCAGGCAGATGGGACTGAACTATAATAGAATTTAAATCTTTTATGGAAATCTCTTGGTAAGTTCAAAAAATGCCATCATCAATACACTTTCGGTTTAAAAATTTTTTTGGTTTAATCCAGTGCCTGGTACCACCACTCACTGATTAATTCAATAACTTGGCATCATTTTCAACTCCTTCCCCATCCCCAATATCCCGTTCAGTCATTAGTTCTGTCTCCTTAATATTTCTTGGGTCCATTCGTATCTTTCCATTCTCATTACCACTGCCTGGCCCTAATACTTCCTTCTCTGCACTACTATACATGTCTTCTAACTGGTTCTACAGCTTGAAGTGCCACTGCTTCCCCATCTCAGTTCATCTTCCTCTGAAAAGACCTAACAAAAATATGATGTCACTTCCCTACTTAAATCCTTCAGTGGCTCTCCAAAAGCAATAGGGTTTCTCATGCTCCATTAGTGAACTGGCTCAACTTGGTCTAATCTCTTCTGTGGACATATCCCCCACCATTCTACCTCTGTTTTAGTCTACTACAGCCTACCACAGCATTTTCATTTCCTTCAACATTCCATACTGGCCCCAGACTCTTGCCTCCAGTTAGATGACATTTATCTACTGTTCTATGCACTAGCAAAATAGTGTGTTGAACAAGACAAGGCTTACCTCTAGGTGGGTTAGTTAGTAAACAAACACTGATCAATATGAAAATGTCACAAAGTACTAAATGCCAAGAAGAAAAAAAGAGGAGGGTACCTTGATAGGGAGTGTCATAAGGTAGCTTCTTTAAGCTGGATAGTCAGGAAAAGCTTCCTTGAGGAGGTGGCATTCAAATAGAAAGTCTAATGACAAAAGGCCAGCCATGCAAAGAGTTGAGCAAGAACAGTGTTCCCTTAGCTATATGCTCCTCTAACATCCATCCCTCTTTTGCATAACTCCTCCTGCCATGTCTTCCTCCAGAAGGCTTTCCTGGAGCCTCCCAAACAGGGTCAGGTACCCTTCCTTATGTGGACCCAAGGCACCAAGCGTTTATCTCTATGGAAGCACTGTCAGTCCCTGTCAATCTTTCCTCTTTAAATTTTTAATTATACAAGCAATGATACATTACTACATTTTGGGGGGGGGGAAGAGTTCAAAAATATAAGATTTCAGCCCCTCCCGACTCTTCCTCCCTCACAAAATCCCAGATTCCTCCCCAAAAGTAACCACTTCAGTTTAGTTTTTATCTGCCCAGATCTTTCCCTGTGCATTTACACGTGTATTATATACAGTAATATAATTGGGTTTGGGGTTTGTTTTTTGTTCTTTACACAGAAGATATCATTGTACATCTTCTCATGCAACTTTTTTTTCACTCAACAGCATTTTGGAGATCTTTCAGTATCTGTCTTTCTATGCGTCTACATCTTCCTCATTCTTTTAAACTGCTTCCAACATTCCCATGACCTGATCACCACAGCTTATTTCACCATTTTCTACTGATGAACATTTAGATCACTACCAGTTTTTCACTACTACAAACAAGACCACAGTCCACATCCTTGGCCATGCTTCTTTGTATATATGTGCTCATAGTTTTCTAGGATAGATACCTTAGAAGCAGAATTTCTAGCCAATTTTACTTGGTATTATCAAGTTGGCCTTCATGAAGGCTGAATCAATTTACACTCCAATCAACACTATGAAAGCACCCCTTTCCCCCATACCCTTGCTGGCAGTAGATATTATCAACCTTTTGACAATTTGATGAGTGAAAAATATTATATCATTGTTATTTTAATCTGCATTTCTTTGATGCAAGTAGTAAAGCTGAACATGTTTTCAAATACTATGGGTTACATGGCATAATCATTCTTATCCTTTGCTCATTTTTCTGTTAGGTTTTTTTCTGGTCTTTTTATTAATGATTTATAGTGTACAATATTTTCTTCCAGGCCTTTGTCTTTTTTACTTTATCTAATTTAACAGAAGTTAAATATTTAAAATTTAACATACATTTAAAAATTTCAAGCTGATCAAACTTTCCTTTATGCCTTCTGGTTTTGTGTATTGTACTTAAGAAGGCCTTCCCTATCACAACACTATAAACACTGTCCTATTTTCTTTTAATAAATATTAAGTTTGGTTTCTTACATTTAGCCCTTTAATCCACCTGGAATTTATTTTGGAATATGGGCTAAAGTAAGGAGCAAACAATTTTACTCCCCAAAGAAAGCAAATTGTTTCTAAATCTTTTCACTCAAGTGGACAGAGAAGAATGAATGTGCTGCTCCCTGGGGTCTGAGTGTGTGAAGCCCACAGCAGCCCACCACAAGGCACAGCTAACTTGTCTGGAAGTTTTGTTTTATCTCCAAAGCACATGTGATACGTTTGCTTCAGTATAAAAATTATCACCCCCTCCCCACGACACCTTTGAGTAAAACTGAAGCTCCAGGAAGATGTTCTGTATTTGCCTTGTAGTTGTTTGAACTCTCGATACATAGCAGTCAGTAGTGTGGATGTATATGCATACCCATTCTATTTGCCTGTTTACTGAATCATCTCATGCACTACACACGTGCGTGCGCGCGCGCACACACACACACTACTGGTCATGCTTTCATCTCATTTGCCTGTTTGCCTGACTGACTGACTACTAGACTGTGAACTCTTGACTGCAAGAACGCTTCATCTTTACCCAGTGCTTAACAGAGTGCCTGCCTATGAATGTTCAATTAATATTTATTGAATAAATACTTTCCTACAAATAGACTTCAGCAGGGAATCTGCTCTAATATATGCTAAAATATTTATGAATAAAATGATACTTGGGATTTACTTAAAAATAAATAGGAAGTGGAGGGGGCAGTGGGAAGTATAGATGGAACAAGCTGGGTAATGGGTACATGAAGGTCTGTTACGCCAGTCTTTCTGCTTTTGCATATGTTTGAAATTTTCCCTAGTTAAAAAAAAATCTGCTCTAGTTTTAAGTCTTCTTCCTAGCAACCGTGATAATCTTATCACTCAAATACTCTGTAATAGAGAAAGAAAACGTATTATGTTCCATCCTGCGAAGCAAAGCTGTGTGATACTATAGTAATCCCTATAAAAGGGTGGATTTCAAATGTCAGACTGGGAACAAGCAAATTTAGACTATCAACAAAATTTCCACATGATTACATTTTGGTCTGATATATTAAATAGATCATGTTATGTTTCACTGTTTTCAACAACAGAATGATCCTGTTCAATGTTCTAATTGTATATGAAGATTTAGGAGTTAAGAGGTGTTTTATATATGCAAGCACTTGTATGTGGAGAGAAAAGAATGTGCTTTTTAATATGCAAATATTAATTCAAAGAAGTATACTGATTCCAAATAATATTGCTGGTTTTAGTGTTTCCTATTGATAAATTCTATGACAGAAGAAATTTAATTTCTGATTTAAAAACAAACTGCTTAGGCAAATGGATGACAGAATACTGGATGAGAATACAGCAAAAATAAGGCAGTTAGTAATTACTGTGCCAATGCTGGCAGTAAGATTATATTAATTCTCTAGACTAAGAAGTAGTAGCAAGAAATTTTATAGAAGATCAAATTTCCTATATATATATATATATATATATATATATATTCAGAATTATTTATAAACAGCCATGTACCAAAAATCTTCTTGAGCTGAGACCTCATTGTCAACTTACCTCTTCTGATCCTTCTTGAATGGAATAATATATAAAATAGTTTCCCAAATAAGCTCCTTCTGATTTGAAAACAGATCCATCTCCAGGATAAACCTCTATTGAGTTCATATTTTTGTGGGTAAGTCTAAGGAAAAGAAATAATCATTAAAAAAATATTTTTCTCATTGAGATTAACATATAGATGATGGCAATCATATTAAAAAAAAAAGGTAGTATGAGGGGTTTTTTTGCCTATCTAAAAAAAACGGATAATTTCATACTCTGCACATCAAACAGCTAAATTAATTTTTCTGAAAAAAATAAACAGAACACCCAGAATTGGTTAATGTATCTATTTCAACTAAGCTCAACTTCTAGAAGTCAGGCATCTTGTCTTATCATCCTGGTATCCCACTGCCACTCACAGTGGCTGGTACATTATAGTCAACAAAGCAATGCCCACTGCATAGGAGTTAAATATGACAACTCCAGAGCCTAAAAATAATATTATTCTGTAAAAATGAAACTAGTAGAATCAATACCTGATGGATGAGGTTAGCCATGTGTAAAAGGAGCCACCCCTAAGAGAAGGTGACTGTACCTGGAGCAGCCAGGTACAGTCAAGGTATTGGGTATATAATTCATAAAAACTTAAGCCAAGTCAATTTTATCGAAACATATATGAAGAACATATTGTCAGAAGGGGTGGGTTTAGGTCTCATTTGTTTATTTTTGTTTTTATTTCCATTACTCTAGGACACAGATCCAAAAAGATATCACTGCAACTTATCTTTTGAACACTCTTTGGAGTGTTCTGCCTATATTTTCCTCTAGGAGTTTTATGGTTTCCAGTCTTACATTTAAGTCTTTAATCCATTTTGAGTTTATTTATGTATATAGTGTTAGAGAATGTTCTAATTTCATTCTTTTACATGTAGCTGTCCAGTTTTCCCAGCACCACTTATTGAAGAGACTGTCTTTTCTCCATTATATAGTCTTGCCTCCTTTGTCATAGATTAATTGACCAGAGGTGCGTGGATTTATTTCTGTGCTTTCTATCCTATTCCATTGATCTATATGTCTGTTTTTGTGCCAGTACCATACTACTTTGATTACTGTAGCTTTGTAGTATAGTCTGAAGTCAGGGAGCCTGATTCTTCCAGCTCCATTTTTCTTTCTCAAGATTACTTTGGCTATTTGGGGTCTTTTGTGTCTCCATACAAATTTTAAGATTTTTTTGTTCAAGTTCTGTGAAAAATGCCGTTGCTAATTTGATAGGGATTGCAATGAATCTGTAGATTGCCTTGGGTAGTATAGTCATTCTAACAATGTCGATGTTTCCAATCCAAGAACACGGTATATCTTTCCATCTGTTTGTGTCGTCTTCAATTTCTTTCATCAGTGTCTTACAGTTTTCGGAGTACAGGTCTTTTGTCTCCTTAGGTAGGTTTATTCCTAGGTATTTTATTCTTTTTGATGTGATGGTAAATGGAATTGTTTCTTTAATTTCTCTAAGTTTCTCTAAACCTAATTAAACTTAAAAGCTTTTGCACAGCAAAGGAAACCATAAACAAAACAAAAAGTCAACCTATGGACTGGGAGATTATATCTGCAAATGATGCTACTGACCAGGGATTAATTTCCAAAATATATAAACAGCTCACACAGCTCAATATCAAAAAAACAAACAACCCAATTAAAAAATGGGCAGAAGATCTAAATAGACATTTCTCCAAAGAAGACATACAGATGGCCAACAGGCACATGAAAAACTGCTCAACATTGCTAATTATTAGAGAAATACAAATCAAAACTACCATGAGGGTGCTTCCCTGGTGGCGCAGTGGTTGAGAGTCCGCCTGCCGATGCAGGGGACATGGGTTCGTGCCCTGGTCCAGGAAGATCCCACATGCCGCAGAGCGGCTGGGCCCGTGAGCCATGGCCGCTGAGCCTGCGCGTCTGGAGCCTGTGCTCCGCAACGGGAGAGGCCACAACAGTGAGGCCCGCGTACCGCAAAAAAAACAAACAAAAAAACCCCTACAATGCAGTATCGCCTCACACCAGTCAGAATGGCCATCATCAAAAAGATCACAAATAACAAATGTTGGTGAGGATGTGGAGAAAAGGGAACCCTCCTACACTGTTGGTGGGAATGTAAATTGGTGTAGCCACTATGGAGAATAGTATGGAGGTTCCTTAAAAAACTAAAAACAGAGTTACCATATGATCCAGCAGTCCCACTCCTGGGTACATATCCAGAAAAGACGAAATCTCTAATTCGAAAAGATACATGCACCCCAATGTTCACAGCAGCACTATTTACAATAGCCAAGACACAGTAGCAACCTAAATGTCCGTTGACAGATGAATGGATAAAGAAGATGTGGTATAATATACAATGGAATACCACTTGGCCTTAAAAAAGAATGAAATAATGCCATTTGCAGCAACATGGATGGACCCAGAGATTATCATACCAAGTGAAGTAAGCCAGACAGAGAAAGACAAGTATCATATGATATCACTTACATGTGGAATCTTAAAAAACAAAACAAAACAAAACAAATGAACTTATTTGTAAAACAGAAATAGACCCACAGACATAGAAAAGAAACTTGTGGTTACCAAAGGGGAAAGGGCAGGAGGGATAAACTGGGAGTTTGGGATTAACATATACACACTACTATATAAAAAATAGATAACCAACAGGGACCTACTGTATAGCACAGAGAACTATACTCAATATTTTGTAATAATCTCTAAGGGAAAAAAACCTGAAAAAGAATATATATATATATACATACACACACACATACATATATATATACACACACATACATATATATGTATAACTGAATCACTTTGCTGTACACCTGAAACTAACACAACATTGTAAATCAACTATACTTCAATAAAAAAATTTTTTAAATAAAAGTAACAAAAACAAACAAAAAAAAAAGAGAAAGGGGTGGTTTTCATGCAGGAAAAGGAGACCCCCAAAGAACAAAAATTTCACAGATCTCTTCTAGCACTATTTACAGAAGTGAAACTCTGAATCTAGCCAACACTAGTATTCCAGTCACTAGCGAGGTGTACTTTGTGGTAGAATAGGGATAATTCAATAGAATAGTGCAGACACAGAGGAGACATTCAGTGAATATTTGTGGCATGAATGGTGGCTGAAATCTCTTCTAGGCTAGCTAACTTCTCCTCTAATTCCATGCTCAACACGCATCCTTCTGGCATGACTAATTCAGATGACTAGATCCCCTATTGCTTGGAAGGGGTATCCTAAATAACTGGCAAAATATTTCATTCACAAGCAAAACTAATTCCTCATTGGCTTTGGAGTTGTCACAAAAATCTTGTGAATATGGGTAATGTGAATTAGTCACAAGACATCTATGTGGACTAATAAAATTATTAATTAAATTTTATTCAGTTTTAATTAAATTTAAATTTAATTTAATTTAAATTTTATTAGTACACATAGAGATCTGTAAAACTCAGGGCCAAACACAGGAGAATGGTGGCCCCAGGCAAAACTGTACTCACGGGGGAGTCTATCCACAAGGGTAGTCCTATACCCTCTGTGACATTGCTAAATAGCTCCAAATGCAACACAAGTGCCTTACCTATAGGTGATACCCTTGTACCAAACCACTTTCACTAGTTCAGGATAGGAATATTCTTCTTCAACAAACTGTCTCTGTGAAAGTGAATCACAAAACTCCCACCTGTGAAGGACAAAATACAAGCTATTAATTCTGGTTGCCTAACATAATTACCTTTAGAAGTGAACAGAACAGTGCTACTGTAGTAAGATTTATTTCTTGCTTAAGTCATTAGATCAAAGAAAAGTAAAAATTAATATGAAAGTGCATTAATGAAATTTAAAACTACAGTTGACCCTTGAACAACATGGGGGTTGGGGGCACTAACCCCAGTGCAGTAGAAAACCGAGTACGGTTATCTCTGCCTCAAAAACAAAGGAGTTTATAAATGACTCACCCGAGGGCAGGAAGCTGAAACAGTCTGGATAAAATCAGCACTCAAACCCTAGTTCTGTTGATTCCCCAAATTGTGATCTCTAATCGAACACCAACTTTCCCCCCATACTTAGTTCATTTAAAGATCTGAAAAATAAAAATACAGCACTATATTTATTGAAAAAACCTGTGTATAAGTGGACCCACACAGTTCAAATCCGTGTTGTCCAAGAGTCAACTGTAATCTTATTTTTCATGTATTTTTCTTAGTATTTTTAATAATCTCATTATTGAATCTCAGCATAAATACATAAATTAAGTTTCACTAACCTGTAAAATTTAGGATTCAAACAATAAATATTTACTGAAATATCTATGGTGAGCCAGGCACTGTGCAATACACACTATGGATATGACACCCAAGAAAGCAGACATGGTCCCTGCCCTCAGTGGAGATTCTATCTAGCAGGGACATAAAGTAGTAGATACTGAACATAAAGAAAAGAGAATTACTGTATGCTATGGGATTGTATAGAGCCTAATCCAATCTAGGGACTTCAGAATAATGACCCTAAGGAAGAAAGGCTTATTTATGCTAAGACCTGAAAATGAGCATAAGTTAGCGAGCTGAGAGAGATAAAAGGAGTGTTCCTGGCATGGAAAGAGTAGGTGCCGTGGTAAAAGAAAGCTTGGGCAAGAATTCTATGGACCGCAAGAAGTCCAGTTTAGCAAGAGTAGAGAAAGCAAGGGCAAGAGTGGTGAGGATTACAGACCCACGAAAAGACCATATAACAGAAGGCCTGTTAAGCCATGCCTAAGGATAATGGATTTCAATCAAGGCCAGTGGCAAGTTATTGAAAAACTGTTAATTTAGAAGCATAAATCTCTTTTGATGTGTACTTATAATACCGGAATTCCCAATTCTAACTACATAATCATGACAAGGCTAAAAATCATTCCCATTTTTTGTTTCCAATAACAAATATGTACTCAGAAGACTGCCTGGGATCATATCCCAATTCTACAAGCACTAGGTGTGAGACTGTGCTTGAGTTATTCAACATTTCTGTGTCTCAAGTTCCTCTACAAAATGGGGTTGATAATAGTACCTACCTCATAGGGTTACTATGAGGACAAAATAGGTAAAGTATAACATGCCTGGCACAAAGTAAGTGCTCTGTGTTAGCTATTATCATTATTACTACACTACTTATGCAGAGTTCATGTTACAAATCTATAACCATTAGGCTATTCATTTCTTAGTGAAGGTAAAAGGTCTGTACCTAGCCAGCCAGAAGCCTCTCCATGTTTATCCCTGTTGAAGATGGACATATTTACAGTCAGTTAACCAAAGACAAGGGTGTCCTCTGAGGCTATGTATGAAAGAAAGAACCCATGATCACACACGTCAGGTCCATGCTCCAGCAACAGAACTAACAGGTTCCACTGAGCAGCAGCGGATGCTTCCCAGGGCTCGCTCCCACAGAGCTCTGTGCCGTCACTTACCACACTTTAATAATCTTTTCAGTGATAGTGACCCTTACTAGACCCTAAGCTCCTAGAAAGCAGGGACTCTTCATCTCTACAGTCTCCATGCTTAACAAAGTACCCAGTGTAGTCAGCCTTCCACCAACATCCAATGCATGGATGTGAAGTAAGAAATATAAGCAACACATTAGCCGGGGACATTATTTACTATCCGTCACAAGCAAAGTTTTAGATCAACTGAACTTTCCTTATGAATGGTATCAGATGATTCCGAAAGAAAAATGATCCTTAGGTAGGTCTGGTTCTGACAAAAGCATTAGGACAAATAAGTCATTCTTCCATTACCTGTGCAGGTGTGGGACAGGACAGCTTAGTAACAGGGCCCTGGGAAGAACAGAAACTTCTTTTCCTCTTTCCTCAGAAACGTCAGAAGTTAAAATTCTCTTCTGGGTGATATCTGCATCAGTTCCAGACATATTGCTGATTTTATTATGAAAACGAAGTGCTAAAGACAAAGGATATTCCCATTCCTCCGGACAGGAGGCCACTGACCAGCACTGCTTTACCCACGTGTATACACACGTGTCTTTTGTCCCAGGTGAAGACAGTGCCTCCCTCCCTTCAGTTCCATTTACACAACTCTTCTCTAAAGGTTCTTTGGATTTCGTGATCTGATAATAAAGTTCATTTTCTTTATTCTTCAGTCTCTGTCCTGAAAAACTTCCATATGTACAGATTTTGCCAGCTTTTTCAACTAGTTTGTCCTTTTTGGCTTTATTATTTTTTTCTGACAGTACTATAGATGAGTCTGGCTTCTGGCTTACTTTACACAAAAAATGTACTGTAAATTCATGCTGAGATTTGGGCAGGCAAAGGTATGCGTGACCGTCTAAAGATGATATCTTCACGGTGTCACTCTGCATACATATCATGCCACCATCAGTATCAAGATCGGGCCATCTTACTTCTGAGATGTCAGTGAAGATACGCTGAGTTGAGGGGAGAAAAAGGGATGGTATTTTCTGTTAACAGTCCAATTTTTTCCATACATTTGATACTTACATATTACTTAAGAAAGCTCTTAAAGTTTTGTGTTCTACTACCTAGAAAGAATGAAAAATGTCAGCCTATATATGGTTTTCCAGAGAGCACTTGATATTGTTAAGATTATTTCTTAGAAAAGTAGACATAAAACACACACACACACACACACACACACACACTCTGACAAAAAGGACAGAAAAGAAAAATCATCTTGGTTATATTTAATGTTAAACGTATTTTGATTTAAAGTGTACACTGCATCAGAGATAAATAGATTTGCAGCCCCTCTCCAAAAGTCTACTCTGAAAAAGAATATAAATGAGGGAAGACCAGCACTACTGTATGAAAAGCAATCATAACCTAAATGGTATGGAACCAGCATAACAATCACTGACAGAACGATTTAGAGAACACAGAAACAGACTCAACCGTATCTCAAAATGTTACATACGATAACATAAGGTTTTCAAAACAAGGGGGGAAAGGGCGAATTACATATTTAATAAATGGTACTGAAATTATTGAACAGCATTTGGGAAATGCTACCTCAAAGGATTATCACATGGACTAAATAGGATAACATGTATAAGGTACTCGTCCTACATAGCGCCAGGTACAGCACACACTAAATTCTGGGTGCCTTAAAGGGTAACATTTAAAAAAACCGAATTACTCAAAGGTAAACTGATCTGGACCAACAGCAAACAGATTCATAACAGGTAACAGTGCCTGTTGCATCTTTTCATATAAGATAAAAATGGCAAGTGTCACATAACAGTCTTTTAATCAGTTAAGCTTTTGCCAATTTACACATTTCACCTTCCATTTATATAAAACCTTAGATTTACGAAAACTACTGTCAAGAAAGCCTGGTAAATTTACAGTGCTATCTATGTGTACAGATGTTAGTGTGCTAAAATTAAGGGAAGTATTCATACCATTTGCAGCAACATGGATACAACTAGAGATTACTGTACTAAGTGAAGTAAGTCAGAAAGGGAAAGACAAATACCATATGATATCACATATATGTGGAATCTAAAGTGTGGCACAGGGCTTCCCAGGTGGCGCAGTGGTTAAGAATCCACCTGCCAACGCAGGGAACACGGGTTCGAGCCCTGGTCTGGAAAGATCCCACATGCCGCGGAGCAACTAAGCCCATGCGCCACAACTACTGAGCTTGTGCTCTAGAGCCCGTAAACCACAACTACTGAGCCCACGTGCCACAACTACTGAAGCCCATGCGCCTAGAGCCCATGCTCTGCAACAAGAGAAGCCACTGCAATGAGAAGCCTGCGCACCGCAACAAAGAATAGCCCCCACTCGCCACAACTAGAGAATGTCCGCGCTCAGCAACAAAGACCCAATGCAGCCAAAAAGAAAATAAATTAAAAAAAAAAAAAGAAAAAAAGAGTCATGTACCCCAAGGTTCATGGTAGCACTATTTACAGTAGCCAGGACATGGAAGCAACCTAAGTGTCCATTGACAGACGAATGGATAAAGAAGATGTGGTACATATATACAATGGAATATTACTCAGCCATAAAAAGAAACAAAATTGAGTTATTTGTAGTGGGGTGGATGGACCTAGAGTCGGTCATACAGAGTGAAGTCAGAAAGAGAAAAACAAATACCGTATGCTAACACATATATATGGAATATATATGGAATCTAACACATATATATGCTAACACATATAAATGGTTCTGAAGAACCTAGGGCAGGACAGGAATAAAGATGCAGACATAGGGAATGGACTTGAGGACACAGGGAGGGGGAAGGGTAAGCTGGGACGAAGTGAAAGAGTGGCATGGACATATATACACTACCAAATGTAAAATAGATAGCTAGTGGGGAGCAGCCGCCTAGCACAGGGAGATCAGCTCGGTGCTTTGCGACCACCTAGAGGGGTAGGATAGGGAGGGTGGGAGGGAGACGCAAGAGGGAGGGGATATGGGGATATATGTATATGTATAGCTGATTCACTTTGTTATACAGCAGAAACTAACACAACATTGTAAAGCAATTATACTCCAATAAAGATGTTAAAGGAAAAAAAAAGGCAGAGAGAGAAACTATATAACTTCTGTGTCTCAATGTACAAAATATCAAAACACCCTAGTCTGTGGAAATATATAGGCCTGTGTTCTATAGCAACATGTCTATGCTCAAAGTGTCATGAAGAAAAAGACTAAATATTAAACTACCTGTTTGTAATTACTTGTCCTCAAATATTTGTTTTAAAAATGAAGTTTAAAAAATATTACCATTTTCCTTTCAGAAGGTATGATGCTTTCAGATAAAAAAGGGCAAGTAGCAAAGGAGTTACGGAAATCTAGGGCTCGCTGTAGCTGCTCCTACAAAAAGAAATACAAAGTAATTTAAAAAAATGATTTGAAAATCAATTTAGAATGACAGTAATCCGGAATACTAACTACTTTCCATATTCTGGCCACCTCAACAATATTTTAGTATTAAAAAGAGTAGTTTTTGTGTCATCTTTACTTACTCGGTACGTGCTAATAACAAAGTGTGTCCTTTGGCGAATTCTTTCTGGTTGTTGTAAAGGATGTGCTGAAATAGGAGGTGCTTTTTCAAATAAAAATTCAGAGCCACAGGGAGAAAGCTGCAATCTGGAACCATCAACATATTGTACCTCCACTGAGTCATCTTCATAAAGTACTATTTGCACTTCAGCCGCCATTATTGTGACTATGGCTAAAATGTCCTTCCAAGGCAAAGGCTGAGGAAATAAGAAATACAGTAGCACCAAATAGTTCTCGTCATGTACAAAAGTTCTATCAAAATAAGTGAACATAAGCAAAACACAAAATTGCCATTGCATTTACTTTTGTTGAATGAAAAGTGATTATCTTGCTATACACGCTTATGTGATCTGAATGCCTTCATTAACCCCAAGGGCTCTACTTCAATGTGGAAGATAACTGAGAGGGAGATGGCCCACCAAGTTATAAATGCCCTTATCATTTTAGTAGCTTTAGTAGCATCTGAAGTTTAACTTCTGAAGATTGTATGCTCAGTATCTCATTTCAAATAACAAGCAAATTCCATCTTCGCAAAAAGAATACATCAAATCATTTGTAGGACATGTAAAAGGCAGGCCAAAAGTAACTATTAGGCCTAAGGGAAAAGAACACCTGGATTCTTGCCCCTAGCCTGGCATTAAGGAAGTAGATCCATGTCACGACTCAGAAAGCTAATTAACCAGCTAGTGTCTTAGATTCATCCTTATTTCATTGAATTCAATTTTCTCTTCTTTACCTCTGAAATGTCTCTGTATTTTCACTTATGCTTTCCATATAGGTGTGACGGAAGAGGAATGGAGGGCTGGGTTCCAACTCCACTAGCTCATAGCTATAAACCACAGGTTGGCTGGGTTGGTTGTTTCCTTATTTGTAAAACGGGGGTAACAGGATCGTTGTGAGGATTAAATGAGACAACATGTATGACAGTGCCAGTAGTGTGAATGTTGCCTTGTAGGAGCTCAGTAAATTTTATGATTCTTTCTAAAACTAACTCCATCCCCTTCTAGGACATCATCTCCTTCTGTTACTCAGGTGATAAAGTTTCACCTGTCAGAAAAAAAAAACTTTCCATGGATACCACTTTCCCCAGTTTACCTCTATTTCCTACCAATAAACTTCTCAGGTATAGTATCCACTCAGTGTCAGCTTTCTCTCCCAACAATCTTCGATGAATTGCAATCCAGCTTTCTCCTCCACCTCTTTACTGAAATTGTTTCACAACGGTTACCAGTATCTTCCTATACCCAATGACTTCAGTCTTCACCCTACTAAACTGGTCAACGTGTGACAATGTTGTCTATCTTCCCTTGCACCAAACTTCCTTTTCCTCTGCCTCTTATTTTTTTAAAAAAAGGGTGGGGGGTGCGCCATGGTCCCTCCTCCACCACCCCATCTATATCTATTGCTCTTTTTAGTTTAATCATTCCTTTTCTTCACCATTCTCTCAAATCAAGGATTCATCAGCACCTGACCTTAGTTAGTCCCCATTTCATCTCTTCTTACCAGATACACCCATGTTGCTTTTATGCCCACCCTTGCTTTTTAAAAAAAATCTTACCCCTTTTCAATGTATATAATTAGCTACATATGATATAGCCTATAATCTTTTGCAGAATATGTCAGCACATAAGTAAATATTAAACCAATATTAAATGATCTCTCCTGAGGAAATTCACACAACTTTAATCATTTTCTTTCTCTAGAGAACTTCCAAATCTACCTGACCTCTCTCCAGAGCTTCCAGTTGCCTGCAGGACCTCTCTTCATGTCCCTGTTCCACAGATACATCAAACTCCACATGACAAAAATGGAACTTAATCACTCCCACCAAAAGCAGACTTCAGTAATACCCCCTAATTCACTTTCACTCAACTCCCTGGAGGCCAGTCTACAAACGGTAGCTAGAGGGACCTTTTAAAATAAAAATGAGATCTAACCCTTCTTGACTTACAACCCAACATTTGCACTTAGATAAAACCTGAATAATTTTTTTTAATTAATGTATTTTATTTATTTATTTTTGGCTGCATTGGGTCTTCTTTGCTGTGCACGGGCTCTCTCTAGTTGCAGCGAGCGGGGGTTACTCTTCGTTGCGGTGCGCAGGCTTCTCATTGCAGTGGCTTCTCTTGTTGCGGAGCACAGGCTCTAGGCACGCGGGCTTCAGTTGTGGCACACCGGCTCAGTAATTGCGGCTCACGGGCTCTAGAGCACAGGCTCAGTAGTTGCGGTGCATGGGCTTAGTTGCTCCTTGGCATGTGGGATCTTCCCGAACCAGGGCTCAAACCCGTGTCCCCTGCATTGGCAGGTGGATTCTTAACCACTGCACCACCAGGGAAGCCCCAAACTCAAATTCTTAACCACAGCCTATAAAAGCCATACAACCTGTCCCCATCTACCTCTCCAATGTCATCTTCTACCTCTCCAATGTCATCTCCTAACCCTCTCCTCCTTGTTCAGGACAACTTAGCTACGTTGGCCTTTTTAATGTTTTTTTAAGAAAGCTGTATCACATGTCAGAACCTTTGCACTGTTCCTTCCGCCTAGCATGTCCTTTCCCTGGCTCATCACATCGCTGGTTCTTTGGCACCGTTAATATCTCAGCACAAATATCTAACTTCCTCAAAGGCCTAACTTGACCAGTTAAAGTTGTTCCCAACCATCTCCCAATCACTTTTTAACCATTTCATCGTTTTTCTTCACAATATCTATTACTATCAAAACTGTTCTATTTATTTACTTGCTTTTAGTCTTTTCCCACTAGGACATAAACTCAATCAGAGCAGGGCCCTCATCTGTCTTATTCACAGTTCTATCCCTGGCACCTAAAACAATACTTGGCCAATAATAAGGGTGCAATAAACTTTTTTTAATGATAAATATATAAGTAATATATAAGAATATATAAGTGAATTTTAAAATTCTTGCTCCTCCTGAATTTGCAATTTGAGTTAATGGCATCTCAATGTTAGCAATATTTGATTTCTCAGTGTTTCCCTTTACATCCAAGTAACAAGTCCTGTTGATTTTGTCAGTCTCCCCCATAAATCTGGCTCCTCCTTTTCCTATTTCAGGCCTCAACTTTCCCCTCCATTCCTGTAGACTGTCTGGGACCCTTATCCAATTTTTCCCCTCTCCAATCCATTTCCAGTACTGCCCTCACAAGTAACTTTCCACAACCCGACCATACCAACCGCTTTACATCACTTGTCTACATACTTGTTAAACGGCAATAAATATATTTATATTGCAGCTATACGTATCATATATATGCATGATATCAACTTGCTATTTCTGAAAAAAACAAGTGCAGATACACAGTTGGAAAACATATTTTCTGATAACAACTGGAAAAAGGTCTTTATCTTTAGCCAAGTTTTCTTTTTTTTTTAACAGCTCATTGGGGTATAATTGTTGTTTAGATTATTTAAAGAATCAAGCATACACAAGAAACAGTAGAAATGTCTAAAGTTCTTGGCATCATAAAAAAAATAATCCAGCTCCAACCTAAATTTCCAGCGTCATCTCTACTGTCTTATTCCTGTTTGTGTTTTCACTACCCAGCAGATTACGTCCGAGTACATTTAACGATCAAAAAGCCACAAGTTTGTTCTTGACATAAACGGGAGCCTCATTTTTCAAAATGCGCTATCTAGTTACAGAAAAAGCCTCATCAAAACAACAACCAACATCTTAAACTCACACAGCAAGCAGTTCTGAGCTGAAAAGTCGTGGAAATGAGGACAATCAACGGCCCTTGTGCTTTTAATTTGCCAAAATGGTCGGAGTAGAAACGTCTGCGCCCGCCCACGACTGCTTCTCGAGGAATTTGTTTTGAGTTTAACAAATTACCAGCAAGTTATGTTTCTCGATGAAAGAAAACAATCATAACCGAGAGGAATAAGGCCACAGGGAGAGTATTTGGCGGTCTTTCGTCGAGTCAGAGGAGCGGAGGAGCAGCGGCAGCAGCATCGACAGCTCTGACCCCGGAGAGGAAGCGAAGACAAACAGCTGCGATTCAAACCTTCCCGCATCCTAGAAAAGCCGCCCCACTTTACAAATGAACACCGGAAGTCCCGACCTGACCGCGCCCTCCGCTCGCATCGGGGGACGGGACCGGAAGTAGGGGAGGCGGGGGCTCCCAGTCCGGAAGCTGGTCCGCTCCTCTCCGGTTTTTACTTCCGGTACCCCACAAGGAGCTGGTCTGACCTGGTTGTTTCAGACCTGGTTGTTTCAAACCTGGTTGGGACTTGCATTCTGATGGTCTATCCGAGGTAGCTACAGAGGTATAATTTAGTGGAGTAATGGTTATTTAAATAATCTAAGCAATTATACGTCAATAAAGCTGTTAAAAAAATTGGGCAAAGGTAGAGACCTTCTTTTCCTAGTTTGGTATCAGAAAATGACTTTCAACAGTTTCTCTGCACCTTTTAAATCTTTTTCTACAATGGCAGGTGGACGCGTCTGCTATATTTATTTATTTCCATTAAAACAAGTATTTATGGAGAGCCTTTTACGTGCTGGGCGTGCTGGGGATAAAGCAGCGAATGAGACCCAGGGTTGAGGATGGGGGCTAGAGATTAACTGGAAAGAAACGACTGGACAATAATTTGATCACAGTTGTGATAAGTGTTCCTAAGATAAAATACAGAGGTCTGTGGGAGTATATAGTGGGCAGACTTAACCTAGACTGAAGAAATATTTTCACTGAAATCCAAAGGCTAAGTAGGTGTTAGCCAAGTAGAGGGGGAAAGTGTTTCAAGCAGAGGTAACAGCCTTGTGTTAAGGCTCTGAGGCCCAAAGGAAAGATCTGGCCCCTTAAAAGGGCTGAAAAAAAAAGCCAGTTTGGTTTAAGAATGATTAAAGAGAAGAGAGAGGCTCTTCTTAGGGGAGAGAAGCCTGAAATTGGGCTATAGAGGTAGGTAGTACAGATTTATGAATTATGGACTTTATCTTAATAGCAGTGGTAAACTATTACAAGAGCTTTAAGCAAAAGGTGGCAGCACTAAGGGATTGAAGTATAGCTCCTTAAATTCATCTCCATTTTTAAAAGTCTGATACGCAAATTGACCTCAATCTTATGTAAAGTGTAATAAGGGCATCCTCAGACAGCCATGTTTTCATTGATCTGTAACATCAGTTTTATTACACAGTGCTAACTTAGGTCCTATCCAACTCCCACCTTTTCCCCCTCCAGTGTATAAGAACCTCCTATATATAAATTCTGTCTACTACAGAGGGGTTTTGTGGTGCTTTTTGTACTTTAGAAAAATTCCTGGAACTGCTGAATAGAGAGTGGATTGTAGGATATGAGAACAGACGTGTGGAGCCCAGTAAAAGGCTTTTGAAAGAGCAACAGGAGAGATGACGGCAGTTCAGACTCAAGACTGGACAGTGAGAATGGAGAGCATAGCTCCAAGAAATATTTAGGAGATCAACTCTTTGGTCTTAGGGATGATTTAAGAGTAGGAGTTAAAAACAATTCCAGGGGTTTCTGATTGGGGAAAGTGAGTAGGTGTCAGTGCGATCAACGAGGGGGGAATGTAAGAAGAGTAAATTTAGGGAATAGTATGACAAATTTTGTGAGACCTCCCAGTGGAAACAAATTAGTAAAGGTCTAGAATCAGGAGATTAGAAATAAATATGGAGGTCAATGGTGATAGATGCTAACTGAAGCTTCAGAAGATGAAATAGTCCAAGGATATTGTGACATGAGAAAAGAATGCTTAGGACTGAGCTTTGAGGAACTCCAGTTCTTACAGATTCGGTAAGGGAAAAGAATCCCCCCAAACACTGAGAAACAGCACAAAAGCTAGAAAGCAAGCTATTGTATTCTAGATGCCTGGGTGTATTCAATTTTGGTGTCTTGCCTAGAGAACAAGCTAAAGAATGAAGTCTTTATTCAACTTAATGACATGGACGTCATTATTGACTAATGAGGTCTGTTGTATATAGTGGTGGCAGAAGCTATAGTGGGTTTGAAGAGCAAATGGGTAAGGAAATGGAAAAAAAATGGGAAAACACTTGAGAAGTCTGACTAGGAACCAAAGATAGGACTGTAATTGGAGAGAAATGTAAGGGCCAGATTTCTTTTGATGAGAGGAATGGCATGGTCAACAGCTCATGCAAAGGGCCGATGCAGAAAGATTTTTTAAAAAATTACAGACCAAGTAACAATAGAGTTCATGAGAGTGAGAGGCCATGGGATTCAAGCACATGTTGAATAACTGGTTTTTAATAGGTGGAGGGATACTTCTTATACAGGAAGAGGAGGAATGAAGTACATGCAGATGCATTTGTATACATTTGTCTGGTGGCTTTTTTTTTTTTTTCCGGTGAAGCAAGTCTTTAGGGAATAAAGGGGCAAGCAGAGTAGAGAGGGTTTGAATTAAACAAGAGAATGAAGAAATGTAAGATTACAGGCAGCACTGACAGCCTAAATGAAGGTGGTGACTATGAATTTATAGCAGTACAAACCTACCAGAAACATGACCTGCAGATGCTTGGATGCAGCAGCAGTGTCCAGTTCGTCCAGGGCTGGCATTTTGCTAGGCTTACATAATACAGCAGTAGCATACATGACCTTAAATTATTTACATCTGCTAAAGTCTAGTCAGCCAAAGACCACCAGGCTCAAGCCTGTAGTCTGACAAAATATTTGACATGTAAGGAAGAAAGCACACTTCAGAGGAAACACAAATGGTGCTCTCCACAGGGGGAGGAGGGCGTCATCGTTGTAAGGTTTGGGTTCCTGCTGAAGAATTCTGAGGAAGCTCTAAGGGAAGAGACCACTTCCTGGTTGGATGCTGTTTCTGCACAGGATTAGAAGCAGGGTTTAACTGCTGTTATCATGAGGTGAGTGCAGTTTAGCAATTGGGTATCCCCAGTAAAAGATGGGTGAGGATAGCAAAGCAGGTCTGGAGACATCATTGTTAACAGAGCAGCGGTCACACAAAGAGGTGGTCATGGCCTTGGGGAAAAATGTTTCCTGTTAAATTTGCAGCTGGCTTTACCTGTGTCTGTCCTCCCAGACTGATTAATAGGCAGGGCTACTTCCTTCTTTTTCAGTACGAGCTAATTTTCAGTCCTTCAGTCCTGGACAGGTTTTTACTCTTTTACACCAAGCATCCTCTCTCGATAAATGTGACGATTTTTTTATTAAACAAATTACAACTTAATCCATACTCTACTGTCCTCCCTACAGGTAAGATTGAATGAAATACCTAATCATAGAATTGCCCCTGCTTTCTGACAGCATCTAAGCTAGTGTACCTCCGGTTTCTTAGGCCCTCTCCCAAATTATCCAACCAAAGCCCAAATCCTATAAGTTCTTTTGAACACCCTCTTACTGACATACCCCACAGTTCCGCATGGTGTAAATTCTGCCTCACGACAACAAGTGCTAAACCCAGCACATTCAGGTACAGGTATGGTCCTGATAGTCTTTGGCTGAAGAGCACTGACAATACAGAGGATCTGAGTTGATGACACAACTGCCAGGTTCAGACTAATATTTGCACTTTGTTACCAGACACGAGACTAACATTCACTGGCACCTTTGTGTCCTTGCTCATTAAAGATCTGTACTAATAGTCCCTGTTACAAAAGACTTACTGATCCATATTTCTGTTGAAGATACGGCAATCCTAAAGGCCAACTATCGTGGCACACGGCCAACTCTTCCTTTCAGTATGTACTGTTGCAGCTTTAAAGCATGTCCACACATTCTTTGAAGGCCTTCTATCTGATACAGCTTTATAGCAAGCGTCTCACTTAGAACCAAGACACTGTAGCAGAAGTAATGCTGCACGCAGCTTCCAAGGCAGCTTCTTCCAGGTCTTTTGCAATGGCCCCTCAACACCCAGCTGCCATGTTGCAAGAAGCCCAAGCCATGTGGACAGGCCTTGTGTAGGTGGGTCTGGTCGAGTGATGGCTTCAAGTCATCTCAGCCGGGTCATCAGCCATGTGAGTCAAGACGACTCCAGATGATTAGAGCCACCAGCTGTTGGAGCCACCCCTCGTCCTTAGTTTTCCCAGCCGAGGCCTCAAAACACTGCAGGATAGAGAAAAGCCACCCCTATTGTACCCTGTCCAAATTCCTGAGCCACAGAAGCATGAGCATAATAAAACGCTTATTGTTTGAAGACACTAAGTTTGGGTGGTTACTTAAGTAGCACTAGTAATTGGAACACACTGATCCTGTTGGTAGCTGTTTTGAGTACAGCAGTAGTTGGTGACAATGAGCTAGCAGATAAACTGGGTGGTTATGCACAGAGCGACTGGGCAAAGTTTAAAGTATATTCAGTTAGCATATTCTTGGCCCCAGTCTAATGTCGGGCCCCTTCCCTACACCCCCTTCCCCCTATCCCTCAGACTTACAGTGAGCACAATCTTTAGAGAACTGCAGATTAAAGTACTAGCCACCATGTTAGGAGCCATTTTGAAAAAAAGAATTCTGACTATTACAATTTCCAAAAGCCCCAATTACATATATATTTCTCTTTTATAATAAGGACACTAAAGAATTTTAATGTTTTATAATTGCTGGTTTTTTTCTGAGTAGATGTATATGTTATTGAAACTCTTGTTCAAAGAATATCTTCTATCCTAGTATAGTTTCTCTGATTTCAAATCTGAACTTTATGATGTCATGTAAAAAAGTTCAACAGAAACTCTTTAAAATACCAGGATACCACTCCAAAAACTTAGAGGAAACAAAACTATTTAAATTTTATTTTTAAAGTCTAATTTTAATCCAGACCAAACAAACAAGCAGAAAAGTGAGAAAGCTGATTGTATAGGCAGACACAGATGTACCAAATGTAAAACAGTGGGTTATTAACAGAACTATTTACATGCATATTTACAAGCAATCCTTTTGTACATTAAGTTTTACTTTTAGTTAGTTGGAAAAAGATTTTTGACATTGGTAAAAATATTAATTAGGTAGGGCTGAGGTGGTACCACATTATAGTAATAAAAGTATTAGAAAAGTGATTCTCAAGGTATAGCAATTATAAAGCAGATGAAAACTTGAGTGACAAAGATCTAGTAAAATTCTCTAGTAAAAAAGTCAATGCAACTCATGCTATAAAACAAAAATGAGAAAGTCATATAAATAAAGCAGAATAATGTTCCAGGCTTTAGGGTAGTGAGGTTAGGTGAAAAAAACCAATTCTAGAATTGCAGTAAATCCTCAGTGAAGAATCTTGGTTGTTTAGTTGGGAGTTCTTAGTCTTTTTTTTTTTAAGCCATTTTAAAAGCCCTTGGTCTCAAATAGCATCTGGATATGTGAATCAGTTGTTAATGATATATTCTAAGACTTCAGTGCTAAAGATATTCATGATTCTGATTCATATTTGAAACTCAATTCATTGAGACACTAAATGTAAAACTAAGTGAAAGCTATAATACTCATATCTAAAAAAGGATGCTACATTTTGCAGTAATATGTATTTCCAGGCTAAGAATTTTTCCCTCAAGGAAAGTAGAATTTAAAGGATAAGCTTCTAACCAGCTAGCAAAATTTACTTTCGACATTTTTCATTTTTTTCAAAATCGATTTTATTGCAGCCAAAACAGTGGAATTAACTGTACATAATAAACTATTATATATATATACACATTTTAAGTTATAGGGAATAAAGTTTATTTTGGCAGAGAGTGTTAAACAAAATTAAAGTTGCATACATTAGTAACATAACTCAACATCCTTAATTTGGTATAAGTGTGACACATTTTCTTGCTTTCCTGTGTTCTGCTAAATCACCATAACCTAAACTGCTTCATAAAATTGATATGCTGAAATTTAATTTTACTGTTTTCGCTTACGCTCTGATTCCAAACAAAACTTTTCATAAGCTTCTTCTATCTCTGGGTCCATCTCATCATCAATATCATCCAAGTATCTGTGAAAGAAGCATATATGACAAGTTTAATGTTTTTTAATTCAGAAAATGTCTAAGATACTACGCCATGAAAGTAAATATGTGTCTCCTCACCCCCCCCCCCATGACCCTTTCTACCAACATGTGACAAAACTATCTTGCCAATCCTACCAATTGCTGATGGGTCTTTCTCCTTCTTCCTCTCCCATTTCTAATACAAGGCCATATGTTGAAATGCCACAAGTTCATTAGGGCAAAGAGAATATAATGTTTACCAAACAAAACTTTAGAGGATAACCTGAAATTCAATGCCAAGGGCAACTTTAATTTCCAGTAGTATACTCTCGGCAGGGCTGAACCTTCCTAATTGTGCTTGGAAGCACATCCCTGTATTTTTTTCTATTAAACTAGTACATAAAAGTATGTTAACATTAGAAAATCTTACACTGACTTATAATTAAAATGTTACTACTTAGAGACAGAATAAAGGTGGTTCATTTTTTTTTTTAAACCTACAACACATGAGATGGGATAAGAAAAACTGAAGCCACAGACTTAATTTATTTCCACCCTCCACTTATGAAGAGGAGAATCCAAGTAGCATGTCCAAATTCACATGAATTGTTAACAGAACTGGAACTAAACCTCGTAAGTTCTTGGTCCTTCCATATACAAAATGCAGTACGGTCTAACGATGAATGAGTAATACAGTAAAAGTTTATTTTATTACAAAGAATGGCAGATGAAGATTGAGAGATGAGAACAGGACTATAATTTATATATGTCTATCAGTCCAAACATTTTTATATAATTATCTATGTTTTAATTTTAATCGTTTAACAGCTAAGCTTTGAGCCTTTTACTATGTGCCAGGGGGCTGTCTCAGTGTTTATGTATCTCATTTAGTTCTCAAAAAAACTCAAGGAGGGGTCTACTATTCCTATTTAATAGATGGAGAAACAGGCGCAAAACTTACCTAAGATCTTACAGCATTAGTTACTTATTTAAAGTCTTGGGTATAATAATAGTATTTATTTTATAAAAACTAATTGTTTGAATATGCTACATTAATAGTTTTTCCACCTTAACTATATTTAATTTTCAGAACCATAGTGTTTTCTCTAATATGATTTTCTGAAAATTTTTGGTAAATAACTACTACATATATACCACTATAACACCATTAAATCAAAATGCACATTCTTTCATCATCTTTTCTAGTCTAAACTCCATCTACAAACTGTGGCCACAGAAATTTCACAAAGAAAGCGGCTAAAGATGAGAATTCCCTGGCAGTCCAGTGGTTAGGACTCCACACTTCCACTGCAGGGGGGCCGGGTTCAATCCCTGGTTGGGGAACTAAGATCATGCTGGCAAGCCACGCGGCATGGCCAAACAAAGCAAAACAACCCCCCCACCAATAAAAAAAACCCAAGAAACAACCCCAACCCAAAAAACCCCAAAAAAGAAAGCAGCTAAACAGAACTTACGGATCACCAGCCCCTGATAAATCTGTTCCATTTTCTTCATAATCTGGAAAAAAGTCTTCTCTTTCAAGTAACTCTTGATATTTCTCTTGGTAATCTACAAAAAATGAAAAATTTTAATGCTGAAAAATATTCATATGAAATGGCCAGTTATCCCTAAAAATGTTTTTAATATTATGGCTTTTCATTTAAGCAGATACATTTAAATAACAGCAAGGTTCCAACTACATATTTAAGAATATCTTTTACAAAACTTATATTCTAATTGGCTTGCTTTATCTCTCCCCGCCCCCAAAATACGCTCATAAATTATACAGTTGGCCCTTTAGGGTCACTGACCCTCCACACAATCGAAAATCCACATATAACTTACCCCGCCCTCCTTACACACGTTTCCTTTGTATTCGCGATTCAACCAACCCTGTGTAAGTACTGTAGCACATACTTAGAGAAAAAATCCACATATAAACAGACCTGTGCAGTTCAAACCTGTGTTGTTCAGGGGTCAAATGTATATTTAATATTCCTCTAAATATAAGATGGAAATCAAAGCCACTATGAACATAACAGAGTACATTTCACACCCAGTGTGCATGCTGTTTACATTCTCTGCTGCTTCTTTCCATCAGACAAGATATTGTCCTAACTTGTTGGGGAAGAACATGTTTCTTCCATACTACTGTTTTTCCTTCCACAAGGAGGGATTTCAATCAAACCTCCTAGTTTCTGGCTCCCCCATTACTCCTTCCCAAGGAGGTAAAGTGAGCTACCTGGCTGGCAGGTAAGAGCCATCATTGCTTGAAGTTTCTCAATCAGAGGAGGCTAACCTAGCAAATGTTCTGAGCATAGGAGATTTTCTTTTCTTCCCTCTCCTTAGAGACAGCTGGAACGTAGATACCTGATAAATGTTTCAGCTATACTAACTTTTCCTTGGTTGGGCTCTTCTAAGGCAATAACAGGTGATATTATAGCTCTCCATCTGCCAACTGTCTTAAGCAGAGTTACCGAGTATCTTTTAAGATTAGCATGTGTGTATGAAGTCCTTACCTCTGAATAATAAAATGGGTCAGTGTATATTAAAACTAGTTATCTTACAATTAGTTTCTTATGAACAACAGCTACCTCAAATTTTGAGAGGATGATGTAATTACATTTAACTCGATAGAGACCATGTTTTTCCAAGATTGTCAGTCTCTATAAAACTCTAATTCTAGCTTAAAGGGTTAGTGATATTTTGATACCCAATCTTGGCAATTTGGAGACAATTTTAACTATAAAACCTTCCTGCAACAAATACTTAAGGCAACAGATAAAACATTCTTTTAAATGTACGAATGAGTTCACACACACACACACACACACACACACACAATCAAGTCACCAGATGACAGAAACGAGAAGGGAACTGAAAGCCATACATAACTACTGCAGCTGGGAGGCTGATAGACCAGGTGGTATTATGAACAAAGGGTTTCGATTTTAAAACCCACAGAAGGTCAGAAAGCAAGGCCTTGAGTCCATGTGAAACAGAGAGATGGAATTCATGCCCCAAGTCCATCCCACCAACACAAAGGCTGAACATTCAAAGAACTGGTATTGCAAGCAAAAGGTGAACCGGTGGCAAAGGGAGATGGCAAAGAAGCTTGCTTGTCTCTGCCTGGGTTTGGAGTGAGGACAGAAGTACTCTGAAGAAACTGGTTCCCCAGAGAATTTTTAACAATGGGCCTGCACTTCAAATTTCTATTATCCACATAAAGAATCCCTACGACAAGAAAATAGAAACTTGTTCCAAGCCAGTATTACCGCTGTGGCTCCTGGCACAAGCAAATATAAACCCCCCTTTGGAGAGATGTTCCTACAATCCAAGCCACAAGTTTTCATAAACAAAAACAAACAGGCGGTTAAAACGCTGGAGCTGTCATGAAGGGCCATAGTATATGCAACTTAACTTCAAATGATTTAGAAAAAAAAAGTGAGTGTGGAGAGAACAAATAATAAATGGAGTAAACTGTTGAAGGTACATCTGAGTAAAAGGTAGATGGATGTTCTTTGCACAGTTTTTACTTTTATAACTTTACTGTAAGTTTGAAATCACTTCCACAAAAAAAGTTTAAGAAAGACAGTTAAATATGAGACTGCAAAACAAGAACACAACATAAAGCATTTTGTATATGACAATTAGAAATAACAGGGTTAGAATTAAAAGAAAACAAAAATATGAAGCAAAAATAAGCATGTTTAGAATGATGAGAAAAAAAGGACTCAAAACTTTAAGATCAAGATACTTTGAACAAAATGCAGAAACAAAATTCAGTTTGAAAACCAAATTGAATTTCTATAAATAAAACAGCCACTAGAAATAAGTAGGAAAAACAGATTGGACAAAGATGAAGATCGAAGAACCAAAATGAATCAAGGTAGCCTCAAAGAATAAGGGACGAAGGGAAATTTGTCTCACCAGACATAGCAAGATTTACAGTAGGTAAGAATAATTAAGAATGCAGTATTGGTGTCAAGACAAACAAGAAGAAAGATCCACATTCATGGACACAGGAATAAGACACAAATCTACAGGGAGTTACATGGTACACAGAGGAACGTTTTGTCCAAGAGAGGAAGGATGACCTGTTGCTGAGATGAGTAACTATAGAATATTTAAGTCCTACCATTTACCACATATAAAAACTAGCCAGATGGATTAATCACCTAAATATAAAAAGCAACAAGGTTTAGAAGACAATGGAATTTGATCATAGTAAGGAAACTAAGTCACAGAGAGCACAAACAAGACTTTAACACTCAAAGCTTCTAAGTGACAACACATGAAATGGAAAGACAGCACATAGTAGGAGAAACTAAGGATCACTTTCCAGGCCATGTAAGTAATTACAAATCAGTGAGAAAGACAAATGATCCAACAGAAATACAGGCAAAGGACACAAACAGGTGATTCTCAAACAAAGAAATCAAGAGGTCAATAGAAACATGAAAAGAAATTCACTACCACTAGTAGGGAAATAAAAGTTTACAATTTCATACAAACAGACTGACAAAAAAATAGGTCTGAAAGCAGAAACTAACACACCATTGTAAAGTAATTATACCCCAATAAAGATGTTAAAAAAAAAAAAATAGGTCTGGTATCAATAAGTGTTGCCAACAATGGGAAATAGGAACTTTCACATGTTGCTGGTGGGAATATTAAGTGGTATAATCATGATGGAAAGCAGTTTAGCAACATTTAGTGAAGTTGAAGATGCATATAGCCTATAATGTAACAATTCTACTTCGTTACCCTAAAGAAGTTCCTGCATGTGCACAAAGATTCTTAAAGATGTTTGCGCAGCACTGTGGGTAGTAACGAGTGTGAACCAACCAACCATCCACAAGTGGGAGGGGATCCATAAACTGTGGTTTACTCTGAGTAGGTTATTATTTGGCATTTAAAATGAATGAACTAAACCTATATATATATCAATCAACATGAACACCAAAAATACTGAATAAAAAATAAGTTGCAAAAAGATCTGCACAATAAGGCACCATTTAGGTCAATACTGCTGTGTATGGCAACACCTATCATTTACAGTCATACATGAAGTAAAAAGACAGCACAAGGACACCAATGTCAGGACGGTAATTACCTCTGTGGGGGGAAGTTATGGAAGGACTGGACTTGAAGGTGAGGTTATCAATTATAGAAACAGAGAATGGTTATTACTATCTATAAAGGGTTTTATTTCTTTGAAAAGACCCAAAGTATATATTGATAAGTGAAATTGGTTCAATCTTGACAGTGAATCAATATGCCCTTTTTTGTGTGTGGTTTTAATATTTTTGAATATTTCATAATTTAAAATTGAGAAGTTAAGCGGTTCTTCTTTCTACCCCTTTGTGCTAGAGGCACAGGACAGTCAGTGCCTGCTATCCAGAGGAAACAAATGGGAAAATTCTGATAAGCTGGTTGTAAGTTTGTTCAAAGTGGGGAAATGTTCTCTTGCTCACAGTGCAGTTCTGTTGATCACAATTAAAGCACTCATTCTATAAAACGGCTCTTTTCTGGGAAGGGAAGTGCGCAGAGATTTAGATTTTAATTAACTGACCCACCAAATATTAATAAGATTCACAATTTTTAGTATCTGCAAGTATTAACCTGTACCAATGAAAGCTGCTGACTATATAGTGAACTATATAGTATAACTACCCCTTCCGCTTTAACTACCTGAAAGTTTAGAGTATAAAAACAAAATATTAGAGGAAATATAAAATAAAAATGCTTGCATTTAATTGAGGGATTCTTCCAATCCTTCACTGTTAGGGTGACAAGACACTATATACTGAATCAAATGTTCGATGTGAAATGGTTCCAAGTGGTAACTATAAGAATATTCTAGTGAGACAAACCTTTACCCTAGATTTTAGAACGATGTGAACTCTTCAAAATGCTACAACTTTGTGCCAGTGAGGGTATGGTTTTCTGTAATTTACTATCTTACCAAAAAATGGTCGGAAAATGACTGAGACAACATACCTGGATCAGCAGCAGTGAAAGGAACACCATCAGATGTATAAAATGTTGGCTCATTCTAGGAGGAATCAGAGCGATTAAAACATGTTATCATTTCAGAATTGCTTTTTTAAAGCACATTAATTGAGCATGGCTGATTTCATTCATCTGTACCTGATAATACAAAAACAAGCAAAAAACTAAATTCCTAGCAGCCATTTTCATTTCACTGGGAAAGTCTATGGTCTTCAGATTACTATTCTATTATCTCAAGTTCTTGTGGGTCTAACCCCACCGTCTGCCGCCTGTCACACCCTTGGCGACTTGGTGCGACGTCGTGCACTGTGATTTAGTGTCAGCTGATTTTTAGTTGTGGTTCCCACCCCCTGCAACCATTTTTTTCTTTAAGTATTTCCAAGACTGGATTGTAAGAGCATTCCTCCATAGTTTCTTTCTGTTTGATCCTGTCGAGAGCTTCAGGGCATCACTGGCCTGGTAATCATTTTCGTTTTCTTAATTTACTTTACTACAAAATGCCAAGTAAAAGTTTGAAATGCAGGCCTTTGATCATGAATTCTCTGGAAAAACTGCTTTGAGGAATCCCTACACTCACCCAAGTCCAAGTCAAACCTTATTCATTTCCCTTGCCATTGAATGGCTCTTTGTCTAGTCTACCCTTTCACTGAGGATTCCTTCCATGGCTGCCATGTGACTCTAAGCCAGTGAAAAGAGTTATTAGGTATTAAATTCTGAGATAAGTTTATGTAACTTATCTACAAATTGCCAAAATTGAATTCAAGCAATAACCAAATTTAAAATGCAAACACTGGCATACCATAAAATAATTAGGATCATTTTCAGGTGTTGCTTCCCTGTATGTTGAAGTTGCATGGACTCTACCCCAGTTACTTGACCGGAGTTCTACAAGCTTCAAGAGCATCTGTTTTACATCTCTGCAGACAAAAGTTGAAAATGAGTTAAAACGAGCAAGTGTCATTGTGCTCTAATATATCACAGATGCCTAAAACGTTGTTTCAAAAATTTAACATGCTTTGATATTCTAGACATTTCCTTTAATAACACAAATTTATCTTTTAAAAAAAATGCACATCACTCCTTTACTATACTGATCTGGAAAAAAGGATCTAGTACAGTTATGCTCAAATGCGTACTGGGCCCAAGTGGCAGGCCAAGCAACTGGAACATGATTCAGAAATCTGGCACAGTGAAAGACACACTTGGACGTGATCAAGAGGTATTTCACTACCATAAAATAATAAGGCAGCGGAGGGATTCTAACACGTGAGAGGATGAACTCCTACACCTTGGAAATCAAGGAGCTTATCCCATGTTGGTGTAAGGAATGGCTCATTTTCTGATGACCACACGTGGGAATATTTCAACAGTCATCAGAAACCCCAGAAGGTTTTTTTTTTAATTATATAATTTTAAAATCTACAAACAATAAGTGCTGGAGAGGGTGTGGAGAAAAAGAAACCCTCCTGCACTGTTGGTGGGAATGTAAATTGATACAGCCACTATGGAGAACAGTATGGAGGTTCCTTAAAAAACTAAAAATAGAATTACCATATGACCCAGCAATCCCACTACTAGGCATATACCCTGAGAAAACCATAATTCAAAAAGAGACATGTACCACAATGTTCATTGCAGCACCATTTACAATAGCCAGGACATGGAAGCAGCCTAAGTGTCCACAGACGAATGGATAAAGAAGATGTGGCACATATATACAATGGAATATTACTCAGACGTAAAAAGAAACGAAACTGAGTTATTTGTAGTGGGGCGATGGACCTAGAGTCTGTCATACAGAGTGAAGTAAGTCAGAAAGAGAAAGACAAATACCATATGCTAACACATATATGTGGAATCTAAAAAAAAAAAGTTCTGATGAACGTAGGGGCAGGACAGGAATAAAGACACAGATGTAGAGAATGGACTTGAGGACCCGGGGAGGGGGAAGGGTAAGCTGGGACAAAGTGAGAGAGTAGCATTGATATATATACACTACCAAATGTAAAACAGATAGCTAGTGGGAAGCAGCTGCATAGCACAGGGAGATCAGCTCGGTGCTTTGTGACCACCTAGAGGGGTGGGATAGGGAGGGTGGGAGGGAGACACAAGAGGGAGGGGTTATGGGGGTATATGTACACGTATAGCTGACTCACTTTGTAACACAGCAGAAACTAACACAACATTGTAAAGCAATTATACTCCAATAAAGATGTTAAAAAAATTAAAAATTAAAGAAAAATTATATACTTTTTTGTAAAAGTAAATACAACACATAAACATCCAGGATTGATCCCAATCTTCTGCATGCAGGGAGGAAATATTTGTTTCAATCGCTACGCATATTACATTCATTCTCCAATGGAATGACTACAGCCACCCAGTCACCTGACTACAGAATAATACAGGACCGGCCCCTGGGAACATAAATAGGCTCTCTTGTTTTCCCTCATTGGTCACGCCTAACATGGTTCCCCCAACCCTTACTCAAGCAGATCCTTAGTAATAGACAAAGCATTAGCAACCCCCCGCCCCCGAATTACTTCCTGTCCACCCTCTTGGACAAGTCTTCCCTTGCTTGGACTGACAACCCTGCCCCAGAGGTGCATTCTGACTAGACTGCATGAAGGGAGTGGGTCCAAGAGAAAAAAATGGCTAATATGAAATTGGGAGCCACTGGTCCCCATCTGGATCTACAACTTACAGATGCGGTCAGTTTGATATGTGTAGGGGAGAAGTGCAGAGGAATGGGATGGGCAGGGAGGGTGTCCTTGGGAGTAGTTTGTCTGCTGCTCGCCCTCCCTTCTTGGCCTTGCCCTGGGCAGCCACAGCGTCCATGGCTTTACACACAGTCTCCTCATCCCCCAGGAACTGCACAGGCGTGATGGGCTTCATGTTCTTGTCCAATTCACGGTCAGCAGGCTCAGCTCCATGATAAGCTCTTCGGAGACCCTCTCTGCTTGACAATGCCCCTGGAGGCGGGTGCCGTGGGCTACAGCCAATACCCGTTTCCCCTTCTTGATCTGGGAAACTATTTCTTCCTTCCAAAAGGGCAGAGCTCTGGTAATAGTATCCTTCAGACTCTCACGGGAGGGTAGCTAACCTGCAGTGAGGTCTCCATGCCTTCGATTCTCACTGATGCTGCTGTGGAAGGGATGACTGGGCTCCACTGGAGGTAGTGGGACTTCAGAGGAGCGCCTTCAGATCTTCACTGGGCCTCGCTGCGCTTGGCAGTGGTTTCTGCTTTACTGAGGCCAGAGCCCTCATTGCCGCCCACTGAGGAGCCTGTCCTCGCCTCTGAGAGCCACATTTGGTCAACGGCACCCAGCACTGTCCAGAGGGTCTGACGTGCTCTCTTACGCACTGAGGTGAAGTCTACATGCTCGCAGCCCACTGCCTGGCTCCTGCTGTCTTTTTTTTTTAAGACAGGCTTGAAATTTATTCCATGTAACTGTGGCTATATATGGTTCTTAAAGGCAGTGCGATCCTGCTAACACTTTTATACCTCCAACTGGACTTACAGTAGTACTTTACCCAAATATTTATTGAGCTTAAAAGTATTAATCATTTTATTTTTAATGGACTCATATTCCCCCAGGAATATCTTAACTTCTTCCATTCATAAGCATAATTGAAGAAAAGTGGTTAGGTGAGCAGAAGCCATAGGTAAAAAAAAATTTCTGTAGATCTATGAAGAGTATTCTGATGAAGCACAACAGATTAAAAACAACCCCAAAGAAAAAGCAAGGAATTGAGATCTACTGGCTGTCTATATTACTTCTTTTCCTACCTGCTGCAATTTGCGTCTAGGACAACATTTTCAATTCTCTGAATAACTTCTTCCATATCAGTCTTTCCTTTTTCCTTCCAGGCATCTTCTAAAACTGACCCTGTCAACTAAAAAAGCAAGTGTCAGTAAAATAAAGAATTCAATAAAGTACAGAAATTCTAAAAAGATATTAGTAGTAGTTCAAGCATTCTTTAAATAAGATGAATTTAGCAAGTTAAATATTCCTAATTATTTTCTACCATCTAATATTCAGGAATCGCTATACTTTTTCTTGACAGGGAAAAGGAATGAACTATAGCAGAAGTTTAATCATAGGCTTTATATGCCAATGACTGTATGGCATGTTTGCTATATGACCAAGGCTATAAAATTTTAATCAACATATCACTTTTTGAAATATGCAACATCCAACAAGTGTAGAAACTCAGAATTTAAAAAACACAATCAGGAAAAAATGAGTTAAGGATATAAGCAGGTAATTCACAGAAACTAAAAAAATGGCTTACAAACAAAAAAACGCTTTAATTCACTAGTGATTTTAGTCACGGAAATGCAAATTAAAATGAGCTTTTTGTTTTTACTCATCACGATGACAAAATAAAACCTAGGATTGATTCTCTCCATCACTGATAAGGATATGGGAAAAGAGGTATACTCATTCACTGTTGGTGGGAACACACTCTGGTTCAGCATTTGGAAGGGAAATTTGGCATTACTTATCAAATTAAGGTATACATGCTCACTGAGCCACCAAATCTATGGGTAAGAATTTAAGTTACATAAACAACTGCATATATAAAGATACAATGGAAGATTACTGACAGTGCGACAGTGGCTAAACTGAAAATAACTGCTCAAGGATGGAATGCATAAGCAGTGTGCATGCATACAATGGAGCACTGGGAAGCTACTGAGGAAAGAGCCGAAATCCAAGACCTCCATTTGGTGGCGAAAAAGCCAGCCACATCAGAGTAAGACCTTACGAGAGCACACATGCAGATAGAGGAAGGGAAAGAAAGGGACTTTACGTATGGAGCGGAGTGAAGGACTTCCATTTTTCACTTTTAAATTTCTTATATTAAACAATAAGTATATATTGCCTTCCCAATATTAAATTTGAGAGTAAAGTAAAATGTCAATATTTAACTTACATAACTAACTCTTGGATCTATTTGTGCATTATATGTACCTTCCTTCCTCTAAATTATACACTAAAGGGATGAAACAGTTACATTTTAAGAAAAAAATAAGTAAAACCTACCTTCAGTAATTTTACTGCACAAATTAAGTTGTCGTCCATAGGATTAGAAAAGAGGGCATTCAGCAACTCCCGAAGACCGACCTGAAGAATGTCTGCCCTTGTAACCTGCCCATTTGTTCCTTTGATCTTTTGGGGAGAAGAAAATGAAAAGCAACTATGCCAAAATATAACACAGATATACAAATGGTCTAACAAAGTGCTGGCAAAATAAGTGTTTTAAGTTAAACAATACAAAACATATGGTCAGGGTCTTCCCTGGTGGTGCAGTGGTTAAGAATCTGCCTGCCAATGCAAGGGACACAGGTTCGAGCCCTGGCTGGGGAAGGTCCCACATGCCGCGGAGCAACTAAGCTCGTGCTCCACAACTACTGAGCCTGCGCTCTAGAGCCCGCGAGCCACAACTACTGAGCCCACGTACCACAGCTACCGAAGCCCACACGCCTAGAGCCTGTGCTCTGCAACAAGAGAAGCCATGACAATGAGAAGCCCGCGCACTGCAACGAAGAGTAGTCCCCGCTCGCCACAACTAGAGAAAGCCCGCGCACAGCAACAAAGACCCAACACAGCCAAAAATAAATAAATAAATTTATATATATATAAAAAAATATATGGTCAGGATAATTTAAGCCTCCTTTAATATTACCGCTTCATAAAGCAGTCTCTAGCCTATTAACACCTTTTTGGGAACACAGAGCTTTTTTCTGCTTTTTATACTATTTAAAAATACTCTAACTTGCATCAGAACACAACATGTATCTCAGCTCTCTGGCTTGAAGAACTGTAGGTTCAGGAGCCATGCCTTATCTTTATAACTCCCACCACACATATCATGACTTCTACATAGGAAGTTCAACTGCGTTCTTAAAGTGACAATTCATTTAAGGTACATTTTATATTGGTGTTCTTATTTGGCTTATACAAAAATAAACTGAGAAAGATTATGGCATGAGATTTTTTTAAAAATTAAGGTTATCTGTGGTAAAAAGGGATAGTAAATTAGGCATGAGATTGCACGAAGACCTTTTAGATGCACTGACTGAGATGTACATTTGACGGTGGATTCGTGTGTCTTTTCAGTGGTATTTACAATACTAAGTCCTCAAATCAGAGTTTAAGAAGGTATACCGATATCTGGGACTAACTAGTTAAAAAAAAAAAAAAATCAAGCAAATCCATTACAAAGTAATATTCAGCACTTAATGTTGCCTCCCAACAAGCATATACTCAAGTATGCCACCAATTTAGCTGTAGACTTTGTACAAATACATTCTATATAGAAGATTAATATATAAAATAGGACCAAAAAGAACTACTGTAGGTGAATTAGGTGAAAAAAAAAACCCAAAAAACACAGAAACTCTAGTCTCTCCCCTCTTCAAAGTTTTATGCTCTGCAAGGCAAGTTGCTTTTGGGTCACCATCTGAAAGTCAACATACTAAATGTGCTAATATTTATGATACAAGGATTCAAAAAGGTGTGACTGTCTGTATTCCAAAAGCTTGAAATCACATGTAAACCATGGCTTTCCAAAAGTACATAGCTTAGTAACTATCTCCCAACACTGCCCATGAACAGGAAGACAAAATGGTACATATGTTCCATTTGAGGACAGATACTACCATGAGTAGGTACTGAGACTATTTTCTTTATCTCCCATTTCACTCTTAATGTTATAAAAGAGTAAACACAAATTCCTTATTGAGATCAATTTATATTCTCAGGCTTTGTCAGTACTAAAAAGAAAAATTTCTCCTCACCTCCAGGTTAAGATAAAGTTCTCCCAGAAAGAGTACAAATGCATGGAATCGTTTTCGAGTCACTTCGTCCCCTTTTGCAGCTTGATCTTTAACTTCATATTCAGTCCGACATCTAATAAAGACATACCTTTTGTAATCTCACATTGCTTTGTTTTTTAAATAGTCAAACAAGATGACCATTTGTCAGTTTGGTTGTTCACAAGCAATACAGAGGCAAGTACAATGCACCAACACTCTGATTTTCTGTAATAAAAAGTGTTCCTGTCTATTGTAGCGATCAGAATATGTACTATCTTTTCATACAAAGATTCCTAGTTTTAAGAAACTGATAAGAATAGTTGAAAATAAACCTATTACTAGAACAAACTGTAACAAGTTACAGCTACATAGATTTCATGAGGTTCGTTGTATATTGGCACTAAAAAACAAAACAAAAACCCTCACTGCCTCACCTTATTTATTGTCTCATAGGCTTTTTAAGAAAGCACTGTTTTTATGCGAAGTATCCCTAAAATATTGTGCTCTTGCTGAAATACGAACTTTGAACAGAGCTTTAAAAAAGATATATAAATACAGGTGACGTCCAACTAAGCTGAAAATGAATTCTTATTAAGCCCATTATTCTTAGAATTTCTATTATACGAATCAGAGAAGTGAAGTAAGAGGAGGAAGTCCCCAATTGAAACCACACAGAAACATAGAAGGCAATTAATCTGGTCTTTGTCTGGGTCTTTGTTTCTAATAGAGACTAAAGGAGTCAATTTATTTTCCCTTGTTTGATTTCTCCCTGACTTGGTGCATTCACCTTAGAGCTTACATAGCTCTTATTATCTAAAATAATCACAATAAGCCTGTCATTGTCTATACCAATGAATTATGGTGTCAGCTGTTACTAAAACGGATTTTTAAAATTTACTTTTAATGTTCACCATTTTGGTGTTAAGATTTTTTTATTTTTATTGATAAGGTGTAAGAACATTCTAGAAAAGTCATGCGTTTTATAAAAATGATTTTGATAGTTCTCCTTTTAAAGACCAAGGGAGCAGCTTATGAAGGCTTAATGGCTTTCATACCTGAGGTACCAATTTAAAAAAATTTTCAAAAAGAACCTAAAAAGTCATTTCTTGTCCAAGAATTTACCTTGGTTCAGTTTATGTATCAATCATAAACCCAGCTTAGCTTATTGTGCCAATGCTTACAAGCTATATTAAATGAGCAACATCTGCTGTTTGAGTCAGACATGGAAAGATATTGGTCATCTTCTCATATATATTAATTCCTCATCAGAAAAAAAGTTGGGATATCTATAAATAGAACACTGGTTAATAATGGAAAGGATCAGTTAATTAATGCCAATTCAGTTATCCAAGCACCTTGTTGGCTGCTTTCCTTTCTGTCTTTCCTTTTACGACTTTTCAGGTAAGAGCTTCGATGAAATGACCTTTTTGTTTTATCAACGCCATTACTATTAGATTATATATTAATATATGTTAATGTACGTACAAATGCAAATCCCTACCCTTGTACATGGTTGATTATCTAGGTGAGAGGAAAGACTCTAAAACTTTAAGCTAAAGACTTTCAATTATAAAAGTAATACATGGCTATTTCAAAAAGGTTAAAACAGAAAAATATAAAGAATAAAGACACTGCAGCCCAGAAATAACTGCTGTGAAGGTAACTTCTATCTGTTTCAAAGTATTCTACATTTTTAAGTTAACAGAATTATGATCTTTTCACTTGTTATATGATTAGTGTTTTTCCATGTTGATAGCTTTGACAGTATCCTAGTACTAGAGAAGCACACACAGGGGATACAGAGTCAAAAGAGCCAGAAGAGTGATTCTCAACCATGACTACATAGTAGAATCACTTGGGGAGATTTATAAACCATGCCCACACTCTCCTTCAGTCTAATTATATCAGAATTTCCAAGACTGGGGGCTTAGCTCCATTTTAAGTCTCTAGGTAACTCCAAGGCAGAGCCAGGGGTGAGTAGCACAAGGGAAGATAAGCAAGCCTTTCTACCATCCTACCTCCTCAAAGTGCCAACTTTCACATCTTTCCAAAAGCTATAATTTGTACTTTAATGATTAGGTAAGGTTGGATATTTCTGTAACTTTGTCATTTATATTTTTCCAAACTGCACCTATCCAGAGTCATTCCAAATACTTCTATTAAAAATAGAAATATTTCTGGCCTTTTTCTTACTCATTCCTAAGAGGCCCCTCTTTTCATATTAAATAAATGAGCTCACTGCCATGTTGTTACAAATGTCCCTATTTTTACTTCACTTCTTATAAATTTATGACCCCTCCAATATTATAATCTATATGAAATTAAGTTTAATCTCTTGTTTTAGGGCCTGTAGGTATCATGTCTTGCTTAAAATGGCTTTACCAACCTAATATTTTTGTTTGTCATTTTTTCCCCTAGTATTTACTGTTTCAGTTTTATATCTGAAATATATTTTGGTGTAAAGAATGAGACAGGAACCCATCTGTGTTTTTTTTCTTCCCAAATGACTAGCCAGTTATGTCAGCAGCACAATTTGTCTTTTACTTATGTATCTGAAGTGTCACCTTCGTTAAAAGCTTAATTTTCAAGTGTCTCTGGAGTGTACTTTTGGAGTCTTTATTCTGTTCCAGTGCAGTTTAACCACACGATGGAATACTTTGCAACCATTAAAAGTATCTTTAAAGAACTAACAGGCAATCTCTAATAAACTCAAAGACAACCTTGTTATTGAATAAAACAACTCAGATTATAAGAAAATTCATTTCCCTACATTAGCTCATTAATTCAATGTCATCCCAAAACATAAATAAGTAACAACATTTGTGTAATTTCACATGCTGATTCTAAAGTTCAGAGAAAATAAGCATGCAAGAATAGCAAAGAAGACTACACACACACACAGACACACACACACACACACACACACACAGACACACAAACGAATGGGGAACTAACTAGACTAGTGTGAAAAAATGAGAGTTTTTTAATAGCCTGGTAATAAAACAGGAAGAGAACAAGTAATGAATGGAATAGAATGAAAGTCCAGAATCAATGCAAATATAAGGATGTAGTGTGATAAAGGCAGCAGTTCTAATAAGGAATGGATCATTCAAAAAAGTGGTTAAACATGTGGCAATAAATGAAATTAGATCCTTACTCAAGCCAAAAGTACTAAAAAATATGTAAAGTGACCATTTTTAAGATCTTGGAAAAGGAAAAGACCTTTCTAGGCACAAAACCAAAGGCAGAGACCATCATAAGAAAAAGGCATATACATGACTATAAACTTAATACTATACAAGTAAGAATGGTCTGCCCTTGGACTTCCCTGGTGGCGCAGCAGTTAAGAATCCACCTGCCAGGTTTCCCTGGTGGCACAGTGGTCAAGAATCCACCTGCCAATGCAGGGTACACGGGTTTGAGCCCTGGTCCAGGAAGATCCCACATGTCACGGAGCAACTAAGCCTGTGCACCACAACTACTGAGCCTGTGCTCTAGAGCCCGCGAGCCACAACTACTGAGCCCACGAGCTGCAACTACTGAAGCCTGCGTGCCTAGAGCCCGTGCTCCACAACAAGAGAAGCCACTGCAATGAGAAGCCCGCTCACCACAACGAAGAGTAGCCCCTGCTCACTGCAACTAGAGAAAGCTCCTGCACAGCAACGAAGACCCAATGCAGCCAAAAATAAATAAATAAATAAATTTTAAAAAGAAAGAAAAAAAAAAAGAATGGCTGCCCTATTCTCCCCTGCAACTTTCTATAAAGAACAGTCTTTAGCAAAGAAGAATGGTCAAATTCTAGTACATTTAGAAGTAGTTTTCCTTTAATTTCATATATACACACTAACCTTTGAAGTAGCAATTGGCGGAAGTTGCCACTCTGTGGGCTAATTGTCAGATGATGGGACAGGTAATTACAGAGGCGAGCTCCCATGTAAGAGAAATTTGGGATAGATGTGGCCTTTCAAAAAGAAAAAAGTTTTATATGACACAGACACATCAAGTTATTAATGCAAACACTTAACAGCAATATTCTAAAGAGGAAAAACATTCCTGCCCCCAAAACTGTACAGAAAAATGTACAAGTCATTTGTAATTGTTAGGCATAAGGATATTAACTCTCCCTCCCAACCTTACACCAAGAACCAGAATAAGTACAAAGAAAAACATTAAGGTAAGCTCTCCCCACCATTTACCCGAGGTTAGCAGAAAGCAAAGAGATAAATCTCTCTTTACACCAACTAATTTTTGCACAAAATATGTACATGTACCCAGTTGCATAGTGCCAATTATGAAGTATATTTGCCAAACTAATGATCTGTGGCATTTCTCAGGAATAGGATGGCACCAACTTTGGCATCTAGCAGTCCAGAACAAGAATCCCAGGCCTGTTTTGTGACCCTGGATATCTCTAAACCTCCCTGAGCTTCAGTTTCTTGATTCCTAAAGAGGTAATTAATGATACCTGATGCAAAAGATTAACACTTCAACAACACTCCAAACACTTGGGGTAATAAAAGAGGAAATCAAAAGAAATAAGCTATTTTTAATAAGAAGACAGTGGAAAAACACTGAGTATCAAAGACTGTGTGACATAGCCAAAGAAGTACTCAGGAAGTTTAACTTTCACTGCAGTTTTTAAAGAACAGTAGAATACACACATTAAGAGGTTAAGGGACTTGGCCAATCTCACAAAGGTAGTAGTTTACCAGAGTCTAGATCTAACAAATGGCCTGATGCCCCTCCAATCCTATGTTGGGTCTAGTTACTCATGTGCAACCTTAGACAAGTCATTTAACCTCTGTTAAGCTATGTATAAAATGGGGATAAGAGTAATACCTTGCAACCACTGAGGATTAAATGAGTTAACTACAGGTCAAGTGTTTAGCATTGCCTGGCATGGAGTAAGTACTTTATAGTTAGAACTTTTTATTTCTAATTATTTCCTTGCTCACACAGGACCCTGTACATTTCTCAGCAAGGAAGAAAGACTGATTCCTCCTGACATTCATGTATGTACCCCAAAAGACTTGAAATTCAAAATTTATACTTTTCCCATTATTGGCATTGCCTGTTTTCCTTTACTTTTAAAATTTAAAGTAAATTTAAAGACAACAAGGCTGGTCATTAAAGTTTCCTGCCTCCCTGCTATACCTCAATTTTACTTCCATAGACAACCACTTTCAATTCTTTCAGCTGAAAAGGTTTTAACCTCCGTATCTCCATGCTCCATGATTTGAGTTTAGCCATTTCTTACTAGCTCCCCACGAAGGAAGATAAGCATTTACTTTTCACCCTGTTTAACCTTACTTCATTCCACTATGGTATAACTGTAGATACACCATGATTTTTTTAAATAGTTTTGTGTTTCCCTTTACAGTTGTACCATGTATTATGCTGATTTCTCCTCTCTTGCACAACCTTGTTTTCCCTAGACTTAATTTTTCCTACTTTTAAATATATTTCTCACTGACTTCTCATTAGTTTTTTCTTCTTAATATCTTCAAACATAAGGGAGTGTCCTCATCTTACCAGGGAAGTCTCTCCTGGAGCATTCTGCCCGATTCCAGTGAAGCCTTGTACCTCTAGGCCTACTATGTGCATGGCTACTATCTTGGGATCTCCCTTCACCATCATCTGGATGATTCACTTAGCTTCTCCTGTAAAATTCCCTGTTTCCTAGTTCCCATGTCTTCATCCTTAAATCCTCCTTTTGGTGGAGTACCTCCTTCAATAACTTCAAGAAGGATTATGATAAAACTTCAAACTGGTTACTCAGTGCAAAAAGATCTAGACAGTCTAATTTTTTTTAGATGTTCAAGCAATCTTTTTAGCCTCATTCCATCCTTATCCTAGAACCTTTTTGGAGATTCTGCATCATAAATCAGGGCGATTCTCGACTTTCCCCACTGGCTTGGAATTCAACTTTTAAAAAAATCCGCCAGGTCAGTTACCACTCACCCATCTGCGTTCTAGTCTCCAAAATGGGTACTTCTATCTCCTTTCGCCATATAAGTCCTTAAGGGCTTTTGGTGTTCTAAAATCCCCACACTGTCATTTTACAGTAGTATTTGGTGAGGAATCAAAATTGAGTATGTAGGTTTAATCTGCTTTTTTTTTTTTTACTGTTGGTAAATCTATATCACTGACCATAGAATGGTAGAACTTAAAATATATGAAGCGTTGGCTTTGAGACAATCACAGAAATTGTAGTTTGTTAGGTTAGAGCCTTTCTAACCAACCCTGATATAATACGAGCATAATAAGAACTATAATAATATAATTCTGATATAAGAACTATAATCAAGCAGCCTATTGAAGAGCTGAAACTAAATAGAGCCAGAAAAGCAAAAAGAAAACAGTAAAATTCTTCCATTTTCTTATCTAATATTCCTTTTTAATCCATTTAGATGGCAAAAGTAGGAATCAGTACAAATAGAGCAGATCTATCTTCCTAAAACCTCAAGCATTTTTAGAAATCTAAGAGTTGGTCAGGTAATACTGAGGTCCAGTAACAATCCAGAACAAACTGGAAAAGTAGTCAAATGAAACACGAGGTAGGATTAAGAAAACACACAAAAAAACAACCTGCTATCATAAGTCACCCTCACATATATTCCCAGTTTGAGCTGCTCTTTCAGCAATGACTGAAACAGAAATATAACCTTTGGTGGCGTTTATCTCCTACTCTGTTTTTGGCCAGCCTCCTCACTGACCTTAAATTTGTCTTCAAAATTGAGTGTTGTCTATTTTTTCCCCCTTAAAATAGCATTAATGTGTCAGTGACCAATATGCTAGAATTAAAACTAAACTTTGTGTGAACAACCTAGACTGACATTAGATTTTTTAAAGGAATTGAGATGTAAATCCTTGAAATTTTTAAAGACAAGCACAAATGTTAAGACTTAAATCAAGGTGTTTTGTGGTCCTTTTTTTTTTTTTTTTTAAATAAAGAATCATTTGTGAGGCAAAAAAGTTCTCCCATGACTTTTTTTCTCCCCTACTTCAATAATGGCAGATCCTTATAAAACAGGGGTTTGGAAAAAAGGCATGATACTCATGTAGTGGCCTCAGAAGTGTCCAAAGCTCCTTCCAACTGCCTGTACAGAGCCTTGGCTACACAGGAAAATTTGCAGTCTGGCTCTAGTCCTGGATCCCTAATTACAGAAATTCTGTACAACAGAGACTTAAAAGCTCTCATGAACCATAAAGAGTCAAGGAGTGTGGAGGCTGGTGAACACGTACCTGGCCTCCCTCAAGGAGCAGCCACCACCTTTGGGCATCAGGGAAGCTATCCAGTGATTGCCCCATGCTATTAGCCAACCTACCTGTTGATAGATGAGTTCCACAAGTTCTTGCAAAGCATCATCTGTTGTAACCCAGCCATTCAGTGTCTCTGCAAACTGTTCAATTTCAGTTTCAAAACTGCCAGGCTGCTCTGTAAGATGATTCAAAAAATCCTGAACATATTCTGACAAAGTGGGATAATCCTCACAACCATCCTCATAGGATTCCTATAGATCAAAAGGTTAAACATAAATTAATCCATGCAACTGGCTAAAAAAACATGAAGCAGCTTTGAGTTGGGATGTCTCTAGCTCAAATTATATTTTTAAGAATCCTTAACCTGATAAAATGTGTTATTTTCTTCAAAAAGTTAAGTCCACTTCTTCCTTGCCCAATAGCCAAAATGTTATAATAGAAGGGCTTCATCTCGCTGGGTAGAGAATTGTCTTCTCACCTCTGGTAGATTTACAAGACGGCTGAGAAATAAAGTTTAAACCAACATTTCATTATAATACCAAGATCAAAATTAAGATTTATAGATACAATAAGATCCAGGATTTGTTTCAAAATGGGAGGGGGAGAGGGACCAGAGATATAGAAACAAGAATGGCCACCTGTAGCTAACTACTGAGGCCATGGGCATTCATTATACCATTCTCTATCCTTGTAGATATTTGACAATTTCTATATTGAAAAAAGAAGTTTGTCATCTGTCAATCCCCAAGGACATGGAAATAAATATATAGTTAAGTGACTATAAAATATCATAGTGTACAGTGGTAGGAGACTTGCTATGTCCAAGTTTCCAGCCAATCTTGATAGTAGCAACAGTTTCCAATTAATATCTATCACTACCACCCCAATGTTCATAGCAACATTATTTACAATAGCCAAGGTATGGAAGCAACCTAAATGCCCATCGACAGATGAGTGGATAAAGAAGATGTGGTACTTATATACAACGGAATATTACTCAGTCATAAAAAAGAATGAAATAATGCTATTTGCAGCAACATGGATGGACCCAGAGATTATCATACTAAGTGAAGTCAGTCAGACAGAGAAAGACAAAGATCATATGATATCACTTACATGTGGAATCTAAAAAAATGACACAAATGAACATATTTACAAAACAGAAATGGAGTCACAGATGTAGAAAACAAACTTATGGCTACCAGGGAGGAAAGGAGGGAGAAGGGATAAACTGGGAGAATGGGACTGACATATACACACTACTATATATAAAACAGATAACTAATAAGGACCTACTGTATAGCAAAAGGAACTCTACTCAATACTCTGTAATGACCTACATGGGAAAAGAATCTAAAAAAGAGTGAATATATGTATAACTGATTCACTTTGCTGAAACTAACACAACATTATAAATTAACTATACTCCAATAAAATTTTTTTTAAATATACCACTATCACCTTTAAGTAGTTCCCAACCTTTTAATTAAAAGAACACAAAACCATATTTTAGTATTATTTAATTTTTAGAGAGACTTACAGCCAATAAAAATTTCTGGGAAGACAGACAAGGGATAATAGTAGTTACATCTGGAGTGAGGAAAGATTTATGTTATAAATACAGACCCTTTATTATGAAATTGTGAAAGCAGTTAAGCATTATAAATGCATGTATATTAAATAATTACTTAATGTTAACCACAAACGTGTGAATTTTACAATTAAAAACTAGTTTAAGTTTCTGATATACAGTTTAGAGTTTTACAGATTTGTAGTATCCTACTATTAATGACAATGAAAAGCAGGAAGTCTACAGGTCCCAGTTGATGGTACTGATTTCTTAACTGTTCCTATCAAACATCATTCATTGTGGCAAAATGCAGTTTAGAACACTGATTTCAGTCTTTTTTTTTTCCCAAATAAGCATAACTCTTTTAAGAGAATTTGAAGTGTGAAAGTAAAAGAGGAAAGTAGAGCTGTTCTGAAAAAAGCTGAAAAGGTGATTCAGGGCCTGTTGTTTCAAGCAAAAAGGGAGACACAGTATTCTGAACAGATGAGCACTCCAATGTGTTTGAATTAAAGCTTGTATTAGTTCTCTAGTACCAGATTTTTTAAAGTATACATTTCTTCAGTCTTCAATGTGAAGTCAAATGGCTTCCAAGCAGAGGAATATTTAAGTTTTATTTTTCTTAGAAAGAGTTCTGTGACAAGAGGTTAGGAGGGACATCAACTAGAAAACTCACTTCCGGGGGGAGGCGGTACATACGGGGGGATAGGGGTATATGGGAACTCTCCGTACTCTCCAATCAGCTGTGCTGTGAATCTAAAGCTGCTCTAAAAAACAGTCTATTAATTAAAAAAAACAAAAAAGAAAACTCACTTCCCAGTAGGTACTTTGAATACACTGTCAAGAGATGAGAACCTAATCCAAAGCAGTGGGATAAAAGGAAATGATCACTTAGGTGGAATAGTCGAGACTATTTTAGTTAACTTGATTGGAAGCGGGCAAGAGTGTGAAAGAGGAAAGTGAGTCAATACACCACAAGCTTTTAGCCTGAGCAGCTAGTTAGAATATAAAAGTATAAGAAGAGGTTTGCAAAAGATAAATTCTTTTTCGTTCTTGAGTTTGAATGTGAGATCCTCAGAAAAGGTCAAGACAAATGGAAACACAAGCCTGGAGTTAAGAGGAAGAATTAGATTCCAGAGTTATCAACAGGCAGGTTGGTGATGGTCAGATTCTAGGGGATTCTAGTATCACTAAGGGAAGTAATAAAACAGAAGACAGAACCTCAGAGCCTGCAGTCTGAGGGAAGGAGGAATGGTCTCAAAGTTGGGAGGATGAAGTACTGCCACAGAAGCCAAAGGAAAAGGTAAATGAGGAGAGGTGCTCATAATAGCAAATGCTACAGAATAATGTCATTGGTTAAAATCTGAGAGAATGATGGTTGCAGAGTCTTAGGAATCAGAACTATGCACACAGAGAAAAAACCTGAGTAAATTAGTATCTTAAATATTCAGTTTTTATAAAAAGGAAGAAATCCTGAAAGACTGAAAAGGTACCCTTGGCACCTAGAACAGGACCCACACTGGGAATTAAACCTTATAGATCATACTGTGGTCAACAAAGTCTATTTAGATGAGGTTTAAGAGGACGATAGATTTTAAAACCCAAACAACATCAGCATCTGTCACAAAAATAATATCAGTACAATTAAGAGGATCAGTCTGCAGAGGTTTGAACGGTCAGTGAGAAGTAAAGTAGTACCAACAGTGAATAATTTTTCATTTTGGAGAATATCACTATTGAAAGGCAGAAGAAAAACTGGGCAGTAAGTTGAAGGAGGATATTCTTAGCAAAAGCTGGGATTTTTTTGTGCATGTGGGGGGGGGGGCGGGTTGTCTCTTAATGAATGCTTTATCAACTCCTATGTGGAATTTTTGGTTCTCGTAAGTGAACCATGATTAAATATTCAAGATGTAATGGCTTACCTGAGAAGAAGCAATGGCCAGTAATAGATGGATACAGCAACTCATTGGTAAGAAGGCATGGTAAGCAGTAAAATTCTAGCAGTGGGATTAGAGGAAGGATCGAAGATAAAAGGCTTGGAGTTTTAGAAGGGTTATGAAAGCACAGCAAAAGACTATCAGAAAAAATTTAAAAAGCATGCATTCTTGAGAGCAGATCCAGCTCAATGATACCAGGCAATAGCTTCTCATGTGTGTAACAAAAGCAGACTCAAGGAATTTCTGGAAACCCAGCTAGGAGACCACTAGAATAGAGGCTCTACAAAGACAAGAATTTTTGTCCATTTTATCCACTGATGTATCCCCAGCCCTTGACTCGTGGTAAGCATTCGACTTTTATTTTATTTTATTTTTGGCTGCGTTGGGTCTTCATTGCCGCACGCAGGCTTTCTCTAGTTGCGGCGAGTGGGGATTACTCTTCATTGCAGTGCATGGGCTTCTCATTGTGGAGGCTTCTCTTTGTTTCCCAGCACGGGCTCTAGGCACGCGGGCTTCAGTAGTTGTGGCTCACGGGCTCTGGAGCGCAGGCTCAGTAGTTGTGGCACATGGGCTTAGTTGCTCCACGGCATACGGGATCTTCCTGGACCAGGGCTCAAACCCGCATCCCCTGTATTGGCAGGCAGATTCTTAACCACTGTGCCACCAGGGAAGCCCTCAACTATTTCTTAATGAGTGAGTGACTTTGGATTACGGTTACTACAAGGAAAAGTTTCTCTCATAACCAGATTTTATCCTAAGACTTGGGAAAAACAAGGATTTTGCTGTTCTGTGACTAACTGGATTGAGAAAAACTCCTAGCTTTGACAGAGGGTAAAAGGGTAAGGCCCGAAAATTTATCAAGGCAGGGGTAGCAAGCTTGAATGCTTATAGAATCCAGGTGGATTACAGGCAAATGAAGTAAGCCAGTGAGCAAATTACAGCTTACACATTCTATATAAAGGGGCTGCCTCTATTCAGCTCCAGCCAACTCTGCTCTACCAAAACAGCAGTCCAGTATGGCCAGATCTTACGGATTTCAAAAGAAACCAAAAAATTCAGATTTGCAATACCTAATTTAAGTACTGGTAAATTATAAAGCCCCTTTTAAAAAAACTCAGGGCCAAAAAAGACACACCTGCAGGGTACACGTGAGCCACAGGCTTCCAGTCTGCAATCTTTTCTGGCAAAATGAGTGCAGCAGGATCTCAGGAGACCAAGGAGCACCTAAAAGATGGCCGTGGCTCAAAGGAGGTGGACTAACATGGCTCAACACACTGCTCTCAGGAATCACTTGAACTATGTATAAAACTAGTTGGCAAAGAACTGCAAAAAAAAAAAAAATTGCATCCCTCCCACCATAAGATAGCCCAAATCAATAGCAAGACAAACAAATGAGGAACATTTGTGGTTCTTAAGGTAAGTATCCTTAAGAGTTATTCAACTACTCACAGCTCTCCAATGGTTCCTTTCTTCTCTAAGCCAAATACAGTTTTGGGGCAAGAATCCAGCTGCTCTCATTTCTACTTTACCTGATTGATGGCCCATTCCACCCCAAATCAATTGCTCTTCCTACTATGCCTATATTTTCCCCTCTCCAGCCTCAAGGTTCTTCTTAATGCAGTCTAAGATGCATGAAGTTTCTAAAATATGGAATAAAGCTTTCCCATGCTTCCTATCAAATATGAAAGTCAAGTCCCCCCATCCTCGCCCCAAAAGTAACAAAAAAAGGTGTGCCACCATTAGTTGATCAGATACATTCAAATTAAAAAACTAACACCCATCCACCAGAATGGCTAAACTTAAATAGCAAATACCTAGTGCTGACAAGAAATTAAAGCGACTGGAAACCAAACAGTGCTCAACACATACATTGGAACAGTCTCTTTGGAAAAATATTTGGCAGTCTCTACTAAAGCTGGCTACCTTGAGTCCCAACAACTCCACTCCTAGGTATATACCAAACAGAAACAAGGGCAAATGTCCACCAAGGCATGGACAAGAATAGCAGCCCTAATCGTAAACGCCCCAAACTGAAAGCTACCCAAATGCTCATCAACAGACAAATATTCACACAATGGAATGCTATGAGAATTAGTCACCTCCAATTACATGCTACTATATGGATTACTTTTGATATTGAATGAAAGAAAAATATATTTTATATGACTCCATTTATATGAACTTTGAACAGAGGCAAAACTATTGTTCAAGCAAAATAGCGGTTACCTTTGGAGAGCAGTAATGATTAGAAGGGGACAGAGCGGGCTTTGGGGGTGTTGATAACTTAATGTACACTATTCTGTATATTACATGTCAAAAAATGAAGACCGGAAAAATAGGACTTATGCTAAAGTATTATCATTTCTTCAATCCAGAATGGTCCCTGCCCTACTTATCTATAATTAATTGCTATGCATTTACATAGCACAACAAATTCCTTTCTATATATCCCAATCGTGCTTGGTGTTTTTTCCTGCCATTTAAGTGTGATCAATTTCTAAAATTCTTACGTTATTGACAAAGATGACTCTGAAAGTTTAAAACACTTTATCAAAAGTTTAAAACACTTCATCAAAACTCCCTACATTTCTACATAACTGTTAATTAGAACCAGAAACACTTCTATTTTAACATAACAGAGCCCAGATGTGTATTTCTCAACATTCAAAAACCTACCTGAATTAGTCTGCAGCAAAACCACTGATAATTTACCCTAAAGCTACCAATGAATATTCAGCTGTCCTACTAAAATCAAAAATTAACTTTGCCAGGCCACTATTCTATAGGTTGTCCATAAAGTCAGGACACAGACTTTAGTTTCATAGACTGAAGATGTCCTTGACCACCTTAAATTTATTAGACTAGAGATGGTCTATAGATGCTGGAAATACAGCAGTGAACAAAATAGACAAGATTGTCTACTCTTAAGCTTACATTCTGATATCTTGAAAATAATAACTACAAAATACATTCTTGAATCAATTTTGTTTCATGATTTCAATAAATTCATACAATGTTTTATGTGTGGTACAGAAAGCACACCAGTATATTGATAAATGATGCAATAACCATATTATTCCAATAATATTAACCTAGAATTGCAGTAAAAGTGTACTTACTGTATAATTAGAAGAATAACTTGATGGGTAAAATTCAGGGGCGTTCACGGACAGCTTAGACATTAACACAGGAGCTGCAACCACCTGGGGTTTAGCCATTGTTGACTCCGAATTCTGCTGTGGGCTATTATCCTGCGAACTAGGTGGAGCTCTCAGGGGCCTCGTTTGTTCTGAGAAAGGAAAAAAAAAATCGGTGTTAGATGCGTTCATGCCCTTGTATAACAACTTACTGTACACTGAGAAGCCATCTGAGCAGGGATGGTTTTTAAGTCAAACAAGAACCCTCACGAAATTTAAGGTTATCGCCAGGATATGCGCAGAGAGCCTACAAAAAGGAACAATAGACTTGCTTTAGCTCATTTATGAACAGACCTGCTTCCTTAATAAACACTTGAGGGCTTATTTTTCCTTTTTTTTTTCTTTTTAAAGTCGGTTAAAAAGAGATGGTTGCCCGCCTAAGGCCTCCCTCTCGGGGGCTGGGGAGGGGGAGGCGATTTTTACTTCCTCCCGGGACAACAGAACTCAGGAGACCGCGCACCGGACCCCTCCCCCAGCCCGGGCGCACAAAGGATTCCAGCGGCCACCTTCCAAACCCCGTTCCGGGCCCGTCCCCACCCCGTAACAACCGGGTCCCTCGGGGAATGCTTTCGGGGAACCGGGAGGAAAGAGGAGACAGAGCGCCGCCCTCGCGCGCGCGCGCGGAGGGCCGTGGGGAAGCGTTTGGCCCAGGAGGACGGGGTCCCCTAGAGCGCCTCCGTACCTGGGAGCGCCCCGGGCCGGGGAGGCCTCTGGGGGCCGGCGGGGACCTCGCACTGGGCCCCTGGCGGCGGGGCCGTCCTGGGCTGGCGCAGCGGCGGCGGCTGCAGGAAGCCCGGGGCTTTGGGCTGCGGCGGCGGCGGGTGCCGCGGCCGCTCAGCAGGCCCAGTTCCGCTCGGGAAACCGCCGCCCTCAGGCCCGCCCCCTCCGCGGCCCAGGCCCAGGCCCCGGCTCCGGCCCCGACCAGCACCTGGGGCCCGATCGAAACCGTCCGACATGCTCCTCCTCCTCCTCCTCCTGCGGGGGCCACCGCCGCTGCGCTCGGAAGAGGACGCCGGGAGAGGCGTCGCAGCCCGGCTCTCGCCGCCGAGCTCACTGGGGCCTCATGGAGGAGGGCGGCGGGCCCCTGCTCGGCTCCTCCGCGCTTCGGCGGAGCGGACGGCAGCTTGAGCACCCGCCAAAGCCGCCGCACCGGAGCGCCCGGCCCCCACGGCTACCCTCCGCTTTCTGATTCTCCCCCAAAACCCAGCTCCCCCGCCTTCGGCGCGTCGGGGGCGAAGGCGGGTCACAGCGGCCCCCCGCGGCCCGGAGGCCCCGTTCGCGGCGGGCCGGCGGCCGCGGTCCTGCAGGCTGCCGGGAGAGGGGTAGCTAGACCGCTGGACAGCCCTGCTCGCCTCGGGCCGGGCGAGGGCTGTCGGGCGAGGGCCGGGCTCGGGGCGAGGGCATGTCGGTTCCCGGGGCGGGCTCGCTTACCCCTGGCGGGCCCGGCCTACATGAGGTTCTATGGAGAGAAGTCACTGACGGTTGATGCCAGGAAAATAAAAATACGGGGGGAGGGGCGTGGAGCCAGAGCCAGGGTTCGTGGACGCGCACCTCCGTGGGCGCGCAGGTGTGTTCAATGACCCGGCGCCTGCGAGACCGGAGGACTAGTCGGGAAGGGGGCTCTGGAAGCTGCTCTGCCACCTGCTACGTGAGCTGCGGGGAGGGGAGTAGGAACAGAATCACAAATGCCCCCCACCCCGGCCCATCTCAATTCACTGTAGATATTTATCACAGTAGGTCACACTGTGACCAAGCTTTACTCTCTTCCCTTTTCTCTTCCCCTCCAGAAATTTTAAGAAAATACCCTACCTTTCAATGAAACTCTCCTCCTTTTCATCTTTTACCAGTGCTGTCCAATCAAAATATAATGCGAACCACAAATGCAAGCCACTTATGTAATTATAAATTTTCTAGAAGGTACATTACGCGCGTGAAAAGAAACAGGTGAAATTAATTTTCATAATACAGTTTACTTAACCCAGTAGATCCCAAATGGTATCATTCCAACATGTAATTAATATAAAGATATTAATGAGAGTTTCTCTTTTTTCATACTAATCAAAATCCAAAGTGTATTTTACATTTTCTGCAATTCTCACTTGGGATTAGGCACATTTCAGGTGCTCAATAGCCCCCTGTGGCTAGTGGCTACCGCATTGCACAACAAAGTTCTAGACATTATTTATGTGTAAATTACTGTTTTAATCAGTCCTGATGGTACTAAAGCCAAATGAAGGATGAATATAAGTAATGAAAAGGAGGGGAAAAATGATTTCTTTACTGTTAGGTTGAAACATCTCCACAAATTGATTGTAGCCCTGTATTTTAAGCAAGCCTTAATGTTTTTCACCATTGTCATCTTGAGAATCATTTCAGTTAAGAAAACTCTTTTTAACCATTTTCTCTTCTTGCTAATGAAGAAAACACTGACATCTTCACCCAACTGCAAGAGGAAAATGGCTCTAATGAAGGCAATCGTGAATAACTGATTCATGCTGTTGATGGTTGGCAAAAATAATGGAGTCAGGGAAGGAAGCCAGCAAAAAGTGTGGTTCCTTGGTGTTGAGAAAGAATGTAGGGTTCAGGGCTTCCCTGGTGGCGCAGTGGTTGAGAGTCCGCCTGCCGATGCAAGGGACGTGGGTTCGTGCCCCGGTCCAGGAGGATCCCACATGCCGCGGAGTGGCTGGGCCCCTGAGCCATGGCCCCTGAGCCATGGCCGCTGGGCCTGCGCGTCCAGAGCCTGTGCTCCACGGCAGGAGAGGCCACAACAGTGAGAGGCCCACGTACGGCTAAAGGAAAAAAAAAAAAAAGAATGTAGGGTTCAAAGTAGGCCAGAGCTTTACTTTGGATCCTGGCCTAGACCCTTAATGCCTGTGCGGTCTTGGGTAAGTAAGGGATTTAGCTTCTCTGGGCCTCAGTTTCCTCATGTATAAAGTAAGTATGTTGTAGCACTGAGCATATATTACAAAGACAGGACAAGATTACAATTTAAAAATTAGGTGAGGTAATGCCAATAACATAAAAATCCATTTTTTTAGGTAGTCGTCAGTCACTTCTTGCCCAGTCTTTTGTATTGCATAAGAAAGCCCCACAAACTGTACGCTCAACAACAGTTATCCTATATGTTCCACTAAAGCAGATGCTCCAATCCTGTCCCAGGCTTTTGTTTGCATTCACTACCCTTTGTTTCCCCTTAGAACTTTTATGATGGCTAACCCCTTTTCCTTACCTAAGACTTTCTTATCTGAGGATGAGGCTATTCTGCATCCATGGTGACATCAGGGTATCTTTACAGTCCCTTTTGTTAGATAAGTTAGATAATTGAGATCTTGTCCTTCGCCTCTCCCTATTAACTGTTATATAACTTTAGCCCTATTCTCATGACATATGAAAAGTGGACTTGCAGACAACATGGATGGACTTTTTTACACTGTTGCTCTGATTCTCAGGCCTTCAGATTCGGACTAGAACTACACTACTAGCTTTCCTGGGTTTCCAGCTTGAAGACATTAACTCATGGAACTTAGCAGCCTCCTTGAGCACATAAGCCAATTCCTCATAGTAAATCACATATATATATATATATATATATATATATATATATATGTATATAAGTTCTCTTTCTCTGAAGAACCCTGAGAAAGAATCTGATATTCAGAAGTGGGGTGCAGCTGTAACAAATACCTTAAAAATGTGGAAGAGGCTTTTGAACTGGTTAATGGGTATAGGCTGGTAGTGGTTTTTGATGCATGCTAGAAAAAGTCGACATTGCCATGAAGGGGTTGTTAATGGTAATGCTGGTCAGGGCTGAGAAAGGAAAAGAGGAGAGCTGTAGAGAAAGCTTCCATCTTCTTAGAGTATACAAATAATCATGTACAGAATGTTGTTAGAAATATGGACACTAAAGGTGATTCTGATGAGGTATCAGACAGAAATGAAGATGTTTTTGGACAACGGAGAAAAGGCAATCCTTATTATAAAGTGCCGAAGATCCTCTCCAGCTGTGAACCTGTGAAACCAGCTAAGTGATGTGCTTCCACCCAGTCTGTGGTATTTTTGTTAAAGCAGCCCAAATTAGGCATTTATGCCAGAGAAATGAAGATTTATGTTCACACAAAAACCTGTACCCCAATTTTTATAACAGGTTTGTTCATAATAGCCCAAATGGGGAACAACATAAATTCTTTAACGGGTGAATGGTTTAACTGTGGTATTCATACCATAAAACACTATTCAGCAAGAAAACCACTGATAAATGCAGCTTTGATGGCTCTCAAGGGAATTATGCCGAGTTAAAAGAAAGTAATCTCAAAAGGTTATTGTAGGGCTTCCCTGGTGGCGCAGTGGTTGGGAGTCCGCCTGCCGGTGCAGGGGACACGGGTTCGTGCCCCGGTCCTGGAGGATCCCAGGAGGATCCGGGAGGATCCCGCGTGCGGAGTGGCTGGGCCCGCGAGCCATGGCAGCTGGGCCTGCGCGTCCAGAGCCTGTGCTCCACAGCAAAAAGGTTATTGTATGATTCCATTTATACATGACAAAATTATAAAGGTGAAACAATTATAAAGATGGAGAACAGTTTAGTGGTTACCAGGGATTGAGGAGGGGGTGGGGTTTGGAGAGAAGTAGGTGCGGCTATTAAAAGTATGAAGAATCCTTGCGATGGAACTATTCCGATCTTAACTGGTGGTGATCACACGAATCTACACATGTGATTAAATTGCATAGAACTAACTACATGTGTGCACACACACATACACAAATGAGTGCATGTAAAACTAAGGTGGGTGTATTGTATGTTGTCAGTTTCCTGGATGTGATATTGTATTATAGTAATGCATGGTTATGTAAGACATTACCATCAGAGGAAACTGGGTAAAGGGGAAATGAAATCTCTCCCTATTGTTTCTTACCGCTGCATGTAAATGTACAATTGTCTCCAAGTAAAAAGTTTAAAAAATAAGCCTTATTTCATTTTATTCCATCACTCCCAACTCTTTCCTAGCTAATTCTGTTCACTTTTCCCTGCCCAAATCATCATGGCAACTTATATATCATTTTAAATTAATGGGGGCCTCATTAACAGAGAGAAGAATTAACTGATGTGTTTGTTCTCTTGGGTCTCATTTGTGTGAATTATCTTCCTCTCCTAGTCTCTTGGGCCTGCTATGAAATGTAGCCCCAGCCAGTCAGCACTTGACTCCCATCTGGATCAGGGCTCCATTCCATCTTCAAGAGCCAGGAGATTGCCTGGGATTCCCCCAACATCTAGTGCACACGTTGGTTTAATGTTGATCTCTTAGCTGGAGTATAACTCCATGAGGATAGGAATTCATTTATTTGTTCCTTCAGGAAATATTTATTGCATGTCTACTAAATGCCAGACACTGTTCTAGGTGTGAGGATACTCAGAGGTGTGAGATTAGTAGCTGTGAAGTGTATGAAACTAGAAGCAGGAAGGCCTGTTTGATGGCTGTAGCAGAAATTCCGGTGAGAAGTGATAATGGCTACTAAGGTAATGGTTGTGGGGTTGGAGAGAAGGACCAAATGCAAGAGATGTTAGAAAGAAGCTGACAGATGTGTATAAGGCATTAAAGAGAGGCCTGAGATAAGGATGACTCCCAGGTTTCTGGCTTTGGTGCCTCAGTCCCAAAGAGTGAGAAAACCAGAGGAAAGCAGACTCTCACTGAACAGGGGCCTCTCACTAATTCCATTCTGGACATTTCATTTGGCACCCGGAGTGTCAAAGTGGAATTGTTCAGTCAACAGTTAAGTCATGGACTTGGAGTTCAGAGGGATGTTGCCTAGAGTTAGAGATTTGATAGCTGAAGCCACAGGAAGAAATGAGGTAACTTAGGAAAAAGTATATAGAGGCAGAAGAGGAAAGAGAAGCACCAAACTGAATGGTTAGGTTGAAGAAGAGGAATCTGTTTACTCTGTTTACATAGGACAAAAACTGAGAGAAGACAGTGAGGAATAGAAGATTAAAGACGGAAAGCCCAAGAGTGTCAAATTGTGTGGAGATGTCAAATAAAAGTAGGATTCTAAAGAATCCAGGAAAGCACACCCACTCCCTGAGTTTGAGCCCCGAAGTCACTTAGGCAGCTGTGTGCTGTCCGAGGTCATTACAGAGCTGAATGAACAACCGCCTCTGGGAACCACACCCTCCTTCACCAAGCCATCTTCTGACTATAGTTTGACTATCTGGATAAATTTGCATTTTGAGAGGAAAAATAACAACAATAATAGCTAATATTTAGCACCAACTCTGTTCCAAGTACATTTTACATGGATTATCTCATTTAATCTTCAAAACAACCCTATGAGGTAGGTTCTATCACTTACCCCATTTTATAGATAAAAACACTGAGATTCAGAGACTTTAACTTCCCTAAGATCACATAGTTAATGAGCAACTCAGTTTTATTAAGAGTCTACAAACTGAGACAATATGCTATACTTTATCTCCAGAATAAGTGGATGACACTGATACAAACATTCTATTCCGTTTGGGCTATATTTCTCACTATAAATTAATAAATAGGCATTCCAGTGATATTAGCAATTGGAATAATATAGATTTGTGAGTGATTTGGGTGCAAGCAATTGCCAGTATTAGGATGTATAGACAGCTCTAAGCTTGACTGTGAAATAAACGGGAGAGATATGAGAAGTTTGCAAGACAAGTGTATTAAGGACGTTTTTGTTGCTATTATGGGTTTGTTTTGTTTTGTTTTAATGGGAGAAAGATTAGTTTGTTAGCCAAAGACAATGAGGTAAGGGAACACATCAGGAAAAAGGGGGGGGGGGAAATTGAGAGATTAAAGGACCAGAGGAGGTAGCAGTTCATAAACTCAAAGTACAGGCAGCAGGAATAATTTGAGATGGGAGAAAACTATGTCACTAAGAAATGGAAGCAAATGCAGATAAACTGCAGGACAGGGAAGGTGCTGGAAACTTCAGACGGTCTCCATGTTCTCAGCAAAAAAGAAGGACATGTCTTTACTTCGAGGGTGGGAGACATAAAAGAAGGGACTTGAGGAGAGTGGCAACAGTTGCAAAAGCTGCTCTGGGAGAGGAAGCTGATGAGGAAGGGGGAGTGCTCACAGGAAGATAGCTGGGTGGTACCGAAAGTCCCCCTGAGGTTGGAGACCAGGGACTTGTAGGGGCAACACTCTGAACAATTACGTGACTTTTCTCTAGCAACTCTTCCCACCCTGATGTGGAAACTGAGAAGCCTGTTAGTGGGAGTGTAATTTCATGATGCAGTTAAGGCAGAAGAATAAAGGCAGAAGGGGCTGACAGGCTGTTCATGGTTTCAGCTAGCTAGAGGAAGGGTTGAAGATGAGGGTGATAGATTGGAAGGAAAAGGGGGATCAAAAGAAAGAAGTAAAGGAGTTGGAAAGAAAGTGGTGGTCCAAGCATGAGATATGAGAGTTAAAAATTTTAGAGGAAGTTCTGGTGAATAGTTACAACGTACAATATTCTACTAATTGTACAATTCAACTAACTGAACTGAAGTGCTTGCTGGCCAGCAGGAAGGTAATGTAATAGCTGGAAATGCTATTTTCAGCATTGAAATTTGGCATTCAAAAAACAATTAGGAATGTCAGTGTTTAATGTATAAATGTCAAGTATGAGGCATGTTCTGCTTCCCTATCTCTGGCACAGTGTACTCATTGCCCTTTCTGTTGGCATCTAGATTCTATCATTAATATTTTACTACACCTGCCAGGCTTATTTTTTGAATTAAATATTTTATTTTGAGATAATTGTTGATTCACGTGCAGTTGTAAAAAATAATACAAAGAGAATATTTGTGCTCTTTACCTACTTCTCCCCAATGGTAGCATTTTGCAAAACTATAGTATAGTGTCACAACCAGGATACTGACATTGATACAGTCAAGATACAGAACATCTTCATCATCATAAGGATCTCTCCTGTTGCCCTTTTATAGTCACATCCACCCTCCTTCTTAACTCTAGAAACTTCTAATCTGTTCTCTATTTCCACAATTTTGTTATTTCAAGAATGTTTTATAAATGGCATCATACAGGTATGTAACCTTTTGAGACTGACTTTTTTTCTCTCAACATAATTCTCTGGAGTTTCATTTAAGCTGTTGTGTGTATCAATACTTCATTCCTTTTCATTGCTGAAAAGCATTCCATTGTAAGGATATACAACAGTCTGTTCAACCTGTTGAAGGACATTTGGGTTGTTTCCAGTTTTGGACTATTATGAATGAAGCTACTATGAACATTGATGTACAGGTTTTTGTGTGAACATAAATTTTCATTTCTCTGGGATAAATGCCCAGAAGTATAATTTCTGGGTCATATGCTAGTTGCAAGTTTAGTTTTTTAAGAAACCACTGAACTGTTTTCCAGTGATGAGTACCGTTTTACATTGTCATTAGTGATGTGTGAGTGATCCAGCTTCTCCCCATCATCACCAGCATTTGGTATTGTCACTATCTTTTTTTTTTTAGACATTCATATAGATGTGTAGTGATGTCTCATTGTGTTTTTTTTTTTTTTTTTTTTGCCGTACGCGTGCCTCTCACTGTTGTGGCCTCTCCTGTTGCGGAGCACAGGCTCCGGATGCGCAGGCTCAGCGGCCATGGCCCACGGGCCCAGCCGCTCCGCGGCATGTGGGATCTTCCCGGACCGGGGCACGAACCCGTGTCCCCTGCATCGGCAGGCGGACTCTCAACCACTGCGCCACCAGGGAAGCCCTCATTGTGGTTATAATTTTCATTTCCTTAATGGCTAATGATGTTGAACATCTTTTCATGTGCTTATATCCCTCTCTGGTGAAATTTTTTTATGCCTTTTGCTCATTTTCTGTTTGGATTTTTTTTAACTGTCGAGTTTTGAGAGTTCTTTATATATTCTAAATACAAGAGTCCTTTGTAGATCAGGACAGAATTTTTTCATATTGAGTTTAAGATATATGTGGATATCCCAGTGGAAATGACCAGCAGGCAGTTGGCTGCATGAGTTTGGAGGTTAGGAGAGAGATTGGGGCTGGACATTAAGCTCTGGGAGTTGTGATAGCACAGTTGACATTAAACTGGAAGGAAGACAATATTAGAGTTAAAAGGAAAGAGGGCCAAGAGAACATTTGCAGATTTAAGCAGTGAAAGAACTGAGAAAGAATGGTTAAAGAAGTAGGAGCAGATAGGAAAGTGGTAAGATGAAAACCAATGAAAACCAGAATCTGGTTTTTGCTTTTTTGTTATGGGCAACATCTAGCATTAAAAAGAGATCTACAAAGAGATGACGTTCACAAAACTGCTTTAAAAGTATTTGAACTAGAGTTTTCATCAAATGCAACATTAAAAAGTTAAGTAATAATATCCCTCCAGAAAGTAGGCATAGAGGGAACTTACCTCAACATAATAAAGGCCATATATGACAAACCCACAGCCAACATCGTTCTCAATGGTGAAAAACTGAAACCATTTCCTCTAAGATCAGGAACAAGACAAGGTTGTCCACTCTCACCACTATTATTCAACACAGTTTTGGAAGTTTTAGCCACAGCAATCAGAGAAGAAAAAGAAATAAAAGGAATCCAAATTGGAAAAGAAGAAGTAAAACTGTCACTGTTTGCAGATGACATGATACTATACATAAAGAATCCTAAAGATGTTAACAGAAAACTACTAGAGCTAATCAATGAATTTGGTAAAGTTGCAGGATACAAAATTAATACACAGAAATCTCTGGCATTCCTATACACTGATGATGAAAAATCTGAAAGAGAAATTAAGGAAACACTCCCATTTACCATTGCAACAAAAAGAATAAAATACCTAGGAATAAATCTACCTAAGGAGACAAAAGATTTGTATGCAGAAAACTATAAGACACTGATGAAAGAAATTAAAGATGGTACAAACAGATGGAGAGATATACGATGTTCTTGGATTGGAAGAATCAGCATTGTGAAAATGACTATACTACCCAAAGCAATCTACAGATTCAATGCAATCCCTATCAAACTACCAATGGCATATTTCACAGAACTAGTACAAAAACTTTCACACTTTGTATGGAAACACAAAAGACTCCGAATAGCCAAAGCAACCTTGAGAAAGAAAAACGGAGCTGGAGGAATCAGGCTCCCTGACTTCAGACTATACTACAAAGCTACAGTTATCAAGACAGTATGGTACTGGCACAAAAACAGAAAGATAGATCAATGGAACAGGATAGAAAGCCCAGAGATAAACCCATGCACATATGGACACCTTATCTTTGATAAAGGTGGCAGGAATGTACAGTGGAGAAAGGACAGCCTCTTCAATAAATGGTGCTGGGAAAACTGGACAGGTACATGTAAAAGAATGAAATTAGAACACTCCCTAACACCATACACAAAAATAAGCTCAAAATGGATTAAAGACCTAAATATAAGGCCAGAAACTATCAAACTATTAGAGGAAAACATAGGCAGAACACTCTATGACATAAATCACAGCAAGATTCTTTCTGACCCACCCCCTAGAGTAATGGAAATAAAAACAAAAATAAACAAATGGGACCTAATGAAACTTCAAAGCTTTTGCACAGCAAAGGAAACCATAAACAAGACCAAAAGACAACCCTCAGAATGGGAGAAAATATTTGCAAATGAAGCAACTGACAAAGGATTAATCTCCAAAATTTACAAGCAGCTCATGCAGCTCAACAACAACAAAAAAACAAACAACCCAATCCAAAAATGGGCAGAAGACCTAAATAGACATTTCTCCAAAGAAGATATACAGACTGCCAACAAACACATGAAAGAATGCTCAACATCATTAATCATTAGAGAAATGCAAATCAAAACTACAATGAGATATCATCTCACACCAGTCAGAATGGCCATCATCAATAAATCTAGAAACAATAAATGCTGGAGAGGGTGTGGAGAAAAGGGAACCCTCTTGCACTGCTGGTGGGAATGTGAATTGGTTCAGCCACTATGGAGAACAGTATGGAGGTTCCTTAAAAAACTACAAATAGAACTACCATATGACCCAGCAATCCCACTACTGGGCATATACCCTGAGAAAACCGAAATTCAAAAAGAGTCATGTACCAAAATGTTCATCGCAGCTCTATTTACAATAGCCCGGAGATGGAAACAACCTAAGTGCCCATCATCGGATGAATGGATAAAGAAGATGTGGCACATATATACAATGGAATATTACTCAGCCATAAAAAGAAACGAAATTGAGCTATTTGTAATGAGGTGGATAGACCTAGAGTCTGTCATACACAGTGAAGTAAGTCAGAACGAAAAAGACAAATACCGTATGCTAACACATATATATGGAATTTAAGAAAAAAAAAATGTCATGAAGAACCTAGGGGTAAGGCAGGAATAAAGACGCAGACCTCCTAGAGAACGGACTTGAGGTTATGGGGAGGGGGAAGGGTGAGCTGTGACGGGGCGAGAGAGAGTCATGGACATATACACACTAACAAACGTAGTAAGGTAGATAGCTAGAGGGAAGCAGCCGCATGGCACGGGGATATTGGCTCGGTGCTCTGTGACAGCCTGGAGGGGTGGGATAGGGAGGGTGGGAGGGAGGGAGACGCAAGAGGGAAGAGATATGGGAACATATGTATATGTATAACTGATTCACTTTGTTATAAAGCAGAAACTAACACACCATTGTAAAGTAATTATACCCCAATAAAGATGTTAATAAAAAATAAATAAATAAATAAATAAAAAAAAATGTGAAAAAAAAAAAAAAAAAAAAAAAAAAAAAAAAAGACAGTATGGTACTGGCACAAAAACAGAAAGATAGATCAATGGAACAGGATAGAAAGCCCAGAGATAAACCCACACACATATGGTCATCTTATTTTTGATAAAGGAGGCAAGAATATACAATGGAGAAAAGACAGTCTCTTCAATAAGTGGCATTGGGAAAACTGGACAACTACATATAAAAGAATGAAATTAAAACACTCCCTAACACCATACACAAAAATAAACTCAAGATGGATTAAAGACCTAAATGTAAGGCCAGACACTACAAAACTCTTAGAGGAAAACACAGGCAGGACACTCTATGACATAAATCACAGCAAGATCCTTTTTGACCCACCTCCTAGAGTAATGGAGATAAAAACAAAAATAAACAAATGAGACCTAATGAAACTTAAAAGCTTTTGCACAGCAAAGGAAAACATAAACAAGATGAAAAGATAACCCTCAGAATGGGAGAAAATATTTGCAAATGAAGCATCTGACAGAGGATTAATCTCCAAAATATACAAGCAGTTCATGCAGCTCAATATCAAAAAAACAAACAACCCAATCCAAAAATGGGCAGAAGACCTAACTCGACATTTCTCCAAAGAAGATATACAGATTGCCAACAAAAAGGATGTTCAGCATTACTAATCATTAGAGAAATGCAAATCAAAACTACAATGAGGTATCACCTCACACCAGTCAGAATGGCCGTCATCAAAAAATCTACAAACAATAAATGCTGGAGAGGGTGTGAAGAAAAGGGAATCCTCTTGCACTGTTGGTGGGAATGTGAATTGATACAGCCACTATGGAGAGCAGTATGGAAGTTCCTTAAAAACCTAAAAATACAACTACCATAAGACCCAGCAATCCCACTACTGGGCATATACCCTGAGAAAATCATAATTCAAAAAGAATCATGTACCACAATGTTTATTGCAGCTCTATTTACAATAGTCAGGACGTGGAAGCAACCTAAGTGTCCATCAACAGATGAATGGATAAAGAAGATGTGGCACATATATACAATGGAATATTACTCAGCCATAAAAAGAAATGAAATTGAGTTATTTGTAATGAGATGGATGGACCTAAAGTCTGTCACACAGAGTGAAGTAAGTCAGAAAGAGAAAAACAAATACTGTATGCTAACACATATATATGGAATCTAAAAAGAAAAAAAAAATGGTTCTGAAGAACCTAGGGAAAGGACAGGAATAAAGACACAGACATAGAGAATGGACTTGAGGACATGGGGAGAGGGAAGGGTAAGATGGGATGAAGTAAGAGAGTGGCATGTACTTATATATACTACCAAATGTAAAATAGATAGCTAGTGGGAAGCAGCCAGATAGCACAGGGAGATCAGCTTGGTGCTTTGTGACCACCTAGAGGGATGGGATAGGGAGGGTGGGAGGGACATGCAAGAGGGAGGAGATATGGGGGTGTATGTATATGTATAGCTGACTCACTTTGTTATAAAGCAGAAACTAACACACCATTGTAAAGTAATTATACTCCAATAAAGATGTTAAAAAAAATAAAATAAATAAAAAGTTAAGTATAAACATGTTAACTGCTGTTATGGAGTTTATGATCAAGTAGTTTGACAATGGTAACTGTGTAATATATAGTTATATTTTTTTAAAAATTGAAGAAAAATTCAATTAGGTTGAGTATTAAAAAAGCAAAGAAGTTTATAGGAAAATTCTTCTAATTATTAATAAATAACTTTCACCTGAATTTCCGCCAAATAATTTGAACTTTCACTTTAAACTCAAGAGCTAGTAAATCTACCCATGTTAAAAAAACAACAAAAACCCGTCTTTACATTTTGTACCCTTAAACACACAGACTGCCCCTGTAGTGGGTTGAACAGTGTCTCCCCAAAATTTGTGACTACGCTTATTTGAAAATACAGTCTTTGCAGACATAATTAGTTAAGGATCTCATCCTGGATTCAGGGTGGACCTTAAATCCACTGACTGATGTTTTCGTAAGAGGAAGAAGAGGGAGATTTGGGCACAGAGACACACAGAGAAGGCAGAATGTGAAGAGGAGGCAGAGATTGGAGTGATGTGTCTACAAGCCAAGGAACACCAGGGATCGCTGACAACCAGAGGCTTTCTCCGCAAGCTAGGAGAGAGGTATGGGATATTTTCTCCCTCAGAGCCTCCAGGGGAATCAACCCTGCTGACACTTTGATTTCACACTTCTGGCCTCCAGAACTATGAGAGAGTATATTTCTGTCATTTTTAAGACACCCAGGTTGTGGTAATTTGTTACGGCAGCCCTAGGATATTAATATAGCTCCTACCCCTCACCATTTCCCCAGGTCCCCAAAGATATCATTAAATAAATAATTTTTTGTATTCATTAAAAAAAACATAGATTTTTATCACTGGCACTTACTACATGGAGAGAACAAAGGTGTGCTTAGAGCTGGTGTTTTAGATGCTTACAGTTCTCAATGCAAACTTGTTTTACTGAACTTAAATTGCCAATTATTTAACTTTGTGCTGGCTGCTTATTGTCAGTTCTCCTCTATCCTCTTCCAATTAATGTTGATTAGTGTAAGTTCATTCAGTCAGTTAATATTTGCTTCCTACAATCAAACACACTTTTGATTGGTCTGCCTGAGAGAAGCGGGCTGAGACTGAGGTTAGTGATGGTTGCTTCAAAACCTGTCAAGTGTCTGTATAATTAAAAATCCCCAGAGTCTAAGCATATCACCTCATTGGAGTTGTTTACTTTTTATAATTACTTATAAAAGGGAAGTTTGAAAAAACAAACTGCTGATAACTGTTTAAAGTAATAACCACAATGAAAACACATTAAATTGACCTGTTCTCTGGCCTGGTTTTAACTAGATGCAGGGTTTTGGTAACATGTTATCTTTAGAGTTCGGTTTCTGATCACACATTTCCTCAGGCTTAGCCTACATTTTGATTTTTGGCTATTGGGCACCTCTGTGGTTTGAGGCTTCAAAGCTGACTCTAATGGTGTGTCACACTCTTCTAAAGATTTAAATCTTTTTTGCTTTGGATAGATTAGGACTAAATATTAAATAATATCTTTAAGCATTTGTGTGTACAAAGTCTCCTAAATTTTAGAGGGTTTAAGTTTTGATGTGTATCTTGCTTTAAAAATATATTTAAAATTAAAATGTCCAATCACAGAACAATCTGTAATGAAAACTTGCATATATGTGAGAAGTACTGTTCTAAGTGGGGTTGAAGGCTGAGAAGGCCAAGGAGGAAGGAGCAGATATCAAAATGGACAAAGTCCTCACCACCTAATAGGGGATACAAAATCTTTGCAAAAATTTTATACAAGACAGCGTCTAAGATTCAGAAGCAACTAACTTAAAACACACTTTTGGAAATACTCCTATTTTCTTTGGTAATTCCTATGACCATATTGTAATTATTATGTAGGAGCTTAAAGCCTAAAACAGAATCCTCCAAATGACAAATGTTTTCATCTGGAGCAATGCACTCAAATTATGTTGGACAAATGAGCAGAATGAATTTTTAAAATTACCATATACTGGGCTTCCCTGGTGGTGCAGTGGTTAAGAATCTGCCTGGCAATGCAGGGCACATGGGTTTGACCCCTGGTCCTGGAAGATCCTCCATGCCGCGGAGCAACTGAGCCCACGAGCCACAACTACTGAAGCCCGCGTGCCTAGAGCCCGTGCTCCGCAACTAGAGAAGCCACTGCAATGAGAAGCCCACGCACCGCAACGAAGAGTAGCCCCCGCTCGCCGCAACTAGAGAAAACCTGTGCGCAGCAACAAAGACCCAATGCAGCCAAAAATAAATAAATTTATGAAAAAAATAAAATTACCATATACTTACTATTTAACAGAAAAAGTGAAAATCGATATATCATCTTTGGATTTGCTGTCCAGTCACATAATCACAAATTAAATCAAATTAAATAAGGCATTGAGCATTTATTTAAGCCAGGGTTTCTCAGTCTTACCACTGTTGAAGTTTGGGGCCAGATAATTCTTTGTTGTAAGGGGCTATCCTGTGTAATATAGGGTGTTTAGCAGCATCCCTGGCCTCTACCCATTAGATGCCTCCCCTTTCCAGCTGTGATGACCAAAATGTCTCCTGACACTGTGGGATAAAACTGTCCCCAGCTGGGAACCACTGTTTAAGCCTTGGGAGAGAAAAGAAGCAAACCCCTGCTCCACCCTCCAACACATGTTTTAAACCTACCTTAGTTTTTTCCCCAGTTTTATTGAGATATAGTTGACACACAGCAATGCATATGTTTAAGGGGTACACCATAATGATGTGACTTAGGTATATTGTGAAAGGAGCTTAGTTTTAATCCTTATCAACTACTCCTGCCTTACTGTACCTGCAGTATCTTGAAATTGTTTCTACGGTTGCACTTATCACCGTTCATTATTATTTTAAAACATGAGGCTCTATCCTTTCCTGTCTGTGAATTCTTCCAGGACAGGAAGAGTGTTTTTACCTCGTCTGGATGCAGTGGAAGTCCTCAACTTGTATGACCTTTTGTGTTGGTTAAAGACAAGAAAACTTCTCAAAATAAGGGTTTCCCTGCAGTTTATTTCTTTTTAAGGATATGGAATATGTTTGCCTCATGCCTTTGAGATTCATAATTTTTAACTCATCTTAGATATTTCAATTAAAGTAAAAATGCAGTGACCATACTGACACTTCGTGATGATTCAGCTTTGGGTAAGTGAACCAATTTATACTCTCTACCTTATTATTCCAGCTTTTAATCAGAAGACACCTGCAGACTAAGTAACACAAGTCATTCCGTTTCAGCGTCCTTTAGTTGTTTTGCCGAAATGAGCCCAGGCCTGGTCAGGACACTTAACGTCCACCAAGGGCGCTCTCCAGCCCCTGGATATTAATACGAACAGAAGCACACGACTTTCTATGGGCGTGCCTAGGAAGACCAGTCAGCAGATGTGTGTTAATTTTGGGGCCTTGACTTCTTCTCAGAGGAATTTAACTCCACCCTCCGTCCGGAATGGAAAAACAACGCCCCCATTCCCGCCCTTCACCACCTCCTGGCCTCCTCCCACTTGCCTTTTAGAAGTTCTGATTTTTCCTAGACAGCTAGAGGAAAGTCAGGTACCAAAAGTGGAGTTCTGTTATTTCATTTGTTCTGGTGGGACACTGGAGAGGCGATCACACTTTGTAACTGGCTCTCCAGGAGAGGACCAATGTAGCCCTGGGAACTTCAGCGCCTGCGTTGGGCTCCAGGTTTGATTGACAAGCACGGGCCGAGGGAAAACGCGGGAGGGGGGGCGGGTAGGCCACAGGTCGAGCCCGGGACAAAGAGGTTTTTGGCTGCCACCAAGGAGAGGGAAGTGTTTCTTGGGGTAACTGGCCTTTGTGCGCTAAGGGGCATTTCGTGAGGTTTTTTCATTCGGAGAGAGGGCTGGCGGGCGGGCGGGCTGGTGGAGGCGGCCGGGCGGGAAGAAGGGCCCGGCGAGGAGAGGGCGCTGGGCCGGGGTGGGGGCTGTGCCGTCGTCACGTGGCCGCAGCCACCACCGGCTTGGGGCTGTTCTTCCGGGTTGGAGGCGCCGCGCCGCGGGGCTGGAGCCCAGGTCTGCCAGCGCGGCGTCCCCTCGCAACCCGCGGCCGCCCGGCCTCCCTGCCAAGGTGAGCGTCAAGGCGCGGGCAGCCCGGGCGCGCTCCTGGGGCGCAGCTGGGGAGGGGGCTTGGGGCTGGTCCAGAAGATCCCGGCGCCCGCGGAGAAGGAGATCTGTCAAGGAGCCGAAGGGGGCGGGGTCGGCAGTGACCCCTGCACGTGGTGGACCCTCGGGAGCCTTGGGCCGGGAAGGAGAACAGTGCCTCGAGGGCCCCCTTTCTTGTCTCGAGCGGGGGCGACGTGGAAGCAAGTGCGGGATGGTGGATTCGAAAACTGCGTCTTCGCTGAGGGCAGGGAACGAGGTGTCAGCTGTGCAGGTGCAGATTTTGGAGCTGTGTGGGGCGGCGGGAGTTGTACGGGGTTGTTTCAGGTTACAGGATGGAAGAAGGGAAGGAGGTCATAGAGGACTCTTGGTACGTGGTGCACCCAGAGAGGTGGCACCTGGACCCTCCGAAATTGTGCTTGAACCCGGAGGGAATTTGGGGTGGGTGACTGGCTGGAGACACAGTTGGTGTCGAAAGTTGTGAGTGTATGTCGGAGGCGGGCTGGTGGTGGTCGGGGCATGCCTCTATTGGGCCAAGAGTGGGGCCGGGGTTGGCAATGCGGGAGAGACAGCGGAGGGGGCAGAGCTGATTCGAACTCGGGAGGCGGAATGACTATTACGCCGCCTCGGCCAATCGGCTTCCGGGGAACGTTATAAATAGCGGTCCCGGGCAGCTGCCAGCAGGGTGGCAGTTTAGTTGCAGAGGGAGGAGCTGAACCCGTGGCTTTGGGCAAAGTCACGCTGCCTGCCAGTCTAAGCTTTTGTAGGGTATTGTGTCCTTGGTTGGTATGTCTCGTTTTAGAAGTGTAACTTGTTTATTAAAGTTGCAGGCGTCCTTTATTCGCCCTCTGGTGCAGGGAAGTCCTTAAGGAATCTGTAAGGAGTCTTGTAGGACAGGCTGTGTTAGGAACGGTGAGGCTTGTGAGCTTTAATTTAAAATATTTCTCTCTTCTCCAGGGCACCCTTTTACTTGCAAACTTTGGCTTTTTTTTTTTTTAATTGAATGGACAGTTTAGGATTGCTTTCTTATTAGCAAGCGTGCTCAGGCTGCTTAGCTTTGCTGATGGAATCACTTTTCCACAAAGCTACATAGCATTTAATTTTTTTTTTTTTTTTTGTGGTACGCGGGCCTCTCGCTGTTGTGGCCTCTCCCGTTGCGGAGCACAGGCTCCGGACGAGCAGGCTCAGCGGCCATGGCTCACGGGCCCAGCCGCTCTGCAGCATGTGGGATCTTCCCAGACCGGGGCACGAACCCGTGTCCCCTGCATCGGCAGGCGGACTCTCAACCACTGCGCCACCAGGGAAGCCCAGCATTTAATTTTTAAAGGAAATTTCCTGAAGTTTCTTGGAGAATGTGTTCATAGATCCCCAGGCTTCAGGTTACCTAGCCCTAGTTATTCATTCACTCAGTCAAACAATACTTGTTGATTTCCTCTATTTTGTGCAAGGCACTGGGCCAGAGGTAATAAAGTGAACACTGATAGCAATGAAGATACTGTGTCCTTTTAATCCTCACAATAACCCTATATGATAGGTGCCATTATGATTTAACCCATTTTAAAGGTGGTGAAATCAGACACAAAGAAGTGACTTGCCAGGGTGACACAGCTAATGTGTTGCAGAGTGGGGCCTTCCAACCAGGAGTTCACCCTCTTAGCCTCAATACTATCCTCTCTCAGGCGCTTGCCTCCAAGGATTTTAATCTATTAGGGGAGATATCTACCAAAATAACTTACACTAAACGGCTGTATGAATGCCATACTAAAAAAAACAGTTTTTTTTCCAATTTTGAGTTGTTAAGTTTTTCTCCATTGCTTAAAAGCCATAGAAGACATGGATAATAAAACAGCAAAGAGCCTTAAAGCGAAGATAGGGGAAAATGTGACAATTAAGATGGAATACAGTTGGCTTTTGAATAAGGGCCCTCTGTATCTGCCGTTGCTCCCCATCCGAGGATTCAGCCGACCACGGACTGTGTATATTGTAGTAATGTTAATATTTACTGTTGAAAAATAGCTGCCTAGGAGTGGACCCATGCAGTTCAAACCCCCGTTGTTCAAGGGTCAACTGTACTATCTTTGATGTTAACAAGTCCTAGGCTGTGATAGCATGGTTCAAATATTCTCTGAATGTCTTTCAGGGTCATTTTTATTTTATTTAGGCTTAGTGACATTTACAAGTAGTCAGGGCTAATTTTCCAGGCTCCAGGCCATGAAATAGGACTTCAGCTTTAAAGCACTGCAAAATCTCATCTAATCATAAAACTTATAGAGCCTAATGGGATCCTACAAAGGAGCTTTCTTGTGCTCCTTTTATAGATGAGCAGACTGGGGTGCTGAGAGATTCAGGTCAAACAGCGAGTGTGTGGCAGGCTTAGACTATACCCGGCCTGTATTCTAGGCAGCTTTGTTCTTTTGCTGATGAGGTCTGGCTAAGCCTGACCAGTGAGAATGGTGGTGGTTGGGGAGCTGGGATGATCCAAGAAGAGAAACTAGGGTAAGTGGGGAAGTTGGGATAGGACTAGGTCCTTGGTAATGGTAGTTCAAAATCTCCCTCAAGACAAGAATTATATTTTTATTTTTAAATTAAATTTAATTTTTTTATACAGCAGGTCCTTATTAGTCATCAATTTTATACACATCAGTGTATACACGTCAATCCCAATCTCCCAATTCATCACACCCCCACCACCACCCCCCTGCCGCCTACCCCGCTTGGTGTCCATACGTTTGTTCTCTACATCTGTGTCTCAATTTCTGCCCTGCAAACCAGTTCATCTGTACCATTTTTCTAGGTTCCACATATATGTGTTACTATACGATATTTGTTTTTCTCTTTCTGACTTACTTCACCGTATGACAGACTCTAGATCCATCCATGTCTCAACAAATGACCCAATTTCGTTCCGTTTTATGGCTGAGTAATATTCCATTGTATATATATACCACATCTTCTTTATCCATTCATCTGTTGATGGGCATTTATGTTGCTTCCGTGACCTGGCTGTTGTAAATAGGGCTGCAGTGAACATTGGAGTGCATGTGTCTTTTTGAATTATGGTTTTCTCTGGTTATATGCACAGTAGCGGATTGTTGGGTAATATGGTAATTCTATTTTTAGTTTTTTAAGGAACCTACATACAGTTCTCCATAGTGGCTGTATCAATTTACATTCCCACCAACAGTGCAAGAGGGTTCCCTTTTTTCCACACCCTCTCCAGCGTTTGTTGTTTGTAGATTTTCTGATGATGCCCATTCTAACTGGTGTGAGGTAATACCTCATTGTAGTTTTGATTTGCATTTCTCTAATTAGTGATGTTGAGCAGCTTTTCATGTGCTTCTTGGCCATTTGGAGAAATGTCTATATAGGTCTTCTGCCCATTTTTGGATTGGGTTGTTTGTTTTTTAATATTGAGCTGCATGAGTTGTTTATATATTTTGTAGATTAATCCTTTGTCTGTTGATTCGTTTGCAAATATTTTCGCCCATTCTGAGGGTTGTCTTTTCATCTTGTTTATGGTTTCCTTTGCTGTGCAGAAGCTTTTAAGTTTCATTAGGTCCCAGTTGTTAATTTTTGTTTTTATTTCCATTACTCTAGGAGGTGGATCAAAAAAGATCATGCTGTGATTTATGTCAAAGAGTGTTCTTCCTATGTTTTCCTCTAAGAGTTTTATAGTGTCCGGTCTTACATTTAGGTCTCTAATCCATTTTGAGTTTATTTTTGTTTATGGTGTTAGGGAATGTTCTAATTTCATTCTTTTACACGTAGCTGTCCAGTTTTCCCAGCACCACTTATTGAAGAGACTGTCTTTTCTCCATTGTATATCCTTGCCTCCTTTGTCATAGATTAGTTGACCATAGGTGTGTGGGTTTATCTCTGGGCTTTCTATCTTGTTCCATTGATATATGTTTCTGTTTTTGTGCTAGTACCATATTGTCTTCATTACTGTAGCTTTGTAGTATAGTCTGAAGTCAGGGAGTCTGATTCCTCCAGCTCTGTTTTTTTCCCTCAAGACTGCTTTGGCTATTCCGGGTCTTTTGTGCCTCCATACAAATTTTAAGTTTTTTGTTCTAGTTCTGTAAAAAATGCCCTAGGTAGTTTGATAGGGATTGCATTGAATCTGTAGATTTCTTTGGGTAGTATAGTCATGTTCATAATATTGATTCTTCCAATCCAAAAACATGGTATATCTCTCCATCTGTTGGTATCATCTTTAATTTCTTTCATCAGTGTCTTATAGTTTTCTGCATATAAGTCTTTTGTCTCCTTAGGTAGATTTATTCCTAGGTATTTTATTCTTTTTGTTGCAATGGTGAATGGGATTGTTTCCTTAATTTCTCTTTATGATCTTTCATTGTTAGTGTATAGGAATGCCAGAGATTTCTGTGTATTAATTTTGTATCCTGCAACTTTACCAAATTCATTGATTAGCTCTAGTAGTTTTCTGTTAACATCTTTAGGATTCCCTATGTATAGTATCATGTCATCTGCAAACAGTGACAGTTTTACTTCTTCTTTTCCAATTTGGATTCCTTTTATTTCTTTTTCTTCTCTGATTGCCGTGGCAGGGACTTCCAAAACTATGTTGGATAATAGTGGCGAGAGTGGACATCCTTGTCTCGTTTCTGATCTTAGAGGAAATGCTTTCAGTTTTTCACCTTTGAGAATGGTGTTTGCTGTGGGTTTGTCGTATATGGCCTTTATTATGTTGAGATAGGTTCCCTCTATGCCCACTTTCTGGAGAGTTTTTACCATAAATGGGCATTGAATTTTGTCAAAAGCTTTTTCTGCATCTATTGAGTTGATCATATGGTTTTTATTCCTTAATTTGTTAATATGGTGTATCACATTGATTGATCTGCATATATTGAAGAAGCCTTGCATCCCTGGCTCTTTTGTGGGCTAATGGCGGACGCTGGGAGGGCTCATGCCAAGGGGTACTTCCCAGAACTTCTGTTGCCGTGTCCTTGTTACCATGGTGAGCCACAGCCACCCCCCCGCCTCTGCAGGAGACCCTCCAATACTAGCAGGTAGGTCTGGTTCAGTCTCCCATGGGGTCACTGCTCCTTCCCCTGGGTCCCTATACACACACTACTTTGTGTGTGCCCTTCAAGAGTGGAGTCTCTGTTACCCGCTGTTCCGTCGAAGTCTTGCAGTCAAATCCCGCTGGCCTTCAAAGTCTGATTCTCTAGGAATTCCTCCTCCCATTGCCGGACCCTCAGGTTGGGCAGCCTGACGTGGGGCTCAGAACCTTCACTCCAGCGGGTGGACTTCTGTGGTATAAGTGTTCTCCAGTCTGTGAGTCACCCACCTAGCAGTTATGGGATTTGATTTTACTGTGATTGCACCCCTCCTACCGTCTCATTGTGGCTTCTCCTTTGTCTTTGGATGTGGGGTATCTTTTTTGGTGAGGTCCCATGCCTTCCTGTCGATGATTGTCCGGGAGCTAGTTGTGATTCTGGTGTTCTCGCAAGAGGGGGTGAGAGCACGTCCTTCTACTCCACCATCTTGGTTCCAAATTCGAAGAATTATGTTTTATATATCTTTGTATCTCCCTCAGTTCTTGGCATAGATTCAGTGAATGTTTCCAATGGGTGGCTGAATTCTGAACTTATTTGCTCTCCATTCCCAGCCATGAATAACCGTAGAAGTGACCTGTGAATGAATGAGGAAGGTACTTATTGACTCAGGAGTGCTTTAGGACTGCGATGAAATGACATATATGGAAATGCTGTGAAAATATAAAACCTTCTATTTGAATGCAAAGAATTATTCACATTTTTGATTGCATGCCTGAACACATCTTGCATGCTCCCTCTTCCTTAGCTTTTCTCATAGTATTCTCTCCTTCTCAAATGCCTTTGCCTTCCTTTTCTTAGCCTTGTAGAAGGACATGATCTCCTTTGATGCCTGGAACTTTGGATTTGTGTTACTCTGCTTGCCGTGTTATTACTTGTTGACTTTTCTTATCTCCAAGTCTGTGACCTATTCCAGTTTAATTCTACAGATGCTCCTGACGGCTGTGCCTCTGAGACTCAGCCCTCAGTACATGTTTGTTGAATTAAAGGACATCTTAAGAATAAGCCCCACCTGGATCGCGTACTTCTGTTCCCATTGTTGCTTTCTGGTGTTTGTAGGAAGTTGCTTCAGGGAGTTGTGGCAGTAGTTATGACATAAAAAATGAGTTAGACCCTTCTTCCTCTGGAGGCTGGAAGTATGTTTATGGAGTCTGCTGGGTTTGGGTGCTGGACCCCAGGAGGGACCGCATGATGGGGCAGAGCCTGAAGGCATAGTTAGTGGAGTTAGCTGAGGTTGATTGATGGAGTTCCAGGTCCTCTACTTCTTCCCATTTTTGAAGGAAAGAGAGCATTGGGAGTCAGAGGGATGGGGGGAGTGCCTTCTATGTACCCCTGGGGATCTGCCACGGAGGGTGGTGGAGGTAGCCACTGAAGCCTCAGAAACAGCAAAGGTCGATGACACTTCACCTAGCTCAGTTAGAGCTGGCAAAAACTGGCCACTTGTGGGAACCACTGAGAGAATTCCTAGTTATGCCCACATCTGCAAGCACAAACCTATGTGATAAGGTTAACCATGGAATTTTTCTTTCTTTTTTAAAATCGGAGTCATATTCCATGCATGTTTAATTTTCTTGCGATGTACACCCAACAAACATGAATCTATCATTCACTCAGTCAGTCTGGGTTTGGGGGGGTATCTCACAGGATGAATATCCTGAGGCACTGAAAAGTATGTGGGTGTTTTCTGTATAGCGTGGTGGCTAAACAAGTACTACTGTATTGTACAGTATTTTAGACAATCTAAGGGAAATTACTGGTAATTTTGAATTTATGCAATTTTTGCTGGACAAGCTGACTTAGACAGTAACTTTCATGTAAGATGTGACTGGACTTTATAGCATTTTTTTTTTTAACTTTCCAGCTACATTAAGGATCAATTAGACTTATGTGACCTAGGCTTGGAATTGAATAGTGAGTTTATAGCTACAATGTAAGTGGGAAAACGGATTCCAAGTTTTAAATACCTGAGTTAGAAACAAACTTTTGAAGCATCTTCTGTAAGTAAAGGACTTGGCAAATAAATTCATTGTAGATGCCCACATTTAACTGTTATTTTCCAACCTCTTTGAATTAGCTTTTTTTTTGTTTTTAATGTTTTTGATGCACGAAAGGCAAAGTATGTCTTTCTCAGCACAGAAATGTTTCGTTTTCTTTCCTTTAGTGATTTACCTTCAAGGAAATTGGGAATTCAGAAAGTTGGGAGCTCCTGTGAACATGGCGAACCTACTGAAAACAGTGGCGACTGGCTGTTCCTGCCCTTTCCTTAGCAATTTGGGGTCCTGTAAGGTTCTACCTAGGAAGAAGGATTTTTTACGAACATTTCATACTCATCAGGCGCTGTGGTGTAAAGCCCCTGTAAAACCAGGTAAAGTCTCACTTCACGTCATAGGAGCCAATAGATCTCCTGATGATAGATAACATAAGGCATGCAGTTTTACAGCCCTGTGTTTGACAGTGATCATTTTGAGTAAAAAACGAAATGAGTGCTTTCTTATATTTTCCATGCATGGAAGTTCCTGACTGTCAGTGCTAACAGAAAAGAAAATATAATAGAAAAAAAAATGTCAAATCAGTTGAGTTGTAGCCGAGAAACTATTGCTCATAGTATCCATTTCTCCTAGCAGCTCTTCCTCTTTCCTGGTCGGTGTTGGGGAATTGTACATATATGGCTCAGCTATGCTCAGGAATTAGGAACTAGGTGTATTAATTGATCTGCATTAATGTTTCTTGATTTAGTAAATGGCAACTTCATCTCAGTTGCTCAGGTCAGAAACCTTGGAGACATTCCAGATCCGCATAGTAGGTATAGGTCAGCTCTACCTTTTATCCAGAATCGCTCCTCTTTTCACCATCACCACTGTTATCATCCTGGTCCAAGCCACTACCATCTGTCACCTGGATTATTGCATTAGTCTTCTAAGTGGTCTCTGCTTTCTACTTCTGTCCCCGACAACAGTCTGTTCTGTACATGACAATGAGAATAATCTTTTTAAAATGAAAGATCATGTCACTCTTCTATTCAAAATTTGCAACTAGCTTCCTAGGTCACACAGAGTAAGAGCTGAAGTCTTCTAGTGGCCTCCAAGGCCTTCCTTGCTAGGAACCTCACTTGCTTGTGTTCTGGGGTGCAAGCCAGAAGGAGGAGAGTGTCAAAGGGGAACCTTCTAAGCTGAGTCAGATCGTTTTAGGCATCTTGCCCAGAGACCCTCCTAGCACTCTGTCTACACCTCATTGGCCAGAACTCAGACAGGTGGCAATATGTAGCTCTAAGGGAGACTTGGCCATTTAGTTTTTTTATTCTGCATGGCAACATACTCAAATAAAAATAGCATTCTGTTATTTTTAGGGGAGGAACAGCGTGGTTATTTGAGAGAAACCAGAAGTCTTTGCCAAATAGAATAATTCCCTTTTTGTTTGTAGGACTATTTGTACATTAAGGCCGCCTAAACTGCTAGGTTTTTTGAGTTTTTTTTTTTTTTTTTGCGGTACGCAGGCCTCTCACTGCTGTGGCCTCTCCTGTTGCGGAGCACAGGCTCCGGACATGCAGGCTCAGCGGCCATGGCTCACGGGCCCAGCCGCTCCGCGGCATGTGGGATCTTCCCAGACCGGGGCACGAATCCGTGTCCCCTGCATTGGCAGGTGGACTCTCAACCACTGCGCCACCAGGGAAGCCCCAAGGTTTTTTTGAGTTCTTATGTCTGCCTTTTGTAGACTTCACAGCTCTTTTCTTGTTCTCTCATGACAAGTCACTATTGGCAGGGTACCTGCCTCTGAGAGCCCTCAGCCTTATCTTCAGATTTTTTTAAAGTGTTCTGAAAAGCCAGATTATCCAGTGTGATAAAATTGTGTATAAAGTAAAAGCCAATAACTACATTGAGCACATGGGAATTGTCCTTGTGAGTGAAAGCGCGGACTTCAAGATCTCTATATCAACTATGCATAAGACTTTTTTTGTTTGTTTAACTTCTGGTTCTTGACTGTTTCCTAGATAATTATTTTTTACCTCTAAAAGATGAGGGTCCTATTTATTCCGTAATATAACCACACTTTCATTACCACATTGAAAAGCATGAAAAGTAATTTCAGTCAGTATTCATATTTTCTCAATTTTTTCTTTTCTTTTCTTTTTTTTTTTTTAACAGTTGCTTTGTTCAAATGGTGATCCGAACAGGGTCCGTGTGTTGTATTTGCTTGCTTGTCTCTTAGGTCTCTTTTGGTCTGTATGTTCCTCTCCTCTGTTTTCTTTTTAATTTATTTGTTGAAGAATTTAGTTCTGTAGAATTTCTCACATTCTATCTAGGTTTAGCTTATTGAATTCCCTTGGTATTATTTAACCAGTTTCTCTGTCGCTTGTATTTTCTGTAACATTTAGCTAGAGCTAGAGGCTTGATCAGACCCAGGTTTGCTTTTTTTGGCAAGTGTACTTCATAGGTGATGTTGTGTACTATCTGTTGTAGCACATCAAGAAGATTCATCAGTGAGTTTAGATGCTGTCAGTGTGATCCATCTATTGTGAAGTTCTCATCAGTTTTTCACTCAAATGCTGTAGCAGTCATTTGATGATCATTAAGTAAATCCGTGATTTTTATCAGGGGCTTTAAAATGGTGATATTCTATCATTTTATCTTCATTTATTAGTTAGAATTTTTCTATTAAAAAATCTTTCCCTGTATTACGTCATCCCTTGGTATCCATGGGGAATTGGTTCCAGGACTTCCCGTGGATACCAAAATCTGCAGATGCTCAAGTCCCTTATATAAAATGGTGTAGTATGTGCACATAACCTCCACACATCCTCCTGTACACTTGAAATCATCTTAGGTTACTCATAATGCCTAATACAATCAAGTTTTGCTTTTCAGAACTTTCTGGAATCTTTTTAATATTTTTGATCTGTGGTTGGTTGAATCCGTGGATACGGAGGGCCAACTGTATTTAGTCACTCTGAGATTGTACTGGAAGGGTGGGTAGATGTTTGATTATTTTCCATTATTTACTAGTTTTGCTAATCAGCTGGTTTTCTTATGTATACATTTTCTACTTCTGCTGTAACAGATGATCACAAACTTACTGCCTTCATATAACACAAATTCATTATTTTACACTTATGGAGGCCAAAGTCTGAAATGGTTCTCACTTCCAGAGGCTTTAGGGGAGAATCTGTGCCCTTGCCTTTTCCAGCCTCTGGGGACTGCCTGCACTCCTTGGCTCATGGCCTCTGCCTCTGCCTTCCAGTCCAGCAGGATAGCATCTTCAAATTATTCTTTGACTCTGACTCTTCTGCTCCCTTCTTCCACATTTAAGGACCCATGTGATTACATTGGGCCCACCCAAATAATCCAGGATATTCTCCCTGTTTCAAGGTCAGCTGATTAACAACCTTAATTCCATCTGCTACCTTAATTCTCCTTTGCCATGTATTGGATTCTGAGGATTAGGACATGGATATATTTGGGAGACCATGATTCTGCCTATCACACCTTACTTTCTCCAGAGTTGACCAATGAAGATTTTAGAAAATATTTATTTATTTATTTATTTTTTTGCAGTATGCGGGCCTCTCACTGCTGTGGCCTCTCCCGTTGCGGAGCACAGGCTCCGGACGCGCAGGCCCAGCAGCCGTGGCTCACGGGCCCAGCCGCTCCGCGGCATGTGGGATCTTCCCGGACCGGGGCACGAACCCGTGTCCCCTGCATTGGCAGGCAGACTCTCAACCACTGCACCACCAGGGAGGCCCAGGAAATATTTATTTTTTGGATTTTGAAACATTTATTATTATCCTGAACTCATGGATTTTAACATCTTTAGATGTGTTTTACTACATTGCAATTAATTATCTTTTTGATGCTCAAATTGGCTCATATTTGGCCAGCGGAAGCCCTTTGAGGTTGGATCCTAAATCCTTTTGATACGACTTCATTTGTCTTTGGTAGGACCTAGATAATTTGAGGTTGTCAGATAAGTGAACTCCAGATTAGTTTATGTGATTTAATTTTGCACATTAATTCAAGATATTTGCCAGCTTTCAATTATTTTCCTCCCTCTTCTTTTAAGTAGAGAGCAAGATTCAGCATATGTTTGCCTTTGGCCTACTGTCAATTATTACTGCTTAAACAGTGTGGGATCTAAGACTGTATGTCCAAATGCAGCTATTTTAGGTTGATTTAGTCTCTCTAAGGTCTCAATAAATTACTCTGTAGAGATAATTTGATTTATCTTTTTATTATATATATTCAGAGTTTAGATTGCTAGAGTGGGTTTTCTAAACTTTAGTAAAACTTATATAGAAGCAGACGCTCTTCATTAAAAAAAAATATCTGTTTGTGTCCATATATTGAGTAAAACAACAGAAGAAACTAGTCTACTTTAGCTAAGTCTGGTCTGAACCATATATAAATAATTTAACTCTGTGTTATACAGGTTCTTTTGTGTTGCAGGCAACACAATCACATCATGTTATATTTTGTGATGAGGGTTTATTTTTATTTTATGGATTCTTGGGAAGTATGGGAGCCCGGGAAACCCTTCATCTACTTCTTGGAAAAGTGGGATGTTATTCTGGATTTCATAGCCATGACTCCTCTGCATGTCCACTACTGATGTTTCTACTGTTGTGGCTGCTGACCTCCCTTTGATTATCTCATGGCTGTGTTTATGAATAGCTGCTGCACCCTTCTACTCTCTTTGTCCTTTTTGGTGGGTCTTGCATCCAAACTCCCTTTGAGAGAACCTGATTGGGTTGGATAGTCATTGGCCAACATGGAGTGTCCTCAGGCAGAGTTCCTGTATAAGTCATCTCATGGGCTGCTGGTTTTCCTTAGGTCTGGCCTGTAGACTGTTATCTCTGACCCAGCTGCCCAGCCCTGGTCTAATCAGTTGTGGCCAAGAATGGAAGGTCTTAAGATACAACACTGGGAAATCTATGAGGAATTGCCTATGGCCAAATTGCCAAGAAAAGGACTTTGGGTGTGGCAGGCCATCAAAGTGTCTAGTGTAGGATTGTTTTTCAAAATAGTTAATTACTTCTGTCTTCTTTAAAGGTAAAGACCAGGAGACCATAAACCTGAGAGGGTTAGTTAGATGAGTGGGGTTAGCCTGTTGAGTGGCCTTTCAACGTATTTTTCCCTAAGAATAAGCTAAGCTAGTTACAGGCCTTGAAGAGAGCCATTTGGTTAAATAAAATATTTGGGTTTTCAGGAGAGTGGATATAAAAATTTCTAGTCATCTTATCAAAAAAAGTAAAAAAATTATGAGTATGAATCAGGAACACCATTTTGAACAGCAACCTGTATGTGCAGTATATTTTGAACAGACTGCCCATTTCTGCTTTCTGAACGGTATTATTAAAACACTGACTTTTGGTGGTGGTATTTACCAAATTTTTTTTTTTTTTGTCTTTGTTGTAGGAATTCCATATAAGCAACTGACTATTGGGGTCCCCAAAGAGATTTTCCAAAATGAGAAGCGAGTGGCATTGTCTCCTGCTGGCGTTCAGGCCTTGGTCAAGCAGGGTTTTAATATTGTTGTGGAGTCGGGTGCTGGCGAAGCTTCCAAGTTCTCAGATGATCACTACAGAGCAGCAGGTGCCCAGATCCAAGGGGCGAAGGAAGTGCTGGCTTCTGATTTGGTGGTCAAAGTAATTATTCCTTTCCCCCTTCCATTTATGGCATGCTGACTTTTCTAAATCTTCTTGTAGAAAGATTAAATTACCTCTTCTATGCTTATAGTTTTCCATACTTTCAAATGATGCTTTATTTCTCAAAGAAATGGTTGCATGTTGTGAATATTCTTCATGTTCCAGTAGAACTTTTATCAGGCAATGTGACCTATATTTAACCATGAGAAAAGGAGAAGTGATCTTCCTTTTTACATTTGCTATGTGGAAATGCCCTTCTTATTGCCTAGGGAAAATTTGCAGTGCATGGTTCCTATATGTCCACAATACCCTCAGGTGAGTGTTTAACTGCTTCTAGAATGGAAAGGAGGCATGGAACTCCTCCTGGGACCGAATGTAGAATGATCTTCTGATACCTTGAAGGAATAGTGATTTAACTGACGTAGGTACTATTTCTAGAGAGGGAGGACTATTCTGGAAAAAGCAATGTTACAAATAAAAAAGCAATTCTTTTACTTAAGATTTTACTTAAAATCTTAAGTAAAAAATCATGTAGAGAAAAGAGAGACTGTATCTGAACGTTAACTTAAATCCTAAGCCTTCTGTAACCAAGGCAAGTAAGGAAGTATGGATTAAATAAGCATGATTATCTGGTTAAAATAAGCTGCTTGCTTTTTCAGGATAGACCCGCTTTTTTCCTACATTAATTTCTAAGGGGAACTCAATCACGTCGTTTTTTTTACATACAGTCCACTGAATAACTTGATAGGGTCTTAAATCATGTTTTTTGCAGAGACACAAAACTTTTCTTCTATAGAAAATTAATAACAATATGATATGGAGATAAATAGTAATTCAGTTTAAGTTTTTAAGTGTTTAGGTATACTGATACTTGGTAATGTAACTTGGTATAATAAAAGAGCTTAGAGAAAATAGAAAAATGAGTATAACCCATTGTAATGTATGTTATAGGGACCAAAACCTTTTGAGATGTCCCACAAAAAAGGATTAGTAGGGTGCACATAAGTTTTAGAAACGCTCTGTGTTCCTTTTAGGGATTCACAATGTGTATGAGCATGTTAAATGCACTGAGAAATCCTATAATATAAAAACTTAAGTAACCTTATACTCGTACTAATAAACTACTTGATCTTAGGGTCTCTTTTTTGAGTCAAGTCTATTAATATCCTGAGGAACTAGAGACCCAAAAGCACCTTCAGGGAAATGTTCTAGTGGCTTAACTCGCTCAGATGTCAACAGTCTCAGCTGAGCATTTGATAGGGGCCAGGAGAATTAATTCAAAGTTGTCCTCTAATTTTTATTAAATCTATATTATAGATTCTCACTGAGGAAAAATAGACCTTGTCAGAGAGTCTTAATTAAAGTCCAGAACCTAAAATCACATGCATCACCAGATCAACAACTGAAATGGGAATAACAGATAAAGGTGTCTCATAGGTAAATTGAGATGAAATGCTGTGAAATGACAGTATTGACCCAGTGTTTGTGTTTCTGTTTCCTTTTAAAACATAAGTCTCAGAGTTGTTTTTCTTTTTCTGTGCTTACTAGCCTAAAAGCACTATTGCTGCAAATTGGGAGCTAATGAAATTATATACTTTAAGATTGATTTTAAACAGGGATGTGAAACACATTTTAAAACACCTTTTTAAATGGAATTTTAAAAAAGTTGGCTTGAAAAAGTGGACGTTTGAAACTTTCAAGCATGTGCAGTGTGTGTTCATTGACTGATACTTAACAGAATATATTGTAGCTTTTTGCTTAAACCCAATTCAGTAAGGCTACTAGTTTGAGTTGTGTTCATCTATAAATATTCTTCTGGAATTTTAAGGTGACATAAATTGATACATATTACCATGGATATTTTAGTTTATGTTGTTCTTAACTTCTCACCACTCCAAATGTTTGTGCTTGCCAAAATTAACAAGAGTTGATTCTTTGAACACACAACAAAAACTTCCTGCCTGTTTATTCTAATATGTCTTAATTTTACCAGAGTAATAGATTTTGGGAGAACAGGTTTGTTGTAGAACCTACATATTTTTTTACTGCTCTACCTGTCATTATCAAACCTGTCCCAACACTATTTCCAGGTATGTGTGCTCCTTACTCAGGACGAGGTCATAGGTTCAGTGAGATGATCGGTGGCATAGATCTTTGTGTGCTTTATTTTGTTTAGGAATTGAGTCAGAAATTTATTGCTGAGAGATGACTTCTGGAGTGTTATTTCAATCATGGCATATTATTTTAATTGTTTTGTTTACTTAAAAATATTATAAAGGCATTTACATTTTTAATTGGTGATGACTTTTTTCTTAGGTGCGAGCCCCTATGCTTAACCCAACGTTAGGTGTTCATGAAGCTGACCTTTTAAAAACATCGGGAACACTGATTAGTTTTATTTACCCAACCCAAAATCCAGACTTGCTAAATAAACTTTCCAAAAGGAAAACTACAGTTCTGGCGATGGACCAGGTTCCAAGAGTCACAATTGCTCAGGGATACGATGCGCTAAGCTCCATGGCCAACATTGCTGGGTAGGTTGATTCTTTTCCATTCCAGCCGAACAAAAGCACAATGGTACTATAGAAACACTCTCACTGTAGCTCTTCTCTCTCACAATGATTTTACTTGTAATGATTGTTGGAGATTGCAGCCTTCTGCGAGTGCACTTAAATTATTTTTAAGACTTGTATTGTTTCACAGTCATCAGTGGGAAATGGCTCTTCACTTTGCATGCTATTGTACACTACTTTTTAATATTCATGGGGAGAAGGGAAGTAGTATTTCCTTCCACCAAAGGAAATGACTTTTTTTTTAATGAAATGCAATATCTTAATATCTGTTTTCATGAAAAACTATGGTAAGTAAACCATAGTGTTAGTAATTTCTAATTATCCAAAAACCTTAATATAGTAAACTCATATTTTACTGAAGTCGATAGCAAGGGTAGTGATAACAATTTAGAACAAATGATTTAAAATTCACATAGATCTAGTACTGCTTTTTAGACTGTTAGTCATAAAGGATGAGAAAGGGAAAGGGTGCAATGTAGAAAGTCTTATTTTTAGTTTACTAATTATAAGGCTTCTGAGTCTATGCTAAGAAAGTACTTCTGACTTCCGAATACATAATGTCCCAAATTTTGTTCTTTGGAATTTATCTGTACTTTAACAGGGATACACTGTATTTCATGTGTGTGTGTACATATGTGTATATTTTTGTATATATTAGGTTGAAATTACTGTTTTTTTCCTCAGTTTTATTACAGTATGACTGACATAGAACATTGTATAAGTTTAAGGTGTAAACAATGATTTGCTATATATATATATAGTGAAATTATTACCACAATAAGTTTAGTTAACATAAATTGCTGTTGTCATAGGGTCACAAATGGTTGGATATTAGCAGTTTCATATGGTTCAATCTAATATATACATATTGGTAGATTTACCATTTTAATTAGCTTTTACATAGGTAAATTTATAAAATATTTAATGAATAGGGAAAATGCGTGCGCTTGAGGAAGTTTCATCTGGTGTCAAAACCCATATTGATAACTGAGGGCTAACTATGGCCAAGATGGCAGTAAACTTCATTCGCCCACCAGCACTAATTCATTCCCCATTGATTGCCTGGACCACTGTGTATAAAAGAATTCCAAGGCCCAATCAACTCAGAGGAATGTGGCTCTGACTGAGTAACCATGCCTGCCACGGGGCAGGGATAGGAATAACTATGTGAGTACAGTGTATTGCTGACTCTGCCTGGAGAGTGGGAAAAATCTGGAAGTCAGATGATGCTTATGAAATCAGCTCATTTAAGAAGCCTGTTGAATTAGATTTTAAGCATGAAAACTATTAGTAGTGACAACTTGCTGATATGAATGAGGCACCGACAAATGAAAATGTTTAAAAAATAAAACGGCGCATGAAAAAAGACTAACCTGAATAGACTCTTAAAGCTAACACATGAACTGCAAGTTTTCTTAGGTTTCATATCTTAGATGTAGCATATCGAATGTGCCACAGATTCCACTTTGGGTTTCAACTTGTTCACATTTGATATAAATGAGATGCAGTAAACAAAAAGGACAAGTTAACAACACATTTTGTTGTCCTTATGTAATATGGCAAATGGTTGGTTTGAAGATATTTCTTGTGATGTGAATTAATACTAAGGGACAAAATAAACTTTTGTCATATTTCTTTAGTTTCTGGAAGAGTTATGCAATATGGGACTTAAAATTTTATATAGGAAATGTACAACGTAAAGTTTTAAGGGTGCTGTTGATTTTTGTCATGTGAAATGCACTTGTGTGAAAGGTTATCCCCACCAGTAGCTCTAGATCAGTGGTTTTCTGCTGCAGAATCTTCTGAGCAAATGAAATATGAAGCAGTATAAACAAATCCAATAAGAACAGAGTGGTCTTCATTGAATTGAGGGATAGAAGGGTGTGTAGAAACATTCTCTCCCTGTTCTCCATCCCAACCACAATGGCCCCAGAGTTGGCTGAAATTTGAACTTTTGGGGATCCAGGGACACACTTTAAAGAATCATTGCCTTACGTCCTGAGCTGGTATATGCAAAAGGCATAGTTTGAGATGAATCACCTAGTATATTTACCCATACAATGTGTGATAAATCATTATCTAACTCACACACACAGCTGTACTACCGTGAAGACACCCTCCTTCTAGTTCCCTGATGTTCATTCTGACCCTTTTTGCTTTCATCAGAAACAGGCCCACTTTTATCGCCTTTTCCCACTATCAACGTTTTCTTGTACATTTCCTGTGTAATCAGTCTCGTTTTTGTTTTTTTCCAGTATAACAACTGAATCTTAAAACGTTAATTCCAAAATTAATTCCTGATAGTGGCCTTTGAATCTTTATCATGTTTTCTCTCTGAAAATTTCTATCACTTGGATTCAAAACTAACAAATAATGTAATCATTAAAATATTTTTCAGCTCTAATATGATTTAACTTAAAGTAATAGTGGTAACTGTTCCATGCTTTTGCATTAATTATTATATCAAGTATTATTTTACAAAAATATGACCAGGGAAAGGGTTTTTTGTCAACTAACAGGTGGACCTTATCATTATAATATTTGCATTATGATATTAATCTTTGTATCATAATGTTAAGGTAGACTGTGTGTTACTGAGAGTGTGCAGAAGTGCCTTTTAAGTATAAAATAATATGAGAATGAAATTAATGTAATAGGAAATGAAATTAGTGTAATAAAAATATCCTATTAAAGAAAAGGTGGTATAAATTACTAGTTTTTGATACATAGAGCATTTCTTTAGCTAAAAACATATTTACCAAGCACTTATTGTAACAGGTTTTATGATAAGGGCTTTACCTGCATTATCTCATTTAGTCCTCACAACACTAAGAGACTCTTTTTGTTCCCATTTTAGAGATGAGAAAACCAAGGATTAGAGAACTAAAGAAATTTGCCCAAGGTCACAAAGCTAGTTAGTGATAGAACTTGGACTTGAACTGAGGTCACTCTGTCTCAAAATCCCATGGTTTCAACCATTAGAAATCAAGGGAAGTGTTTTTTGTTGTGAGGTTGGAATTTTATTATGTACAAGCATATAGCCAATCCATTTTTTTTAATTTGAAAGATTTTTTTCCTCTATTATATAAAGACTACACAGTCAACAAGGAAAATTTGAACAATAAAGTAAAACAGAAAGTTTGAAGTATCTGTAGTCCCAGCTGCCAAAGAAAACCATTGTTAGCATTTTCTTGTCTTCCCTTCATTTTTTTTAATCCCAACTGAGCTCATTACAAAGAGGTCAGAGAGCGTCACGGGTAAGAGTGTGCCTCTGTAGGCAACATGCCAGGGTCAGACGTCTGGCTCTGCCATTTACTAGCTGAGAGACCTCAGTCAAGTCTCTTCACCTCTGCGTGTCTGTTTCCTCACCTATAAAATGAAGATAATAGTTATACTTATCCATAGGATTGTTGTGAAGATTAGGAGTAAGCATATATACAGCACTTGGAACTGTTCTTGACAGATAGTAGTCACTATAAAAATGTTAGCTATTATTCTTATCCTTTAATAATTTCTCCTATATAAACTTAAGTTCTTTAATTTTATAGAATTATGTATCCATTTATTTTTCTATTTTCTTAAGCTACAAGGCTGTTGTACTAGCAGCAAATCATTTTGGACGTTTTTTTACTGGTCAGATCACAGCTGCTGGAAAAGTTCCTCCAGCTAAGGTAGGTAAAACTTTAATATTTCTTCATACTATGAATTAGGCAAGGGTATTGTAGTTTTTAAATAGTTATTTAAAATTTTTTTGTTTGCAAATTATGATGTTCATGTCATATACAAATATATGGCAGAGCCTCAAAGCTACTTAAGGTTACTTGAAAACAATGAATTTTCACATTTCTGGAAGTTCAATTTTTTTTTTCCTGTTTTTCACTTTCTAACTTGAATTCTTAAAGGGATTTTGGATGACTTGTTTATTAGTAATTGTTTAAAAAGCCTCGTGATACATTCAGCAAATTCTCAACTTCCCAATGATTGTGACACACGGGCTCAGGAAAGACTTGGTTTTCTCACTTTTTGCCAAATTTTGGGTCAAGAGGACAGGAAATAGTAGGTGGTATAACCAGGGTGTTTGGCAGGGGGAAAGGGTGCAGTTTCTTTAATCTATATTGAGAGCAGAGAAGAGCAGTTGATGAGAGGTGGTGGTGGCTAGGTGAAAGAATCGATTATGCTGTGACCCTTCGAGGCCACGGACCCTAAATAATAGTGTAAGCCTTTCAGCAGAGTATAGGAAACAGGACCTTAAACGTTGTCATCTATCTGCAGAGTATACTCTGTAGGGTACAGGTTTACTTGGTGCTTCCTGCTCTTAATTACTTTGTTATATCAACCCAGATCTCTCACACAAAATAAATCTCCTAGAAAAAATGAAAAAAAGATAATAGCAGCTTTGAGAAATCTAGTTATACATGGCTTTAAAAACAGACCAGGTGAAGACGGTGGCACGTGGTTCAAGTGGAGGCCAGAAAACTTAACAAGAGAGTATGAGCAAACAGCACAGAGGTGTGATACGTAAAGTGATTACATCTGACTTCTTTCTCGGGATCGTAAGAAAAGGTCTGACCCTCATGGTGGCCAGAAGTTGGCTGCAGTTCTTAAAGTGGCTGAATGCTTTGATGCACAAATCCACTACTCAGTTTTGGTTAGAATCTGTCTGGAAGGTGAGAGGAAAGCTGTTAATATAAGGGATTAAAAAGTGAAACGGAAGACAAGAGGTGTAAAGGAAGGAGAATCAGTCAGCTTTTAAAAGGTGGAAAAGTGACTCTCTTTACTGAAAATTTAAATTGCAGCTTAAGGAATTTTAGTTACATGTCAGAAAAACTTCCCTGATATTGAAGAATTGGACAATAGATGGACTTATCAAGGTAGATTGCTTAGGGACTTCCCTGGCAGTCCAATGGTTGGGGAACTAAGATCCTGCATGCTGTGCAGCACAGCCAAAAAAAAAAAAAAAAAAAAAAAGTAGCTTGCATAATATTTTATTGGGGTTTCCTTTAAACATGGAGTGTTCTTACATGTCTAGAATGAGCTAAAATCAATCGGTTGATGGCTTCTGATGTGCCAGGCACTGTTCTAGTAGCTGGGGATATGGCATGAACAAGGCAAAAAAATCCCTGCCACAGAAATTTACACATAGTAGGGACCACAGCGAGGAGATAAATAAACCATCAAACACATATGGAGTATCATTTTAGATATGAAAGAAAGGAACAGCATGATATGGTGGTGAGTCATAGGAGCAAGCTACTGTAGTTAGGGTGATGGGGAAGGCGCCTCTGACATTTGGTTGGGACCTAAAGGATGGGAAGAAAGAAAGTGGGGTTCAGGATTCTAGGCCAAGGGAATAGCACACATAAAGGTGCCGTGATGGGAAAGAATTCAGTGCTTCTAGGAGAGTGAAGAAGGCCATTGGTCTTCGAGTGTGGTGAGCAAGGGAGAGTGATCTGATGATGTGGAGCCTTTCTTCTAGGTCATGTTACAGAGTTCAGATCCTCTTTTTTTTAAAAAATATTTATTTATTTATGGCTGTGTTGGGTCTTCATTGCTGTGCGCGGGCTTTTCTCTAGTTGTGGCAAGTGGGGGCTACTCTTCATTGCGGTGCGCAGGCTTCTCATTGTGGTGGCTTCTCTTGTTGCAGAGCACCGGCTCTAGGCACGTGGGCCTCAGTAGTTGTGGCACGTGAGCTCCGTAGTTGTGGCTCGCAGGCTCTAAAGCTCAGGCTCAGTAGTTGTGGCGCACGGGCTTAGTTGCTCCGCGGCACGTGGGATCTTCCCGGACCAGGGCTTGAACCCGTGTCCCCTGCCCTGGCAGGTGGATTCTTAACCACTGTGCCACCAGGGAAGTCCCAGATCCTCTTGCAGATGAGGGAATGTCTGATTTAGGATTGTTTAGGAAAAACTCCACTCTTGCTCTTGTGTCTCTCCTTAACTTTCATATAGAACACTTCACTTCTGATACTTCCAGTCACCAAATGTGTGGGGATTTTCCCCACACCAAGCAATTCTGTGACACCAGCTGGGTGCCCTACAATTTCACTTAATTCTGAAACTATCTGCGTGGAGATAGCATCAGATCTCACAGGTTAAGGACTCAGGCCCACAGGACTGTCCCCACCCACTTTCAGATGCCAGTCACAAGTCTAGGTTGTCACCTGTGCTTCTGACAGGTTGGCTGTAAGTCAGAGGTTCCCACAACCCGCCTTGGGTTCAGTTAATTTGCTAGAGGTGCTCACAGAACTCAGGAAAACAATTTACTTCCTATTTACCAGTTTATTATGAAGGACTATGATAAAGGATGCAGATGAACATCCTGTTGAGAGAGATGACTAGGGAAAGGTACGTGGGATGGGGTGTGGGGCTTCCATGCCCTCTTTGGACACCATTCCTGGAAGCTTCCGGAACCTCCTGGAACCCTGTACTTTTGTGATTTTTATGGCGCTTCATAACGTAGGCATGATGGATCATTAAATCCATTTCCAGCCCCTCTTCCCTTTTTGAAGAATGGATTCTGTGTCTTAAATCATGGGGTCTTTTGTTATTTCTTTTCTTCTCTTTTTTTTTTTTTTTTTTGCGGTACGCGGGCCTCTCCCTGTTGTGGCTCTCCCGTTGCGGAGCACAGGCTCCGGACGCGCAGGCTCAGCGGCCATGGCTTACGGGCCCAGCTGCTCCTCGGCATGTGGGATCTTCCTGGACCGGGGCACGAACCCGTGTCCCCTGGATCGGCAGGTGGACTCTCAACCACTGTGCCACCAGGGAAGCACCCTCATTGTAGTTTTGATTTACATTTCTCTAATAATTAGTGATGTTGAGCATCTTTTCATGTGCCTGTTGGCCATCTGTATGTCTTCTTTGGAGAAATGTCTATTTAGATCTTCTGCCCATTTTTTAATTGGGTTGTTTGTTTTTTTTTCTTTTCTTTTTTTTTTTTTTTTGCGGTACGTGGGCCTCTCACCGTTGTGGCCTCTCCCATTGCGGAGCACAGGCTCCGGACACGCAGGCTCCGTGGCCATGGCTCATGGGCCCAGCCGCTCCGCGGCATGTGGGATCTTCCCAGACTGGGGCACGAACCCGTGTCCCCTGCATTGGCAGGCGGATTCTCAACCACCGCACCACCAGGGAAGCCCCTGAAGTTATTTCTTGATTCAGGATAACTTGGCCCAGTCCTATGACTTTTACTTATTTTCATTTCATTTTTTTTTTTTTTTTAGTGGTGGTGGGGCTTCAGTGTGTGGAGTGGGGATTGGTGCCTTGGAGCCCAGCAGCGTCTTGTTCCCTCTGGTCCCTCTTTGTCCCCTTTCTTGTAGACTCCCCAGAGAAAGCATTCCCATTAAGATCAATTCACATAATCTCTGAGACACTGCCCAGGGGTCACCAGAGCAGAGTTCCACTCGCCTAGTCTTCTTAAAGAGGCAGAAAAAGTGGGCGTGATGGGTGGGTGGGAATTTATAAACTTCTCAGTTTCTGTGGGTGGCTTTTTTTTTTTTTTGACTGCGAAGTATAATAGGTCTTTTCTCTGGAAGGCCCATTCCAGATGACATTGTTCTTAGTTTGTTTCTTAGAAGGCGGAGAGACTCTTGTTTCTGAGGAATTCTATGATTTTCTTGGCTCTGATCCTTCCTTGGTTAGGGAGATTAGTTACATTGCTTCGGATTTCAGGTGCAGTTCATTGAAAGTGGATCAAAATTAGGTGGTTGGTCACCTGCTGTTCCTTTTAGAAGCTCAAAATAGGAGTAGGTGTTTCACCAAAGTTGTACCCGTCTTTGAAACTTATTTTGATATTTTATGAACATAGAAAACCTTAAAATTTGAGAGGGGAGAGGGAGCTAGAATACTGTAATATATAGTATTAGTAGAAGTAGCTTTGATAGTGTGGGAAAGAACCTGTCAGTCTTTAACATACGTAACACTGATGGTGCTGTATGTAGCTTTTACACTGAGATGCTGAGTGTCACACTAGTTTTAGTGAAGTTTTTGGCCTTTGCCATCAGCTTTAAAAAACTTTTTAAAACAGTGGTGGTCCGGGGGAATTCCCTGGTGGTCCAGGTTAAGAATCCGCCTTCCAAAAAAAAAAAAAAGAATCCACCTTCCAATGCAAGGGACTTGGGGGTTCGATCCCTGGTTGGGGAACTAAGATCCCACATGCCGCGGGGCAGCTAAGACCCCGCACGGCAACTACTGAGCCGGCGAGCCACATCTAGAGAACTCGTGTGCTGCAAATACGGAGCCTGCTCACCACAACTAGAGAGAAACCCCTGCGCTGCCACAAAGAACCTGTGAGCCGCAACAGAAGGTTCCACATGCCGCAAGGAAGATCCCGTGTGCTGCAACTAAGAAAGAAAAAACCTGAAAAACAGTGGCAGTCCAGGTACAGAGTAGCCTATCCACACAGTACATTTATTCAGGGCTGATCATCGCCACCAGCACCACCTGTTGTATTACTGCGTGCTGACTGTGTACCCGGCCCTGAGAGTTACTAGCGGATGATTTTACATAATCAGTTGATCATGAACTTTATTTAAAACATATGGGTTCTGCCTTCTTTCCTAGATTCTGATAGTCGGTGGCGGTGTGGCAGGGCTGGCCTCTGCAGGTGCAGCAAAGTCGATGGGTGCGATTGTTCGGGGATTTGACACAAGGTGAGGGCTTTACTAGTGATTGCTGTTAAGGTAAAAACATTTTGTTTTAGGTGGATCTTACGCTTTCCTTTTGCAAATTGAAGTAGCACGCTGAAACTGCTCTGTAAGCTCTTTTCATTTAAAAATGTATCCATTTGTTCAAAGTTAACTCAAAGTGAAAATGTATTACTTAGTGGAAAAAAAAATTTAAGGACTCAGGCCCAGTACAGCAGAAATAATTTTTAAAAATTGCAAATGAACCGCTCACACTCAGTCTTGTATTTTCATGTAGATTAGCAATGGGACCAGAGTTCTCTGCATCCTGACTTTTTAACATGTTGCTCTACTGTGTTTTATTTCTGCTCAGAATGTGTTTAGTCACTAGGTAGGGCATGAACAAAGATGTTTGTGAGTGTGAAGAAGGGGAGTAGTATGGGAGACATCTTGGAGAGCAGACTGGGGTGGGGGGGTGAGGGATGTGCTCGGCATCCAGCAGACGGAAGCAGATAAAGCTGATTGGGCAGCAGTAGAGCTGCCAGGTGAAAGTACTTGATTATGTTCATTGCATATTTCTTTAAAGCAGACGTATCATCATTTTCCTGGAATTTCTTTAAAGAGAAGTTCAATTAAAATTGTTCTTCATTTCAGAAGATACTAGCTTTTATTACGTGCTTATTGAGTATTGTTATCATTTATGTGTTCCAATACTTTTTTAAGGTTGAAACATGTAGTTAGTTATTATCAGTTGAAGTCAGTAGAGGAAAAATACCATTGCTAATCTTGAATATAGAATGATGAAAAAGAAATGCAACCATTCAAAGTTAAAAAGAATATGACATTTCAGAATAAAGACTGTTCCAATAGAATATGGTTTACAGTGCTTACCGGGAGTTTAGAGGGGTGATGTGCTGATAAAATGCTGTCTTGCTGAAATGAGAAAAGGCATTTCTGAAGTAACCAGGACACAAGCCAGGGATAGCCACAGTTAAGCATGTCATTAGTCCTAGCTTTTAATTTTTAATGTTTGCAGATGTGAAGTTATTGAAGACCCCCCAAATCTGGCAAAAGTAGGTTGTTCAAGTTTTCATTGTAGTGGACAATACTATTAAAGTATTGACTTGGAGATGATGTGAAACTCAGTGTTGAGTTAACTACTGAGAATTTATAAAAGTTATGTTGATGTCTTTGGTTTAGATTATGTAGAGAGTAGACAGCTAGAATATAGCTGTTGCTTAACTTCAATTTTATTTACAGTTTATTAAGATAAATATACAGTGAAGAAAGATGTGGCTGATCGGATGTAATGCTTTTCTTATAATTATAGCTCATTAGTTAATCTAATCACTACCTTGAGACTGGGGGTTAGTATCATGTTATAAATGTGAAATCTAAATATATTGGAAAAACACACTTGATTATAAATTCTTGTTGGAAAACTGAATGGTGTTATTTTCAGTTAAACATCCTAAAAACTTAAGGACAACTCATTGCCTAGCGATATTATATGGGTGTGATTTTCTAAATTCTTTCAGACAATAACTAGGAAATTCCACTCATTGCCTATTGTCTCTATTACAAAGTTTATAAAGTCTTTACTTTCCTTTTTTGGTGTGTATTCCAAAAAGCTTTATTTGCAAAAACAATTGGCCGGTCAAGAGCTTTAGTTTTCAGATACCTGTACTAAATGCTTACTCTCTTCCAGGCATTGTGCTCTATGCTTTATTTTATTTGTTCTTTATTGTAAGTATATGAAATAGGAATAAATAACCCTATTTTACATAATGTTAAAAGAAATATAAATCAGTTTAATAACTTATCCAGTTTACTTTCTTTCTGATTGTAAAAATGCTTATTCTCCCAATTCAGAAAAATATAAAAAAGTACAAAAAGTGAAAATAAAATATCCTACAACCCTGCTAGAGATAACTATTAACATTTTACTATATATGTTCCCTTCTCTACACATTAATTAAAAATGTAATTTTACTAATAGTACTATTTAACTTACTTTTTTACTTTTTTTTAACTTAGCAGTAGGTCATGAAGCTCTTTACTTATCTGCAAATATATTTAATGGCTGCACAAGATTCATTGTATAGAAATACAGTGACTTGGGGCTTCCCTGGTGGCGCAGTGGTTAAGAGTCCGCCTGCCAGTGCAGGGGACACGGGTTTGATCCGTGTCCGGGAAGATCCCACATGCTGCGGAGCAACTAAACCCATGAGCCACAACTACTGAGCCTGCGCTCTAGAGCCCGTGAGCCACAACTACTGAGCCCACGTGCCACAACTACTGAAGCCAGCACGCTCTAGGGCCCGCATGCTGCAACTAGTGAGCCTGCGTGCTGCAACTACTGAAGCCTGCACGCCTAGAACCCGTGCTCCGTAACAAGAGAAGCCATTGCAATGAGAAGCCCGCACACTGCAATGAAGAGTAGCCCCCGCTCGCCACAACTAGAGAAACCCCGCATGCAGCAATGAAGACCCAACGCAGCCAAAAATAAATAAATAAATAAATAAAATAGTAGACATTTCTAAAACTTTTTAAACCTGTATCCCTTTGAGTAACACCAACTCAGATTGGCCTAAACTATAAGAAAATGTGTTATCTCTCCGAAGTGAAAATCCATGGAAAGGACTCCCTTTTGACACTAGAGGCAGCCGCTGGTCAGTGCCATCCAGGACCAAGTTCCTTCTGTCTCTCCTCTCTGCTGTCCTCAGCTCTGGCTGATCCCCCCTGTGGTCACAAGTTGACCTCCGCAGGCAATCTGGGATACAAGCTTCCTTGTTCAAGTCAGCAGAAATGGAGAGAAGCTCTTGTTCATCCATGCCTTACCTTTTCTGCCCTGCCTTCATTATCCCACCTCTATGTCTGCTCCCCGACCATGACAGTTGCCAGGGGACTGATGGGCTCAGTCCACTGTTTCCCAAACTTCCGTTAAGGCAAGAATTACCTACAGCTCTTGCTAAAAATAGAGCTTCTGGCCCCTCTGCTGGAGATTGTAATTCAGTGGGTCTCGGAATGGGCCTGGGAATTCGAATTTTTAACAAGTGACTGGAGCGATTGTTGTTGTTAGGGAGGTTTGGGATTCACTGTAGTGGGATGGATGTTGGTGAGTTAAACACTGTCCGCCACAGAGCTGAGAGCTTTGTTGGCTCTGGTTTCCCAACTAGTGCACAGAACTTGGCTAGCATTTACTTATTTATTTTTAAACTGAATGTATTTTTACATAAGTTAAATGTGTTGGCTCTTCACATTTTGCCATTTATGCCATTTATAGATCGCTTTTCTCAAACACAATTTAATGAGGACTAGGGGCAAAAATCACTTTGTAACAATATTTCTAAATAAAAGAGTCGTTTATGTGGGAAAAGTCCCCATAAGTCGGAACATTTACAAGTGAAGACCTCAACTTGAGTGATTTGAATGATGTCAAATCTGAACGTAGGTCAGATCTCACATCATCAACAGTGGGACTACTGTCAAGAAACTCTACTAACTGATGACCGGAGTTGGCAGTAGTGAAATTCCTTTTGTAACTTAACTAAGTAAGAGTTGGAATTTCCTATAGTTTTTTTTTTTTTTTTTCCAGAAAAAGATATCATCATAAGGGTGTTACCTGCCTTTAGAAAAAAATTCAAACGGTCTGGTCAGAGACCTCAAAAGAAGGTTTCTACTTTTGAATACATAGAGCTTTCTTAAAAATGTGTATGTAAATGATGATCTTGATTTCTGTATTAAGGACCTGAAATGACCACTGCTTTCCCTTCAATAATCACCAGGGCCGCAGCTTTGGAGCAGTTCAAGTCTCTGGGTGCTGAGCCCTTAGAGGTGGACTTGAAGGAATCTGGTGAGGGCCAAGGAGGATATGCAAAGGAGATGTCCAAAGAGTTCATTGAGGCTGAAATGAAGCTATTTGCTCAGCAGTGCAAGGAGGTGGATATCCTCATCAGCACAGCACTTATTCCAGGTGTGTCATTACATCAGTGGTTATTGATAAAGCACTTTTACTAATGATACTTTAAAATGAGGGTGAATAATTGTTTAACGTTTGCATTTCTTTAAGTAAAGATTGATTTACTTTCTAGAGAATGAGAAAGCACATGAAAGGCAGAAAAGACAAAATCACTGTGGCCCCTGGACAAACACGGTCATTAATAATTTGTGTATTTTCTTCCAGTCTTCTGTGTATTTTTATCTATGTTCATAGATTATATTCTGTGTACAGTATTATATTTGTAAGCAGTTTGCTTTGTTTATACCCTTGATAATTGTTTTTTAATTTATTTCTGTTCTCTTTGTTAAGATACTACATTTCTATTGTAGGAAATCCAAACAGCACTGAAAAATATGAAAGAAAAAGTACAGATTGGAAGTTCTACCAGAGTGACCATTATTAATATATATTTTTAAAAATTTATTTATTATTTTTTAGATTTTATTTATTTATCTTTGGCTGTGTTGGGTCTTCCTTGCTGCGCGTTGGCTTTCTCTAGCTGCCGCGAGCCGGGGCTACTCTTCGTTGTGGTACGCGGGCTTCTCATTGTGGTGGCTTCTCTTATTGCGGAATACGGGCTCTAGGCGCGCAGGCTTCAGTAGTTGTGACTTGTGGGCTCCAGAACACAGGCTCAGTAGTTGTGTTGCACAGGCTTAGTTGCTCTGCAGCATGTGGGATCTTCCCGGACCAGGGCCCGAACCTGTGTCCCCTGCATTGGCAGGCAGATTCTTAACCACTGCACCACCAGGGAAGTCCCATTACTAATATTTTGATGATCTTTTTTTTTTTTTTTTTTGGTATGCGGGCCTCTCACCGCTGTGGCCTCTCCCGTTGCGGAGCACAGACTCCGGATGCGCAGGCCCAGCGACCATGGCTCACGGGCCCAGCTGCTCCACGGCATGCGGGATCCCCCCGGACGGGGGCACGAACCCGCGTCCCCCACATCAGCAGGTGGACCCTCCACCACTGCGCCACCAGGGAAGCCCTGATGATCATTTTTTTATACATGAGAAAGAGAGGGGGACTTTGTGTGTGTGTATATATATTTATGGAATTTCCCGTATATATTTTTTACTAAAGGTTATGATGCTTTGTTACTTTGTAATTACTTCCTTTGACTTGTTTGGTCTTTGCAATCAAATCATGAGCTCTTTGATGGCAGGAATTACTTTTTAGTCCTTTACAACATCCTCTTCTAAAGAATAGATGCTTGATGTCAAACCAGCCAGCATTTATTAATCAGTAATAAACAGTAGCTTGATCTAGCAAGATTTGGGAGTGAAGAAACTCTCTACCTTTTATATTCCTATCTCCTCTCCTGTCCTTTGCTTCTGTTAGTGAATAATGAATACCATGCTGACTCTAATTTTTTTCCCTTTCTAAAAGAAAGTGGGCCAGATAATGAGAACTTACAGGGTTCCCGTTACTTGTGTTCGATCCTCCTAAAGGAGCCTTGCTTTCTCTAGGGGACCGTGGAAAATTAGGAGAAGCTGCTTTGTCATGAGGTTCTGGGAAAGGAGAAGTCCTCTTCTGGCACCCCCTTCCCCCAATCTGGCTAATATACACCCAGGGGCAGGAAGCTGATTGGCAGCATATCTGTGAGCTTGTGGGGGGAAAACGTGCCTTTCAGGCTCTTCTTTTTGTCCTCTGTTTACCCATGTGATACCCAGTGGGTGAGCTCTTCTCTCCAGACATCCCCATCCCACCAGAGCTGGCTAGATGAAGCAGACAGCGGGAGAGTGACGTGGGCTCAGCCCCTGGAAGAATCTGTGTGTGTGTGTGGAAATGAGGCTGGGGTTGGTTACTGGAGGTGGGTGCAGATCAGACAAGGCAGGGGCCACAGGTGGTGTTTGAAATCCGCCAGCGACAGTAGGACTCATGGACAGGTGGTGGCAGGAGAGCCCTTCAGGATTCATCCTTTCCTTTTGTGGCGGTGGCTTCTGGCTCAGCTGTTGCAGGTGGCTTTGAAGGAAGGATGGGGTGGCTTTTGCTGTAGCCACCGTTAGACCGTTGAAAGGTAGTTGCCTGTTGGGGAGATGGGCTGGGAACTGACTGGATGTAACAAGTGGCCAGTAGAGGGTGCTAAAGCATTTACTCATGCAGTAAATGGTGAAGCCCTGAAAGCCCTGAAGCTAGTAGTTTTAAATCATTCTCTTTATAAAGAACTGAGTAGAACCACAGACATAGAAAACAAACTTATGGTTACCAAAGGGGAAGAGGGTAGAGGGATAAATTAGGAGTTTAGGATTAACATATACATACTACTGTATATAAAATAGATAACCAACAAGGACTTACTGTATAGCACAGGGAACTCTACTCAGTATTTTGTAATAACCTATGAGGGAAAAAGTCTGAAAAAGAATATCTATATCTATATATCTATATATAAAAACTGAATCACTTTGCTCTACACCTGAAACGAACACAACATTGTAAATCAACTAAACTTCAATAAAAAAATAAAATAATAAAAAATAGAAAAAATAAAATATATGTCACTAGGTTAAAAAAAAGAACTGAGTATACTTTGGATATAGTATATAGAATTATTATTGATGGTAAATCTTAAAGTAAGTTATAGAACTCAAGACTTCTTGTATAAAACACATATGGACTTTTAGGACCTACCCCCCATAGTATCTTTTTTTTTTTGAACAGAAAAAGGGCATGTGAACAGTTGACTAAACTTTAACTTCTTATTTTTTGTAAGTAGTTTACAGTAAGTGTACCTTAGCTGCAGTTCAAATTATATGATAGTGATAAAGAGGACTTGTTGAAGGTTTACGAGTCTGTTCTGCTGAGCCTTTCCTGTTTTCAGTCTTTTCTGAAGCCATCTGGTCAAAGCACTTTAAACTTGCACAAAGTCCCTGACCAGTGGATTGACCCAGAGTTCACACTCACAAGGCTGGTCTGAAAAGCACCTTTCTGTTACTTTTTTGGTAAGCCCCCCAAAAGAGAAAAGCTAATTTGAATATAATAAGGAAGAAGATGATCTTTCTAAAGATCTTACATATCCCTAGGGGACTGAAACTTGAAAACCTCTGAGCATTAAAAAAAAAAAAAAATTGAAAAGATTATATAAAGGTACACATGCCCTTTGAAAAACAGTGTCCTTGGCATTGTACCCTTACTGGTGTTGGTCCTGAGCCTTTGCATAAGTCACCTGATGGTGTGTCTTGCTCCTGAAAGACTCCTGGAGCAGAAGTTCTTCTAAAGTTTTCCTTGAGTGGATCCAAAGGGGATTAAGTTAAATGTCAGAAGTTGTCCAAGTGGCGATTCCTTAGACCGAGATCCTCACGGCTGTACTGAAAACCTGGCGTGGATAAGAACGTTGAGAGAGAGGAACATGGGCAATGAGCTCGCTTCAGGTAGCAGTCCTGTGGAGCTGGTAAATTTTCATTCCTCCTAGGCACACGTCAGTCAGTGGGCTTGGGCACACAATAACGTTGTACTCATGAGGGTCCTGGGTAAAATGAAGCATTTCTGTAGCTAGCTACTTCTTATGCTGCCTGGTGTCTTGTACCATTGTCTAGACCCCCTCAATTGGGTTGGGCGATGGATGCAGGGCTAGCATTTCACTTAGTGCAGGTAACTTCAAGAGAGGGCCTAGCGGACAGTCTCATTTTGTGGTGCTGTGCCCACGAGGGAAAGCTCCCAACCTTCCTGTCCAGCTCTGTGACCTTTAGGGTTACCACTAAAAAGTTCGGCAGCCCCCCTCTCTGATAACGTTCAGGCTGTGCTCATAATCTTTTCCAGTAAACCTTTTGAGACACAGGAGATTTTTTCAGCATTCTTATTATTCTGAAACCCTCTTAGAGAGACTTTTCATAGACTTGGAAGCTTTAATCAGGAAGAAACTGAATCAGGTTGAAAATCTAATTCGTAAATTAGGGATTACGGGGTGGGGGTGTGAAGAGGAATCACAGTGGTTTAGCAGTGACTGTGTGTTAGGCAAATTTTGCCTAAATTCCTGTGAGAATTAGGAGTACTGTGGGGCACACGCTAAATCTACCCTGACAGAGACAACTTTCTCCATTTAGAACCTTTCCTGATGACGCCTAATTAAAAATCGTAAGCATCATAGGGTCATCTGGTTTTCCTGCTCTCCCCTTCTCCACTTCAGGCCCTGCCCTCTTTTCGTAATTGAACCATAGCTACTGGAAAGCCTGGGGTTTTGTTTAGTCATGACAGTAATGTGGACCACTCAAGTTCCCAGCATCATTAGGTAAAGGCATCTAAAGTCCTCAGGATTGGATCACCTCCCCTCCCTCCCCACCCCACCCTTAGGTGCTCTACATTTTGCACCCTTTGGTCAGGTATTTCTTGCCTTTCAGTTTCTAGTCCTGACTGAGCTTTTGGATCTCGTGTGAAACTCATGTCTTGCTCTCTGGGCCCGATTTCAGTCACGCTCGCTGCTATTATCTCCTCAAGGAGGCCAAGGACTTTCAGGCCTTGCACGTATTGTTCCTTCTCTTTGGAATGCTGTCCCTGCCCTTCCCTGCCTTTTTTTTTTTTCTTTTTTAACATCTTTATTGGAGTATAATTGCTTTACAATGGCGTGTTAGTTTCTGCTTTGTAACAAAGTGAATCAGTTATACATATACATATGTTCCCATATCCCTTCCCTCTTGTGTCTCCCTCCCTCCCACCCTCCCTATCCCACCCCTCTAGGTGGTCACAAAGCACCGAGCTGATCTCCCTGTGCTATGTGGCTGCTTCTCACTAGCTATCTATTTTACATTTACTTATAGTATATATAAGTCCATGCCGCTCTCTCACTTCGTCCCAGCTTACCCTTCCCCCTCCCCGTGTCCTCAAGTCCATTCTCTAGTAGGTCTGTGTCTTTATTCTCTGCCTTTTGAAGTCCTACTGAGCTCAGTAGTTTCTCCAGAGTTCCTGCTGTCCCCTGCTCCGTAGTAAACCCTCTTTTTTCAGCATTCATAGCATTTGCCCATGCCTCAAATTCCAGTAGTTCTCAGTCTCACTGCCCTTTAGTTGCCCTGTCTCATCTCTGCCACGAGGGTGCTTACCAGGGAGCCTTGTGTACAGCTGTGGCTCAGCAGATGTTCCTGAGCTAATGTGGGTTCCTTCCTTAGTTCTCAGTTGGTACAATCCCTTTTATTTTTCTAGTGCTATCCAAGAAAGAACACTCTTGGATAGGAATACTGCAGAGGCTAGTTTAAGACTGGGAAGCTAGCTTTCTTAAATTTTCAAAAGTAGGACACTTGCCACGTTTGCAGTTTGAGGTGTTGAGCTAGGCCTCTCAGGAGATAGAATTAGGAAGTAGTGGGAAGGTCTGTTCAGGAGTTAGAAAGTGTCCTATCAGCCAGGAGGGAAGATATTCATTGCTTGATTATAAATTATGATCCCTTAGGCCATATATCCTTGGGCCTCTTTTTAGGTATGATCCAGGTTAGGGTAACAGTCCTTTTTATTTTTATCTATATCAGATAGGGTCTGTAGTATACACCCATCAAAGGAGCTTTGTGGCAATTTTGCATGACTCTGGAGAATTGGGAGGGAGTGTTTTCCCTTGATATACAAGGGCCTTACACACGTGAGACCAAACCTGAGGGATCTCACAGTCTCCTGGAAAATCAACATTGGTTTTGCATTGGATGCTGCCTGTCTCTTTGAAGCCATCTTTCATATGAAGTAGAAATATAGTACAAAAGAGTAACTTTCCATAGTAATTTTTTTTTTCTTTGCGGTACGTGGGCCTCTCACTGTTGTGGCCTCTCCTGTTGCGGAGCCCAGGCTCCGGACGTGCAGGCTCAGCGGCCATGGCTCACGGGCGCAGCCGCTCCGTGGCATGTGGGATCTTCCCGGACCGGGGCACATACCCGTGTCCCCTGCATCGGCAGGCGGACTCTCAACCACTGCGCCACCAGGGAAGCCCTCCATAGTAATTTTCACACTTGTTCTTTTAGGCAAGAGAATAATTGATATAGCAGTATACTCTTCGTTTGTGAAACTCCACAAAGATAATATTGTTTTGATGACTACACAAGGTCTTTCTCTAAAGTAAAGCTTTATTTTTCAGATTGTTCTTTTCATTCTGTAAACATTGTGGTCTTACAGGACAGCGATAGATCAGGGATTTTCAACTTTTTTTGAATTATTTAACTTTCTTTTACTGACTACTCTGATTCATCTACCATCCTCTCCTCCTTTAAATGCATTGTATGATTGTATGGAATTTTGTAATATTTCTTGTACAGAGTTTCATTTGTTTTGAGAATTTGGAAGGACAGAGAAAAATACTTAAATGTTGCAACATCAAGGGTTGGTAACCACAGGCTGTCTATACACGTCTTGGTAGCTTTCAACAGAGGCAGGGCAACTTGTCCTTAAGAGGAAGATGCCAAGACTGTGGAGTTTTCCATCGTCATTTATCAATCTTGACTATTTAGAGTGTGTTTGAGCACATTTAGTGAGTGACTGGGCCAAATTTAACAGATGCCCTGGTAGGAAGATTTATGGCCCAGAATTATCTTCTGGTTTGGTCTGTTATTTCTCCCAAAGTATGTTGCAAGATTGGAAAGCACTGTGCTTCCCTCTGTGGCAGTCCCTGAGTTGAAAAGGATTGGGAGGCTGAGGCTGTCCCGTCTCTGGTGAAACAGTACCCGATAGATAGAGTTACAGCTATAACCAGCACTTTCCACCTGGGCATTTCTGTTCTTCCTTATTTCCACTTTCTCTATACTTTCTTATGCCTCAGCATTAGTTAGGATGGTCTAGCTGCTAAAACAAATTCACCCCAAAGCTCAGACATTATAGAAAGTCACTTCTTGCTCAGTTAACAGTAATAGGTGGTTGACACATTGGAGGGCAGCTCTCCTTCAGGTGGTCCTCTGGGGATTCAGGTACAGCAATGTTGTCATCATCGTTATGAGGCCGTGAAGGTCGCTCAGGGCACTGTCTCTGTTCCAGCCAGCTAGAAGTAAAGGGCCAAGGAGGAGTGTGCATGGGATGCCCAGAAGTGGCGTACGCCACCCCTGCTTACATTTCTTCTGCTAAAGACCTAGTCACATGGCCAAACCTAACTACGAAGGAGGCTGGGAATGGTTGTCTAACTGTGCCCCCAGGAATAAGAGAACATTGTATTAGTTTGCTAAGGATACCGTAACAAGATCTCACAGACTGGGGAGCTTAAACGACAGAAATTTATTTTCTCACAGTCTGGAGCCTAGAAGTCCAAGATCAAGGTTTCTTTTGAGGCTCCTCTCCTGGGCTTGTAGAGGGCCTCTTCTTGCTGTGTCCTCACATGGTCTTGGTGTCTTTTTTGTGTCCACATTTTCTCTTGTTTTTAAGGATACCAGTCAGATTGGATTAGGGCCCACCCTGATGGCCTCATTTAATGTAATCATCTCTTTAAAGACTCTGTCTCTAAATATAGTCGTATTCTGAGTTACCGGGGGTTAGGGTTTCAACATGTGAATTTTTCTGGGGACACAATTCAGCCCATAACAAATGTGGATTTTGGTGAGGAACTAAAAGCTTCTTTCCTCTTCCCCAGTTTTTAATTTTATCTGCTTATGTTTAATCCATTCATTGGCAATCAGGTCATGGATTTAGAACCAGATAGAGTAGATTCAAATTCCAGTTCCACTGCTTAACAGCTGTGGCTCTCTGAACCTCAGATTCCTCATTTCTGAAAAGGAAGTAAACCTTTTTATCTTGCAGAGTTGTTTTGAGAACTACATGAAGAAAAAAGCCCAGTGTAGGGCCTGGCACGTAGAGCATTAGCATAATCACCTTTCTTCCATTGGTGATGCTTGGTCTTGCAAATGGTATCCAGACTGGAAAGCTTACTGACTGTTGCAATAGAAAGTCCAGACATTCTTGAGCATTATGTGGCATGTCAAAGATGTTCTCTGAAATCATCAGGCTTATGGACATACTCATGAAGTTACAAAAGCATTGCCATTAGATGGCAATCTAGCATGGATTTCACTGTGGAAAACCATGGCTTAACTTGCTTTTTATCTGACTTTTCTGAAGGTACCCATTTCATTAAGGCTTTTCCGTCAATCTCATTCTGACCTAAGTTTTTTTTTTTTTTTAAATTTTATTTATTTTTGGCTGCGTTGGGTGTTCCTTGCTGCGCGTGGGCTTTCTCTAGTTGCGGTGAGCGGGGGCTACGCTTCGCTGCGGTGCACGTGTTCTCATTGAGGTGGCTTCTCTTGTTGCAGAGCACAGGCTCTAGGCGTGTGGGCTTCAGTAGTTGTGGCACACGGGCTCAGTAGTTGTGATTCGCGGGCTCTAGAGTGCAGGCTCAGTCATTGTGGCGCACGGGCTTAGTTGCTTCTTGGCATGTGGGATCTTCCTGGACCAGGGATCGAACCCATGTCTTCCGCATTGGCAGGTGGATTCTTAACCACTGCACCACCAGGGAAGTCCCCTGACCTAAGTTTTCTGACATGGAAAATGAAATAAACAGCATTATTTCTCTTTTAAAAAATAACCTCCTAATTATTTTATAAACAAATGTATAATAAATATTCATTAATTTTTTAGGGATTGGTAGCTAATGTACATCTAGACATGTATTGGAGGGAAAACAAAGAATGTTATAATTTATATAAGAATATTATTTAATGTATTATATATTTATATATATATATAATATATAATATATATGTTTCCTTTTTATGTTACCATTTAGGTTTGGTAAGTTGTTTTCCTTTTTTTGAGAATTCCCATAGCTTATGAAGCCATGGTAAAGCCTCGACTGATTTTGATTTTTATCTATACAGAATTTTGCAGCTATGGCAGGTAAATTATTGAGGTAATCCTCAAAAAATTTTTATAAATGTGTTCTTTAATTATTAGGTAAAGGCTTGTTTTTAGGCTTCTTCTTTAAATAGATCTTTAAGGATTTCTCTTATCTGCTAAAACATGCTGTTGACTAATCATATTTCTTACATATTACATTTAGAAATATCTCAAGGCATCCAATTTGTAACAGTCAAGTTTTTGCCACCTGGCTTTCTCTCTGGTTCCTTATACAAATAATTAATTAGGCAGAGAAAATTTTTATCTAGTTCCAGGAATAGAACTCACATATAAAGCTTGACTGGTTAAGCTTGGGTCAGAATCCCTTTATGTTCATGAACAGAGCTATCTGTAGCCTCTCTAGTGATAACAGAGATAGAGGGATTGTATCCGTGTGTTGCTCTGTGCACCTCGGGGCTGGCAGAATCAGAGACTTATTAGATCAGTGGGTCAAATGTTCAGCAGTTTTTTGCCACATCCAATCTGTTACATAACCAATTATCTCTTTTTTTTCATATGTGTACATATATGTATAAAAAGCCTTTTGTCCTTATCTGTAACATTTTTATAGTTTAAGACTCAATATTTTGGACTTCCCTGGTGGTGCAATTGCTAAGAATCCTCCTGCCAATGCAGGGGACACAGGTTCGAGCCCTGGTCCGGGAAGATCCCACATGCCGTGGAGCAACTAAGCCCGTGTGCTACAACTACTGAGCCTGCGCTCTAGAGCCCATGAGCCACAACTACTGAGCCCACATGACACAACTACTGAAGCCCGCGTGCCTAGAGCCCGTGCTCCACAACAAGAGAAGCCACCGCGATGAGAAGCCCGCGCATCGCAATGGAGAGTAGCCTCTGCTCATCGCAACTAGAGAAAGCCCGCGTGCAGCAAACAAGACCCAACGCAACCATAAATAAATAAAGAAAGAAAGAAAGAAAAAAAGAAGTAGACTATCATAAAGAATAGGAATGTGTTAAAAAAAAAAAAGACTCAATATTTTAACCCCATCTATGATTTTGTTATTCCAGAAGAGCCTTTGGTGTGTATCAGTTAGGGTGCCTTTGGCTGCCAGAAGCAGAAATTCCAACACAGTCTGCCTTAAACAAGAAAGGAGATTTGCTGGGTTGCGTAGGTGAAGGAAGCCAGTTATAGCTGGGTAGGTGTGCGTCGGGGCCCTGCTGTACCGCTTTGTCCTCTTTTAGCTCCGCCCTCTCTGAGTTGGTTTCATGGTCAGGAGCAGAGGCAGGCCTCCACTGTGCGCAGCACACATCCGGAGGGCAAGGCAAGCCGTTCTCATGGCTCCCTCTTGAAGAGCAAGGGAACTACTTTTTCACAATCCCTTAGCACACTTTCCCTCATTCTTATTGGCCTTGACTGGGTTACATCCCCACTTCTGAACCAATCCATGTAGGCAGGGCAATGAGATGCCCCTCAGCTTACACCTGGATTTCTGAACTGGTCTTCAGTAGGTGCTGAGATTACCCTTAAGCCAGCGAGGCCTGCCTCTGGAGTAGTTTCAGGTCATTTCTCCTGAAGCTCATGGACTGTGTGGAGAAAATGGAAATCAAAGTAGTGACAAGAGGATGCTGGATAAACACTAGTGCTCAGTATAAAATTATATGCTTAGAATGACATTTCTTACTGTATAAATACTAAAGTTCAGAACATTTTTACATGCTCTGTTTTGCATGTAGTCAATATACAGTATTGTGTTACATTAAAAATTATCCTTTATTTATAGTACTTGTTCATGAGAAATCTATTTTCATTTGGAGACATATACTCTATAATTTATATTATTAATCTCTTTATTACTATACTGTTAAATATACCATGTTCTTGTTAAAGCAGAAAGTTTTTCTTTTTCTTTGTTTTTATAAATTCATTTATTTATTTTTGGCTGCGTTGGGTCTTCGTTGCTGCTTGCGGGCTTTCTCTAGTTGCGGCGAGCGGGGGCTGCTCTGCGTTGCAGTGCGCAGGCTTCTCATTGCGGTGGCTTCTCTTGCTGTGGAGCACGGGCTCTAAGTGTACAAGCTTCAGTAGTTGTGGCTCGCGGGCTCTAGAGCACAGGCTCAGTAGTTGTAGTGCATAGGCTTGGTTGCTCCGCGGCACGTGGGATCTTCCCGGACCGGGGCTCGAACCCGTGTTCCCTGAATTGGCAAGCAGATTCTTAGCAACTGCACCACCAGGGAAGCCCAGAAAGTTTTTCTTGAGCCTGCTTAATTTGACGGCTTACAGGCCAGGAAGTTAGGAATTTCCCCATCTGATTAAATGCCATTGAATAATTCCAGTAAATAATGCTAAATGCTCTTGGGAATTATTATAAAATTTTGTGGTAAGCGTTTTTCATCTTGGTGTCTTGTTGTTCTTAATATTTTTAGTGGTTTCCTATTAATTTTTCCTTCTTTCTTTCTTTTTTTTTTTTGTGATTAAAGTTGTTTGTGAGGGCTTGATTCTTTTTCCAGTAAGATAGAATCTGAGAATTTATTGATTTCAGATGATCACGTTAGGCCTGATTTATTCAGAGAGGTATAATATATTGCAAAACTTTCCAGTAAATCTTTAGCTGTTGAGATTTAGTTTAAGCCAAATCTCTCTTTTTTTAATTTACTGTTGTAGAGAGGCCAGTGGTATATTCTTTTGCTGCATAGTGAAAAGTTGTTAAAGCTATTTTTAGAAAGAAGTAATTTTTTTCTAGAAATCTTTGAATTTACTACTTTAAAAACTGCATCTTAGTATTCGTTTAATGAGAAAACCCATGAGTATGAAAAGATCCTATGAATTCAGTCACATTTCAGAATAACTTTGTGTGAATCACAGCCATACATACATACGTCTAGAAACAGTGCACATGTGTGAGGCGTTTTTTTCTGTCTATTGGCAGTTCTGGGTGCACACAGAGATTCAGGGATGCCTTACACTAATCTATGGCACCTCTACTCACCCTAAATAATGGCCATCCAATTGGGAAACTATAATTAAAACTTTTAGATGAGTGCTATAAGTATCTTAGCTATTCTCCTAATAAATCTTTGAATGCAACTAATCTTTGAATGCAACCTCTTTCAATCCTAAACTATGAGACCTTAGAGCTGTAAGTAAAGCTTTCCTTCCCCATCTAGCCTGCACGTGGTAGGCACTAAGTTATTGCTTGAGTCAATGAATGGATGAATCCTTGAATGATGACTGTGAGTGCATGTTGTCCTACCATTGTCTTGGCAAAAGTATGGAAATAAACTCCCATCTGGGAGGGAACTGAGTAATCTTACCAGGAACTTAATGTCCATGAACCATAAGGAACCAAGAAATATTTCATGAAGTTGAACATCTTTCACCCACAGTTTGTATTGTGCCAGGAAATATATTAAAATTTTTTTTTTCTCCTTGTTAATTTTTTCAATCAGTGATTTTTGGGGGAGGGTGGTTTGAAGAGATGTAACAGTCTTGGTCTTTTTGTGTAGCTCATCTTTTGCAGATAAATGATAAAATTAACAGTAATGAGCAGTCAAAAGGGGAAAGCCCAATTGTGCCTCTAAAAAAATACCTCTTATCTGCCTTCTTTTATTAACTCTTCTGCCTTCTACAGTCCTGTCTTGAAACACCTGATATGCTCATTGGATCTTTTATCCTTGTGTCTAGGATCTGCACAGGGCTGTCACTGGGGTAATTATGGGACATCTCTATATGGGACATCTCTAATTAAACATTGGATATATTCTTTTCTATGTTATATATTATAAAAAAATCTGTGCACATCTTCCTGTCTATTATCCATCCTTAGTTATGTTTCTGTCTGCCTGTATAAGTGTTTGGATTCACTCTTTGAAAGGCTGTCCTAACTGTATAGCTTCCTTTGCTGTAGCAGGGAGGGCAGAGGATTTTGAGTGCAGTGTTTTCAATTGGTAAGTTAACAGACTGGTTAAGGGCATTTCTAAGTTATTTTAATTCTTCTAGTGCAACTCTTTAATCTCTGTCCTCAGCTTAAATGGGGAAACTTTAAAACTTTATGCTTTATCTGTTTATAAAAATAGTATGACTTGTTGGAAATGCAGTAAAGTACAAAAGAAAATAAAGATCATTTGTGATCCTTCTACTCAGTGAAAAATACTCTTAACATTTTACCATTTTCTTTCAGCCTTTTTTCCATGCATTTTTATCATGTTAGATGAAGATAAAATATCTTTCTTACTTTCTCCACTTAATATTATTATATCATAAGTTTTCTCCCTTAACATAATAAGTCAATAAGAACTCTTTGCAAATATATTTTAATATTTTAATAATATTTTAATATTAAATTTAATATTTTATTTCCAGTTTTTGTCAATTAAAAATAATGTTCTAACATTTTTTTTCTGCTTTATTCTTGTATCTGTACTTTCATTGATTTCCCCAGGATTAATCAAACCTTAGAAGTAGAATTACTGGATGAATGAATATCAGTATTTTTGGCCTGTTGATACACACTTGATCTACTATGCTTTGTTGAAAGATTACACAGTTCATAATCTCATTAGTAGATTTTCCAGCTAATTGTTTCATTTCAGAAGTATTTGGATTTTGTTGACTCTTTCAGTTTGAGGGCAAAAATGTATCTCGCTCTTTGTACTCACATTTCTTTTAGTCTTACTGAGGGTGAACTTTCTTCATTTGGTTGTTACCATTCTCTTTGAATTGGCCATTTGTATTTGCTGTTTATTTATCAATTAGGATCTTAGTGTTTTGTTTTTATTTAAACTTCTGTGAGATTTTTATTGTATTAATTTTTTGTCATGTTTATTTTTTTTGAGGATAGTAATACATACCTTTTTCATATTTAAGCCTATTGACATTTTCCTTTGTAACTTTTCCCATTTCCGTAAATTTAGGAAGTACTTTTCAATCCAAAGATAGGAGAGATATTCACAAAGTGTTTCCTTTTTTTCTTTTCTTTATGGGTTGATTTTTTTCTTTTATTTTTTTTCTTCTCTTTTCTTTTTTTTTGCGGTACGCGGGCCTCTCACTGTTGTGGCCTCTCCCGTTGCGGAGCACAGGCTCCGGACGCGCAGGCTCAGCGGCCATGGCTCACGGGCCCAGCCGCTCCGCGGCATGTGGGATCTTCCCGGACCGGAGCACGAACACGTGTCCCCTGCATCGGCAGGCGGACTCTCAACCACTGCGCCACCACGGAAGCCCTTCTTTTATAATTAATTCTGACCTATAGAGTTCAGAGTTCAGTTTGAAGTAAGATATTAGGTTTGGGGAGTTTTTTCCCCCAAAACCTAGCTAATCATCTTATTCCTTTTGTTCCTTCCATTTTGTGATGCCGCACTTACCTTACATTACATTTTTATCATAGTAGGCCGTCAGGGTAGAATAGTACTTTGAAATTTCCTTCTCAGTCTTTCCCTCCCTTGACCTAATCTTTTGAGGATTTGCTCGTTTGGAACTTTTTTGTGCTACTCTGCTCCTCTTTTGGCTCCTTTCTTCCCTTCTTCTGTTTTTAATTTGCATTTCTGCATTTTTCAGAATTTTCAAAAAGTTAATCCACATGTGAGTTCTTAAAGGCAGCTGCACTGTTATATTCATCATTGTATTCCCTGTAGCCCTTATTGAATTTTTAAAAGTATAACATGAAAACAAGCTCTTCTAGAATACTTGGGAGATAAGAAAAAGCACAAAGACGGAAATAAATTATTCTTAGTCTTACTACTCAAAGACGTCCTGTTATTGTTAAACATTATACTCTATAGAATTTGCTAGGAACTATATAGTATATGTAATATTTTTTTTGTGTGTGTGTATGTATCTATACACACACACACACACACACTCTTGAAACATTCATACATATGTATATGTAAATTTTTTTTTACTGAATGGGAACATCCTATACATACTGTTTTGTTGTGTGCTTTTACTTGTAATAATTCCATGTCTTTTAAACATTCCTCTGTAACTTAAATCTATTTTTTTAACTTACCCTCCTGTTATTTGGCTATGTACTAAGTAAAATACTGTTATGTGAAAGAAAATGCTATCCTTTCAAAAGCGGTTGAATTTCAGAGTGATAATATGGACGGAACACCTGTTATCTCTGTTATGACACACACGTGTGTGTGTGTGTGTGTGTGTTGTGTCAGCCACTGCAAAATTGTTCTGTGAAGGTTGAATAAGTAAAATCAAAGAAGAGAAATAGGTGGTGCATCAGATGTTTTCTAGGGAGCCTAAATGGTTTTGGCCACTTGACGTCTTATAAAGTGGGCAGCATTACAGATGCAGGGTCTGATCTGTAGCTATAGATATCTCAGAAGGAAGAAGGAATCCAGAATGTCTAGGGCGGGAGAAATTAGTTAGATGCCAAATCCAATTTGTGAGGTCGATGGTCGTAAAGTTGGTGTGGTTAGAATTCAAAGGGGTTGCGCCTGGGTCCAACTTGGTTCTAGCCAGAAGAGTAGCTTAAGGCACGTCGACCTAAGACTGGAGGGTACAAGTAAGGTGGGAGGAAAGGCTGTGGCAAACGGGAGTCTGGTTAATAACGGAGGGGCTCTGGACAAGGGCTGGGGGTGGGTGGTGACGACAGTAAATACCTGCAAAGTACAGGTTAGCCCTTTAAACTCGCCGCTTTATGTAGATGCAGCCACGTCATCCAGAGCTTTACATCACTGCAGTGCTGGTCAGCATGACCTTTAGTTTGGGACGAGTCCTCAGATGCTGTTGTTTGCATCCCCAAATTCTCATGCTCGAGTAATGTTTAAGTATTCAAGATACCTTTAGTGGACTACAGTGCGGGAGGGTAGAGGAAAGGAATACGTAGTTCCAGAGAATTTTGAGAAGTGGCGAAACTACCAGGACCAAAGGGTATGTTGTCTTTGGGAAAAGATCTCCTCATTCTTGCTCTTTTTCATGGAGACTCAGAAGAGAGAACCAGAGCTTCTCTAACAAACCATTGTGGCTGGAGCAGAAGGTCCAGTGGGGCAGTAGTGAGGAGAAATGCTAAGAGGAGTGCTTCAGCCCGGGGAGAAAGGCCTTGGGTAATAGGAGGCTTAGGAGTTGGGCTTGATCTTGGAAGTATAAGGTTCGCATTGAGAAAGGAGGTACATCCACACGTATCTTTACAACTTTGTTTTTCACACGTGCTACAAAAAAAAGGTTATTTTTCTTTTTTGAATCGCATATATTCCAGTCAAGTAGATTGAAAAGCAGATTATTATCATGCAAATTTTACTTTGAGTTGATTTCCATTTATAAAACTGACAGTGCTTTTACTAAGATTCTGTAGACACAGAGTTGAAAACTTTCGAAAAAAGAAAAAAAAAGATCATTAGGCTATTAATTCTCTGCTTTCCTGTGGCCAGTCTCGCAAGTTTATTTCCTTTCTCTTTTGGCTCAGATATTTACACTGTTTTATGAAACTTGAACGAGGTATTATACCCACAGTGTGGACCCCTGTTGAACATATTAATTTATGTGAGCTTGAAAAATCCTTGAAAATCCTTGAAAATGACAAGGCTTGCTCTCTGGCTAAGCGGCTCCCTCCCACCCACTGGCTTTGCAACTCACACTCATTCTATTTCTTCCTTAGGAGACTGACCAGTCTCACCTGTGTTATGAACTTTAGGGGGTCTCTTTGAAAGAGTTATATATTCAGATGTTAAATTCCTGGGTACCCAGAGACTACTGTAATAATTAGAATATAAAGTTTTAAGAAATTACCATGTAATTTGTACTCTTTTCTTTGGTTTTATTAGGTAAAAAAGCTCCCGTTTTGTTTAGTAAAGAAATGATCGAGTCCATGAAGGAAGGTTCAGTTGTTGTGGATTTAGCTGCTGAGGCTGGTGGAAACTTTGAAACCACCAAGCCAGGAGAACTTTATGTTCATAAGGTACAGCACAAAGCTTCCTCTATCTATGAACCTGTTCCTATATCTTTATTGATTTGTGAAAGGGTGTTTATTGCTTTAAATATTTAGAGAAACTGAGGCCTGAAATTTTCTAAACTTAAAAACAGTCACATTTAAAGCTCCTTTTTTTTTTTGTGGTACGCGGGCCTCTCACTGTTGTGGCCTCTCCCATTGTGGAGCACAGGCTCCGGACGTGCAGGCTCAGCAGCCATAGCTAACGGGCCCAGCCGCTCCGCGGCATGTGGGATCTTCCCGGACCGGGGCACGAACCCGTGTCCCCTGCATCGGCAGGCGGACTCTCAGCCACTGCGCCACCAGGGAAGCCCTAAAGCTCCTTTTGAAATATGTATTTGTGAGTGTGTGTGTATATTTATAAAGATTTGTAATTTCAGAACTTAGCCTTGACTGAGAACTGTCCTAGAAAGAATATGGGCATTTAGTAACAAATCTTTCTGACTGTATTTTTGTTTGTTTAGGGGATTACTCACATAGGCTACACAGACCTTCCCAGCCGAATGGCCACTCAGGCCAGCACCCTGTATTCCAACAACATCACCAAGCTCCTGAAGGCCATCAGCTCTGACAAAGACAATTTTTATTTTGAAGTGAAAGATGACTTTGACTTTGGTACAATGGGTCACGTCATTAGAGGAACTGTAGTGATGAAGGTAAGTGAAGAGATCTGTTTCTCCTGTGTTTTCATTATATATTTGTTTTAGGATTTTTGTTTACAGAACGATCCTATTTTGGAATTGGGATATATTCTAATAAAGTATCGATGTGTTGGGTTTATGCCAATAAAAATTGTTTAAAAATGTAGAACAGTTTAAAGAAAAATATTGCAAGATTTATATACATGTGTGACTCACCTAAAATATGCATTGCTTTTGATAAACAGAAACAAAAAAACAGACAAAAAACCCAGAATTGAATAAAGTAAAAATTAAATATTCCCCCTCCCCCACCTATCTGCTTTTAAGTTTGTTCTGTATTCTTCCTTATATGTTCTGTACACGTACTAATTGTACATCTATGTGTGTATGCATGACACAGACATTATTTATATACATGTGTGATATATATTTATATAAAGTGATATTATAAATTACATGAATTTCTATATTTATTTAAAATTACTTTTCAAAGAAGAGTTTTTCCCCAACACTGGATTGACTGAATGCTGGATTAAAAAGTGCTATTTTTCTGATTTCTGTTAGGATGGCGAAGTGATCTTCCCTGCTCCCACACCGAAAAATATTCCTCAAGGTGCCCCAGTAAAACAGAGGACAGTGGCTGAGCTGGAGGCCGAAAAAGCAGCTACTGTCACGCCCTTCAGGAAGACGATGACATCAGCTTCTGTATATGCAGCAGGTGAGGGTCCCATCTATGAAGATTTAGTCCAAATTCTTTGAATTTTGTGAGTTATGTATTAATTGTCAAAATTAGTAAATGAAATGCTGTTGTCCTTTGTTGGATTCCATCAGGACTTGGGCCTGTTAGAAGCAATTTTCACATACATGTCATCTGTCCCACCTCTGTGGACGTGGAGACTGCATTGTGTACCCTCAGAGATGCAGGCACTGGGATAAATGCTGGATTGAATGAGTGTGAGATAATACATAGGCTGTTAATACTTTTATAGAAAACATATAAAATATAGTTAATATTTTTATATATATCAAATATAATGAGTATCGATGTATGACAGATTGTGTTGGTGTTAAGTGCATGTAAATGTGGTTATTGGTTTATTTTTTGTGGTTTATAAAACATCACTTGTGATTATCTGCACCTCTGGGTAAGACTGGGGAACCAAATATTTGCATTGAAGAATAAACAGTAAGTTATTCACCTAGTAAAAAAAAAAATTCAATTTAAAAATTTTTATCTCTTTCTTTACAATTTAACATAGATTCTTTGTTTTCTAATTCACCTTCATGAAGGCAGTAAAGAATTATCATAAAATAATGATAAATATTCATTCTGGCTATGAACTGTTAGAGTCTGAAATATGGATATTTGATTTTAAATTGGTTTCTGTCTCATAGAATGAAGTAAAAATGTTTAGATTTGCTTAGAGCCAAAATAAAAACAAAACAAAAGCCAACTATAAAGAATAAGGACCAGTACAAAGCACACAGAATTCTTGTAGCCTCAGCATTCTCCAAATTCCCATGTGAGTCCAGATGTTTTAAAGCTAAATATGTAACTCTCCTTGAATAAAGAGCAAGTCTCAGCAAAATGACTGAAAAAGCCTTTAGTTGCGAACATTGTGAATAGATGGAGCAGTGTCCCTATTTGCTCTTACTTGTTAAAAAAAAAGAAACCATGTTACTGTTTTGTGCATGGAGAGTATTGTCAGCAGGGTTGTAAATTTCCATTTCTCTTTACAATTCATAAGGAAATGTAGTGAGGCATGAATGATGATTTATTTTTCTAGGTTTCTCTTATGTTTATTGAGTCAAGGTTTATTGCATTTTAATAGATATGACATTGGCATATTCCAGTGAATAAAAGGATGGCCTTATATTTATTTTCTGTACCCTAAAACTTCCTCCTTTATAATAAAACCAAGCGTTTTTCTTGTGTATTTGTTAGGAATCTATTTGACTAGCATTCTTCAAAGAATGTAATTTGCTTTTTTTCCCTTTTCTTTTTTCTCTGTTTTTCTTTTCTTTTTCCTCTGTTACACAAACTAAATGTAGCACATTTGACATTACTGAATGTATTATAGAAAAGACTTTAGTTTATTAAATAGTTAATAAGAAAACCTGGGACTTCCCTGGTGGCGCGGTGGTTAAGAATCCGCCTGCCACTGCAGGGGACACAGGTTCGATCCGTGTCCCGGAAGATCCCACATGCTGCGGAGCAGCTAAACCCATGCACTACAACTACTGAGCCAGCTCTCTAGAGCCTACAAGCCGCAACTACTGAGCCCATGTAGCACAACTACTGAAGCCCACGTGCCTAGAGCCTGTGCTCCGCAACAAGAGAAGCCACTGCAATGAGAAGCCCACGGACCGCAACAAAGAGTAGGCCCTGTTCACCGCAACTAGAGAAAGCCCTCACGCAGCAACGAAGACACAATGCAGCCAAAAATAAATAAATAAAATAAATAAGTTTATTAAAAAACAAAAGAAAAGAACACCTTCAGATGTGGGATTTCTATCTTAGATGCCCAACACAATTGACTGCAGGTTATGGTAATTTAGTGCTTCTGAACTAATGTGGGCATTTAATGAGTGCTAGGCATTGTGCTAAAACACTTCACGTGCCTTAGCTCGTTTATTCCTTATAGGTACTCAGTAAAGTGGGCATATTATTATTTTCTTTTTCCAGATGACGACAGAGAGGGTTAATAATTTTACAGATGAGGGTACTGGAGCACAGAGAGGTTAAGTAACTTGCCTGAGATCACACAGCTGACAAGCCGTAGAGCCAGGATTTGAACCAGGCAGTCTGGCTTAAGAAAACATGTCCTTAAATATAACCCTGTACAGCCCTTCTCTGATGTTTAACTGAAACACAAAACAATATTCTGTCTAACTCTCCCTCCAGATGGTTAACAGGCCATCCATTGGAACACTGGAAATCTTGTATGTGGGTAGGAAAATAAAACTACAGAGACTTCCCTGGTGGTCCAGTGGTTAAGACTGCGTGCTTCCACTCCGGGGGGCACTGGTTCAGTCCCTGGTTGGGGAACTAAGATCTCACATGCTGTGTGGGGCAGTGAAAAAAATTTTAAAAAAATTTAAAACTACAGTCTTATTGACTGATGTAAAGTAAAATGAATGTCAATTGCTAATGTTCCAGCTATGCCACTTATAAAGAAATAGTTTATATCAAGGGATAAAAGTACCTTATTCAAAAAAGTTAAATTCCAGCTTTCTGGTCACCCATTATCAGTTGGTTTTCACTGACCACTAGGTAACCCTTTCCTCTGTTGCAGAACAGCCATCCACATGTTTGCTATTAGGAAAGGCGATAATTAAAGATGTATGTTGAGAGCTGACTGTTTGTATTCTGCACATTCTTAATTTAATTCGTATTTTTTTTTTTTTTTTCCTTTTCTTTGTAAAATCCTGTTTGCTGACTTAGTGTTGGGGCTGGAGCTGACTACCCTGGCCAGCAGTCCAGTCCAGATTCAGGAGCAATTGCAAAACTTCTGTCCCGGGTGGGTGGAAGCCATATGTTTTGGGGAGGTGCTGGAGTGAATGAAATCCTTCCTACTCTCTTAAAATCCTTCTTCCTCAGCCAAATCTGAGAGTGACATGAACTTGGCCTCACAGAAGTCTGTCTTATAAAGGTTGTGTGTTGCCCAAGTAGAAAATGCTTTGGTAGATCCTTTATAGGCCTATAATTCTGGAATAAAAACACTTGTATAAACACATGTGGCACTGTCAGTGAAAGTTAAAATGGGGAAGAGGACAAGTTATACAGAGGAAAATGTGCAAATTGTTATTAAGGTGACTCATAAATTTTACTAGATGTTTAAAATTTATTTTATTTTGGGGAGTGGTGGTCAGGAAGTTGAATTTTGTTCGCAATACCTTTAACTCCCTTTCACCACCCCTCTTCCCAGTCATGGAACATCTCAAAAAATCTCATTATTGGCAAGGGTGTGGAATTTTAAAGCATTGACTGTCCCACATGTTTGTTTGTGTGTGGGTGTGTGTGTGCTTTTAATCCTCCCGAGATAATTGGATGTGAACTCACACGCTTTCCTCTCTTTCTCTAGGTCTCACTGGGATACTGGGTTTGGGCATTGCGGCTCCCAATTTAGCCTTTTCCCAGATGGTGACCACTTTTGGCTTGGCTGGCATTGTGGGCTACCACACTGTCTGGGGAGTGACCCCCGCTCTCCACTCACCACTGATGTCTGTGACTAATGCAATCTCAGGTTTGTTCGCCTCTTGTTTTCCCTCAATTTAGGTTTTCAAGGGCTTATTCAACTCTAGGAGTGCTTTCCGTGAGGTTTATAAAGTCTGTGTTTTCCAAATTGTAGGGCTTGGCATCTTGGTGGTTGTGGTGACTCGGGCTCCCAGAGGGTGCAGAGGTGGGGTTGGAAGTGAGAGGCCGATGGAGTGTGTCATACCTTTGGGCTGCTCCTGTTGCAAGCAGTGCAGAGCTACTGTTCCTTCTTTCAGTTATGATTTCCTTTAAAGAAGGGATTCCTCTGATAAAATTTGGAAACTGTTTCACAGTAGCAGCATGGTCCATGCAGGGTCCACACAGCTATGTGGACAGATGTGGGAGCTGCTGTGGCTTGGAAACCATGGCCCCAGTGGGCATCTCTTGCACAGGCATGGCTTTCAGGATCTCCACCGGGAACAGGTCCAATTCCAAGAAGTACTATGCTCAGGAAAGCCCAAAGCTATGGGCTTTCACCATCATATATTTATTGTTCATGCATAGTATTTTCCAGTTGTGTAACCACCAGAGGTCCCTTTGCACCATGAACAATGTTGTCTAGTAACATTATTGATTTATATCTTTATCAGGGGAACAGAGCTAGAAAGTAAAGGTTAAAATTCTTATGCAAAAGGAGAAAATGTTTTGGTAACTTTTTGCCCACAAAAGTACTTCAGTGAGAATGTGTGTGAGAACTTTCTCCTTTATGATGCATGTGCTTGTGAGGTCTTTCAGCGATGACATTTGATTTGGCAGCATGACTATTAGCTACTGTTTAATATATCCATGCTTTCTTCCCAGGGTTGACCGCAGTTGGTGGGTTGGTGCTGATGGGAGGACATTTGTATCCTTCCACAACTTCTCAGGGCCTTGCTGCTCTTGCTACATTTATATCCTCAGTCAACATTGCAGGTATGAGGACAGTGAAGGAACCCAGAGTGCGATTTTTAGTGGAGACACGAGAAGCAAATATAAATCAATATAAAACAAACATTCTGATTTTTAAGAATTTAATCATGCCTTTAAAAAATGTTTCACTCAGATGATAAATGCTCTGTGTGAAGGAAAATTAGTTATTTTGCCCATTGGTAAGTTTTAAAAACTATTTGATAAGAGAACACCCCTCCCCCTGAATGCCCCAAAGGTTAACTACAATGCCTACAGGTTAACTGGAAAGTTATTTAATGCATAGTTTTGAATTAAGCTGACTTAGAGCTATCACCATAACATCTTTAAATGGGTATAATTTTAGATAAAACTTTAGCCTTTTGCCTTATCCTGGCCTATGTTCCTGAAAACTGAAAGCCTAGCACATCACTTGTGTATGAAACTCATTCGATGATATTTTGTAGCTATAAATTCTTTAACGTGTCCAAACAGACCTGGTGCCAGCTGATACGGTATTTTTTCTTTTATCACTTATTATAGGGTTTAACAAACAGAATAACCTATTAGAAGAAAAACCCTGGCCTTTGATCTTCTGCATTCCCGAGCTGTTTGAATGGCTGTTTATTGTTAGTCATGCAGAAATGGTTGGTTTTATACTCTGAGAGCAAATTTTCTTCCTAAATGTATTAAGGGTTCCTCCCTTCAATGTAACTGGCTTGAATAATAGAATAACTTCTAATTTCGAGGTTCTGAAATGTTACTTAAAATGATATTTATTCCTAGATGATAAAGATGTGCTTAAGATAGAAAACTTGTAGCCCTTTAAAAATTACGTTGCTCAATGAGATACCTCTTTCTGTTTTATATTTACTTTGATAAGGTGGCTTTCTGGTGACTCAGAGAATGCTGGACATGTTCAAACGTCCCACCGACCCCCCAGAACACAATTACCTGTATCTGCTCCCTGCCGGTACCTTTGTTGGAGGATACTTAGCTGCCCTCTCCAGTGGTTATAACATTGAACAAGTAAGAGTCTCTTTTGAAAGCTTTTACTTTTGTACTGTGTCTTCATCCCAAGTAGACCTAACATTATCATTACCAAAATTCAAATTCTATCAAGCAAATACGACAATAACTTTTGAAACATCTTGGTCAAATAGAGCATTCTCATCCTCTAAGAATCAGGACCTTGGATTCTAGAGACAGATTTGCCTGCCAAGTCTGCAAGGATGGGTTTACCTGTTTGTCCCTAAGTTTTTCCACATGTAAAAAGAGGCAAGAAGTTTATTAGTACCCTTTTTATGTATCTGGCTGGATTGTTGTAGGGATACAATGAAATAATCAGTAAAAAATTTTTATTATTAGATATCATTAGTCCTTTTCCTACTTACTTTCTTCCCCTGTGGATCCAGGAGATGTTATGCCAGTGCATTTAAAAAAGCTAATTTAAAAATGCATGCTGTGTAGAGAAACAGAAATAATCAAGTTGAACTTTGAAAGTTCCATGTCTAAATATAATTTATAATAGAGACTCAACTTTGTTCCAAACTCAGTCATACCTTTCTTTTCAATGACTATTTCAGCCTCTCTGACAGCTGAAAAATCAGGTCTCCTTTGGTTTCTGCTGTTTCTAACATGTACTGTTTGTTGAATGAACACAATCTTTTTTGAGAAGAGTTAGAACAGTGAGTCAGGGAGACGTATGTCTGCATCCCAGATTTGCTATTTACTGATCGTTTGCCCTTAGAAAAATTATGTGGCCTCTTTAAGCACTGGTTTTCTCTTTTATAAAATGAGGATGATGATTCTTTCCTCCTGCGACTCTTATGAGACTGAGTTACAGCATAAGTAAAGTATACAGCATGGTCTCTGGCACTTACAACCTCAGGGGATGGCTCACTTATAGCATTAGGTCAGGTCTAGATCCCATAATAACTCCATTTAAATTTAGGTACTTTTATATGCATTTGTATGCTGTCAAGTCCAGAAGAAGCCAATGTACATAAATGGTATAATTGCAAGTACAATTTAAAGTATTTAATATGGTAATATCCTTAATGGATAGGAAAATATATTGAAATATTTAAAAAAAGAGCTCTATTGGTCCTTCAATTGTCTGAATTTAAAATTGTCCTTAGAGAATCATGTTTCCTCAAGAGGAGTTCTCCTTAAGCTAGTAGACTGAAGGTTTTGATAATCTCTCTCTTTCTCTTCCCTTTCCTTTGAAAAGATTGTGTACCTGGGCTCTGGCCTGTGCTGTGTTGGTGCCCTGGCCGGGCTTTCCACCCAGGGAACTGCGCGTCTTGGCAATGCATTGGGCATGATTGGGGTGGCTGGAGGCCTGGCAGCCACCCTTGGAGGCCTAAAACCGTGCCCAGAACTGTTAGCTCAGATGTCTGGAGCAATGGCTTTGGGCGGTACCATTGGTAAGCACTTGTGGGTTTCTGCCTTTATGTAAGTCCATGCCCTTTGAACACCTGATGGCAGTTAGGCTCAGAGATTTAAGAATACTTTTTTAGGAGTAAGAACTTTTTAATTGCACTTCAGTTTCTGAATATACGTATTTCTGTTTGAGGCCCATATTGATGAAGGAATTAAATTGCCGTAATGGAAGTTGCTTCAGTAAATATTCTTTTGGCAAAAAGTCATCACAGTTGGTGTAATTCTCATTCAGAAGTAAACATTTTAAAACACTGAGTAATATCATCTGTGTCAAAAGAGTGGGCTGAGAAATGCCTTGTGCTCAGTTCTTGTTTTCCTTTATTGACTCTGTCCAGTTAGCTGATAATTGAACAGGGAATTGGAATACTTATATGTGTACTATCTATAGGCTCATCTTTTATTCTGCTGGGTATAAATAACAGCAGAAGATTCTGCTTCAGAGACCTGTTAAAAACGTGAAAAACACGTGCCAGCAGAAAAAACACTCTTTTCGTCTTATTCAGTGGTGTGCTGGGGTTGGTTGGTAAATTTTCAAGAATCTTTCGAGCTGGTTATTAAACACAGCTATTATCAAAAATTAAATTATATAAACTTAAAAATAAATAAACTAGAAACAAAGGTAATAATCCTAAACACTCATGACTTTCTAATGAATTCACTAGCTTTTATTATCTCTGCTTTTGAGATTATCCATGTGTCTTGTGTCTGTGTGGTAGAAATACTATGTAATGATGGGGCTTCTGTACATCTCTTCCTGAACCCATATTTAATGACATCATGTTGGTAGCGTGAGAGCAGCCATGGCAGTTGTATTTACACCATGGAAATCAACAAATTCTATGAATCTGTGTTTCATTTATTGTTTTGTTCATTGTCCATACCTAGTAAGGTGATGGAGAAAATATTAATAATGCAAGCTTAAACTTAAAAGTGTGTTTTGTTATTACATTGTGAATTGCACAAAAAAATTGAGCAAATATTCTTCCAGTACTTGGAAACTATTATCAGATTCAGCAAAATTGCCACTCACATGGTTGACAGTGAGTGAAGTTCTTATATACATCTCGTTGTTTCACTCTCGTCTTACTTGTTAGAGTAAACAAAAATCTCAACCAACATTCATGTGAGAACCACACTCATTCATCAGTTGCAAACACTAGGTTGGCTACATATACCAGAATTTGGTAACATTCTGTGAGTCAATTGGTTATATGAAACTTACAGTAAAGAGTATTGTATATATTTTTATTGTTTAAAAATTGTGTGCCGCATACATTTTTATGAGTAAAAACTCATGTATGTATTTACACATGCACGTTTTTATTCTGAGGGGCTGGTGGTTAAATACTTACCAAGCACAGCATTAGCTTTACATCTCCTTTTATACTTACCTGGGAAAGCTGTGCATCCTTTCTTGACAGTCCCTGGAAAAGCACTTGAAGCAAAATGCTTGTGCTGTAGGTTCATGGCAGGACAACCTTTAGGCATGACCTTTGCAAATGTTGTGAGCCCCAGTCCTTCTATTCCCCCTACCTGTAGCCAGGCAACTCCTTCAGAGTCTCCTGATTTGGTTGTTTACTACTCAGATATTTGCATTTCATTACCTTTGGACTTGGCTCCCATCCACTCACCTGAAAACCTAGACCTTCTTCATATTCCAGCTGTTCCTTGTGTGCTCAGGGGCAAATGTTGGCTGATAGGGAAGAGAGCCTGGGTTATTCATGCAGTGGGGGGTTTTTAAGGGGTTTAGTTGGAGCTTTAAGTAATCTGAAGAAGCGTTAGTCCGGGAGAGTGTTCAAAGGTTGTAAGGAACGTTGATGCTGTGTGTTTGGGTTCTTTGGAGTTGGGCGTTGGTGAGGTGTGTTGAAAGAGCCTGCTATTTGAAAGGGTATTTAAGCCAGTGTTCTTGCGGAATAGTCCCTGTAAGAGAATATTTTGCCAGGAAGCAGATAAATACTTAATTAATGACAATGATGAATAACCTTAAGAGGCCTTTTTTTAAACTGAGGTATAATTGACATATAATATTATACTAGTTTTAGATGTACATAATAATTTGATATTTATATATATAGATTGCAAAGTGATCACCACAATAAGTCTAGTTAACATGCATCACCATACATAGTTAAAATTTTTTTTCTTGTGCTGAGAACTTTTTTTTTTTTTTTTTTTGCGGTACGCGGGCCTCTCACTGTTGTGGCCTCTCCCGTTGCGGAGCACAGGCTCCGGACGCGCAGGCTCAGCGGCCATGGCTCACGGGCCCAGCCGCTCCGTGGCATGTGGGATCTTCCCGGACCGGGGCACGAACCCGCGTCCCCTGCATCGGCAGGCAGACGCTCAACCACTGCGCCACCAGGGAAGCCCGTGATGAGAACTTTTAAGATCTACTCTCTTAGCAACTTTCAAATATGCAATACAGCTTTATTAACTATAGTCATCATGCTGTACATTCCATCTCCAGGACTATTTATTTTATTACTGGAAGTTTGTACCTTCTGACCCCCTTCACCCATTTTGCCCACCCCCCATCCCACCTCCCGCCTCTGGCAACCACCAATCTGTTCTCTGTATCTATGAGCTTGGTTTTTTGTTTGTTTGTTTGTTTGTTTCAGATTCCACATAAAAGTGAGATCCTATGGTATTTGTCTTTCTCTGTCTGACTTACTTCACTTAGCATAATGCCCTCAAGGTCCATCCATGTCAAGATTTCCTTTTTTTTATGGCTGAGTAATATTCAAGTGTGGTCTTTATTGGGTTGTTTCTTAAAGGTCTGTCAAGTTTTAATTTCTCTTTGACTTTCACTTTCCAACAGGACTGACAATTGCGAAACGCATCCAGATTTCTGATTTACCTCAGTTAGTTGCTGCTTTCCACAGTTTAGTGGGCTTGGCAGCTGTGCTTACGTGCATAGCTGAGTACATTGTAGAATATCCACATTTCGCTACGGATGCAGCAGCTAATCTTACCAAGACCGTGGCCTACCTCGGTACTTACATCGGTGGTGTCACGTTTAGTGGGTCTCTTGTTGCCTATGGAAAATTGCAGGGTAAGTGATTCAGTATAACATAGAGGTAAATATCTATTATTTAGGGTGTTTAGGGGTCCATTTCAATTTCAGAAAATAGCTTAGTAGTAGAACCTGTTAGGTGAAGAGTATTTGTATGACACTATGAAAGTTTTTTTTTCCTCCATAAACATGGCTTCCCTTTATTGATCCTTACAGATCTCACGAAGCTTTGAAGCCATGTTGTCTGCAGACAGCTAGTGAAGGAAACTAATGCACAGAAATTCACATAGAGGGACTAGTTGACCTTTGATAATATGTATGAACAAAATAGCGTCTTTATAATCCTTGGTTGGAGATGCTGGTGTAACATTCACGGAAATGATTCATACATTTTCCAGAATAGAGAGAGGCTTATTGAATAAATTTGTGTGATTAGTATACAGTACTTACTTTTAAAACAAATGCACATTTTAGGGGGCTAGCCTGGCAGCTTTTGCTACTGCTAAAGCCAATCATGAAAATAGAAATAGCTGCTTTCAGTGTTTTCATGAAAAGCAAGTCTCTAGAGAAACTAGTTTGTGATTTAAAAACCTGGTCTTGTCTCTCAGTAATCAAGTCATTAGAATTAAGTGGGGAACTTCCATGAAACTTAAAAATCGCAAAAGAACTTAAAGCCTACGATATTCTTGTCTCACGCTTTGTCTTTATTATTTTATTTTATTTTATTTATTTATTTTTTATTTTTATTTTTTTTTTGCGGTACGTGGGCCTCTCACTGTTGTGGCCTCTCCCGTTGCGGAGCACAGGCTCCGGACGCGTAGGCTCAGCGGCCACGGCTCACAGGCCCAGCTGCTCCGTGGCATGTGGGATCTTCCCGGACCGGGGCATGAACCCGTGTCCCCTGCATCGGCAGGCAGACTCTCAACCACTGCGCCACCAGGGAAGCCCCTATTTTATTTTTTTATGGAGCTTATATTCTTGGGGAGGAGACAATCAAAAAGGAAGGTAAACCAAAAAATAAATAAAACAGCAGTGGCAACTTTTACAAAAGAAACAAAAAGGGGCTAAGAAAAGGAGAAGATGTACCATAAGTAAGATGTTAGTACGTGCTTTGTCTTTAGAACCAACTAGCAAACAAGGACCCTTCTCCCTTGGGCTCAGTTGATAAAATCAGAAAGGCTAATGTTCTAGGACTCTGTTTTGACATTTTCAATAAATAAAACCACACTTAACTTCTGTATTGGTCATACGGGGGGAAAAAGAAATCACTTTTCATGATTCCATGACAAAGAGTAAGGAAATTGTTGTGTGATCAAAGTAAAGGACAATTAAGTCAAGCCTTACTTTTCCTAATTCCATTAATATTTATGTGTAAGAACTCTAATTTACTTTTATGTTTCAGTAGCTGGTGATATAAAGTGATATTTTAAGTAGCATGTTTTTATCCTAATGTTAAATTTTGGTGGTTTAGGATTAAATGATACACACTTAAGAGTGTGTGCGTGTGAGGGAGTTTCTTGTGACACGTTCTAGGTTCTGATTCCCACATGCTTGGCCCTAGGTATCCTGAAATCCGCCCCTCTCCTGCTCCCTGGAAGGCACCTACTCAATGCTGGCCTGCTGGCTGCTAGCGTGGGTGGAATCATCCCATTCATGATGGACCCCAGCTTCACCACTGGCATTACCTGTCTGGGCTCTGTGTCAGCTCTGTCTGCTGTCATGGTAAGAGGTCAGAGATGGAAGGCACATTCTTAGCGAGGAACTAAGTATTTTGTTAGGTTACAGTCTAATCTTATTTCTATCTCTTCAAGACCCCTGATGGAATAAAAATGTTTTAAAGTGCTGTTATGTATTCATCTGTGGATAGTCTGGAAAATATAGAAAAGTGTAAGGAGAAAATTACTCTTTCTCTTCACTTACTAATTCCTGTCAAAGTTGTCACATGTGACATCTTTTTTGCTCTGGGGTCTTTTCACTGGATCAATGTGTTGGTGAATGGGAATTTAAAAAGCCAGGGGTTTCATTTCTGTTCATTAGGTGCCTGCTGTGTGACAAGCCCTATAAAATAAGTGTCAGAGAGTCCCTGCCCGTTAGTTGCTCTCACATTTGTTGGAAGCTCTGATACCAAACCAAATAATCATATGAAATGAAATGCTTTTAATAAACCCTGTGTGTTCAGTGAGGGAGTTCAGTGAAACCTTTCAGGATAGGTTGGCCCCCCACTTCCTCTCCAGTTACTGCTTTAGTATATGGATACCTACAGTATTCTTTAGGTGTCTGTATGTCACAGTTTAGCATTCTATTTATAGCAGTGTATAGAGCAGTGTATAGCTCTGTGCCATTCACTGATTACTTCATGTTTGTCTAGTATACTCTTAGTATATACTTTATAGACAAGGTTTATGTTTAAAAATTTTTAAATCATCTACAGTGCTTAGCACAAAGTTAGACATACAGTAATTGCTTAGTCACCCTAAACCCTATCCTCAGATTTTCAAGCTAGTAAGACTGGGCTTATATTTTAGTTTTAGCTGCTTCACTTGGCACCAACAGGACCCTCCTCATCAGCTAAAGTCATAAACACTGTGACATTTACTCAGCGCTGTTACTTTTTTCCGAGTGTAGACCCCTCTCCAGTTTTTGCCTGCTCTTCATCACTCCCTTTTAGGGATTTAGGGATTGTTTTTGCACAGGGGTTGTGGTTCAGCGTTTGCACTTGTTATATCTGTAGGAGAGTTGGTCCGACAGGGGTCACTCGGTCATTACCAGGTGTGGAACTTACATGTAAATGTATTAATTGGAAAACCGGAATGATGAGGAGCCATGATGCTCAGTGTCAGAGGTTTCTTTTCATTGCATGAATTTTGAGTTCCACTCTGGTTTTTCTGCTAGGGTGTGACTTTGACGGCTGCCATTGGGGGTGCTGACATGCCCGTGGTCATCACTGTGCTGAACAGCTATTCAGGCTGGGCCCTGTGTGCAGAGGGCTTCCTGCTCAACAACAGTCTGCTGACCATCGTGGGTGCGCTCATCGGCTCCTCCGGTGCGATACTGTCCTACATCATGTGTGTGGTAAGGAAACAGCCAATGGAGGAAAAGGAAATGCTGTTCTGAAAATGAGGACCTGTTTGTCATTTCTTTTATTTGCAGTAAAAATGACTGTGTTGGTTCTTTTTCTCTCCAGCAGAAATATCAGAGTGTTTCGTTTGAATACATTTGCCATACTGCTTTTAAAGTACACAAGTGTAGATAACTTGGAAAATTAAGTATAAGATAAAAATCTTCTAACTCCCTCCATCTGGTGATAAACACTTAAGATTTTATTTCCTTCTATTCTTTTTCTTCGTGTATTGCATATCTGTGTGTTTACTTATCTGATCATATTGTACACTGTCTTACGTTGAATTTTTTTTTTTTTTTCCCGCGGTACGCGGGCCTCTCACTGTTGTGGCCTCTCCCGTTGCGGAGCACAGGCTCCAGACGCACAGGCTCAGCGGCCATGGCTCACGGGCCCAGCTGCTCTGTGGCATGTGGGATCTTCCCGGACCGGGGCACGAACCCGTGTCCCCTGCATCGGCAGGCGGACTCTCAACCACTGTGCCACCAGGGAAGCCCACGTTGAATTTTTTTAATCTTCCAAATTATAGTCTTACCACTTTCTTATCATTAAAAATGCTTTTTAAATATGATTTTAAGGGTCTTCATACTAATCTAGAATATGGATATTCAAGATTTATTTAATTTTCCCTAATGCTGTACTTTAAGGTTGTTTGATTTATCTTTCTCTTTGTACCTAAATACATTTTGGCACTTCTGATTTTTGTCTTAGGATGATTCCTAGAAGTGAAAGGGTGTGCTCGTTTTTTGGGCTCTGCCTACTTACTGCTGTGTGGTTTCCAGAAAGCTTGCTCCAATTTACACTCCCACTCGTCATCTGTGAGAGTGCCTATCTTGAAGTTTTGTGGTCAGCATGATTTAGAAAAAAAATTAACAAGACACATACTTCCTAGCTTCCTTTTTGTTTCTAATTCTCTTCTTAATGGCAAGAAGATATCCTGCAAATAATTAAAGTTTTGACTAAAAAACTTTTTCAAATTATAGCTATTATTCTCTAAATAATTGTTTTGAATGGCTGTGAAAGGACAAGCATGAAACTGGGTGAAGTTAGAATGTGACTTTATGCTGATTAATAACTCAGGCAGAAAAATAACTTCACCTTCATTCTTTTATTACAATTATAAAAATACCTTATTTTACAACTCAGAATTCCTCTTACGTATTTAATTGAAAAATCTCATTGCAAATTGAATGCTGAAGTTATCTTTTCATAATAAAAAAATTAGTTTGCTTTGGCTATATTGTAAAAAACAAAAATTTGAAAGCCTAAGTTCAAAACAAGCTGAGAGGTTTTAAATTAAATTCCCCAAGTTCAAGGAGTTTGGACAGGTGTTTCCTACTGGAAAAGTGTCAGGATTTGGAGTTTTTATTTATTTAAAAATACATTTATTTATTTTTTAATTTATTTTTATTTATGGTTGCTTTGGGTCTTCATTGCTGCGCGCGGGCTTCTCGTTGTGGCGCGCGGGCTTCTCATTGCGGTAGCTTCTCGTTGCAGAGCACGGGCTCTAGGTGCATGGGCTTCAGTAGTTGTGGCTCGCGGGCTCTAGAGCGCAGGCTCAGCAGCTGTGGCGCAGGGGCTTAGTTGCTCCGCGGCATGTGGGATCTTCCTGGACCAGGGCTCGAACCCATGTCCCCTGCATTGGCAGGTGGACTCTCAACCACAGCCCCACCAGGTAAGCCCGAGGATGTGGAGTTTTTAAAAACAAATGTTTATGAAGGAGAAAAATTTATTCAGTTGTATTAGAAATAGTTTTCTCTAAAAATGAACTTTTAACCCTTAGTTTGACTTTGCTTCATTTGGTGAATTTCAGTGACCAGCAGGGGGCAGCAGATTGTCATTAATACTTAACAGTTTGTCAAATACTGATTTTAAAATTAAATGGGAGTATTTGTATTTTTACAAGGCCAGTGGCATACTTATGGGGAGAGGAAGTCGGGGCTTGTATATTGTTCTTGGAGTGTCAGCATGGGTACCTTCTTATCTTTATCCTTTTTCTCTTAAATGGTTTTCTTTAGGTTCTTAAATTTATCAACAGTATTTCCCAAATTTCTGTCTGTGTCTTTTATTTCCTCTCCTTTCCCTTCTTTATTTAGTTTCTTTTATTGTTGATTATAGTAACTATAGTAACCTTTGCAGTAGCATTAACTAGAATAAGGTATAAAAGGCACTTGTTGAAAGTACTCTTTTCTACATGTGCTTTTGTAATTATACCATATTTCTCTTAATTTTTATCCATTCTTTCATATTTCTTGATCTGTTTTTTCTAGTTCTTCTGTTTCTTTTCTTTCTGTTTCCACTGCCTCAGGCATGCCATTCCACTGTCAGCATACCTCAGATATTTTTTATTCCTATATTGTATGTAAGGCTAACAAGGTCTCATAGCTGTCTGTGACCATAAGTATCACACTGGGTCAGATATGTTTTTTGTAATAGTAAATTGTAGTAATTTGGATTTGAAAGCAGTTGAAGCTTTAATTTTTAAAAAATATTACTCAGTTGCAAAAATAAAAGATGTTTAATGAAACATCTTTCATTAAGGAAATAGAAAAAGATAAATAAGGATATAAAATAATCTATAATGCCATTACCACTTAACTGTTAACACTTAATATCTAGTTCTTGTCTTTTTTCATATGTATATATTTAAATACATTCTATGTTAACGTTTAATTTTCTAACCAATAAATTTTAGTGTCTACATGTTATTGTATCACAAACATATACCATAATTTATTTATCCAAGTCCATGATATTAGTTGTTCTTAACTTTTTTTTTCTGCAGTATTCTTCCTTGTGTCTTGTTTATTATTTTCTTAGGTCAAATTTCTATAAGTACAATTACTTGATTAAACGGAATAAGATCTTTTTGTTGGGTGTAGATATTGATAAATTGATCTCCAAAGGACTCTGCAGTCAAAGCTCCCACCAGTGTGATGTGCAGAGTGCTTGTTTTACTGCTCATGTTCTACTCCTATGACTTATTACAAAACAGACAAGACAACAACAAAAACACACCTGCATGGTTTTCAATTTCAAAGATAGAAATTTCCTTTTCTTCTAAGTTTTCCTGCTCTGACTTTTCACATTAATACTCATTGACTCTTATCTTTATTATAAGAAATTGTTTATTTCTTATAATAAACTGTTTATTATAAGAAACTTTCTCCATGGCTTGTGCTTAGCAGCTCAGAGTGGTTCATAATAATAATATAAGTGAAATAGCTCCTCGTAATTGGGCATAGTAGAATATGCTGGGTGCTTTACAAATATTAACTCTTTTGATCCCCAAACTAATTCTGGAGGTAGGAAATATTATTCTCACTTTACAAGATATTTTAAGACACCATTTATTTATTTATTTATTATTTTTTATCTTTTTAAATTTATTATTTTATTTTATTTTTTGGCTGCGTTGGGTCTTCATTGCTGCATGTGGGCTTTCTCTAGTTGTGGCGATCGGGGAGCTACTCTTCATTGTGGTGCACAGGCTTCTCATTGCAGTGGCTTCTCTTGTTGCAGAGCACAGGCTCTAGGCACATGGGCTTCAGTAGTTGCAGCACGTGGGCTCAGTAGTTGTGGCTCGCGGGCTCTAGAGCGCAGGCTCAGTAGCTGTGGCGCACGGGCTTAGTTGCTCCACGGCATGTGGGATCTTCCCGGACCAGGGCTCGAACCCATGTCCCCTGCATTGGCAGGCGATTCTCAACCACTGTGCCACCAGAGAAGCCCTAAGACACCATTTATTATTCGCCTTTGTGTTTAGGGAGCCTGCCCTAGCACCTGGCACATTCAAATGAATATAATAATTGTTAAATGAACATTAGATGAATATTCTATTTGTTAGCTCATTTCACGTTTTGGAATCCTCTCCAGATAGGTTATGGTAGCAGAAGCACTACCACATATCAAACATCTATTAATATTACTAGTATGTTTACCTTCATTATTTTATTATTTATTGAAGGAAACATGCAAGTCCAAACCAGCACAGAGTGGTTTTATTATGTGAGAGGGAATGGAATGCACCCTAAGTGTAATCAGCATCCCGAAAATTGAATTTTTGTTCTGACAAAGAATTCTTTTGGGTATCCTCTGAGCCTAATGCTTGGTTACACAACACCCAGTATTATAAAAGCTGAAAAATGTTGACAGTGTCAAACAGCCAGCTCAAATGAATGATTTGCTTTCTATCCAGATGTCGTATAGACATTAAACTCTTTATGATTTTGCAGTCCATTTACTTGAGATAGTGTCCAGATTGCCTGGGATATAGAAGGCTTACAAAAATGCAGCGGCATTCTCCGAGCAAATTTTCTGATTTTTGCACTTTGCTGCTTGTTTCCAAATGAAAAGAAAACAGAATGAAGTAGATCAAAGCCAAACTAAAAATAACTTTTTTTTGCCTTGCAATCAACAAATTAGCACCTACAAAGCATTGAAATGAGAGATGCTAGTCAATGGTATACATGTTGTTATTGCTTTGTCTGTATTATGACCTTTCCTTTGTTTTCATATTTATTTCTTAGTTTGCTTGGAATTATGTGAATTAAGGATCTCTTTAATGTAGCATACAATTTTCATTACAGGACTTAATAACTTGAAAGGAACAGTCTTGGACAGTGTTGCAAATACTTTGTCTTGGAAGTTGGCAACTCTTCAATCTGTGGATCAGTGGTCACAGGATAGTCTCATTAATCACTTAAGCAAGCAAAAAAAAAAAAAAAAAAAAAAAAAAAGAAGGAAAGAAAACAAAGCCCTAAACCCTAAACATTTGTTGGAACTGTGATGTTGCGTTGGTAAATTCAGAGATGAAAATTAATTTAGTTTAGTTTTTAAGAGACCACATGGAATTAGCTTAATGGTGATATGATTGTGGCTATATATTTAACAAGTTGACTTTGATTGTTAAACTACTGTGTGGTTTCCTAATTTCTCTTTGTAAGATACCATCAGAAGTGGGTACACATTAATAAAATGTCCTCAGAAATTCTTTCCCTCTCCTCCATTCAGTTTTATAGGAAGAAAAGGAGGGTTCCTTTTAAGCCAAGTTAAAGTGGTCATATTCTTCTACATTCTGTGCCTCTGTCATCTCTCCCTTTATACAGGACTGTGTGATGCAGGTGATGAAGCCTCTTTGTACATTTCACTTTTTTTTTTTTTAAAGTAATCTATTGCAGAAATATCTCAGTGTCTGAAATTGGCCTTTGAATCAGTTTTTAAGGGCAAGAATTTGGTAGAACGTATTTCTGGTAATTTTGTTTCAGAATCCTGTGATTTAAAACTAGAAAAGATTTATCAAAATCAGCAAATGTTGAATGTTTGGGAAGTGTCAGGTATGGCTATTTGGATTTTCATTCAACCTTGGATTTAAGTATAGGAGGTTGTGTTAAGAATTTAAAACTCCACGTTGGATTGAGATGAAGAACTTAATTAAAAGCATCACTTTAATTTTTCTCTGACCCTCTTGTCTGTTAGTAATATGCATAAATATATTCTGAACTTTATTTTATATGTAAGAAACTTAGACAAATCCACCAGACTCTGGGCTTTATGAAATGTGAATGTTATATCTGGTAAATGGGGTTAGGTCAAAAGAACAATTTAAAAAACTCTGACAACATTTTGATCCACATCTTTGAAACTTATGATAAGTCAAGTGTGGCCCTTTGCTCCTCTTCTCTGCTCGTTTCTTCCCTGCCTTTGCCTCTGTCCCACTTCTGCAGTATATGTAATTCTCTCTCCTAAGGTGGTAGCAGGCTTGCCTATCTTTGGATGAGTGGTTATGTTTTTTTTTCTCTGATGTGTTCCTTATCACTGAAAATCTCCAGGTGCTTTTTGCTCTTTAAAAATAAAGTGTTGTCTTTTTTTTAAAGTATAGGTTGACACTTATATAGCTTTAAAATAGTATAACTGATGGATCAATGATATGTTTATTACAACCCTTAAAATAGGATTTAATTTTTTGGAATTCTTTATGAAGTGATACATTCAGCTATGATCATTTAGAATGACTACTTTGATCACACAGTGATTTGAATTCTTAAAATTTTTTTTTTTTTTTTTTTTTTTTCGGTACGCGGGCCTCTCACTGTTGTGGCCTCTCCCGTTGCGGAGCACAGGCTCCGGACGCGCAGGCTCAGCGGCCATGGCTTACGGGCCCAGCCGCTCCGTGGCACGTGGGATCTTCCCGGATCGGGGCACGAACCCACGTCCCCTGCGTCGGCAGGCGGACTCTCAACCACTGCGCCACCAGGGAAGCCCCTTAAAATGTTTTTGATTACTCAAAACATCTAGCTTCCTGTCTTTTTTTTAACCACCACACCTCTAGAGGTCTCCAAACAGTTTTCAAAACCAGATCCGTTATTGTCACATATTCCAGCCATGGTGTTTGTATGGTACTTTGTTGGATGATTGTAAATGAGCATGCAATAAATGCCTTCCTCTTACTTTTTCCTGACATTATTTTTCTAGTTAAAAGATGGGTGTAAATTTTAGCGAAGCAGTGTATAAACTAACTCATTTACCTTTTTTGGAAGTGAAATATTTTAGAAGGCTAATGATGAATCCAGTCACTTCTGTTATTGCTTCATGGAGCTGTAGTTGATTTGGAAAATAAGACAGTATCAACTCCCACATTTCCTTTTTTCCTGATGACAGAGGGCAGCAGACTTCTAAATGATAGGGATCCCTGTCCTTTGATTCCTCCCTGTTGCCTTTTGACAGCTTGCAGCTGGTATCAGAATTCACCTGAGATCCGTAGAGTCCCCTTGTAAAATTTCTTATGGCTGTCATTCTCTTTTACTCTGGTGAAATACATGTCAATATGGAGGTAGAACTTGCTCAATCAGTACACAGATAATAATGACTAGATCTGAGTTTTTCACATCTATGTCAATATGACTGGTAATTTTCCATTAAATTTTTAAAAATTTATTTTGACTGAAAAGATATCAGTGTACCCTTGATTTTATAGAAAAAAATGATGTGATTTCCCAGATGTCTTCTTATCCTTTAAATTTTTGAAATAATTTTCAGAAGCTAGATCAAATTGGTTTGGTTACGATGTTTTAGGTGATCAAATAAGCCTCTTCAAATGATTCTGAATACCATATACACAGGATTCATACCATTTTCAAAAGTTATGCGGATTAAGCTCTCACAGCTACAATTTTACTCTCCAGGCAATGAATCGCTCCCTGGCTAATGTGATTCTTGGAGGCTACGGTACCACTTCAACAGCTGGTGGAAAACCCATGGAAATTTCTGGCACACATACAGAAATCAACCTTGACAATGCAATTGACATGATTCGAGAAGCGAATAGCATTATTATTACTCCAGGTAAAAAACCAAAACCCCAAAGCAAACAAACAACCTGTAATAGCTGTTGTAATTGATTACATTAAAGTAATTTCTTGTAATAGGGAAAAAAATCAAAGTGGAACGTCTTCACTTTTGAAAACGTAATGGAAATTTAGAAGCAGCCCTGTGATTACTAAGTGGAAAGTCCTGAGAATTCTTGGCTTAGGTTAATATACTGGGAATCACATAGAGATTCTATAAATTGAGGAAGTGGATTCTACCTGTGTCTTTTTGTGGTTCTGTACAAATGTTTAAATCATCTTTGAGTCTTGGTTATTTTTTTTTCTCATTGGTAAATTTTGGGCCTATGTCAGCATTAAATTAGTATATGAAAGTGTCTAACTTACTTGTTAGACTCGCTCAGTAAAGGTTGGTAAATGTTAATATCTTTATTTCCAAAAGTAAATGTTTAAAAAATCACTGAGAATCATGTGGTTTCCAACAAGATGAGGTAACAAGACCCAGTAGAAAGGACTTCATCTAGGAGTCATAACACCTTACTTCTGTTTTTAATTTTGCCTCTGACAATTGACATATGTGGACCAAGTCAGTTAATCTCTTCAGGCCTCAGTTTCCCAGTTTTCTGAGGTTTAGCCCAGTACTTCTTTACTCATCGCAGAATGCTGTTGTATTTATTACAGGCAATACATTGATTCCAGATTAGGATTTTTAACTCTATCATGCTATCATAGAAGTTTTCTATAAAGAAAGTCAATTGATTTGATATGTGTGTAGTTTGCTGGTTGGTTATATACTAAGATGTAAATAAATGACAAACCTTAGCAGGATTGAATATTCAGGTGCAAGCCTTCTCAAGTGGAGGCAATATCATTTTCTAGGGGCGTTTGAAACACGTGGGTTTGGGGTTGTGGTTTGTCTCCAGGACGGGGCTGCTACTGTCAGCTGGTGTGTGGGAGCAGGTAAACTAAATATTCTGTAAAGCCTGGGACATTCCTGCAGCATGGTTTGTCCCAGCCAGAGCGCTTTGGCATTACCTGTTGAGAAACGCTGTGCTGGAGTGAGAAGGGGGAGAGTAAGAGACAGCACTCTTTTCCCTTTAGGCATTTTCCATCTAGTGGAGAAGTGAGATAGATAAATAATGCACGGTGGGTTATGATAGGGCTGAATTGGATGATATAGACACTTTTTCTACCATGGGAAACCTAAGAAGGACTGTTAGGAAGTGAGGATTTGTATGGGGCCCTAGAGGATGGATGGCACTGGGCGGGGGCAGAGGGAGTACCTTGAGCAGAGACTTGGTCTTTGGAAAAATGAGTGTAGGAAAGTGGGGACAGATGTGAGATTCATTGCACAGAGAGGAGGGACAGAGCACAGGGGTTCAAGGGGAAGGGAGATGACTGACATTTTCGGTCATACCTGTAGGACCATCAGAAATACGGAACACTGTATTCATTTATTTATTTTTTGGCAGAGGGGGAAGGTTTTAAGTTCTTATTTGGAGACATTAAGTTTATGGTGGAGCTGGGACAGCGGACAGGCTGAACTCGAGCTCAGTGAGCCTGGAGACAGGTTGGGAACCGTCAGGTGGTTGTTGAAGCCGTGGGATGGGCTGAGATTTTCCAAAGAGAGAATGAGGTGCAAAGTTAAAGCCCTGGGGAGCTTCATCATTTAAGGGCGAGGGCACAGAAGGAGAAGATCTGTTCAAGAAAATCGAGGAGGAGTAGTGACAAAGTCAGGAAGGGCACCAGGGGACTGTAATGTTATCAAAGCCAAGTAGGGAGACAGTTTGAAAATGTTTATGTGAGAGCAAGTGAGAGCCTGTGCACAAGTGTGTGTGTGTGTGTGTGAGTGTGTGAGTGTGTATGTGAGATGTGTGATATGTGATGTAGGGAGCGAGTGCCTAGCAGTGTCAGACACTGTAGGAGACTGAGAAGGGACCATGAGAATTTGAATTTGAAATTTAGGCCAATATTTTTAAAAGTGCATATTGTAAGTTTTTTGTTTTCACCTCTAGTCCTGTTAACTGATTGCCCTTTTTGGCATAAAAATATGTTTCAATCAAGAGAGAAATTGTAGTTCATACAATCTGAAATAAAACCCCATTCTTCTGTGTTCTTAATGTTCCTTGTAGGCTACGGTCTCTGTGCAGCCAAAGCTCAGTACCCCATTGCTGATTTGGTAAAGATGCTCTCCGAACAGGGCAAAAAAGTCAGGTAAGTGCTTGCAGTTCGTGTGTTAAAGGAAAGGAAAATAGATGACCTCCTTTCCCTCCTTTCGGTGACTGTTTCTTCAAGTGGAGTTTTACCTGTGAACACTAGGTAGAGAAACTATTATAAGTTGTAAAAGACTCTATTCTAGCCTTAGGCTTACCTGTTAGTCGTCGCTACCTCTGATAGCCTCGAACCTAAATATAGTCTCATTTTAGAAAAGGAAATTTTATTGTACTAAATTCCAGGATAGTTATCAGTAGGGAAAAAGAGAAACCTGGTTTCTCTGTGGTTTGATTTGGGGAAGGAGGTCAAGCAAGGCATCTGTATCACGTCAAGTTGTGTCTTTTTGGTGTCCGTTGTTTACACTGAAGAAAAACATCTCAAATGAGTGGTCTCTGAAGGGTGAGACCCGGTGGTGAAACTGTGGCTGGTTAATAGTTGACTGATAAAGCTCTCACACTCAGGCTGGAAAAGACTGCAGAAAAATTTCTTTTCCTATATATAAAATAGGTAATCAATAAAGCCATACACTTTTTGAATTGTGAATTAGAATGGCAGCTGTTCCTGCTACTTGCCATTTGGGCACTGGACTCTGCTCTTGGGCGGATATTAAGCAGAATGGCAAAGTCAAGGACTCTGCATTTCTAGATTATTCCCCATGACCTTGGATAAAGCGTTTTGTGGGGTGTAAAAATGGGGCGGGGGGTGGTGAACCCTTGCAGTACTTTGCGTCTGTTCTGCGCACCTTTGGATCCACGTTCTGGAACTCCGCTGTTAGGAAGCAGCGAAGAAGGGACCGTCTGGAGTTGTCCCTGGAGCATAGCTGCTTCGTGTTGCGTGGGGAGACGGTTCCCTAGCAGTTTCACTGACACGGTACCGTAAGTCAGAGCGGCAAGATAACTCTCTTGTTAAATACAATTAGTTTGTTCACCAGGATGTTAATGTATGTTGACAAAACAGTTAATGTCTGTTAATAAAAATTCCTTTGAGCTGTCAATCTTACACTTTTGTCTGGAGGCAGATGATAAGAAAATAAGCCACAGTGTGCCTAGAACTAGTCAGACTACCTGTGCCAGACTGGATGCAGAGTCCTATAATCTCCAGCTTGAATGTCCCAACTATTAATAGCGGTAAAAGAGACTTAGATGATGAAATCAGAGGGTTATCTAAAATATTTTAGTGTCAGCTACATTTTATTTCTTCCCTTCTTCTCACCCTTTTTTTCCTTCTTCAGTCCTTTTCTTGCTCTTGACCTATATAGTGAGTCTGTGCTTTTCAAATATACAGAATCAAGATACTGTTTCATGATAGGACCATCGTTTCTGTGATGTAGACAGTTTCCACGTTTGGTAAAACCTTAGATGAATTGAAGATAGAAAATGAGAAAAGGCATCCTCTTTGTTTTCTACTTTTCACATAAAAGGTCTCATTTTCATAACTTATTCCTGTTTTCGTAGAGGGTGTTAAACAGTGCTTCCCTTTTAGTCATAGTCTTGCCACTTAAAGCATTTGCAGACCTGCAAGTGGAAAGGATGTGTTACAGAATCTTTCATGATTTTCCTAAAAAGAAATTGTTTCTCTTTATTCAATCCACATGTGAAAAATTCTAATGTATTAGTAATGCCTTCTATCACCACATAACTGTTTAGGAGATGAGTGGCAATCATAATAAAACAGAGAAAAATGGCTTTCATGTCTTAGTTATCCTTAGGGAGGGGAATGATTAATTTGACATACCTCTCTTATTACCCACTGGTCAGTCCAGGTTGTGGGTGCAGGTTGAGCAGCTTGACGGAAGGCAGGATGTGAAAGGAAAGGAATTAAGAGGGAAGGAAAAAAATCATCTGAAAAAAAAAGGGATAAGACAAATGAAAGTTTAGTTTCTGACCTGATTAAAATTTGAATTTTATCCATGAGGACATAATATAAACTGCTGTTTTAAGAGGAGGATTTCTGTCACACTGCATTGGAAAAGTAATTATTTGACTTAAGATTTATAGCAGATATTTAATTAAACATATAGGAAGAGTTTCTCAGTTATAATTTGTTTTTTATTGAAGTAATTCTGTGGCCAGAGCATCAGGCTTTTCATGAGAGCTTTTGTTTCATATAATCGTCATCGATTTTTCAAATAAGTTATGAATAATAAATTTATTAATAATTTATTATGTAGGATCAGAATAAAATTATTGGTCAGCCTAATCTCTACTTGTGAGTTAGGAAGAGTAAGCCATTTATACTGATCTATTTCATATTAAAGATGAAATATATATTAATATGTCCAAGGGTTTTTTTTGACTATAATATGTTGAATTTTCAACATGGGCTTTGTAATCAGTTATGTAAATCTCACATTTGAATTAAATGGAAGAGAACTATTCTTGCTAACATGATGAGAGTATATTATCATATTTTTCCCTCCTAGTGTCCGTGTGGGATTTTTTTTTTTTTAAAGGGAATATAGCAACTTTGTTGATTTTGCTTTATTTGTGTCATCTTTCCATAGGAGAGATGCAGATTTTCTTTATGAAGTTAGGACTGTGTATATACATGGATGTTAGCTTTTTCTTAAGAGGCAAATGTCTGTTTGAACAAGAGATGGCTGCAGCGGTTACCTCGTATTTTAATGAAATAAATCTGTATTTACAGTTTGTGGTAATTTAGTCCTTTCATCACTCTGTGGAGCTCCCACGGTGTTCATTGAGCACAGCTGCCGGGCCTCTGCTGTTAGTAGATCTTTGTGCCTCCGGACCCCAGCATGCCCAGCATCCAGATGTGGTGACATATTAGCACACATTCCGCATGGAAACGTGCCAGTGTGGACATACGATTGCCATCAATTAGTTATGCCCAAGTGGTGCCAAGAAAAATTGCATCTGTCGTACAGTCTGTCTGGCTTCATGGCCCATGGTTGATTTAGAGATACTCCTGTTTTCCTTTACTCTGGCCATAGTCCTAACATGCTCACAGAGAGTTGAGATTATCTAGTGAAGCACATGACATTTCATGACAAGAGCTCATGTCATGGAAGTTCACTGACTTAGCTGTTCTTTAGTGGCCAGGATATTGTTGCTTCCCGGGCACCCAGAACACCTAATTTATGCTTGATCTCTGAAAGCATTTTATTACAAAAATCTTACGATACAAGAGCACAGACATTTTTTTCTCTTTGTTTCCCAGTCTTTGGATTGATGTGATAGGCTTTTCATTGTAAAGCTGAGATAATCTTTCCAAGGAATAATTCTTAGAAAGAGGTATATATGTTTTTCTTTTTGCAGTTAGTCACTGCTTGATTTTCTTTGTATAAAGGCATTATTGCTTTTAAATTTATGAAACCACCTTTCAACTTCTTTGATCGACTAACTGATGTTATATATTGCTTTCATGTTAATGTTCAACTCTATCTTTCTATTAATAATTTATTGATAGAGACTTATTACTAGGTACTGAGAATACAAGAATGTGTAAGCCCCAGTTCCCACTCTCAAAAGTTTATAGATATAAAGAGAACAAATTGATCAACAAATGAATCAGTGAATGAATTCCATTTAATGTGATAGTATGCTAAGAAGAGTAGAGTAGAAGGAAGGTAGGAATGCAAAAGAGAAGAGTAGATAACTGTCCGGGGGATATTTTAAACTTTTTATACTACTCATAACATGACATTTTTTTTGCAGGTTTTAAAAAATAAATATTTACTTTTTCATCCTCTGTCTAAACACATCTAGCTGCCAGTGGTATTTGCAGTTTAATAGTGTTTTACAGTCTTGTGTGACCTGGCTATAAGTTTAAATATATGTTATTTTTACTAGGAAACCCATTCTTTGGAGACAGTTGAAGATGAAATATTTTGTTGATCTAACTGGATTTTCCTGTTTTTCATGGATTAAATGTAATCTAAATAAACAAGAGTTCAGCCGTCTTCGATTTTGTTATGTTTTGGGGTACGGGAAGAGCTAGGACATGCAAATTTATCAAGTAATAAAGGTACATGCGTCTGACAGTAGAAGTTAGGCCAGATAAAAGATCCAGTGTAGTAGTTAAATAAAGAAATAGATATTATTTATGAGTTTCTTACCAGCTTTGCAATACTTTCTTATCAGCCATGACTATTCATGTTAATGACAATTCACTGTATGAATAATTATATAGTACTTTGTGCCAGGCACTGTTCTAGGTCCTGAGAATACATCAGTGAATACAAAGATCAAAAATCCTGACCCTGTGGAGTTTTACATTTGCTGGGAACTTAGATAATAGGTGTTAAGATATTCTGAATTGAGGACGCTTATAACCTCATTGTGTTTCCAATTCAGATGCTAGTTGAAATAATGAAGAACAGCAAGAGCATAGGTCATTATATCTGAGTTTCAGAGTTACAGCTGGCACTATTTGGTGATGAGTTAGCCAGTGCTTCTGGTTTTCTGAAAGAATACGGTGTGTTTCTTTGCACTGAGCCTGCCTTCTTGTAAAACATGGTGACAGGTGGGTGGGTGTGATGGGAGTTATTTGTGTAATTAGTCAAATGAGTGAAACTTTTGGTAGAAGAGAGGAAAGCTAAAGAGTACATGTGTATTCACTTACATCTCTATATTCAATCTATGGTATAAAATTGCCAGTAATCCCTCAGAGCAAAATATGTATTTTAACATCTTTATTGGAGTATAATTGCTTTAAAAAGGTGTGTTAGTTTCTGCTGTATAACAAAGTGAATCAGCTATACATATACGTATATCCCCATATCCCCTCCCTCTTGTGTCTCCCTCCCACCCCTCTAGGTGGTCACAAAGCACTGAGCTGATCTCCCTGTGCTATGTGGCTGCTTCCCACTAGCTATCTATTTTACATTTGGTAGTGTATATATGTCCATGCCACTCTCTCACTTCGTCCCAGCTTACTCTTCCCTCTCCCCGTGTCCTCAAGTCCATTCTCTACGTCTGCGTCTTTATACCTGTCCTGCCCCTAGGTTCTTCAGAACCATTTTTTTTTCTTTGATTCCATGTATATGTGTTAGCATACGGTATTTGTTTTTCTCTTTCTGATCTCATTTTATTGATTTGAGTCCTCTCTTTTTCTTGATGAGTCTGGCTAAAGGTTTGTCAATTTCATTTATATTCTCAGAGAACCAGCTTTTAGTTTTATTGATCTTTGCTATTGTTTTCTTTCTTTCTATTTCATTTATTTCTGCTCTGATCTTTATGATTTCTTTCCTTCTACTAACCTTGGGTTTTGTTTGTTCTTCTTTCTCTAGTTCCTTTATGTGTAAAGTTAGATTGTTTATTTGAGATTTTTCTCGTTTCTCGAGGTAGGCTTGTATTGCTGTGTACTTCTCTCTTAGAACTGCTTTTGCTGCATCCCACAGGTTTTGGATCATCGTGTTTTGGTTGTTATTTGTCTCTAGGTACTTTTTGATTTCCTCTTTGGTTTCTTCAGTGATCTCTTGGTTATTTAGTAATGTATTGTTTAGCCTCCATGTGTTTGTGATGTTTTTCTCCCCCTGGAATTGATTTCTAATCTCATAGCATTGTGGTTGGAAAAGATGCTTGATATGATTTGAATTTTCTTAAATTTACCAAGGCTTGATTTGTGACCCAAGATGTAATCTACACTGGAGAGTGTTCCATGTGCACTCAAGAGGAAAGTGTAATCTGCTGTTTTTGGATGGAATGTCCTATAAATATCAATTAAATCTATCTGATCTATTTTGTCATTTAAAGCTTGTATTTCCTTATTAATTTTCTGTCTGGATGATCTGTCCATTGGTGAAGTGAGGTGTTAAAATCCCCCACTATTATCGTGTTACTGTCGACTTCCTCTTTTACAGCTGTTAGCATTTGCCTTATGTATTGAGGTGCTCCTATGTTGGGTGCATATGTATTTATAATTGTTATATCTTCTTCTTGGATTGATCCCTTGATCATTATGTAATGTCCTTCCTTGTCTTTTGTAACATTATTTTAAAGTCTATTTTATCTGATATGAGTATTGCTACTCCAGCTTTCTTTTGATTTCCATTTGCATGCAATATCTTTTTCCATCCCCTCACTTTCAGTCTGTATGTGTCTCTGGGGTCTGAAGTGGGTCTCTTGTAGACAGCATATAGATGGGTCTTGTTTTTGTTTCCATTCAGCGAGCCTGTGTCTTTTGGTTGGAGCATTTAATCCATTCACATTTAAGGTAATTATCGATATGTATGTTCCTGTGACCATTTACTTAATTGTTTTGTGTTTGTTTTTGTAGGTCCTTTTCTTCTCTTGTGTTTCTCACTTAGAGAAGTTCCTTTAGCATTTGTTGTAGAGCTGGTTTGGTGGTGCTGAATTCTCTTAGCTTTTGCTTGTCTGTAAAGCTTAAATTTTCTCCATTGACTCTGAATGAGATCTTTGCCGGGTAGAGTAATCTTGGTTTTAGTTTCTTCTCTTTCATCACTTTATATATATCATGCCACTCCCCTCTGGCTTGTAGAGTTTCTGCTGAGAAATCAGCTGTTAACCTTATGGGAGTTCCCTTGTATGTTATTTGTCTTTTTCCCTTGTTGCTTTTAATAATTTATCTTTGTCTTTAATTTTTGTCAATTTCATTTCTATGTGTCTCGGTGTCTTTCTCCTTGGGTTTATCCTGCCTGGGACTCTCTGCACTTCCTGGACTTGGGTGGCTGTTTCCTTTCCCGTGTTAGGGAAGTTTTCGACTATAATCTCTTCAAACATTTTCTTGCGTCCTTTCTTTCTCTCTTCTCCTTCTGGGACCCCTATAATGTGAATGTTGGTGCATCTAATGTTGTTCCAGAGGTCTCTTAGGCTGTCTTCATTTCTTTTCATTCTTTTTTCTTTATTCTGTTCCACAGCAGTGAATTCCACCATTCTGTCTTCCAGGTCATTTATCTGTGCTTCTGCCTCAGTTATTCTGCTATTGATGTATTTTTCATTTCAGTTATTGTGCTGTTCATCTCTGTTTGTTTGTTCTTTAATTCTTCTAGGTCTTTGTTAAACATTTCTTGCATCTTCTCGATCTTTGCCTCCATTCTTTTTCCGAGGTCCCGCATCATCTTCACTATCATTCTGAATTCTTTTTCTGGAAGGTTGCCCATCTCTACTTCATTTAGTTGTTTTTCTGTGGTTTCCTTCATTTGGTACATAGTCCTCTGCCTTTTCATCTTGTCTGTCTTTCTGTGAATGTGGTTTTTGTTCCACAGGCTGCAGGATGGTAGTTCTTGCTTCTGCTGTCTGCCCTCTCGTGGATGAGGCTGTCTTAGAGGCTTGTGCAAGCCTCTTGATGGGAGGGACTGATGGTGGGTAGAGCTGGGTGTTGCTCTGGTGGGCGGAGCTCAGTAAAACTTTAATCTGCTTGACTGCTAATGAGTGGGGCTGGGTTCCCTCCCTGTTGGTTGTTTGGCCTGAGGTGACCCAGCTGTGGTGCCTACCAGCTGTCTGGTGGGGCTAATGGCAGACTCTGGGAGGGCCCATGCCAAGGAGTACTTCCCAGAACTTCTGTTGTCAGTGTCCTTGTCCCACAGTGAGCCACAGCCACTCTCTGCCTCTGCAGGAGACCCTCCAACACTAGCAGGTAGGTCTGGTTCAGTCTCCTATGGGGTCACTGCTCCTTCCCCTGGGTCCCGATGCGCATACTACTTTGTGTGTGCCCTCCAAGAGTGGAGTCTCTGCTCCCCCCAGTCCTGTCCAGGTTCTGCAGTCAAATACTGCTAGCCTTCAAAGGCTGATTCTCTGGGAATTCCTCCTCCTGTTGCTGGACTCCCAGGTTGGGAAGCCTGATGTGGGGCTCAGAACCTTCAGTGGGTGGACTTCTGTGGTATAAGTGTTCTCCAGTTTGTGAGTCACCCACCCAGCAGTTACAGCATTTGATTTTATTGAGATTGCGCCCCCCCTTACTGTCTCATTGTGGCTTCTCCTTTGTCTTTGGATGTGGGGTGTCTGTTTTGGTTAGTTTCAGTGTCTTCCTGTCGATGAGTAATTCTGGTGCTCTCGCAAGAGGGAGTGAGTGCACGTTCTTCTACTCCGCCTTCTTGAACCAATCTAGGAAACAGTACTTTTTTGCCTTAATGGTATCTATAGAAGGGTTAAACGTGGCCTTTTGAAATTTGACACTGTTCGACACTTGAATATTAACTGCGACCAATGTGTGCGCTGTTGGCAATTATTGGCCTCAGTCTATATTGACAATATAATTTCTCTAGTTTTTTTTGTGTAGTTGCAAGTACAAAGAATTTCTGGCTTTCGTTGGACCATATTGATACTTAGTGGGATTTCAAGGTAAAAATTAGAAAATTAATTCAGAAATGTTGATAACAAACCACATTTGTTTTAGTGTAAAAATTTGTGGGTTTTTTTAAATGTAAATGATCATTAAAAATGCGCATTTATTTGAGCAATACAGATGAGCATTTATATCACAAAATGTATTTCAATAGACTATTATAGTTTCAGGTTACATTTATTAAGGGCTTATGTATGCCAGGCAGTGGTCTAAAGTATAAAAAGCTCTTTACATGAACTGTCTCCCTTAAATCTCACAATAATCCTCTGAAGACGCTTTATTATGAATCCCATTGTACACATGAGGAAAGTGAGGCACACGGGTAAATTGTCCAAATGTTTTGAACGCAGGCAGTGGCACTCTAGAGCTTTTAACTGCTACTCTTTACTACTTCCCTGAAATCTTTCTCTAAAAAGAGATGATAGAAAGTTTGAGTCAGTGTACTTTGTTGGGCACACTATGTTCCTTAAAACCCTTTCTGGGCTTCCCTGGTGGCGCAGTGGTTGAGAGTCCGCCTGCCGATGCAGGGGACGCGGGTTTGTGCCCCGGTCCCGGAAGATCCCACATGCCGCGGAGCGGCTGGGCCCGTGAGCCATGGCCGCTGAGCCTGCGCGTCCAGAGCCTGTGCTCCGCAACGGGAGAGGCCACAACAGTGAGAGGCCCGTGTACCGCAAAAAAAAACAAACAAAACTCTTTCCTTCCCTCCCTTTATTTGAGTCGCTCTAATAGAGTGCCAGGTACTGGGGGAACTGATAAATAAGAGACAGTTCCTATTCCCAAGTTGCTCCCAGTTTGGAGAGCACAGTCTTCAGCCAGTTCCTATGCTGCAGTGCATCGTAAGGAGGAGGAGCATAAAGAAAGAATTCTGGGAGCATGGAGGATTTTTCCGTGATCGCGTTTTAGTAGTTATTCCCCTTCTGTAGCATTACGTTATAGACAAGGACAGCTGATCCTGTTTTGTGAAGCATGTATACAATAAAGATAATTTTCATGGTTCATGGGGAAGAACCAAAAGGCTGGTAGGCTTTGCACTTTGGAATTCTGGATATTCTTCATGTGGTGACGGAATGTTGATGAGCTTTGGCCCTTAGTTCCTGGCATTTGCTGGTCATGGGCAACCAATGTCCGATATAATTAACTTTAATCCATACTTTGAAGATTAGCCAGTTGCATGGGCCAGAATTGTTGTAAATTCACATGGACTCATCAGCCTGCACATATATATTTCTCCAAATTTAGTGTGTTCTGTCATTTCTCTCAAAACATTGGCATTCTCTTGGAATCGTCTGGCATGTGTTTCTTTCCAACTTTAGATTCTTAAAGTTTACTATAACAAATTATTGTGCAAACAGATATAAAGTGATCTGTCCTTTGGGATATTCAGCATAACATGTTAGTTAGCTTTATGACTGTTTACCCTTCACAGCTAGCTCAACAGAAACATTGTCTTTATGCAGTCTGCAGCTAATCAAATATTACAATAATAACAAATACATTTGGAGGTCTTTAATTTCTAATTTGGACCAAGACACCTCACTTAAAGCATAAAGATGATTGCCAGATGGAATAATTTAAAGATAAGCAAAGGCAGCATTAAAAACAAATAAATAAATTAAATTTTTTTTTAATTACTGGAATCAAGGAGGGATACAGAATTGAAATACAAAAGTAAACCACAAAGTATGTATTGGTTTACTCAGCTAAATTAGAATCTCTGGTTCATGGAATTTTAGGACTAGAAAGGGAGTTTGTGGTAGGCTGAATAATGGCCCTTAAGATACCCACCTCCAAAACCCCCAAACCTGTGAATATGTTACCTTATATGGCAAAAGAAACTTTGTAGATTCAGTGAAGATTCTGAGCTGGAGAGATGATTCTGAATTATTTGGGTGGACCCATGTAATCACTAGGGTTCTTACAAGAGCGAGGAAGGAGGGTCAGAATCAGAGAAGGAGGTGTGACAGTGGAAGCAGGAGTCAGAGTGATGTAGCCTCGAGCCACGGAATGGGGGCCTCCAGAAGCTGGAAAAGGCAAGGGACGGATTTTCTCCTAGAGCCTCTGAGAGAAGTGCAGCCCTGCCAACACCTTGATTTTTTAGCACAGAGAAACTGATTTTGGATGTCAGACCTCTATAATCAGTTTGTGTTGTTTTAAGCTACTACAGTTGTGGTGATTTGCTATATCAGCAATAGGAAGCTAGTACAGACCTTAAATGTCATGTTAGCACAGTGACTCTTAGTCTTTCTTAAGCCTCACCAATCAGGTTTGGGGAGAGGAAGGGACCTGGGGGAAACAGGAAGCACTTATTGATGCTCAGAAGGATTGGGAAATTAGGAGAAATTTTTTTTTTAAATTTTATTTATTTATTTATTTTTTGCGGTACGCGGGCCTCTCACCGCTGTGGCCTCTCCCGTTGCGGAGCACAGGCTCCGAACGCGCAGGCTCAGTGGCCGTGGCTCACGGGACCAGCCGCTCCGCGGCATGTGGGATCTTCCCGAACCGGGGCACAAACCCGCGTCCCCTGCATCAGCAGGCGGACTCTCAACCACTGCGCCACCAGGGAAGCCCTAGGAGAAATTTTTGGTGTCCAAGATTTACTATGAAGATCTCAAAAGAGCACATTCATTGCAGTTAGTAGTATAGGACTGAGGTAGAGCAATGTCTTGCAGTTGTTCTGGGAATCCTCAGTTCCACCAAAGCTGCTGCTCTCTCTTACTAGTAGTTTTTATCCCTCCTCCTCCTCCCATGAATGAAGAGCTGTCTCAGCTATCATAACTGCCTTGACTATGTCCACTGCCAGCCAACCATCCTTTACATTTATTTGTCAAATCCCCTTGAATCCATTTTGTACTGAATTGGTGGTTTGTATGTCAGCTCAGATGAATGAACCTGTCTCTGCCTGATCCACAGAAAAGCCTGAAACTTTCCCTAACTAGGAGATTTGTTCTAATTGTTGACAGAAAGTATTTTTTTTAAGTTAATTGCAACTCTTTCTCTTGCATTTGAAGACTGTTTTCTTTTCTTCTGTTTAATGAAAATGAGGAATATTTGGTCAACTTCTGTTTTATTTGGTCTGCTTGAAAATCAGTTTTGCCTTTCTTTTTCTAGCCAATTTATCTTTTTTCATTTAGAGCATGTTATTTTCTAAGTTGTTAGGTATTTTGTGTTTCTCTGGAAACTTATCCAAGTGCCCTCTGATCCTTTTAAGCTGCAACTCCCTGAACTAAATCTAGTTATTTAGTTTTATCATTGGATCTAGTCAGTGGTAGAAGATAGAGTACCTTTTCCTGATGTGCGAAAGCAACCCTGCATTAATTTTGAATGTTGACTTGAAATTGACAGTTGAAATACAGATTGGCATTAACTTTGAATACAAATCAGCTGATTAATGCAATTTGATATGTTAACTATATTACTAAGAACCTCCATAATGTGAAATGACCTTTTCAAACTAAAATTTTTGATTTTAAGATGTGTTCTTTTGGAAATTATTTTGTTTCATCATTATTAAAAAATAATGACACATGAGGGTCCCTGAATTTAATTATAGAATCTCTGCCTTTGATGGGGCATATTCTTTGTGCCTTTAGTTCTTCCACTTGATATTTAATTGTTTTGTGTTTGTTTTTGTAGGTCCTTTTCTTCTCTTGTGTTTCCCACTTAGAGAAGTTCCTTTAGCATTTGTTGTAGAGCTGGTTTGGTGGTGTTGAATTCTCTTAGCTTTTGCTTGTCTGTAAAGCTTTTGATTTCTCCCTCGAATCTGAATGAGATCCTTGATGGGTAGAGTAATCTTGGTTGTAGGTTCTTCCCTTTCATCACTTTAAATATGTCCTGCCACTCCCTTCTGGCTTGTAGAGTTTCTGCTGACAAATCAGCTGTTAACCTTATGGGAGTTCCCTTGTATGTTATTTGTCGTTTTTCCCTTGCTGCTATCAATAATTTTTCTTTGTCTTTAATTTTTGCCAATTTGATTACTATGTGTCTTGGCATGTTTCTCCTTGGGTTTATCCTATATGGAACTCTCTGTGCTTCCTGGACTTGGGTGGCTAGTTCCTTTCCCATGTTAGGAAAGTTTTCAATTATAATCTCTTCAAATATTTTCTCAGGTCCTTTCTGTCTCTCTTCTCCTTCTGGGACCCCCATAATGCAAGTGTTGTTGCGTTTAATGTTGTCCCAGAGGTGTCTTAGGCTGTCTTCATTTCTTTTCATTCTTTTTTCTTTATTCTGTTCCACAGCAGTGAATTCCACCATTCTGTCTTCCAGGTCACTTATCCATTCTTCTGCCTCAGTTATTCTGCCACTGATTCCTTTTAGTGTAGTTTTCATTTCAGTTATTGTGCTGTTCATCTCTGTTTGCTTGTTCTTTAATTCTTCTAGGTCTTTGTTAAACATTTCTTGCATCTTCTCGATCTTTGCCTCCATTCTTTTTCCGAGGTCCCGCATCATCTTCACTATCATTATTCTGAATTCTTTTTCTGGAAGGTTGCCTTTCTCCACTTCATTTAGTTGTTTTTCTGGGGTTTTATCTTGTTCCTTCATCTGGTCCATAGCCCTCTGCCTTTTCATCTTGTCTATTTTTCTGTGAATGTGGTTTTTGTTCCACAGGCTGCAGGATTGTAGTTCTTCTTGCTTCTGCTGTCTGCCCTCTGGTGGATGGGGCTCTCTAAGAGGCTTGTGCCAGTTTCCTGATGGGAGGGGCTCGTGGTGGGTAGAGCTGGCTGTTGCTTCCACTTGACATTTAAAGAACATAAAGTTAAAATATTCTGTACACCAAATATTTTGTGTATACCAAACAGTGCCTTAAAATACATAAAAAATTAGTTTCAATTTAAGTTCTTCTTGGCTGAGATTTGGTTTGTTAATCTTGGTAATTTATTTTATTAGGTATTATAAGGAACTGTTAGCTGGGGAGAAAAAGAAATACAGACTCTGCCCACTTAACCAAATGTCCATTGAGCAAAGTATCCAGACGTTCTAACAACTACTTATTATTGATCAATTTCAATAAAGTAGCTGTCAGAGAAAGCACTGAAAGTCTTTACTGATTTTTGTTTTCTTTCTCTGTTGAGCTCTCTTTAAGACCTTGCAAAATCCTACTCCTCATTCAAGCTTTACTCCTTAGACTGAGCATGTGCTGCTGCTGATTTTTATCTGAACCAAACTTTATTATGATGGTGGCAAAATGGTGGTCTTATAACCCCACTACATTTATCAGTTGATGGTCTACCACTATAGGGGAGAGTGTTCCCACCCTCCCTTCCTTCCTTTCATCCTTTCCTTATTGACTTATGAATCTGTTATCGGTCTTGACTCATGAATTCCCACTTTCCATAGTGGGTTATAATCCATGACTATCCTTATTTATTTATTTTAAATTTATTTATTTATGGCGGTACGCGGGCCTCTCACTGCTGTGGCCCCTCCCGTTGCACAGCACAGGCTCCGGACGCGCAGGCTCAGCGTCCATGGCTCACGGGCCCAGCCGCTCCGCGGCATGTGGGATCTTCCCAGACCGGGGCGCGAACCCGCGTCCCCTGCATCGGCAGGCGGACTCTCAACCACTGCGCCACCAGGGAAGCCCTATCCTTATTTATTTTGATGTTCAAATTACTTTCTTTATACACCTTAGTGTCATACGTGCCTTTAAAGACCCAGGTCCATGTCATTCTTTCATGCGCATTCAGTTTGCTTTGTGCTCTGCCTTCTTTCTCACTTTTTGTAAGGATTACACAAATTCAGTCTTTCCTCTTTTTTACAGTTCAGTTGTTTATTACATGTAAGTGAGCTTTACCTTCTCTGAGTTTGTTATTGTCTTTTTCTTACTGCTTCTGTTATTTCCTGTGAACCTGAGGGATTGTTCATCCCTCCCCATCATTGAAGAAAGGTTTAAAAGTCCTGAACTAGAGACTGTGATGCTTGTTTACAAAATCAAGCACCTCTGAAACTTCATTCGTCATGCCTTTTCTTTTTCTACATTCATGTAATCAGCAGGCTTAGGAGTATATTTTGGTTATTTCAATATACTGCATTTTTCTCTCTATATTTTATATTCATGCTTAAAATTCTATATTATTGTTAAAATATTAAAATGACATTCATGTTCAGGATTGAGGGTTAGTATTAATAACTCCCATTTAATGAGCATATAGTTTGGTGCCTGGAGAAATTTTTTTTTCAAATGTTTTATCTTATTGCCATTGTAGAGGTATTAAAATTTTAAAGTAGACATCTCAACTCAAGAGTCTATGTAACATTTTGGAAATGCTTTCTTTCCAAAAAAGCATTTTCCTCAAATGCTTGAGGCAGTTTGAAAATAGCTGCAGTCGTGCTGAATATAGTTTGTGTTAACTACATGGAGAGTATGAACATGAATTGTCAGTATTTTGCCTCATTTCTTTTGTTTTCAGGAGTGATTAAAAACCCTGGTTTGGAACAGAGAATGACATTAGGATAGCAGTGTCTAGCCAAAAAAAAAAATCTTGGTTTTAGAGAACATTTAAAAATTTTTACTCAACTGTTGAACTGTTACATTTCCAAAAAATGATTAATTTTATTTATTTATTAATTTTATTCTCACCAAAATAAAGTAGTAAATCAACTAGACTTCAATAAAAAAAAAAAACTGTAGGTAGCCCACTGAGGGAAGAGATGCTAAATGCCTTTTAAAAGAGTCTTACATATACACACCACTATATAGAAAATAGATAACTAATAAGGACCTACTGTATAGCACAGGGAACTCTACTCAGTACTCTGTAATGGCCTGTTTGTGGAAAGAATCTAAAAAAGAGTGGAGGGACTTCCCTGGTAGCACAGTGGTTAAGAACCTGCCTGCCAGTGCAGGGGACACAGGTTCGAGCCCTGGTCCAGGAAGATCCTACATGCCACAGAGCAGCTAAGCCCGTGCGCCAGAACTACTGAGCCTGTGCTCTAGAGCCCGTGAGCCACAACTGCTGAGCCCATGTGCCACAACTACTGAAGCCCACGCACCTAGAGCCCGTGCTCGGCAACAAGAGAAGCTACTGCAATGAGAAGCCTGCACACTGCAACGAAGAGTAGCTCCCACTCACCGCAACTAGAGAAAGCCTGCACGCAGCAACGAAGACCCAACACAGCCAAAAATAAATATAAATAAATAAATAAATAAAAAAGAGTGGATATATGTATATGTATAACTGATTCACTTTGCTGTACAGCAGAAACTAACACAACATTGTAAATCAACTATGCTCCAATAAAAAATTTTAAAAAGTCTTAGATTATTAATGGTCCATTCTATACAGTTCATTCTACCTCCTACCCCTAGTAATTTTTCAGAACCTACTTCCCCATCATTTAAGAGGTGCTGGTAAATGTTTTGCATTGTTGCAGGTACTTTGTGTACTAAGAGACATTTTTTTCTCCTATGTCCATGCAAATACTTAATTAAATTAAAAAAATTTATAGCTTATAGTATTGTTTGAAACTTTCTGGGTGCTCAGTTTTTCTCAACACTGTAAATTGGATTCTTAGAATTCCTTATTTCACCCATTCAAGCAGAGATAAATAGGTATTTCTCAAACCTCTTCTACAGAGTTTAATATAGCCCTTGGCATGATGTGGGCTTGTAATAACATCTGGTTAGTACTCTATGGGAAAATTGAGAGAGAGGGAGCTATTAAGTAACTTACTGAACATCATGTAACTAGTTAACTTGAGCTACTAACTAAACAAAAATACCTCTTAAATGCTTGACTATACTGCCTATATTGTATAGTAGTGAAAAGACTCTTGAGGCAGAAAGACCCGAGTTTGACTTACAGGTTAGCTATACTAAAAACGTTGTGCAAGTTGTATAGCACATCTCAAAGAGTCAGTATTAGTCATTGTGCCAAAATATATGCCAGCAGCCCCTCTTACATATATTCTTGCTCTCTTCTTTTTTTAAGGTACAGGAATGTAGCTCTAAAGCCCAGTTTATTTAACTAAGTCCTGGATTTGAATCAGCTGCTCTAAATTCTAATTCTTTTTTTTTTTTTTTTTTTTGCGTTACGCGGGCCTCTCACTGCTGTGACCTCTCCCGTTGCGGAGCACAGGCTCCAGACACGCAGGCTCAGAGGCCATGGCTCACGGGCCCAGCCGCTCCGCGGCATGTGGGATCCTCCCAGACCGGGGCACGAACCCACGTCCCCTGCATCGGCAGGCGGACTCTCAACCACTGCGCCACCAGGGAAGCCCTAAATTCTAATTCTTGATGGAGATTATTAAAGATGATTCGGGATAGAATGAAATAATATATAAGAAATTTGTAAATTATATCACAATATAAAAGCATGAAGTATTAATTTATTTTAAATGAAGTTAATTTTTTCCCACCATAAAATTGTTCATTCTCATAGAAAATTTGAAAAACATTTTTAAATAGAGGAGAAGTAAAATGATTATCTGTTGTACAACCACCTAGAGATAACTGTTTTGTTTCCTTTTAGCCCTGAGTTTCTGGTTTTTTAAACATAAGTTGATTATTTAGGAACTTTCAGTGGTCCCAGAATGAAGATTATATAAAAGAGAATTTGAGGGACTTCCCTGATGGTGCAGTGGTTAAGAATCTGCGTACCAGTGCAAGGGACACGGGTTTGATCCCTGGTCCGGGAAGATCCCACATGCCGTGGAGCAACTAAGCCTGTGCACCACAACTACTGAGCCTGTGCTCTAGAGCCCGCGAGCCGCAACTACTGAGCCCAGGCACCACAGTTACTGAAGCCTGTGCTCTCTAGGGCCTGCGTGCCACAACTACTGAGCCCACGTGCTGCATTTACTGAAGCCCTTGTGCCTAGAGCCCGTGCTCCGCAACAAGAGTAGCCACTGCAATGAGAAGCCCGCACGCCGCAAGGAAGAGTAGTAGCCCCAGCTCGCCGCAACTAGAGAAAGCCCACACGTAGCAACGAAGACCCAATGTGGCCAAAAATAAATAAAAAAATAAATTGATTAAAGAGAACCTATCATTTGATATCTTGTTTTCCAATTACAAGCTCCCCAGTAATTCAGGCTCTTCATTATCAGATTATCTTCATTAACTTCATTCAAAGATGTAGAAAACCATATATCAGTTATTTGGACAATATAAACAGCCATTTTATAGCTCTTTTCAGGTCTGCCTTTGGGAGGGGTCAATTCCTATGCTTTTTTAATCTGTTCCTAACGCACTGTGTTACGAGTGGGGAGGTCTGGCTTGGCAGCAGTTCCTGTGAAAAGTAACCGGGCATCTTTTTTTTTTTTGGAGTACAACTCCTTTACAATGGTGTGTTAGTTTCTGCTGCACAGCAAAGTGAGTCAGCCACACGTATACATATATCCCCTCTTCCTTGGATTTCTTTCCCAATTAGGTCCCTACAGAGCACTGAGTAGAGTTCCAATAGGGCATCTTACATAACTGTCAGTGATAAAAACCAGCAGTGTGGTGTGGGAGCTGTTACAGACCTAGGCTTCTGAAAGGGGCCTGAGGGTATGACTTTCTTGCTGTGCCTTGTGCATCTAGATCACATCCAGCATATTGTATTTACGGTGGGAGACTGAAATTTGAGCTGGACAGTGACAATATAGGAACAGGTGACTAGGACAGCAGTGAGTCTAGAAGTCCTGTCAGTCATTGAACAGTTGAAAGAATTGAAGATGTTTTGCTTAATAGGCATCCTAGGTTAGCTCAGAGGAATCCACATGTGAAAGAGGGAGTAGACCCTCAGACTACAGACCTTGGAAAGCAATGAGTTGGGGGTTCTTTTTGGTTTAATATGATGAGCGTGTGTGATATATATGTAACTATATATATAACTATATATATATAGTTATATATATAACTATATATATATAGTTATTGGGATTTTCTAGTAATGGAATAGAGCTAGAATGGAGTTAGTTTCTGTCACTGAAGGTATTTAAGCTGAGGTTGGATGGATCCCTGCCTAGAGGTAGTATAAAATGCATTTCTTCACTGGATTCATTCATTCATTCACTCACTCACTCACTTTTTATTTGGTCCTTCCTGTGTGCTACGGACTGTGCCCAGTGCTGGGGAGACAGAGATCAATACTGTGAGCAAGAGGTTGGATTACACGACTTCAGGGATCCCATTATGGCTGTGGTTGAACGAAATTGCCTGATGCCTCGGTTTCTTTGGCCTTAATAAAAGAGCAGATATCTGATTTGTGTATTACTCTGCCTTTCAAACACTCCAGCGTGTTACTATCACATTTCTTCTGTGATGTGGAGCAATGCTGCATATTACTCGCTGAAAGTAGGCCTTTAACTTATGTGCATGACAGTGTTTTTCATGGCAAACGTTTAATTCCAGGCTGACTTCAAAAAGATTCAAAAATTATAAAGTATTATGAGAGAACATAATGCTTATTAAATGTAAGGTGATATTATTAATGTTGTTGGGAGTTCATTGAACTTAGAACATATATGGAAGAGTCAGGTTCTAAAGTCACACTTTGTTTTTTGAGAGGAGTTACAGTTTGTATATACTGAGATCTTGAATCTCCAAACCTTACTATTTGTAGATTGACCGTATATCTAGACGGATTCTATTCCTGTTTGTAGAGATCAGATAGTACCAGGAGAAGCAGAGATGCCAAGAACAAAGTGTGCAGATTTGGAGGTGATATTGGGGTCTCTGTACGTTTCGGCCCATCAAGTAAGGCCAGCTGTTCATTTGTTTCATGTCTAGGTTTGGAATTCACCCAGTTGCAGGCCGGATGCCTGGTCAGCTTAATGTGCTGCTGGCTGAGGCTGGGGTGCCGTATGATATTGTGTTGGAGATGGATGAGATCAACCATGATTTCCCAGGTAAGTGATGGGGATAATGGTGAAGTTTAGGTGTTCTTAGATGAATAGAGTGATGCCAGTCTTAGGGCATAAATTGTGGGATTACTGAAGACCTACTAGTCAGATGAAGAGTAACCTGCTCCTAGTAAGGATGCAGTTGAAATTAAATAAGCGAAAGACAGTACTGAAAAAGGTGCAGCAGGTTTGTAAGCAGCATGGGTCATGTTCTCCCTCTGAGGAGATCTGAAGGATGGTGAAAATCTTGGGAGGCAGTGCAGTGGACTGCATTGCAGAGGGATTTGGAACAGACCTGGCTTTGGAATCCAGGTCCTGAGTCTCATTTGCTTGTGGCCTTGAACTAGGTACTCAACCTCAGGTTCCTCATTTATGAAATTGCTTCTGCTGATGATTTAGTGTCTGATTCTTGCCAGTGTCTGAGATTTTACTGGTTTTCAGTTGTACCAACTCATGGTCAGTAAGTAGTTTTCTGTTTTCTTTAAAGTACTAGGACTTCACTAGATAAGGTGTTGGACTTTGTGGCTGTCACTGGGTGGATGTTGAATGCTAATGACATTTGGCCCAAGATCATGTTTGTTAAAATTAAACCAGTTCCCTCTGGCACGTATCCACTGTAAACTTAAAAAGTACTGTTTATTAGAGAAACATAATGAAATTGTGTGTATGTCTAGATTCACATGACATTTTTGGCAGAGTTCTAATGTACCTTATATTATGATCCTTAAAGAGGGAATTTAGACCATTTTAATTTTATGCCCCCTTTCAGATTTCACTGTTGTTAAATTATGTGTGAAACCTGCCAGTTCCAGGAATTATGGACACAGCTTTAATATAGTACAGACTCTTAGACCATTTTCTTTTAGACATTGAATTGCATATTAAGTAGTCATTTTAAAAGTTGAAAATGGAATGCAGATCTTTTTTTTTAACATCTTTATTGGAGTATAATTGCTTTACAATGTTGTTAGTTTCTGCTGTATAACAAAGTGGATCAGCTATACATATACATATATCCCCATATCTCCTCCCTCTTGTGTCTCCCTCCCACCCTCCCTATCCCACCCCTCTAGGTGGTCACAAAGCACCGAGTTGATCTCCCTGTGCTATGTGGCTGCTTCCCACTAGCTATCTATTTTACATTTGGTAGTGTATATATGTCCATGCCTCTCTTTCACCTCGTCCCAGCTTACCTTTACCACTCCCTGTGTCCTCAAGTCCATTCTCTACATCTGCATGTTTATTCCTGTCCTGCCCCTAGGTTCTTCGGAACCATTTTTTTCCTTCAGATTTCATATATACGTGTTAGCATACGGTATTTGTTTTTCTCTTTCTGACTTACTTCACTCTATATGACAGGCTCTAGGTCCATCCACCTCCGTACAAATAACTCAATTTCATTTCTTTTTATGGCTGAGTAATATTCCATTGTATATATATGCCACATCTTCTTTATCCATGTCACAAAGAAAGAAAACTACAGACCAATATCACCGATGAACATAGATGCAAAAATCCTCAACAAAATACTAGCAAACAGAATCCGACAACACATTAAAAGGATCATACAGCATGATCAAGTGGGATTTATCCCAGGAACGCAAGGATTCTTCAATATACGCAAATCAATCAGTGTGATACACCATATTAACAAATTGAAGGAGAAAAACCATATGATCATCTCAATAGATGCAGAAAAAGCTTTTGACAAAATTCAGCACCCATTTATGGGAGTGCAGGTCTTTAATGTTACCGGCAAGATCATTTTGGGATCATAAAAGAGCTATAAAGTCAGATTAGGTAGATCCATTGAGGGGAGGGAAAGCATAATAATGCAAGCTCCAGTCAGGGTGCTCAGGTTCAGATGCAGGACCTATTGCTTTTAAGCTGTGTGACATTGGCGAAGTTACTGAACCTCTCTGATAAAGCTCTTTGTACAATACCTAGCACAAGTGTTTGTCCTATAAATTTTAGCTTCTGTTGTTGTTGTTATAAAGTCAGGTCACCATAATTTGCCTGAAAGTAAAAGTGACCCTTTTAATTTTTATATTTTCTTTTATTATGTAGACACTGATTTGGTCCTTGTAATTGGAGCTAATGACACTGTCAATTCAGCGGCTCAAGAAGACCCCAACTCTATTATTGCAGGCATGCCAGTCCTCGAGGTCTGGAAATCAAAGCAGGTAAAGTTTCAGACTTGTGTTTCATTGTACTAATTAAAGGTCTCTTAAAACACATACACAGAACTTTCCTTGGTCACTTGATGAGAAATGATGATGCCTTTTAGGAGGCTCAGGAGTTAGAGTAGATTTAGGGTCCAGCTGTCTATATCCAGCTTCTGTCTGTCCTGTGGTCACCAGAGAACCTGAGTGAATGCCCTGATCTCGATTAGAACTAAAAGAGATTATCTGGATGGATTAACACAATCTGTAACTACAGCTGAAAAAGGACCTGTGAGCTTTTGGGATGAGTCTGGCTGAATTCCAGGCCGAGTCCAGTGAAGCAGATGGCTTCCCTCCAGGACAGTGAGTCAGTATCATCGCCTTCACATACGAAGATGAGCACATTTTTTCATTTAAGTTTTTTGAAAGGGAATTTGTATGTTATGGAGTGTACAGAAGAAGGGTGATTTAGAAAACCAAATAATAACATGGAAGGAAGCAAGCCCTGCTCACAGCACATTACTTCTGAAAAAGCTAATTGCTAGATTGTAGAGAATGCAAACACTTATAAATTTTCCTCTGCCCCGACTGGGTAAGTTTCTTTACACTGTCAAGTCATATCTGCATTTTAAGAATCATTATAACGTAACGTATATTTTCCCTTTAATTTGTCTCTCTTTATTGTAAATGTGTGAGTTTTAAACATAGTATTTGTGGTGAGTGAGTAGATACGACATGCACTTGTTCATGTGTATATGGACAGTTGCATCGATCACCAGTATTTGAGTTTGTAGGGTACATTACTGTATCAATGGTATATGGAACATGAATAAATTTGCTCTGCTTCCATTTTTGAATAGAATGCATGTCCTAAAAGACCATAGAAAGGTCTTTTCATTTCATGAAGAATTGACTTGATATTCAACAGGACAGCAACATCCATTAATTAATTAATTAACATTAATTGTAAATGTCTAGAACACATCAGTATTAGAGATGGATGGACTTACCCCTTCATTTTTCTTCGTGGAGGCATTCTATTAGTAATTAGCTCTGTTCTGTGACACACTAGATTGCTCTTTGGGTTCTTGTCTTATATCCTTTCTGTCTCATATCCTTTACTTTAAAGCAATGGACTAAGAATCATACCATTTTCCCACTCAACTACATTTATCTTAGGATGGGTAGTAGAAGCTTATGCACTAAATTTTTTCTCTTTAGCCCATTCAGAGAAAGATGCTTATTTTTCTGACTAGAAAATGTTATACATAGTCTTTATAGAGAAAAGCACTGAGAAAAAAAATCACTTATCACTTGGAGGTACACTGTTGTTAACATGACCTTTCTCTAATGGATGTAAGAGTATGGGCACATTTAAATAATTAAAGTTAATACACAGTAAACATGCATTTAAAACTACTCCTTGTGTATTTTAAGTCTTTGTAGTAAAGAATTAGTAGTGGTACCTGCTTTGTTCAAAGTCAGGGCAGGGCAATGTTTGTTTGCAGAACAAGTCCTGGCCAGGTCTGTTAAATACACCATCTCACTTAATCTTTGGTTCTTAGGTCATTGTTATGAAGAGGTCCTTAGGTGTTGGCTATGCTGCAGTGGACAATCCAATCTTCTACAAACCTAACACAGCCATGCTTCTAGGCGATGCCAAGAAGACGTGTGATGCCCTTCAGGCGAAAGTTAGAGAATCCTACCAGAAGTAAAACATAAAGATCAAGCTGTTGTCTAACAAAGCCACCTCTTCACTTGTGGGAACAGGCAAATAAGTTATTAACATATACAACTGATACACATCTATATCAGAGCTCTTGAAAGAAAAGGAAGACTCTGAAGAAAGCAAAGCAAATACAGGGAAAATTTTCAAGAGCAACAATCCTTCAATTTTAAAAAAAGGATTGACAAGTCTAAATGTCTTCCTGTGCATAGTTTTTGTGTTATGAATTCCAGAAGTATTTTACACAAGGAGAAGGAACAGCGTCATTTTAGATGTAATCCATTTGGGTTTTCCTCAACAGTCAGCAGTGTTTTAAGAAATTAGTCTTTATGAATTTTTTAGGACTTACATTATACATAGATTTGAAAAAATCTGACTCAGTGTAAACATTACAGCCACCTGCATTTATGTGTTTTCAACAAATGTGACTAATTTGAAACTTTCATCAACTCTTGAGCTGTCCTCTTACCATTTAACCATAATCTGAATTAAACATATCACATCAGTTTCAATTTTTCAAACTGTACTTCTGATTCTATATTTCAGGGGTGTATTTTCTCACTTCTATTTTAATACATTAAAGGACTAGATAATCTTTCAGAGATGCTGGAAACAAATCATTTGCTTTGTATGTTTCATTAGAACACCAATGAAACATATAATTTGAAATCAGCATTAATTGTATTTTTTAAACCCCATTTCCAATTGGAGATCTCTCTAATTTCAATCAATTTATAATGTGTAGTACTGTGTTAAGTGCACTTGAATGGAATTCAACTATTTGACTAATAAAATGAGTTCACCATGTTTGCATAGTGATGTAGCAATTGTCTCTGGTGACGAAAGGCTAAACTCAAGTAATTCTGCCTGTTATTAATATCTGAGGAAGATTTTGCTACCATGAAATAGATGAGATTAATCTGTCTTAACTGCTTGGAAGAATAATTTTTTTCCCAAATCAGAGTGTGTTTTAAGGTGTTATGTAAATGATAACATTTGAGAGAAATGGTGGCACTTTTTAGCTACCTCTTTGTTTAAGCGCCAGTAAAGATTATGTCTTTTTAGCACCAGTAAAGATTATGTCTTTTGCAGTAAAAGTGTAGATTTTCTTCGTGACTTTGCCATTATGCCAAAATCTCTGTATAGGTTGAATGTGTGAAGAATATTTGGAATCTCTCTCTCTCTATATATAATTAATTTGGCATTAAGTTTCTTGAAACAATTGTTAACATGTAAAAAGTATCTCTAAATCAGAAAAAGAAATAACTGGTGTGAAATTTTTTACTATAATACTCATGTTTATTGAGTTGAAAACTCATAGTATTTGTTGGTTTAGTAATCAGTTTCTTTCTTGCTGTGCCTGAGATTAAGATCTGTTTGTGTGTGCATGTGTTTTAAATCAGGAAAGAGTCCTTTTTAATTTTTAAGTGGTAAATGCAATTTGTTAATGGATCTCAGGTCATTTGTAACCTCAAGACTGAATTATATCATGAAAGTTCTATTAGAAGAAAGTAAATAGTATCTTGAGTCATGCCCTTTTCCTTTTCTCAAAGTAGTTGTAGGTATATCTGGGAAGCAGCAACTTGGATTTTTTTTTTTTTTGAGATAATTCCTGCATTCAATTTAAATTAAAATAATTATACTTTGATTTATTTCCATCATTTATAGTAAATATTTTTCTATATTTTAAAAATTTAGGATGATCTCATTTCTTTGGTACTTGCTAATCCTTTGTCATTCAGTTGTGTTAATTGAATTGAAAATTCATGCTCTGGTTGGTTTTATTTTACTTTATTGTTTAAGTGATTTAAGGGATTTTTAGATATTTAATTTCTTAAAGTAATACTCCAAAAGATTGTTGATCTTGGGTTATTAATTATGGTGAGGTCTAAAAGCAACAAAAATAATTTTTGTTCATCTTATTTTATTATTCCTCCCTTTCTGATAAGTCATATAACTGGTAAATAATGACTTATTTTTATTCTGTATTGATCTGTTGTTCGCTATGTCTTTTTGAAATTCAACTAGAAGTAATTTTTTTTTTTTTTTTTTTTGCGGTACACGGGCCTCTCACTGTTGTGGCCTCTCCCGTTGTGGAGCACAGGCTCCGGACGCGCAGGCTCAGCGGCCATGGCTCACGGGCCCAGCCACTCCGCGGCATGTGGGATCCTCCTGGACCGGGGCACGAACCCGTGTCCCCTGCATCGGCAGGCAGACTCTCAACCACTGCGCCACCAGGGAAGCCCTAGAAATAATTTTTTAAAAATCCATTATACCCTACAATCTGTTACCAAAAAAAAAAAAAAAGGCAGTAAAGTGCTAACATTGATTTGTCTTTTTGCCCTTATTAACCATCCTTTATTTTCTCATGTTTGTCTTAATTTGGGAGTTTGTGTTTAAGTTACGCATCCAACTAAGGAATAGTATATAGTAAATGTATAAGTTTTTATACATTCTATCTATCTATCTACTGATTTATCTATCTAACCTTGGACAGTTTTCTGATACATAAATCTCTTTATCATTCTACATACTCTTCTTTCTAGGGTTGTAATAGAGAGACTAATAGAGAGGACTAATCTGTTCATGCAGTAGACTTTCAGTTTTTCCTGAGCCAGTGAATATCAGTTAAGTATTTGGTAATGAATCTGGAAGGTGGGCCTTGGCCTTTCTGATTCCATTTAAGTCATTACCCTAACTTTCAGATTTTACTGTTTTCCTATCCAACACAAATATGGGATATATTATGTATCATTTAGCTTTAGGGTTTAATTCAATTTATCTGATCCCAAAGCCTTAGTTTGTATAATTAATAACTTATAACCCATATGTTCATCTGACTTAGAGGCAAATTTTCTAGTCCCCTAAGGCATAAGTCTTTTTAATTAAGGCATTTTAGTACTGGAAAGTTGGACAGCTCTTTTGTATAGATAGGGGAGAATAGTTCAGATATCTAATTTATAGCTCTTGCCAGTTTTTGAGAGTCTTTGCCAACAAATATTAGTGGGGCAGAATGTAAAAAACAAAAACAAACCCAAACCCAAAACTTCACTCCAGTGGCAGCAACTTTCATAATCCAGCTGCTCTTTAGATTCTCAAGGGAAAGAAGAATTAGGTTAATTAACAAGGAGAAAAAAAAAAAAAACTTTTTTAAGTGAAATTTTTGAAGTGTTGATTTACTAAGGCAGCAAAAATAGTAACATTTGAATTTCAAAGCACTCAAGATTGCTGTTCTTAAACTCTTATTTCTTAGATTTATGTATTGGGCTGAGGAATTGAACTATTTTCTTCACTATTTAAGTAATTATAGACATTTAACATGGTATATACTGTAAGTCTGGATGCAGATCTTTCGGATGCTGGTAAAATAGTGATATAGATGATGAGACAGTAATTAGAATGACCAATATTTGAAACTGTTACATATAATGATTAAGATAGTGGTAGGAAAAAACAGTTGGATCATAGTAGATAATTCATTGGGGGGAAGAGTGGAAAACCATATTGGATCTCAGTCATGTTGATTGTCAAAGCATATGACTGCCTTGTTCTATATGAAATATTTGTACTTCATATTCTTGCCAAAGATTACAGCCTTGAGCTCTGCTTATCAGTTCTTTGCAAAAGCCATCTGTGAAGAATAATACTAATGGAAAGATTGCTTAAATGATATGGAGTCCAGTTTGCCCCTGGATATTTCAAATTTCACTCATAGACCAACTTCTTCAGAGAACTGGGTGCTTGGGCTGCATTGTCTTGGTCACTGTGAGTAACAAAGACATGAAGGCACTGGAATGGAGAGGGTGCTGGTGAGTTCAGGGGGAAGTCCATGTGGCAGCAGTGGACTGGCAGGGACCAGAAGTGGTTGTCACGGACTTTGAGAAGAATTGAGGAGGGGATGTGGATTTGGGGTATGCAGGTGACACCTGAGGTGATGGTGGCCAGTTCCTTCCCCTCGCAATGGAGAGAAGTGAAAAGGGGAGTGAGAACTCAGCAGGGGGCCAAGGGTGCTCCTGTTTCCTCTACTATAAAGATGGAAGAGGAATATCTGATAAACTTTTTCTCATTCTCCTTCCTGTTGCATTTGGGAAGATGAAAAACACAGCAGCAATGTGATCTGATGTACAGGATAGTAAAACCCCATGGAATGAGTCATTTAGGAATTGAAATAAGGCCATTTTTTCCCCCATCCTCCTACTTCGTTTTTGGTTTACAGTAGGAAAAGCAGAACTTGGAAACTTCTACAGTAAGGTATAGGACTACATTTAGCCTGTGAACTTTGATTTAAACCAGTCCTTTCCTGGAACTGATTTTTCAAATGCCAGTGAGTTGCTATCCACCAGCCTTGGTTTTTTTCTTGCTTCTTTCTCCCAGTTAGGGAGTGCGCATTCCGGAGTATAATACGGTGGGTAAACCAGTACAGCAGAGTCTTGTGCTGGTTAATTCTATTCAGACCTTGCGATTCTAGTCCTCTACTGCACACACAGGGTTAGAACTGAAAGGTCACATCTAAAGCTCTCCAGAGAAATGGGAGAAAGTGTGACTAAATACATAACTCCTCTGAATTATGTCAGCAGGGTAATGATTTTTTCCCCAGAGGGATGAAACAGAATGTCATGGCTTTATCTTTAGAATGTTTCGTCACTACTCTCCAAGTTTACTGGAATGCTATGCTTCAGAAATCACACCTTCTAGAAAAGGCCTTTGAAAGCTTTCAGGGCTTTACTGATTCATGGAAAATTTTATTCTTGCAAATTATAGTTAGCTCTGTGGTTTTGTCCCATTGGGATATATATGGGCATGGAAGCTTAGGCATACTTCAGGTCCACACCCTTGTGTCTGGGGATAACTGCTTCATTAGTGTTGGGTAGAATTATAGTAACTTGGAAACATGGACTCATAAAGATTAGAATGATCATTGTAAATGAGACTAATAGAACATTTAAAGACTATGGCAAAAAATCTTATGAGGATACTGTATACATAAGAATTTCAGAGTACCTATACTGGCTTTGGTCCTTGCTGTAATGCATCTCACCCAGAATACTGTCCGTGAAAGTAGCAACAAAGGTGGATTTTAGTGATGAACCCAGATTGAATAGTTGGATAGCAGTGTCACTATGAAAGATGTTACTGTTTCTACATAATGAATCACTTTTGGTCCTGCTTATTACACTTCTGGAGTGTGTCACCTTTTGGTAAATTAAGCTATTTTAATAAATATATTACCATGCAGGGCAGAAGGAGGGAGGGGGTGCATTTTTATGTGTGTTACAATTGACTTCTATTCAGTATTTAGGACTCATTATCTTGAAGCTTATCTTAGCTTTTACAAAAAAATTCTAGATAGCAAGACTCTGCCTTATAGTTCACTTTAGTAGCTCAGTGAGTGGGTAATAGTAACAGTAGCTATTAGTTAATGATGCTCATTTTGTGCTAGACAACCTCCTATCAACATCCTGAGGGTTTTCAGTGCACTCTGCCATATGGTAGAGTGGGACTTAAACCCAGATCTGGCTGACAGCCGGCAGGTCCACTATCCACCCTGTTGATGTTTGTTAAACAAAAATAGCTGAAGGAAAGGATAGCACTCATGAAAGGGAAGATCCACATCATTAGAAACTATTTAAATACTTTTTATTTGTTTGTTTCGTTTTTTTTGCGGTACGCGGGCCTCTCACTGTTGTGGCCTCTCCCGTTGCGGAGCACAGGCTCTGGACGCGCAGGCTCAGCGGTCATGGCTCACGGGCCCAGCCGCTACGCGGCATGTGGGATCTTCCTGGATCTGGGCACGAACCTGTGTCCCCTGCAACGGCAGGCAGACTGTCAACCACTGTGCCACCAGGGAAGCCCCTGTGTATGTTATTAATTGTAATTTTGAACTGGTGAAATTGGAAAACAGAGCATCGCAATCTTCCTGTAATTACCCTGTGGCAGATGGAACAACAAGAACCATATTTTCTTTCAATTAACTATTTTTTTCTTACATTATGAGTGCTTGGTTGTTTCAATAATGTTATGGTTCCTATTTTATGCATAAGCTTTTGGGCCTCTGGAATGGTATTTTCCCCCCATGGAATTGCAGGAAATTGAGCAAAACAAAGAAGATATTAAATCACGGCTATTTAAAGCTGCCATGATTTAGTATTTTCATGCTACCACTTGCAATAGACTACAAGGGAGAACATGGGGCAATAAGGAAGAGCTTAGCGTAATAGGTGTTCCCAGAGTACCTGAGCCTGAGGATGAGAGGGGCTTGTCAAGGTGGAACAGAGCGTGAGAAGAGTCACTGAGCATGGGGGACCATTTACTTCTGTGGTATGGGGAGGAAAACCCCTGGGAAGAGAGAGACCAAAGGAGCATTTCATGAGATGGGTGAAAGCCAAACTACTGTAGATTCCAAATATGGAGGTAAGGAATGCCAAAGGAGAGAAGAATCAATCATTGGCATGATATTTTTGGAAGGGATGTGGAGTAAGGAGTTGCAATTCAAAGTAAAAGAAGCCATAAAAAGAGTTAATGGTAGCAGTAATGACGTTTTCTAGATTAGAAGATGATGTGAGAAATTGCTTATATTTGAAATGTTCTGAATTCTGTTCCCTCCACCATTGACTTGGTTTGGCCTCTTCTCTGTAAGTATAAGTTACAGAGGTAGCTTATAGAAGAGAATCATTGCCTGGGGAAGAGTAGGAAATTCTGGTGAGCATTTGCAGAGAAGTGTTCTGGAAGATAAATGAGAGATGATTAGGCACACAGGGAAGGAACAGGTAAATATTTAAATGGAGGAGAAAGCATGTGAAAATTAACGGAATCAAAATTCAAAGGTAGTCATTCTCTTCCAATGTGGATCACGATATAGTTTTTTTATTGAGTGCTATTAATGTTTTAAATAAAACTTGTGCTAGAGGACTAGTATTTTCTAGGTTATTTGTGAGGAGGAGGCTGGGCGTCATGACTGTTGAAATAGTCACTTTTTTTTTTTCTTAAATTATGGGTGCTTGGTTGTTTCAATAATGTCATGGTTCCTATTTTATCCATAAGCTTTTTGACAAATAGCCATTTGCCAATTTTGCTTTCCTTATGCTGCTTTCAAGCAAAAGTAAAATAAAAATAACATTCCTAGGATTTTTCACAATATGTTCCTTACATAAGTCATTGAAGTTATGATGATCAAAACATCTCATTTAATGACTTCAACCATTTCTCCTAACAAATATTAAAATTAGGTGAATCACATTTCACCACCTTTTACAAACAGATTGAATGGTAGATTCAGTTAGTGATTCTCCTAATGAATGATTCCTTTTTCCAGAGGACATCATTTACTACCATGGGGGATTTAAAACACTTGTAAAATCTGTCTTCTTTGTGGCAGACAGTGGGGGTGTGGGGGGAGAATGTTTGAACATTTGATAAAAAGAGAAGGCTAAATTTTTTTTTTTTTTTTTTTTTTTTTTTGCGGTACACGGGCCTCTCACTGTTGTGGCCTCTCCCGTTGCGGAGCACAGGCTCCGGACGCGCAGGCTCAGCGGCCATGGCTCATGGGCCCAGCCACTCCGCGGCATGTGGGATCTTCCTGGACCGGGGCACGAACCCGTGTCCCCTGCATCAGCAGGCGGACTCTCAACCACTGCGCCACCAGGGAAGCCCAAGGCTAAATATTTTTAGTGATGCTTTGGTGTAGTATATGCTCACATACAGAGAAATACAACATTTTTAGGAATTCAAAGAGCACTCATTCTTGCATGTGGGGATCAGTCCTTCTCTGACTCTGCTTTGGGCAGTGGGGCATTAACGAGTGACGTGCAGACAGAGTCTTGATAAGTGCCTGTGCCTTGGGGCTTGGCCTTTTTGAAAGTTCCCTCCTAGGAGCCTGTTGCCTTGATATAAAGAAGCTGGGCTGAATCACGAGAGGCAACTTACAGAGAGTCTTGGAGGATTGGTGTTGTCTTGGACTTACCAGCTGAAGGCAGCTGCATGAGCTACATCCATGGGGCGGGAGAACCACCAGCTGAACCTTGCCAGAATGTCTAACAAACAGAATTCTGTGAAATAACAAATTGTTGTTTGGATGTGGTTGGTTACACTGCAGTGGAACACTGCAAGAAACTATGACAAAGCATTAAGAGCAAACTTGGTTCCCTTTTTTTTTTTTTAAACTATGCATTAACTTAGTTCTGACTGTTCCTTTTTCTACCTTGGATTCCTTATTTCTTTCCATTGTCTCCACTTCCCCTTTTCCTGTGGAAGCATAATGGTCATTCTTCTAGGCAGCATGAGTTGGGAGACACTTGGAAACCCTGCTTACCCCAGAATATCTTCCTTATCTGTCTGTCCTGGTGCTTGAATCTTCAACATTATTTAAATAATGATTTTCCCGCTAAGCTAAGAATTTACATCTCCAATGATGAACATGCAGCTATCTGGACACATAGCATTATTCTTTGTCATTCACTACTGAGCCAGGATTAGTTTGTTAGTTTCCTTTCCCAAGAAAGGGCTAAAGGAAAGCGACTGCTACCAGGCCCTTGCTTGCCAGAGGGCCTTGCCCACATGTTTACTCCTGCCTGCTAGGCTCTCCCCTGATTTTGCCATCCAGTTAACTATGACTTTTCCTTCAGCTCTTGACTCCATTGGTACTTTCTTAGGGAAGTGTCGCAGAACCCCCAATTAAATCAGTTCTCATGTTATATGTACGCATAGAACCAAATATCTCTTCTTCAGAGAAATTTTAATTCAACTTTTTTTTATACGTAATTATATTTGTACCTCCTGGAACTATAAGCTCCAAAGGGATAGAGATCTTGTCTAATTTTGCCCACTGTAGTATCATCAATACTTAGCATATATTCTGACATCTGGAACATATTCAATACATATTTGTTGAATGAATGAATGAATGAATGAATGAACTGAGATTCTGAACAATTAAATCTTCTCTTACCTCTGTACTTTAGAAATTTTTGTGCCTGAACTGGGTGTTTCGTTACTGTTGTGGGCAAGAAAGCAGGCACATGGCATTCTAAAAGCTCCATGAGATATTTCAAGAGGGGAAATAAAAGCTAAGAGCGCTACACTGAAACTAAGACTTATTAGAGCAATGTGGACTCCCTTACAATGCCTCTTCATTTAAATTCTAACCCATGGATAAAAACATTCCCAGAAGCAAGAAAACTAGTAAGAGCTGACATGAGTACTAGCATGCATTGTAAAAACATCACTGGGCTGCCATAAAAATTATTTTTGTTTTTCCATGCAATAATAGTTAAAAGCTTCCTTTTCTTTTATAATTAAACAATTTTGGATTTATGAAGGAAGAACTATAATGCTTTTTTAATTGAGGTATAATTGCCATATAACATTAGTTTCAGGTGTACCACATAATGATTCTATATTTGTATACACTGTGAAATGATCACAATGAGTCAGAACTATAATGCTTTAATACACTTTGCAGTTCTCAGATTTATCTTCATTAAAGTCTGTAATAATTAAGTTGAACAGAAAAAATGCTTAGAGTGGGCTTACTAATATGAGCAGAAAAAGGAAGTATTGGAGCTTTATGTTTTATTTTAACATTGCTGTTCTGACTTTGAATGGGTTGAGCAAGAAGAGCAATCATGGGGCTTCCCTGGTGGCGCAGTGGTTGGGAGTCCGCCTGCCGATGCAGGGGACACGGGTTCGTGCCCCGGTCCGGGAAGATCCCACATGCCACGGAGCGGCTGGGCCCGTGAGCCATGGCCGCTGGGCCTGCGCGTCTGGAGCCTGTGCTCCGCAACGGGAGAGGCCACAACAGTGAGAGGCCCGCATACCGCAAAAAAAAAAAAAAAAAAAAAAAAGAAGAGCAATCATGATTTAACCAATATTCCACTATGAATAGCATTTTTATAATTCTTTGAGGGCTCTGAGTCAAAAGCCTCCAGTTTTATTTCTTTAGGGATAACTGCTATTTGTTCTTCAATTTAGAATATTTGGGAAGTAATTGACCAGGGGAAGCATTTCCCAAAATGTGATGGGAATGGCAGGTAAGAGAAAAATAGGTTCTATGGTTATAGAAGTTTAGAAATGCTGGATTAAACAAAATTCAATGGTAGTTTTCTCTTTTTAATCACAGGACTGATATGTGCTGTAAATTTCCAAGAAGAAAGGATATAATATACAGCATTTCCCATTGTCATCTGATCACTGAATTTTTAAATTTAATTAAGCATTTTTATTTATTTATTTTTTGCTTAACATGTTCTTTGGAATTTAAATGTATTCTGCTAAACACTTTGGGACATGTAACCCAGAGAGAAGTCTCCTCTTACACATATGGGAAGGTATAGAAATTTACCAAACCCCTGGTGACATATTTCTCTCCTGTCGTTTCCCTTAACCACAGCCCTATGAGCCTCCTATTCTAGGAACTACTTAACTGTGTTTCTGTTCCTACAACTGTGCTAATTATAATAACAGCTAAAACTCATTGAATACTCCCTATGTGCCTGGCATGATTCTAAAGATTTTCAAAGTAATAACTCATTAGTCACAACAGAACAATCCTTTCAGTAGGTATCCCATTTTACAGATGTGGGAGCTCAGAGTTCAATTAATTACGTAGGTGGTGGAGTCAGGATTTGAACCTGGGCTGTCTGGCTCCACTCTGAACCACAGTACTATGCTGTCATAGAACTGATTTGCCAACTAACTTTTTTTTCTTATAAATTTATTTTATTTATTTATTTTTGGCTGCGTTGGGTCTCGTTGCTGTGTGCGGGCTTTCTCTAGTTGTGGTGAGCAAGGGCTACTCTTTGTTGCGGTGCGCAGGCTTCTCATTGCGGTGGCTTCTCTGGTTGTGGAGCACAGAGAGGCTCTAGGCATGCGGGCTTCAGTAGTTGTGGCACGTGGGCTCAGTAGTCGTGGCTCCCGGGCTCTAGAGCGCAGGCTCAGTAGTTGTGGTTCACAGGCTTAGTTACTCCGCGGCCTGTGGGATCTTCCCAGACCAGGGCTCGAACCTGTGTCCCCTGCATTGGCAGGCGGATTCTTAACCACTGCGCCACCAGGGAAGCCATTTGCCAACTAACTTTTAGAAAACAACTTCTTGGTAAGTTGGGAACTATTTGTAATTTGTGAACTCTTTGGGATTCTAAACAAAGAAGCAAAGAAGTACAGTTTAATGTACCGGTTTGACATTCGCGTAACATCATGCATGTGTTTGGCAGAGTCAATTTTTCCGAAAGATTTCTTCACCTTTTAGAAATACAGAATCTGTCATTTTGACATGGTGCCATGAGAAAGATCACTCCTAGAATATGAACTACTTGTTTTTAAGTGCAGGCCCTTCTTGAGTTTTCCTTTTCTTTCTTCCTCCCTCCCTCCCTCCCTCTCTTCCTTCCTTCCTTCCTTCCTTTCTCTTTCTTTCTCTCTCTCTTTCTCTCTTTGTTTCTTTCTAATACTGTAGCTGTGGATCTTGTTATGTACTTATGCATACATAGCCATACAACAGGCTACAAATAATTCGACTACAAAAGCACATCGTGGTTCTGGTGTTAACTACTTCTCCTTCTTTACTGGAAAGTTATGAAGGCTGTTGTCTAGTCTGGTTTGGGCAGATTCTCTGTCCTGCCTCTATTTCTGGCTTTCCTTTTTGTTATTATCTGAGTTCTCCATTATCTTCTGAACTTCTTTATTTCATGCTAGTCCATGTTTCCTGTAGAGGTTGATTCTTTACAGTAGAGCTGATCAAATTTTTGCAGAAAATTGCCTTTCCATCCACAGTTTAGACTCCTCCTTTCTTTATACTAGCCCAATATTTCTGCTAAACTATTTTCTAGTTCCTCTATATTACCTTAGAACTAGTCTTTCTGATATGCTTATTTATATAATACATGTAAAATTAAAATAAGATACAAAACCATATGGATTATTAGGGGCAGAGCATAGCTGAAGCTGTATAATAATCTAAGGAAACTAATATTGCTTCTCAGTTTTAATTACAGTTTTGGTTTTTGCTCGCAATTGCATAAAATTAGCAAAGTTCTCTAAAGCAAGAGAACTTAACGTTAATCCAATACTAGTTTATCTTCTCTACTTAAATGCTATTTTCTTTCCTTTACCAGTCAGGCTCTCAAGTGGGTAGTTTACTTTTGCTCATACTCTTTTTAGGCCTCAAAAACCTTTGTTGTTGGTTCCTACCCTAATTATTTAGCAGAAATTATTCTCTTGAAAGTCAACCATGATGCCCTTATCACCAAATGTAAACCTCAGAACTCATTTTCTTGGACATCTCTAACATTTGACACCATTGACCAGCCAGTATGGAAAATGTCTCCTTTTTTAGGGTCCTACTACTGTAACTACTGTAATTAATTTAGCCTGTGAGCACATTACCTCTTTGACACTTATTTTTATTATATTGAACTTAACTAAATCCTTAACCCTTTCCTTACACAGGCTGCTGATAATTAATTTCTCTCCCATTTACACTTCTTTACTTTTTTTTTTTTTAACTTATTTGGGCCTATTTTCTTTTTAAAAAATATTTATTTATTTATTTTCGGCTGTGTTTGGGTCTTTGTTGCTGTGCGTGGGCTTTCTCTAGTTGCAGCGAGTGGGGGCTACTCTTTGTTGTGGTGTGTGGGCTTCTCATTACAGTGGCTTCTCTTTGTCGCAGAGCACGGGCTCTAGGCATGAGGGCTTCAGTAGCTGTGGCACTTGGGCTCAGTAGTTGTGGCTCGCGGGCTCAGTTGCTCCACGGTACGTGGGATATTCCTGGACCAGGGCTCGAACCCATGTCCCCTGCATTGGCAGGCGGATTATTAACCACTGCACCACGAGGGAAGTCCCTGGGCCTATTTTCTATCCTTGGGGATCAGGAACTTGAGTCAGGTGAACTTTGTGTCACCTGCAAGTATGGCATCAATTTTCTCATCGAATTCATTGAGAAGAAAAATATTTTCCTTATTTTGTAGGGCTTAGGACGAAACAGGACAACACATGCTACACACTCTTCTCCAAGAGAGTGACTTTGATTTGTTAATCAGGACATTTTAAGTACAAACAGCAATAAATCTATTGAACTCACATTTCTTCACTTTTTGTCCAGAAGCGTATCTTTAAAAGCTTTGTTAAATGTTTTCCAAAAATACAGAGAAATAGGGAAGTGACTAACTTAATAAACATACAAAAATAGTTACGGGTTAGTTTTGGTAGCGTTTGTTTCCTATGAACTAATCATGATTCACACTCAACACTGTTCCCTTTTTAGATGCTTATAGTCTGAGATTTTAATAATTTGTTCTAGAATGTTGTTGAGGACAATTAGTATATTTCCAATCCATCATTTTCAATATCAACTTCTTGCCATTTCTGGAAGGTAAGGAATATATTTGCCCATGATCAGTCTGGTAGCATTTTTCCCGATTCCTCAAAGATGGCTGACGACAGAGTCATCCATCTCAAGGTGTGTTCTGAATTTATACTTGGATATAGTATGTACGAGTCTCATTTGGGCACATTGTAGAGAAGTTAGGAGGTTCTTTATAAAGTCTCTCTTCTACCTTTTCCAGCTAAAGTTCAATATACTTTACACAGAAGAATGGAAAATAGGATTCGAGGAGATCAACTTTGCCTCTGCTCCTTGTTATTATGGCATCAGCTACCATGGTTCGAAGACTTTCACCTCTCATGCTCTCATTTTTATCTAAATATGATTTAAAGAGCCTAGTTTATTGTTCTATTGTTCCACAATCTTGACCTCATGTTATATGTTACCTTCTTTGACAACTTTCTTATACCTCTGTGCCACTTTTAAAATACTATTCTTGATTATGAATCCTTTTATGATGTTTACTTCCTTTTAAAGTTCGAGATCCTAGGAATGCCGTGCATTGTCTTTCTTGCATAAAATATGCCCATAAGTATCAGCTAAGATTTCCAAGTTTTTTAAAAAATTAGGGCAAGAATCTAAAAACATCTTCAAACCAATTTGAATGCAGAATTCTTCTAGAATGTTCTGTTTCCCCACAATCGTCTACACTTGTCTAACTCCTACCTAATTGGACAGCAGTTTTCGAACTTATATTTGATTGATTGATGTAGTAATTATTTAAGTTGTGTAGTTAATATTGTGTAACTACAACTAAAACTGGCATAAACATATTTTGGAACAAAATCCAACTGCCTCTTGTTAAGCATCCAACTCAGCTGGTAGGAACAGATGTTCATGAGTGTTTAGAAAGCCTTCTAGCCCTAAGCATTCACTGTGCAGTGAGTATGAGTCAATATATTTTATAGACGTAATGGAGAGCTTTGGTTAATGTGGTGAGTTGGTTAGAATAGATTAGAATTCTATAGCATAGAATAGGTTAGAATAAGATGTGTTCCTTGCCTTCTGAGGAAATTGCAAAATGGAAGCCAATTCTTTCTGACCCTTCTGCTTAGAATTGATTAATTGTAGTATAGTGGTTCTACACTACATTATACTCTATCATAACACCTGTAATACTTTGTTTCCCTAAAGTCTGTACTTACTAGACTATGGGCTTGTGGAGGGCAGAGATTGTCCTTGATAAATGATTAGGTGAATGTATTTAAGAAATCATAATGTGATACATGAAAAGAAGGAGGAAAAAAGCAGAACATGGGCTGATATGGAAAAACATATTTCAGAAACCATCCAGGGTTATTGGTACTGTAAAATGTGCCATTTAAAATGCTGTCTAAGGACATACAGTCAACAGTAGCAGAAAGGCCAATGGAGTTGGAAATACAAAGCAAGCTAATTCTCATTTCTAAAAATTTAAAACAAGAAAGCTTGAAATACATATTTTAAACCTTAGCCGTAATGTTTGCATTTAACAAATCTTCTGTTTGAGAACAGTGATATAAAATGGTGCTAACTTAGGCTTTATTAGTACAGATTAAATCCTGTTCACCAGGAAGAATCATTCTGTACTTATTCTGTTTCTTCGCTAGATGGTGCTTATGAGCTAATGAGAAAAAAGATTGAGTTCATGGTTTATTCATTTAAGGGGAAACACAAACTTGTGAATTAAATAGAATAAGGCAATAAAAAATTAGAAAAACTTAAGACAGCTCTTTACAGTTGTTAGACTACTCGGAGAAAAATCTCATCTTCCTTTCTGATAAAAATGTTAAGCTCTAGGGAGAAAAAAAATTGTGCATTAAGACCATTAAATCACCAAATTCTGAATGTTCTGTGGGCTGATTGTCCAAGTCTAGGGAACTAAAAAATTCTCCTTACTCTCCTTAAAATACAACATTAATCTTTGGCTGGAAGTAAAACCATTTAAATTGTTATATGATGACAGTATCATTTCATTTCATAATGTTATTTTGTGAAATGGGTTGTTGACTAGATTTTAAATGGTGTCTGATAGGCAATATTCCTTTACTTCCATTTAGAGTTATTAGAAGTTAAAAGTGTAGAAGTTAAAAGGGAAGGCTCTGGATTCATACTGCTTGAGTTTAAACCCCAGATCTGCCACTTACTAGCTGTGTGATCTTGGTACTTTACTTTTCTAACCTTCCTTTTCCTCATCTTGCAAAACGAGGGTGCCGTGGTTTCCATTTCATAAGATTACTGTGACTTAATATATGTAAAAGACTTAGAACAGTGCCTGGGACATAGTAAACCCTCAAAAAATGTTAACTTTCATGACATTTCTTATCATTTTTCACTTACTAATGAAGACTGATAAGTTCCCAGTCACAAAACAATTCGGGGAAATACCAATTTAATTACACTAACGCCCTTTCCTTCCTTTCTCTCATTCTGGTATTCTAACCTATTCCTCCTCTGCCTCTATCTATGAAACTGACTTATATTTTACCAAATTACTTATTTTGGGAGCAGACTGTCGCTTAAAGTTCAATAGAGGCATTTATATTCTAATGTGTGGTGTTTGGGATAACTTAACTTCTGAATTTCAGGAAAAGATGGTTTTATTTCCTTATTATAGTTTCTGAGACTGAACAATTGCAGTGACTGATAGCAAACTTTTCCTAGTGGAGCATCTGTTGCTGACAGGTATCTGAAGTTTGCCACAATGGTTGGCCAGTATCATGGCAAAGATAGACAAATATATGAGGAAGAAATTATTCAAAAGAAATATATATATATTGTCAAAATAGTGGCAATACAGATGTGAGAAAAACCATGGAAGGACAAACATTCGAATAGATATATTAAAACTGAAGAAAGGCTATGTCCACTTTTAGGAAGAATCATGAACAAATTCATGAGTCAGAGTTTTTGTTTACAGTTCTATTTTTAGTGTGTATGGACCCCGGTGCCCCAATTCACAGTTATTAACATGTGATATGTTTGATAGGACCTGTGTCCTTTGCTCTCAAATGTAGGGGATGATATATGAACATAAGATGATGGCCACAGGCATCTGGTATTTACCAAAGAGTTACTCTGTACTGGGTGTGGTGGTAGGAATTCTACCTGAAGTATTACATTGAATTCTCACTGCAACTCTGCTAAGTAGCTATCATCTTCATTCTAGAGTTGATGAAATTGGCGTTTGGAGAAGTTAAATAGCTTTTCCTAGATTACATAGTCAGTGAACAGTGCTGCTAGTATTCAAACCCAGTTCTGTCTGACTCCAGAGCCTCAGCATTTACTGAGATGTCAGTTCAAACAAAGACATTGTTTGAGTTGATTCTGGAGGTATAGACGGCACCCTAAATGACACATTTCCTAATTGGTCTTCCCTGCTGAGACATTAACTTGTCGACACAGGGCATTATGCTTCCTTAGTTCTCCTCATGCCTGGACAGTTAAAGAATCAAATTGTCCTTCATAATTTGAAGATGATACCACCGCCTGTGAGGCTGTGGCTGAGAAAAACCAACATCTGACAAGCAGTTCTTCCCACATCATGTATACATGCAGATTGCTCTTTGGTTTGCGGCTCAAGCTCTGTTGGCAGAGCCTCACTTCTGTATTTCGTTATGCCAAAGTGTGGTGAGCTGAAGCTTAGTTTGAACAAGACTGCACTATCGCTGATGCTATATACTCATCAGGGCGTTCTCTGTTTTTGTCCCCAGCCATTTTTAGCTTTGCCACACCATCCTTTGGATTGAAAGTTCATCAGAAGTCTTTAAGCCTCCCAGATTTTATATGCGAGACCTGTTTAAATAGTGTGCTATGGTCCCTTTTAAAACCATGTCTGGTCCACCAGATCTGAGTTGTAATGATTCACTCTTTCAAGGCTGGTGGACCAAATGAACTGCAGCCTTGGCTACTGGGTCTTACCATTTGTTGTTCTCAGGCCTGAGACACGTGTTCACAGGATGGGGGATGGTGGCTGTGTGTTAGAGTTAAAGGGAGGTTTGATTACTCTCTCTGTTTTTATAAAACTTCACTGTGGTCTGGTGCTTGACTGCTCTTCAAGGGCTCACCAGTTTGTACTTCTTATCTAGTCACCCTATGACCAATTGTCCATGTAGATAGACAGCTGGTGGCTGAGATTAGGGAATGCACTTGATGACAGCAGGTCATGATGGCTTGGCATTCACCATAACAGAAAACAGCTGCAGTGAACTCATCTCCTTTGTACAACACCATCCCTCCTCCAGATCTTCCTTCTCCTCCTCTTTTGGGAAACATTTACTGAATGCATACTGTAAGCCAGGCATTAGGCTAAGTCAGCGATACTCAGCCTCTGCACCTTTCATATTTTGGTCCAAAAAAGCCTTTGTGGTGGGGGGCTGTCCAGTGCATTGTACGATATTAAGCAGCATCCCTGACCTTTACCTACTAGATGCCAGTCGCAGCCTCCCCTCCTCCCCTAGTCATAACAATAAAAATATCTCCAGACGCATTACTAAATGTCCCTGGGCGGGGGGCAAAATTACCAGTTGAGAACCACTGGTCTAAGGACATTATCTAATTTAATCCTCATAACAACTCTATGAAATGGGTAGAATTACTTATTATTTCCCATGCTTTTCCTTCTACCTAGATTAACTTTGCTTCCACTCTCCATCTAGAGAAACATCTTAATCTTGATAGCCTGAGCTCTAATGTCCTCTCTTCTATGACGTTAGGGCTGGCCACAGCTCATATACCTACCACTCCCACTCCAACAAGGTGCCAGAGCATTTTGTATTTACAGGTAGAACATGAATGTAACAGTAAGTGACCTAAAAATATGAAAAGGAAGGAAATAAGATTGTATTCTGAGTTAAAATGTGTAATAAATGCATACTATAACATAGACTTACAAAGTTACCTTAAAGAGACCGAATTGTTCTGTGACTTAAAAGATTTGACTATTTCCTGTAAAAGAATTACTGGATTCAAAGAAAAAGCTTTGTCCATTAGAATAGGGCTTATATTCATAGAAATAAAGTCAGAAGCAACCACTGATGGGTAAAGTAGGCCCTGTCAGGCCAATGTAGCACCCAGTTAGTCTGCTGGTTATATCTACTGTGGAGATTGGGCCATCAGAGTAGTAGAGCCTGACTTTGTTAGGTGTTTGATCATCCTTTAAACTGTTGTCTCCCGAAGGATGGAGCACATACCACTGGGCATAGTCAAGATGATGTAGGTCATGTATGTACGTTCGTAAATAATGTAGACTTGTGTGGTGAGAATGTTATCCACTTAAAATTTCTACCAGATGTTCTGATACAACAAGCAGAAAGTTTAATTTTGGGGCTAGTATGTCTTTAATGCCTGATACTAATCTTCCTTTTAAGTATAGAGAGAGCAGGCCTCAGGCTTAGAAACTTCCTTCACAGGTAGTAATAGTTTCTAGTTAAATTTACTATTATTGCTTAGTTTCCATTTACTTTTATTTCTATAATATATTTTCTTAAATTGATCAAAGGCAAATGATGTTAGTTTTCTATTTCAGGCAGTGATTTAAAGTTTCTTTTAAAACTAATAAGAAAACAAAGTGAACCCATTTCAAGAAAACATTAAATAAATAATCATATAGGTGTGGTAAGCAGGTATGGTGAAGTCAGGTAGGATTAGGGTGACCAACTCATCTTGACTGGAAAACAGAAAGTACTGAATCCCACCTCAGTTCTGCTTAAATTGAGACCCTAGGTCACCCTAAGTAGAATATGAGAATGCTTGGTGTTTCAGGAATGCTCTGTCACTCATTCAAATGGCAGGAAATGCAGTTCAGCTCAGATAATTCTAATGAAGAGACTTACGGAGGTGTGAACAGGTTGAGAGATCAGACAGTGTATACTGAGGTGGTCCACAGAGACTAGAACAACTGGAAATTATTACCTACCTGGAGGAGGAAGTGGTGTTTCCAGGCTCAGAGCCCAGAGAGAGTGGAGCTGGACCACAGATGTTGAGATTCCCAGTGGCAGTTGTGGTCTTGAGGGATGAGGCTCCTGCCAGACAAATGGAACCAAGCAAGGAGGGAGCAAGGAAGAAACATCCCAACTCTTCCTTTTCCCACTCTCTAATTTCATGCTGGTGCCTTTCAGTAGCTGAATCCAAACAGAAGCCTCTGGCCAGGAGGGTAAGGGCGTGTGTACAGGCCATGGGGGCCAGCCTCTCTGGATATAGTGCAAAGCAAAGAAGGGCAGAAAAATGGATCTGGAGTAAGGGAAGGGAGCAGAGAAAAACCACATAAATTCCAAGTTCATTAGATCATCTTACGGTACGGCTTCTGATGTAGGTACACGGAGAGAATACGCTGGTCGGCCTGACCCGTGAGTGTTTTTCCTCATTAAATATTGATGAATCAGCATGTTGGTTTTATAAACCGGGATTTTGTAAGTGTTGTCAGAGTAAATTTCCCCGAGTCTGATGAACTCTAGGATCCTGTTGGGATGGTGCTCTGGAGAAACAAAAAGATTCTGGGCTTGGAGAATTCACCATAATGCTGCCTTGTGCTAGATTGTGTGAGCAGTCAACGGGCCTCCCTCAGGCAGAAAAGAAATACTCCAACCACTTCACAGTTGAATGAGCTGTACTTCTTTGATTAAAGTTTTACAGTTATTATCTCAACTTAAACACTCTTTGAGTTATCCAGTTGCCACAGGGAGTGAATTTCTCACCCATGAACGTACCTTGTTCAAGAACTAGATTGTACCTCTTATACCCAACCCATCATGGTGGTTAAATCCAGAGTCTTTAGTGTGTCACATAAAGTTCTTCAAAATTTGGTTCTTGATTTCCTCTTTAGTTTTTGCATGGTGTACCTTTTTGGGATAATTTTACTTTCAACTTTTCTATGCCCTTCTGTTTTAGATATGTTACTTGGAAATAGTTCGTTGCTTGATTTCATTGTTAAAAATCTAGCCATTTACATACATGCACGTATAGACACACAACCACATACATATTTATAATTATATTTATTTCTCTTTATATATTGAAAACCATAAATTCACACCAATATTCCATCCCCATTCTAGCGGGGTTCTATTTTTCTCTCTTTCCACATTTGTAACTCAACAATGAGAAAACTTGCTCACATTACCCTAAATATATTTACTAACGTGACCAATCCCGCTGTAGGTATCCAGGTTCCTAATGCTGCTGGGGCACCGTCCCAGGGGATGTTCTTTTTACCACACTGGTTCTCCAATATGTTATACGCACCTGCTCCCCTTATGTGAATGCTCTCCTCACCCTGCTTGGGCTTTGACACCCACAACTAGCTGCCTGCCTGCATGGAACCCTCTTCTGTTCAGATCCTTATTTCCCCCTGCTGGGCTACCTCTGTGTGTGGACATCCTCATCATCCTGCTTAGGTTTTCACCTCTGCACTTGGTCACTCACCTGTATGGACACACTCTAGTGTCCAGACAGTAGTAGTGGTTTGGATATCCTTCTTGCCTCACTTGGGCTCTGATACTCCCTGGCCACTTTCCCTTGTGAAGGTCCTCCTCCCCCTGTTCCGTGTCTTGAACCTAATGCCTTATCCCTGGCCATCCCCTCCACACCCATGTGGACTCCTTCCTCATCTTGCATAGGACACCTCTCTGTTGGACACCCCATATCAGACCACCCTATTGCATGGATGTCCTTCTCACCCTGTTTGAGCTAAGACTGCTCTCCCACGTTGATCCTCTCTTTACGCTGCTTGGCCCGTGATTCCCTACCCCGAGCCACCCCTGTCTATAGATGCCCTCCTCCCCTCAGTCCTCCCCTCGGTAAGGCTCTGACTTCCCACCACAGGAAGCCCTCCTATGTGGATACTACTTACTGCGCTCAAGGCTATGATACCCTATTCTGAGCTACCATAGCTCCTCCAACTAGGGGGAGCCTACCTTGCTTTGCTTTTCCTAATGGCTTTAGGACCCAATTTCTAGGGATGGGAAGATAAGGAAGGAAAGAAAAGGGAAATAGGGAAAAAGAAAAAGGGAAAAGGAAAAGGGAAATAGGAAGAGCTGACTTATATTTTTAAAAAGATCTCTCTGCTATTCTGCTGAGAGCAGACTGAAGAGGACCCGAGACAGAAGCAGGGATCCCAGCTGGGAGGCTAGTCATCTCTCAGTAAAATGTCGGTGATTCCAGTTAGTGTGTTAACAGTGGCAGTGAACAGTGGTCACATTCTATACTTATTGTTAAGATAGTGCCAATAAGATTTGCTGATAGAGTGAAAAGAGTTAAGGATTACTTTAAAGTTTTTGGCCTGAACGAGAAGAAAGATGGTGTTGCCATTTATTGGAATGAGAACAATTTGGAGAGGAGTAAGTTTTGGGGTCGGAAATCAAAAGTTCAGTTTTGGACATATTAAATTTGAGATGCCTTTAATCATCTAGATGGAAATGCTGTATATAAGAGGCAGGAGTTTAGGGAGACATTGGGATTGAGGGTCATAAGGGTATAGATGGAATTTATAGACTTGAGCTCATCTTCGAGTGAGTATAGAGAACAGAAGAGGTCTTAGTACTCTAACATTTAAAGTTTGGGAAGATAAGGAACAATCAGCAAAGGAGACTGAGTAAGAGTGGCCGTTGAAGTAGAAAAAGAACCAAAAGGGAGTGACGTCTCAAGCCAAGAGAAGGAAGTGTTTCAAAAGAATGAAATAAGATTTCGGATCCAGTGGAGAGGAAAACTGGTAATGCAGAGGTGAGTAGGAGCAACTGCAGAAGCCATGACCTTGATTAAGTGAGAGCAGGCGAGAACCATGGAAACATGGAAGAGTTGGTCCTTGCTAGGAGCATGGGCAGTTCACCGATTCTAACAGGCAGGGAGGCAGGGTATGCAGAGTGGTAGGTGCGGTGGGGGGAACACATGGAAGTTACTCTTCTGATGGCTTCTATTTTCTCAGTAAAATAGGAACTAAAGCCCAGAGCTGAGGGGGAGGAGGCAGAGGATGTATTTGCAGTTTGAATAGAGAAGTGTGAAATAGATTTCTGGGCAAGTAGGACAGTGAATGGACCAGGGAAATGAGAATTGCCAGGCAGTAAGAAGAGCCCTTTTTACGTAGCTGGAAATAAGTGTAAAGTGACACCCATTGTATGGTGGTTTGCTTTTCTCTAGCCACATTGGGTTTCTTAGGATATGCACAGAGTAGGCAGAAAGTTGGATTTTAGTACAACTAGAAATTTATGAGAGGGGCGAGGGAGTTGACTCTGAAGTACCTAAAAAATGCTAGGCTACTGAAATATCGCTCATGTAAAGTTCTCAGGGGTTTTGTATTAAATTAATAAATCAGAATGTTTAAAAAAATTAATATGTTAGTCTGTTGGTAAATGGGAAATACTAAATTCTCCAGTTGGTTAAACAAAACAAAGCAAAATCTAACAACTTTACTGAAAATTTTACATTTTTGTTTGATATCAATTGATTTATTCATTCATCAAAGATTGGTTGTTTATATATGTGCCAGGGTCTAGTTTAAAGCATTGGGGACACACAGAAGAAGGAGACATGATCTCTACTGGCTTGGAGCTTGTATTTTTATTATTTGATACATAAAATTAAGAGCTTATACAGTAATTACAAGACAGAATCCTAAATACTAATAGATGATAGGAATAATAGGAAGGGTTCTAGAATCTGACTTACTGAGCTCTTATTCCAATTCCTCCATGTACTTGCTATGTGAATTTCAGAAACGAATTGAACTTTTCTAAGCCTCAGTTTCCATGTTATACAATGGAGATAATAATAGTACCTTTTTTGTAGGGTTGTTATTAGGATTATGCTATTTAATGCATTTTGGACACTTAGTAGAGTTATTAGCTCATGATGAGTGCTCAATAAATATTAGCTATTATTGTTATTATTAAGACAAACATATACAAAGTGTTTTGCAAATACCAAAGAATGAGCAACTGACTGAGGCATGTTTACACTATTAGTTTGTTCCATAAATGGTGTTTGCAAAGCAATAGGTGAGAGTTAGCCTACCCAAATTATCATACACAAGAAATGACCTTCCTAATAAATTTATGAAGTTATACTATAAAAAATGGGCAACCAAGTACAGTTGGTCCTCCGTATCTCCGGGCCTGCAGATGGAAAATATTTGGATAAAAAATTCCAAAATGTCCCCAAAAGCAAAACTTGAACCTCATGCTGGCAACTGTTTACATAGCATTTACATTGTATTTACATTGTATTAGGTATTATAAGTAATCCAGATATGATATAAAGTATATGGGAGGATGAGCAAAGGTTGTATGCAAATACTATGCCATTTTATATAAGGGACTTGAGCACCCTTGGATTTTTGGTATGCATGGGGAGGGGTCCTGACCCAATACCCCTCGGGCATTGAAGAAAGTCTGTATTTACATGACAAAGAGAAATGTAAATGTATTTTAGAGGCAAGATAATGGATGAGCACACAATGTGGGCATAGACATGGGAACTGCATATCAGACTGGGCAGGAATCAGTGAGAAACAAAGTGATGTGATAAATGGAGCGATGGAAATTCATGAGTGGTAGTATGAAACTGAACTGAAATTTCCACTGACCAACAGTTCTCTTCACCCAAGGCATTTTCAGTAATGTAATTTTTGCTCTTGAATGTAGAGTTAGATATCCGTTCCCACCACATCAGAGGAAACTTGTATTCAACATTGATAAATGATCCATAAAGTGTTCATGTTTTGTTCTGCAACTGAGATAGTCTTTAAAATGGTTTGTTGAAATACTTTTTTCCAGTTTTGTAGTAAAATAGTTACAAACGGCTAGAAAATTTCATCAATCCATCTTATGTAACTGTAATAGCTACTATTTATTTAGTTCTCATTATGTGTTTTACTAAGCACTTTGTGTGTGTGTGTGTGTTTAAGATCTTCTTTAAAGCTTACAACAGCCTTGTTAAATAGGCATTTTCGTATCCACTTGACAAAGTGAGGCTTAGAGAAGTTAAACAGCCTGCACATGGGATACACACCTGGGTAAGTGATGGGGAAGTAGGATTTGAATGTAGCTTTTTTTTTTCTTTTTTTTTTTTTTGCGATACGCGGGCTTCTCACTGTTGTGGCCTCTCCCGTTGCGGAGCACAGGCTCCAGACGCGCTGGCTCAGTGGCCATGGCTCACGGTCCCAGCCGCTCTGCGGCACGTGGGATCTTCCCGGACCGGGGCACGAACCCACGTTCCCTGCATTGGCAGGCGGACTCTCAACCACTGCGCCACCAGGGAAGCCCTTGAATGTAGCTTTGCCTGACTCCAAAACTTGTGTGCTTCCTATGACTCAGAAGTATTTTTTTCAGAAGTTTAATTTTTATCATTTAAAATGGTATAACTGGGGACCTTCCCTGGCGGTCCAGTAGTTAATACTCTGTGCTTTATCAGCTGCATAGCACAGGGAGATCAGCTCGGTGCTTTGTGTCCCCCTAGAGGGGTGCGATAAGGATGGTGGGAGGTAGACGCAAGAGGTAGGGGATATGGGGATATGTGTACATATATAGCTGATTCACTTTGATATACAGCAGAAACTAACACACCAGTAAAGCAATTATACTCCAATAAAGATGTTAAAAAAATAAATAAAATAAAATGAAATGAAAACTATTCAACAAGTAAAAGCAAACAAACAAACAAACAAAAAAGGACTCTGTGCTTCCCTTGAAGGGTTTGATCCCTGGTCGGGAAAATACCTTGTATTTTCCATTTAATATAGTTTGAAGTTATCGCCTGTATCTTTGGGAAGAGATTATGTTGATCAACTATTAGATTTTATCCAGCCTTATGAGTGGTAAATGGTATGCTGTAATTTTGATTTATATTTCTCTTATTATGGGTGAGGTTGATCAGATATTCATATGTTTAAGGGTCATTTGCATTTCATTTTCTGTAAACCACTGTTTCTCAGCTGCAGGTGATTTTGCCCCCCAGGGGACATTTGGCAATATCTGGAAACATTTTTGTTTGTCACAACTGGAGGGTGGTGCTATTGGCATCTCATGGATAGATGCCAGAGGTGCTGTTAAACATCTTATAATTTACGAGGCAGCGCTCCCACAACAAAAGGTTATCTGGCTGAAAATGTCAATAGTGCCAAGTTTGAAAAACCCTACTGGAAATGTGTCTATTGATCATTTCTCATATAGAGTTGTATTTCTTAATTTTTTCCTCATTGCTAGAAATTCTTTGTAGGGTTTGATATCACTGTTCACGAAGATTGATACTCCCACCTATAGAATCCAGCATCTGCATGAGACTTGCTTTGGCCAATAAAATGAGCACTGAAGCGCTTTCTCTGTAGATGCTTGAAGAAACAGCCCATGGTCAGGCATGCCCTTTTTCCTCTGCCTCGGCGGAAGCGTGTGTTGAGATGAAGCCTCCATTAGTTTGGGTCCCTGAGGCAAAATGATTATAGCGCTCACTGCTGACGAAAAAAGGACACAAAGTGTAAGTGAGAAATAATGTTTTATGCCCCTGAAACGTTTCAGGTTGTTTGTTACTACAGCAAAATCTAACCTATTGTGATGGCTATAATCCTTTTATATTAAGGGTGTTAACCTTTTGTCTGTGATGTAAATTTCAAATAATCTTCCCATTTTGTCATTTGTGTTTTTACCTAGCTTATGAAATTTTTTGCCTTATAAAATTATTATTTTTAAATTTGTATAAATGTAGTCAAATACATCAGTCTTTGTGATTATTGCTTCTGGGTTTTGAGTTCTGGTTAGGAAAGTTTTTCTTACTCTCAGATCATTCAGAAATTTGGTTATGCTTGTGTCTAGTACTTTCGTGGTTTTATACATTTAGATCCCTAATTTACTTGGTATGAAAGCTGACTTTCATATGACTCTTCAGTTGTCTCCAAACCACTTATTAAGAACTCATTTCCCCCAATTATTTGTGATGCTTTGTTTATTATGTATTAAATTTCTGTATGTACTTCGGTCTATTTCTAGATTTTCTATTTCATTGGTCTGTCAATATCATACAATTTTAAGTACAGGGGCTTTAAAATATATTAAATGTCTGTAAGACCACCCCTTCTCATTGCTCTCGTTTTAAGAATTTTGCTTACTGTTATTGCTTATTTCTTTTTCCAGACTTTATAACCAACTTGTCTAGTTTTTGAAAAAAATTATGAGAGCTATTTTTATTTGGATTTAGTTAATTTATAAATAAAGGTAGGGAGAGATGACATCTATATGATGTAGATAGAGTTCTCTTTAAGAACATGGTAGATATTTCCATTTGTTCTGCTTTTGTGAGTTTCAGAGAATTTTAAAAATTTTCTCAAATAGGTTTTGGATATTTCTTTTAACCTGCTTTAAAAGTATGCCTTGGATCATTGCTGTTTTGATAAGGCAGGAAATACTCCGTATTGATTTTTTAAATCAGTGGAAAATCTGAGTCCTTACTCTACTGCAAATTGGCTACAACACTCTAGACTATCCACCAATGAATCTGTAATCTAATTTTCTTTTTTGGAATAAAGGGAACAGGTCTTGTTTGAGATCTCAGACTGTGGGATGAGAGGAGCTATAAAATGCAAGCTAGTGGTAAGGAATTCTTCAACTCATCATTGTTAGTTTATGTATTTTATAAACAGTTCTCCTTAACATTTTCCTCTCTCAAAGCACATAATCTCTTTTTCAATTCCTGCCTCATATTATATTGCATGAGACAAATTCCCCACAGTACAGAACATTCTGAAAATTTGCTATAAAATAATATTAGATAATAGAAATACTGAGCTCATATATTCTTAATTACATAAATCAAATGTATATACAACACAAACCTAGCCTAATTTTGTTTGTGCAACTTGGGGTAAATGAAATCCTATAGGAATTAACCACAGATTACAAGGCTTATAAATGGATGTTCCTGTGAAAGAGAACCACTTTCTGGAACAGGTTGTTAAATTATCAATGAAAGTGCAATTATCACTGGCAAATAGTTGTGGTGTAACCTAAATCCAGGACATTAAGCATTAATATTTTACTTGTTCTTTTCTTCAAATAAAAATTTTCTTTCTCAAGCTAGGTTTTGCTAAAGTGGTAGATACGCTTTAAAACAGAAATAGTCATTCCATTTTGTTGCTATTCCATTTTTAATTGAGTTTTTACAAATAGCTTTTTTTAATTAAAAAGAAAAAGTTGTGATAAGATTTTGCTCTCCCCAAACTGTCAGAGGCAAGTGGCATAAGGGCAACATAGTTGTGGTTATAAGCGTGGACCCCAGAGGCACTCTGCTAGGGTCAAATACTGGAATGGCTAGTCTCTGGCTATGTGACGTGGACAAATCAATTAACAAATTAATCATTAAGTAGCTTTGACCTAATAGTGTTGATGTGAAGATTAAATCAGCTAACATTCTAAACGCTTAGAGCATCTGATAACAATTTTTTTTTTTTTTTTTTTGCGGTATGCAGGCCTCTCACTGTTGTGGCCTCTCCCGTTGTGGAGCACAGGTTCCGGACGCGCAGGCTCAGTGGCCATGGCTCACGGGCCTAGCTGCTCCGCGGCATGTGGGAACTTCCCGGACCGGGGCACGAACCCGTGTCCCCTGCATTGGCAGGCGGACTCTCAACCACTGCGCCACCAGGGAAGCCCCCGATAACATTTTAAACGCTTAGAGCAATGTCTGACAAATAGTAAGCTATGTAACTCTTCGATGAATTAAAAACAAAAAGAACATACTTCACTTAACTGTCTTTGTCAGCATCTTCTTTCAGATGAAGTTAAGTCAAAATCAACATCAAAGATGCCTTTAGGTAGGGGTAGGGACAAAGGGAGAAAGCTCAAGCCAGGAAAGGCATGACTCTGCTTCACTTGTTGTGGTAATAATGGTGGAGGGATTCACAGGCTGATTGTTTTCATATGACCCGTGTCTCTCCACCATCTGGTAAACCTACCTCCTTCCATCCACTGGGAAATTCCTCTGAGTCTGCCCAGTATAAGAAATAGGATCCCACAAAGCTTGTGGTAGAGGCAATCAGCTAAATTTGCTGCCTCTGAAGGAAAGCCCTGGGAGCAGAAACAACAGTAAAATCATGACAAGTCAGCAGATAGACTGTTCTATTAAAACTAGTTAGAGCTAACCCTGTCTACTCATATTCTGCTTAACAGAATCCTCAACCACTTCCCATTTCATAGAACGCTCGTCCCATACTAGTTAACTAGCTCTTTTTACTGAAACTCAAATCCGTATACAAACTATGAATATTTGAAATAGGAGATAATGGGAATGTCTGTCTTTTGAATTGTATTGGACTCAAAGGAAAATAAGAAACAATACAACTCAGCATTTCCCATTATTCCTTTTCATATAACTCCCCAAAGGGAAACAGAACACCTCTCACATGTAGGGATATTTTTCTCTCCAGTGTTGTCATTGGTCTCCACTAATAACTCTGCATTCATGCTCGGGGAGACCACAAAGAATGAAATTAAATGACATAATGAATCCTTAGGGCCATACATAATTGCCTACTTTCATAGAAAATTTTAACTGTCTAGGCTTGTGGAGAAGATTTAGTAACATAAAGTATTAATACAAGATGAAGCATATGCTGGAGCCAATTCAGGCAAAATTCCTCCAAGTACGACTCTCCTAAAAGACTCAAAGTCTACATGTATGGTATCTAGCTCATACTGTTACCATTCTAACTCTTTTGATTCATTGATTTGTTCATTCATTTATGCAACAGAAATTACTTAGCACCTACTACGTTCTATGCACTGTTCTAGGGTTTGGGGATACTGTGGAGGACAAGGCACAGAGCTTACATTCTAATGGAGGAAAAGAAATAATTATAGAATTACGCGACATGGGATTTCCTGGTGGCGCAGTGGTTAAGAATCTACCTGCCAATGCAGGGGACACGGGTTCGAGCCCTGGTCCAGGAAGATCCCACGTGCTGCGGAGTAACTAAGCCCATGCGCCACAACTACTGAGCCTGCACGCTAGAGCCCGTGAGCCACAACTACGGAAGCCTGCGCACCTAGAGCCCGTGCTCTGCAACAAGAGAAGCCACCACAATGAGAAGCCTGAGCACCGCAACGAAGAGTAGCCATGGCTCGCTGCAACTAGAGAAAGCCTGCGCGCAGCAGTGAAGACCCAACGCAGCCAAAAAACAAAAAAAGAATTACGTGACGTAATGTCAGGAAGTGATCAGGGAGTCAAAGACAAAAATAGCAAGGTAAGAGGCTATTTAAAATATGATAATTAGGGCTTCCCTGGTGGTGCAGTGGTTGAGAGTCCGCCTGACGATGCAGGGGACACAGGTTCGTGCCCCGGTCCGGGAAGATCCCACATGCCGCGGAGCGGCTGGGCCCGTGAGCCATGGGCGCTGAGCCTGCGCGTCCGGAGCCTGTGCTCCGCAACGGGAAAGGCCACAACAGTGAGAGGCCCGCATACCGCAAAAAAAAAAAAAAAAAGATAATTAGGGAAGGCTTCTCTGATAAGAGGATATTTAAGCAGAGGATGAATAAAGTGAAGGACTTCTGAGGAAGAGGTTTCAGGTATCTTGAACAGCAGGTGCAAAGATGGGTACTTGGAGGGTTCTTGGTGCAGCTGAGGAACAACACAAAGGAAATTTGGTTAGTGGGGTGAGTGTGGGGAGGGTGTCAGCTGATGAGGTTGGGGAGACAGCCAAGGACCAGACCACGGAGGACTTGGTTGGCTGTGGACTCCATTTTTTGTGTGAATGGAAGATGTTGGAAGGTCCTGAGCAAAGGAATGATTCATTATTTTCACAGTTCACCCGCTGCTGTGTGAAGAATGGAATGTAGAAGGGCAAGAGTGGGAGTAGAGAGACCAGCTGGGAACCACTGCACATTTTATGTGGTGACATGGGATTGAAGGGGGACAAAGAATAGAAAGGGTGTATGTATAGTCCCTCTTTGGTGTTCTATTTGGAGTAAGACTTGCGTACTCTTAGCTATTCAGATTAAGCTTTTACATGTATCTCCACTTTGCTTTACTTCTAATTGCAAAGAGCCGTTTTAAGTGGGAAAAGATAGGAAATGAATTCCCCTCAACAGAGAAATGGTTGATTAAATTCTAGCAAATACTTGCTATGACCTTTTAAACAACCATTAAAAGGAATAAGCTAAATTAATCCTTGGAGAGATTTCCATGGTATGTTTTTAAGTGAGAAAAATATATATGTATGTAGGTATGTAGCCTCATTCTTGACAAAGAAAATTCCTAACATGTATGTTAGTATATATATCAAATTATGTATATACACATACCTATGTAATATATATATGTGTATACATGAACATATGAGCATGCAGAAGAGTATAAAATATACACACAGGTTGTTAACAGATTGTTAACATTGGTTACTTGGCTGAGGGCAGATAGGACTTTAAGCACTTAAGTAGCATCTATGAACTTTGATGGGGGGAACGCTGAAGTAACGATACATCCCAGTGCAAACCAGGTGGAATAAGCCTAGTGTGGGATACAGAAAAGAGGACCTAGAATGGTACCAGAATTATTCTCTTAGCTACAGTAATTAAGGGTTATTACCAGTTCCATAGGGAGAAGGAATTGGATAGCAAAACCTAATGTGTATCTTTTATGTGTCGTTTTATACAGTTATGTACGGTAAAGTGTACAAAGTTCTCAGTTAAAAATGTTTTGGACATAAATTAATCTAAGAAAAGATTTAATTCACAGTCCTTTGCAGTTTTAAGACACAAATGATGTAAATGTACTTCCGAGCATGTTAAAGAATGAAATGAATCAGACGATGACCACAAAATGGTGTGTGTGTGTCCAACACTTTTGAATGACCAAGTAGAAAAAAGAGATGTATAGTTTGCTATGGACAGACTTACAGACTTCATCCATTTGGTTTGGCACCACTCAGAAGAGAGGTGTGACCATACTAGGCTGAGATTTCTTAAGCCCACATCATATACCTTATCTTTGAAGAACTTTTCTCCTCTGTATTTTTAAACTTTAGCCAACACTTTTCCAATGAAACCTGTGTTTAAGCAAGAACATTTGGTTTCTGTAGTAACATTTGGGAAGTAAAGCAATTCCTGTATTTGAACCTTTGTCAGTGTGAGGAAGACTACACATTAAGAAGACTTCTGGGAAGAGGAGTGATTTCTTCACCTCCTGAACTCTAGTACGTGACCATCATCGAGTGACTTCTCATTCTGGCTAGGATGGCTTGGCCTATATAGTTCCAAGTTGGAAATTTGGCAGGTTAGCTCACTAGTGACCAAAAGGTCCTTTTAACAAATTCTGCTGGTCACTGAGCCATATTTCTTCATCTGCTTTGAGTCTCAAAGTGATAATATGTGAGTAGTATCTCATGGGGGATTGAGGAAAAGGAAGTTTTTTACCTTTTGGAAAGATTGTTCATTCAGTTTTTAAAAGATTGCCAGAAAACCTCATTGTTTACAAATTTTTCCATTGTGTTCTGTTTATTTGCCAAGAAAAATCTTGCACCATACCAACTTGTTTTAGTAAAACAAATGGCTCCTTTCACAATACAGCTCAGCATATTTGTATATTTACATGAGTTTTCCAGCACTGCTTTGGGATGAAAGATTCATCTACATTCGCACATGTTCTGTTTTCCCTTGTGCGTTAAGCTTTGACCTCCCGAACTAGCTCCCAATGAACCCACAGGCCATGGATTAGTTGTAAGGCATTTTACTAAGCCCTCAGTTGGATAGAGTTTTGCTGGGATTCTTGAAACAAATAGGGTGTTTTCAGGGAGCTTGCGCTAGTTTGAGTATCTGGGTGGATCATGAACGAAGGAATGACTGTGGACTATACCCAGTGGGCCCCACCTTCCCAGGAAGACCTGAAGGTTACTACACTTAATTGGCCATTATTTAATTTGTGTAGGTTAACAAATAGCAACTTGCAACAGACTCATAAACATAGTACCAGCAAGCTATTCAGCTTGTCTGGCCTGGAGGCAGATCTTGTGTTGTCCATGTGGCCTTCTATGCTTCATTAATTATATTTCCTAATAATTTCAGTGTTGGTCTATAAATAGTGTGGAAAATTTTTCGTACTTTTCAGATAATTTGTAATTTATATGGTATATTTCTCCGAGGAGTTGAAAGAAATTTTCATTAGCCTCACACTTTTAAAACCTTAGCACTTGTTAGTTGGGTGATCTTGGACAAATTACTTCATTTCTCTAACTTTTGAGTTCCTCCTCTGCAAACCGAGGGTAATAAAAGGAATTTCATAAACCCATTGTGAAGGCCAAATGAAAGGACATAATAAAACATCTAGTATGGTGCCAGGTATATCAGTAGGCCTTCTGTAAAGGGGAACTGTTGCTATTATTATTGGTGTTTTGATGATGGTAGGATGATGTGGGTTATTTCTACTTCCATGGATACAGGGATAGATGAGTGAATCTGGATAAGAGTGAGAGAGCACATAGGTAGGTTGTTATTCTGCCCATGATACACGAAAGAGGCCTCTGGAAATGAAAGTGGAGGTTCTGGAGGCATGCTTCAACACTTCTTAACCTCCCAATAACCAGTGTTTCATTTGTAGCAAGGAGAATTTGGCCATCTTCTGTGACATATTTTAACTTTGGGCTGGAACCAATCTTGAAGAAGTTTTGAAAATCTCAATTCTGTACTGTGAAGTGAAGCATTATGTTTCCAAGGACACTTCTCAGCACGTTGATGTTCATTGGAGCTTCACCACCCCTCACCACACTGGTGCCAAGGAAAAGGCTCATACAAGCCACCTGTACCTTAAGATGAAAATTTTAACATTAGCTTAAAATGTTGCCAGTGTTTTGGCCAGTACAGAAAAGTCCATGATGTCATTGAAGGATAGAGTAGCATAAGAGATTCAAGAGGCATTTAAAACCAGTTGAATTTCTCTTATGAATTTCTCTTCATAAATTCCATATATGAATTCCATATATGAATTCATATATGAATTTCTTCCATATATGAATTTCTTCCATATATGAATTTCTCTTATGTCCATATGTCCATATATGTTTTCACATGTCCAGTTGGCAACTGAGAAAACAGAAATGGAGGAGGAGCCAGTGCAGTTCTCAAGCCTTTGCTTCTTGTGGGGGAAAGCTAAGGACAGTCACTAGTGATTTTGAAAAATCACCCTGCCACATCAGAACACCTGTCATGCACAGGATTCTTGAATAGAATAATTCTGTGAACAGTGATTTGGCTTTCTAGGTGCCAACTTCACAGTGCAGAGCAGTAATTCATCCAAAACCATGGAGGACTGCTCTTTTGGGAAAGGGAGTCATTTCCCCCTGCTTAATCTGGTGGTGCATTTTCTTCCACAGGTGTGCAAGAAACCGTTCTTGAGTCGACAGAGAGCTGGACGCAAATTGCACGGGTGATTAGGTGGTGCCACAGTTCATCTATCATTGCCTTGAAATACTAGGATATCAGCTTTCAGGATGCAAATCAGGAATACTTCTGTATGTGGAAAATTTCAGGCCATGGTCCCTAACAGATAAATATAAACTCACAGTAAAGCTATATTTCAGGTTAGCTTTAATACTTAGGAACTTGGGGACTAAAACTGCAGCAGAGCATCTCAGTCATGGCATATGCATGTTTGCTTTCAAAGTAAAATGAGGTCATCTGTTAGTGACACCAACGTCTGTCCTACAAAGAATTCTACAATCTTCATTTCAAGTACAACTTTTACAGCTCTTGAATTCTATATTCTCCTTCTACAATCAGTACTTTCGTTACTTGTGGATTTATTATTTAATTAATAATTAATAATAATAATCTGTGACGTACCTTTAGCAAAGCAAAGGCCATACCATAAATTTTATTTACTGAATTCCTTTTCCCCTCTCACTTTCCATCTCCTGAATTTTCCTTTGATTTTTTTCCATATGTATTTTAGAGTTATTTTAACTTGCTGTATTTCATGTTTCTTTTGAAGCTGCTTTAAATCTTTTCTGGAATAAGTCACACTACCAACAAACAAAAAATAAATATTCATTTGTAATCACTGGACCACCCAGTTGAAATATGCTGGTAGTTTTTATCCTTGAAAGGGTAATAGCATTGTTTTTATTTCATCATTCCCTCTTACTTTCTTTGAAACCATTATCCTGTGGCTTTGAAAATTCCTATGGAGGAACAAATAGTCCGTTTTCTTCTAGAATTGCCAGCAAGCTCATAAGGAAATTGTATCAGAGGTAACTTGTATAAAAAACCCAAAAATGCAACATTTGCCCCCCCCACCCCCCCATTTTCTGGCTTTCCTGAAGTCTGCAGGCTGAGGCCTTGGCCAAATCTTACAAGATACTACTATGGTCAAGGAATTAGCTGTTGGGCAAGCTCTTCATCCTTCCGTGAATGATGCCACAGCTCATCATGTCAAACGGGGAGAAGGCCCATGTCAGAATGTGGAACAGGTCACAAAATAATGAAAACAATACACCAGCTTGGCAGATTTCAGCAAATAGCAGAAATTACAATGTGGTCTTACTTTATTAACTGTTTTAACATTCAGTTACATTCAAGGAGAAGAAGGGGAAAATGATATAAGTACCAGACAGCGGGGTTATAGAATGAAAATGGAAATTGCAGAGGCTTCTCTCTTAGTTCATCTGCCAAACACCTGTAGAATTAAATTTCAATGATGTGTCTGGGTCAGGTAGGAACTGACTGGTTTCTGACAATAGCTTTTCGGATGGGACATCACCAAGGAGGCAAGATGAACAAGAGGCTAATGTTCATTTCCTATGAAAGGAACTGAGGATGTCAAAGTAAATTGGAAAGGATAGAATCTGGGCAGGCATCTGGGGCTTTGGCTCACACATCAGGAAAATGTTGTGTCTAGTGATCGCTCACAATTACAAAAAAGCAGAGGAAGGGGGCCCCACTTAACAACCATTGAATTTCAATAAATTTTATTGTTGAACCAACATCAGGAGATGGGTTTTCTTTAAAAAAGTTCTCAATAAAGGTCAAGTATTCACTGAATTCATTATTCTACAGACATCTGCATTTGAAAAATACTTAAAATTCTTCTCATATCAATGGATTTAAATGTTATTCACTAGTAATTCTTTGGGTCTTTGAAGCTTTCAGCTAAAGTTTTGGTTTATGACTCAGTGTTACCTTATGTTATCGACTATCTGTTGCCATCTCTCATGTCAGGAAGCTCTTCATCTACTGAAACTATTTGTTTAGATATGCCATGCATTCCTCTCAAAAGAAAAATTATTTTAATATGCTTTGTTTCAACTAGGCTTGTTTGTATTCCTTTTAGCATTGAATCACCATAAGAGGGGGTAAATATATGTGGTGCAAACAATTAAACTAAGCGAAATATCGAGATATACATTTATTTTGATTTTTCTTATATTTCTTTCCAAATGAAATCTACTTTCTTTATGAATAATGATAAATACTTAACAATTTTTGAAACAGAAGTACAGGTATTGGCTTTAGAAATTCTCATGTTTAAGGAAATATTTTATTCTTTCTGGATTTGGGGGGTTATTTTTGATAAATATTTAAAAGAAGAGTCAAATTATTCTCTAATTTCTGAGCTAAGTCACACATTTATTTAGCAATTATTTGGGATAGAAATAAAGGGTTTTTTTCCCCCTTTCAGAGCATTCCCTAGACCCAATGTGAACTGCGTACTGTTTAAAATACCAGCATAGTCAGACTTCTGGGAAATCAAAACAGCGAGTCCTTTTCATCAGAGAGACTGGTGATTAATGATATATATTACTTTCTGATCGTGTGTTAGACTAACTCACCTGGGTGAGTATAGCAATTTAACAGTCTCAGTAGTTTCATTCTACATGGAGAAGTTTGATTCTTAGTCTTGTTGCCTTAATGATGAATGTAGTCTGGTGTTGCTGACACCAGCATCTATACTTTTCATCACTCTGACTTCCTCAGTGGAGATGGAGAAAGGGTTTTATAAATAGAAGTGTTTTATAGATCTTTAACCCTTAGAATGAGCCATATGTTCACTAGCATTCCCCCCCAAAGTTGCAAAGCAATGATCTTTGAAAAAAAGACTTTAAAAACTGCACTTATGTCTCTTGTATTTTGCTTTTGTATCATCCATCTCAGAATATTTCTTTTGGTCTGTTTAAATCCCAAGTTGTGGAAACATTGAAGTCTCCATGAGTTCTGTAGAAGATGGAAGTATTTAAATAAAACTGTTGTAATTTGGGGGTATGATATTTATACCGCCCTATGAATATTGCTTTTACTGTATATTTAAACAATGTATTAAGGATGAGTGAACTGACCTACAGAGTGTCAGCTTGACACAAACCAGAGGCAGATGGAATGAGGGGCCCGGGCATTATGTCTTTCACTGGAATATTGTACCATTTGCAAAAACACCGCATATTTCACTATTCACACAGTGAATGACCAGTGGTGAACCCTGAGGCAGAAATGATTTAGAGATGTTGTGTAGAGGTATTACTAAAACTTAATGTAAAGACCTAAGTCTTACACATTCAGGAATTTCACCTTTGATGTTAAGATTGGAATGAACTGTGGAAGAATGTAGCAAGATTTCAAAACTGTCTTAAATCTATGAGGGTGAAATATTTGATGGTTATATAATGCCAATTCCCTAAAAGAATTAACTTTTTCTTTCTTGTAAGAGGGACACTTTAGGATGCAGAACAATTAAAACCTGACTGACTCTAACAAGTCCTTACACGTGTGGCTAGGGTACCTTCCTTTTTTAAATGATTCCTTGAATCATTTAAAAAAAACCCTAACTTTACAAACTGGTAGAATTGTTTGTCAAAAAAATGTATAGTTTTCAGTCAATTCTCTCCTCGCATCACTGTAACTATAACTCTTTTTTGAAATGATCAACTGAGGTCCATTTCTTTTTTCTGCTTGATGTGGGAACTGATAGAGAATATGCCTAGGCCTCTCATTTCTTCATTACATTCAAGAAATCCCTGAAGCGTTCCATGATGTCTTCTAAGTTAGCATCTGGACTTGGTGGTAAGCATGAACAAATGTTAGGTCAGGAGGGAGGAGGGACAGGGAAAGCAGAGCTGAGGGAAAGGTTGATTAATGAGAATTTTAGGGATAAATTGGAGGTTAGAACGTCAAAGTTTAGCCCAAGCTGGACTTTTTTGGATTTTGAGAAGACAGTTTGGGGTGGACGTTCAGAGGTTCAAACTGAGCAGAAGTTATAGGCAAGTCCATGGTTAGAGAATGCAGAAATCTGTGTCTGCAGCAGCCTGGTGGAAAAGGGAAGGCAGATTTGTATTCAGGGATCCCAGACAAGGTTTAGTAAAGAGGTTTAGGTGCAGTAGCCGGGCATAGGCAAGAGTAGGATTTTAAGCTGGGACATTAGCCAGGCATAAGGAAAAAGACAGGACCCAGGAGATGAAGGAAATTTTCTCAAACCCTGAACAGTTAAGTGGGTTCATACAATAACACATTAATCTCAGGACAGGGATAATCTCTCTTTTATTGTTTAAAAAGAGTTTTTTCTTGGAGTGAGGCTAACTAAATCCTTTGTTGGGACCCCTTCTTTTAGTAATTCCTTTTTTTTTTTCTGTACAAGGGAAAAGAGGAATAAATGATATGTAAAGGTTGCTGCAATTTGTCCATGAAAAACTTGCACCTAATCAAAGTTGGGGGGTTCTGGGAGATGATTGGAATTGTTACACCAGACCCAAGATTCATCTTCTGGTGTTGATACCTAAATTTGCCTAGGAGAAGAGATGCTCCTCCTGGATTACCCCAGAGCTAAACTCCTGCTTTCTTTTGCTTAGTCCTCTGTTGGTGGAACATGACCCTGCTTGAAAAGGTAGAACTCAAACAAGGAGGCATGGAAGATGGGTTGAATCCTGAGGGACCTTGGTAACCTTGGCTGCCATGTGTGTTTGTTGAATAATAATGAAAGATCTGTGATATAGGTATAGAGTTTGATAGATGAGAAATAGGTTTTTAGAGACAGGTACATCTTTTACCCCACAGAAAACCATGTTCTAGTCAACAGTAATACTTGGCCTGGTCAACAGAAACTTGTTTTATTTTCTTCAGTTTATGAGCCAATATAAAATGGATCTTTGTACTGTTTGTTATATAATGAGTGATGGAGGGATCACAAAAGGGCCTGGGTATGGTAGCATAGGTTTGGTGGAGAAAACTGGTTTAAGAATAAGGAATCCCAGGAATAGATTTGTGTGGAATAAAGTTGTAGTAAGAAGGCTAGCAGTTGTTTTGATAGTTGGCATTCTAAGAAGAATCGTAGGTACTAATGTAGTCTATGCTTTTCACTTTTCTCATGTTCATTTTGTTCACTATAGGCTTTGGAATGGTAGATAGTAACTTCTAGAAGGATAAGGAAATCTTGCAGACTAGGAGTATAAGGTGAATTTGGAAACGATCTCTATTAGAAAGCAGTATGTTTAACCAAAAATGAATTCAGAATCATTTTATTTTTAGGAAAATATGCTTGAAAACATGGCTAGTGATGACCTTCTCAAAGAACTATGGGGAAAGATTTGACAATTTAGAATAAATGGTTTCATAGGGAACTGAGGATACCTTGTTCATTGGTGTGAACAAACACATGACCTGGAGGTCTGAGGTTTTCTATTCCAGAATCATTCACTTTCTAGCACAATATATTTCAGCTGAAGAGTTAAAGAGTTGAAATTCCACAGTAATTTTATTTCATGTATTTATCTTACTGATCTTGGCTGGAAAATGGAGGCCTTTGAAGTACCTTTCTTTTTCTTCTATGTGCTTCTTATGGATGTGGTATTTTTCATGGTTCAGCAGCTATACTGAGCTTCTTAAAAGGTATCGTCTTTATATCTTTCCTCAGGTGGTTCCACTGTCTCTCACTAATGTGAATTTTTTTCTCTTGGCTCTGAATTTTACTACTATTACATTTCTTTGTTTTTCTGGTTTTTTTTTTTTTTTTTTTTAGTATTATTTGAATGATGATCTCTTGGTCCAGAAAGCCAAGATGGAATTTGTATTTTTAGGGTTTCTTATAATACAGTTGCCTTGGTAGGAAGCAAAGATGATCATGGGTTACTTGAGGCCTAATCAAGTATGTAAAGCCGTAGGCATATAATTCAGGGTCCTGATCAGGAATGCTTTGTCACTGTGTCCCATTTCTACCTTTTTGAATCTCTTCTGGAAACTTGCTTCTGATTTCAGACTTCTTTGGTTTCTCTAACTGGTCTAACATGGACAAAGTATCTGGTGTATGCAGGGCCCAATGTTAACAGACCAAAGACATGGAAAAGTTCCTTGTGATAGGAGTAAGATCAAATATAAAAGCAGGTCTCATAGTGTGTTAGAAACAAGTGAATAAGAATAAGGATAATCTAAGAAAAGAGACCTTTGCCAAGAAACCAAAAGTAAAGGATGGCAAGAAAGAGCTCAATACCAATTGGCATCTCAAGAAATAATGCAAGTACTGTCTAGCTCTAACAAAGATTTACCCAGAGAAATATAATATATGGACTAAAAATTGGCTTTAATTTAATTGCCACAAAGGAAGGTCTATGTATGTGCCTAACTAAATGGGACTCTAAACCACTCCTATGTTAAAATGTTAACATAGAGAAGTAATTGGAAGAACTGACCTAGTTACGTCCAAGGAGAGTGAGCCTGTATAACCTTCCTAAAGGAGGTATGAGGAAAGAATCTGCATCAAGTCAAAACAGTTGTAAAGGAGGAAGCAGTGAGGTGATTTCACAGAAATATATAAAACCAAGCCCACATGATCGGGAAATTCTACTACAGACTTGTTGCTTTTCCTGCTGACTGACCTAATTTTGGTAGGTAATATGTCATTAACGGAATGTATTATACATATTGCCTCACCTGTTCTTCTAATTGGCATCACTGTCTGAAAGAAACCATAGTGTAGGAAAAGGCAAAAGTCCGTTCTCCTGGAGTCTTCTCTGGACTGGCTGAGATTGGAGCAGTGCAAAAATTCTAGTGGGTTGGGCCTATCTTAAGTGTGAACTTAAAGAGGGACTCAACAATATCCTGGATGTTTACACTGACTTAGAAAGTGAACGTACTTTCAAAATTTCAATGTTGGGTTCCATTTCACATTTGACTTGCTTCTTTATGATGCTATGGTCTGCACAATATAAGTGACATCTCCAGATGTGATCTTTTAAAGATTCTGGGGTCCAGTTTCAATCACTTGATTTCTTTAGTTGTTTTGAACCTATAATTACATGGTTGGTGGTTTTGCCATATTTGCTCATGGGATTTCAATGTTCCATGTAATTCAATCTGGAACTTCTACTTTGTAAACTTTCTTAATCACTTTTATCCTCAGACCAAGGAGTGATAATAGACTAGTGGATGGGAAATCACACATTATTGGCTGACTGTCCACATAGCACATCTGGGAAAAATCCACCCAAGAGGAAAGCCCAGTGCTTTAGCTCTATAAATAGTGCTTTAAAAGAAAGTCCTTCCCTCTTGTTTACCACTCCTAAAAGTGAATCTATGGACTACATATGGAAACAAAGTCTAACTTGAAATAGTATATGGGGTCACTCACGTCATTAAGGGGGTCCAAGGAATTTTCCAGTCCTTGAAATCCTGAAGCTCTTGGCGATGTCTGACTCTTCTTCAGAGGTCCCACTCTCAATATTTCGAGAGAATTCTCTCTCAAAAGTCATTTGGGTGGCCCTTCATTTTCCATGACTTATCTGAGTGGTCATTTTTCCCATTCTTAGCATTTTACTATCAGCTTCCTCCAAAATCAGGGAAAAAATTAAAAGTCCTTTTGTTCCTAATCCCCCTTCTCTATTTAGTTCTTAGCTACATTACTAGCTAGCTTTATATCTCTAATCCCCAGCACAGTTTCTGGAATTGTAGATTACTGGACTCTCTCCCAGCAATTCGTAAATCAGCACCCAGTTTCCATTTGGTTGTTATTTCCTTGAATAGCAGTTATTGCCTTTGATTGACAACCTTAAGGAGGAAATGGTAAAGAATTGAGCACCAAAACCCTAACAAGTTCCCTAACCTACTGTTTTCTTCTCGGAAATGTATTCATTTATGCTTTAAAAAAACTCTTTGTCAAGGATTGTAAAACAATAAGTAGAAAACAAACAAACAAAGCAACAACAAAAAAACAATAAGTAGACATTCACTGGTATCCATAATAGTAGTATTGACCATTTGTTATATCATACAATTGTCATACAATAAATTACGACAGTCAAATATTGATTTTCAAACTCCTCCACTTCCTTCACATTTATCGGTTGGAATTTTACTGTAAGGAAGAACCCTCTGTACGTTCCTATTCACTTATCCATTTATTATCAGTATTGACTCATGAATCCTATTTTATTCAGAAGATTGTAATTTATTATTTAGCCTTATTTCTTTTCATGCTCAAATGATCATAGATTTGACTAGTTGGAGCCCCTTCAAAATGGCTCCTGTGTCCTCCTGATATGCTCTCATCATTTTTTTGAAGCATTTATTTTTGTACCCGACAAGATATTTCAGGCTCAGATTATAATTTCCCCGATAGCCCTGCAATCAGTCATTTCTTCTAGGGGCTCTAGGTGCCATTTCTTTCCTTTAAGTAAGAAATGGAATCTAGAAAACAAGATGGGGCACTAAGCTGTGCTGCACATTGCTACTTGGGTTTACTTCTTCTAAGCTCTTTTCCCTCTCAGCCTGGCCAACAAAATGAATTGTCAATATTTTGAATATGTGTTAATCTGATGAGAGAAAGATAGTATCTCAGTGCAGCTTTAACTTGCATGTCTCATTATAATGAACTTGAACACCTTTTCATATACTTAAGGACTTTTATATCTATTTTTGCTAAATTTTCTGTTCATTTACCCATTTTTCTATTAAATTTGTTTCTCAAATTTTAAAAGTTAAAAAAAATTAGGAACAATTAGTTCTTTATCTATATTCTGTATTGTAATTTGCCATTTGTTTTTTGTCCTCTGTTATGCTATGCAAAAGTTTCAAATTTACTAATCATTCCTTTATTGCATATTATAATTCTGACACACAGTTCCTATGCGTGCGCGTGCACGTGTGTGTGTGTGTGTGTGGGGGGGGATGATTCCCCACACCACCAAGTAATTCTTTGACACCAGCTGGGTGCCCTACATTTCAACTCAATTCTGACACTATCTGCCTGGAGATAGCATCATACCCTACAGGTTAAGGATTCTGTCCTACAAGATCCCTCACCCCGTTCCTGCCTCCCCTTCTGATGCCAATCGCTAATCCAGGTTGCCTCCTGGGCTTCCTGACGGGCTATAGATTGGAGGTTCTAATGACCTTCTCCTTGGGTTTGATTAATTTACTAGAAAGGCTCAGGAACTCAGAGAAACATTTACTACTAGATTACTGGTGTATTATAAAAGAATGTAACTCAGGAACAGTCAGATGGAAAAGAAGCATAGGGCAGGTATGGGGAAACGGGTGCAGAGCTTCCGTGCTCTTGGGGCACGCCACTCCCCCCCTCCTTTTTTTAAATGGAGGCTTTATTACATAGGTATGATTGATTAAATCATTGACCATTGGTGATTGATCTCAGTCTCCAGCCCCTCTCCCCTCCCCAGAGGTTAGGGAGTGGTGGGACTGAAAGTTCTAACCCTTTAATCGCAAGGTTGGTTCTCCTGGCAACCAGCCCCCATCTTAGTCTCAAAGTAACCTTATTAGCATAATAAAAGACACCTCTGTGGTTCTCAACATTTAGGAAATTCCAGGAGTTTTAGGAGATCTGTGCCAGAAACAGGGCTGAAGACCAAATATAAATTTCTTATTATAAATCACAATACAGTATTACAATATGGGTTTTGAATCATAGGTTATAGAGGAATTCATCCATATTTTCTTTAAGCACTTGCATGGCTTTACTTTTTTACATATTGATTCCAGATCGGTTTGTAGTTTGTTCTTATATATGTTGTTAGGAATTGATCTAAGTTCATCTTTATTCCAAATGGCTATGCAGTTGTCCCAATATAATTTAATAAAAGTACCGTTTTGTCCTAGTTATCTGAGATATTCCCTTTATCATATACTAGATTTCCACACATAATTGGGTCTGTTTTTGGACTGTCTCCTGTATTCCCTTGGTCCATTTTTTTACTTATGCGCCAGTACTGCATGGTTTTACATACAGGTAGATCATATTCTAACCTCATCTTTTACAGATGAGGAAACAGAGTGTCTCTTCCCAAACCAGGCAGTGGCAGAGCCAGAGCTGGAGACTGGTTTTCTTGACTTAAAACATGATTCTTTTCTTTCTGTGCTGTGCTGCTCTCATCTGTCTCCTCCACTGTCTTTGGTGAGAGTGTCAAATTTAGTTACAAGGAAGAGCCCGCTTTGTCCAGAAAAGAATAGCCATGGAATTATACTCTTCTTAGAATGGATTTGTAGAAAGAGTCATGAGGCAAACGCCTTTGGGAGAATGCAAAGGAATACTCTACCACATGGACTGTTCTATAGAGCGTAGGACCAGGAAAGATGCAGAGTGAGTGGTAGAGAGATCATATAAGAGGAAGCTGAGAAGCAGAGGGGTTAAGTGATATGTCCAAGGTCACACGGTATACAAATGACAGAGCTGTGGTTTAACACAGATGCCCTTGCAGCCCTCCCAGCTCCTTGGCAATGATTTATTAGACATGTTTTTGAACAACTGCTTCTTTTAAGCTGCTGTACATTTGTGTGTACATTAAAATTTGACCTTGTTATATAATGTCTGGCACAAAACAGACATTGGTAGCCTGCCTCTACCCCACTTAAGTTCCTGCTGAAGTTTTTACCTAAAGAATGAAAAAAATTGTTGGATGGGTTTGGAGAGACAATTCCTCTTATAAATAGTGCTAAAACTCCTTTTTTATATGGACCTGTTCAGCTAAAATCTAAACAGCAAAGACATTTGATTTACTGCAGGCATTAGGCTGGAGTGTTAAGTGGTTGTTTTAATTGCAGAGTTTTTATAAAAGAGCTACTTTCACCATATAGTTGATTACAATTTAAAAACAGAGACATATGATTTATTATAAACAGTGTTTTTGAGAACTAAACTTTTTTTTTTTAAGAACTAAAAATATGTATTTCAAAAATTTTCAACTCCAGGAGATGTGGGGACCTGTTTTCTTTTCCTCCTTTGGAAATGGTATGTGGCTGTTGAGTTTTAAGTGGTCAGAGAGTCTTCCTTGGTGGTATCAAAGAATAAGAAAGAGGAAATAGGAATCTTCTGGGTTCTGTGTTTGACTGGGCTGAAGACAGGGCCCAGGCAAACTGGGTAAGTAACCTGCAACATGGGCTTGGTTTGGCTGGTCCAGTGTTCAATTATATGCCACCTCTAAATATTCATCTCTTCCCCGCAGGTCTCACCATCCTCTCTCTATCTCAGCCAATAAACAGGAACGTAATCGATCAGAGTGGCAGCAGAGGCATACTCACACTATTAAAAGGTGTACTCTCTTACTCTCACCATAAAATTCTGTGACATCTGGGAATGCCAAAGCCCAGTATAAAAAGTGTACACTTCCACTTTCAATAGAAAACCCCATGAAATGTTTGGTTTTGAAGTGCTTAGTTTGTTTAGCTGTCGCAGGTGCAAAGTGTTTCAAATTTTTTTTTGTGTGTGTAGAATTGTTCTGAAAGATGAAAGTGTTTGAGATATTTTTCCTGGGAAGCTGTTTTTGAAGTTGCATTTGAATAAGAGGGTCTCTGTTATTTAGAGGCTTTACTAAGTGAAAAACAAAAGTAATTCTGATAAAGGTTTACATATTGGGCAGATCCCAACAAAATGTCTTTTATATATTAAGTGTCTGATTATTAGATTCCATTTTCCATCTAGGCTCCCCTTGTTCCTCACTGCATCCTGGAAAGAGATTGCATCATCTTTAAAATGGACGCACACACAAATGGATAAAAGCAAATGGTGTTTTCCTAGCACTAGATTAAGACCTGAAGAGACCCCAAGTATTGGGAAGATTATTTCCTTCATCGCTCCTACCCTTAGTATTATATTCAAAGTAAACCTTAGAGGGATGCTGAAGATAAGATGGCTTCGCTCTATATTTTCTGATAAATCCATCATCTTCTCTTAACCCCTTTGCCTCTCTCATTTGCCTTGAGGGTGCCCTAAGCATGTGTTTAGTTGGCCTATTGAATATTGTAGCACTGGGTATACTGGTAAACCCTGTACACATTTCCTTGTGATAAGTAGGGAATTACTTCAGCTGAAAAGGGATTGTTTTCTAGGTCTTATTGCACCAGAATTAACCGAAATCTTGTTTAAGCCAACAGTTCTTGAGTAAACAGGATAAAAATAAATAAATAAATAAATTGGAAGTTTATATATACAGAGCACTGTTCTAAGTGTTTTACATGTGTTATTCACTTAACTATCACATAACCTATAGCGGTTTTGTTTTTATCTCAGTTTTACAGAAGAAGAAACAGGGACAGAGAAATTAAGAAACTTGCTCAAGGTCAGAGTCCTACTAAGCAGCAAAGTTGGAATTTGAGTCTAGGCAGTGGCTTCAGGTTATTATGCTATACAGCCGCTCTACTCAAAAAGAATTAAAATAGCGAGTGCTTTCACACTGCTAGACACTACTGTGAGTACTCTATGTATTTTAGCACTTTTAGTCTTCACAGAAACTCTATGAGGTGTGCTCATTTTCTACTTACTCCTTCAAGCACGTTCCATCCTTCCATACCCTGTGGTGTACCTTGAGAGGCTGACCTCTGGTGCCGAACATTTTGCTTTGTGGTTTCCGGTTGTGTTTACCGAATAGAGTTCCCAGCATGAGATCAGGAGGCGGAAGCAAAGGGAGGTCATGGTACATATTACTTTAGTTTCCTCCCTTTTGGGTCACTGTGCGTTGGTTGCATCCCTTACTCAAAGACTACAGCTCCTGTTTATTTGGTTTTCTCCAACAGTCTCTCTCTCTGGGTTTTGGTGACAGTGTCTTCCTCCTACCTACTAGGCGTAGGGGTGGTAAAGTCTCTCTGCTGTTGCTAGCTCAGGGGTGCTCTGACCCCCTGCAAAGAGCCCCTTCATTAACCTCTCCTCAAACACTGTTTTGGAGTGTGCCGTTTTTCTTGCTAACACCCATACGAAACAAGGTATATTCTGTTATCATCGGCATATTTGACTTATAAGGCACGGGGAAGTAAAATAAAGGGCCCAAGGTAATTGTTAGAATTGGGATTAAAATCTATGCAGTCTGGCTAATGTCCAGGCCTTTAGTCGCTACACTCTTGTGCCTTATGGTTTAAGCATGTGTTGGGCTTTCCGCAAAAAAAGCTTACAGTGCAGATTATTTCATATCAAAGGACAATTAATGGATAGTTTACTGTAGCTAAGGAAGGTGATGTAAAGATGTAAGCATAAAAGTGCTATGGGGTAAATGTAATGAGTTTATTCACAGATGTATCAAACATTTATCAAAGTTTTATATTTTGGAAACAAATCATCAACAAAGCAGATTGCTGATTGTGAATAGTCCTAAGACTCACCTATTTGTTCTCCAGTATTTTGAATTTAATTAGCAAGGAGTGATACAGCAAAAAAGCTTCGGCCATTTGATATAGCTGTGATTATTGTCCAATATACATAACTTTAAAAAATCTTCCTTTGAGTCAATAATGTTAATCAGTGATTAGTAATGTGTTTTCTTTCCCTAGGCAGTAGAAGTTCTCCTTTTAGTTATTATGTGCATTCAAAATATGTACAATACAATCAAGGTGTAGAGTCTTGCAAAATCAGATGATGCTTTTTTTATGCCAGTACTACAAAAAAAATACCAGTTAATATACATGTGAATTCTTTCCCCCTACTAATTGAAATATTCTTTTTGGGAATCATTCCACTTTAAGCTTTTAGAAAAAAGAACACTGGACCAGGAATAATAGTCCTAGATTCTGATGCCAACTTTGCCTCTAACTGGTTCAAATAGACTAATTGTTTGGACTGCGGTTTCCTCATCTGTGTAGTAATGGAACTGGGCTAGGTGGTCTTTTAACACTAAGGTTCAATGACTCTGATTAACCTCTATTGTTTTTATCCCTATCAAATATTAGAAGACATGAAAAAGTGAGGCTAGGCATCTAAGGCAAAAATTGTATTTAGTGCAGAGTTGGAGTGATATACAGGTCTCTTGATATCTGTTCCCTGACTATACTATAGTCCCTAGAAAAAAAATGTGTACTAGTTAGGGTGACACTGGCTCCTATAACAAATATGTGTAAAATATACAATCACTCAAAATACTAGAAATTTGCTTCAGGGTGGCTCTGCTTTGCTCGGGACTCAGATTGATGGAGGCTCTGGCATTTTCAACACATGTCTCGCAAGATCATTTTTATCTCCATCTCTGACAGCCAGTGGCAGAAAGAACATAGAGGAACATATTTAAGGTTTAGATAGGGTAGGTATGGAAGTGGCACATATCACTTCTGTTCATATTCCATTTCCTAGAACTCATTATATTGCCCCTCATAAATGCAAGGAAAGCTATGAAATATAGTATAGTTGTGTGCCCAGGAAAAAGAGAAGCACATGGATTTTAGTGAACCGTTAGCAATTTTTGCCTTAGAATGGGTGTGACATATACAAGAACAAATTTATCTTTAGGGAAATTGCCTTATTTTTTCCAGGTTGTCAGTGGCCCCATTTTGTCGTATTTTAATAACTCTTTTCTGTAAATCCCCTTTCCATCAGCTCTGTAATTTATGTTTATAGCCACTGCTTCTCTTGAAGCTTCTTCTGTCGGTTACTGGGATTGAAATTAAGAGAGACTATGACCTCACGCAGGAATGAGAGAAAGTGCTTTTTTCCTGAACATGATCCTGAGATAATCATGAGGAAGAAGAACTAAAGGAAAAACCAATATTTTTAAAAAAGCAACAAAGAAATGTTTAAAAAAGATGAGAATGGAATATCTGGGTGGAGCGGGGACACTCATAATGGTGCTCTGAAGTACCATTCTTTCAAGAGAATTGAGCCAAGGGTCACAAGATTAAGACCCCAGTGGGATGTGCCACCTTCAGGAGTGTCCCTGGCAAAGGAGACCTGCAAGTTATGGCTTTTGTGGTTCTCTTTTTTTTCTAGCTAAGAAATAAACAGAGCCACAGCATATCAGTGGAGCCTCGTTTTCCTCAGTCTTTCCCTCTCCCAGGGTTCGTTGCATGATGTCCCCAGCAGCCACAAAATACTGAGGATGCCTTGAGATAGCACGTTTTCTATCCAAAATCATGATCCATGAATCTCCTTTATTGTAAACTAACCTGCAGAATGGGAGAAAGAAAGAAGCAGCAGTTGGGGGTTTGTAATTTTGAGACAAATTTGTAAATTTGGGTTCTGAGTTATTCCAGGAACTTCACTGAAATTTGGCTTATCATCATAGCATCTTCAAAAATATAACCAAGAGCACAACAAATCAGAATAAGAAAAAGGAGACTGGGCTTCCCTGGTGGTGCAGTGGTTAAGAATCCACCTGCCAATGCAGGGGACATAGGTTCGAGCCCTGGTCTGGGAAGATCCCACATGCCGCGGAGCAACTAGGCCCGTGAGCCATGGCCGCTGAGCCTGCGCGTCTGGAGCCTGTGCTCCGCAACAAGAGAGGCCGCAATAGTGAGAGGCCCGCACACCGCGATGAAGAGTGGCCCCCGCTTGCCACAACTGGAGAAAGCCCTCGCACAGAAACGAAGACCCAACACAGCCATAAATAAATAAATAAATAAATAAAAAAGAAAAAAGGAGACTGTCCCAGTGAACCTCAGAGGGTAATTGAAACAGATGAAGGTAACTTGGGAATACAGTATAATTTTGTTATCATGTACTACAAATATCCATTTACATAGTATCTGTCTAATTATGTCTTTTGGGGAAACAAGAATCATATCCCATAAAGGCTGCCTCTGATATTGTTAGCCCACAGCATGGTATTAGTCCAGTCCCTTTCCATATTTGGTGAGACTTGTCAGTTTATTTATCCATTCAGAAATATGAGAAGAAGGATGATCCAAGTCACACGAGACAAAAGGCATTTCATTACTAAATGCGAGGCCTGGAGTTTAGTACTGGTTTGCTATGATCTTATGTGACATTAGGCAAATTATTTAACCTCTTTAGACCAAGGTTCCTCATTTGTAAGTATGTTGTTGCGGTAATGACCTGACATTCTGCAACTGTTGATTATTGCCTTCATTTTTCTGGGAAAGGCTTTAAGGTAGCTGATTCCAGAAATATGCACTTTTAATTTTGTATGTCAGGGTACCAGCAGCTCTGTAATAATGTATTATCAAACAAGACGCTTGATTAGGTTCAACAAATATATATTTGGCTTAAAAATCTTACTTCAATATTCAACCAGTCTTTGTAGCGGTATCTGGCTGAAATCAATTTATTCAAAAGATTACTTATGCATACTATGGGAATCTATGAATGAATGAGGTATGGTTTCTTCTTATATAAAGGCTTATAGAAGTATAGGAGATCTAAGACATTTATTTGAATAACTGTAATATATGATACAGGGTTAAGTGCTACTACCTGCCTGCTTCTCATACAGTAGGGAGATTTCTGCCTCCTTTTTCTTCTCCTTTCAGGCTGACTGTCTTTCCAAAGTCCATGAGAGAGGTAAGGTGGTGAGTGAGAATGCAGAGATCCTCTTAACAATAAAGCCCTGATCAAGGCAGTAAAGTAGGCATAACATAGTGAATTAGGTAGATAACATACTTCAGTATCACAAAGGGTAAATCTAAACCCTAGTTTCTTTAATGAATCATCTAAAAAAGTAAGTTTCCAGTAATCACAAATTGTAAGAATCATTTCTCACTAGAATATAAGTCTGATCTTGTTTGCAGGAGAAATAAGAAGATAAGAATGTTTTTCTTTTTCTGTGTGGCCCAATGTAGTTTTATAGCCAGAGACTCCAGATTTGAATCTGGGGAATTCCCTGGCGGTCCAGTGGTTAGGACTTTGTGCTCTCACTGCTGGCATGGGGTGCAGCAAAACAAAAACAACAAACAAACAAACCCCAAAACAAAAACAAAACACACAGATTTTGAATCTGGACACTTTCTTGCTTACCAGTTGTGCAATTTCCCTTTATGTAAAATCAGAGGTAACAGTAAATGACACATAGAATTGCACAGTTTAAAAATAAATGATACTCCATAAATGTTTGTTTTTTCCTTTCATAGTCAAGGATACGAACAATAATATATTTATCTATTTACCTGATTTGTAAGTATGGTTATCTACTTTCCGTTGAGGAAGCTTCCCTCACTGCCATGTTGACTAAAATGTAGACAGTTATTCTTTTCCTCCTTCTTTCCCGCCTCCCTCCCTCCCTCCCTCCCTTCCTCCCTCCTTCTCTTTCTGTCTCTTTCTTTCTTTTCTTCTTTAATGTAAAATAAACTTCATTTATTCCTGGAATTACCAACGCCCTTTTTTTTTTTTTTTTGCAGTACGCGGGCCTCTCACTGTTGTGGCCTCTCCCGTTGCGGAGCACAGGCTCCGGACGCACAGGCTCAGCGGCCATGGCTCACGGGCCCAGCCGCTCCGCAGCACGTGGGATCCCCCCCGGACCGGGGCACGAACCCATGTCCCCTGCATCGGCAGGCGGACTCTCAACCACTGCGCCACCAGGGAAGCCCCTACCAACCCTTTTTTATCCCTTTGAGGCTGGTGATTTCTAATAGTTTACAATTTTTCTTTTATTTTTCCTTTTTATTTTTCATACAAGTTTTAAAGGTTACTTTCCATTTACAGTTATTACAAAATATTGGCTATATTCCCCATGTTGTACAATACATCCTTGAGCCTATCTTATACCCAATAGTTTGTGTCTCCCAGTCATTCTTCTTTATTATTAAGAATATATTGGCTAAACCCTCAAACTTTAAGTAGATAGAATCCATTGTTATGAGGAGTGAGACTTCTGATTCATTTTACATCTGGTGTTTTACCAATAAATGGCCAGAATGTGAGGAGTTCGGTTGTGATTTATCATCTCTCAGCTGCAACATCTATGCTAAAATTTCAACTTTTGTCTTCATTTTGCACAGATGCCTTCTAATGGTGTTTGCTGAGCAAGGCAAGGGCACCTTGTAGTCTTTAAACATTAATGTCATGGAAGAATGAATGTTTAAGCAAGCAAAGCCTCTCTTCCCCATATAGCCATTCCTCCCTATTCTCCTCTTCTCCCTTAACAACTGGTGCACAAGTCAGATTGTGTATCTTCTTGCACATGACTCTGAAAAGACATCCACACTCTTGTTCTGTTGACATCTAACGGAGAATTCCACTGTGTAAGAGAGAGCCATCTGGCTCATGAGAACGTGGCCTATAACACACTCACTCCATCAGTTTATCATAGTTAGCATGATAGATACCAAAGGAGGTTATTGCAGCTCTTTCCTTGGAGATGTTTAACTGTTGGTTATCATTAGGGACCGTCTGACTTGGGTACAAAAGATTGGGCTATATGACATCTGGAGGCTTATTTCAATGCTGTTATTTCCTAGATGTTGGTATTGTGGCTTGCAGATACTATAATCAGGAGCAGTGTGCAAAGGACAAGGGATTCAAATTCCCTTTCTAGGCCTGTATTTCCACATCTCCTTCACCCTCATGCACCTCTTGTTGAAACACATTGAAAAGAGACAAGCTGGGTTGGGAGCAAATGGCAGTGAGGCTACTGGGAGTAGATAAGGGGTACTCAGAGACTCAGGTCAGGCATTGAACTGAGTCTCCATGGAATCTCATTTTTTCAAGTGATTTGAATTAATTGCTCCCCAAATTATTTCCTTTCAAGGCAGAGAATTATTTGCAACGAATCCTGTGCAATAGCAATGAGTGTGCGTCTTTTTTTTTTTTTTTTTTTTTTTTGCGGTACACGGGCCTCTCACTGCTGTGGCCTCTCCCGTCGTGGAGCACAGGCTCCGGACGCGCAGGCTCAGTGGCCATGGCTCACGAGCCCAGCCACTCCGCGGCATGTGGGCTCTCCCCTGACCGGGGCACGAACCCGTGTCCCCTGCATCGGCAGGCGGACTCTCAACCACTGCGCCACCAGGGAAGCCCGAGTGTGAGTCTTTGCACAAAACAGAGATACATGGTTTTTGTTCAGTGGGTTTGGAAATAAATTCTGTTTATGAATTTCTATTGTAGTTCACATCATGATATTGCAGTGGCCTCGTCAATCTTAACATATTACAAAATTAGCAATGCATAAAGTAGCAGGGCATAACATTAGACTCAATAAACAAAGCCAGATTAAGGAGAGCAGTTGGTTCAGGACACTGTATGAGGCAGGAGTTGGGGGTGTGGTGAGGACACCAAGCAACTTTAATACCAGCCATTACAAAATGTGTGAGACTGAGGAAATGGTCAACTGAATTAATACGTTACACCAATTGAGCTTAGTTTTTAGGTTGTGAAGTGTGAATATTTATTTCTTGGTAAATTACCTCTTTAAAGTGTTGTAAAAATAAAAAGGTTTTTAGAAAATTTGTAAAATAAAGCATACTGTTATAGAAAAGTGATTAATTGCAATGTCAGCTAACTAGCTATTAAATTTTGGGCAAGTTCCCAAGGCTTTGCCAAGATGAAATCTCTAGATCTCAGTTTCTTTGTAAAACAAGAGGTTAGTTTAGATGTCTTCTAAGGTCTGTTTTTGTTATATGGTTGTATGATTGTCTAATAATTAATGAATTCAACACCCAATATGTATTTAAGGCTATGATGATCCCAGAGTTCCCCTGGGTGCTGTGGACACAGAGATAAATACGGCAATAATCCTGTCCAGCGGGCCTACAGATCTGTCTCCTCTTTACCTGCACATGTTCTAAAGCACTTGTTTAGAATTACCTTGTTTTTTTCATTCATATCCCAAGAGCCACATGGAATATGTTATTGGAGGCGTTTCTGGACTCATGCAACAGAGCATTAGTAGGATAATGATTAGTGATAGAATGTTTTAATGGAATGCCAACTATGCGGACATAGGTTTTCTTAGCCTTCAGGATACTAAAGTAAGCACCAGAACATTACCTGTATCTTGATGAATCTCTTGTTTTTGTCCTTTCCTGGCTATGGACTTGTATCATTCCACTGAAATTTAAGTGCACATGGAAAATTTAGTTTATAACTTGCCGAAAGTGCTTTGGAAATAGACAGAAGTTGTTATTTCACTGTCCCAGATAGTTCAGTGTTCAATTCTGAGCCTTAGGAGTCTGCTGTGTTGTTGGAGATGGTGGAGGGAGGAGGAGGGAGCAGTTACATCAGTTAAAAGGAATGAGCATGGGGAGGAAACAAATTGATGAAGATGGGCTAAGAAGATTAGGACCAGTCTCCTTGGGGGTCACGCTTGAAGCGAGTGATGTTGAGGTGGATGTGGGTTAGTAGAAAGTGACAGGTTTACTGCATTTCTGCATTTCAGGGTATTAAAAGTGGGGAAACTCCTGGAAGAGTAAAAGAGATTAAACTTTGGGGAAAAAAGGAGTATCGCTATGAATATAGCAGTAAGGATTTAGGGAATAAATTATAGAATGAAAATATGCTAAACGACAGTTTTAAATGAATTAATGTATAGTAAGTAAAAAGTGGGTTATTGAGGAAAGTTAGAAACATTGAAATGTGTTCTAGAGAAGATGATTTTGTTTTAGGACTGAAAGTTTTGGTTGCAGGTAAGCTGTATGGGCCACAGGCCTGGTTCAAATTCTTATGTCTTCTTGAACAGGCTTTCATTGTCAGGTTTGCAATATTTTATATTTTAATACATAGTATATATTGTGTTGTGGGATATGTTATTTGTCTAAGGATGCATTTAAATTTTGGGCATAGTGAGCTGAGGTTAAGTATCTGAAGAATAAATGACTGAATTTTCCAAATACTTGGTTAGAGAATTTTCTCATGGTTTCAAATGTAGATCAGAAATTTGGCTGAGGATGTCAGAACTGTTAATCATATGCTAAATTTAAAATTTTATCAATAAAAAAATTAATAACTCATGACTAAAAAGTTTTAAATTACATTAGCATAATCATTCACCTAGAAGATTTGCCAGAAGTGTGCCACTCTCTAGGTTATGATATAGAAGCATCCAACTTTGAGCAAATTTTATAGTTAAAATCTGGATACACAAGATAAATCAGGGTGTGATTATTCTTGATTAGGGTAGTAACTTCCATTTTTATGAAAATTATAGAATTATTATATATGTATATTACAAATATATATATATATATATATAGAGAGAGAGAGAGAGAGAGAGGGAGAGACAGAGATTTATAAACCAAAAATCAAAATTAGTCACAGCTATTGCAGACAATATTTATTAAAAGCCATTTATTAAAATACAATATTTATTAAAAGCCATAATATTGCTTGACATACTGTGGGATCCAAAGAGATTTTTAATTTGGTCCTGAATTACAGAGAAAGTTGCCAGTTATTAATGTTACCTAACATTAATAATTTATAATGCACACATATCCAAAATATGATGGCTTTAAAATATGTCCACAGATTCTTTGTCACTCTTCCCAATGAGAGGGAGAATCTTCTTAGAACTGGGTGGGCTTTTGTGACTACTTCAGCCAGTAGAGTCATGGGGGATACATTCTAAGACCCCCACAGTGAATGGCTGAAACTGGATAGTATGGAATCATATATATACTATGTTTTTTCCTTTACATACATACCTATGATAAAGTTTAATTTATAAATTAGGCACAGTAAAAGTTTAAAAAAATGATAGAATAATGATAACAGTATACTGTAATAAAAGTTATGTGAATGTGGTCTCTCTCACTCTCTGAAAACATCTTGTACAAATTGAACAGCTTTTCCATCTTAACTAAGCACTTATACACTGTGGCTGTAACTTCTGCAGTTTGAGGTGTGACATCAAAACTAGCACAAATTTCTTTTTCCTTCACAATTTCAGGGATACAAGATTTGTTCTTACCGTAGGTCTCAGCAACCTCTGCATATGTTTTTTTTTTTCTTTCCTTAAGTTGAGAACTTTCAACTTTTCATTTAAAGGAAGCACTTTACTGCTTCTCTTTGGCATATCCGAATTACCAGCATAACTACTTACGTGCTTTGGGGCCATTATTAAGTAAAATAAGGGTTACTTGTACACAGGCACTAAGATGCCGTGATAGCTGATCAGATAAACAAGGCGCGCGATATACCCTTGACTAGGGGGCGGGAGGGGGCGGGGCGGATGAGTCACGTCTCTCTGGAGGAAGCAAGACAGCGCGAGATTTCGTCAAGCTACTCACAGCCGCGCGCAATTTAAAAGTTACGGGATGAATTGTTTATTTCTGGAGTTTTCCACGTAATATTTTCGGACTGTGGTTGACTGCGGGCAACAGAAACCGCAGCTGAGGGAGGGCTACTGTATTTACTCTCAAAGCCTGCAGCAGCCAGGTAAGCAGTCTGACTGCCTCGAGGCCGCCATGCTGTGAAGAAGCTCAAACTAACCCATGTGGAAAACCGCAGGGCAAGACCCTGACACTTCATGAAGAGACAGAGATGCCTGGTCAGCCCTCTGGTCTGAAGTCTGTACTTGAGTTACTGTCTCACTGCAACCACTTAAGAGACCCTGCGCCAGAACTGCCCAACCAAGCCCTTCCTGAATTCTCGCCTCGAAGAAACGGTGAGATGTATTAAAATGTTTTAAGTCACTAAATTTTGGAGTAACTTGTTATACATCAATAGTGGCTAGAATACAAAGAGAGTTTGAGAGGAAATATGAAAATCAAGAGATTAAAAACCATTTACGGCAGTGATTTATAATATTTGGGGAGAGTTATAAACTCCCTTGAGATTTTGATGAAAGAGATGGGCCTTTATTCTAGATATATTTTGTGTAAAATTTCTGGTTGTTCAAGGCTACATGAAGCACAGTCTTGCTCGAGACCTCAGTTTTAGAAGCAGTTGAAAAATTTCTTCAGGTACCTGATTTGTGGTATTTACTGAAATTGAGTACAAAGTTTGACTCCCTGTCAGTTGACTAAAAGGGAAAGAAGATAGGTTATACAAAATTTTCATTGTCTAGTAATAAAATGAAATGAGAGCCTAGATGTTTGTCTGGGAAGACCCGCTTTTTCATGGCACAAAATTTTGGGGGAAATTTATAGTTTGGAAACTTCTTTGACCTGATTAACCAATGCACAAAGCCACACATAGGTTGTTCGTCTAAGTAGATATGGCCTTTGGGAAATGAACAGTTTTCAGCTGATGAAAATTCCATAAAGTTTAAAAAAGTGTTTATTTTTATAATCTTATCAACTAAAGAGAAAGGAAGTCCTTAAAATTTGTATTCTTTCATGGTGAAGATTTGCTTTAGGTTTTTGAGAGCCAAGTATGGTAGCTTAACCAAAGTTATTTTTATTATGTAATGAGTAGGTAAGATATAAGCAGTTAGTGGGGTTGGTTTTGTAGCAGGTCAAGGATGTCAGTTCTGAGGTCTCTGTGATTCTCTTGGCTTTACTTTCATGGGTGCAAACTGGCTGCTCAGTCATGAAATCCATGTTCTAGGAAGGAATAAGAAGGAAGTATAAAAAAGGCGTGGTGTCTATATCAGAGAAGCAAAGTTTTCCCAGAAACCCTCAACGTAGGTTTCCCAGAAAACCTTGGCCAACTTTCATTGGTCAGAACTGACACAAGTTACTTCTAGCTGCAAGGGATGATATGTAATGTATTTTTAAAAAAACTTGGGAATCTTGCTATCTTCCCCTTCCAGCCCCCCAAATAGGGGTTATCTTGGAAAGGAGGAAGGAAAGTTTGGATTTTGGGTAGGGAACTAGCTGTATATGCCAAATATTTGATTAGTAAAATTTTTAGTAATATTTTAAATGTCATATTACATAAATAGCTATCAGAGCTATCTATCAGCTATCAGTGAAGTCTGTTGATTTCACTGGCCTTATATCACATCTAAATGCTTTTGATTACTTGCTAGCGGTATTCCCTCCCATGTATCTTTATTATTTTTTTATTTTTTATTTTTATTTTTTTACGGTGTGCGGGCCTCTCACTGCTGCGGCCTCTCCCGCTGTGGAGCACAGGCCCCGGACGCCCAGGCCCAGCGGCCATGGCGCACGGGCCCAGCCGCTCCGTGGCATGTGGGATCCTCCCGGACCGGGGCACGAACCCCCGTCCCCCGCATCGGCAGGCAGACTCCCAACCACTGCGCCACCAGGGAAGCCCCCATGTATCTTTAAATAAAATAGTTTGAAATTTGATGCTTAGACACTAGGAGATACAAAAGTGCAGATGTGGACTTGTTCAGTCTTCGTAGGCAGAAAAAAATTAAAACATCATTTTATTTGAAGAGTTATTTAGAGATTTAAGCCTAAGACAAAGAAAATTTATATCTCTATCTCTGTTTATCGTATATTACCTTTTATTATGGACAGCTTTAATTAGTGGTTGTCTAGACGACTTACAAAAGATATTCATTTAAATATTCTAGCAATGAAAACAGTTCTTAATTAAAGATGACTGTCAAATGAGTCCTGCTATGTTGCCCATCAATGAGTCTGGCTTTCAGTGTACAGTTTTGGTGGCAGCTGAAAATGTAAAGTAGACTCATTGCAAAAGTTCATTTTCAACTAGCTGTTAATGTCTGGTAAACAATGTGTTGCACATTTTCAGAGCTTTGAATTAAAATTGGTACTTATAGGTGAACGTTAAATATTCCTATTAGTTTCAAGACCTCTGGGAAGAAAAATTAATAAATCTAAGAATGAAAAGAATGAGTGTTTTGAATTGATATGCTGTTGTACTTCCCAATGGCTGCTGCTAAATTTTTCTTTGTGAAAGAAAAAAAACAGGATTTGAACTGACCACAAATTAAATAATCAAGTTGAAAATTCTCTTTCTATGAAAATAAAGGACATGGATTATTCTTATTTCCTGGCAGAAAAGTCCCAGTGACACCAGTTTGAAAGAATAATTAATCTTCCTCAAGTTTTAAGAGAGTGAAAATTTGAATAAAATGTATACCATTTATGTGTGTTGGGGTATATGGAGTCAAAAGCTATCCAGGGGGGCTTCCCTGGTGGTTGAGAGTCCGCCTGCCGATGTAGGGCACACGGGTTCGTGCCCCGGTCCGGGAGGATCCCACATGCCGCGGAGAAGCTAGGCCCGTGAGCCATGGCGGCTGAGCCTGCGCGTCCGGAGCCTGTGCTCCGTAACGGGAGAGGCCAAGATAGAGAGAGGCCCGCAAACTGCAAAAAAAAAAAGCTATTCAGGGGACATCTATAACCTATCAAAGCGTCAGAAAAGTGGAGTTTTGATTTTCTTTCTGAAGTTAAGCTCCACATGATTAAAGGTAAATGAACGTTGGAAAGAAATTAATAAAATATTGTTCAAAACCACATTTTAGAATTGAAGATGGAAAATAAATATATTCTAAGGGATAACTAAGGCACATTTAATTTACTATCTAAAGAAACCAAATTAGGTTTACATATTGAAAACTGTTTATTTGCCTCAGTGGAGTGCTTTGCAAATTTGATTATACTAGTGAATCTATAATTTTCAAATCCTTCAGCACTCTTCTGTATCCACACAAACGAGCATAGAAATAAATGCCATTGCAACATTATTTCCCCCGTAAGTTTTTTTTTCCCCCGTAAGTTGTTTTAAAGGTTATTTTTTCATTTAATTTGGAAGTTATGGAAAGTTTGAAGAAATATAAAATAGTAGGTGGAGGGAAGAAAAATCACCCAGAGACAAGTATTAATATTTTAAAATAAGGTTCTTGAGGAGATGTTTTAGGCATCTCTGTTTGAAAGATTTCTTTGATATACCAGATAATTAATGTAAAGATCCCACATACCACAGAGCAACTAAGCCCGTGCACCACAACTACTGAGCCTGTGCTCTAGAGCCCACGAGCCACAACTACTGAGCCCACGCGCCTAGAGCCCATGCTCTGCAACAACAGAAGCCACTGCAGTGAGGACCCCACGCACTGCAACGAAGTGTACACCCTGCTTGCCGCAGCTGGAGAAAGCCCGCGCACAGCAATGAAGACCCAACGCAGCCAAAAATAAATAAATTAAATAAATAAATTTAAAAAATGGTAATTTTAAAGTAGGGCCACATATCAAATGACTAGATAACAACCATGATTTTAAAATATATATATATGTATATATATATGTATGTGTGTATATATATATATATATAGAGAGAGAGAGAGAGAGAGAGAGAGAGAGAGAGGGCAAGCTGCTTCTTTGGGTCATAGTTTCCAATGTTTTAAAATAGAAGTATCAAGATGAAGTAATTTGTAATGTTGCTTTCAAAACATTCAAGGATTTTAAGGTTACACTATACACTTCAAACAGTTAAATGTTGCTACAATGATATACAGATGATTAATAATAATAATACCTGAGGAAAACAAGCATACAGAGAGGATAGGATAAGAAGGAGTTTAAGGTAGTAATGGGTCAGGGGGATATGTGACAATTATTAATACTATAAATAATACTATAAATAAAGATTTTCCTCTTTAGAAAATCTGTCTATTGGATTGAGTACTAAGGCAATAGGACCAGGTTTCAGTCATCTATTCTTATTTCTTGACCTGTTTTTCTTCCTTTTAGACCTTGTGGGTTTATTTTTCTTCTTACAGATTTGCTGAAAGCAAAATGAACAATTCCCAACACTGATCTCTTAAATAATGAGATTATTACTTTTAACTCTGTAAATTTTGTACATTAGAGACCTTTGCAACATTCTCTTATCTTTCCCTACATCAACTGTTTGGCCAATGTCATATGTTGCCATATTAAAAAAACCCACACATAATCAAATATGACTAATATTCCATTGTGAGTGTATATATCTATATATCTATATATATCTCACAACTTCTATATCCATTTATCTGTTGATGAACGTTTAGGTTGCTTCCATGTCTTGGCTATTGTAAATAATGCTGCTGTGAACATTGGGGAGCATGTGTCTTTTTGAATTAGAGTTTTCTCTGGTTATATGCCCAGGAGTGTGATTGCTAGATCATATGATAACTCTAAAAAGTCCTGACTTTTAGTGTTTGCCAATTTCTGTGGTATAAACACTCCCACTGTGGCTGATTCAAGCTACCAACATGATGTCAGCAGATGACCAAATTCCTGAAAATTTAACTATTGGCTTTTGTGGGCTAGCTCCAATGTATCACCTAATAGAAGACTGTCCTTGAAAATGGCATCTGGCCAGTTATTCACTCAAAAGTTTCAGTTGCACTAAGGTTGTTCCTCTAATTGTTAGCAAGTAAAGAGAAGATTAATAATGAGTCTATTCATTCTGACGTTCTCTTTGCACTTTCTTTCCTATCTTGGTAATCACAGAAATAACTAGGAGAGGTGAAGTTGGCCCAGATCCACCACTTCATTGCCCAGAAGGTGACAGTTGCACTAGTGCTTTGCCAATGATGATTTGACAGAAAAGGCGAAGGGTTGAACCTTCAACAGTAGTTATTCTGGCTTTTGAAGGAGTGAAGTAAAATGAGTCTGTTTAGTTGGATTTCCGGTAGATGTTATAATTCTGTCATTGGCTATGCCATTGCCTCATTGATTGGTATAATAAATGGGCATATATATTTAAAGCATCATCCAAAGAACTGAATGGATTTTAAGAAAAAGTCTCATTTTTACTTTAAAAAAAAAATGTTTTGCTTAGTTATCTCCCCTAAACATCTTTGTTCTGAGAACCAGCATCATTTCCTTGGTTACAAATGCTTGATGGAAATGCCATCCTAGTCGTTTAGAATGATAGATGTCAAGATTTTGAACATGTTCATCTTTATATATGTTTATATGTGTTTCTATGTTTATGTGCATATGTTTATTTGCACTGATATGTTAAACAATGAGAACTGTTTTATCTGGAGTTATCTTGTTCATTTATTTGTTTACTTTTGGTTGTCTACCTCTTCTACTAGAATATAAGCTCCATTACGGTAGGGATTACATTATTGCCTTATTTTCCTTTTATTGTCAGTACCTAGAATAGTACCATGGGCATTATAATAGGTGTTCAGTAAACATTTGAAGAATGCATGAATGAATGAATAAACAAATGACATATCTAAATATACTGAAAAATCATTTTTATACTCTATTCGGCCTTTAGGGACTTGGACTTAATTTTCCTTTTCTTTAGCATTTTATGCCTTTTAAAAATTTTATTCAAGGGAGAACATAAGAATAAGCTAAATGAACACAGAAATTTGCAGATAGAAATTGTGGGTTAGCCACTTAATTCTTACTGGTTATCTGTCAGAAACTCTTAGAGAAGGTCAGATGGGTATAAAGGACCAATTTCTTTCTTTCTTTTTTTTTTTTATGTACGCGGGCCTCTCACTGTCGTGGTCTCTCCCGTTGTGGAGCACAGGCTCGGACATGCAGGCTCAGCGGCCATGGCTCACGGGCCTAGCCGCTCCGCGGCATGTGGGATCCTCCCGGACCGGGGCACGAACCCATGTCCCCTGCATCGTCAGGTGGACTCTCAACCACTGTGCCACCAGGGAAGCCCAAAAGGACCAATTTCTTATTCCCAATTGTGTAATTGTTTCTTGAATGCTGCTTTGGTAACCAACTAGGTGGATAGCATTCCCTAAAAAACAAAATTTGCATGATTTATAGGGTAAGGTAAACGGTGAACCAAAAAACACCAAAAAAAAAAAACAAAACAGAAAAAACAACCAAACTCAATTTTCTTATTACAAAAGCAGATTCAGAATAGTATGCTTCAAATTGTTTTGAAATCTCTAGAGTCTATAGGCTGATGGTTGGAATTTTATAATTACATCGTTTTATGTCTATTTAAGACTGTCTAACAAGCTCAATTTCCCAGATTGCTAGCTCCTTTCTTTCCATTTAATTAGTCTGAAATGGTCAAGGCCTGAAGTTCATTTAGGGCCTTCGGGACAGTATTATTTGATGAAGAATCTCTTAATATGGGACTCTTGAGTGCATTAAATTGTCATTAGGGACTGAATGGGTAAAGCAGCTTATCAATATTGTAGGTTCTCTCTGAGATTGAAACGTACTCCCAGAAGAGTTTATGTTATAATGTGAAGCTAAATGAAAACACAAATCCATAACATTGGGAGTCATGGTGATGGTAAAATTAGCTTTGAATCTTCTAATAATCTGCCTTAAGAGAGAACATAAAAAATGAAGGAGTTACCTGATGCCTTAAAGACTAAGGAGAATTAAAACCAACTTTTATGCCAACAATGCTAGCTAAATGTAGCTAAAAGTGAGTTTAGGTCAGTGAAAACATGTTTCAAAGTAGCACACATTTTAAAAGTGAAGAAAATCTGAAAGAATAAATAGTTATAAAATAGTCTGTAAAATAGTTATATCATTTACCATTTGTTTTCTAAGAAAAATGTATTCATTCTCAGAGCAAAAGATGGAAAAAAAAGATTTGTAATCAGTATATTAAGAGATGAACCTTTTTGCAATCAGTGAACTTTGAATTTTTAGTAATGTATTGGTATTCCTTTGAAAAGAAAAGCTCTTCAAAATGTTCTCAACACACATGTACCGATTTGGAATTCCAAAGGAGTCTTACTAAAGCATAATGTAATCTTTAAACTCTATCAGATGGATTTTTTTTAACATCTTTATTGGAGTATAATTGCTTTACAATGTTGTGTTAGTTTCTGCTTTATAGCAAAGTGAATCAGTTATACATATACATATATCCCCATATCTTTTCCCTCTTGCGTCTCCCTCCCTCCCACCCTTCGTATCCCACCCCGCTAGGTGGTCACAAAGCACTGAGCTGATCTCCTTGTGCTATGTGGCTGCTTCCCACTAGCTATCTATTTTACCTTTGGTAGTGTATACATGTCCATGCCACTCTCTCACTTCGTCCCAGCTTACCCTTCCGCCTCCCCATATCCTCAAGTCCATTCTCTAGTAGGTCTGTATCTTTATTCCGTCTTGCCCCCTAGGTTCTTCTTGACCTTTAGATTCCATATATGTTAGCATATGGTATTTGTTTTTCTCTTTCTGACTTACTTCACTCTATGACAGACACTAGGTCCATCCACCTCACTACAAATAACTCAATTTCATTTCCTTTTATGGCTGAGTAATATTCCATTGCATACATGTGCCACATCTTCTTTATCCATTCATCTGTTGATGGACACTTAGGTTGCTTCCATGTTCTCGCTATTGTAAACAGAGCTGCAATGAACATTGTGGTACATGACTCTTTGAATTATGGTTTTCTCAGGGTATATGCCCAGTAGTGGGATTGCTGGATCGTACGATAGTTCTATTTGTAGTTTTTTAAGGAACCTCCGTACTATTCTCCATAGTGGCTGTATCAATTTACATTCCCACCAACAGTGCAAGAGGGTTCCCTTTTCACCACACCCTCTCCAGCATTTATTGTTTGTAGATTTTTGTGATGATGGCCATTCTGACCGGTGTGAGATGATATCTCATTGTAGTTTTTTTTTTTTTTTGCGGTACGCGGGGCCTCTCACTGTTGTGGCCTCTCCCGTTGCGGAGCACAGGCTCCGGACGCACAGCCTCAGTGGCCATGGCTCACAGGCCCAGCCGCTCCGCGGCATGTGGGATCTTCCCGGACCGGGGCACGAACCCGTGTCCCCTGCATCGGCAGGCAGACTCTCAACCACTGCGCCACCAGGGAAGCCCTCATTGTAGTTTTGATTTGCATTTCTCTAATGATTAATGATGTTGAGCATTCTTTCATGTGTTTGTTGGCAATCCGTATATATCAGATGGATCTTTAATATAATGTATTTTGGGCTTCCCTGGTGGCGCAGTGGTTGAGAATCTGCCTGCTAATGCAGGGGACACGGGTTCGAGCCCTGGTCTGGGAGAATCCCGCGTGCCGCGGAGCAACTAGGCCCATGAGCCACGGCTACTGAGCCTGCGCGTCTGGAGTCTGTGCTCCGCAACAAGAGAGGCCGCGATGGTGAGAGGCCCGCGCGCTGCGATGAAGAGTGGCCCCCTGCTTGCCACAATTAGAGAAAGCCCTCCACAGAAACGAAGACCCAACACAGCCAAAAAAAAAATTAGTTAATTAAAAAAAATAATAATGTATTTTATTTTTTCCATAAGGAAGGAAATGCATACACACACACACACACACACACACACACACCTCCTCAAGGTTCTCTTTCCCTGAGCTGTGGTGCCAATCCTCTTTTGATCCCCTTTCCGTGCTGTTTTCCCCCCTAAAGCTCTGACTCAAGCCTAGACTAAAACCCTTCTCCTTCCTTCTCCTGTAGCCCAGATGAAGTGGACTACAATTTTTATAAAATTTTAGGAAAAAAGGATAGAGAAAACTTAAAATAGTCAAACTTATACAATTCAGCTTTGGAATCTGATACACACAATTCAGGGTCTGATATTCGTGAGATTCTAATGATTGACACAATGAAATCTTCTGTTTGGTGAGATCCCGTCCTTTGTATACGAGATTGTCTAGGTTCCCCTGGAGGTATAACAAAATGTAAAATTATCCTACCATCCTTACCACTTCAATTGTATGGTTTCATGATCAGAATTCATTCTATTTCAGAACTACATAACAATTTTTGTGATGTACTTAGATTTGTGTGTAGAGATGTGTTGAGGGCAGAATAATTAATACTGCATGATCTCACTTATATATGAACTTTAAAAATGTTGAACCCATAGAAACAGAGAGTAGAATTCTGGTTACCAGGGGCTGGGGTGTGAAGGAAATGGGGAGATGTTGGTCAAAGGGTACAAGTTTTCAGCTTATAAGATGAATAAGTTCTGGGGATCTAATGCACAACATAGTTAAGAACACTATAGTTAATAACACTGTTCTGTACACTTGAAATTTGCTAAAAGAGTGGTTCTTAAGTGTTCTCACAAACACACACACACACACACACACACACACACACACACACACACACACACACAGACTACCCCAAATATGTGAGGTGATGGATGTGATAATTAACTTGATTGTGGGAATTATTTCACAATGTATATGTATGTCAAAATCAGCACATTGTACACCTTAAATATACACAATTTTATTTGTCAATTATGCCTCAATAAAGTTGGAAAAAAGCCTGTATTATTTTTATTTTGCTACTCATATTCTGTTTTTGGGTCTTATAATTCAATCTATAGAAAAAACAAACATATTTAACACTTACTTATCTATCAGTATATAATGCCCAAATACTTTGAACTTTTTCAAGTACTGTCACCTTGTATATTTAAGTATTGAGTTGATATAATATGTTTATTAAATATTAATAATAGCATTAAGACAAAAGCAATTATTTTCTTACCTTAGGAAAGAAGTGTACTAACAAATTTGCATAATGCCAAGAACGCTGTTCCCTAAATTCTTTGTATCAGTATGAAGGATGTTTTAAGCACATTTTTGAATATAAAGTGGGAACTAGAGGAAGAAAAGACTAGTTACATTTTTAGAAGGTGGTTTCATTTTAAGCTTATTTGAAATACTACAACTGTGTCTATTCACATTAAAAAAAAAACAACTTCCAAACTAAGTTTTAGCTTTGCCTACTGTTTGGAATCATCCATGTCCCTGCTCTTCCTGTTCATTTGGCTATTGGAGACATGCATGATCTCTTTTTCCATTTTTTTGGTCTTCCTCATTGGTTTAAATAAGCGAGTCCTGTGTCACTAGTTCTCAAAATTAAGAAATATAGTTCAGATTCATTCAGATCTAATTTATTCAGAATTTGTGATGATGTAGGTTAAGAGAGACTTGAGTTTACTTTACAGAGATTCTGAGAAAATGGTTGCTGAGTAAATTGTTAGCCTTAATGGCATTGCAAAGAGAGTCATATTTCCAGGATAGGACACGGAAGTTAAGAAGCTGTCTCAAAGTCATGTAATAATTAATGGTAGAGACAGGACTACAGCTCAGGATTCCTAATTCCCATCCAGAGGCAGCTTATGAGAAGAAACTCTTTTCAGGCAGTTTAGAAATTCCACTTGTATATTGAACTTGAAGAAATCTTACAGTTTTTCAGATTCATCTACACTTTACTGTGTGTGCATGCTGTCTCCACCCACTCCTATATAACAAGATGTGACTATCTCACCCAATTTGGAGATACAAATTTCTAACTAAATGAAGTTTGGGAGTAATTGAGAGAGTGAGAAGACCTTTAAAGAACTGTAGTATCATTGTTAAGCAACTCAAAATTAAATTTAGTCATGGGGTAAACTGATATGAGGAATGTGTCTAGTGCTGTCTGAGGAAATGGAAAAAGAAGAAAAGGGTTTATGTATAGGATAAATAAGGGGCTATGGAAGTGTTCACCTCTTTGGACATAAACTGGCCCACAGGATGTTAAAAGAAATCAGTTTAACTCCAAGTTTGTGTACGTGGTAGGGAACTGGTTGGTTATCCAATATGGACTTTAAAGGAACAAACAAGAAAGGAAACGATTTATGTCTGTCTTTTGAGTAACACAGAGGAAATGATTGGCGATGTAGACATAAGGGACTACTTAGTGGAGTGATAGCCATCATAATTCAGTTAGATTGTAACTGGGAATCAAGTGAGACCCAGAAAAGTAAAACTTCAGATGATGATTACCAAATTAAAGCAGAGAAAACAGTACAAAGAAACGCAATACTTAGATATAAAGTCAAGGAAGAAGGCTCGGGAGGACAAAATTGAAAGTACAAAAAGAAATGGCCACCAAAAATATTCGTTACTTTTGTTTTTCAAATTTTAAAGTGACTAAGTCACATGTTATAATCCAGGGAAAGAAAAGGAAAACGTGTGAGTAATAAAATATAAAATGCAGATGAGGACCAAGAAAGATTACAGAATGAGGCTAAAACAGAATAAAATGATAATAAAAGCTACACCAGCAAAAGTAAATATCATTGCACACGAAGCTAACATAAATAAAGTAAAACGTTTTTCAGGATTCTAACATATAAAATTTCAGAGATAATTTCAACTAGCCCTAGAAAAATGGCAAGGAAAAGCCACGGGTAGAAGAGGTAGCTACAACTTATATGAGGTACTTAGAATAGTCAAATTCATAGAGTCAGAAAGTACATTGGTAGATGCCAGGGGCTGGGGGGTGGCAGAGGAATGGGGAGTTAGTGTTTGATGGGAACAGAGTTTCAGTTTAGGAAGGTGAAAAATTCGGGAGATGGATGATGGTGAGAGTTGCACAACAATGTGAATGTACCTAGTGCCACTGAACTGTACAGTTAAATATGGTTAAAATAGCATGTTTTATATAATGTGACTTTTACCACAATAAAAAAAATTAAAAAAAAAGAGAAGTGGTAGGTACATTGTTAAAATAGGAAAAGAATTTTTAAGTTAAATTGACAGCAAATATAGCTTAACCTGCCCTCTTAGCTTTGAGGATACAAGTAGTTATTCTACCTAGGGGTAGGATAAAGACCAGGGTTTATTTGAGCTTTATGGAGATTCTGTGTAGAGCATCACATTTAAATTAACCTGTTACTGAGCTGGAGGACTGTGCAACTTGGCACAAGGAAGTGGTGCTTTCCTTTGGCAGAACTGACATAGTGGAGAAAGTGCTGGCTTTGGAGTCAGTAGACAGGGTCAAGGAGTCCAGGTCTGCCACTTAGAAATGGTATGAATTTAGACAAATCATATTAATTATGGGGTTTAGTTTCTTCAAGGTTTTTAGTTAGATAAGACCATTTTTCCATTCCTTTTAAATTGAAGTTGATGGAAAAAGAACATATAAAAATAAAACACAAACTGCCCTTTCTCCTGTTCCTGGATCTGTACAACAGAAGTCAGGGGCTTAGCAAAGGGAAGTCTCCTAATTTTTCTTTTTTTCCCTTGACCTCTGATCCTAGTATTGACTCCAAGGCTAAATGCCAGGTGGGGAATTTCATAACAATTTGAAGGAATATTTTGTGAGATTCTGAGAGTCTTGCAATTCTGTTGAAGCCTTCCTTAGAGATACGGCTGGGAAGCTTTGATACCAATGTGATTTATGCACAATAATTATATTCACTCATTCATTCAGCAGAGGTCTTTTGAGAGCCTGCCATATGCTAGGTGTGTGCTAGAGTGTATGGATACCAAGTAATAAAGCATCACTTTTGCTCCTGAAGAACTCATTATAATGAATTGAATATCATGTACTGCATTAGTGGAAATAAATATGATATCGTTGAACAGCCACTTGGATGTTTTTATGAAGGACACTAAAAAATTAGTTACTTGACATCAGCGTACTTGTTTTTCAATAACCACCACTTGCTGCATCTTTATGAATGTAATATGGCTTTTCATCAACTTTAAGATATCATTAGTTATTAGACACATCACCAGTGTAACTACTTTGTGGGCTAAAGAAGAAACTGCCACATTTATATACACATTGATTTTCAGACATGTCTCAGTTTCTGAACTCTTAAAATATGAGAGAAATCTGATTTATAATTCAAGGAATAGAATGGGCCAACAAGTAATAAAATAGTTAACTCCTGTTTACTGTTTTGGAGATGAATAGGGCCCCAGATAACAAAAAAATAGCAAATTATCCTAAACCAGAAATAATAAATAATGCATTCCTCCACCTACAGTAGTGTAAGAAGGTATTTGACAATCATGACATATGCAGCCTCCCAAACAAATTACAAAACATTTGCAGAGATCTCATTTGTGAGGAGCTAGAGAGCAATGCAGCTTCCCCATGTCCACCTGTATAATTTATCACGGATACACATTCCCCACCGAATAGGCCAAAAGGTTATTGAACAGGCCAAGCTGAATTACTCCCCTTTCTACTCTAAATGAGAACTCAGATTTCTGAGAGTAGAAAGGGGAAGTATGGTGGGAGAAGATAGAACAAATATTGTTTCTTTTTAATGTATTATCTACACATTAAAGGTAATCGCAAGTCATAGGTGTAAGTAATTGAACTGAAGATGGTGGCAAGCTGCATAAGCAGCTGCAACTGTAAACAAGTCAGGGAAGTACATTTCCAAGCTGTTGCTTTGGAAATATTCACATCACTCCATGTACAGGTTGGTTAGATGTATTTGTTTTTTGTTTTTTTGTGTGTGTTTTACATAAATCACATTTCTTGCTCCTCTAAGAATATAGCACACATGCAGTTACACATATTTACCTATCATGGGACTAAAGTGCATGCTCATACAATTTTTAAAACATGATAATTTCTTGAAAAACTAGGTTTCAAGTGATAGGTGCAGTAAGCTTTGGGCCAAGTAGATGTAGAGATGGATCTTGGGTGCCAAACCTGATCTGGATAGCAAATTGTCTAGAGAAATTGCTACCAAAATATTTGTAGTAGGTCAGAATTTCTTCCTGTATAAACTTAAGGAAAAATTTTCTATATCAGGTATATTGTGTGCCATATGACTAAAATCATCTTGAAATAAGCTATTTTGTTTTAAAATATGTACATACTTAACATATTTTAACTTAATCAAAAGCCTGTGGGCTAGAATTATACCGTATCTGATTCTGTAGGATTTTTCTTGTATAAATCATTCATCCATTCATTCAGCTAAAATTTATGAAACATGGCAGGAAATAGGTGAGAAAAAATAATAAAGTGTTATAATGGGTGCTCTTATTGTTATAAGCACATTAGTGCAAAGGGCTCTCCCGACTCAGCGTAGGGGAAGAGGTGCAGGGCAAGCTCCACAGAGGGGTGAGAACCATATAGCTTGATCTGGCCAGTGCATGATCAGATTAGAATGTGAAATTCTTTCAGGGAGGGTGTAGCTTCAGCAGATTCTCAAAGCAGCTAGCTGGTCCATGAACTGTTCGTTACAAGTGCCCCAAAAGATGAGCTTGCGCCAGCATTCAGAGCAATGCTTTGCTTCCTTCATTGAGCAAGAATAGCTACCCAAAAAAAGCCAGCTGAACTAAGCAGTATATTTAGTGACTTTCTGGTGCAAGCTCCTTATCTCCTTGTGGACAAGAAACAATTTGCAGACTGTCACCAGACTGGTGGCCACAATTTGAGTACCATTTGAGTAAGAAATACACTGGAAAATGGAAAGACTGGCTTCAGGGATTTAAGTGGGAGGTCATTAAATAGACTAAACTGAATTGGTGGGGTAGTATCAGGAGGAATGGGAAGAATGGAACTAATTCCTGAAATATTTAGGGGACAAATATACAGAACTTGGGGAATAATTGGAAAAGGGGTTGAAGGTAAGCTAGATAATTGTTGAGTATTTCAAAATTTCTGGCGTAGGCAACTGGTATTCATCAACATGGGTATACATGAAAACAATTTGGTGGCAAGATGATGGGTTCAGTTCTAAACATGCTGTGTATAAGATAAATGACTGTGGAAAACCTGGTAAGTATTTGGAAATATGCATCAAGATCTCAAGCAAAAGGTCTTGACTGATAGATTTAAAAGCCAATTAATAGTATTAATAGTAAGTGAACTCTTAGTTGTATATGAGATTACCCAGGGAGAATAAATAAAGTCAAAAGAGAAAAGAAGCCAGGATTGTATGTGGGGGACAACACTGATGGGTAGTCTGAAGAGGAAGAATTTTCAAGGACCAAGAAGAAGGAATGAAAAAGGTTAGAGAAAAATTAGGAGAGTGTTATTGGAGCCAGTGCTAGAAAGAGTTTCAAGAAGGAGAGAGCAACACAGTCAAACTCTTCAGGTAATGATTGCAAAGGTCATTGGATTTGAGAATTGTTCACTTATTCAACAGATATTTACTGAGTACCCATTTGGAATGTGCTAGATGCTAGAGATTCAATAATGAAGAACAAAAAATGGATCTGTTCTTTCATGGAATTTATAATCTTGTGGGGGAGAGAGACATTAATCAAAGAACTACTAAAATAAGTGTAAAATCATGACTCATACCTTAAAATTTTTTAATAGTTTATTTGAGCAAAAATTGATTTGAATTGGGCAGCATGAAACCAGAAGTGGTTAGGAGCACTCCACCAACAGGAGCTGTGAAAGAGGATTTTATAGAGAATAGGAAGAGGCAAAGTAAGGCAACTATCGATTGGTTAAAGCTTAAAGTCAGGTTGGCTGTTTGTGATTGTTTGCCCTTAGTGTTATGATTTCATAACCTTGAGGCATTTACAGGCTTAGAATTTGTTTTGCTTATGTAGGCTGTCATGACATTAGAGCCACATCAGTCTAATGACCTCCTGGTTGAATTAATTTAACAATTCCTCCCTTTTGGTCATCCTCTCATATGTGAGAGATTGGCCAAAAATTTGGTATTACGGTCAGTCTCAGTCACCATCAGAGTTAAATTGCTCGTCTCATTGTGAAACTCAGGTTATGATGTCAGATCCCTGGAAGAATTATTTTTGCTGTTCATTTTGTTGCTCACTTTGTTTCTGTTTCTCCAAGTACAGTGAGACCATCTGATGTACTGCTGATGGCTGTGACATTTAAGACCACTGAGAAAACACAGTGCATCAGGGAGACTACAATGATAACTGTTAGGAAGATAATACCGAAAGGCTGAAGTGTACTTCTTAGCCAGGACCGCTGTGAACCAAACCAGTTGGTATCAAATAAATCAAAGAATGTACCCGAAGGGGCATCAGCCTGTTTTAGCCAGGTAGCTTGTTTGTTGATTTCTTGTATTTGCTGCAATACCAGAAATGTTGATCCAGGTACAGCAGGAGGTATTGCTATAGCACAGACTCCTTCTTGTTCAGCCAATAAGTAATCTAAAGCAATTCTATTATCTAAAACCACCTTTGTAAGAAAATGAAGGACCTTGTTGTGTAGCTACAGCCTAAGCAGTAGATTCAGCTATAGTTGCCAGTATTAAGGAACATTTTCTTTCCATGTATTAACAGAGAGAAAAGGCAAAAAGAATAAAGGTTTCGTACTGGAGATGAAGATCTTGATCTGCGATCTTGAGACAGCTGTCTACCACAAGATGCCATCTGATTTTGGGGAGGAACTTCCCCAATCAGTTTTAATTTTAGATCTTCAGCTGGTGTGCAATTCCGGGAGTCTGAATGAGCCTTTTGTAGTTGGGGGATGTGGACCCAAAGTTCAAGTCTGAGTAGTGAGGAAGACTTGGTATGGTTCCTTCCAAGGGAGTTCAAGGGAAGTCTTTGTTCTTAGTGATTCCAAATCAGAAGGGTGGGAGAAAACTGGAAACGTTAGTTTGGAGAGTTTTCGCCAGATATTTGAGGAAACTATATGGATCTATATGGAAACTATATGGAAACTATATGGAAACTACAGGATCCAGTATGGTTTACAGTTATGTAATAAAACCTCAAAGACAATGAACGGGACAAAAGATATGTTGTGTTATAATTTTATACTGAACATAATTTTTTCCTCTGTAATCACCCACATTGTCTTTCTTTTTTTTAAAAATTGGAGTATAATTGCTTCACAATGTTGTGTTAGTTTCCGCTGCACAGTGAAATGAATCAGCCATAGGCGTACACACACTCACCTCCCTCTTGGACCTCCCTCCCCCCACCATCCCACCCAACTAGGTCATCTCAGAGCACGGAGCTGAGCTCCCTGTGCTGTACAGCAGGTTCCCACTAGCTATCTATTTTACACATGGTGGTGTATTTATGTCAAACCTAATCTCTCAATTCATCCCACCCTCCCCTTTCACCCCCCACCCCCCATGTCCACACGTCCATTCTCTACATCTGCCTTTCTATTCCTGCCTTGCAAATAGGTTCATCTGTACCATTTTTCTAGATTCCACATATATGCGTTAATATATATTTGTTTTTCTCTTTCTGACTTACTTCACTCTGTATGACAGACTCTAGGTCCATCTACATCTCTACAAATGACCCAATTTCATTTCTTTTTATGGCTGAGTAATATTCCATTATACATATGTACCACATCTTCTTTATCCATTCATCTGTCATGGACATTTAGGTTGTTTCCATGTCCTGGCTATTGTAAATAGTGCTGCAATGGACACTGGGGTACATGTGTCTTTTTTTTTTTTTTTTTTTTTTTTTTTTTTTTTTTTTTTGCGGTACGCTGGGCCTCTCACTGTTGTGGCCTCTCCCGCTGCGGAGCACAGGCTCCGGACGCGCAGGCTCAGCGGCCATGGCTCACGGGCCCAGCCGCTCCGCGGCATGTGGGATCTTTCCGGACCGGGGCACGAACCCACGTCCCCTGCATCGGCAGGCGGACTCTCAACCACTGCGCCACCAGGGAAGCCCCATGTGTCTTTTTGAATTATGTTTTTCTCAGGGTATATGCCCAGCAGTGGGATTGCTGGCTCATATGGTAGGTCTATTTTTAGTTTTTTAAGGAAGGAAGCCATAAACAAGATGAAAAGACAACCCACAGAATGGGAGAAAATATTTGCAAATGAAGCAACAGACAAAGGATTAATCTCCAAAATATACAAACAGCTCATGCAGCTCAATATCAAAAAAGTAAACAACCCTCATTGTCTTTCAAAGATAATCACAGTGGGTCTAATTTCTTTGCAAAATAAGTCTAGTCTCTTTAAGTGGCCTGATTATTTACATAAGTATCCAAGAATAGTGATTGATCATACAGGGTTTTTAAAAACCTGCTTTGCTGGAACTTTTCATAAGGAATCTTTAAGTTGAACTTTTAAAAGCCTTCCTAGGCTAAGAAACCAAGCCAAGAACTCACCATCAGACTTCACCTGGAATACCTATATTTTGGGGGTGAATTCCTCTCTTCTTGAGGTCTCCTAGGATATCCTGAGGTTCCTGGGCCTGCCAGGAAATGACCTTTCTTACTTACTTAGTAAGACTGCTAGGAACCCTGAAATTGAGGTACAAGGCTGGTTTTTCCAAGGAGCTTTTATTGGCTCCATAAAGTCAACTTTACTTCCTTAAAACTGTCTAGTTATATCTGATTTTATGCATAATTTCAAATATGACAGTCAAAGCCTTGGTAATATAACCAATGTTTCCAACTGTGTCCTATTATAAGGAGAAGAGATTCTTACTGAACTTATAAAATTGCTATATTGCTATGAAAATAAGAATAATAAGTTTCTGAATTCTGGAGGGATCAAGTAGGGAGAAAATGTATGTTTCAATTCTGTTTAGAGATATATTTTATAAAATTAGTGTAAGTCATAGATAATTTAAGAGAAAAGAGAAGTTTTCCTTAAATCTAGAAAAATAAAACATTAAGGAACCAATAGTGTTTCAGAGAAAAAATTGTAAAAAAAAATTATAATTATCATCATTCATTTATTCAATCCCGTATTATTAATTCTTGTCCTGCTTGAATCCAGTTTTCCCATTAGTTCTGGGAATTCTTACCCAGTTCAGTTTTATGATATTAAACTTATCAGAAGTCTATATTCTAGAGTACTTGTCACAGTCCTTTCCATGAATCTCTCTAAAGATGAATCACCTTTGCAAAAGCATCAGAGTAAAACAATAACTGTCTGTAAATGACAAAAAGACTTGAAAAAAGTGGCCACAGTCGAAAATCTGATGAGAATTCATTGATAAGGAAATGTAGTTATTTCTATGACATACAATAATTTAGGATAATAATTGGACAAGGGGAGTATTGACAAATTTCTAGAAACTTTATAAACAATTTCTGGAATACAGAAAGTCCCCTACATATGAACCTTCAAGTTGCAAACTTTCAAAGATGCGAACGTGCATTCACATGTCCAACACATAAGTTAGTTCACGTGTCTGGCGTACGTTGTCATGTGCGTGCATCCTCTACAAGTGGTTGTGCTTTTGTGTACTTTATTGTACAGTACTGTATAGAGTACAGTAGTACAGTATCTTTATTTCAAGCCCAGGATCTCCAGAAACAAGCGTAAAAGCAGTGGTGATGTAGCTGGTACTGCTAAGAAGCGGCAAGCAATAATGATGGAGACAAAAGTGAAAATAATTGAGAGAGTGGAGTGAGGCAAAAAGACAGTAGATGTTGCTCATTCTTATAACATGAATCGTTCAACCATCAGCACGATTCTAAAGAAAAAGGACAAGATCATGGAACATGTGAAGTCTACTGTGCTGATGATGTGGACAGTAGTATCGAAGAAGCATGGAAAAGTGATGGAGGAGATGGAGAAACTTCTCAGTGTGTGGATACAGGATCAGCATCAGCTTTGAGTCCCTCTCAGCTTAATGCTGATTCAAGAGAAAGTTAAAAGCCTTTATGAAGACTTGAAGAAGAAACATGGTGAAGAATCAGAGGATGCATCTTTTTTTTTTTTTTTTTTTTTGTGGTACACGGGCCTCTCACTGTTGTGGCCTCTCCCGTTGCGGAGCACAGGCTCCGGACGCGCAGGCTCAGCGGCCATGGCTCACGGGCCCAGCCGCTCCACGGCATGTGGGATCTTCCTGGACCGGGGCACGAACCCGTGTCCGCTGCATCAGCAGGCGGACTCCCAACCACTGCGCCACCAGGGAAGCCCAGGATGCATCTTTTAATGCCAGCCATGGCTGTTGTCATTGGTTCAAGGCTAGAGTTAACCTTCACAACATAAAAGTAAGTGGTGAGGCAGCGAGTGCAGATACGGTAGCTGCTCGGGAATTTCCTGAAACACTTCGAGAAATTACTGATGAAGGCGTGTATTTACCTGAGCTGGTTTTTAATGTGGATGAGACAGGACTGTACTGGAAGAGGATGCCGGACCGAAGTTACATCATTAAGGAGGAATAGATGATGCCAGGCTATAAAGCAGCAAAGAATAGTCTAACATAGTCTAACTCTGTTGTTTGGTGGCAATGCTTCCAGTGATATGAAGCTGAAGCCTTGCTTAGTTTATTATTCAGAGAACCCAAGAGCCCTTAAAAACATAGCCAAGGCCTCACTTCTTGTTTTGTGGAAGATTAACCCCAAAGCCTGGGTTACACAGACAATTTTCCAGGACTGGTTTTTCCACCACTTTATTCCAGAGGTAGAGAAATATTGCTTGGAGAAGGATGTCCCATTCAACATTTTTTGCTGCTCGAAAATGCTCTGGGCCACCCCCCATTCACCCATTCATGGATAACTTTCATCCCAACATCAAAGTAGTGTATCTGCTACCGAATATACATGGCTCATCCAACCTATGGACCAGGGAGTCATAGAGACTTCCAAGAAATATTATTTACGTCACACTTTTCATCAGACAGTAAAGGTGAGTGATGAATCAGGAACAACCTTGTGACAATTTTGGAAGAATTATAACATCTACAAGACCATAAAAAACATTGACTTTGCTTGGCATGAGGTTACGGCCGTCACCATGAATGGGGTTTGGAAGAACCTTTGCCTGCAGTTTGTTCACGATTTTTGTGGATTTGAGAAGGTGGATGAGGAGTCCAAAGAGGTTCTCAGCAACTTAGTGACCCTCAGCAAGAAGCTGGAGCTAGATCTGCAAGAGGACGACTTCATTGAACTCCTTGCTGTGCAACACGAGGAGCTTACTAATGAAGACCTGATGGAACTGGAGGCCGAGAGAAAGGACGAAGAGACACAAGAGGAAGAAGTAACTGAAGAACCAAAGAGATTCACGATGCAGGAAATGGCAAGGGAATTTTCTTTATTTGAGGGGGAACTGTTTTGAGGCACAGAACCCAAATGTAGAACAGTACACAAAGGTTGCAGCAGCCATTCAGAATGCAATCCAGTGCTTCTGTGTCATCTATGACAAGAAAAGAAGAGCCACTACCCAGACATCACTGGATCACTTTTTCAAGAGGGTAGATAGAATTGAATCCAGCAGGGAGACAGAAGCTATGCCATTGATGTCAGGCGTGAGTGAAATGGCAGCTTGCCCTCCAATTCCTATTGCTGATGATCCTTCAGCTCTACCATTTCCCACCTCTTCTCCCTCCTCCATTCAGTACCTCTTCTTGCCTGTTCACTCAACGCCAGCTCCTGTATGCCAGCTGTTGTACTGTGTTACTGTACTTTTCAAGGTACTGTACTGTAAGATTAAAAATGTTTTCTTTATGTATTATTTGTGTGAGAAGTATTATAAACCTATTACAGTGCAGTACTAGATAGCCAATTGTGTTAGTTGGGTGCCTAGGCTAACTTTGGTGGACTTACAAACGTGCTCTCGGAATGGGACTCGTTCATAAGTAGGGGAGTTACTGTATCAATATTAGGTACATATATCCATACACATAACCTAAGAAGGTTTATCATCACTTCTTATTTGACAGTGCTTCCCAAGTAATTTAACATACCAAATAAACTAATTAACATCTCTTTTTTACAAGGTGATAGACAAATCCTTTGAGATTTTCCAGGGGACCTCTGGGAAATCTCAGTTACTTTGAGATCAAAATGACTCCATTTAGAATTTGACTTGGGGAAGTTGTCAAAATGTCAAAATGTTTGAACATTTGACTAAATAGGATGTCAGATCATTATGAATGTACCTAATTATTTAACCAAAGTAACAGTAGAAGACTTTAAAGTCAAACAAAGAAGATTACACAGTTGTGAGCAAAACTTAGCTCTTTTAATATTGAGAAGACTAGATTTTCTTAAGTAATCAAAGACTTGAGAAAGACAATGTGAAGCACAGTAAATTATTTTGGTAAGACACAAAATCTTTGCTTTCCAGGTGTATTACCCAAAAGATAAAAAAATGCCTTTCACAGTCTCTTATCAAGAGCAGACCAATAGTCCAAAATGACTTTGTCCTTTTAACAGAGAGAGAGAAAACCAAATTCTAATTTTGTACCAGTGTATTTTTGATATTAAAACTCATTCTTTAAAACTTAAATAAATTCATTCCAATTTTAGTTTGCTTGACCACAGATGAATTCTTTTTCCTAGATTCCTTTTCCATAAACCTTCTGAAACTTTAAAAATATCCATTCTTTTGTCCTATGTTTTTTCCTCTTTCTCATTCTGGAATAACTGATCATTCTACTTCCTTACCTACATTTCATACACAGTTTCCTTTCACCCTTATTATTTCTAAGCAGTTTTAATTACATATATAGATTAGAATTCCTAACCCTTAGAATCCTTTATTCCTAGTGAAAACTAAAAAGTAAGCAATGGTGGACAGTCTGTTTCCCTAGCATTCTGTGGGTTGGCAAATTTATAAATATATTTCACAATTTCTGGAAGTATATTCTTCCTCATAGTAAATTTTTTTTTTTTTTTTTTTTGCGGTACACGGGCCTCTCACTGTTGTGGCCTCTCCCATTGCAGAGCACAGGCTCCAGACGCGCAGGCTCAGCGGCCATGGCTCACAGGCCCAGCCGCTCCGTGGCATGTGGGATCTTCCCAGACTGGGGCACGAACCCGTGTCCCCTGCATCGGCAGGCGGACTCTCAACCACTGCACCACCAGGGAAGCCCCTTATGGTAAAATTTTTAATGTGGCACAAAACATTTACTAATAGACCAAATAGAAAGTCAAAAGTAGAAAAACCTATTTTCAATCATTAATGTTTTAGTATTTTATCTTATTTGGAAATGATCTGAATATTCAATGAATATTGAATATTCATTTAGTTTATCTCAGTGTAACTTTAAGGTTTCAAAGTACCAAAAAGATTTTGGAAAATTTTAAAGTAAACATAACATAAAGCATAATTATTGTTGAAAAATTTATTTATAAACTTTTATCTTACATCTATTTAATTCACTTGTTCTTAACAATTATGTTTAGATTACTGTAACAATTTCACAAGGCATTAAACAACTATCAATCATTTTAAGTTTTCATTCTTGCTGACAAATTCTGTGACAGAGGTGACATGAGCTTATTTGACTGTTAGTAAACCTTGGTAGAATAAAGTATTATATTTAATGCCACTGACTCTAAAGACATGCCTGTTTTAATTACACTAAGAAACTTAAACTAGCTTTTAGTTACTGAATATTATCCTAAATCACAGAACTTGAAAAACATTTGGGTTAGTTCCCATATTTCTGAGAGTATACTCAATTTATATAAATGCTTGTTTGTCTTTAAGCCAATTAAATAGAGCTCTTTACAAATTAATTTTGGCAATACCAAAATATAGCTGCAAATACGGTGCAACACACATTTCTGCCCAGCCATATTTTTGGGGCCCCCAACCTAATAGTTGCCAAACCAAGTTCTCAGGATACAAAACAAGACAAACAGGGAGGCAATAGCTGTCCCTGGGAGAGAAAGGATTGCTAATCAATGTTTTTGCCTGCCAGTCTGAATTTGGAAAGGAAGGGACAATGTGAAATTTTACCTTGCTTTTTTGACCAGGCACCACAGATAGAGATCTGGGAAAGCTGACTTTGGTAAGTATTCTTACCTTCTTCTGGCTTCTGCCAATTTTCCCAGGATCCCATCTGTAGGCTCTGGAGTGAGTGGGTTTGTCTCAGCAGGTCTCATTATGGTCACCAGAAACTGTAGGGGAGGAAAAATAATTTTCCCTCTACCCTTGATGGTGAGTGCTTGGCTGAGACCCCTTTTTCTCTAGGATACCTCATAAATAGATAAGCTTATCTAGGTTAAAAGTTCTCCCCTGTAATTCAAGATTATCTTTGGTAGGGTTAACCTACTTGTTCAGCTTTAAAACAAAATTTTATTCACCTGTGGCCTCACACTGGATCCAGTCCAGCTTAAGTCAGACCCAGGCTGATCCTGGACCCAGACTGGTTTTATAAGCTGGACCCAGTCAGACTCAGGCTGATTCTGGACCAATCTGGAAAAAGAAATGCTCAAATAAAGTCTAAAAGCTCATAACACAAAAGCTGTGGAGCTAGGTTCTAGGATCCAAGAGGGACTTACCCACAACCTCCAGAGGCAGCAAGAAAACAGTGAGGTCAAGGGGCTCCACAGATACCTATGTTTGGTTGCTGGTTGCTCCTGGCAGCTGTTGGTGGTGGGGAGGAGGAGGGGTCTCCTTTGGTTTCTCCTTCTAATACCAGAACTGTTAAAAGATAAACTGAGGCATATTAAAAAAGATTGAGTTTATTTGAGCAAAAATTGATTTGAATCTGGGAGTGCCAAACCAGAATTGGTTTGGAGTGCTCCCACTCTGATAACTTCTATGAAGCAAAGATATATGGCGACTCTAATAAGAATAGGTTCAGGGGCTTCCCTGGTGGCACAGTGGTTGAGAGTCTGCCTGCAGATGCAGGGGACGCGGGTTCATGTGTTCCCACATGCCACGGAGCGGCTGGGCCCGTGAGCCATGGCCACTGAGCCTGCGCGTCCGGAGCCTGTGCTCCGCAACGGGAGAGGCCACGACAGTGAGAGGCCTGTGTACCGCAAAAAAAAAAAAAAAAAAGAATAGGTTCAGTGAAGAGGTAAAGAGAAAATTCAGATCAGTTAGTCCCTTCATTTATCTCCAGTTTTTTTATTGTTTGATAACTTCATTCCCAGTTTTCCCTCAAGGATTTAAATTCCTTTGTAAGCAGAAATCTATAGCTTTTACTAGAAAAATAATGTTTTAACAAAAAGATCAGCCTCCTAAGATATCTTGAGTCTGTGATTCACCGCTTAACTAGTCAAGCAAACTTGGGATAACTGAGTCTTAAATTTTTGTTTATGGTTTTCATAGGGATTGATACAAATAATGCATTTGTAAGATAAATAGAACAGAACAAGTGTTGGTAGTTATTATTTTTGGAAGGTATTATTTTTGGAATTTATTACTTCCATGTGGTGTATGGAAATTTCACTGGACTTGGGTGTTAGGCTGAGTTATTTTGTTCTTGGTTCTATCACTAATGATGCAAACTTCAGTAGTTTTTAAACTTCTTTTGCTTTTAATTTACTCTGTGAAATGGGAATAATAGTACTCACCTAATAAACATGTAGAAAGTAGGAAAATGCTTGGTGATGCATCAAATATGGATTGGTAAATCGTACGCCAGCATTAGCTTTTTCAGATTCTGGGTTCATAATTTGTAGGTGGTTGTTTCGGTTTAAAGAATGACAGATAACAGTTTGCACACCTTGCAGTGGACCTAAACTATCTAGGCGGGTAGCAGTTAAGGATCAAATCCTTGCTCACCTTTCCAATCTTGTTCTGGGCAATTTCCGTAGTAGTTCCCTGGTTCCAGCTATAAGCAACTAGTTGTATTTTTCTTAATATTGCACCTGTGCTTCTGAATGTGCTATATATTCTGTGCAAAATGACTTTTCCTCTTTATTGCCCTGAATAACGCCTACTCATTCTTTACATTAAATTTAAAAGTCACTTCCTCAGGTATAACTAGGTGTGCCTCCTCGCAGCATTTACCATGTTGATATGAATTGTTGGTACCATTATCTCCTATACACAGGTGGTAACAAATACCTATTGTTTTAATGATTGTTTCATATTTAAACTGACCTCACCAGTAAGGTATGAAGGAGAAATAGTTTCTGTTTTGACTTTTCTATTTAAAATATGTCTGAGTTCTTATAATTATGAAATGTTATCAATTTGCATTACACAAGGAGCTTGCCAGTCTTGACTTTCTGACCTTTGGAAAATTTGGCACTTTCCATTTATTTAAGCAGACAAAGGGTCAGTCCTACCCTTTAGGGGTGAGCTTATTCCACAGTGGAGGAAATACCATTTATATTGAGAGCTGCATGGCTTGTTGGATACTTGGCTGGAATCATAAAAAAGGAGAATTCCTTAAGTGTCATTAAGCCCTGTAACTCTCTGTTATTGTTATCATCAGGTTTTCTGCCGAATGAGGAGATAACATTTGTATAGAAACATAAGGAAAAGGGACTCTTGACTAGGAGCCATCTGGAAATAAATAAGCAGACTTTGTTGCATGATTACAGTAGTGTAATGTCCTGTTTCTGCTCTGCAAGAAAATCTGAGTTGGATTTCCTGATGATGGCATGTGGCAGGGAGGATCCTACTGCAAATCTCTGCCTTGCATGGCTGTATCCAGAGTGGGCAGGGTGAAGTGCAAAAAGAACATGGAACTCAGCATCAGAGTTCGAATTCTGGGAGTCTGAATTCTCCTTCAGCCTGTAACAAAATATATGACTTGACTTTCTCAACCTCAGTTTCCTTATTTTGAAATGAGGTCAATGATGTCTGCTTCACTGGTTTGGGGTCAGGATTAAACACAATTATTTTACACAAATCAAGTGGTATGCAAGTGAAGTAATTTTAATAGGGATCTCTTGAAAATGCAATCATTTTAAGCTAAAGAAATTAATTTCTTGTGGTGAAATATTGGATTTTATTCCAGTTGGTGATAGTGGAGGGGGCTATGTTTGAGCAGACAATGCTTTCTCTCTACATTAAATCATACTACATGAGCAACATGATATAGTCAATATAATGTTGTAGCAATGATGAGGATATAAGGTTGATTTGATTTATCATTAGATGTATACTATTTTTTCCTCTCTTCATTTTATAATTATTTTACTCCCAAAACTTTGACATTTACATATAAAGATTAGACAATAAGAAAAACTATACAAATGTATTTACATTATTATTTATAGCTTCTTTCATTGACTCTGTTTTTTGCCTTTGTGAAAAGATCAATTAATTTTAAAAAAAGACTAATGGGTTTTTTAAGGAGTGGTAATAGCTAGAAATATCAATGTCATGAACTGATTCTCTAATCTCATTCTGCCTGTCGCTTATCTCTCAGCAAATGATTTGAATTGAGAGAATAGAAGTATTGAGAGAAAGATAAGCAAGCAAAGTAAGCAGGTGAAAGAAGTTACAGATAGACAAGGATAGTTCCAACTAGACTTTAGCAGATGCAGGGAAAATCTTCCAAACATCTGGTAGTGAGTCTGGCAATGGGTATGGGGGTGGGTCACATGCAACCTGTGCCCTGGCAGCAGTTACCACAATGCATATGTAAATAAGCTTCAGAGAGCCAGTGGTGGCCTGGGGTGGGATAGATTTATGGGGCTTGCTCTTTGGCTTAAATCAGAAAGACTTTTTTTCCCAATGCCTCATGTCTGAAATAAGCGTGTAGCTGGAATCTCAGTTTAGGCAAGGTGCAAGGATAAAGAGGAAGGGGGAAGAGGGGGTGGATGACCAAAATGAACTGGAGGCAGATGGATTGCTTAAGGGCCTTGAGGCATTTGAAAGAGTAAAATAGGAGGGAGCAGTGAAATAGGAGGGAGGATTAAAATGTGAGCTTGGAGAGCAGACTGGGATGGTGGTACGTTTGACAAACTATTCTGATGACAAAGTTCAGCTATAAGCTAAGCATATGGTTGATTTGGGCGGGACTGAACAAAAATTGCAGTAGATGAACTTTTTCTTTGCTGCTCTGTATTTCTTTTCCCCTGAATCTACATTTCTTTTTCTCCTTTCTTAACTTTCTTCTGGGCACAGCCCTATTGGTTAGGAAGAATTTATGTGGCAATTTCTTGTTGTGTCACTCTTCCGAGAAATACTCACCAGTTAAATATATTAATTAGTAGAACATATTGCTTAGATATTGGTTAGTTGCTTGTAATGGAGGTTGAAAACAACAAGGCTTTAAACAAGATAAAAATGTCCTTCTCTTTCTCCTAAAAGTCTGGGAAGGTATGGTAACTCTGCATACAGAGGCATCAGGGGTCTGTTTTTATCTATGTTGTTATTCCATTCTGAATGTTGCTCTCATTTGCTCAACACCTTGTCCACTTCCTGCCGGTGTGAAGAAGAAAAAAGAGGAAGATGAGGGCCTACTTTTTCCCCCTTTAAAGTCATGACCAGGAGGTTGCATTTGTATCCCATTGGTCCAGACTGGCTCATGTGGTTCCACTGGGATGCAAGGGAGACTGGAAAGAAGGTTTTGTTTTGTTTTGTTTCCTGAGTGCCTGTCTTAGCACCATAGACACTTATTTCTTACAGTTCTAGAGGCTGGGAAGTCCAAGATCAAGGTACTGGAAGATTTAGCTCCTGGTGAGAGCTTTCTTCCTGGTTTGCAGGCAGTTACCGTCTCCTGCATCCTCACAAAGTAGGGAAAGAGAGAGTAAGCTCTGGTTTCACTTCCTCTTCTTAGAAGGACACTAATCCTGTCATGAGGGCCCTGCCTTCATGACCTCATCTAAACTAATTACCTCCTAAATATCACATTTCCACATACCATCACACTGGGGATTAGGGCTTCAATATATTAATTTTGGGGGACATAAACATTCAGGCCATAAATGGTGCCTACTCTAGGCTAAAAATTGGGGATTCTATTTCAATAGAAAGGGAGAAGAGAGATTGAGTATAATTATCAGTTTCTGTAGCATTAGTTGAGAAGCCTAATGCTTAATGTAGGGTTTTTATGGAATTTTATTGAATTTAATTTCTAGAGTGGAGTAATATTCTAGGGTTTATTCCTTTATTCAACAAATATTTACTGAGTCTGGCAAGTACTAGGTATTGGAGATACATTGATGAGCAAAACACATTTTTTTTCCTCACGTTCATGAAACTTGCATTTGTAGTGGGGGTGAGAGAAATCTATAAAATAACCACACATATAAATACGTGTTGCAAGTGGTGGTAAGCGTTATAAAGGGAAAAATACTGAGAAATTGTATGAAGTTGTATAACAGGACAATCATCCAGCAGTTAGAAAAGAATTCCCTGGGTGAAATTTAAGCTGAGCTTCAAAGAATACAAACAGAGGGAAGAGCATTTTAGGCAAAGGAGACAGTGTATGCAAAGGCCCTGAGGTGGAAAAGAGCATGGATTATTTGAGGAATTTAAGGAGGAACATGACAACTGATGGAAAGAGGGATATGTGGTGAGGCTATAGACTTAGAAAAAGGCTAGGTTAGGCAGAGTTTCGTGGAAGCTATCGTAAAGATGTTGATTTTTATCTTAAGAACAATGTGAAACCATTATAATGTCTTTAGCTGGAATTGACATAATGAGATTTGCATTTGGGAAAGCCCACTCTGGTGGCCTGGGGAAGAATGGATCCCAGTGGATACAAAGACCAATTAGGAGGTTATTGGAGGGATCCAGGTGAGAGATAATGGCAGCTTGGAATTAAGCAGTGGTCGTGGTGATGGAGAGAAGTGGTATGTACGCAAGACATATTTAGGACATTAAAAAAATCAACACATCTAGTGATACATTGGATACAGAGGATGTTGGAGAGTAGGAGTCAGATTTGACTTTTTGGTTTTAGGTTTAAGTAATTGGATGAATGGTGGTGCCATTCACTGACATCGGGATCATTGGAAAGGACTAGGTTTCAAGGGGAAGTTCATGAGTTTTGTTATGTTGAGCTTGAGGGCCTTTGAGATATTCACACAGATATCAGGAAAGCAGTTACGTGGCCATGAGTTCAGAGAGTGGTTTAGCTGGAGATATAAGTATATTTGGACAATATTAAAAAATGAGAGGTAATTGAGACCCCTATCTTGCATGGTCCAGAGAAAGAAGAATGTCTAGGGAAGGACCTGGGGGAGCTAGAACATTTAAAGGCTGATTAGGAAGTGGATGAAACAGCAAAAGCAACTGAAATAGAAAGTGAGCAGAGAGGTAGGGGGCAAACTAGGAGCCTATGGTGTTGAGGAAGGCAAAGTAAGTGTTTTGAGAAGAAAGCGTTTGATGCTGGTGAGAAGTCTAATAAAGCAAGAGTTGAACATGGATGAACTTGGAGGACGTTACACTAAGTGAAATAAGTCAGGCAGAGAAAGACAAATACTGTATGATCTTGCTTATATGTGGAATCTTAAAAAAGGAAAAAAAGTTGAACGTATAGAAGCAGAGAATAGAAATATAGTTACCAGGGGCAGTGTGTGTGTGTGTGTGGAAATGGGGGAGAGGTTGGTTAAAGGATACAAGTTTGCTGTTGCGTAGGATGAGTAAGTCCAGAGATCTAATGTGCAGGCATGATGAGTGTACTTAATAATACCTTACTGAACACTAAGAATATACTAAGAGAGTAGATTGCAGGTGCACTGAGCGCACACAAAAAGTGGTAATCATGTGAGGAGATGATATGTTAATTAGCTTGATTGTAGTCATCATTTCTGTCTGCATATGTGTATCAGATCATCATGTTGCATACCTTAAATGTATACAATTTTTATTAAAAAACCCCCAAGAACTGAAAATGTCCTTTAGCAAAATAATTGTTAGTGACATTAGGGAGGAGTCCTTTTTGCATGAAAGCCACTGGATTGAGAAGTACCTTGAGGCGAGGAAAGAGAGACAGCAAGTTGGTACTCTAGGAGCAAATTGGGTTGATTTTTTAGCTTTAGGTCATGGTATCACCTATATTTGTGTACCTTTGTTTCCCTGATCTCAAACTCACTTCCCTTTTCTCTCATTGGTACCCATTTGTGTGAATTTGACTTTCAGCATTTATTCCAATTTTTGTACTTTTAATTACCAGTATGTTTATTCATGAAAAATATATTATTTTGAGGTTTTTTTTTTTTTTTTGCGTTACGCGGGCCTCTCACTGTTGTGGCCTCTCCTGTCGCAGAGCACAGGCTCAGGACGCGCAGACTCAGCGGCCGTGGCTCACGGGCCCAGCTGCTCTGCGGCATGTGGGATCTTCCCGGACCGGGGCACGAACCCGTGTCCCCTGCGTCGGCAGGTGGACTCTCAACCACTGTGCCACCAGGGTAGCCCTATTTTGAGTTTTTTAAAAATTATCAAAATGCTGTTGTATTTTGTATATTTCTGTTTCTTGAATTTTTTTGCTCAGCCACTCAACATTATATTTTTCAACTCTATATATGTAGAGTTAGTTTGCTTCTTTTCTTGGTGTATTATAGTCTATTTTGTGCATTATAGTCTATTTTATTTCAGTTTTTTTTTTAAAGATGGAACTTTAGGTTGTTCTCAAGACTTTGATATCATAAATGATGATGTAGTAAACACTATTGTATGTGTTTATTGAATTATAGAGTATGCACTCAGTTTCATAAGATGTTGTTGAGTTAGTCAGTAGAATGCCTGGCCAGGAGATAGGGATCCAGCTGTGCGGGAGGATCCCTGTTTCCTTATATGCTCTCCAAAATTTGATTCTGATATTTTGATTTGGGGTATTTAGTTTCTTTGATTTGTGGTGATATTATAATGGTGAATATCATGGAAGTAAATGACTAGATCTATATAGTGAAATTTAAGGAAAAAAGGAATATATGTGTTGTGATTCATTCCCAAGTATTTTAAAACAAAATTATTAAATTCTGACCAATTTTCCATGGTAACCTACATCTCTTTTTTTAAAAAAATTTTTTTATTAAAAAATTTTTTTTATTGGAGTATAGTTGTCTTACAATGTTGTGTTATTTTCAGATGTACAGCAAAGTGAATCAGTTATACATACACATATATCCACTATTTTTCTTTATAGATTCTTTTCCCATATTGGCCACTACAGAGTATTGAGTGGAGTTCCCTGTGCTATACAGCATGTTCTTATTAGTTATCTTTTTTATATATAGTAGTGTGTATACGTCAGTCCCAATCTCCCAATTTATCCCGCCCCACCCCCCTTATCCCCTGGTAACCATAAGTTTGTTTTCTACATCCGTGCCTCTACTTCTGTTTTGTAAATAAGTTCATTTGTACCCCCCCTTTTTTTAGATTCTACATACATGATATCATATGATCTTTGTCTTTCTGTATCTGACTTACTTCACTCAGTATGACAATCTCTAGGTCCATCCATGTTGCTGCAAATGGCATTCTTGCTTTTTTATTGCTGAGTAATATTTCCTTATATGCTCTCCAAAATTTGATTCTGATGTTTTGATTTGGGGCATTAATTTCTTTGATTTATGGTGATATTATAATGGTGAATATCATGGAAATAAATGATTAAATCTATATAGTGAGATTTAAGGAAAAAAGGAATATACATGTAATTAATTCCCAAGTATTTTATAACAAAATTATTAAATTCTGGCCAATTTTCCATGGTAACCTATGTCTCTTTTTGCTTGGATTACTGTTCCCCCTTATTTAGTTTATGTGCTTAAAGAATCTAAGAACTATATAAAATATTTATAGAGAAATTAATAAAAAACCTATTCTTTAGAACGTAAATAAAATGAGCAATTACAAGTTAATAGTAGACTTTATCAAACTGTAAGAGTTATATTAAACTCTTAGTGAATAGCTGCTCTTAGGAACTGTTTCCCAATTGTCTTTCTTTCAGCATTTTGAGTTGGCTGAGAAAACTTCTTGATATTTCTGAGAGCACTTTGAAGTGACAATAAACGTGTCACACAGTTCGCAGAAGTTTTAGAACTAAGAAAAATGAATAGGTAGATTATATTCTTTGTGTATCTTATATTTGGGTATCTTATATTTATTTTGCAGTAATACAAAATATTTAGTTGGTAATTGTATTGGCATTCATATAATTCTATAACTCCATCTCCCTCTCTTCCCAAATATGGATGGACATATTTCAAATCAAAGTACTTCAGTCCTGCTTAAATTCCACATTATCTATCAGAAGGTTGTTGCAGTTTGCTGGGTCAAATTCAGGTTTCCACTACAAACAAATTTTTTTCCTTTTCCATTATGGTTTATTACACTCTGGCACGGTGTTATGCCTGTAGTCCCAGCTACTCAGGAGGCTGAGGCAGGAGGATTGCTTGAGCCCAGTAGTTCTGGGCTGTAGTGCACTATGCCCTTCGGGTGTCCGCACTGAGTTCAGCATCATTATGGTGACCTCCCAGGAGCGGGGGACCACCAGGTTGCCTAAGGAGGGGTGAACCAGCCCAGATCAGAAATGGGGCAGGTCAGAACTCCTGTGCTGATCCATTATGGTTTATTACAGGATATTAAATATAGTTCCCTGTGTTATACAGTAGGACCTTGTTTATCTATTTTATATATAGTAGTTTGCATCTGCTAATCCCAAACTCCTAATTTATCTCTCCCCCTTCCCCTTTGGTAACTGTAAGTTTATTTTCTGTGTTTGTGAGTCTGTTCTGTTTGTAACTAAGTTCCATTTGTGTCACATTTTAGATTCCACATATAACTGAGATCATGTGGTGTTTTTCATTTTCTTTCTGACTTCCTTCAATTAGTATGATATTCTCTGTGTCCATCCATGTTGCTGAAAATAGCATTATTTCATTCTTTTTTATGGCTGAGTAGTATTTCACTGTGTATATATACCACATCTTCTTTTTCCATTCATCTCTCGATGGACATTTAGGTTGCTTCCATGTCTTAGCTATTGTAAATAGTGCTGCTATGAACAGTGGGGTGCACGTATCTTTTTTTTTTTGAAGATAAAAAATATATTTTAAAAGAACAACAGTCAGGGTGGTACAAATAAAGCAAAGACTAAGATGATCATTAAACCTAATTATTCCAGTAAATATGTTAAAAATTGAGCAAACATTTCAATTATCAAAGAAAAATTGTCAGAGTGAATTTTCTTTTTAGGGTGCATGTATCTTTTTGAATTATAATTTTCTCTAGATATATGCCTAGGGATGGGCTTTGCTGGATCATATGGCAATTCTATTTTTAGTTTTTTAAGGAATCTCCATACTGTTCTCCATAGTAGCTGCACCAATTTACATTCCCGCCAACAGTGTAGGAGTGTTCCCTTTTCTCCAGCTTTTGTTATTTGTAGACTTTTTAATCTCATGGCTATTCTAACCAGTGTGAGGTGGTACCTCATCTTTTCTTTAAACAGAATTTTAAAGAACTCTTCAAAAAGAAAATTTAGTCTTCAAGTGATTATTAAAAATAGCCAAACAAGCACATATAACTCATAGAGACAACTCTAAATAACTCAAAAGACTGTGGGTTGCTTGGCCACCAATCTTCCTTTACTAGAGGTTTGGGATACTATGATAGCCTAAAGACTTGATGCATATCTCAGCTTTTTTTTTCTTCTTCTGACTTTTTGGTCTTGATTCTTACTTTTTATTCCATTAGTTGACTGAGGAAATAATTATCTTTTAGGTTCTTTTAATGTCTAAGAAACAGAGACATTCTCAGATTACCTTACTTAATGGGGTTTATTGTAATGATACCCTGGGAAACAAGGATACAAGAAACAATTTTAACCACCGAACATTCAGGCCTCAAGGAGACCACAATGTACTTTAGGATACAGTTCTTAGTAGCTGTGTCACCCTGAGGCTCAGAAACCCCAGAAACCTATTGCTCCGTATTCTGCATGTCACCATTAGGTTAACATTACTTGCTGTTTCTGCATCTACTACTCCTGACACTTCTCCCTGCCACCCTCTTTGTAAACACTAAGTTCAAACCTCCCCCCCAAATGGTGGTATAGTTAATCACCATCTATTTTAGAATGCTTTCCTAGCCCCCACAGTGAGCTGAGTTCTCACGGAGATTACCTCCCAGTCTGTTAACCAGCCTCTAAATGGCACCCTCTGGGTCAGCTGCTCATTCCTTGTCCAGACATTGAGACCAAGGTATCAGGATACCTTATTTGTGAGTATGTGGACATGGAAGAACTTGAAGATTTCCTTGAGGTCGACAATATGATTAGAAGTACCTTACTCGACCAGACAAATAAAAATGATGTCTCTTTTGTTAAACATATAGGAGAGACTTATACACTACATCTGCAGGCATTTCCATAGCCGAGATGACTATTCTAAGGGTTTCCTTCAAAGCTAGTGTGGCCAACTTGTCTTGGGTTTCTTGAATGTTTCTGGGTTTGAGCACTGAAAGTTCCTCATCCTGAAATTCCTCTGTCCCAGGCAAACTGGGAGGTTGGTTACTCTAAAGTCAATTCCTTTTCCTTTTCTTTTTCCTTTACCTTCCTCTCTCCCTCCCTTTCTCCCTTCTTTCCTTCCTTCCTTCCTTCCTTCTTTCCTTCCTTCCACAAATATTTATTGAGTGCATGTTATGTCAATATCTGTGCTGGGTGGTGCAGAAATAGTGGTGAATGGAACAGATATATTTCATTTTCTTTTTGAATTTACAGTCTATGGTCATAGACGGAACCTGACAGACAGAATGCTGTGTGATGAAAGGCAAAGTGCAGGGTATCTTGGGAGGAGTAATGGGACCTGGGGGCATCTCCATTTGGTTTTGTGGGTACTGAGGAAACAACTGAGAACAAAACAGACAAGCTCTCCCTCTCGTGGATTGCATTCAAATCTGTGTATGTGTGAGTGTGTGGGTGGGGTGTTTGGGGAAGACAATCAACAGGTAAACAAAGTGAGTTTTCTGAGAAAATAGAACCAGATGATGAGATCGTGACTTGGCAAGAGGTCAGGTGGCAAGGAAATTCTCTTTTAGAAGGTGACATTTTGGCTGAGACTTGCATGGCAAGAAGGAGGTAGCCATCCATAGTATGGGAATGGAAAGGAGGCTAGTGTCACTGGGGTTAGAGTAATGAGTGTTAGGAGATAAGGCCAAAGAAACAGGCAGAATCCATATCATTTAGGGTCTTGGGCTTTGTAGGCCATGGTAAGGAATTTTATTCTAGGGGTGATAGGGTAGGTTTTATGTAACCTGATCTCAATTCCAGGAATAGTTCCCTTCTTGAGTAAGAAGATTAAAGATTGAAGTAAGGTCCACTATAATATTTGAGCTAGAGGGATTAGGAGGTTGGTAGTGTCATTCAAGGTCACAGAATTTAAGAAGCGATAATTTATGGAGAAAGAAATTGTGTCATATTCAAGACGTGAAGTTTAAGAGAGGCAGTGCAGAATAAAAATTGCTGGCTAATAATTTTACTTTAAGACTGGTCTTTAAACTAATATTTGGAAGCCATTGTGCACTTGTACCAGTGGTTGAAGAGACGTGATCATATTTGTTTCCCAGAGCAGACAGTACAGAAAGAGGAAATCAAAGAACCTAGGATCATGTGAGAAGACAAGTCCAATTTTACTGTGTCAAATGTTTGTACTTTGTTTTTGAGACATACATAATGGCAAAAATATCTTGAGCTAAGTAAATAAATGCCCAATAACAACAGTTCACTTACTAAAGCAGATTTTCAACCCCTATATAGACTAACTATAAACAATCCTTGCCTTATGGAACATGACTCGATTCTCAAACTTTTAAAGTAATGTTAATTGTCCATAGAAGCACACACTCCAGTTTTAACTTGGGCACTTACACAAAGTAGATGACTAGGTAGCATTTCAGAGTGGGAAAGTTTTGGATGAGGCATTAAAGAAAACATGCAGGCTATGAATTTTATGGGAACATTGTAGACGGAAAACATGAGTCTAGTCTGGGTTAATTTGCTGCTTTTCTTTGAGCAGCCTATTTTTGGTAAAAAATTAAGTCTCTTAGCCAGAAAAATAAAACAGTTGGCGATATCTTCCATTTCATGTGCCCATGAATCAGAAGGACCCAGCTGATGCTCAACTCATGCTTGAGAAGGAGACTGACAAGGAAACAAATGAAGGAGAAAAAGTGGTAAGGGAAGAAAGAGGAGGGATCAGGGAAGAGACAAAGAATACGGATCCAAGGGTATGCAAAACTCATCTAAGATAGTCTTTACATGTTACTTTGAGAGGTAGGGTGAAGAGTAATGGACTAATTTTTGCCAGTATAAGCTAGGACAGTTGCAGAAAGGAATAAGAGGAAACCCTCACTTCCTGTGTTATGGTAACTGGTGCTCTGGGTCCAGTAAGGTGGATATGTTTTCCACTGTACAGATGAGATAGAGGAATGGTGGCATAACCTGTAAAAAATTTCAGAGATAGTAAATATGAGAACCTGAATGAGTGCTACAGCAATCATGTGTTCCTAATTTTCTGGCAGGGTCATGATTTCAGATTTCTGCTCAGTGTTACCCTTAGGACATTTTTATTTGTGAAACCATGTGTGTCATCCTACTAGAAGCCATGTATTTTGGGTTCCTGTCCAGCACTCTTTCCTTTCACTTATTGCTGAAACCAAGAGCACAATTCCCATTAAGAGAAGAATCTCTGTGCTGTAAACTAAAACAAATCGTGCATTCCTTCTGGGACCATTGTCTTTGTTTTTCTTTTTTTTTTTTTTTACTGTACTTACCACATTATCTCCCAGAGGGAGTCTGTCAGATTCTGTAACTTTGACACAAATTATTCCATAAGAGATTTACCCAAATGATATCTAAGAGAGAAGTGAAATTCTTTCACTGTTGGGGCGATTTACCCTTAAATTATGGGTGACCACTGGGCAACCTATTTGAGATAGCAACTTCTGTAATATGACTAAGCTATGGTCTTTAGAGAGGCATTTGTTTTACTAAAGCAATAAATATCATGGAAAAACAAATCAATGGTTTTGTATGGAAAAAAAAGAGGAAGCATTTTATTTTCCTGACTAAAACATTAGAACATTTTGGTGATGTAGATGAGAACGATATGAGAAAATTTTAAGATTGGTGAAAAATTCAAATAGGTATAGACCATATTTGTGAATAGTAGGAAGTACCTTGTTTTGGATGTAGGTAATAAGCAAAGTGAAGATCCTGAGTTATGAATAGTAAAAGGATTTGAAAGTTTAATAACTTCTAAATAAAGAGTGGACTAGTGGACAGATTCTCCACTCTTAAAAATAAGTCTTGCAGAGAATGTTTTACTTCCCATTGGAAGCACAGGATGTCATGTAAGTTGGGGACAGCTAAAAAGAGGTCTTGTAGAGAATCTCTGATTCATAGAACTTTTTTGCTGGACAATGGCTGATTGGGTCTCACTTAGAGAACACTTCTTGAAGATCTTACTAGATAATGTAGGGAGTTGAAAATAATCTCAGGTGCCTCTGCCTTCATGAACTTTATATAGTTAAGTAATGAGATACATATAAATATGAAGAGCTGATCAGTCTCTCTTTTATTCTTATCTCCCTCTACTTCCTGTCTTCTATGTCATTTAGGCAAACTATTGTAGGCATATCTGTTTTACTGCACTTTGCTTTATTGCTCTTCACAGATGTTGCATTTTTTTACAAATTGAAGGTTTGCAGCAACTCTGCATTGAACAAGTCTATCAGTGCCATTTTTCTAACAGCATTTGTTTACTTCATGCCTCTGTGTCACATTTTGGTAATTTTTGCAGTATTTCATTTTTTTCATTAATATTATATTTGTTATGGTGATCTGTGATTAGTGATCTTTGATGTCACTCTTGTAATTGTTTTTGGTGCTGTGAACTGTGCCCATATAAGTTGGTGAACTTAATCAATAAACGTGTGTTTTCTGACTGCTCCACCAATCAGCCCTTCCCTCCATCTCTCTCCCTCTTCTCTGGCCTCCCTATTACCTGAGACACAACAGTACTGAAATTAGGCCAATTAATAATCCTATAATGGCATCTAAGTGTTAAAGTGAAAGGAAGAGCTACATGTCTCTCATTTTAAATCAAAAGCTAGATATGATTAGGCTTACTGAGGAAGGCATGTCAAAAGCTGAGATAGGTCAAATGCTAGCCTCTTGCACCAAACAGTTAGCTAACTTGTGAATTCAAAGGAAAAGTTCTTGAAACTTAAATATGCTATTCCAGTGAACACATGAATGATAAGAAAACAAAACAGTTTTACTGCTGATATGGAGAAAGTTTCAGTGGTCTGGACAGAAGATCAAACCAGCCACAACATTCCTTAAGCCAAAACCTAATCCAGAGCTAGGCCCTAACTCTCTTCAATACTATGAAAGCTGAGAGAGGTGAGGAAGCTGAGAGAGGTGGGGAAGCTGTAGAAGAAAAGTTTGAAGCTAGCAGAAGGAAGTTGAATGAAGTAGAATGAAATTGAAGGAAAGAAGCCATCTTTATAACATAAAAGTGCAAGGTGCAGTAGGAAGTGCTGATGAAGAAGCTGCAGCAAGTTATCCAGAAGATCTAGCTAAGATCATTAATGAAGGTGCCTACACTAAACAATGAACTTTCAATGTAGACAAAACAGCCTTATATTGGAAGAAGATGCCATCTAAGACTTTCATAGCTAGAGAAGAGAAGGCAATGCCTGGCTTCAAAGCTTCAAAGGATAGGCTGACTCTCGTGTTAGGGGCTAATGCAGCTGGTGACTTTAAGTTGAAGCCAATGCTCATTTACCATTCTGAAAATCCTTGGACCCTTAAAAATTATGCTAAATCTACTCTGCCTGTGCTCTATAAGTGGAACTACAAAGCTTAGATGAGAGCCCATCTGTTTCCAACATGGTTTAAGAAATATTTTAAGCCCACTGTTGAGACGTACTGCTAAGAAAAAAAAGATTCCTTTCACAACATGATTGCTCATTGACAATGCACCTGTTTACCCAAGAGCTCTGATGGAACTGTACAACAGGTTAATATTTTCATGCCTAATACAACATCCATTCTATAACCCATAGATCAGTGAAAAATTTCAACTTTCAAATCTTATTATTGAAAAAATGCATTTTGTAAGGTTATAGTTGCCATTGATAGTGATTCCTCTGATGGATCTGGGCAAAGTAAGTTGAAAACCTGGAAAGGATTTATCATTCTAGATGCCATCAAGAACATTAATGATTCATGGAAAGTCAAAATATTACCATTAATAGGAGTTTGGAAGAAGTTGATTCCATCCCTCACAGATGACTTGGAAGTGTTCAGGATTTCAGTAGAAGTATCTGCAGATGTGGTGAAAATTGCCAAAGAACTAGAATTAAAAGTGGAACCTGAAGTGTGACTGAATTGCTGTACTATCATGATGAAACTTTAATGGATGAGGAGTTGCTTCTTATGGATGAATAAAGAAGGTGGTATCTTGAGATGAAATTTATTCCTTGTGAAGATGCTTTGAAGATTGTTGAAATGACAACAAAGAATTTAGAATATTACATAAACTTAGTTAATAAAGCAGTGGCAGCTTTTGGGAGGACTGACTCCAATTTTGAAAGACGTTCTGCTGTGGATGAGATGCTATCAAACAGCATCGTATACTACAGAGAAATTGTTCACAAAAGGAAGAGTCAGTTGATGGGGCAAACTCATTGCTGTCTTGTTTTAAGAAATCGTCACAGCCACCCTAATCTTCAGCCACCACCACCCTGATCAGTCAGCAGCCATCAACATCGAGGCAAGACCCTCCACTGGAAAAAAGATTATGACTTCCTCAAGGCTCAGATGATGATTAGCACTTTTTTTTTTCTTTTGCGGTACGCGGGCCTCTCTCTGTTGTGGCCTTTCCTGTTGCGGAGCACAGGCTCTGGACGCGCAGGCTCAGCGGCCATGGCTCACAGGCCCGGCCGCTCCGTGGCATGTGGGATCTTCCCAGACTGGGGCACGAACCCGTGTCCCCTGCATCGGCAGGCGGACTCTCAACCACTGCGCCACCAGGGAAGCCCGATTAGCACTTTTTAGCAATAAAGTACTTTAAACTAAAGTATGTACATTGTTTCTTTAGACATAATGCTATTTCACAATTAATAGACTACAGCATAGTCTAAATATAACTTTCATATACAATGGGAAACAAAAAATTTGTGTGATTTGCCTTTTATGATATTTGCTTTATTGTGGCAGTCTGGAACTGAACCTGCAATATCTCTGAGGTATGCCTGTATTCCCATTTCTACCAGATTCTAAACAGACTTGAACTTCCTTGTCTTTTCTCACACAGTTCTCACTTCTTAGAACACAGCTCCTTCCCTTGAGCTCTTTGTATCTAAATCTTACCAGTCTTTCTAGAAATTAGACATTGGGGCACTGGAATCATTATCAGCCATTATGTTAGTCACTAAGAACGATAACTGATGGAAGGGTGGAAAGGAGGATTATGAGCAAGTGGTAGATATAACAAAAGAGACAACAGTGTTCTAGAAACTGGTATTTGATGGAAAAGAGGGTGAGGAAAAGGTAGTGGAAATGGAAGATTTCCCTTTAGAAGAGGAAAGGCAATTGACAGGGAATTGCAGAAAAGTGGTTTGGGAACAATGTTTGGGAGGAAATGGGAACTTTTATAACAAGCCCCAGAATGGAGTATTTGATACTGGCTATATATAGCCATTGCCCTTGTGGTATCACTGGAAGGTGGCCTGGGTACATTTAAGGGTAGGTGGTGGTGGGCAGAAGACCTAAATAGACATTTCTCCAAAGAAGACATACAGATTGCCAACAAACACGTGAAGGATGCTCAACCTCACTAATCATTAGAGAAATGCAAATCAAAACTACGATGAGGTATCACCTCACACCGGTCAGAATGGCCATCAGCAAAAAAATCTACAGGGAGGAGCTTCAAGATGGCGGAAGAGTAAGACTCGGAGATCACCTTCATCTCCACAAATACATCAGAAATACATCTACACGCGAAACTACTCCTATAGAACACGTACTGAATGCTGGCAGAAGACCTCAGACCTCCCAAAAGGCAAGAAGCTCCCCACGTATTGGGGTAGGGCATAAGAAAATCGAAAAAACAGAGACAAAAGAATAGGGATGGGGCCTGCAGCAGTGGGAGGGAGCTGTGAAGGAGGAAAGGTTTCCACACACTAGGAAGCCCCTTCGTGGGCGGAGACTGTGGGTGGCGGTGGGGGGAAGCTTTGGAGCCGCGGAGGAGAGCGCAGCAACAGGGGTGCAGAGGGCAAAGCAGGGAGATTCCCGCACAGAGGATCGGTGCCTACCAGCACTCAGCAACCTGAGAGGCTTGTCTGCTCACCCGCTGGGGCGTGCGGGGGCTGGGAGCTGAGGCTCGGGCTTCGGAGGTCGGATCCCAGGGAGAGGACTGGGGTTGGCAGTGTGAACGCAGCCTGAAGGGGGCTAGTGCGCCACGGCTAGCCGGGAGGGAGTCTGGGAAAAGGTCTGGAGCTGCCGAAGAGGCAAGAGACTTTTTCTTGTCTGTTTCCTGGTGCGCGAGGAGAGGGGATTAAGAGCGCCGCTTAAAGGAGCTCCAGAGACAGGTGTGCGCCGCGGCTATCGGCGCAGACCCCAGAGACGGGCATGAGATGCTAAGGCTGCTGCTGCTGCCGCTAAGAAGACTGTGCGCAAGCACAGGTCACTATCCACATCTCACCTCCCGGGAGCCTGTGCAGCCTGCCCCTGCCAGGGTCCCGTGATCCAGGGACAACTTCCCCGGGAGAACGCACGGTGGCCTCAGGCTGGTGCAACGTCACGCCGGCCTCTGCCTCCACAGTCTCGCCCCACATCCGTAGCCCTCCCTCCACCCGCATGAGTTAGCCAGAGCCCCCAAATCAGCTGCTCCTTTACCCCGTCCTGGCTGAGCGAAGAACAGATGCCCTCAGGTGACCTACACGCAGAGGCGTGTCCAAATCTGAAGCTGAACCCCGGGAGCTGTGCAAACAAAGAAGAGAAACGGGAATTTCTCCCAGCAGCCTCAGGAGCAGCGGATAAATCTCCACAATCAACTTGATGTACCCTGCATCAGTGGAATACCTGAGTAGAAAACGAATCGTCCCAAATTGAGGAGGTGGACTTTGGGAGCAAAGATACATATATATTTTTTTCCCTTTTTCTCTTTTTATGTGTATGTGTATGGTTCCCTGTGTGATTTTGTCTGTATAGCTTTGCTTTTACCATTTGTGCTAGGGTTCTGTATGTCTGGTTTTCTTATTACTTAAATTTTTTTTTCTTCATAATTATTTTTTATTTAATAACTTCATTTTATTTTATTTTACTTTATTTTATCTCCTTCCTTCCTTCCTTCCTTCCTTTCTATTTTTTCTCCCTTTTATTCTGAGCTGTGTGCATGAAAGGCTCTTGGTGCTCCAGCCAGGCATCAGGGCTGTGCCTCTGAGGTGGGAGAGCCAACTTCAGGACACTGGTCCACAAGAGACCTCCCAGCTCCATGTAATATCAAATGGGAAAAATCTCCCAGAGATCTCCATCTCAACGCCAAGACCCAGCTCCACTCAACGACCAGCAAGCTACAGTGCTGGACATCCTATGCCAAACAACTAGCAAGACAGGAACACAACCCCACCCATTAGCAGAGAGGCTGTCTAAAATCATAATAACTCCACAGACACTCCAAAACACACCACCAGACGTGGACCTGCCCACCAGAAAGACAAGATCCAGCCTCATCCACCAGAACAGAGGCACTAGTCCCCTCCAACAAGAAGCCTACACAACCCACTGACCAACCTTAGCCACTGGGGACAGACACCAAAAACAATGGGGATTATGAACCTGCAGCCTGCGAAAAGGACACCCCAAACACAGTAAGTTAAGCAAAATGAGAAGACAGAAAAATGCACAGCAGATGAAGGAGCAAGGTAAAAACCCACCAGACCTAACAAATGAAGAGGAAAAAGGCAGTCTACCTGAAAAGGAATTTAGAATAATGATAGTAAACATGATCCAAAGTCTTGGAAATAGAATGGAGAAAATACAAGAAACGTTTAACAAGGACCTAGAAGAACGAAAGAGCAAACAAACAATGATGAACAGCACAATAAATGAAATTTAAAATTCTCTAGAAGGGATCAGTAGCAGAATAACTGAGGCAGAAGAATGGCTAAGTGACCTGGAAGATAAAATAGTGGAAATAACTACTGCAGAGCAGAATAAAGAAAAAAGAATGAAAAGAACTGAGGACAGTCTCAGAGACTTCTGGGACAACAGTAAAGGCACCAACATTCGAATTATAGGGGTCTGAGGAGAAGAAGAAGAGAAAAAGAAAGGGACTGAGAAAATATTTGAAGAGATTATAGTTGAAAACCTCCCTAATATGGGAAAGGAAATAGTTAATCAAGTCCAGGAAGCACAGAGAGTCCCACACAGGATAAAGCCAAGGAGAAACATGCCAATACACATATTAATCAAACTATCAAAAATTAAATACAAAGAAAAAATATTAAAAGCAGCAAGGGAAGAACAACAAATAACACACAAGGGAATCCCCATAAGGTTAACAGCTGATCTTTCAGCAGAAACTCTGCAAGGCAGAAAGGAGTGGCAGGACATATTTAAAGTGATGAAGGAGAAAAACCTACAAACAAGATTACTCTACCCATCAAGGATCTCATTCAGATTTGATGGAGAAATTAAAACCTTTACAGACAAGCAAAAGCTAAGAGAATTCACCACCAAACCAGCTTTACAACAAATGCTAAAGGAACTTCTCTAGGGAGGAAAGAGAAGAGAAGGAAAAGACCTACAATAACAAACCCAAAACAATTAAGAAAATTGGAATAGGAACATACATATTGATAATTACCTTAAATGTAAGTGGATTAAATGCTCCAACCAAAAGATATAGACTGGCTGAATGGATACAAAAACAAGACCCGTATATATGCTGTCTACAAGAGACCTACTTCAGACCTAGGGACACATACAGACTGAAAGTGAGGGGATGGAGAAAGATATTGCATGTGAATGGAAATCAAAAGAAAGCTGGAGTAGCAATTCTCATATCAGACAAAATAGACTTTAAAATAAAGACAATTACAAGAGAAAAGAAGGGCACTACTTAATGATGAAGGGATCGATCCAAGAAGAAGATATAACAATTGTAAATATTTATGCACCCAACATAGGAGCACTTCAATACATAAAGCAAATACTAACAGCCATAAAAGGGGAAATCGACAGTAACACAATCATAGTAGGGAACTTTAACACCCCACTTTCACCAATGGACAGATCATCCAAAATGAAAATGAATAAGGAAGCACAAGCTTTAAATGATACATTAAGCAAGATGGACTTAATTGATATTTATAGGACATTCCATCCCAAAACAACAGAATACACATTCTTCACAAGTGCTCATGGAACATTCTCTAGGATAGATCATATCTTGGGTAACAAATCAAGCCATGGTAAATTTAAGAAAATTGAAATCGTATCAAGTATCTTTTCTGACCACAACGCTATGAGACTAGATATTACAGGAAAAAATCTGTAAAAAATACAAGCACATGGAGGCTAAACAATACACTACTTAATAACCAAGATATTAGTGAAGAAATCAAAGAGGAAATCAAAAAATACCTAGAAACAAATGACAATGAAAACACGACGACCCAAAACCTATGGGATGCAGCAAAAGCAGTTCTAAAAGGGAAGTTTATAGCAATACAATCCTACCTTAAGAAACAAGAAACAACTCAAATAAACAACCTAACCTTACATCTAAAGTAATTAGAGAAAGAACAAAAAAACCCCAATGTTAGCAGAAGGAAAGAAATCATAAAGATCAGATCAGAAATAAATGAAAAAGAAATGAAGGAAACAATACCAAAGATCAATAATATTAAAAGCTGGTTCTTTGAGAAGAGAAACAAAATTGATAAACCATTAGCCAGACTCATCAAGAAAGAAAGGGAGAAGACTCAAATCAATAGAATTAGAAATGAAAAAGGAGAAGTAACAACTGACACTGCAGAAATACAAAGGATCATGAGAGATTACACCAAGCAACTCTGTGCCAATAAAATGGACAACCTGGAAGAAATGGACAAATTCTTAGAAATGCACAACTTCCGAGACTGAACCAGGAAGAAATAGAAAATATGAAGAGACCAATCACAAGCACTGAATTTGAAACTGTGATTAGAAATCTTCCAACAAACAAAAGCCCAGGACCAGATGGCTTCACAGGCGAATTCTATCAAACATTTAGAGAAGAGCTAACACCTATCCTTCTCAAACTCTTCCAAAATATAGCAGAGGGAGGAACACTCCCAAACTCATTCTACGAGGCCACCATCACCCTGATACCAACACCAGAGGAAGATGTCACAAAGGAAGAAAATTACAGGCCAATATCACTGATGAACATAGATGCAAAAATCCTTAACAAATACTAGCAAACAGAATCCAACAGCACATTAAAAGGATCATACACCATGATCAAGTGGAGTTTATCCCAGAAATGCAAGGATTCTTCAATATATGCAAATCAATCAATGTGATACACCGTATTAACAGATTGAAGGAGAAAAACCATATGATCATCTCAATCGATGCAGAGAAAGCTTTTGACAAAATTCAGCACCCATTTATGATGAAAAACCTGCAGAAAGTAGGCATAGAGTGAACTTTCCTCAACATAATAGAGGCCATATATGACAAACTCACAGCCAACATCGTCCTCAATGGTGAAAAACTGAAAGCATTTCCATTAAGATCAGGAACAAGACCAGGTTGCCCACTCTCACCACCATTATTCAACATCGTTATGGAAGTTTTAGCCACAGCAATTAGAGAAGAAAAAGAAATAAAAGGAATCCAAGTTGGAAAGGAAGAAGTAAAGCTGTCACTGTTTGCAGATGACATGATACTATACATAGAGAATCCCAATGATGCTACCAGAAAACTACTAGAGCTAATCAATGAATTTGGTAAAGTAGCAGGATACAAAATTAAGGCACAGAAATCTCTTGCATTCCTATACACTAATGATGAAAAATCTGAAAGTGAAATTAAGAAAACAGTCCCATTTACCATTGCAACAAAAGGAATAAAATGTCTAGGAATAAACCTACCAAAGGAGACAAAAGACCTGTATGCAGAAAACTATAAGACATTGATGAAAGAAATTAAAGATGATACAAACAGATGGAGAGATATACCATGTTCGTGGATTGGGAGAATCAACATTGTGAAGATAACTCTACTAGCCAAAGCAATCTACAGTTTCAATACAATCCCTATGAAACTAGCACTGGCATTTTTCACAGAACTAGAACAAAAAATGTCACAATTTATATGGAAATACAAAAGACCCCGAATAGCCAAAACAATCTTGAGAAAGAAAAACGGAGCTGGAGGAATCTGGCTCCCTGACTTCAGACTATACTACAAAGCTACAGTAATCAAGACAGTATGGTACTGGTACAAAAACAGAAATATAGATAAATGGAACAGGATAGAAAGCCTAGAGATAAACCCACACACATATGGTCACCTTATCTTTTTTTTTTTTTTAAATTTTATTTTATTTATTTATTTATGGCTGTGTTGGGTCTTCGTTTCTGTGCGAGGGCTTCCTCTAGTTGCGGTGAGCGGGGGCCACTCTTCATTTAGTGTGTGGGTCTCTCACTGTCGCAGCCTCTCTTGTTGCGGAGCACAAGCTCGAGACGCGCAGGCTCAGTAGTTGTGGCTCACGGGCCTAGTTGCTCCGCGGCATGTGGGATCTTCCCAGACCAGGGCTCGAACCCGTGTCCCCTGCATTGGTAGGCAGATTCTCAACCACTGCGCCACCAGGGAAGGCTCAAGGTCACCTTATCTTTGATAAAGGATGCAAGAATATAAAATGGAGAAAAGACAGCCTCTTCAATAAGTGGTGCTGGGAAAACTGGACAGGTACATGTAAAAGTATGAAATTAGAACACTCCCTAACACCATACACAAAAATAAACTCATAATGGATTAAAGAGCTAAATGTAAGGCGAGACACTATCAAACTCTTAGAGGAAAACATAGGCAGAACACTCTATGACATCAATCACAGAAACATCCTTTTTGACCCACCTCCTAGAGAAATGGAAATAAAAACAAAAATAAACAAATGGGACCTAATGAAACTTAAAAGCTTTTTTTTGCACAACAAAGGAAACCATAAACAAGATGAAAAGACAACCCTCAGAATGGGAGAAAATATTTGCAAATGAGGCAACTGACAAAGAATTAATCTCCAAAATTTACAAGCAGCTCATGCAGCTCAATATCAAAAAAACAAAGAACCCAATCCAAAAATGGGCAGAAGACCTAAATAGACATTTCTCCAAAGAAGATATACAGATTGCGAACAAACACATGAAAGAATGCTCAACATCATTAATCATCGGAGTAATGCAAATCAAAACTACAATGAGATATCATCTCATACTGGTCAGAATGGCTGTCATCAAAAAATCTACAAACGATAAATGCTGGAGAGGGTGTGGAGATAAGGGAACACTCTTGCACTGTTGGTGGGAATGTAAATTGATACAGCCACTGTGGAGAACAGTATGGATGATCCTTCAAAAACTAAAAATAGAACTACCGTACAACCCAGCAATCCCACTACTGGGCATATACCCTGAGAAAACCATAATTCAAAAAGAGTCATGTACCACAGTGTTCATTGCAGCTCTATTTACAATAGCCAGGACATGGAAGCAGCCTAAGTGTCCATTGAGAGATGAATGGATAAAGAAGATGTGGCACATATATACAATGGAATATTACTCAGCCATAAAAAGAAACGAAATTGAGTTATTTGTAGTGAGGTAGATGGACCTAGAGTCTGTCATACAGAGTGAAGTAAGTCAGAAAGAGAAAAACAAATACCGTATGCTAACACATATATATTGAATCTAAGGAAAAAAAAATGTCATGAAGAACCTAGGGGTAAAACAGGAATAAAGACACAGACCTAATAGAGAATGGACTTGAGGATATGGGGAGGCGGAAGGGTAAGCTGTGACAAAGTGAGAGAGTGGCATAGACATATATACACTACCAAACGTGAAATAGATAGCTAGTGGGAAGCAGCCGCATAGCACAGGGAGATCAGCTTGGTGCTTTGTGACCACCTAGAGGGATGGGATATAGAGGGTGGGAGGGAGGGAGATGCAAGAGGGAAGAGATATGGGAACATATGTATATGTATAACTGATTCACTTTGTTATAAAGCAGAAACTAACATGCCATTGTAAAGCAATTATACTCCAATAAAGATGTTAAAAAAAAAAGGAGCTTAATATGAAAGAAGCTGTGACTGTGTTTTTAAGTATGAATATTTACTGGATTTGAAATCAGTGGGTTGTGAATTTCAGTACTGGCCCTGTCAGCTCATAGAGGTTCAGGGGTAGAAGTTAAGATGTTAAAGTTTATTTCTTAATCTGTAAAATGAGGATAATGACACTTGCCAGACATTTCTCACTCTGTTGTCTTGATAGTCACATAATATGATCATATTATGTATAGATATATGTGTTTCTTTAGAGTAAGGAATCATTAAAGTTAATGTAAACGTTATTTAAATTCAACAATTACAATAAGTTTTTCTTAGAGAAGCTAGACTTTATCAGCACTAGAGTTCCAAGTGGAATGATGATATGCCTCCAAAGGAATGACCTCCTCCACTCAGGAAATCAGTGTTCCCTTCTCAGATGAACTACTCTAGGTGAAATGGGTTTCAACAAAGTTGCCACAGGGAATTGAATCTTGGAATCCAATGAAAGATGGAAGGAGATTAAAATTAGTGGGGCCTTATGAGCTGTAATTGTTTCTAGACCTTGGGGTTTTCTTGTAACTGAAAAAAAGAAAGAAAGAAAGAAAGAAAACAAAGACTTCTTTGTCTTTTTTTCTGTCAGTCATTAGATACCTGCTTCATTGTCCCATATTCAGACTGGTTATTTTATTGAGAATTGTTGCCAATGCTGTGTGCTGTGTTTAGGAAAAGGGTGCTAGAGGGGAGTAATTACAAGTACTTCTGGCCTTTCATCAAAACCCGGGAATCTTAAGTGACAGCTGTTTGAGGGACTTGTCATTCAATTCAGTGGTTTGAAATTCTGCCAGTGGTTAAAAAACCTGTGGTTCAAGAGTTTGCAGCCATTGCGGGCTGCAGAGTCTTACCAGAGCACTCACATTTCATCGGAAACCACCGTTTTGTTGAGCCACAAGGATGCAGGGCAGACATCCTGACCACGATGTTTATTTCTGGAGGACAAAAATCACAATGGAAATTGGACCTGAGTCAAGCAGAAAATGATGTTTTCCCCTAAAATGTATAACATGCAGTTAGAAATGAAATGCCTGTATGTGTTTTTAGTCCACTGAGAAGATGTGGAAAGAGTTAGCACTGGAGGAGAGTGAGATTTTCCTATATTACTCTTTCTTTCCTTCCTATTAGGTAGAGACGTCATTTCTACCTCAACCAATAATAATTAAATTTCTCTTTCATAGTGTTGCAGTAGATGCATGTGGGATGAAAAGAAAGTAGGAAGTAAAGTACTTTCTAGCATTTGCAAATTAGTTGAGGAGTTACAGTAGATAAGGTACAATTTCGAGGCGATTCATAAGCCCCAGTGAGACTTGTAAGTATTAATTGAGTTCAGGAGAGCCTGAGAGTTAGGGAATGAACTCCCTCTAGTGAGATTCCTAATGAGTGGGTTTCTGGGAGAGAATGAGAATGTCACCAAACCCAAGCTGCAAGAGGTGGAGATAGCACCTCCCTGAACTAGTCCTTTAGAATCAGTCTGGTCCATCTCTCTTGTTTCCTTTATTTTGGTTGGCCTCTGCTTGGCTTTTTTTCTTGTTAGAATTGTAGTGCTCTCTGTATTAGAGGTCAAATATTTACTTATTATCCATTTTCCATGGATATAGTATTGCCTTTTGCTCTGGAAAATGGTTAAGATTATCTCGATGAGGTCTCTTTCATAGATAAATCTCTCATTTTAAAAAGTTTTAGAATATTATGCTAAAACCTCTTAAAACCATGATAGATTTATTTATAATATATAAATTAAATAGAAATAAATAGTAAATAAAGAGATTGTTTCTTAGAACCTGTCCTATAGGCTAGGAGAAATTATGTGAAGTGTTCTTACCTCAATTTTATGCTATTGCAATTAAAACAAACATCAGATGGGTGTTGTGGAACTAATGTAAGATAAAAATATTTAAATATGAAAAAGTAAAATGCGTTAACCTATCTCATGTTTTATATCCTTCCTTGATGTCATCCAAATTTCCTATTGACAGGATTACATTGCCTTTATTTTAAACTTGGTGGTCAAGCAGAAAGCCTTTCCTATCAATGTCTGTCCTTGCTCCACCAATTTAAGAAGCCTGTTCTCTGAGAACAAAGGGCATCCCGTTCAAAAAGTTGCCCCCTGTAACCCTAACCTGATACCTGTTTGCCTTTAAACCTTCCACAGTAGATCATTCCTCAAGCACACAAAGGCATCCCCTCTCCCAACTCCACATTTATCAGCAGGAGAAAAGCAAACACCACCATTTCTCAGGTACACAGTGTCTCCACACCTATTACAGTTGAGGGCAGTGGTGACCTCACACTGGCCCAAACCACCCACGAGTAGCCTTTGATGTTACTGGAGCCTCATGTTTTTATACAGTCTAAACACCCTACGTTTGAACTGCAAGAGTCCTGTTTCCAACCATATTAGAAGTGATATCAAAGATGGTCACATTTTAATGGTCTTTCACTCTCAGAGAGAGCAACAGGCAAGGGAAAACTTGGTGAGGCTGTGTTTCTTCCCTTTTTTTTAACTCTCCTGCCCATCCATTCTCCACCTTTCCTTCCCCACAGTATCCATAGGCCACACGACTGTCATTGGAGGGATTGACTGGTTCTGGGAAAAGAAAAAGCCCTCAGGGAAAATGAACCCACTTCTTTTTACAAGTTAAAAAACCCTAAACTCCACGAGAGATAACTTTATGTGAACTTTTCCCAGCAGAGTAGGTAACAATCATTTTTGGGGTTAGGCACTTGGTGGATTTATATCAATAGCTCATTGGGAAAGTAGTCACATGAGTATAATAATTAGCCAGTGGGCCAGGGAAGTCAGGAGTTCCAGATATAAGGCTGATGATCATTTGAGCAAGAAGAAAGTTTAGCAGTCATATTGTACAAGAAATTCATTTTATAGATGAGGATATTCTTGGTGTGATCAAATTATTTCAAGTGTAGGATGGTGTTGAAAGGCTCTGAGGAGCTATCTTTGATTATTATACACACACATAGGGGAATTAAATCTTATGTTCAGACACTTAACCATCATATTTGTTTATGGAATTATAATAGTAATAACACACACTTCCTATGTGATTATGTGTCTCATACTCTTCTAAGCACTTGATTTAATTCATTTTACCCTCATTAACTATGAGTTAGGTACTATTGTTATCATTTCAGTTTTTCAGATGGGATAACTGAGGCATAGAGAAGTTAAGTAACTAGCTCAAGGTCACCCAGGTAGGAAGTGGCAGAGACAGAATCCAAAGCCAGGCTTTGGGCTGCTGAGTCCATACCCTACTATGTCTCTGACAGTATCTTCCTGAGAAAGTCAAAAATAGAATTTTTTTTTTGTTTCTCACCAGTTTTAAAATTGAAATGATTAGATGAATTTTTTTGAAAGAAAATGACACTTCTGTATTTGTGTTGCTCTTACTGTGTCAGCACAATGATATATAAATATTCAGTTGATCAACCTCTATGTTTGCCTGCCAAGCAACAGTGCTCACTAGGAAGAAAACCCTTATGAAGCTTTGATTAAATTGTCCCATTTGTATACCTCTCTGGATGGAAAAATGGCTTTGGAAATTACTTTCTTTGAAATTGTTAGAGCCTTTTGTTTACCAAACAGTGTACACTGTTAAAAGTAAAACTTGCTCTGTGTTCTAAAGTTTGGCCCAGTTGGTTAATCTTTCAGGAGTGTTGAAAACAGGGCTTTAATTAGCAATTTTATCAGTTAACCCAGTCACTCATCTCCAGTTCTTATCTGAATCCTTGGTAGTGCAGGCACTTAGGGACATCAGAAAAAGGCCGACTTGTCAGTGTGACAGTTGAGAGGACTTCTGTGGAGGGAAAAAGAAAGATCTCAGAAATGGACAGTATTAAATGGAATCTGATACCAATCCAAAAGAAATTATTTCACCAAAGGAAGTTATAATAGGAGTTGGTTTCTCTTGTATTTCTCTGTAATTCTCTATGGCATATCACCTTTGTTGTCAAGACAGAGTCAGTGGTCTTGTGTGATGTGAAGATGGGACCTAGAAAAGGAAATTTCTAAGTCAGTTAGTCACTGAGTTGAACATCACCCTGGAGTGGTTCTTCACTTTGCAGCACCAAAGGATTGTTGGGAAAATTAGCTCAGGGCTTGGAGAACTCAGTTTCCTGGTGAAAGTGAGAAAAATACCAATGACATGAAGTATATAAAAAGAATAATACATTGTGCCTTCTCTAATATAATCCAATCAAGGAGGCTTAGATCTTTTCTTAAACTCAACTTATTTTTCCTTGTGGTATTGTCTATTGATTGTGTTCCTGATTTACTGAACATCTTGTTTTTCCTGTATTTGCACTATATTAAAATGTATCACTACCTGGAAATAAATCTCTATTTCATAAGAAATGAAAAGCACTTAAGCTATAAAAAGAAGATCCATAATTTTATCATCCCAGCATGGGCCTGCTATCATTGCAACAGCAGAGCAAGTAACACACAAAAAAAATTCCATAAGGGATACACTGGAGCCAGGAGATATTTATGCTTGCCTAAGCAGTTCTGATGATTTGATAGTTGAAATGTTTATGCTTTTGTTCACTTAGATAACGTACTTAGGACATCTTTTTTAAACAACAGATAATCATAGTGGTGTACTAAGGGGGCTGACATAGTGGAAGTGGGTATCTGAGAATTATTAAAACAAACTTAGATGGTTGTAGTATAGGGTGACTATTTTTGGTGAAACAATTACTTAGCATTTCATGCTAAAAATGATAGTGTTTTAGATTTATTATAAAACTACAGAAAAACACATTTTTCTTCAGAAGCAGAAGGGTGAAACATTAGTTAGAACTTAAGGAAAATGTACTTTGTTCTTATTTTTCTTTTAGCCATGCTGAAAAGGTAAAATTGGTATATGACCTTATTTTATCTTTTGTTCTGTATTCTTTTTTCCTCTTTATTGTTTGATTTAATTTCAAAGTAGCTAAAAGTGCCAAAATCAAAGACCAGGTTAAATTTTCCCTGAAGGATATTGAATATCATGGTCATTATTCTAATAAAGAGAGGTTTGTTGAGCTGCTTTGATTTAAACAAGCTTGATAGCCCCTTTTCTGAGAAAGATGCCTCTTGCTTAAAGTTTTCTCACAGCGAAGCAAGAGAAATATCATGCCAATCTTTGAACTTGTAGCAAGCTGGAATCCTGCTGCCTTCACTTATTTATTGAGAATTATTAGCAAATAAAAAGCAAAACTTGGCTTAATAGGCTTTATTAGGCTGTTTTCTATAAGTAAACTCTAAAGGATATTTGAATTTCATACTTTATTAATTCCACTAATGGGACATTTGCAACACAATTCCTGACTATTCATGGGGCTAAAGATTTCTCAGAATTATAGGATAACTACAATAATTATATCATATATATATTATAGATACTATATATCATATAGTAATGTGTATATATGATTAATAATAACTTTAAGTAGTTAAATAAGTGAGTTCCAAGCATCTCTCTCCCTGACCATTAATTACCTCATAATTTCTCAGTTCATACCCTCTGGTACTGAGATACCTACATCTAACTGGGATCTATAATATGTTGTTCCATCATCTTTCATTGTTCCTCCCTAGTCTCATATCCCTCCTTTCCTCTTTAGCTGACTTACATTCTATCATTATAATCACTTACTTGCATATTACCTTCAACTCTTTGCCCCTTTCTTTGTTCTACTAACTTCTTGCCTGCTCTGATCCTGAGCAGCTGAACATAGCTGGAAAAACACTCATAAGCCAGCTGACTGGCCTCATTTGAAATCTATGACCACTAACCTCAAGTGAATCTCAGATGACCACAGTCTGTTTGCATGACCACAGTCTGTTTGCATTTCCCTAATCCATTCACTCTCTCCATCTCTTAGTAGAATTAGTGGTTCTCAACCAGGGGCGGTTTTGCCACCAGAGGACATTGGCAATATCTGGAGATATTTTTGGTTGTCATAACCTGGAAGAGGGAGTGCTACTGGCATCTCGTGGGTAGAGATAAGGGATGCTGCTAAACATCCTATGATACACAGACAACCCTCCCTGCCCCACAAAGAATTATCAACCGCTAAATATCTGTAGTGCTAAGGTTGAGAATCCCTGTGTAAAGCATTTAATATCTTTTCTCTCTTTAAACTTCCCGACACTCCCTCTAATCTGTACTTTCAACTGATTTTCCTTTTTCATCTGAGAAGAGCAATTTTAAGAGACTTGCTTAAGCACACACTGGCACATTTGCCCACCTTCCTGTATCTGTGCTTTCCTCCCTGTTACTAAGGATGGCTATCTCTGATCTTAGATAAGGCCAACCCCTCTAAATGTGTACTGGATCCCATTCCCTCTCCTCTTTTGAGGGACAGAGTGCCAGTAATTTTCCATTTTACGTCTTGAATTACCAATATCCCCCCTTGCAGTGGATCATTCCCATCAGCAAAATAATATGCTGATAGTATCTTCTATCTTAAAAATAACAAACCCCCCTAAATCTCTCTTGATTTCACATTCTCTTTTAGGGGCAGCATGGTCCCTAATTTTTCTTCTCTCATTCTCTCTCAAACCTGCTCCAACCAGATTTTCACCCCCTCCACTCCAGACAAACAGTTCTTATAAAAGTTACCAATCATGTGTCCACTGTTTAATCCAGTGATCATTTGTCTTCAGCTTTCTTGTGCCATCAATCAATGACTTTTTACACAGTCAATCATCCCTCTTTCTTGAAACCCTTTCTTCACTTGGCTTCAGGACACCACAGTCTCCTACTTTTCTTCCTCCTTCATGTATCTTTCCCCTCAGCTTCCTTTTTAGCAAATTATTGAACCTGAGGGGGTGGTTTGTGGGGACCTCTGACTTTGTAGCCAAGTTGGACAAAAGTATGGTAAGCTGAGGACTTGATATTGACCGCTGGTGCCTGAAGTGACGGTAGTCCTGTGGGACTGAGCTCTTAAACCTGTGGTATCTGACACTATCTCTGTATAGTTAATGTTAAATTGTAGGACACTTGGTTGGTGTCAGAGAGTTGGAGAATTGGTTGGTGTGAGGAAAAAGCCAATCATTTGGTATCAGGAGTGGGATTTTCTAGAACAGCCCTGGCTCATGGATGATGTTGAAGAAGCCCTCTAATGGAGAGGACAGGGCCCAGAAGGGTTCCACAATAAGATGGAAACGGTTTATACCAGATTGAGCTACCAAAGGAATGCAAGGAGGATATAGGCATGAGTAGGGATCCTCTTTTTTCTAAGTATGAATTTGGAATTGTGTGAGGAGCAGCTGGATTCTATTGCCACTTGGATAGTGCCCTATAAACAACTCCCGACTGACCAACAGAGAGCTGTTTGGCTTATGGATGGTGGTTCCAAGGTGAATGGAAAACATCCCATTTAGAAGGCCACCACTCTGATAGAGGAAGGGAAAAATAAATCAGCTCAGTGGGATGAATTGCCTGGTCTTTTCTTAGCAGTGATGGAACAATTGAACAATGACAAAAGCCCCTATGTTTTGGTTTTTATTGACTCATGGGTGATGACCAATGGCTTGGCCTTATGGTCAGGCAAGAGGGAAGTGGACACCTGGTCTACTAAAGGAATGCTTTTATAGGACACAGCTCTATGGAAGTCACTATGGGAATTTGAGGGTTGTATTAAAGTAGGACATGTTGATGCCCATCAGAAGAATCCTCTTCCAGGTTCAGAAGGTAGTTGGAAACACCAAGTAGACTTTTTGGTTCATTCTACTGAAGTGGTTCATTCTACTTGGATCCATAAACTGAGCAGACATGGTGGGGGAGACTGCAGTAATGCAGAGATAGGCTGAATCTGGGCATATTCCTCTTGCACCCTCTGAGGCACAAAGTGCCAACAACAACTGTGCTGTTAGAGACTGCAGAGAGACAGAGATTGCAGATGGCTATGGGGAAGATTCCTAGGGGGAAGGCCTTGCACATAGCTGGCAAGTGTATTATCTTAGACCCATGCTGGTAGCCCCAGGAGGCTATAAATGGATCATGACAGGAATAGACACTTACCCTATACCAGGCTTTGCATACTTTGTGATAGATGCAAATGCTCATTATACCATTAAAGGATTGGAATAGAAGGTACTGTACCAATTTGGGCTGCTGAGTTATATTTCTTCAGACTAAGCAACACATTTTACATCCCATAGTATCCAACAGTGTTCAAAGAGCTATCAAATCAAGTGGACATATCATGTTGCATTTCATCCTCAGAATAATGATCTAATAGAGAATTGAAATAGGCCTTTGAAACATTTGCTGTCCTAAGTTAGGAGAGATATAGGCATAAAGGACTGGTTCATATGCTTTCATGAGTCTGTGTTTACATTCATATGAGAGGGCCAAGGGTGAGTCCCCACTGGATAGATTCCCCTGGTTTTCTGAGGGATCTGAAGAAGATGAGGGTGAAGGAGGATGGTAGTGCGACTATACAGTTCTTCCCTTTATCACCTCAGCTTTCTCTTTTTTCTACCTGCTGCAGTGGTCCCAGGACCAGGGAAGCAAGCATAGATGATTGCAGGTGCCAGAAGCAGAGATGATTCCTAAGCAAGAGACTTGTAACTATACCTTTAAACTTTTATTCCAGAATTTCCAAGGGCTTGTTAGGATGGATTGTGCGTTCATCCCATCTGATAAAGTTGGGGCTGACAGGTGAATTCTACTATTATGTCTAAGGTTGGGACAGATCATTGGTTCTGTATCTGTGTATCCCTGCCCTATCTGAATGGGAGTGATCTGAGGGGAAAACACTTGCTAGACTAGTATTGCTGCCATATATCTGGACCAGCACTGTGGATGAACTTAATATCCCTTCCAAAGGTGGAAATATTAGGGTAAACATAAATGACAAATGGAGAGAAGGAGAAATAATAGCTGTGGGTAAAGGAATGAATAAGTGGGTAATGCAATGAGGGAAGTCCAAAATTATATTAATGCTTTGAAGGAAGCTCAGAACAAGGGAGTAATATCATTTCTTCGCACAATTGTACCTGTTGCCTGGAAGGGTAAAGCTATGTGTTTGCTGAGACCAGCCTTGCTTTGGAAAATTGAATGGTGCCGTACAAACCTGAGAGGCATTGCTCTGGGAAACATTCTGGTCATATGAGATGATGATGAACTGGACCAAATGTTAATAACTAAGTGCATCTAGTAATGTGCCAGTATCTTTTTTTTTTTTTTTTTTTTTTGCGGTACGCGGGCCTCTCACCGCCGTGGCCTCTCCCGCTGCGGAGCACAGGCTCCAGACGCGCAGGCTCAGCCGCCATGGCTCACGGGCCCAGCCGCTCCGCGGCACGTGGGATCCCCCCCGGACCAGGACCAGGGCACGAACCCGTGTCCCCTGCATCGGCAGGCGGACCCCCAACCACTGCGCCACCAGGGAAGCCCCTGTGCCGGTATCTTTTAACTTTCATTTTCAGGTTATATCTACTACAGAGGATATCATCTGGGAAGGAATTTCTGAGAACTGCTTTCTGTTGACACCTCAAAATGTGTAGAGTGTGGTTCCCAGCAAACTGATCCCTGCGTAACTATAAACAATGATGATCAAATGCTTAGAAAGGTCCCTGGCTATAATGGATAAAATACAATGGCAGCATGCCCAACACGCTACAGTATGCCAGGCACAAATACATGTCACCCTTGTTTTTGTGGATGGAAAGTGCAAAATAGGGAAAAACAGTGGGGTCCTGATGGGATTAAAACAATGGCCGTCAAGTAGTAGATCTGCGTTCTCCTGGGCAATGGCCCCACACTGAGGTGAAGAAGGCTGTGAGAGGTCTTACGGCATACTCGAACTAAGTTGCATCTAGGTGTGCCTACCACTCGACTAACTCTAGTGTGAGGGACCAAACATTCTGGAGTGCAGAACATGTATACTAACTGCACTTAGGCGTTTGGCACATAATGGCTACACGAGCATGATAGATTAAACGACACTGGCTCATAAGACAGAAGGAACCTTAGTGGAGATAGGTGGCGGTCTAGGTATCCTGGAACAAACTGAATTTGTTTTTAATGAGGAGCACCATTCAAAGGAAAAGGATTTATTAACTAGGATAAGCCTATCAGAGGGTGTTCTCTTTCGGAGGAAGGCAAAGGCTAGAAGTCAGCCTGGAAAGATGGGGATTTAGCAAAGTGGATCAGTCAAACTCAGCATATAATGCTGAATGATTCTAGAACCCAGCATTGGGAAAAGGCCTGTATTTGACTATTCTAATACAAATGGAGGCTGAAGAGGCCATGGGACAATGGCCCTCAGTGCTAGCCAAATTTATATATATAGTCTTCCTCAGAGTAGACTTTTCAGTGTGGTATAAAACATGTTTACTAATAAACTCAAATATCTCTAGTTCTACTGTAAAAAAGAAGCCCAAGTGAATAAACCTATGCTCAATAATTAACATTTCAGTATTTTATTTTATTTGGAACTGATCTAGATAGTCAATGAATATCTATCATTTAACTGATCTCAGTAGAACTTTAAGGTTTCAAGCTACCAATAAGATTTTGGAAACTTTTTAAAGTTTATTTTTATTTATTTTTAACATCTTTATTGGAGTATAATTGCTTTACAATGGTGTGTTAGTTTCTGCTGTATAAGGAAGTGAATCAGCTATACATATACATATATCCCCATATCTCCTCCCTATTGCATCTCCCTCCCACCCTCCCTATCCCACCCCTCTAGGTGGTCACAAAGCACTGAGCTGATCTCCCTGTGCTACGTGGCTGCTTCCCACTAGCTATCTATTTTACATTTGGTAGTATATATAAGTCCATGCCACTCTCTCACTTCATCCCAGCTTCAGCTTCCCCCTCCTCGTGTCCTCAAGTCCATTCTCTAGGTCTGCGTCTTTATTCCTGTCCTGCCCCTAGGTTCTTCAGAACCATTTTTTTTTTTTTTTGATTCCATTATATGTGTTAGCATACGGTATTTATTTTTCTCTTTCTGACTTACTTCATTCTGTATGACACACTCTAGGTCCATCCACCTCACTACAAATAAGTCAATTTTGTGGAAACAATTTTGAAGTAGACATACCAAAAAGCATAATTGTAATTGAAAATTTCATTTATAAATTTTATCTTACATCTATTTAATTCACTTGTTCTTAACAATTATGTTTAGATTAGTCATGAAAATTTCATGAGACATTAAACAGTTCATTATCATTTTAAGTTATCATTCTTGTTGATAAATTCTCTGACAGAGGTGACATGAGCTTATTTGACTGTTAGTAAATGTAGGTATAATAAAAGTATTATATTTAATGCTGATAACTCTAAAGGCATGCCTGTTTTAATTAAACCAACAAACATAAACTAGCTTTTATTTACTGAAGAATATCCTAGATCATGTGAACTTAATAAAACATTTGTGTTAGTTTTTATATTTCTGAGAGTACACTTGATTTATATAAATGCTTGTTTGTCTTTAATTCAATTAAATAGAGCTCTTTATAAATTAATTTTGACAATACTGTTTGGAGGTAGAAAAAAATCACATTTATAATATACATACATAGACATACATAAACATACAGACAGATGCAAACAGATCTCATAGCTTTTGTTTTAAAATTTTAGCCACAAGACAGGTATAATAATTCATAACTTACTAGTTTATAAAAGAACAGCTGGATCAAAATCATGTTTCTAGCAGATGGAATAAGTTTACCTTCTCAGATGGTGAAAGCTTTTACTAACATTTGTGGAAGAGACTTCTACGATTTTTTTAAGGCCTAGTTTTCAAAATAGGCTTTCCTTTTTTTTTTTCTTTTCTCTCTTTCTGATAAGAATTAACTTGGTTCCTGGAGAAGACCGTGTAGAAAACTTACATCTCAAAAGATACAGAGAAAGAATGCAAATTCCACCAAGAGAGACTTTTGTTCCGTAAGCCTAGATCTTTACAATAATTGCAAGCCTTTAAAATGAATAGGAAGGTTTTGAGATTGGTTAAAAAATAGGTGAATTTTGAAGTGTTTTTAGAGCCACACGTCTGTTCTTATAAAGATTAGATTTGTAAGATAAGTACGGTTGTTTTTAATTCCTCAAAGAATTGGGTTGCAAACTGCATGATTAAAGAGGCTGCTCCACCCATCCAACTGCATTATTCAGTTTGCTTCTTTATATCAGGGAGGAGATCTTCAACTAAAATGGAAATCAGAAATTTCCCATGTTCTAGATTTAGAACTGTGTGTCTTTGGAATGTTTTAGTAAATCCTTCCATAAAGCCTCGAGAATGTTTTTCCTTCCCTCTGGGTACATGGGTTCATTTTAGCTTAGGGGAGAAAGCCTCAAAAAAAGTTCTTATCAGACTTTGAATATAAGCTTCTAATTTGGCCAACCTCTGACCATAGAACTACTTAAAAAACCCCAAAACTCTCATACATCTTGTCGGGTTTCAGCGGGGACAAGCTGTAAATATTCCTGGCAGTGTTGAACACCACCTTGGCCACAAGAGGCATCCCCCCAAAAGGTGCAAAACATATCACCCTCCCAAAATCCAGAGTCACTCCCAAGGATAACTTAAAAAAAGAGACCCAGATCATTCCCCTTGAGAGCTGGCAACAGTCAGCAAGACACTAGCTGCAAATGGGAGTACTTTTCTAGCCACAAATGGGGTGCAACCCACATTTATGTCCAGCCATATTTTGGGGGCTCTCAACCTTATGGTTGCCAAGCCAAGTTCTCAGGACACAAAATGAGACAAACAAGAAGGCAGTAGCTGTTCCTGGTAGAGAAAGACTTGACAACCAGTGGGTACCTGAAAGCAAGTTCACGAGTCACAATTCAAAGATTTAATTCTTACAAATTTTTTTTTGCCTACCAGTTTGAATTTGGAAAGAAAGGGACAATGTGAAATTTTACCTTTCTCTCTAAGCCAGGCACCACAGATGGAAATCTAGGACAGCTGACTTGGGTAAGAATTCTCACCCTTTACAGGTTTCTGACAGTTTTCCCAGGATTCTGTCTGCAGGTTCTGGAGCAAGTGGGGTGTCCCAGCAGGTCTCATCTTGGTACCAGAAATTATAGAGGAGTAAAAATAATTTTTCCTCTACCCTTTGTGGTGAATGCTTGGCTGAGACCCCTTTTTCTCTAGGGCGTCTCATGAATAGATAAACTTATTTGGCTTAAAAGTTCTCCACTGTGGCCACTTTAATTCAAGATTATTTTGGTAAGGTTAAACTGCTTGTTCAGCCTTAAAACAAAATTTTATTCACCTGAGGCCTCACACTGGACCCAGTCCAGCTTAAGTTGGACCTAGTCTGACCCTGGACCCAGTCCAACCCCAGACCCAATCTGGTTTTTAAGGCAGACCCAGTCTGGAAAAAGAAATGCTCAAATAAATTCTGAAAGCTCATAATGCAAAATCTGTAGAGCTAGGATCTGAGAGGAACTTTCCCATGACCTCCAGAAGCAGCAAGAAACCCGCAGGCTTGAGGGGCTCAAAAGGCACCCACGCCTTTTCGCTTATTGTTCTGGGAACCGTTGGGTCTCCTTCAGTTCCCTCTTTTAACGCCGTTAAAGGATTAAACTGAGGCATATTAAAGTTTTTTTTTTTTTTTTACATCTTTATTGGAGTATAATTGCTTTACAATGGTGTGTTAGTTTCTGCTTTATAACAAAGTGAATCAGTTATACATATACATATGTTCCCATATCTCTTCCCTCTTGCATCTCCCTCCCTCCCACACTCCTTATCCCACCCCTCCAGGCGGTCACAAATTACCCAGCTGATCTCCCTGTGCTATGCGGCTGCTTCCCACTAGCTATCTACCTTACGTTTGGTAGGGTATATATGTCCATGCGTCTCTCTCGCTTTGTCACAGCTTACCCTTCCCCCTCCCCATATCCTCAAGTCCATTCTCTAGTAGGTCTGTGTCTTTATTCCTGTCTTTATTCCTGTCTTACCCCTAGGTTCTTCATGACATTTTTTTTTCTTAAATTCCATATATATGTGTTAGCATACGGTGTTTCTCTTTCTCTTTCTGACTTACTTCACTCTGTATGACAGACTCTAGGTCTATCCACCTCACTACAAATAACTCAGTTTCGTTTCTTTTTATGGCTGAGTAATATTCCATTGTATATATGTGCCACATCTCCTTTATCCATTCATCCGATGATGGACACCCAGGTTGCTTCCATCTCCGGGCTACTGCAAATAGAGCTGCAATGAATATTTTGGTACATGACTCTTTCTGAATTACGGTTTTCTCAGGGTATATGCCCAGTAGTGGGATTGCTGGGTCACATGGTAGCTCTATTTGTAATATTAAAGTTTTAAAGTTTATTTGAGCAAAGGTCAATTCGAATTGTGCTGCAATCCATCTAGCAGGTGGAAAGGAGCTCTGAGGAGTTGTACAAAATGACTTTTAAAGGCAGAAGGGAGTGGGAACAAGGAAGTTATACTAGGCAAAAGAGTGGGTTAGTTATAGCAAAGTGACTTTCCTTTGGGGGATGGCAAGAGTCTGTCAGGCAGACTACCTAACTAGTGCTGATCAGGTGATTCCTGATTGACGGGTTTAAGATTCCATTTCTGGGAGAGTCAAACTGTAATTAAGTCAAGTCTTGGTTTGGTGATATGGGGCTTAGCATAAGTGATTCCATTTTGGGCCTGTTTTCTTGTTTCTAACATTGACAACCAGTATCTGATGTGGGACAGTCTTGTGGGACTGAATCATCAAACCTGTGGAGTTTGATGCTAACTCTTGGTAGTTAGTGTCAGAATTGAATTGTAGGACACATAATTGGTGTTGGAAAGTAGGAGAACTGATTGGTGTGAGAAAAAAACCACTCACTCTGTGTCTGCCCAAACTCTAAACACTGACTGCTCCAGGCCTCAGCCCTAGATCTCTTCTCTGCCCTGTCTACACCGGCTCCTGATTAGAGAATACATTTAGTTTCATGACTTTAAATACATTCTTGAATCCCAGGTTTTGATTACCAGCCTGAATTTTATCATCAATTTCAGACTCTTTTGTCCAGGTGTCTTCTTTATATATTCACTTAGATGTCTAGTGCATATCTCAAACTTAGCATTTGTAAAACCAAACTCCTGTTCTTTCCTCCCCAAACTTCTCCTTTCATACTTTTTCTCACTAAATGATAAGTTCATTCTTCCTGCTGCCACAGCCAAAAACCTAGGTGTTATCCTTGTCTCCTTTTTTGTGATCTCACATTCTGCATCCAATCTATAAACAATTCCAATTAGCTCTGCCTTTAAAAACATCAGAATTTGACAATTCCTCACCATCTTCATGGTACCATCCTGATCAAGCCACCATTATCTTTTACTTGGAATATGGCAAAATGCACAATATCGTTCACCTTTCTTTCACTCTTGCTGCCATCTATACAACAGTATAAACTTGAGGGGGCAGATAAATTAGGAGCTTGAGATTAACAGATATACACTACTATATATAAAATAAACAACAAAGTCCTACTGTATAGCACAGGGAATTATATTCAATATCTGTAATAACATATAATGGAAAAAAATCTGAAAAAGAAATATATATATGTAACTGAATCACTTTGCTGTGCACCAGATTCTAACACAACACTGTAAATCAACTATACTTCAATAAAAAAGTAAAACCTTGAAATGATTTTCCCAGCAAGAGATCCTAAAATAAACAATGTAATATAATTATGACACAATGTTGGTTAAACACTTGATAATTATGTTTCTATACATATTATCCAGATCCTTATATGTGATTATTTTTAGATATGAGTATTTTTAAGAGACTATGAAAAATAAATATCAAAATTCAATTGTGTCCATCAGAGGAAGCTATGGCACTAATAACCCATCTTAGTGTCTTTCTCTGCCTCTTTGTGAGAAGTGTGATTAACATGGAAAGCTTATGATATTTGGAATCAGTATTAGCTTTGAAATCTGTCTCTTCCACTTACTACCCATGTGATCTTCATCTATTCATTTTACTCCTCTTAGTTACTGTTTTTATAAAATGACTTGGCAGCATTTTTTTTGAAACTAGAAAAAATTTATCTTCCCGATTTAAATAGTTTTCAAAGGTTACATCACCTTAAACGTTTTGAGATAGCTTCTATTTTCTCTCCTATTGCAGTTATGCACTATGCAAAATATAGTGCAACATTATCCACTTTCTTTTGAATTTATTGCGTGTGTCCATGGAGACGTTTACTAATCCCTACTCTCAAAAACTCCAAAAGGAGATTATGTTTACACTTTTAATAGAGAAAGTGAAAAAATAGATAGGGTTCAGTTAACTCAGTTGACTATATAGACGTTTTCTTTTGGAAGGGAGAAATTAAATAAGCCTCACAATAAATAGATTTATATTTTATTTTTGACTTTACCATCATCAATTTAGGACAACGGAATGAATCATTTTGTATGCTAATAGAGGTCATAGAACAGTCATTGATTTGATACCAATGTCTGATGATTCACACCAGTCCTTTTATTCTGTAACCTTTTAAAGGACATTTATTAACTTTTGTAGGATATCTTTCTATGGGATGTGAGAAAGGTTTATCATATGGAACAAACTGAAAGAAAGATATTAACTTGTATGAGATTGAACAGCACAAAATCAGTGGTCCATTACTCAGAATGGCAGCTGTAGGTCAGCAAATAATTATAATGAAGAAATGATCTTTTTTATGATAACAGGATCTCACAAGTCTTTGGATCATATACTTGCAAAATTGAAAAATGGAAGTTATAAAAAATTAAAAATGGGAAGCGTCTTCGTTCAGCCTGATGTGAAAGGATAGTTGGTGTTTTTCTGCATTGTACCTTTTCTTACTGTTTCTTTAATAAATGAGACGAGAGGGCAAAAAAAAAAAAAAGTGTGGTATAATCACAACTTGGAACACTATAGAGTCATTAAAAACTGTAATGTTGAAGGATTCTGTGAATACGGGAAATTGTTCACAATATGGTGGCAGATAAAAAGATTACACGACAGTTTGTCTAATAGGGTATACTTTTTGTACATATATATCCTTATTTGCACATAAAAATGTTGAGAGCTTATTCTTGAGAGATGATGTATTTCTTAAGGTCATTGTAATTACCTCACTAATTTTACTGAATCAATTGTTGGCTAGGAGGCGTTCAGGGAAGTGTGGGGCTATTCTACATAGTCATTCAAGGATTCAGGCTGACATAGGTTCCACCATCTTTAACTCAGGGTTTCCAGTGTCCCCTGGACACTGACAGTCAATTGGCAGATGAGAAAAGAGGGAAAGTGGAAGATCTCTGGAGAGTTTTATGGGCCAGGCTAACAGTGGAGCAAATCACTTCTCCCACATTGGCCAGAACTCAGTTCTATGGCCTCATCTGATTGTAAGAACGGTAGGCAATGTGGTCTGCCTGTATGCTCAGGAGAAAAAGGGTTTTGGTATATACAGAGCAGTCTTTGTCTCAGGTAAGATCCTGCGTAATCTGTATAGTCATTCCCATGCTTTACTCTGTTTTTAAGTGGTCACTGGCTTTTCATGACTCTGCTTAAGTCAGAGAGCAACACAGATCATCACTTGATTTTGTACTAATTTTCATTACTCTTTCCACCACCAGAACTTGAGGCTTGCAGCAGGGTTCTGTATGAAGGGACCTAGGGTCAACTTACTAATATTGCATTGGCCAACTCATACTCTGTTGTGTCAACCATTATTGCAATTTGAGTCAGTCTTGACAACTTACCACCAATCCCCTGAGCCTCATAAACTACAAATCATCATAACAAATGACCACAAAAATAAAATGGCTAATTGCAGCCACACAAGTTTTATATACTTGGCATTTAGTGCATAGTATCAATAGGTGTTAGTGGAATGCTCCTTGACGGACTGATAGTCTTCCTACATTTTTCAGAGTGGTGTACTTTCCTGTCCATAAGCTGAGAGCCCCTGGAAGGCAGAGACAATGCTCTTATTCTGTAAATCTGCTGGTATGTGTTTGTTTAATTAGTTTTTAGTCTCCTTCTGCCATACAGTGGGGAATATACCAGCTTTTATGGTTAAGGCCAAGTGGGAAGATCTCTAGGTTTAGAGGTAGAAGCTAAGCTTGGGAAATAATTGGCTCTCTGACAGGTCCATGGACTCAGTGGTCTTCACTACATCTTTTTTGGGTGATTTAGGCAAGTAATTTATCTTCTCTGTCCACGACTTCTTCATCTGTAAAATGAGGGTAATACTAATAACACCCTCTCTATCTCTGGTATCCCTGTAAAGATCAAATTATTCTTAGTTTTCACTTATAATTTTAAAGGATGTATGTGACATATTTAGACTTTAGATATATATGGGCTTTTACAGTATTCAATTAAATTCTGCTGGATAGTCTCCATTTATCTTTCTAGATCCATTCTCTAGTCTTCTCCATGTTTCCCTGTTACCTAGAAGGCTGATCGCTATGGATTATTGTCAGCTAGGCACTCCTGACCTATGGATTAAGCCAAAGGGAAGTGCCAACTAGAGATCGGACGGGTGGAAGAAAAAGAATTTGGAGTATTTACTCCACAGCTTCTTCTCTGCCGGGTTGTGGGTTGGCAGTGACTGTGTTCTTTCACCAAAGGCCACAACTCCTGCCTGGTAGGTCTATTCTGCAGTTATAGCTTTCTCCATGTTCCTTTGATGGCTTTTCTCCCTTGCCTTTTCAAGCGTATGGGTGGTAGTGGTCTCAGGATTACTAACCTTTGGGTGTTTTTATCATTCCTTATAGTTGCCTTTACTCTGCCCACACCTTTTTTTTTTTTTTTTTTTTTTTTTTTTTTTTTTTTTTTTTTGCGGTACGCGGGCCTCTCACTGTTGTGGCCTCTCCCGTTGTGGAGCGCAGGCTCCGGACGCACAGGCTCAGCGGCCATGGCTCACGGGCCCAGCTGCTCCGCGGCATGAGAGACCTGCCCGGACCGGGGCACGAACCCGCGTCCTTTGCATTGGCAGGCGGACTCTCAACCACTGCGCCACCAGGGAAGCCCTGCCCACACCTTTGTTAAGTGGCCTTTCATTAATCTCAGATCATCCACACCTTTTGAGTGTGCCATCTGTATGCTGTTGTGGCTCTGACCTACATGTAATCCAAAGACATCTGTGCTGCATCACCACACTTAAGGAAATGATGGTGGTTAATCCATGAGCTGTAACAAGAGATTTCTTCAGAGATGGAAGTAATGTTCATGTTCCCCTGTATGCATTATGCAGAATCAACACAGGCCAAGCATATAAACAGAAAATTGAAACAAAATTCCTGACATTTAGGGCCTTGAAATTTCAGAGATGTCATCAACTGAGAAAAAAACAATGAAAGGGCATATAGACACTGAGAAATTTCAGACACAAATTATTTACAAGTTGTGCAAATGTTGTGTATGCCCAATAATATAGGACATTACACATGCAACCACATTCACCTAGGTCAGCAACTAAGCAGAAGACCCTCTAATTCTCTCCTGCTTGGGAAACTTGTGACCCCCTCCTCAAAGAAGTTGTGTTTTTCCTCTGAAGATTTCACCTCTGGTGTCCTTCAAAATGTTTCTCTGGTATAACACAGGGGTTTAATATATAATTAGGTTGACCCTACATCTCAGTTTGACTGAGACAGTTTCGGTTTAATTAAGTACCAGCTTAATTATTAGTGGCACCCTTTTACATCTTAAAAGTGTTCCAGTTTGAATGATAAATTATATGTTCCCCCATGTATAATGATCCTTTACTGCTGTTTGTGGAGATCCTGGATATAAGCTGTGTGTAACCTGTGTAAATTTCAAATTCGCAGCCTCATTCTGCTGTACTGCTTCATTTACACGGACTTTTCTATGAGCATATGTGGCTCTTGGTTTGTTTCTGTTACTGGCTACCTAGATATGGTAGATTTAATTCTCTGGCCACTTAGTTTTGCTTTCTTGGCCTCCTGGTTTAGCTTTCAATTACAGGTTGAAATAGGCATTCTCTGTAGGTATTTCAACCTTATTTAAGTCCTGCATTCCTTTCTGAAGCAGCAGAGTTCTTTGTCTTTCTTAACAATAAGTCCTTTTCTGATAGTTTGAATAGCAGTAATTTTTTTTTTTCTTTTGTGGAAGTCATTCTGAATTGTTTTATTTCTTTGCTTTCTCCAACTCATTCTCTTCTCCGACTTTAAATGAATCATGATACTTCTGGATATCTCTATGTACCAAGTAGAATTTCAGTTTCTTAGTTTTCAAGTTCTTCATGTTTTTGAACTCTATTTCTCTCTAAAAGGTCAACATTTCACTTTATTATTACATTCCCTGTGTCAAATCATAAGTATAGTTCTCCCACATTTTGCTCAGTATAAACATTCATAAATTAAACGCCCACATTACGTCATAATTGTGTCAACTCTGGGAGACGGTAGAATTTTTATTTTCCTTGGAACTTTGAGGAGAAGAGTTTTCCTCATGATACATCATTGAAGATTTCTGAAATATAAAACCATAGGCAGAATTTTATCTTTTGCAGTCACCACCACATAATCAGAGATAGGAAGCTTATTAAGGCTCTGAGATAGGATGCACAAAAGTTAAATAACCTGGCGACTGCATGGAATTTTCCCTCTAGCAAATAGTATTTGTTAAATAACCATCTAATCGTGAAACATTTATTATCTATAAAATGTTTCATGTTTTTAAAGATGGTGAATAGCATTAAAATATTTGCTGCTGTCATTTACTCTGGTTTGTATTTTTAAAATAGTTTGATTAAGTCAAAACATTTATTTTGTCATTTGTTTATTCGTGTACTCATTCAGTCAAGAATTATTTATTGGGCACTTACTGTATATCAGGTATTGTGTTGGGCACTGAGGATGAAATGATGAATGAGAAAGCCACGGTCATTGCTCTCAGGGAGCTTACAGATGTGTGGAAAACAGTCCCTAATGAAAAGTGTGATAAGGGAAGTACATGTGTAAAAGTGCACCTAACTGAGAACTAGTGATCTATCAGACGAGGCTTCCTTCAGAAAAGTCTAGTCCAAGCTGGGCCTGAGAAATGAGTGTAAATTAGCCAGGACAGAAATGGAGGGGGCTGGGAGAAGGAAAAGGGTGGAAAGTGTTAGAAGAAGAGAGAATAGCATGTGTCCATTGGTCAGGGAGAATAGGACACCTTCAGGGAACCAAATAGTCTGGCTGGAATGTAGAGTGTGAGAGGTGGCGAGAGGTAAGAATGAGGCTGGCGTGGAAGCAGGGGGCTCATAGGTTGTAAGCCAGAGGAGGAGTTAGGGCCTAATGGTGAGGGTAGTGGGGACATATGAATAGTTTGACATCCAGAACCTTTGAGGATCTGGCCCAACATACTTTTCTGGGATATATTCCTACCATTTATCAATATGTGCTCCAGGGTTCAGACAAGTGGATCATGGACTGTTGCTGTTTTGGGAAAGTCCTCTTCCATCCATTTGCAGAGACTGTCTTCTCCATTCAACTTTCTTTGATTTCCACAGCTGGGAAATGCCTTCTTCCTGTTTTGAACTCCCAAAGCTCTGTGTACTTGTCTTATGAGGCTTACCTTATAGCTTTTCTTATGTTTATGGCATATCTTAGCTCTCTGCTAGATGATGTCTTGAGGATAAGGATTCATCGTATTCATCTGTCTGTATTTCTGAGAGTGACTGTCTAAGAATTACTGTGAATTTGTTTGGTCCATATTCATCTCCAGTGAATCCATTGCAGTTGGCAACATTCTAACTCACACAATCCAGATATTGGCCTTTTGGAATCTTCCTCCTCTTCTTCATCCTAGGTGTACTTGTAGCATCCTTGGTATACAGGGAGCTAGTATGAACACTGCTACTCTGACCGCAGCAGAACAAAGGACAGACACCAGTGGCAATGATGCCTTTGGGGGACTGTGGCAGCAGATTGCTCTTCTGCTATTGCAGTGACTGGCCACATCACCTCCTTGAAATGGAACAGGAGGAGGAAAAATTGATGTAACATACAGACAGCAGGACTAGCAGGCAGCCCGCTAGACGAGGTCTGTGGACTCCTAGATTTTGGGAGGTGCTGGAAGGAGATTAAAGTTTTTGTGGAACAGGTGGGAGTTAAGCTAGAGAAATATTTTTGTAGGGCTGCCTTTGCGTTTCACTTTTTACCCCAGGCTGGTATGAGTGGTAAACGTAAGTCACCTACATTATATTTCATTTGTTTCCTCAGATGTACATATAAACATCTTCTAGGAGGGGGGATCCTAATCCTGTGGGACTATTGAGCTGCATGGCTAGAGAAGTACAGGCACCATCCCTGGTGTGATTAGGAGCTGGGGGTACCTAGCAATATGCCATTGTAGACCTGCAGCTGGTCTGCAGCTCTAAACTGCCACCTCACATTAGGGGCTGTTGGAGGGTGGCACGAGTCTCTCTCCAGGGGTGATCTGGGTTCTGGGGTCCACGCAGTGTATTTGCAGCTCATGAAGTAGCAGACTCAGCCAGATTAGCCTCATCAGCGTTGAAGGGAGCACCAGTCATTTTCCAGACCTGATGGGGAGCTGGGGTCCAAATCGTTCAGTTGACCAGTTTTTATTGTTTTAAGCCCTTTGCCATTGCCAGTTTCCATTGAGCTTTGCAGGAGGCCAACCTTCCCTCTGGGAGGTAACCTGTAGGAGATGGATTTTTCACAAGTTTTCCCTTACTTCTCTCTCTTTCCAAACATGTGAAATTAAAGATGTTGAAAATGTTTTATTACCTTTTAATGTATGATTTAATTATTTTATTCTGCTGCACAATGCTTAGCTCTGTAGGAAGCACAATTGAGTTCTTAACTTAAAAAACTTGTATTTTTTATGATGACAGAAAAAATGTTTTGTAGAAAAATTCAGATAATATAAAAGAAGAAAAACAGGGGCAATATTTTTCCATAGCTTTTTTTCCTCTCTTTAGAGAAAAGCATTAAAAAACTAAAAACAGAATTACCATATGACCCAGCAATCCCACTACTGGCATATACCCAGAAAAAAACATAATTCAAAAAGACACATGCACCCCAATGTTCATTGCAGCACTATTTACAATAGCCAGGTCATGGAAGCAACCTAAATGCCCATCGACAGATGAATGGATAAAGAAGATGTGGCACATATATACAATGGACTATTACTCAGCCATAAAAAGGAATGAAATTGGTTCATTTGTAGAGATGTGGATGCATCTACTCTACTCTACTCTGTCATACAGAGTGAAGTAAGTCAGAAAGAGAAAAACAAATATCGTATATTAATGCATATATGTGGAACCTAGAAAATGGTACAGATGAACCGGTTTGCAGGGCAGAAATTGAGACACAGAAGTAGAGAAAAAACATATGGACACCAGCGGGGGAAGTGGCGGGTGGTGGTGGTGGTGGTGTGATGAATTGGGAGATTGGGATTGACATGTATACACTGATGTGTATAAAACAGATGACTAATAAGAACCTGCTGTATAAAAAAAAAGTGCAAATATATGGGTAACTTTGGAGAATATTAGGAGTTACTTTGATTAGATTAGTGAATTAGATTATTTATGGAATTAGATAAAAATTGTTCATAACCCCAAGCAAAGAAGGCTTACAGAAGTTATAGAACAGTTTTGGTGACAATAAGCTAAATGTTAATAGAATTGTAATGCACCTTAGAGAATTCTATCAAATGATAAACTTATTAACTAAGAAATGGTGTCTAAAGATCCAGAAAGCCCATATTGTCTGAGAAGTAATCATGTGACAAAGGTCACCATGAGATAATGACTCAGATCATGCTGGTAGTTTACCTGATGTAGTGCCCATTTTTATCTATGTTGGCTAAGACTCTTTCCAGATAGGTCAGCTTAGCTGTAAAGAACCTCAAACTGAGGTTTTGATGTTCCATTTGGGGAGAAAGCACTTCACTGGGCACAAATGCTGAGTTAGCTTGTTGAGTCTTAATATTATTAATTAATGCTCCAAGGAGTTAATTCTCTTGTTTGAGTCAAGGAATTTTGGGGCAATTTGTGTTGGATACAATATATTGTTTGATAAAGTAGAATTAAAATAAATTTTAATATTTCTCTCTCCCATCACTGAGAGTTTTTAAGAAAACTGTAAGCCACAGAAAAAATACTGACTCCCAACTACCTAAAAGGAAAAATACATGAACGCAGGGAAGGAGTAGTTTGTTGGGAGAAGATGAGACGATTCTTCCATAATATGTAGAGATATCAAAGCAGTGTTTTTGGATGGTAAAACTTGGTGGTTGCCAAGCTTGTATGGCATATCACTGAGATGTAACATTTATTATTACCAACATTTTGCATGGGTTCTGGATAAACACATTGCCTTCGGAACTTGAAATCTAAATGAAACCACTTCCAAACACTGAAGAAATGATGGCTTTTAGGAGTGTCAAACTGATTCAAGATGAAGTGCCTGCAAAGAGCTTGTAATGAGCAATTTCAAAGTCACCTTCAAGATAAAAGTTTGTAATGGATAGGTAAGATATTTTAGATGCAAAGTTTATTTTCTGAGAGGTTGACATCTGGTATGTGAATAGCTTCTTTTATGGAATGCAATATACAGAATTGAGTCAGTGTTCCATAAAAGATAATTTTAATATATCAGTGCCTTCAATTTTAGGCATTTTTATTATTATGCATCACATGCCTAACTAGGGATTGTAACTACAAAATATTTGAAGGATGATTTAGTTCTTTTTCATCACTTGGAGTCACAAGTGTGAATAGCAAATATTACTCTAGTATAGAACCAATAATGTCCTGAGAAACTGCTGAAGTAGGTAGTACTTAAAAAAAAAAATCTTCCTGGAAAAATTAGAATTTACAGCCCTTTACTCTCATGTCTGTTACCGATGTGATTTCTCACTGTTGTCGTGGTTATAGTACTACTTCGAAATAACAGTTTTTCTGTGAGTCCTTTTTTTTTCCTGAGAGAACCCGAGAGTAATTCTGCCTCTTTTGAAGAACAAAATGTGTGTTTTTTGGCAATCGAAAAATGGGCAGAAGATCTTAATAGACATTTCTCCAAAGAAGACATACAGATGGCCAGTAAACACATGAAAAGATGCTCAACATCACTAATTATTAGAGAAATGCAAATCAAAACTACAATGAGGTACCACCTCACATCAGTCAGAAGGGCCATCATTAAAAAGTCTACAAATAACAAATGCTGGAGAGGGTGCAGAGAAAAGGGAACCCTCCTACACTGTTGGTGGGAATGTAAGTTGGTACAGTCACTATGGAAAATGGTATGGAGGTTCCTCAGAAAACTAAAAATAGAACTACCATATGACCCAGCAATCCAACTCCTGGGAGTATACCTGGAGATAACTATAGTTCAAAAAGATACATGCACCTCTATGTTCATAGCAGCACTGTTCATAATAGCCAAACCATGGAAATAACCTAATTGTCCATCGACAGATGAGTGGATAAAGAAGATGTGGTGTGTATACGCAATGGAATACTACTCAGCCATAAAAGAGAATGGAATAATGCCATTTACAGCAACATGGATGCAACTAGAGATTATCATGATAAATGAAGTAAGTCAGAAAGAGAAAGACAAATACCATATGGTATTACTTATATGGGGAATCTAAAATATGGCACAAATGAATCTACCTGCAAAACAGAAACAGACTCATAGACATAGAGAACAGACTAGTGGTTGCATGGGGGCGGGAGAGGGATGGACTGGGAGTTTGGGGTTGGTAGATGCAAACTATTACATTTAGAATGGATAAACAACAAGGTCCTAATCTATAGCACAGAGAACTATACTCAATATCCTGTGATAAACCATAATGGAAAAGAATATTAAAAGAAGAATGTCTGTTGTGTATAACTGAGTCACTTTGCTGTACAGCAGACATTGGCACAGCATCGTAAATCAACTTTACTTCAGTAAAAAAATGCATAGGTTTTTGGTACGTTTTGCTGTTTGAGGCCTTCCAAGTTCATGCGTGTGTTCTGGTCAACTAAAGAGCAGCATGATATTAAAATAAATGAGTGTTTTCTTATTTACCTTTTCCAGGAAGAGCTTTTCTATAATTGCTTAGAAAATCTTAAAGAGGTTCTGTGCCTGCAATCCAACTGTTGATTTTTTGGCCATTTTCAGGTAAGTCCACAGAAAAGCGAAGATATTATTTGAACACTAAACTTATAATCTATTTCCAGTTTGTTGACATTGACAACAAGAAAGATTATTTGGAATTTTTGCTAAGTTGGTGGTATAAACAAACACAACATAACTAACTGCTCTTAAACGTTATTTACATGGTAGTCTGTAAATCGCTGTCCCCTGTGATCATCAAATACTGTTAGATATCACTGGTACTTGCTTTATCTATGGTGTCTGAATAACATCATGACCAAATCTGTTATTTCTCTTTTCTATATGGTGCAAATGCAATAATGGGTTTGAACCGAAATGTTTTGTTTCTTATTTCTCCTTGAGCAAGTAGTTCTGTTTAATTTTTTGCTTAGTAAAATGAATTTATTCTGGGTTCTTGAGTAACAGGTGATATCTGGGCCATGAAATTTGCTGACTGTCACAGATCTGCCAATTCCAGTGTATCTTCCCTGCTGACACTCACCAAATCTCTGTAATGCCGTTATCAGCTCATTTTGATGTCTCTACATTACAAGTATTGTACCTGTAAGCGTTAATAACTCTTCTACTTCTGAAAAGTGCTGGTTTTGATAGTGGGCATAGGCCCAAGGAAATGGATGGGAGGACAATTATATTTTAATAGAGGTTACAAGTGGGAAGTAATTTGAGCTTAAGTGACTGCCCAGGAGAGCTGGCTATGATGCTACATTTGCAGTGACACACAATCTGTTTGTGCCCTTCTATGATTCCATCCCTTTTCTTCTCTCAGGTAATTGTATTCCTGAATTTTGTGTTGTTTCTCATTTTCATAAGAATTATACAGTTTATTGTATTTGTTTTGTGTGCTTTTGGATTTTGAATAGATGGAGTTATATTTTGTAACTTGCTTTTATCGCTCAACATTATGTTCCTTGGATTCATGAATGATGATACAAGTAATCATAGTTTATTCATTTTTATTGCTGTATAATATTGTATTATATGAATATACAATTTGTAAATATATTTTGATTGATCTATTATATAAATTGGGTTGTCTCCTGCTTTTACTATTGTAAATAATGCTGCTCTGAGTATTCTTGTACATATCTTCTGTTGTGTGCTAGTTTTACATGTGTGCTAGTTTCACTAGGGCAGCATATAGTTGGGTCTTTTTTTTTAAATCCATTCAATCACTCTATGCCTTTTGATTGGAGACTTTAATTCATTCGCATTTCAAATAATTATTGATAGGTAAAGACTTACCAGTACCATTTTGTTAATTGTTTTCTTGCTATTTTGTAGTTCCTTTGTTCCTTTCCTTTGCGAATTGATGATTTTCTGATAGTAGTATACTTCGATTCCTTTATCTTGTGTGTATCTACTATAGCTTTTTGTTTTGTGGTACCTTGAAGTTACTTGAAATATCTTACTGATGTAGCAGTCTATTTGAAGCTGATACCAACTTTGATTGCATACAAAAACTCTACCCTTTTGCTCTCCTCCCTGCATTTTATGTTTTTGGTGCCAAAATTTGCATCTTTTTAGATTGTGTATCCATTAACAAATCATTGTAGCTACAGCTATTTTTAGTACTTTTGTCCTTTAACCTTTATACTAGAGTTAAGTGGTTAATAGACCGCCATTTTATAGTATTAGAGTATTCTAAATCTATTTACTTTACCAGTGTGTTGTATATTTTCTATTTTCATACAATTTTATTTTTACTAATTAGCATCCTTTCATTTCAGCTTGAACAACTCCTTTCAGCATTTCTTGTATAGGCTGGTCTAGTGGTAATGAACCTCCTCAGCTTTTGTTTGTTTGGAAGTCTTTATCTTGCCTTCCTTCTTTATCTACCTCTTCCAGACTTTATGGACTGATCCCTAGGAAAAAACCTTCGCCAGCAGGTGGGGACATGCTGGAGTGTGCTGTGAGTCTTGTGGTGCTGGAAACCAAGTGCAAGAGTGTGTGGTGGCTCTGGTCTGGGGAGGAGTGATGTTCAGGCCACTGAGGTCCACAGCACTGACAACTGAGTGGTCCTTGGCACATGCTGTAGGGGTCCACAGTGGCTCTAAAGGCTGTTGGGGTCCTCACAGCACCTCCAGGTTCAGTGGCCAAGGATCAGGGCAGGCAGAAGTGGTAGTCAGTGCTGGTGGTGGGCAAACACTTGGCTGCAGGTACCAGCTCTGTATGGCAAGGGCTGTTGTAGACACACACATAGTAGTGGGTTCCAGGGCCAGCAGCAAGGGCCAGGGCCAGCTGCAGGTGCTGTGGGGGCCCTTGTCATTGGCATGTACTTTTGTGGCTACAGGGTCTCACCTCGTGCGCATGCATAGTAGTGCAGGCCTTTGATAGGAGACAGGGTCAGAGCTGAGCCCAGGGCAGGTGTGGGGACTCTGGCTGTCCATGTGCATTTCTGTGGCTGCAGGCTCTCACAAAGGGCATGCCACAGTGGAGGCTGGTGAGAGGAGTCAGGGAAGTGGCGTGCAAGTGCACGGTTGGAGGGGCTAGCCCCAAGCGTATGTATGGCAGTGGGGATCAGCCTTAGGGGTCTAGGCTGGTGTCTTGTACTCACGCAGCTGCAGAGGTCTGAGCAAGCTGGTGTGGATTCCAGGATGCAGCAGGGGAGGGACTCATGCAGTTAGCTGGCATCTTGTCTGCAAAGACCTGTGGGGTGAAAATCGGTAAAACCTGCAGGGGGTCTGTGGTGACTTCTTCCGTGGTAAAAGCTGCTGGGGTCCTCTGCACAGCAAGCCACTGGGAATCTTGGTCACTCTTGCTGTATGGCTGATACCAGTAGTCTCTGCTCTTTCTTCCTTGTTCCCAGTCATCTCGATAGTCTCAACTTTGCCAGTCTCTGCGTGGTGTGAAACCAAAGTGGGTCCTTTGCGTGGTGCCTTGAAAGGCTGGGGAAGCTGCTTGCTCACCCTGCTTGCTCTTTCCCAGCCAGGAGAAATCTTTCTAGTTGGGGAGTTCCCTCTTGGCTCTGAGCAGTGCCTGCCTGGGGAATGAGATGATATAGGCAGAATGAAGTTATTTTTCTTCCCCTTTTTGTGGGATTATTCTCAGTTGTGTTTTGTTGTTGTTGTTGCTGCTGAAATTTCTTAAGTGGACTTCTGAGCTGTCCCAGAGCTGCTTCTGTTTGTGGATAGATGTTTGTTGATCTTCGTGGGAGGACAGTGGCTAGGGTCTGCTACTTCACCGTTTGGTGATGTCACTTCTTTCTGATTCTTGAATATGTCAGATTAGAGACACTTTTCCATGGATAGTTGAAGTGATGTCCTCAGTATATTTATGTGGCAGTCTCAGTTTTCACTGAGGTAAGATCTGTCACACCTTACATTGTTGCTCACATCTTTCTAGCCTCTAGGAGTGGGTGATTCTCTTAGGAGAAATTATAGTCCAATATGCTTTCATTTGGCAGTTAATAGCTCATCAGCTACAGAATAAAAATTATTTGGTTTTAAGCCTTCCCAAATCAAAGCCATTTAGGCAGATTTTTCTTGGTCTTTGGCCATGCTTCAGTAGTTCTTAACTGCTAGAATTCCCTTATTGGATACTCCATTTCTTGGAAGGAGGAGAGAGAGAGAGAGTTAATTCTTCTTGTATATAAATGACTTTCAAGTCTGCCTTATATGTTCTGGCAGCCAATTTCTATATGAAAAAAACACAACTCTTAATGTATCTATATACTCCAGTTGTTACCTTTATGTTGTTATAATTCGTCCCAGTATCTTAAAACAGGCTTTTAAATTTCTATAAAATCTCTTCAGCATTTGTTCTATAAAATATCAAAACTTCAAAAGAAATTCTTCACATGGAATCAGGGCACATATATTTTAAATCATCTCAGGATTAAAAATCACTGTTCTTATATGAAATATACAAGTTATTAAATGAAGGAATCACACCTTGGACATAGTCTGGATGATCGAAATCACAGCATCTCATATGCAGTTTTATAAAGTTGTAGGTTCATTGGATCAGATTGATATCTTGCTTTCAAATTGCAGACATGAGAAGTGGTTTTAAAAGTAAGAAAATATTTACTGTAAATATAGAAATAAAGGAATAAGAAAACCCCAGGCAGCTGCCGTGGCTCCTCACCTGGTCCCTCTTGAGAAACACAGGAAAAAGAAAAATGAGAGATGAGGACAGAGACTGGACGCAGCCCTAGGCTAGGATTTCCTAGTAAGTAAACAGCTTCTGACCTGAACTTGAAATTCTAGCATCTGTCTCTTGGAGAGAGACAAAAATATTAGCGTTCTGTAACATTTCCTTAGAGTTTCCCTAAATAGGCAGGCTCGCTCCAGTTTCAGGACCTCTGCACTAGTCAGTTCTCTGCCTTCCCACAGCTTGCCCACCTGGCACCTCCCTCTTACTCTTTATGTCTCACTTCAGACACCACTTCCTCCATGAGGCATTCCCTGATTACTGAAGAAAGTCTCCGTGTCCGTTCACCTAGGCTCCCAGTTCACGTTATATATACATCTAGTAACCGAATGCATTATTTCCATAGTGTTTTGCAGAGCTCTCTTTCCTTGAGTTTCTCCTCAAAATACAACAAAACAAACAAACCCCAAATCTGTTTTGTGGTCAAATAATTTTGGGAAACTCTGTGTTCTAGGCTCCTCTTACATATTTATTATACTCATTTGAGTACTGGTGGTCCTGAGAAGATATTCAGGGAAGAAACGTATTTTTATCCAACGTTTCCAGAATTAATTGACCATAAAACGTCTCTTTTGAGAAATATCTGCCTGCAGATTTCTCTGGAACGAGGTTGGGAAATGCTGTCTTATTGTCTTGTTATTTGTTTTCTTTGAACTGCCTCTCCACTAGATCATAATTATTGGTATCACCAGTGCTTGGTACAGTGCCTGGCACATAGTAGACCCTTAATGGAATTATTTTTGTTAGTTAAAAACATGGGAGAGAGAAAGGTAATGACTCCCATGTTTGAAGCTTGGGCAGCTAATACAGTTGTTTATTGTTATATAACAAACCACCCCAAAATTTAGTGGCATAAAACAATCTTTTTTTAAAAAAAATCTTCATGGTTTTTGTGGGTTTGTAATTCAGAAAGAGCATAACGAGGACAACTCGCTTTTGCTTTTCAACGTCTGGGATCTTTGCTGGGACGATGCAAATAGCAAGGGGTGCCTAGAATGGCTGGGGGCTGGAAGGGCTATGCTGGAGGACCCACCTCTAAGATGACCTCTTCACTCACATGAGTGGCCAGAGCACCTACATGAGACCTCTCAAGCGTGATGGTCTTAGCGTCATGGCTCAGCGTTCCAAGAACAAGTGTTTCCAGGAGATAAGGCAGAAGCTGCAAGTTCTTTTTAGGACTCACACTCAGAAATCTCAGGTATGTCAAAGAATTTACAGCCGTGCTTCAAACTGGCACAGCAACTGTGAGGATAGTGATGCCACTAATTGCCATAAGGGATTAGGGAGAAGAGAGTTTGCTGGGTACAAGAGAGTGTAAAACAATGTGTTTAAGTGTGAGGCACAGGTCAGCATCCAGGTGCAGATGTCTAGGGGAAGCCAGGGGGATGTATGTGGAGCTCAGGAGAGAGGTGGGAGTTGAAAATGAGGGTTAGGGTTTAGACCATGTAGGTTGATGCTGCAAGCGCAAATAAGATTCTTTAGGGAAAATTTTCAGCTTGGACATAGACCTGGTATTATGGACTGAATGTGTCCCTCCTCAAATTTGTGTTGAAATCCTAAAACACCCCCTAATGTGATGGTATTAGGATGGTATTAGCAGATGGGGCCTTTGGGAGGTGATTAGGTCATGAGGTGAAGCCTTCATAAATGGGATTAGTGTCCTTTTAAAGGAGACCCCAGAGAGCTCTCTTCTCTTCTTTTGGCCATGTGAGGATACAGTGAGAAGATGGCAGTCTGCAACAAAAAGAAGTCCTCACCAGAATTTGACCATGTTGGCACCCTGATCTTGACTTGTAGCTCCAGAACTGTGAGGAATAAATTTCTGTTGTTTATAAGCTATGCAGTCCATGGTAGTTTGTTATAGAAGCCTGAACTCATGAAGACACATGGGTAATGCCAACATTTAAGGGAAAATTGGAGGAAAGTAAGCAGGGAAGGGAACTGAGAAGCTGCAGTGGAGGGAAGAGTAAAACAGCATGATCCTGGGAAGCCCAGAGAAGACAGAGTTCCAAGGGCAGGATGGTCAACAGGCCTCAGAGAAGTCAAGTAAGGAGGTCCAAGAAGCGGCTACTGGACTTGGTAATTACATAATTTGGTAAGACAGCGTTCAGTGAAGAGGGACGTGGGCCAGAGTTGGCAGTGGAGGGCAGCTGTTGAGTTGGGATGGGAGTTGGTGGTGGGAAGCTGGAGTGGGTGCCAGGGAGGATGCTCTGTTTTCACAGTTGGGCTGCATTCAGGTGGTGAGAGAGCTCCTCTCCGTACCCACAAAAGCCTTCCCTTGTGATTGCACTATGGAGTCACATGGCGCCTCATTCACAATTGTTAGAAATGTGTAAAAGTCATTGAATTGGGAAAAGCTTTCAGGAGTATAAGGCAGCCAGGGTGGATCACATAACAGCCCAAACATATGACACATCCCTAGATAAGCCTGAAGCCACAGCCAATAACAGTTCTGGAATCTGCCAGGGAGTAGCTGATGCAAGGAGCAAATACACTTCCTCTGTTTGGCCTCTGCTGGCTGCTGAGAAGGGCAGTTAGCCAAGTCCATTTTCCCAAAGGGTTAAGAGTCGTGTGGGCTCTGTTATTATGAAGATACATCTACATATGGGGAGTGAATAAGGACTGTTGGGACAGGGAAGTGTTTTGTCATCTTACACATTCTATTAGTCCTCTTGACATTTCCCTTTTAGGAATAGGCAAATGCAGGCCTACCAGGGAAACAATTTTGATGTTCGATTGTTTTGATTCTGTGGGACTTGAATGTGACTGTTGGAAAAAATTTGTTACAACTGATAAATTGTGATTAAATTATTTAATATACCTAAAGCTCTTAGAATAGTGCCTGTTCTAAGAACAAATACCATATAAGTGTAAAGTGTTATTATTAATAATTTTTTATTACTTTATTATTGTGTTGCAGCATTTCATTATTATGTTGTAGCTTTAAATACAGGATTACAGTTTGAAGGAAATTCTTCTTCTCCTTTATCTTACATTTCATAGATAAGATAAATTTCATATTTTGGACTTTTTCAGGAAACATTATAAAGATGGAAGTAAAATTTCTTTAGCCCTAAGTGAAAGCAACATTACCAGAGAACGAAGTGATATGACGATCCACGTGTACTCAAAATAGAGTCCAAAATTGACAACTGAGTGGATATATTTAACCTAAGTGGATATTCTTTGTGGTTGGTGGGCTTTGATGCCAGTGACTTGTTTTTTGACCCTGAATATCGTACTTGAGAGGGAGTCCTTTTGGGAAAATCGGTGTGCTCAAGTGATACAATGTACAGATGTAAAGTGATCCGACTTGAAGGCCTATTGAAAATTAGGAGCCCCATTGTACACCTCCTATCTCTTTTGCTCTCTCATAGAGCGAGAATGCTAGAAGTTCAGGTCAGAAGCTGTTTACTTACTAGCAAATCCTAGCCTAGGGCCATGCCCAGGCTCTGTCCTGAGCTCTCATTTTTCTTTTTCCTGTGTTTCCCAAGAGGGGCCAGGTGAGGAGTCACGGCAGCTGGCTGGGGAGATATAGAGTGGGATCTATGGGGATTACTTTATTCCTTTATTCGTACTCTGAAAATGAAATCTTATCTACCAAAATCATCTCATGCTTGCACTTTTGAAAGCAGGATTCCAGTTTGATTCAATGCCTGCAAAATTTGATAGAAATCCACATTAAGCTGTGGATTAGATAGAAAAAAAGTGGAAGATGTGATTTCTGACTTCAAGAATTTCACAATATATTTTAGATATGAATGAAATTCATAGCCAACTATCTACATAAAACATATATACACTTAGAAACATGAAGTGTTTATTTTGAAATATAAGTTTTCTGATCAGAAAACAGTGGGACAATTTATATGAGTTTAGAAGGATGTTTTAGGAAGATGGAATAGACTATGGTGGAGTAAATGTGATGAATTAGTGACAAAGACTTGTTTTTATTTTTATTTATTTTTTTGAGGCAAGGAATAGTAACTTTATTCAGAAAGCTGGGTGTCAAAGAAGATAGTGGGCTAGTGCCCTAGAGTACCATCTTATTGGGGTCTGGAGACCAGTTTCTTTTATATTACAGAGAGGGGAAGAGGTGAGGAAGTAAAGTAAAAAGGCCATTAGTCTTGCAAAATATCTCCTCCCTTGGCCTGCATTGGGGAGGGGATGTGTTAATTTCTTCTTTTCTGTTGCTATTCACAGGTGGGCAGGGTCAGAATGTCTCCCTGTGAGCTGAACAAAGGCACTTTAGTTTAACATTCAGGCAGAGGGGCAGGGTTCCCTGTGGCAAGCCATTATGTATGCTTACAGCTATAGACAGCATCCTTTTAGTGATTATAATAACAAAAGCAACAAAAAGCAAAGGTAAAAGAAACAGATCCAACATGGAGTCAGATTTTGCTCTTCCCTGTTACAATTCCACACTGTTAATGTCCATTCCCCAATCTTGTGGGAAAAAGACTTGTTTTAAAAAATTGTCCCATTAGATAGAAATAGACTTCCAAAGTACTGTAGACAGAAGTAGTTGTGGGCAAACTGAAAAGGAGCATAAGTATGATTAGTCATCCCATAAGTGGGATCATTGGGCTTTTCTAGCACTTTTCTGAATCAAGGACTAGGTTGAAAGTGGTTATCGACTATAATAAGAAGGAATGCTGTGGCCTGACAGATATACGGACTTGTGCTTCTAGAGAACACAAGTAGGGTAGTCTCTGATGCTTAAGTAGAGAGGATTTAATTTAATCACAGGGAGAAGCACTGTGTTTTGCACACAGCAGGTGTCCTGTGAACGCTTATTGTTCACAGTGCAGCTCATGTCTGAATTTGTGAGGGTTTCATGGATCCTAAATTCCTGAAATGCTTTTTTTTTTCTTTTGCTGTTATTGCACTCTGACATTCAGTCACGTCTTGGATTTTCTTCAGACTGCACATGCATGCTTGAAAACCTCCTGGAGCTATAATGCTATGCCCAGATTGGGAAAATGTCATAGATATGTCTATTTCCTGTAGGCTGCTTAGGATAATATTGTCTGCAACAGGATTTTGGGGGGCCTTAAATATCCATTCAGGTGATATGTCTATGAATATTGGTCCTCAGTAATTTTCAAAACTAGTGTCCCTTACCCTCTTTAGTGTTATGTCTAAAGTCAACTGTTTCTAAGCTCAGTTTTGTGGGATTTGGAACATAGTTTCTATGCAATTTTTATGTCTCTGGAACTCACATCCTTGTTGGTCTGGAGGCTAGAGTTTCTTTAGGAAATGAGGCAAGACCTATTGATGGTCAGAAAGCATTAATAGTAAACCCATCTGCTCAAGTCAAGTTTTGCCTGACAAGTCAAGTTTTGTCTGTAGTAAGATCAAATAAAATGCCAGATTATTTCTAATTTAATTTTTGATTATCTAAATCAATGGAGATGCACTAAGAGGTCAAGAAATGTTATGGGGGAAAATAAGCCCTCTCTCTTTCACACACACACTTACACATGTATATATATATTTGGAATTTGGTGACTCGACAATAATGGTTCATATTGAACTTCACATGTAAAACATTCATTTAAATTAGCTAACACTAATGGTAACAATATTTTATGGGGGCAAAAAATTGTTTGGTGACCAATTAGATAATTTTTATTATCATAACAAACCACATACAAGATAGCAATATAAGATGCTGTATTCAGTTAATGGTTTTAAAAAAGGAATAAGTCTTTGATGTTCAGTGTAGTAGTTACTAGCTAATGTGGCTACTTAGCGCTTGAAACATGGCAAGAATTTAAAATTTTGTTTGATTTTAATTATTTTAAATATAAATTAAAAAACTCATACACAGTTCAGTCATTGGAAAACTTTTGTGAATGTTTGAAACAACTTGGGTATGTCAATTTACTTTTTGAATAAGTTCTATGAAGTCTAAATACAGAGCAAGTATTTCCTATAAAAATTTAGTATCTGAATTGAGATATGTTATATGTGTAAAATACATACTGGATTTTAGAAACGATACAAAAAAGAATGTAAAATATCTCATTAATAACGGTATTGTATTGATTACTTATTGAAATGATAATATTTTACATAGTTGATTAGGGAAGCTTTCTCTGATAAGGTGAGAGTTGAGTAGAGATCTGAGAGGAAGGAGGGGGCAAGGCATACAGTTCTCTGCAAGAAGAGTGTTCCAGGGAAAGAGAACACCAAATGCAAAGTTGTGAGGTAGGACCATGCTTGGTATGCTCAAGGAGTAGCAAGAGCCTCAGTCCATCATTGACCGGAGCAGAGTAAGTACAGAGGATCTGTACAAGAGATAAGTTCAGAAATGAAGCTATGCCAGGCCATGTAACATGCCATTATATAATTTAGGATTTTACTTTGAGTGAGATGGTAAGATACTGGAGGAATTTTAATAAAGCATTGACTTAATCTGACTTATATTTTAAAAGGATCACTCTGACTAGTATTTGAGATTTGATTTTATGGGACAAAGATGAATGCTGTTTAGGAGGATACAGCAATAATCCAGGTGAGAGATGATGCTGGCTAGGATCAGCATGATAGAGGTAGAGGTGATAAGAAGTGTTTGCATTCTGATAATTAAAACTAACAGGATTTGCTGATGTATTGAATATGAGGTGTGAGAGAAATAAAGGAGTCTAGGAAGACTTCAAGAATTTTGGCTTGAGCAACTGGAAAGATGGAGTTATAATTTACTGAGATGAGGAAGAATATGATCAGAACAGATTTTTTTGGGAGACAGAAATCAGGAGTTCTGTTTGGAGTATTTAGAGATTCCTGTTAGTCACCTATGGTGAGAAGTCAAGTAGACAGTAGACTATATGAGTCTGTAGTTCAGGGCACATATTCAGGCTGGAAGTAGATGGTGTCATTAGTAATATAGTTAGTGTATAAAGCAAGGAACTGGATGAAGTTGCTAGGACATGAGTCTAGACAGAAAAGTAATTTGAGATCTGAGCTATGGGATGCACCAATATCTAACATTTACCGGCTGGGGAAATGAGTAACAAGCAAAGAGACTGAAAAGGAGTTGCCAGTGAGGTAGGAGGAAGACCAACAAAGGCGGCGTCCTGGGAGCCAAGTGCAAACAGTGTTTCAGGGAGGAGAGAGTGATCAAGAATTTAAAATACTGCTGTTAGGTCAGTAAGATGACTTGGCAAATGTTCATTTGATTTAGCAACCTGGAGGTCACTAGTGGCTTTGACAAGAGTTATTTCTCTGGAGTTTTGAGGAAGGAAGACTAATTACAAAGTTCAGAAGGCAGTTTTGAGAAAAGAAAAGAAGATGGTGAGTATAGATACTTCCTTTGAGTTTTGCTGTAAAGGAAACAGAAAAATGAGATGAAATCTGGAAGAAGAAGATGTGGGGTCAGGGAAGATTTTGATTTTGTTTTGTTTTAAAGAGGAAGTGTAGGGCACCTGTGTGCAAATGCCAGTGACTCTCTGTGGCGTAGGAGAGAGGGGAGAATTGGGAGAATTGCTGGAGCAATATCACTGAGAAGCTGAGAGAGGATGGCATCTTGTGCACAAGTAGAAGAGATGGCCTTAGGGAGGAACAACTGTAGTACAGGAATAATATTAGATTCAATAAATTGATAGTATTGAATTGTTAGTAACCAATTTACCAAATTGTACCTCAGATTTTTTTCTTTTAAAAAGCATCCTTCAACACATCTTAACTCTCATTCTCACTCAGAGTAAGAAAAATGGAAAAATGAAACTGCAGTGAGATACCATTTTTCACCCATCAGGCTGGCAAAGATAAAAAAAATGTTTGATAGTATACTGTGTTGGACAAGTGTGGAGAAATTGTTACTCCCATACACTGGTGGTGGGAGCATAATTGGTACAGCCTATAAGGAGGGAAATTTGGTGAATATTTATCAAATTTACAAATGCAAAATACTTCTTATACCAGAAATTGCACTGATAGCTTTTTCTATAGGTATACTTACCTACGTGGGAGATGGCACTTAATAGGAAAGGGTGGTGAATTAATATATTTATCAGTAGTGGATGATGTATGAATTGTGGTGCACCCATACAATGGAATTGGATACAGCTGTAAAACAGAAACATGGAAGTCCTTTATCTATTGATACAAAAAGATCTCTGGGAAGCCAGTTATGGAGCAGTATGTCCATTTGTGGAGCAGTATGTCCAGTTTGCTATCATTTGTGAAAAAATAATATACATATATGATTCATATACATGTATTTGCATATGTCTAAATATCTCTGGAAAGATCTGTAAAATATTGAAAATAATATTACATGGAAGATGCTGGCTAGTTCATTGTTCATATGATAATCCATTTTAATGATGAGGTCTATTTTTGTAAAAGCAAAAGAAAAAAAGGAAAGTATGAAAATTTTAAAAAGTCAACATTTTTATGACTTTAGCACTTTTGACCAACCAGTAGCTAAATATTTTGACTGTATACAGCTACCAATTTAAATCTGAAAAATCGAGAAATGAAAATACATATTATAATTAATGAATCAAAACAATCGATTTCACAATTATTTTAAACAATACTAAGAATATTGTCATTTTTAGCTTTTGAGTAAAATATAATAAATTATAATTTTTTATAATAGATGGTATGCCCTTTAAAATATTTTAACAAATTATATATTAACCTAATTTATTATATCTAAATAACAGTGTATTCAAATACATTATTCTAAATATAATGTTAATAAAATATTAAATGCATTGGTGGATTTAGCATAGTTATTTAAACAATTTTAATATTTCTAAATTATCTAGAATTTTATTTTTTACAAGTACAATATTTTTCATTATTACTGCAGCATTACATCAAAAACAGGCTATATCATTGCTTGAAGAAAGTACAGTGTAATTCTTCCAACTTAACTCTCTTTTTTTAGTTCAGTTCTATTTCTTTCAGTTTCTAGGTGATTAAGACCTTGCTTTATTTTGTATATTTGACCTACATAAATAGAAGGAAGTTATTGCCATTTAGTTTTTCCTTCAATTACTTAATTTGCCCAAATTTTTTTGCCTCCTTTTGTCTGGGGAATAGAGGCTGTACTATATAATGAATATGTCATAACAAATGCATGTTGAAATCATACCTGAGAATAATCCTTTTAGATTCCTTAAAGTGATATTATATAAACCTATGCTAAATATTTACACATTTTGGAATGTAGGAGTCTGTTTTTCAGTGTTATTGACTGTACTTTCTAACACTTGTCAAGTAAACTCACTTCTAATGATCAACAAATGGTGTTAATTTTGAGATTTCTAACATAAAGTCTTGAAACACTAGAGTGTCTTTTGTTGGAACAAATACTAGTTGACAATTCAAAGACATATCTTTTTCTGAATGGTGTACTGTTAAGAGGAAATACTTGTGAACAAAAGGTGGAAATAACCGAACTGGGAATCAGGTATCACAGGTTGAGAACAAGAATATCGAATAGAATATATGGTCAAAGTCTAAGGACTTGAATGACAGCTCAAAGACAAGATGGGATTTCACCCACTTTCAAAACATTACTTTTGTGCTCAACTTTAAAGCACCGGCTGCTTTTTTTGAATTCATGTGATAGTCAATATTCAATACTCAAGCATATATATGAGCTTCCATTTACTCAAGGGTGGTAGAAGTATTCATATTTTATTGGACTTCATTTAGCAACTAGATCCTTTTAAAAGATTCACATTTTCAGGCGTATTTTAAAGATCAGTTCTTTATATATGTGTTATAAATATAATTTTATTTTTCCTCATTGAAAATACTATGATTATAAAATAGAACTATTATAGTCACATGTAATTAAAAAAAGTAATTAATCTACCTCTAAAAGCTAAGGTCAAGAAATACAAGCACCTGTTAATATGTTAATGCATGTAAATAATTCTAGCTGTGTAAGTTTGAAAATAGTCATAGGAATATTTTGTGCTCCTAGTTTATAATGGTGCTCTTCTAGCAAACTCATCTGTAATCATCTAAGTGATATTAATTAGGGCAATCTAGAGACCTGGGACACCCTTGCAATATTACTAGCAAAAAAATCTACTAGGCATTTCAAAGACATGAGTATTCTGAGTGGTGTTTTTGTGAAAGATAAATTATCACATTATTCGGAAGCAAGTACCCAAGGAAATGATAAGATAAAATAATGTGAAATAGGGCAAAAGACTACAGGTTTGAAAGATATCTGAAAGGCACAATCTGGGGTAATTATGCCTTTTTAATTCTTTATTTTTTAAGAGTGGCAAATCAAACTAATCCATGATCTAGTAAGTAAAGTGAGATGACATGGGTTTGGGGTAGAAGCTGGCATAGGATTTTGGAGCTAAGGTCATTTTTAAAATAGGAATTTTATGTTCTAATATTAATAATGAGAATATCTGATCTATTTATGCTATAATGTATTTTGTTGGGTAAAGTTCCTTAGTTCCTTAGCCAGGAACATTTTGATTAGTTAAAAATCGTTTAAGGAGTATGAATTTTATTTTTGGTATTTTGTTGAATAATTAGACTGTGAGAAAAGTTGGCTTAAATATAGTTTACCACAAAATTTTAAGAGAGAAAATGAAATAGGAAACTAATATAATCAGAGGTGTACTCAAAGTATTTATGCAAAGAGCTTTTTGGGATTTCTTTTAAGGTGTATTAAAGTGAAAACAACCTTCTGTGACAAACTAGAAAATCCTAGCCATTACTTTATCTGAGTACATAAATTTCCATTTTAGCTTCTTAACATTCTCCTTAAAGAGAATTAGAATGGAATTGATTCAGGAAGAGAAACTCGTCTTCAGTCTATAGGCTTACCAAAAAAGGCTACTGCTCCACTGGATTTTGGAAGATATGACTTTTGGTATATATGCGTTTGTGAATTTTAGAGGGGAAAGGAAGAACCTTTGAGATCTTAGAGTCATTGGCTGTGAGAAGTAAACTTGTTAAACATTTACTATGCCTCATTTTGATAGGAGAAGTGAATGAAGTCTAGAGGGATTAAATCATTTTCTCATGGTCATGTAGCTAGTTAATGGAAGAGCTGGATTGTAACTTGGGCCTTCTAACTGCCTCCTGAGGTCACGGTTCCTTCAGAGGATCACTCACATCTGCCTGCACCCTTGCATTCATGGGCCGTCACCAGTCTTGTGTCTTCACCATTTCCCATGTGGTCTGTTGCCTCAGTGAAATTTCTAGGATGTGTGTTTCAGACTTTGGGGTCCTGCCCTGTTGTGCCCTAAGTAAACTCAGTAAGCTGGCAGTGAGGTAGGAGAGTGAGGATTGATGGTCCTTTCGGCACCAGTCTCCATCTATCCATTTGTAAATGAGAGTTCTTCCTTCCTGTTCCTACACCCTTCCCTCCAGTGGCTTGCATTGCACGCTCTTTTTTCCATTTTAAGACTGCTCCCACTCTTCATTTTAACTTGATGTCTTCTAGTAAAATGCGCCAGGTATTTTTTGGAGCAGGGGACTACAGAGTGATCATAGTTGAAATATGTCCTAGGACCCATATCTTACAAGTTTGCCCTATCTGTGAGACCAATATTTGCTTACATCCCATGCCCAAACTACCCCCACACATCTGTCAGGCTAATCTTCTTAAAGCACAGATTTCTCCAATGTTATTCTAATCCTTAAGAATATGAGTTTACTCTTTATACTTATATAAGTAATTCCTTAGTTGGATGTTTAAGATTTTCCCCAATCTTTCTCCTAAGTTTTCAGTGTCATCTCTAGCCATTCATACTAATAAACACTCTACTGCAGTACCAGTGGTATTATTACTCACTGCCCATTCAATGAACTATGTTTTTCTTGCTCCTTTTATTAGGGCAAATGGTGCCTGATGTTGAGAATGCCATGACAGGTGACTATTACTTACTAAAGTGGGCAATTAAGAAACCTGTCAGTATTACTAACACTATCACCATTACTATTATCATTTACCATCACAGGGTCATAAATATAACTCATAACTTACAGGTGCAGAGAAATATAATTTATTAATTTTTATCAGTAATTAATCTGGCTTCCTACTCAACTCTCCCCTAGGTAGCAGGGACCTCTGTCCTTGAGATCTCCTCCCCTCAAAATAACTACACTAAATGTTCAATTGTGTTTAAACCTTAGACCAGTTCTAATTTAACTACTTTATGTAGGTAATATTCAATCTCTCTAAGATCAAATGCTCAGTCTGTTAGATGTTTTAATCTTCTACTATCCCTCCTGGCTCTTAAGATGGTATCTGATGGTATCTGGTGGGGGGTAGGGTGGTGGTGGAGAAGGGATGGATATGTCTGAGTGGAAAACTAGGGGTCCTTAAGCAAGGTATCCCTGGCTTCTCTGGTCTCTGTGTCAATGTCCCTTGCCCGTATGGTTTGGTGCTTATTCTGCTTGAATTTGCAGCTAAAGTCAGCGACTGGTGTACTCCTTGGTACTTCCAGGCAAATTTAGTCATATCCATCTTATGATGGTGCCACAGACCTCTTTAGGCCCTTTCTGGGTATTGTACTTCGCAGCTGTTGATTCAGGGCTTTCTAATCCCCTAGTCTAAGAAAATTCCTCACTCAGATTCACCTCTCTTGGGTCCTGTCCCATCTATGCTACATGGAAAGATTGCTGAGGAAAACCACACTTCAGGATTTCCCTCTGTCTGACCAGAATATTTCATTTTCTTAACTTTTCAGGCCTTCTCTCTTGTGGTGGGACTTCCTGTACAGAGTCCCAGTTGGGAGTGTGGGCAAGAGGCCTTCCTGAGCTTCTCACAGGGCTAACTTCCTTATCTAATGCATCTTGCCTTTCTGGAGTAAAATTGGGGCCATGTCTCATCTAATGCTATATCTCTCCTACTGCTCTCTCTTTTTTCATACTGTGTATTTGTGCCCAAAGAGATTAGCCTTCCTCATGTCTTCTGACTTGTATGCATTTGTTGTCAACCACAGAGTAGCATGCCCTGTGACCTAGCCACTCTGCATTGTGGCTAGGCTCTATGAACCTGGCCCCCAAGTTTGGTCCTGATATGGACTAGAGGAACTGTGATTATCTTTTCATACGTGGTCATCTCTCATTTCAGTTTCAACATGTTTAAAAGAGAATGACCAGCTTTTCTTACCTCAAACTTGATTTATTTTGTTCATGCCCTATTTCTCTTGAGGACATTATAATTATACCTTGTAAGAAGCCTTTAGGTCCTTATTGTTCTCTAAATTACTCTGTACAAAATTAGCCTCTAGATTCATCTAGCTCTTTCTTTAAAATTCCATCTTTTCAATTTCCTTTATTGTGCACAATCCTATTTTTGAACCTCAGGCCTCTTTCCCCTGCATATTTATTCTAGTTTCTTAATTAATTTTGCCACCTTCAGAATTCCTGTCTCTTAACCACCATCATCCAAACTGCCACACTGTCACACTGTCAGAATTATGAAATACAAATTTCCATTCTCAAGAATATTTGGTTGCCCATGGCCTGGGGATAAATCCATTTATTCGAAAAATATTTATTCAGGGTGTTTTATGTTGTAGCTGCATTTTCAATAGCTGTTGTGTCTGTTACTTTCCTCTGCACCCGCAGTCACTGCTACTCTAATTGACACTAAATCATCTTCTGTCTGGATTACGACACTAGCCTCCTCTCTGGCTTCTTTGCTTTCCTCTTGCTCATCTCCAGTTGAGCAGCTATGGTAATTCTCCAAACAGCAGCTATGGTAATCTTTTATTTGTTTAGCTTTCCTACATTATATTTCCTCAAGAAGTTGTCAAGAATTGGTTATCATTTATAGGTAGCTAATTTCCAAGTGTTAACAACTATAATAATATTTTCATTTTAAATACTTTAATTAAACTAATGAGTAATTTCAGGAAGTAGCATCTGTCATACAAATGGACTGGATGCGAGGAGGGGAATTTGTGGATGACTTTCTGGTTAAATGTTTAATATAGTGTTCTGTACTCACTCAGTTTGATTTAAAGTAGCACCATTCCAGGCACATTTCCTCCTATACCGTCTCTCAGACTCATATATTACACCTTGCCACTCTGTTACTGCTCCTTAGTGAACCCTAGAAACTTTTTCATGCCACATTTGATTTGTGTTATTCACTAAGCCTGGAATGCCCTACTAATTGCCACTGTTGAAATCAAACTAATATTTCAAGGTTTGAAAGGAATATTCTTCAAGACTTTCTTCTTCCTTTAAGTTGAAATTAATCACTTCTTCCATGGTGGCTCACAGTGCCTTAAAAAAAAAAAAACAACACTAGATTTTTGGAAACTTATATGATAGATTATGCGATGGTTAGACTGAAAGTCTGTATGTTGCCCTAGATTTGTAAGTTTAATCGTTGAGGGAAGGCATCCTATCTTATCTTTGTGTCCTCCCCAAATCCCAGTTTCCTTTACTGAGTGCATTGCATGTTGCAGTGTTCAATAAACATTTGCTGTTTCTTCCATCTATTACCTATACAGAGGACCAGACATTTCATAATGGTGTCCAAATGTCCATCCGGTGGCTTCATATTTTGAGATCAGTTTTCTGGGTCATGATGATAAATGGCATAGAGGTGACTAAATATATGCTTGTTTTTCTTACTTGCTATTTTTGTCTCTTGGCTGACTGCTCATTTGTCTTTAATTTTAGGAAAGATGCTTCGTTAATTTTTCAGAAGTTCAACTTTCTGGAAAGCAAATCATAAAAAGGTTAGGTACGGAAAGTTTACAGCCATACGATTATCAACTGTATTATAAACTGTAGTTTAATTTGTTTTGAAAAATGATTGCAGCACTTTTAATTTCCATAAAACCTTATGTAAAAAATAATTGTGCAGTCTAACCCATTTAATTGTAATTTTTAGGAATGAAGGCTCTTTTTGGTTTGTGATGACTACTGTTTATCTGTCTTGGCTCTTTAAGACTTGAAACAAAATTCAGAGCAGATCAAACTCTGCAATTGGAATAGGAACTCAATGAATTGGTGTGGTTTTGGGCGTGTCCAAAGGCTCCACTTTCCTTTATTGTTCCTAAAGTAACTCATTAGTTTAAGTTAAGATGTTTAAAATGCAAATATTATTATAGTTGTTAACACTTGAAAATTAGCTAACGAGAAATAATAACCAATCCTGTACAACTTCTTGAGGAAATATAACATAAGGAAGATACAATTTGAAGTAAAGTGAGAGTATTGTCTCAGAGAGGAATGCCCATCATTCTTTTTTTAAAAAATTTTATTTATTTATTTATTTATTTTTGGCTGCGTTGGGTCTGTTGCTGTGCACAGACTTTCTCTAGTTGTGGTGAGCGGGGCCTACTCTTTGTTGCAGTATGCAGGTTTCTCATTGCAGTGGCTTCTCTTGTTGCGGAGCATGGGCTCTAGGCTCGTGGGCTCAGTAGTTGTGACTTGCAGGCTCTAGTGTGCAAGCTCAGTAGCGGTGGCACACGGGCTTAGTTGCTCCGTAGCATGTGGGATCTTCCTGGACCAGGGCTCGAACCCGTGTCCCCTACACTGGCAGACAGATTCTTAACCACTGCGCCAATCAGGAAGCCCATGTCCATCATTCTTAGTATGAGACTCATAGGGAATGGGAGAAGGTAGTGTTGAAATAGAAAGCTAAGTAAAAAGGAAAAGAAAACAAAGAAGAAAAAGGGGAAGAGGAAGGGAACTGATATTTACTGAGTGCTTACAATATGCCTGAACTTGTCTGTGAGAGGAATGTGACATGCACATGGAGAAGAGCTGAGGCCAGCTAAACCCAAAGATATAAAAGAATAGTGAGGGATAATTCAAAAAGAGTCATGTACCACAATGTTCATTGCAGCACTATTTACAATAGCCAGGTCATGGAAGCAACCTAAGTGTCCATTGATAGATGAATGGATAAAGAAGATGTGGCACATATATACAGTGGAATATTAGTCGTAAAAAGAAATGAAACTGAGTTATTTGTAGTGAAGTGGATGGACCTAGAGTCTGTCATACAGAGTGAAGTAAGTCAGAAAGAGAAAAAGAAATACCGTATGCTAACCCATATATATGGAATCTAAAAAAAAAAAGTGGTTCTGAAGAACCTAGGGGCAGGACAGGAATAAAGACACAGATGTAGAGAATGGACTTGAGGACAAGGGGAGGGGGAAGGGTAAGCTGAGACAAAGTGAGAGAGTGGCATGGACATGTATACACTACCAAATGTAAAATAGATAGCTAGTGGGAAGCAGCCGCAAGCACAGGGAGATCAGCTCTGTGCTTTGTGACCACCTAGAGGGGTGGGATAGGGAGGGTGGGAGGGAGATGCAAGAGGGAGGGGATATGGGGATATATGTATACATATAGCTGATTCACTTTGTTATACAGCAGCAACTAACACAACAATGTAAAGCAATTATATCCACTAAAGATGTTAAAAAAAAAAGTAAATTTTAATTAAAAAAAAAAAAGTCAGGGAACAGCAGACCCTATCCAATTGACTGCTCCTGGCAGGTGGAAGAGTGAACCCAGTTGTGACCCAAGAAACCACTCAGTTGACCTGCTGACTTGTGAGCAATAATAAATGGTTGTTGTTTAATCCACTGAGTTTTGGGGTGATTTGTAACACAGCATTATTTTGGCAATAGATAACTTGCTACACACCAGACACTGATATGCACTGGAAATACAAAGATAAATAATAAATGGCACTGTCCTCAAGTTGTTCATTTTCTGGTGAGGGAGCCAACATCAATGAGATCACTGCTTAATAATAATAGTAATAATAGTGCTGTGAGAGTCAAGAAGGGATCACCCAGCCACCCAAGAGAGTGTGGAAAAAGAGGTGACATTTAAGCATGTTCTTGAAGAATGGGCAAGAATTTCCCATAAGGGGAAGAGAGGAGAACATTTGATGGAGGGCAAAGTATGTACAAAGAGCAGGAAGTATATCAAAGAAAAAGGCAAGAGGAGTTGTAGGAGACAGAGCTAGAGAGATTGGTTGGACCCAAAGGGGATGTGTCTTGGGCACTTTTGGTATTCGGCTTACTGAGAAGTAAGCTTACCGAGTATCCAGGACACACATTTGTTTGTAATTGTTTCTAATTGTTCATAATAAATCCACTATGTATGTCCTTGAGTAAGCTGTGGTGAATTTGTCGCTTCTATGAATGCATCATTATTGATAGTAATAACAACAAATGAATATTATAAATAGTAATTATAACCAAAATCAATAGTATTAGGGTTATGGATTTACATATGAAGCAAAGAACAGATGGCCGTTAGTACTTGTACACAAATACATGTGACTTAAGAGGAAGAATTTAGTGAAAACCAGAAGGTGATACAGCAGTGGCTGACACTGCTGCTTTTGAGGACTACCTCTACCAGTTTGGCTTGAAAGTCCTCATAGGAAGGTAAAGTAAAGATTCTTTTGGATAGAGTACTAGTGTGCTTTTCCTACAATAATATGCAGTCTTTCAGGATATATTAGGCCCTGAGGCAGGGGTCACAGAAACAGTTCGTTGCATATTTTTCAGCAGTAGAACATCTCTCATTAATTATCCTTAAAAAGTTACAACAAAATTATTACAGGACAGCTTGAATGGTAGGAAGGAGCACTGCATAAAGATGTAGGCTGCTCAAACCACAAGTAAGTGGCTTTGGTTTTTCTCTTTTAAACACAGACCCAATTAAGTGAATTAATTCTAAAGAAACGTTGAAAACTAAAAGTGGCTTTAAAGTGGAAATATCTTTTGGTTTACTCATTTCACTTAACCTTCCTGTGGACAAGAAATGCTAGTCTTTCATAAGCAGTTGTTAATTTTGGAATTTTACTAACTGTTTGTTCCCTTACTTAAAAAAGAAAAACTCTACAAATTCATAGTCTTATGTTTTTCACTTCTGTGTACTTCTTTCATTTGTTTCATTTTTTCTCTTTTTTTTCTAAAAATGTACAACTTTTGGTATAAGAATTTTTGTCTTTTGTTTTTGGTATCCTAGGATTCATATTTTTAAAGATTTATTTGCTTTTTGTTAGGTGGCTGGGTACAGTGGTGATGTTTTAGTCCAGGAGATGATGTATTTATTTGTTTTATCTATGTTTTTCCAAGAACTCAGGATACAAAGAACTTAAACACATAGCACTCCTTTAACACAACAAACAGTAGCAACAGAAGCAGGACTGGGGATAGGAAAGAAGAGAGAGACCATTTAGCTTTCTTAGCTTTGTTCTGTATTTTAATGTGGTAGCTGTTTAATTCTGTGGAGGGTTTAAAAATGCAATATATCTGGAGAATGCATAGAAGTTCAAGTCGTTCAATATTATTTATGTCTTTTTAAAAATAATAGTAGCAGCATGTACTTCAGACTCAAATTTTGACTTCTGTAGAATAAATTTAGTAAACTCATTGCTTTGCTTCCTTTTAAAAAACTTATCTTTTTTCTTTATATTTTGAGGAAACTTTTGGAGCAGCATATCAATGATAGAACCTAATAAAATCTTACCTTCAGGCAAACTTCTTGTATACAAAATCAGAGACCATAGTGCCAGGGCTTTCTATTAGTACCATCCATTTTGTTAGCATTTTTCCAATTTATCTTGCGTTACTAACTCTCAGCGTACTATGCCTATTGTAAATATTTAAGCATTACTGTTGACATAAAGATAATACTGACAAATTGAGTTAACATTTCTGTTGAGGATTACTGACCATGTGTAGCCCAGAACAACTTTAACACCCACACCAAATCCTATACTCAGGCCAAACTGTGTTTAGTCTACAATACAGTGCTGTTCCTCAAATGAATTTTTAGCTTTGATTTACACAAAACATGAAACAACCTTTCTTGCATCAATTAATTGTTTGACTTTCCTAATACATTTCCATTTTAACTAGATTATGTCTATATCAAAGGAAAAGGAACGTGTGCAAGATGTCAGTGTCTTGAGCACACATACCCACCCATCATGGGGTCTTGTAACTTTCTGAGATCTGAATAAAAGGAATCTGGTTTCTCAGCAGTCTCACCTGAGGACTGTACCTCAGCTTTCACATTTGACTAGCTTGAACATTATTTAACTGGCTTTAAAATCTTACTTGAAAGGAAAATAATTTGGAAAATTTTGTCTTCTGGAAGAATCCATGACTCATCAATAAAAACTAACCAAGTGGAGAAAAAAGACTAGCAAAAGATGAAATTCCTCTCATATCTATTGATATATTTCTGATACCTATTAAGAGATTTATTTCTCCAATTGCCTAATTTATTTCTCCTATTGCCAGAAAATGGCCATTGTGAGGTTTAGTTGATAGTATATTACTCTTCATGTCAATCTGGGCTCCATATTTATAAGATACTCATTACTGTAAATGTATTTAGTGGGAAAGTTTTATAAAAAGAAATGCGATGGCATTCTCACATATCAGTTAATTATGGAAGCATTTTGGAATCCTGGCCTCTTCAGATGACAGTATGTTAATAAATTAGCATGAACAATTCTCTTTTCTGTTTTGATTAAATTCAGCTTTCCATAGAAGAGCATACTAATAGCAAATTGATGGAGATCAAAACATTAATTTGAGTCATTTCCTTTTTAATTCACTGGCTTATTTGAGGAAGTAGTAACAAAAGCCTGGTGACATCAGGAAGGCAAAATTATAATTTGGTTAAATTGCATCTTTCTTAATTACTTTGCAATTTAATGTCCCTCATTGCTTCAGTTCAGAGCCCCAGGACTCTATTTATAATTGTAGCTTACTCTAAGAAGGAGAAAAGCTATACTCTTCAGCTTATTCTTATGAAATTATTTCTGCATCTACTAGTTTATATTTATTTCTTAGAAATTTCCCAAATGGCTATTTAGGCAAAGGAAGCCCTCTCATTATTGTTACCTTTTAATTTCTATATATTATAAGATATTTTCCTCAAAAGCCTATTTTAAGATCTGTTGTGTGAGGAAACATTTTTTTTTCTTAGCAAAATGTCATTGTTACAGAATTAAAATAAAAAATTTAAATACTTATCACAAGGATTTTATTTCCCATGATAGAATGTTCCCTATCTGTGACACAGTGATCAAAATTAAAATGTACTGAGAAGATAAATACGAGCAAGATACCACATTTTGAAGTGTCTGATTAATGAAGCTGTTGGGAGCAATTTCCTATTGAGATGCTCTTCATAAAAGGAAACTCAATTTGAGAGAAACTCTAGAAATGTGATAGAGGTCTGTGAGGTCTAAGATGCCTAAAGTTCTAGTTTCATTAATTCCTTGGAGAGATCTGTAACCTTCTATTGGGAAGCAAATGGCTTTGTTGAGACTCAGGCTTCATGACATCAAATAGCTCTTACAAAACAACGGCGTTTTGAAGAAGCAGAAACAGATGGATTGAATTTCCTTTGAAACACAATAGGGTTTAAAAATGATGGGGAGAAAAAAATAACGCCAAATCCTCAACTTTTGTAAAAGAGTTTGAAACATTTCCCAGCCTCAGAGTGCTTGTCGTGTTCACTTATCAGAGTACATTGACAGAGGATCCTGCAGAACCCCCTGTCTGTGAAAATGCCGTACTTGAATCAGTTACTCAGATCCCATGATCTGCCTGACTAGGCCATAGATGTCACATTCCAAAAGAAATTATACTTGCACCTGATACTGAACTCCAGTTTTTCAAAGTCAAAAGTGAATGACTTTAGTAAATTTTTTATGGCTTTGTTTAATACAAAATGTGTGAATGGTTGATGTTTCTTTTTTTTTGGCTTTGAATTAGAGGAAGGACCAAAAAAGGATAATTTCCAAGGTACTTGGAGTTATTGATGACAAAGTGGAGAGACATCTCATATGGTGTTTTCAACAGTTTTATAAGTAAGAAATGCTGTAAATGCAAATAAAAAGAGTTGCAGGAGCAAAAAATTTGATAAATAATTTCTGATTATTTAGGTGGCTGATAAATGGAATTTCAGCAAGGCAGTGTCATGATTTAAGTTTAATTAAAGATTAGCTTAGCTATAATATATGACGCATTGAATCTGGGTGAGGTAATGATGATGCCAGCAGCTAAAATTTACTGAGTTCTTATTAGTTGCTAATTATGGTGCTATGTCTTTTTATATGTGCATTATATCATCTCAACCTCTTGACAGTACTATGAAGAATTATTATTATTATTCCTACTTTACAGATGAGAAGATTGGAGTTTAAGAAGTTAAACTTGCTTAAGGCTACACAGTTTGGACAGTGCCAGTTCTGGAATTCAAGGCAGTATTTTCAACATTTTGCTATGGAGGAGTGTCTAGTATAATATATACAACTAAGATATTATAGTTATTAATCAAGACATGAAGGCACTAGAGATGAAGAATGATGCACATTTGGAAGGAAATATTTATAGGAATGAATGAAATAAAGGAGTGGAAAAAAGATAATGTCAATATTTCAAGGTTGGATGACTGGGTGGAATGTGGTGCTTTAAATGCAGTGGTGATGGTGGGGTGAATTGATTCAGACATAGAAGAGAAAAGATGATGGATTCTGATTTAGATTTGCAGATTTTTTTTTTTTTTTAGATTTTTAAAAGATTCTTACATTGAGTTTGAGGCAGTTGCAAGACATCACATGGAATGTCCAGTAGACAGAAAGAGAAAAGGGGGTTTCAGTTTAGAAGAGATGGTGGGCTTTGAGCTACAGAATATTGAGAAGGTAATGAAACTGTGGAAATAGATGAGCTCTGAGATGGAGGGAACATGAAAAGGGAAGAGTCAAGGACTAAAAACTGAACCTTACGGGATGCTGAGATACATATCTTTGTTTTTTGTTTTAAGATATTCCTCAGGATTCAACATGGAGAAATAAATGGTAGAGGAGGAGTTTTAAGAGTTTCTTCACTGCATATAAGTGATCTTCTGCTAGAGTAGAGACATTGCTGTTCAACCTTTGTAAATACTTTTGTTTTTAATAAAGATTGATACTATTATAACAACCTCTCCCATATGATATCAATTTATCTTGTATTTGTATAATTATGTTACTTTCTGTTTCCTTGTTTTAAAAGCTGAAGGAACATTTCCTACTTTTTCTCATTCATTTTCAAAGAGAGTTTACAGAGAAAGTGGAATGTGATGGAATCATGTTGAGCCATGATTATAGCTTCACTTATTCATTACAAAGCTTCCAATGTTTTCCTTATTGTCTGATGTAAGACAGAAAAACCACGCCACATTCTTTCTAACAGAATGATGACCACCATGCTATTTCATTGAAACAGATGGCTTTCAGAAACTCTTCTAAAATGGAGCAATAGTGGGTCAAATGAACATTTGGTTAATTATTTCTAAGTAGAATATATGCCAGTAATTTACACAGAACAGTAGTATGGGGTAGGAGAAAAAGTCAATAAATCTGAGCTGAGACTAAAGCTATCTGGGTTAACAACTATGTAACCCACAGCAATCTACCAAAATATTTCTGTCCTTCAACATTACTGCTAGAATTAATGAGCTGTCTCCATTTATTTTTCAGTTTTTGCAGTCTGTTGTGTTTATTTCTTCATTTTTGTGCCCATTATTTTAGTCTTTTGTTGGGGCTATTGTAATCTTATGCCTGGTCTTCTTTCCTCTTCTTTCAGTATTCTTTAATTCGTTGGTTTATTGTTCCAGAGTAATATTTCTAAAATTTAGATCTGATCATTTCACTCTCCTGTTTAAAGATCTATTATTTCCTAACAATTTATACCCAAATAAATTAGTATGGCATTCAACACTTTCCATTACCTGGTTTCAGCTAAATCCTCAGTCCTGTCTTTCTACTATTCTCCCTCATGTACTTGAATTCCTGCCAAGCTCTCTAAACACCAGTAATTTACAGCCTCTGGACTATAATTATCACAGAGCCAGCCTTCTTCATTTCCCTTCTTCACACATGGGTTGTTTTTATGTGGAGAAACATCTATGAGAAGGTTTCTGGGAGGTTTTTAGCTTAGAGTTGGTATACTTACCCAGTAGAATGTGAGATCCCTGAGAGAGCAGGAGCAATACCTTCTACATCTCTATCTTTCCAGTTCCTAGCACAGTTCTGGTTACATAGTAGATGCTTAAGAAATACTGGTTAATATGAGCTTGTTTGTTTGTTTGTTTTTTACTAACCTAAGTCCCCAGAATCAGTGTGACAGCACAATACCAACAACAAGGACAGCGAGAGGCAAAGGACAAAACGGTCCTGATGGTTGAGAAGGATTTTAAGATTTTATCCTTTCAATAGGATTCTGGTCTGTTTTTGATCAGAGGTCAGGTATAGAATCAGTCAGGATCTCAGCAGAAAACAGATGTCTCAGTCAAAATGGCTTAATTGGAAAGAATTGGAGGGGACTGTGAACAGAGGTATGGACAGGGTTAAGGAAAACAACAAGGGATGAAGACATACCCAAAGACCAGCTATAGCAGGAAGCTGTTATTCCCTTTCAATTTATCAGAAGGAAGGATATGCCACAATGGGACTTGCCAGCATAATCCCTTGCAATGAAGTAATACTTGAACAGCTTTAGGGACTCTCCCTTCAACACTTACGTGCACTTAATAATTTCAAAGAAAACATTCAGAGAAGTCATGCTTTTGAGTGATGATTGTGGCAACTTTTCTTGCAGAAATGTTATTGTACAACAAAAGGCCTGCAGAAAGATTAAGAAAAAACATTCATTGGCCTGCAAAAAAGTTTCTATGATCTTTAAATTTTCATCAAATCTCCTAACCCCACTTTAACAGCTCCTAAGACATGTCAAGTCCTCTGAGCTCTTCTCGAGATTACGAGGTTTAAGAAGCTGTAGCTATACAGAAGTTTCTCTAAAAGTCTAACACAAGATAATGGAGAGGCAGAGGTTAATGGGTTGACTTTCAAGATTGACTTCTTTTAAGCTTCTGATCTCTGGGCTGAAAAACAGGAGATGGTGTTTATTTGACTTGTCTGTGCTGTGAGGTCAGTAAAACACCTAAATACCATCTTATTTTTATTTATGAATTCCATTTCCTAAAAGCAATAAGATACTCATTCCCTACTGTGTGTTGGTAGGATATGACTGAATAGTTCAAGTGGCTAAATTGAGTTGGTTTGGAGCTTAGTGACTTATAACACTCATACCATCCATCAATTAAAGCAGGCCTGCCTGTCTGCTTGTAATTTGGCAAACAGCATTTTGTCTTCCAGAAGCACTTAGAAAAATTCTTCCCTCAAAACTAACAGATGAGGAAAAGTGTTTGATGGAATCAGCAAGACAAGATACTTGCTCTGATTAGACAGCAGACACAAACTTGCTACTGGGGTGCATATTCCATGGTGATGGTCATTATTACATGTTGGGAATGAAAAATGAAATAATCTACCCTGTCTCAGTTCCTGGCTGTAAAATGAATAAAAGACCTATGCTGGGAGAATAAAATAGATGGTGATTTCTACAGCATATTGAGTTTCTATGGGAGAAAGCTACTTCATAAATCCAAGCAAGGGTTTACATTCATTGTAATTCTATTTTTGTACCCAAGAATAAATTGTTTAATTGTTTAAACAATGTGATGGGGCCTAATCTTCTCTGTAGTATAAATCAGGTCACATCATTCCCCTGCTTACTTCTACCCTTGCTTCCTCTTGCAATTCACATAAAATCTAAAGGTCTTCATAGTGTCAACAAAGCACTGAGTTGACTCTCCTACCTCTCCAGCACTGTTTCCTTCCCTATCTTCCTCTGCTTGCAACACTTTAGTCATACTGGCCTCCCTCCTTTTCCTTGAGCTGGTTAAGGTCCTTTCCATCTTAGAGCCTTTGCTTGCATCACTTCTTACACCTGAAATCCTCTTCCCCCAGATCTTCATGAGCCTGACTCCTTATTTTCATTCAATTCCAGGTTCAAAGATCATCATCTCAAAGTAATTTTCCTTAACCACTTACTTTAATGTTGCTCTTGAGATACTCTTTCTTACGTTAGCTTCTTTTAGTACCTTCATAGTTCTTAAAATTACCTTACTGATTGATTAGTGTAATTGTTTATTGACCCCACTCTGTTGGAGGGTAAGCTCTGGAGAGCAGGAATCTTATTTGTCTTGCTCACTGCTATATCCCTGGTACCCAGAAGAATGGCTAGCATGTAGTTGGTGCTCAGTAAATAGTTTAGTTATTGAATGAATTACTGAAGGAATAGCTATCTCCCAGGAGTTTAGCAAGTATGTAAAAATATTTTCTCCACTGACAACAACAAAAAAAGAGAATCACAATTCGGTAGTCCCTAACCAGTGTACACAAAGAAATAGAGCATTTAATAAGTTGGGTTATATTTTAAATTTGTAGGTTACTGTGAGTTGATTAAAAGATAAGCTTCTCAATTTTTAATAAGGTAACTTTATTTTAACCATAGTTCTATTAAGTCCTTAGATATATCAGTGAAGTCCATTTCATTAAAATAGAAAACATATTTCTAAATATTTTCTAGTAACATTGTAAAGTGGTTAATTTCTGAAATTAGATTAGCATTTTTCATATATATATATATATATATATATATATATATATATATATATATATATATATATCATCCAAGTTGACATAAGTGGCAATACTTGTGAAATGTTCCTTATACAATTACTTTTATTTTCAGTGAATTTTAAGACTTGATTATTATTGGGTTGAAAACTTCTGAAATCATATTTTAAAACGTCACTCTTATGAAATGTGAAACTCAGACTGACTGAAGTTTGCAATCTGTAGGTGTTTTATTTATTTTTTATACAGCAGGTTCTTACTAGTTATCTATTTTATACATATTAGTATATATATGTCAGTCCCAATCTCTCAGGTCATCCCACCAGCCCCCCTTCCCCCCTTGGTGTCCATACATTTGTTCTCTGCATCTGTGTCTCTATTTCTGCCTTGCAAACCAGTTCATCTGTACCACTTTTCTAGATTAAACATATATGCATTAGTATATGATATTTGTTTTTCTCTTTTTGACTCACTTCACTCTGTATGACAGTCTCTACATCCGTCCACGTCTCTAAAAATGACCTGATTTCGTTCCTTTTTATGGCTGAGTAATATTCCATTGTATATATGTACCACATCTTCTTTATCTGTTGATGGGCATTTAGGTAGCTTCCATGACCTGGCTATTGTAAATAGTGCTGCAGTGAAATTTGAGGTGCATGTGTCTTTTTGAATTATGGTTTTCTTTGGGTATATGCCCCATAGTGAGATTGCTGGCTCATATGGTAATTGTATTTTTAGTTTTTTAAGGAACCTCCATACTGCTCTCCATAGTGGGTATATCAATATCAATATATATTCCCACCAAGAGTGCAAGAGGGTTCCCTTTTCTCCACATCCACTCCAGCATTTATTGTTTGTAGATTTTTTGATGATGGCCATTCTGACTGGTGTGAGGTGATACCTCATTGTAGTTTTGATTTGCATTCTCTAATAATTAGTGATGTTGAGCAGCTTTTCATGTGCTTCTTGGCCATCTGTAGGTCTTCTTTGGAGAAGTGTCTATTTAGGTCTTCTACCCACTTTTGATTGGGTGGTTTGTTTTTTTAATATTGAGCTGCATGAGCTGATTATATATTTTGGAGATTAATCCTTTGTCCATTGATTTGTTTGCAAATATTTTCTCCCATTCTGAGGGTTGATTTTTCATCTTGTTTATAGTTTCCTTTGCTGTGCAAAAGCTTTTAAGTTTCATTAGGTCCCATTTGTTTATTTTTGTTTTTATTTCCATTACTATAGGAGGTGGGTCAAAAAGGATCTTGCTGTGATTTATGTCATAGAGTGTTCTGCTTATGTTTTCCTTATGTCTGGCCTTACATTTAGGTCTTTAATCCATTTTGAGTTTATTTTTGTGTATGGTGTTAGGGAGTGTTCTAATTTCATTCTTTTACATGTAGCTGCCCAGTTTTCCCAGCACCAATTATTGAAGAGGCTGTCTTTTTTCCATTGTATATTCTTGCCTCCTTTATCATAAATAAGGTGTCCATATGTGCGTGGGTTTATCTCTGGGCTTTTTATCCTGTTCCATTGATCTATATTTGTGTTTTTCTGCCAGTACCATACTGTCTTGATTACTGTAGCTTTGTAGTATAGTCTGAAGTTGGAGGCCTGATTCCTCCAGCTCCGTTTTTCTTTCTCAAGATTGCTTTGGCTATTCGGGATCTTTTGTGTTGCCATACAAATTGTGAAATTTTTTGTTCTAGTTCTGTGAAAAATGCCATTGGTAGTTTGATAGGGATTGCATTGAATCTGTAGATTGCTTTGGGTGGTATAGGCATTTCACAATGTTGATTCTTCCAATCCACGAACATGGTATATCTCTCCATCTTTTTGTATCATCTTTAATTTCTTTCATCAGTGTCTTATAGTTTTCTGCATACAGGTCTTTTATCTCCTTAGGTAGATTTATTCCTAGGTATTTTATTCTTTTTGTTGCAATGGTAAATGGGAGTGTTCCCTTAATTTATCTTTCAGATCTTTCATCATCAGTGTATAGGAATGCAAGAGATTTCTGTGCATTAATTTTGTATCCTGCAACTTTACCAAGTTCATTGATTAGCTCTAGTAGTTTTCTGGTAGCATCTTTAGGTTTCTCTATGTATAGTGTCATGTCATCTGCAAACAGTGACAGATTTACTTCTTCTTTTCTGATTTAGATTCCTTTTATTTCTTTTTCTTCTCTGATTGCTGTGGCTAAAACTTCCAAATCTATGTTGAATAATAGTGGTGAGAGTGGACAACCTTGTCTTGTTCCTGATCTTAGAGGAAATGGTTTCAGTTTTTCACCAGTGAGAATGATGTTTGCTGTGGGTTTGTCGTATATGGCCTTTATTATGTTGAGGTAAGTTCCCTCTATGCCTACTTTCGGAGAGTTTTTTATCTTCAATGGGTGTTTAATTCTGTAGAAAGCTTTTTCTGCATCTATTGAGATGATCGTATGGTTTTTCTCCTTCAATTTGTTAATATGGTGTATCACATTGATTGATTTGCATATATTGAAGAATCCTTGCATTCCTGGATAAACCCCACTTGATCACAGTGTATGTTGCTTTTAATGTGTGGTCGGATTTTGTTTGCTAGTATTTTCTTTTTATTCATTTATTTATTTATTTTTGGGTGTGTTGGGTCTTCATTTCTGTGCAAGGCCTTTCTCTAGTTGCGGCGAGCTGGGGCCACTCTTCATGGCGGTGCGCATGCCTCTCACTGTCACGGTCTCTGTTGTTGCGGAGCAAAGGCTCCAGACACACAGGCTCAGTAGTTGTGGCTCACGGGTCTAGTTGCTCTGTGGCATGTGGGATCTCCCCAGTCCAGGGCTCTAACCCATGTCCCCTGCCTTGGCAGGCAGATTCTCAACCACTGTGCAACCAGGGAACCCCTGTTTGCTAGTATTTTGTTGAGGATTTTTGCATCTGTGTTCATCAGTGATATTGGCCTGTAGTTTTCTTCTTTGTGACATCTTGGTCTACTTTTGGTATCAAGGTGATGGTAGCATTGAAGAATGAGTTTGGGAGTGTTCCTCCCTCTTCTATATTTTGGTAGAATTTGAGAAGGATAGGTGTTAACTTTCTCTAAATATCTGATTTCACATGTGAAGCCATCTGGTCCTGGACTTCTGTTTGTTGGAAGATTTTTAATCATAGTTTCAATTTCATTACTTGTGATTGGTCTGTTAATATTTTCTATTTCTTCCTGGTTCAGTCTCGGAAGGTTGTGCTTTTTTCTAAGAATTTGTCCATTTCTTCCAGGTTGTCCATTTTATTGGCATAGAGTTGCTTGTAGTAATCTCTCATGATCCTTTGTATTTCTGTAGTGTCAGTTGTTACTTCTCCTTTTTTATTTCTAGTTCTATTGATTTGAGTCTTCTCCCTTTTTTCTTGATGAGTCTGACTAATGGTTTATGAATTTTGTTTATCTTCTCAAAGAGCCAGCTTTCAGTTTTTTTGATCTTTGGTATTATTTCCTTCATTTGTTTTTCATTTATTTCTGATCTTATGTTTATGCTTTCTTTCCTTCTGCAAACTTTGGGGTTTTTTGTCATTCTTTCTCTAATTGCTTTAGGTCTAAGGTTAGGTTGTTTATTTGAGATGTTTCTTGTTTCTTGAGGTAGGATAATATTGCTATGTACTTCCCTCTTAGAACTGCTTTTGCTGCCTCCCATAGGTTTTGGGTCATCATGTTTTCATTGTCATTTGTTTCTAGGTATTTTTTGATTTCCTCTTTGATTTATTTAGTGATCTCTTCGTTATTTAGTAGTGTATTGTTTAGCCTCCATGTGTTTGTATTTTTTACAGATTTTTTTCTTGTAATTGATATCTAGTCTCATAGTGTTGTGGTCGGAAAAGATACTTTATACTATTTCAATTTTGTCATATTTACCAAGGCTTAATTTGTGACCCAAGATATGATCTCTCCTGGAGAATGTTCCATGAACCCTTGAGAAGAAAGTGTGTTCTGTTGTTTTTGGCTAGAATGTCCTATAAATATCAATTAAATCCCATATTCTTTAATGTATCATTTAAAGCTTGTGTTTCCTTTTTATTTTCATTTTGGATGATCTGTCCATTGGTGAAAGTGGGGTGTTAAAGTCTCCCACTGTGATTGTGTTACTGTCAATTTCCCCTTTTATGGCTGTTAGCATTAACCTTATGTATTGAGGTGCTCCTGTGTTGGGTGCATTGATATTTACAATTGTTATATCTTCTTCTTGGATTGATTCCTTGATCATTACGTAGTGTCCTTCTTTGTCTCTTGTAATAGTCTTTATTTTAAAGTCTACTTCGTCTGATATGAGAATTGCCACTCCAGCTTTCTTTTGATTTCCATTTGCGTGGAATATCTTTTTCTATCCCCTCACTTCCAGTCTGTATGTGACCCTATGTCTGAAGAGGGTCTCTTGTAGACAGCATTTATACAGGTCTTGTTTTTGTATCCATTCAGCCAGTCTATGTCTTTTGGTTGGAGCATTTAATCCATTTACATTTAAGGTAATTATCGATATGTATGTTCCTATTTCCATTTTCTTAATTGTTTTGGGTTTGTTATTGTAGATGTTTTCCTTCTTTTGTGTTTCCTGCCTAGAGAAGTTCCTTTAGCATTGGTTGTAAAGCTGGTTTGGTGGTGCTGATTTCTCCTAGCTTTTCTGTGTCTGTAAAACTTTTAATTTCTCTGTCGAATCTGAATGAGATCCTTGCTGGGTAGAGTAATCTTGGCTATAGGTTTTTCCCTTTCATCACTTTAAATATGTCCTGCCACTCCTTTCTGCCTTGCAGAGTTTCTGCTGAAAGATCAGCTGTTAACCTTATGGGGATTCCCTTGTATGTTATTTGTCATTTTTCCCTTGCTGCTTTTAATATTTTTTCTTTGTATTTAATTTTTGATAGTTTGCTTAATATGTGTCTTGGTGTGTTTCTCCTTGGATTTTTCCTCTATGGGACTCTGCACTTTCTGGACTTGACTGACTATTTCCTTTCCCATATTAGGGAAGTGTTCAACTGTAATCTCTTCAAAATTTTCTCAGTCCCTTTCTTTTTCTCTTCTTCTTCTGAGACCCCTATGATTTGAATGTTGGTGTATTTAATGTTGTCCCAGAAGTCTCTGAGAGTGTCCTCAATTGTTTTCATTTTTTTTCTTTATTCTGCTCAGTGGTAGTTATTTCCACTATTTTATCTTCCAGCTCACTTATCTGTTCTTCTTCCTCAGTTATTCTGCTATTGATTCCTCCTAGAGAATTTTTAGTTTTATTTATTGTGTTGTTCATGATTGTTTGTTTGCTGTTTAGTTCTTCTAGGTCCTTGTTAAACGTTTCTTGTTTTTTCTCCATTCTATTTCTAAGATTTCTGATCATCTTTACTATCATTACTCTGAATTCTTTTTCAGGTAGACTGCCTATTTCCTCTTCATTTGTTTGGTGTTGTGGGTTTTAACCTTGCCCCTTCATCTGCTATGTGTTTCTCTGTCTTCTCATTTTGCTTAACGTACTGTGTTTGGGATCTCCTTTTCACAGGCTCCAGGTTCGTAGTTCCCATTATTTTTGGTTTCTGCCCCCAGTGGGTAAGGTTGGTTCAGTGGGTCGTGTAGGCTTCCTGGTGGGGGGTCAGGTGCCTGTGTTTTGGTGGATGAGGCTGGATCTTTTTTTTCTTGTTGGCAAGACTGTCTGGTGGTGTGTTTTGGGGTGTCTGTGACCTTCTTATGATTTTAAGCAGCCTCTTTGCTACTGAGTGGGGTTGTGTTCCTGTCTTGCCAGTTTTTTGGCATAGGGTGTCCAGCATTGTAGCTTGCTGGTCGTTGAGTGGAGCTGGGTCTTAGAGTTGAGATGGAAATCTCATAGGAGAGCTTTCACTGTTTGATACTACATGGAGCTGGGAGGTCTCTTGTGGATGTCCTGAACTTGGCTCTCCTACCTCAGAGGCACAGGCTGGACACCCGGCCAGAGCACCAAGACCTTGTCAGCAACAAGGCTCAGAATAAAAGGGAGAAAAAAAGAAAGAAAAAAAGTGTTATTAAAATAAAAAATGAAAAAATATTAAAAATAGAAAACAATTTTAAGAAAAAAAAAGATAGAAAGAAAGAGCAGCCAAACCAAAAAACAAATCTACCAGTGATAATCACAGCTAAAAACTACACTAAAAAAAACAACAGCAACAAAAAAACTGGACAGGCTGAACCCTAGGACAAATGGTTAAAGCAAAGCTATACAGACAAAATCACAGAAAGAAACGTACACATACACACTCACAAAAAGAGAAAAAAGAAAAGAAAAAAAATATCTATATATATTAAAAAAAAGCAAGAGAGCAACCAAATTAATAAACAAATATACCAATGATAATAAAGTATAAATACTAAACTAAGATAAACATAAAACCAAAACCAAATTAGATGCAGAAAGCAAATCCCAAGTGTACAGTTGTTCCCAAAGTCCACTGCCTCGATTTTGGGATGATTCATTGTGTGTTTAAGTATTCCACAGGTGCAGGGTACATCAAGTTGACTGGAGATTTATTCAGCTGCTCCTGAGGCTGCTGGGAGAAATTTCCGTTTCTCTTCTTTGTTCGCACACCTCCTGGAATTCAGCTTTGGATTTGGCCCTGCCTCTGTGTGTAGGTCGCCTGAGGGCGTCTGTTCCCGCCCAGACAGGATGGAGTTAAAGGCGCAGCTGAGTAGGGGTGTCTGTCTTACTCAGGCCGCGGGGGGAGGGAGGGGTATGGAATGCATGGTAAGCCTGGGCTGTGGCAGAGGCTGGTGTGACATTGCAACGGTCTGAGGGCTGCCGCGTATTCTCCTGGGGAAGTTGTCCCTGGATCACGGGACCCTGGCAGTGGCGCGCTGCACAGGCTCCCAGGAGGGGAGGTGTGGATAATGACCTCTGCTTGCACACAGGCTTCTTGGTGGCGGCAGCAGCGGCCTTAGCATCTCATGCTCGTCTCTGGTGTCCGTGCTGACAGCCGCAGCTTGCGCCTATCTCTGGAGCCCGTTTAGGCGGTGCTCTGAATCCCCTCTCCTCACAAACCCCGAAACAATGGTCTCTTGACTCTTAGGCAAGTCCCGAATTTTTCCCGGACTCCTTCCCGGCTAGCTGTGGCGCAATAACCCCTTCAGGCTGTGTTCACGCCGCCAACCCCAGTCCTCTCCCTGCGCTCCGAACGAAGCCCGAGCCTCAGCTCCCAGCCCCCGCCCGCCCCGGCGGGTAAGCAGCCAAACCTCTCGGGCTGGTGAGTGCCGGTCGGCGCCGATCCTCTGTGCGGGAATCTCTCCACTTTGCCCTCCGCACCCCTGTTGCTAAGCTCTCCTCCGAGGCTTCGAAGCTTACCCCGTCTGCCACCTGCAGTCTCCTCCCGCCAAGGGGCTTCCTAGGGTGTGGAAACTTTTCCTCCTTCACAGCTCCCTCCCACTGGTGCAGGTCTCGTTTCTATTCTTTTGTCTCTGTTTTTTCTTTTTTCTTTTCCCTACCCGGGTACATGGGGAGTTTCTTGCCTGTTGGGAGGTCTGAGGTCTTCTGCCAGCGTTCAGTAGGTGTTCTGTAGGAGTTGTTCCACATGTAGATGTATTTCTGATGTATTTGTGGGGAGGAAGGTGATCTCCATGTCTTACTCCTCTGCTGTCTTGAAGGTCTCCCCAGGAAACAATTTTCCATGTAGAGTTTGTGAGTCTGTTAGTCGCACTTATGAGTTAAAACAGTTTCTTTTTATAGTCATCATATACAACAATATATGGTATTTGGTTTTTAAAGATTTCTCTATTGCATTCATTCAACAAGTAATTTTAAGAACTTCTTTTGTTGTTCAAAATGTATTTGTGAGTAAAGCATAAATAAGCCATGTATGCTCATACAACAGTAAGAAAGATAAGACTTCTTTAAGAGTAATTATACTTTTACATATATATATATATTCAAGAGTAAGATACAGTCATTGATAAAAAACTGAGTTTGGTGCAGAATGCTATTTGCGTTTAGAAAAAGAAGAAAGGTATGTGTATGGAAATTTTAATGGAAGACGTGCTATTAAGCTGAGAGATGTGAAGTAGGACCCCTAGGAGAAAAGAATGACATAAATAAAAGTGGAATAGACCTATATATACAACCAAACGTAAAATAGATAGCTAGTGGGAAGCAGCCGCATAGCACAGGGAGACCAGCTAGGTGCTTTGTGACCACCTAGAGGGGTGGGATAGGGAGGGTGGGAGGGAGACGCAAGAGGGAGGATATATGGGGACATATGTACATGTATAGCTGATTCACTATGTTATAAAGGAGAAACTAACACACCATTGTAAAGCAATTATACCCTAATAAAGATGTTAAAAAAATGGAATAGTGATAAAAAGAAAGATCCGCTTGCTGAAACATGGTTTCAAATTTGGGTAGGCTTAGGGAAGTCCTGAGGGATAACTCAGAGGGCACTGAAATAAAGACAAGGAACCTTTACCTTTTAATAGCCAAAGGGAGCTCTTACTGCCTGTTCTCAGTCAGGAAGTGATAAATCCCAGTAGCAATGTGAAAGATAGGACATTATGAAGAAAATTCAGGCAGAAGGAGCCACTGACAGCCAATTTTAGTAGTCCAGGCATAAGGTGGTAAAGCACTAAATCAACTGGGGTGAAGTGATCAGTGATTTGGTGTTTGATTGAATAGATAGATGAGGAAATGATGTGGTTCAAGAAGAGCCTGAGGAATCAAGCTTCTACAACAAGGAAAATTGTTCTACAATTACTAGTAATAAGGAAATCAAGGCCTGAGTTTGAACTGAGAGTGTATAGTGTATATGATAAGATGAACCAAGGTGTTAGCCAAATAATCTTCAGCATAAGTACTGACTAAAGGTTTCTTTCTTTCCTTTTTTTTTTTGGTGAGTGCTGTGGACAGTGGTGAAACTGTCTGTTATTTGGAACTTAGTCTTTGGGCTGAGACCCAGCTGGTCTGGAACTTTTTCTCAGAACCAGCCACTTCTTGCCTTAGAGCTTTTCTCTTAGTTGACTCAGAGTTGCATATTTTCCTAGACACCCACATCTGGGAGGTTAAATGGTATTGGTTTATCTGTTATTACAGAAAATTCCGGGTTTTTATTGACCAAGTTTTATCTTTATTTCTGTCTATATCTCAAATATCTATTTCATTAATATGGTTATCTTTCACTTAGTATAATTATTGGTGATATAAAGTCTATGCATGAATGTATCTAGTATTTTGGATCATTTGATCAGTGTTTGTGAACATAGAATTGGCATTTATGAATTCACATGGATCTCTTAGAATTACCTTTTAGGGAAGGAAATTTCCATTCTTTTTCTTAACTCAAATAGGAATTTTTTTTTTTTTTGCGGTACATGGGCCTCTCACTGTTGTGGCCTCTCCCGTTGTGGAGCACAGGCTCAGCGACCATGGCTCATGGGCCTAGCCGCTCCGCGGCATGTGGGATCTTCCTGGACCGGGGCATGAACCCGTGTCCCCTGCATCGGCAGGTGGACTCTCAACCACTGCACCACCAGGGAAGCCCTCAAATAGGAATTTTTAAAGTTAGATTTCTTGATCTGAAGCAATGTAATCCTTTTGGCTTATTGAGAACTAAGAAATGGGAGCAACTTAAAAACTGTAACTTTCCATGAGGTTTGTGCTCACTGAGAAAGAATCTGTTGGCTAATTTGGGAGAAAAGAATGTTTAAATAAGGAAGTTAGAAGTGAATCAAAAATAGCATTTGAATATGAGAAGCCAGAAATGCCCACTTTCTTTAGTTATGAAACTACTTCTGTTGACTATAAAGAATTGTAAGCATGAATTATCATCATCAGTTGCATTGTATAGTCTATGCTAATAGTTTGTCAGTCTCCATATTTGGACCCGTTTTCTGCAGCAGTGTAAGTGTTCTGTAAATGCTGGAGAAATAGAAATCATTTCCCTTTCTCCTTCTATTCCTTTCCCTTCCTTCTTCTGTATCTAAGTGGAATGGTGAATAGTATTAACATCACTTATTGAGTTATTTAAATCAGATTAGATAGGGCTGGAATGAATACAATGATTATTTTCTTCTTTTAGTTGGTACTGAGTTTTGTATAGGGCTTTTATTTAAGGGAGCGGAGTTTATTCTTGATTGAAATACTGGAAGCATATCACATCTTACATAAAGTCTTGAAAAGGATTGAATTCTAGTGAGTCACAGCATTTTACTGCAAATCTCCAATTATATTGCTGTAGTAACATTATCATGAATGGTGTCATTTCCTAAGGAATTTTATGAATGCTTTACTCTACATAGTGTTCAAAGACAAGCTGAGACCTTTCTTTCTCCATGAGGCCTTACTTAATAATTCCCGTCTATTCTATATTCTTTAGGTACTTTGAAAACCAGTGGTCTATATCATACCATTTCCCTTTTGATCATATATTTTATTTTATTCCTCTTTGAGCCCATGGCAGATTATCTCTAGGGGGACCCCCCCGTGATATGGGCCTCCTGATGTTCATGTCCTTGTATAATTTCCTCCTTTTGAGGGCAGGTAGAAATTGTGTCTTGCTAGTAACCAGTACAATATGATACAGGTGATCAGATGTTACTCTCTTGATTATGTTATACCACATCAAGCTCCGTCTGGCTTGCAGACTTCCTCTAGAGACTCCCTCTCTCTCTTTTTTTTTTTTTTTTTTTGCGGTACGCGGGCCTCTCACTGTTGTGGCCTCTCTTGTTGTGGAGCACAGGCTCCGGACGTGCAGGCTCAGCGGCCATGGCTAACGGGCCCAGCCCCTCCGCGGCATGTGGGATCTTCCCGGACCAGGGTACGAACCCGTGTCCCCTGCATCGGCAGGCGGACTCTCAACCACTGCGCCACCAGGGAAGCCCGAGACTCTCTCTTTTTAGCTGGCATTGAGGAAGTAAGTGGTCATGCTGGGAGGCACAGAGCTAGAGTAGCCTTTAAGAACTGAGAGAGGCCTCCAGATGCTAGACAAGAAGCTAGTACCCTCACTCCTAGAACCACCAAAAAAATAAATACATTCTGCTAACAGCCTGAGTGAGCCTGGGAAGAGATTCTTTCCCAATCGAGCTTCGAGATGAGAAGACAGTTAATTAACACCTTTGCAGTTGTGTGACCCTAGGCCAGAGGACCCAGTTAAACCATGAATGAACTCCTGACCCACAGAAACTGTGAGATAATAAATGTGTGTTTTTCTAAGTTGCTTAGTTTGTGGTAACTTGTTACACAGCAGTAGGTAACTGGATATGGGCATGACTTGTCTCCGAAACAAGGCTGAGAAAGATTTAAGGAGTAAAGCTATCGGTATCTCACACAATATCATGCCAAGTATCTAGTAGAGGACAGGCAAATACTTGTTAAATTTTTATTACAGAAAACTATTGAATGTATATAGATCTTTTGAGGACAGATACCCTGTAATATTCATCTTTGTGTCTTCTTTGCCTGGCAGGGATCTGAAACATAGTTGGCACTGAATATATACTGTGTCATAGTTCAGTCAGTGAGACATAACCACTATGAGTTATTGAATAAATCAGCAAATTATGACCCCTATGGTTAAGTATGACCCACTACCTATTTTTGTACAGATTTTAAGCTGAGTGTTTTTACATTTTTAAATGGTGGAAAAAATCAAAAGAATAGTATTTTATGGTATGGAAATGATATGAAATTCAAGTTTTAGTATCTGTAAGTAAAGTGTTATTGGAATACAGCCACCCTTTTCATGAATGTGTCATCCATGAGTGTGTTCATGCTAAAAAGGCAGAGTTGTAGCTGCAAGACTGTCTGTGGTGCTTTTATCACTTCGCCCTGCTGCATAACACACTACAAATGGCAGTGATGCAGCTATAACTGCAGTGTTTCAAGTGCCATGCATATTGCCAGACTGTGACATTTTACCTGTTTACTTATTTTTTATTATCAGTGCATACCTATTGTGTCAAAACAAGAAAGGTAGACTTTGAATGTTGCTCTTTCAAGGCACGGTGAAGTGTGAATTATTTTGTTGTTTCAGTAGATGGCCAAGCATTTTGTTTTCGTGAAATAACATGATAGCTGTGCTGGAAGAGCACAGTATATGTCAGCATTACCAGACTAAGTACTTATCACAATATTTCCAACTCCTAGAAATGCAAAGGAAAGAAAAATCAGATAATTTAAAATGAAATATCCATTACAGAAGAATTTGTTCACAAAAATAAAAAGTGAAAATGAGACTACAACCAAAGTAAGTTTCTGGGTTTCTCATTTGTTAGCAAAGCAAGGAAAGCTGTTTAAGAATAATGAGTTAATTAAACTGTGCTTGACTGTGGCAACCAAAGAAATGCATTCAGAGAAAATAAACTCATTTAAGACTATTAACCATTTGGTGAGAACAGTTGTTTGAAGAGTCGACGATATTGGAAGTAACATGAACAGCCAATTAAAAAACAAGGCAAATGAATAATTTTCCCTTGATGAATCAATAGATGTTACTGATACTACTCAGTTGTTGTTTCTTTTGAGGCAATGACGGATTTGAATTGACTGAAGAATTAGCCCCTATGAATAGTGTGTGTGGAACAACTACAAATGAGAATATTTTCAAAGAAGTTCAGAAAAAAATGAACTTAGTACAAGCTGAAGTGGAATCTGCTAAGATGTATTACTACTTATGGTGGTAAAATATGTGTGGAGCAGAAAAAGAATTAGTTGGACAAATGGGCAAAACCTATGAAAATTAAAGTTGTTTAAAGTCTATGGCTATTTATTCTATTATTCACCAGAGGCACTTTTGAATTTATTATGTGTCTTTGAACTGGTGTCATCAGTGGTAAACTTCATTAGCTCTTATAAACTTAACCATTATCAGTTCCATGAATTTTTGCCAGGAATGGAAGCTGAATATTCTAACTTTCCCTACCACAAAGCAATGTAATGGCTTAGCAGTGGTAAAGTTTTACTGTGATTTTTCTGAGCTCATGGAAGAGAGTGAAATTTTTCTGAAGAATTGCCCTCACCCAGTATTTTTTGCACACTGCATGGCTTTGAAAATTAGCCTTTGCTGAAGACTTGATAATGTTTCTTAATGAATTCAACCTAAAATTACAAAGGCAAAACAGCACTTATATGATAAACTTATACTTCGGGTAAGACATTTGAATGTCAACTAATATTTTTTTCAATAATGAGTAATGTTAAACTACTTTATACACATAGGTGCTGTCAAAAGACAAGAATTGAGATCTTCATTCTTACACAACTTTGTAGCAGATGTATTTTCTAAGCCCAAACTATGGTTCTAGCAGCTCTTAAATTTCTTTTCCTGTGGTAAAATATATATACATAAAATTTATCATTTTAACCACTTTAAGTGTCCAATTCAGTGGCATTACAAACATTCACAATGTTGTGCAACCATCATCACTGTCCATTTCTAGAATGTTTTTATCATCCCAAACAAACTGTTAAGAAAGAGCTCCCCATTTACTTCTCTCTCCAGCCCCTGACAACCTCTATTCTATTTTCTGCCTCTAAGAATTTGCCTATTCTAGGTACCTCATATACGTGGAATCATACAATATTTGTCCTTTTTTATCTGGTTCCTTTCACTTAACATAATGTTGTCAAGATTCATCCATGTTAGCACATATTAGAATTTTATTTCTTTTAAAAAATAAATAATATCTTATTGTTTATATATATACCACATTTTGTTTATCCATCCATCTATAGACGTTTGGGCTGTTTCTACCTTTTGGTTATTGTGAAAAATGCTATTATGAACATTGGTGTACAAGTATCTGTTTGAGTCCCTACTTTTGCTTCCTTTGGATATACCAAAAGTGAAATTGCTGGAGCATATGGTAATTCTATGCTTAACTTTTTGAGGAACTGCTGAACTGTTTTCTACAGTGGCTACATCATTTTATAGTCCCACCAGCAGTAATAAACAAGGGATCCGATTTTGCCATATCCTTGCCAGTATTTTGTGTGTGTGTGTGTGTGTTTGTGTGTATATGGGTGTGAAGTAGTATCATATTGTGGTTTTGATTTGAATTTCCCTAATGGTTAGTGATGCTGAACATCTTTTCATGTACTTTTTGTCCATTTGCATATCTTCTTGGGAGAAATATCAAGTCCTTTGCTCATTTTTGAATTTGGATTGCGTTTTTCTGTTGTTGAGGTTGTAGTTCTTTATATTAAATATTCCTCTCTCAGATATATGCCTTGCAAATACTTCCTCCCATTACTTGCAAGTACATTTAGACCTTAATGCAAATGTAAAGGAAATTTCCATATTTCAAAATCCATTTAACCCAGCAAACCCAGGGGCTTCCATCTGTTCTTCAGCTGGAAGTAATTAATCTGCAATTTAATGACATGCTAAAGGGCAAATATCAAGAATAGACTTCTAGTAGACTCTTATAAATGCCTTATAAGTGTTGTAAGTGTTGGATATGCTCAAGTAATATTGTGTGCTCAGGGGGTAAGGAACAGTAACTTTGAATCCCAACTAAAAATAATGTTATCCCCCACCAAAAAAAAAGAAATTTCATTCTTCTAATTAGTAGATAGGTATTATAAAAATTGTACTCAATTATGATTTTACTTTGTTATCAATAAAAATTGTAGAAATTTGTTTCTCTCTTGTTATATGAGTACCTACACAATATCCTTGATTTCATCATTTGGCTTGCAAAGCCTAAAATATATGCTCTATAGCCCTTTACAGAAAAAATTTGCTAACGCCTGTCATAATAGATTTATTATAGGTATTAGGCCTTATATGATTGTTGGAAGACTTGGGAAAGTTAAGATCTATGAGAGAAATTGGATGATCAGAGAAGAAAGCATCAGTTCATCTGAGAAATCAAACATGTTCAGATACTGAAATCATATTGCAAGGGAAGTCAAAACTATGTGGGGAGGAGGGAATGGTGCGTCTATGTACATACCACTTCTGTGGTCCTACAGCAAGTATCTCGTGGTGTATCTGAGCTATAGTGTCAGTTGGGAGTGTAGTTGGGAGAGAAGCTGGATATGGGATGGAAAAGAGCAAAGACAATTTAGAAGCCATGGGTATCTCTGAGTCCATCACTACATCTAACCACAATGACCTTCAGAAAGTAAGGCTGCTGCCTCACTTCTGCCTTCTAAGTCTCATGCAGATTCCTTTTTTAGCCAATTGTAACTCAGGACCATATAGTTAAAAGGATTCTGGGACAAAAATTCCAGCTTAATCAAATTGACATTTATAAACCACAATATTGAATGAATAAACAGATGGAGAATGATCTAAGTTTTCAGTTAGACTATTTGGGCTATTTGAGTTAATATTCAGATCTCTTTATGATTCAGACATTTTATTTTATTATTATGTATAGAATAAATATTTTCCTTTAAAAATCAACCTTACTGAGATATATACAATAAATGAACTAATTTTACAGGTATGTTTAGACGAGTTTGACCATATCTGTGTAACCACAACTCCACTCAAAATTTATGTTTCCATTAGTGCCAAAATTGTTTCTCATTCCCTTTGTAGTCAATTACTACTCCAGTAGATCTAGACAACTAGTGATGTATTTTATAGAACTACAGATTAGATTTTCTTCTTTTACAGTTTCATTCAAGTAGAATCATAGAGTATGTACACTTTTGTTTCTCTTCTTTTGCTAAGCATTTTGTTTTGGAGATATTACATCCATGCTACATGTATTTGTAGTTTGTTTCCTTTATGGCTGAATAATATTCCATGGTTTGAATAGACCACATTTTATCTATCCATTCACATGTTGTTGGACATTTGGATTGCTTCCAGTTTTGGACTATGAATATATGTTCAAGTCTTTTAGTAGATGTATGCTTTAATTTCTCTTGCTAAATATCGGGAGGGGAGTGTTTCATTCATATGGTTAACTTTTACTCTATAATCAACTGCCAAAATGTTCTCCAAAGTGAATATACCATTCTACATTTTATCATCAGTGTATGAGAGTTTCAGGTGCTCTATTTTCTTGGCACCACTTGTTGCTATCACTTAAAATTTTTTTTAACCTTCTAATGAGTGTGTAATGTTAGCTCATTGTGATTTTAATGTACAGCTTTCTGATGACCAATGATGATGAGGCATCTTTTCACATGGTTGTTGGCCATTTATATATTTTTTCTAATGAAGAGTTTGTTCAAGTCTTTTGCCAAATGAAAATAAATTAGGCTGTCTATTTAACATTGAGTTATAAGAGTTCTTTTTTTTTTTTTCTGGATACATATTCTTTGTCAGAAACACTGGAAGTATTTTTTCCCAGTTTTTGGCCTGCCTTTTCATTTTCTTAACGGCATATTTTGAAGAGTACTAGCTTTTTATTTGATAAAGCCCAGACTTTTGCTTTTTTTTTTCCCTGTGGTTCATAGTGTGTCTTTGTGTGTGTGTGTGTGTGCGCGTGTGCGCATGCATGTGCATGCGCTTTTTGTTTTGTTTAAGAAATCTTTGATTACCTTAATATTTAAGAATATTTTCCCTTTTGGATTATTTTAGAAGTGTTATGATGTTTGGACTTTTATGCTTAGGTCAATGATCCGTTTTTTTAAACCTAATTTTTATGTATGGTATGAAGTAATGGTCAAGCTTCTCTCTTTTTTTTTTTTAATATGGCTATTCTATTGCTTTGGTATCAATTGTTGAAGAGAATACCTTCCCCCATTGAATTATTTTTGTATTTATTTGAAAATCCATTATTCACATATCTGTAGATCTATTTATGAACTCTTTATTTAATGATCTATATGCCTATCTTTATGCCAATATTGAATTGCTCTGATTACTGTAGCGTGATAGTAACTCTTGAAATCAGGTAATGTAAACCTTCATCTTGGTTCTTTTTCAAAAATGCTTTGGTTTTTTAATTTCTTCTTTGCTTTCTTCAGTGATCCTTCGGTTATTTAGTAGCACATGTTTAGCCTCCATGTATTTGTTGTTTTAAAATTTAAAAAAAAATTTTACTTTTAATTTAATTAATTAATTTATTTAACACCTTTATTGGAGTATAATTGCTTTACCATGTTGTGTTAGTTTCTGCTGTATAATGAAGTGCATCAGCTATACGTATACATATATCCTCATAAGCCCTCCCTCTTGTGTCTCCCTACCACCCTCCCTATCCCACCCCTCTAAGTGGTCACATAGCACACAGCTGACCTCCCTGTGCTAGGCGGCTGCTTCCCACTAGCTATCTATTTTACATTTGGTAGTGTATATATGTCCATGCCACTCTCTCATTTCGTCCCAGCTTACCCTTCTCCCTCCCCATGTCCTCAAGTCCATTCTCTATGTCTGCGTCTTTATTCCTGTCCTGCCGCTAGGTTCTTCAGAATCTTTTTTTTTTTTAAGATTCCATATATATGTGTCAGCATACGGTATATGTTTTTCTCTTTCTGACTTACTTCACTCTGTATGACAGACTCTAGGTCCATCCACCTCACTACAAATAACTCAATTTCGTTTCTTTTTATGGCTAATATTCCATTGTATATATGTGCCACATCTTCTTTAACCATTCATCTGTTGATGGACACTTAGGTTGCTTCCATGTCCTGGCTGTTGTAAATAGAGCTGCAATGAACATTGTGGTACAAGACTCTTTTTGAATTGTGGATTTTTCAGGCTATATGACCAGTTGTGGGATTGCTGGGCCATATGGTAGTTCTATTTTTAGTTTTTTAAGGAACTCCCCATACTGTTCTCCATAGTGGCTGTATCAATTTACTTCTCACCAACAGTGCAAGAGGGTTCCCTTTTCTGCACACCCTCTCCAGCATTTATTGTTTGTAGATTTTTTGATGATGGCCATTCTGACTGGTGTGAGGTGCAATCTCATTGTACTTTTTTTTTAAATTTAAAAAATGTTTTAATTTAATTTTTTATTTTATATTCAAGGGATAGATATAATTCATTTTTTATTGAATTATAAAAATTATACAATTGACATCTAACATTAGGTGTACAACATAACAATGATGTGATATCTGTATACAGTGGAAATGATCATCACAATAGGTCTAGTTAACATCTGTCACTATGAAACAGGCTGGGACCTGGGACCTGGGACCCTTTACTGTAGTGCTTGCACCTGGACAAACATCTCCTCAACTCCTCCAGCAACTGAATACAAAGAAACTATAAGGGACTAAAAATAACCACATGCATGAGCAGTTGGGGCAAGTTATAAGCAAGATACATAAAGGCCAAAACACAACTGCCACTTCTGAGGTTCCGGGAGCAAAAGCAGGGTAGAGCCCAAGGACCCTGATCGGTAACAACTACACATAGTTCCAAAGAACTTCTTTTTCTTGTAATGAGAACTTGTAAGGTCTACCCTCTTAGCAAATTTCAAATAATCAATACCATATTATTAACTAGTTGCCATGCTGTACATTACATCCCGTGTCTTACTTATTTTACAACTGGAAGTTTGTATCTTTTGACCACCTTCATAGGCACCCATCTTCATGCTGTACTGTAATTATTTGTTACTTGTCTGAATCCCTCACTAAATTGTAACTTTCTAGAAAACAGAGACTGCCTTGTTCATCTTCATATCTCCTAACACCTTGAACAGTGGCTGGCACATACTTGGTATTTAATATTTGTCTGTGGAAGGGAGAAGGCTTGGAAGGAAGAGCAGAACAGGGGAGACACACGCACACACAACCAAATGAGAGGAGCAGTTGTGTAATGCAAATGGCGCTGGAGATCTGGGACCTAATTATGACTCTCCTGTGAGAATGAAAGTGGGCAGGACATCTGAACTTCCTGGGCCTCTGTATTATCATCTAGAAGACAAGGAATTTATAGCTTTAGGATTGTATGAGCTTTGAAGGAGGAAAATGTGTAGTTTAGGAGTTGGGATTTTGTTATTTTTAATGTTTCTATGCAAAAAATAAAGTTAAAACTGGAGCAAAGATTAGATTATGTCAAAGGATGGAAAGGGGGAAAAAGCAAGGAAGGAAGCAAGGCAGGAGGGAGGGAAGGAAGGAAGGAAGGAAGTAAGGAGGAGAGGGAGAGGGGAAGGAGGGAGGGGAAAGAGAGGGAGGAAAGAGGGAGAGAGGTTCATTACACAGTATTACCCAAATTTTCCAGTTAATTGAAACCTGGTTAAAAAGAATGTATGGTGTGAGGTGATTTTTTTCTTGAGGTCATTAACTCTAGCTTAATTTTGAACATGTAAATGAAAAATAATATAACTAACTTTATAAAACACTAAGCATAAAAAAATAGAAAATTTGAGGACCCAGAGATTATATTCATGAGAATGCATAAGTAACTATACATCAAAGAAAGAATAAAGTCCATACTACATGGATTCCAAAACATTAACAGAAATGCGGGTGGGGGGATTCTGACTTATTATTGTTTTTTCCTTTTTTTTTCATCTTGATCTTTTGTTAGCACTTTTATGAATTCATCAGTTTTCCATTAGAGTTCTGAAAATGCTTATTCATTCACTTCAGCAGTATAGTCAGTTACCAGAAACCTGTACTTGTCAGAGTCTTTTCCATGAATTCCTTGAAGATGAAACCCTTTTATAGGAACATTTTTGCAAAAGCATCAGAGTACACCCAGAACTGTCTGTGAATGACAAAAGACTTAAAAATGACCACGGTTAAAGATTTGATGAAAGCTCATAATAATGCAATTGACAAGGAAATTTAGTTATTTCTGAGATATACATTTTAAAGTAATAACTAGAATTTTGACTTATAACATTATACCAGAACATATAAGATTTTTAAGAATTTCATGTAATGTCTGAAACATTTATATTAACATATTTCCATACAAATAACCCAAAGAAAGTTTAGTATTAGTTGTTTTGTTTGTTTGTTTGTTTTTTTATACTGCAGGTTCTTATTAGTCATCAATTTTATACACATCAGTGTATACATGACAATCCCAAATGCCCAATTCAGGACACCACCATCCCCACCCCACTGCGGATTTCCCCCCTTGGTGTCCATACGTCTGTTCTCTACATCAGTGTCTCAATTTCTGCCCTGCAAACCGGTTCATGTGTACCATTTTTCTACGTTCCACATACATGCATTAATATACGATATTTGTTTTTCTATTTCTGACTTACTTCACTCTCTATGACAGTCTCTAGATCCATCCACGTCTCAACAAATGACTCAATTTCATTCCTTTTTATGGCTGAGTAATATTCCATTGTATATATGTACCACATCTTCTTTATCCATTCGTCTGTCAGTGGGCATTTAGGTTGCTTCCATGACCTGGCTATTGAAAATAGTGCTTCAATGAACATTGGGGTGTGTGTGTCTTTTTTAATTGTGGTTTTCTCTGGGTATATGCCCAGTAGTGGGATTGCTGGATCATATGGTAATTCTATTTTTAGTTTTCTAAGGAACCTCCATACTGTTCTCCATAGTGGCTGTATCAATTTACATTCCCACCAACAGTGCAAGAGGGTTCCCTTTTCTCCACACCCTCTCCAGCATTTGTTGTTAGTAGATTTTCTGATGATGCCCATTCTAACTGGTGTGAGGTGATACCTCGTGGTAGTTTTGATTTGCATTTCTCTAATAATTAGTGACGTTGAACAGCTTTTCATGTGCCTCTTGGCTATCTCTATGTCTTCTTTGGAGAAATGTCTATTTAAGTCTTCTGCCCATTGTTAGATTGGGTTGTTTGTTTCTTTAATATTGAGCTGCATGAGCTGTTTATATATTTTGGAGATAAATCCTTTGTCAGTTGATTCTTTTGCAAATATTTTCTCCCATTCTGAGGGTTGTCTTTTCATCTTGTTTATGGTTTCCATTGCTGTGCAAAAGCTTTGAAGTTACATTAGGTCCCATTTGTTTATTTTTGTTTTTATTTCCATTACTCTAGGAGGTGGATTAAGAAAGATCATGCTGTGATTTATTGTCAAAGAGTGTTCTTCCTTTGTTTTCTTCTAAGAGTTTTATAGTGTCTGGTCTTACATTTAGGTCTCGAATCCATTTTGAGTTTATTTTTATGTATGGTGTTAGGGAGTGTTCTAATTTCATTCTTTTGTATGTAGCTGTCCAGTTTTCCCAGCACCACTTATTGAAGAGACTTGCTTTTCTCCATTGTATATCTTTACCTCCATTGTCATAGATTAGTTGACCATAGGTGCATGGGTTTATCTCTGGGCTTTCTATCTTGTTCCATTGATCTATGTTTCTATTTTTGTGCCAGTACCATATTGTCTTGATTACTGTAGCTTTGTAGTATAGTCTGAAGTCAGGGAGTCTGATTCCTCCAGCTCCGTTTTTTTACCTCAAGACTGCTTTGGCTATTGGGGTCTTTGGTGTCTCCATACAAATTTTAAGATTTTTTGTTCTAGTTCTGTAAAAAATGCTATTGGTAATCTGATAGGGATTACATTGAATCTGTAGATTGCTTTGGGTGGTATAGTCATTTTCACAATGTTGATTCTTCCAATCCAAGAACATTGTATATCTCTCCATCCGTTGGTATCATCTTTAATTTCTTTCATCAGTGTCTTATAGTTTTCTGCATACAGGTCTTTTGCCTAGGTAGGTTTATTCCTAGGTATTTTATTCTCTTTGTTGCAATGGTAATGGGAGTGTTTACATAATTTCTCTTTCAGATTTTTCATTATTAGTGTATAGGAATGCAAGAGATTTCTGTGCATTAATTTTGTATCCTGCAACTTTACCAAATTCATTGATTAGCTCTAGTAGTTTTCTGGTGGCATTTTTAGGATTCTCTATGTATAGTATCATGTCATCAGCATATAGTGGCAGTTTTATATCTTCTTTTCCAATTTGTATTCCTTTTATTTCTTTTTCTTCTCTGATTGCCATGGCTAGCACTTCCAAAACTATGTTGAATAATAGTGGTGAGAGTGGACATCCTTTTCTCTTTCCTGATCTTAGAGGAAATGCTTTCAGTTTTTCACCATTGAGAATGATGTTTGCTGTGGGTTTGTCATATATGGCCTTTATTATGTTGAGGTAGGTTCCCTCTATGCCCACTTTCTGGAGAGTTTTTATCATCAATGGGTGTCGAATTTTGTCAAAAGCTTTTTCTGCATGTATTGAGATGATTATATGGTTTTTATTCTTCAATTTGTTAATCTGGTGTATCACATTGATTGATTTGCATATATGGAAGAATCCTTGCATCCCTGGGATAAATCCCACTTGATCGTGGTGTATGATCCTTTTAATGTGTTGTTGGATTCTGTTTGCTAGCATTTTGTTGAGGATTTTTGCATCTATATTCATCAGTGATACTGGTCTGTAGTTTTCTTTTTTTTGTAGTATCTTTATCTGGTTTTGGTATCAGGCTGATGGAGGCCTCATATAATGAGTTTGGGAGTGTTCCTTCCTCTGCAAGTATTTGGAAGGGTTTGAGAAGGATGGGTGTTAGCTCTTCTCTAAATATTTGATAGAATTCATCTATGAAGCCATCTGGTCCTAGACTTTTGTTTGTTGGAAGATGGTTAATCACACTTTCAATTTCATCACTTGTGATTGGTCTGTTCATATTTTCTGTTTCTTCCTGGTTCAGTCTTGGAAGGTAATACCTTTCTAAGATTTTGTCCATTTCTTCCAGGTTGTCTATTTTATTGGCATAGAGTTGCTTGTAGTAGTCTCGTAGGATGCTTTGTATTTCTGCGGTGTCTGTTGTAACTTCTCCTTTTTCATTTCTAATTTTATTGATTTGAGTTCTCTCCCTCTTTTTCTTGATGAGTGTGGCTAATGGATTATCAATTTTGTTTATCTTCTCAAAGAACCAGGTTTTAGTTTTATTGATTTTTGCTATTGTTTTCTTTGTTTCTATTTCATTTATTCCTGCTCTTTTTGATTTCTTTCCTTCTGCTAAATTTGGGTTTTGTTTGTTCTTCTTTTTCTAGTTCCTTTAGGTGTAAGGTTAGATTGTTTATTTGAGATTTTTCTTGTTTCTTGAGGTAGGCTTGTATAGCTATAAACTTCCCACTTAGAACTGATTTTGCTTCATCCCATAGGTTTAGGATCGTCGTGTTTTCATTGAAATTTGTCTCTAGGTATTTTTTGATTTCCTCTTTGATTTCTTCAGTGATCTCTTGGTTATCTAGTAAAGTACTGTTTAGCCTCCATGTGTTTGTGTTTTTTTACGTTTTTTCCCTGTAATTCATTTCTAATCTCATAGCGTTGTGGTCAGAAAAGATGCTTGATCTGATTTCAATTTTCTTAAATTTACTGAGGCTTGATTTGTGACCCAAGATGTGATCTATCCTGGAGAATGTTCCATGCGCACTTGAGAAGAAAGTGTAGTTTGCTGTTTTTGGATGGAATGTCCTATAAATATTAATTAAATCTATCTGGTCTACTGTGTCATTTAAAGCTTGTGTTTCCTTATTTATTTTCCTTTTGGATTATCTGTCCATTGGTGTAAGTGAGGTGTTAAAGTCCCACACTATTATTGTGTTACCATCTATTTCCTCTTTCATAGCTGTTAGCAGTTGCCTTATGTATTGAGGTGCTCCTATGTTGGCTGCATATTTATTTATAATTGTTATATCTTCTTTTTGGATTGATCCCTTGATCATTATGTAGTGTCCTTCTATGTCTCTTGTAACATTCTTTGTTTTAAAGTCTATTTTATCTGATATGAGTATAGCTACTCTAGGTTTCTTTTGATTTCCATTTGAATGGAATATCTTTTACCATCCCCTCACTTTCAGTCTGTAAGTATCCCTAGGTCTGCAGTGCGTCTCTTATAGACAGCATATATATTGATCTTGTTTTTGTATCCATTCAGCAAGCCTGTGTCTTTTGGTTGGAGCATTTAATCCATTCACGTTTAGGGTAATTATCGATATGTATGTTCCTATTACCATTTTCTTAATTGTTTTGGGTGTGTTTTTGTAGGTCCTTTCCTTCTCTTGTGTTTCCCACTTAGAGAAGTTCTTTTAGCATTTGTTGTAGAGCTGGGTTGGTGATGCTGAATTCTCTTAGCTTTTGCTTGTCTGCAAAGCTTTTGATTTCTCCATCAAATCTGAATGAGATCCATGCCGGATAGATTAATCTTGGTTGTAGGTTCTTCCCTTTCATCTCTTTAAGTATATCATGCCACTCCCTTCTGGCTTGTAGAGTTTCTGCTGAGAAATGAGCTGTTAACCTTATGGGAGTTCCCTCATATGTTATTTTTCGTTTTACCCTTGCTGCTTTCAATAATTACTTTTTGTCTTTAAGTTTTGCTGATTTGATTACTATGTGTCTTGGTGTGTTTCTCCTTGGGTTTCTCCTGTATGGCACGCTCTGTGCTTCCTGGACTTGGGTGGCTAGTTCCTTTCCCATGTTAGGGAAGTTTTCGACTATAATCTCTTCAAGTATTTTCTCTGGTCCTTTCTCTCTCTCTTCTTCTTCTGGGACCCCTATAGTGTGTATGTTGTTGCACGTAATATTGTCCCAGTGGTCTCTTAGGCTGTCTTCATTTCTTTTCATTCTTTTTTTTCTTTATTCTCTTCCTCAGCAGTGAATTCCACCATTCTGTCTTCCAGGTCACTTATGTGTTTTTCTGCCTCAGTTATTCTGCTATTGATTCCTTGTAGTGTAGTTTTCATTTCAGTTATTGTATTGTTCATCTCTGTTTGTTTGTTCTTTAATTTTTCTAGGTCTTTGTTAAACATTTCTTGCATCTTCTTGATCTTTGCCTCCATTCTTTTTCCCAGGTCCTGGATCATCTTCACTATCATTATTCTGAATTCTTCTTCTGGAAGATTGCCTATCTCCACTTCATTTAGTTGTTTTTCTGGAGTTTTATCTTGTTCCTTCATCTGGTCCATAGCCCTCTGCCTTTTCATCTTGTCTATCTTTCTGTGAATGTGGTTTTTGTTCTGCAGGCTGCAGGATTGTAGGTCTTCTTGCTTCTGCTGTCTGCCCTCTGGTGTTTGAGGCTATCTAAGAGGCTTGATGGGCAGGACTGGTGGTGGGTAGAGCTGACTGTTGCTCTGGTGGGCAGAGCTCAGTAAAACTTTAATCCCCTTGATTGTTGATGGGTTGGGCTGGCTTCCCTCCCTGTTGGTTGTTTGGCCTGAGGTAACCAACACTGGGGCCTACCTGGGCTCTTTGGTGAGGCTAATGACAGTCTCTGGGAGGACTCACACCAAGGAGTACTTCCCAGAACTTCTGCTGCCAGTGTCCTTGTCCCCACGGTGAGCCACAGCCCTCCCCCCACCCACCTGCCTCTGCAGGAGACCCTCCATCACTAGCTGGTAGGTCTGGTTCGGTCTCCCCTGGGGACACTGCTCCTTCCGCTGGGTCCCAATGCCCACACTACTTTGTGTGTGCCCTTCAAGAGTGGAGTCTCTGTTTCCCCCAGTCCTGTTGAAGTCCTGCAATCAATTCCCACTAGGCTTCAATGTCTGATTATCTAGGAATATCTCCTGTTGCCAGACCCCCAGGTTGGATGCCTGATGTGGGGCTCAGAAGCTTCACTCCAGGGGGTGGACTTCTGAGGTGTAAGTGTTCTCCAGTCTGTGAGTCATCCACCCACCAGTTATGAGATTTGATTTTTCTGTGATTGCACCCCTCCTACCATCTCATTTTGGGTTCTCCTTTGTCTTTGGATGTGGGGTATCTTTTTTGGTGAGTTCCAGTGTCTTCCTGTCGACGATTGTCCAGCAGCTAGTTGTGATTCTGGTGTTCTCGCAAGAGGGAGTGAGAGCACATCCTTCTACTCTGCCATCTTGGTTCCTCTCTACCTCATTGTAGTTTTGATTTGCATTTGTCTAATGATTACTGATGTTGAGCATTCTTTCATGTGTTTTTCGCAAGTCTGTTTATCTTCTTTGGAGAACTGTCCATTTAGTTGTTCTGCCCATTTTTGGATTCGGTTGTTTCCTTTTTAGATATTGAGCTGCATGAGCTGCTTGTATATTTTGGAGATTAATCCTTTGTCAGTTGCTTCGTTTGCAAATATTTTCTCCCATTCTGAGGGTTGTCTTTCTGTCTTGTTTATGGTTTCCTTTGCTGTGCAAAAGCTTTGAAGTTTCATTAGGTCCCATTTGTTCATTTTTGTTTCTATTTCCATTTCTCTCGGAGGTGGGTCAAAAAGGATCTTGCTGTGATTTATGTCATAGAGTGTTCTGCCTATGTTTTCCTCTAAGAGTTTTACAGTGTCTGGCCTTACATTTAGGTCTTTAATCCATTTTGAGTTTATTTTTCTGTATGGTGTTAGGGAGTGTTCTAATTTCATTCTTTTACATGTAGCTGCCCAGTTTTCCCAGCAGCACTTACTGAAGAGACTGTCTTTTCTCCATTGTATATTCTTGCCTCCTTTATCTAAAATAAGGTGACCTTATGTGCGTGGGTTTATCTCTGGGTATTCTATCCTGTTCCATTGATCTATATTTCTTTTTTTTTTTGCCAGTAGAATACTATCTTGATTACTGTAGGTTTGTTGTATAGTTGGAAGTCCAGGAGCCTGTTTCCTCCAGCTCCTTTTTTCTTTCTTAAGATTGCTTTGACTATTTGGGGTCTTTTGTGTTGCCATACAAACTGTGAAATTTTTTGTTCTAGTTCTGTGAAAAATGCCATTGGTAGTTTGATAGGGATTGCATTGAATCTGTAGATTGCTTTGGGTAGTATAGTCATTTTCACAATGTTGATTCTTCCAATCCAAGAGCATGGTATATCTCTCCATCTGTTTGTATCATCTTTAATTTCTTTCATCAGTGTCTTATAGTTTTCGGCATACAGGTGTTTTGTCTCCTTCGATAGGTTTATTCCTAGGTATTTTGTTCTTTTTGTTGTAGTGGTAAATGGGAGTGTTTCCTTAATTCCTCTTTCAGATTTTTTAATTTTTTAAATTTTATTTATTTTTATTTATTATTTTTTTTTGCGGTACGCGGGGCTCCCACCATTGTGGCCTCTCCCGTAGTGGAGCACAGGCTCCGGATGCACAGGCTCAGCAGCCACGGCTCACGGGTTCAGCCGTTCCACGGTATATGAGATCCTCCCAGACCGGGGCACGAATCCGTGTCCCCTGCATCGGCAGGCGGACTCTCAACCACTGCGCCACCAGGGAAGCCCTATTTGTGTTTTTTACAGTTGTTTTCCTGTAATTGATTTCCAGTCTCATAGCATTGTGGTCAGAAAAGATGCTTGATGTGATTTCAGTTTTCTTGTATTTGTGACGAAAGATGTGATCTGTCCTGGAGAATGTTTCATGTGCACTTTAGAAGAAAGTGTAATCTGCTGTTTTCAGATGGAATGTCCTATAAATATCAATTAAGTCTATCTGGTCTGTTGTTTCATTGAAAGCTTGTGTTTCGTTATTAATTTTCTGTCTTGAACATCTGTCCATTAATGTAAGTGAGGTGTTAAAGTGCCCCACTATTATTCTGTTACTTTCAATATTCTCTTTTATAGCTGTGAGCATTTGCCTTATGTATTGAGGTGCTCCTATGTTGGGTGCATATATATTTATAATCGATATATCTTCTTCTTGGATTGATCTCTTGATCATTATCTAGCGTCCTTTCTTGTCTCCTGTAGTATTCTTGTTTTAAAGTGTATTTTATCTGATATGAGTATTGCTACTCCAGGTTTCTTTTGATTTCCATTTGCATGGAATATCTTTTTCCATCCCCTTACTTTCAGTTGTATGTGTCCCTCGGTCTGAAATGGGTCTCTTGTAGACAGCATATATATGGGTCATATTTTTGTATCCATTCAGATAGTCTTTGTCTTTTGGTTGGATCATTTAATCCATTTACATTCAAGGTTATTATTGATATGTATGTTCCTATTACCATTTTCATAATTGTTTTGGGTTTGTTTTGTGTGTCTTTTTGTTCTCTTGTGTTTCCCCCCTAGAAAAGTTTCTTTAGCATTTGTTGTAAAGTTGGTTTGGTGGTGCTGAATTCTCTTAGCTTTTGATTGTCTGAAAAGCTTTTGATTTCTCCACCAAATCTGAATGAGATCCTTGCTCGGTCGAGTAATCTTGGTTGTAGTTTTTTCCCTTTCATCACTTTAAGTATATTTCCTCTCACTTCTGGCCTGCAGAGTTTCTGCTGAAAAATCAGCTGATAACCTTATGGGGATTCAAACAAATGACAAAGAGAACATGAAGACCCAAAACCTATGGGATGCAGCAAAAGCAGTTCTAAGAGGGATGTTTATAGCAATTCAATGTCACTTCAAGAAACAAGAAAAATCTCAAATAAACAATCTAACCCTACACTTAAAGCAACTAGAGAAAGAACAACAAAGAAAACCAAAAGTCAGTAGAAGGAAAGAAATCATAAAAATCAGAGCAGAATAAATGAAAAAGAAATGAAGGAAACAATAGCAAAGAACAATCAAACTAAAAGCTGGTTCTTTGAGAAGAGAAACAAAATTGATAATCCATTAGCCAGACTCATCAAGAAAAAGAGGGAGAGGACTCAAATCAGTAAAATTAGAAATGAAAAAGAAGTTACAACAGACACTGCAGAAATACAAAGCATCCTACGAGACTACTACAAGCAACTCTATGCCAATAACATGGACAACCTGGAAGAAACTGACAAATTCTTAGAAATGCACAACCTGCCAAGACTGAACCAGGAAGAAATAGAAAATATGAACAGACCAATCACAAGCACTGAAATTGAAACTGTGATTAAAAATCTTCCAACAAACAAAAGCCCAGGACCAGATGGTCTCACAGCCGAATTCTATCAAACATTTAGAGAAGAGCTAACACCTATCCTTCTCAAACTCTTCCAAAATATAGCAGATGGAGGAACACTCCCAAAGTCCTTCTATGAGGCCACCATCAACCTGATAGCAAAACCAGACAAGGATGTCACAAAGAAAGAAAACTACAGGCCAATATCACTGATGAACATAGATGCAAAAATCCTCAACAAAATGCTAGGAAACAGAATCCAACAGCAGATTAAAAGGATCGTACACCATGATCAATTGGGGTTTATTCCAGGAATGCAAGGATTCTTCAATATACGCAAATCAATCAATGTGATACACCATATTAACAAATTGAAGGAGAAAAACCATATGATCATCTCAATAGATGCAGAGAAAGCTTTCGACAAAATTCAACACCCATTTTTGATAAAAACCCTGCAGAAAGTACGCATAGAGGGAACGTTCCTCAATGTAATAAAGGCCATATATGACAAACCCACAGCCAACATCGTCCTCAATGGTGAAAAACTGAAAGCATTTCCATTAAGATCAGGAACAAGACCAGGTTGCCCACTCTCACCACCATTATTCAACATAGTTATGGAAGTTTTAGCCACAGCAATCAGAGAAGAAAAAGAAATAAAAGGAATCCAAGTTGGAAAAGAAGAAGTAAAGCTGTCACTGTTTGCAGATGACATGATACTATACATAGAGAATCCTAAAGATGCTACCAGAAAACTACTAGAGCTAATCAATGAATTTGGTAAAGTAGCAGGATACAAAATTAAGGCACAGAAATCTCTTGCATTCCTATACACTAATGATGAAAAATCTGAAAGTGAAATTAAGAAAACAGCCCCATTTACCATTGCAACAAAAGGAATAAAATATCTAAGGATAAACCTACCAGAGGAGAGAGAAGACCTGTATGCAGAAAACTATAAGACATTGATGAAAGAAATTAAAGGTGATACAAACAGATGGAGAGATATACCATGTTCGTGGATTGGAAGAATCAACATTGTGAAAATAACTCTACTACCCAAAGCCATCTACAGATTCAATGTAATCCCTATCAAACTACCATTGGCATTTTTTAGAGAAGTAGAACAAAAAATTTCAAAATTTGTATGGAAACACAAAAGACCCCGTATAGCCAAAGCAATCTTGAGAACGAAAAACGGAGATGGAGGAATCAGCCTCCCTGACTTCAAGCTATACTACAAAGCTACAGTAATCAAAGGACAGTATGGTACCAGTACAAAAACAGAAATTTAGATCAATGGAACAGGATAGAAAGCTGAGAGATAAACGCACGCACATATGGTCACCTTTCTTTGATAAAGGAGGCAGGAATGTACAGTCGAGAAAGGACAGCCTCTTCATTACGTCGTGCTGTGAAAACTGGACAGGTACATGTAAAAGTATGAGATTAGATCACTACCTAACACCATACAGAAAGATAAACTCAAAATGGATTAAAGACATTAATGTAAGGCCAGAAACTATCCAACTCTTAGAGGAAATCATAGGCAGAACACTCTATGACATAAATCACAGCAAGATCCTTTTTGACCCACCTCCTAGAGAAATGGAAATAAAATCAAAAATAAACAAATGGGACCTAATGAAACTTCAAAGCTTTTGCACAGCAAAGAAAACCATAAACAAGACCAAAAGACAAGCCTCAGAATGGGAGAAAAAATTTGCAAATGAAGCAACTGGCAGAGGATTAATCTCCAAAATATACAAGCAGCTCATGCAGCTCAATAACAAAAAAACAAACAACCGAATCCAAAAATGGGCAGAAGACCCAAATAGACATTTCTCCAAAGAAGATATACAGACTGCCAACAAACACATGAAAGAATGCTCAACATCATTAATCATTAGAGAAATTCAAATCAAAACTACAATGAGATATCATCTCACACCAGTCAGAATGGCCATCATCAAAAAATCTAGAAACAATAAATGCTGGAGAGGGTGTGGAGAAAAGGGAACACTCTTGCACTGCTGATGGGAATGTGAATTGTTACAGCCCCTAAGGAGAACAGTATGGAGGTTCCTTAGAAAGCTACAAATAGAACTACCATATGACCCAGCAATCCCACTACTGGGCATATACCCTGAGAAAACCATAATTCAAAAAGAGTCATGTACCAAAATGTTCATTGCAGCTGTATTTACAATAGCTCGGAGATGGAAGCAACCTAAGTGTCCATCATCGGATGAATGGATAAAGATGTGGCACATATATACAATGGAATATTACTCAGCCATAAAAAGAAACAAAATTGAGCTATTTGTAATGAGGTGGATGGACCTAGAGTCTGTCATACAGAGTGAAGTAAGTCAGATAGAGAAAGACAAATACCATACGCTAACACAGGTATATGGAATTTAAGAAAAAAAAATGTCATGAAGAACCTAGGGGTAAGAGAGGAATAAAGACACAGACCTACTAGAGAATGGACTTGAGGATATGGGGAGGGGGAAGGGTAAGCTGTGACAATGTGAGAGAGTGGCATGGACGTATATACACTACCAAACGTAAAATAGATAGCTATTGGGAAGCAGCCGCATAGCACAGGGAGATCAGCTCGGTGCTTTGTGATCACCTTGATGGGTGGGATAGGGAGGATGGGAAGGAGGGAGACGCAAGAGGGAAGAGATATGGAAACATGTGTGTATGTATACCTGATTCACTTTGTTGTAAAGCAGAAACTAACACACCATTGTGGAGCAATTATACTCCAATAAAGATGTAAAGAAAAAAATCAAATAAAATAATGCGCTATTAAAAAAAAACGAAAGAGAAAACAAATACTGTGTGATAATGCATAAATATGGAATCTAAAAATAAAATGGTACTGATGAACTTAATTGCAGGCCAGGAATAAAGATGTAGACATAGAGAATGGACTTGGTGATGTGGGGAGGGAGGGGGAAGCTGGGGTAAAGTGAGAGTAGCATCAACAGGTATACATTACCAAATGTAAAATATTTAGGTAGTGGGGAGCAGCAGCATTGCACAGGGAGATCAGTTCAGTGCTTTGTGATGACCTAGAGGGGTGGGGTAGGGAGGATGGGAGGGAGGCTCAAGAGGGAGGAGATATGTGGACATATGTATGCACATGGCTGATTCACTTTGGTGTAAACAGAAGCTAACACAGTATTGTGAAGCAAGTATACTCCAATAAAGACCTATTAAAAAAAAGACCGAATTGCTGTAACACATACACACACACAAATGCATTGGTTGATTTAGGTATGTTGAATTTGTATATAAATTATAGAATCAACTTTTAATTAGTATCAAAAAAACCCAGCTATGGGGCTTCCCTGGTGGTGCAGTGGTTGACAGTCGGCCTGCCAATGCAGGGGACACAGGTTCGTGCCCCGGTCCGGGAAGATCCCACATGCCTCAGAGTGGCTGGGCCCGTGAGCCATGGCCACTGAGCCTGCGCGTTCAGAGCCTGTGCTCCGCAACGGGAGAGGCCACAACAGTGAGAGGCCCGCGTACCGCAAAACAAAAGAAAACAAAACAAAAAATTCCCAACTAAAACAAGTACCTACACCCCTCCAAAAAACCCAGCCAGCTTTCCTGGAATGTTGAATGAGATTGTGCTGAATCTTCAGATCAGTTTGTGAACTGACATCTTAACAGCCTTCAGTATTTAAATTCATGAACATGGTATATCTCTCCATTTATTTAGGTCTTCTTTAAGTTCTCTCAACAGTGTTTTGTCATTGTCAGTGTGCAGTTCTTGCACATATTTTCTGAAATTTGTACCTAAATATTTCAGGCATTTATGTGCTATTTTATATATATATTTCAAATTTTATTTCTCTATTTTTCTTTGTTAGTGTATGGAAACAAGTGATTTTTCTAGGTCGACCATGTATTCTGCCACCTTGCTAACTTTACTTATTAGTGCTAAGAACTCTTTTGTGAAGTTGTTTATAATTTTTGATGTATATGATCATGTCTCTGAATGGAGACAGTTATTATTAATTATTAAATGCAAATATTCAATTTACTTTTAATATAATTTTTTAATATTTTTAGGTTCAAATCTACAGTTTTCTTATTTTTTTCTGTTGTTCTAAATGTTGTTTGTTTTTTTGTCTGTCTTTTCCTCCTTTACTGTCTTTTTATGGATTGAGTATACTTTCAGTTTTCCATTTTATCTCCTTTGTTGGCTAATTTAGATATACTTCTTTGTTCTACTAATTTAATGGTTACTATACGGTTTACATTGTGCATTTTTTAGTTATCACAATTTTCCAAATAATATTATATTATTTCTTAGGCATATGTTTCACAAATTATTTCTTTTAACATTATGTTTTACTTAACCATTTTTATTACTTTAATTAAAAAAGTTAAATATTAATTCTCTTTTTTAAATGAATTGCTCAGTCTTGCAGTGTTTTGCTTTTCTTTCACTATTTGTCTTTGTGTGTGTATCCTGTATACACAATCACCTCTTGCTGTGGGTCTCTGTATTTTCTAGGATGAGTCACCATCATTCCTACCAGGCTTTGTCTAATCTCTTCCTGAAGGTCTGCAGATGTTAACTTGACCATCTTCTTTAGCAAGCTTATTTCATCATCTGCTTAGACTGTGAGGAAGTGGTATGCTAAGGATAATCTTCAGGCAGCCTGTATTTACTCCTTTTTATATAGAGGGTACCTACCCATTTTTATATTATATTATTTGTCTGCTCAATTGATTACCAATGAAGCTGCTACTGGTTTCATTGATGGGGAGACCCTTGCAGGTTGGGCTACTCCTTTGAACTTGGTCCCTAAGGAACCTTGAGAAGGTTTCTCAAACTCTTTTAATGTTGGTCACAACTCTATAAAATATTAGTTTTACCATATTCACTTCTGCTTAAGGAAAACCTTTCAGCTGATATAATCTTCAAAACAAAATGCCCCCATTCTCTTCCAAGGTAGCAACATAGGAGATTTTTTTGTTCTAACAGAAAAGTGTAATTTGTTTATGTGTAATTTGTTATTATGTGAATAGTGGTAATTTGGAAGAAAATAATGCTGGGTTAAATTAGTTCAACATTGTTGGAAAGTTGTTTTTCCTATAGACAACTTTTTTTGGGCTGCATTGGGTCTTCATTGCTGCATGTGGCCTTTCTCTAGTTGCAGTGAGCGGGGGCTACTCTTCATTGTGGTGCATGCAATTCCCATTGCCATGGCTTCTCTTGTTGTGGAGCACGGGCTCTAGGTGTGTGGGCTTCATTAGTTATGGTGCATGGGCTCAGTAGTTGTGGCTTGTGGGCTCTAGAGCGCAGGCTCAGTAATTGTGGCGTATGGGCTTAGTTGCTCTGTGGCACATGGGAACTTCCAGGACCAGTGCTCCATCCCACGTTCTCTGTATTGGAAAGCAGATTCCTAACCACTGCACCACCAGGGAAACCCTCCTGTAGACATAACTTTTGCATTTTATGTATTCTTTTCATCATGTGGTGAATAATTAATCTGCATGGTGTTTTTGTATTACTGTATTTGAATTTTAACACATTAGCTGGATAACCTTGGGATATAACTTAAATCCTCTGTGCCTTAGTTTCTTCATCACTAAAATGGGGGTGATGATAGCACCTACCCCTATTAGGTTGCTCTGGGGTTAAATTAATTATTATATATAATGTGTCTGAAAGAATGCCTGACCTACAATTACCACTCAATATGTGTTCATTTTTATTATCTACCTATTATTATTTTAGAAATATTATTTAATGTGCAAGAGAAGAGAAAATAGGGAAAAAAGACTAATCTACTGAGTTAAGGGAATAAAAATTATCAATAAAGGAATTTGGTGCATTATTTACCAGAAAGCACAGGAATTAAGAACATAATATTGTTTTGCTTAATGAAGAAAGTCTGTCACACCACATTTTAGACAACAATAACAACAACAACAACAGTGACCTAAAAACAAAGAATCCCTTTGGGAAGCTCCAGTTATTAATAGTTGAAAGTTAAGTTGGCTTTTTTTGAAACAACCCCTTTAGAAATATTTGATGTTCACTCATTTTCATTACAGTTACACAATTCGACATTTATTTGCTTTTTACAAACAATAGGAAAATAAGGTCTATTCAGTTTATACTTCTCTCTGTTTTGTATCAGTTCTTTCCTGTTTTCCTTTATTTGGAGTTTATAGTAAACTCATCAAATAACATCTTTATTGGTTTGCCACCACTTGTTTTGTTACATTTGTTCTTATTTTTCATATAAGAAGAGTTTTAGGCTACACATTTTAAGTTCATTCATTATAATAAATTTCCTCTTGTCTGGAGGATGTCTTTCTGGGTTTTACAACATTAACCTCTCATGATGAAGATGATGTAAATTCTCCTTTCCTCTTTACCAAATAAGAGATAATCTCAATATGAGACCGCCCAGTGTAATGACCAGATAATTAGTATATTCTACTTGCATTTAATATTTTCATTTAATACGTTAAAGTTGTTTACTTGGATATAATGATTAGTAGATTTTTGCTTAAAAATTATTACTCATAAAGAATGTACTTAAAATACCTACCTATAAATTTGGATTATAATTGATCATTAATTTATCCTCACTACTCTCAAGTGTAGATTTTTATACCTCTACAAATTGCAAAAAGTTTTGAGGATGCTAGCTGCTTGGACAGACCTGAATATAATGGAAACATTAAAAAAATGGGTTATGGTGGTGGTGTGATGAATTGGGCAATTGGGATTGACGTGTATATACTGATGTGTATAAAATTGATGACTAATAAGAATCTGCTGTATAAAAATAAATAAATAAATAAAATTCCCCCCCCCCCCAAAAAAAAGACAGTATGGTACTGGCACAAAAGCAGAAATATAGAGCAATGGAACAGGATAGAAAGCCCAGAGATAAACCCACGCACATATGGTCCCCTTATCTTTCCTAAGGAGGCAAGAATATACAATGGAGAAAAGACAGCCCCTTCAATAAGTGGTGCTGGGAAAACTGTACAGCTTCATGGAAAAGAATGAAATTAGAACACTCCCTAACACCATACACAAAAGTAAACTCAAAATGGATTAAAGACTTAAATGTAAGGTCAGACACTATAAAACTCTTAGAGGAAAACATAGGCAGAACACTCCATGACATAAATCACAACAAGATCCTTTTTGACCCACCTCCAAGGGAAATGGAAATAAAAACAAAAATAAACAAAGGAGACCTAATGAAACCTAAAAGCTTTTGCACAGCAAAGGAAACCATAAACAAGATGAAAAGACAACCCTCAGAATGGGAGAAAATATTTGCAAATGAAGCAAGTGACAAAGGATTAATCTCCGAAATTTACAAGCAGCTCATGCAGCTCAATATCAGAAAAAACAAAGAAACCAATCCAAAAATAGGCAGAAGACCTAAATAGACATTTCTCCAAAGAAGATATACAGATTGCCAACGAACACATGAAAAACTGCTCAACATCACTAATCATTAGAGAAATGCAAATCAAAACTACAGTGAGGTATCACCTCACGCCGGTCAGAATGGCCATCATCCAAAGATCTACAAACATTAAATGTTGGAGAGGGTGTGGAGAAAAGGGAACCCTCTTGAACTGTTGGTGGGAATGTAAATTGATACAGCCACTATGGAGATTCCTTAAAAAACTAAAAGTAGAACTACCATATGACCCAGCTATCCCACTACTGGGCGTATACCCTGAGAAAACCATAATTCAAAAAGAGTCATGTATCACAATATTCATTGTAGCTCTATTTACAATAGCCAGGACATGGAAGCAACCTAAGTGCCCATCGACAGATGAATGGATAAAGAAGATGTGGCACATATGTACAATGGAATATTACTCAGCCATAAAAAGAAATGAAATTGAGTTATTTGTAGTGAAGTGGATGGACCTAGAGTCTGTCATACAGAGTGAAGTAAGTCAGAAAGAGAAAAACAAATACTGTATGCTAACACATATATATGGAATCTAAAAAAAAAAAAGGTTCTGAAGAACCTAGGGGCAGGACAGGAATAAAGACACAGATGAAGAGAATGGACTTGAGGACACCGGGAGGGGGAAGGTAAGCTGGGATGAAGTGAGAGAGTGGCATGGACATATATACACTACCAAATGTAAAATAGATAGCTAGTGGGAAGTAGCCACATAGCACAGGGAGATCAGCTTAGTGCTTTGTGACCACCTAGAGGGGTGGGATAGCGAGGGTGGGAGGGAGAAGCAAGAGGGACTAGATATGGGGATATATGTATATGTATAGCTGATTCACTTTGTTATAAGGCAGAAACCAACACACCTTGTAAAGCAATTATACTCCAATAAAGGTGTAAAAAAAAATGGGTTAAAGGATGTAATATAAATATTGAATTTGAGAGTTAGAAATGCTGAAAATTTTTACTGCATTGAGGTGTTCCATGTCAGCTCTGAACTTCCTAATAAATGAAATGTAAAGGTATTTATGAGAGACAAATATTTTTTCTGATGACATAGTCTAAGAGAAATTTACTACATGAAGTTATTTAGAGGCATTGATATTAGCAGAAATTTTGCTGAAGACAGAGAAATATTCATCATATCCATACATCATATTCCTACATCTCTCCCTACCTCCTGCTTGTTTGATAAAGTTTTAATAAAATGTAATCTATATATGGAAAAATATGTATGCACAAATCATAAGCATTAATAAGCTCAGTGAATTATTACAAAGTGAACACACCAGGTAATCAGCCCCAAGACCATCAAAAACCAGAATATTAACCAGTAGACCCCCACAGTTCCTATTGTGCCCCCTTGCATTCATGGTCCTCCTTCTCAAAATAATCACTCTTCTGAATTCTAATGGTATATATTAGTTTTTCCTGTGTGAACTTTCTATAAAAGGAATCAGGAAGTATGTAACCTCTGTGTCTGACATCTTCCTCTCAATATTATGTTTGTGAGATTCATCCATGTTTTTGAGTGTAGTTGTAGATCATTAATTGTCATTGCTGTGTAGTTTTCCATTATATGAATAAAACAGAATTCATTGGTGCATTTTACTGTTATTGGACCTATGGGTGGGTAGTTTCCAGTTTTTGGCTATTATGAGTAGTGCTGTTATGAACATTTCTGTAGGTGTCTTCTTGTGATACATGTATACATTTTTGTTGGGTATATATTTAAGAGTGGAATTGCTTTAATATAGCATATAATACCTTCAGTTTTAATACATACTGCCAAGGAGTTTTTCAATTTCCATTACTGCCTGCAGTGTATAAAAGTTCCATTTGCTTCTCGTCCTTGCAAACCCTTGGTACTGACAGTCTTTAGCCCTTTTGGTAGGTATAAAGTAGTATCTTATGGTGATTTTAGTTTCTATTTCCCTGGTGACTAATAAAGTTGAATGTCTTTTTATACGTTTGTAAGCCATTTGGATGTTATCTTTTGTTAAGTGTCTGTTCAAATCTTGTACGTTTTTCTATTAAGTTATCTGATGTGGTCCTTTATTAGCAGTCAATTTGAGTCTAGGGCCACTGAAGGATCTTGAAGTATAGAAGTTCTATGTTCTTGATTGCAAAGCAAGACATATAGTTTAGATATGAGGCGTAAATGCAGAAAAGTTAATATTTTATTTTGAATATTAAAGAGACTTATATAAGTTATTACCTAGTAGAGGGTCCATGTTACCTGGCACAGACTTGGACTGGAGAAATAACCATTCATAAGGACAACTCCATGCCAACAAGAATAGGTTGAGGCTTGGAAGAGGTAACTTCTCAAAAGGCTGCAAAATATGCTCCCCCAAGCAAATGAATTGGCTGTTGAGCGGAGTTTTCTTTTTTGCTATTTGTCTCAATACTGAAAATTGTCTGCCAAATGATGATTTTGGCAGAGATGACATGTAGGTATTGAAGTAGATTGAGAACAAGCCATGCAGTTTATTGAGGTTAAAAATGGCCTGAAGAGATAATCAGTTTTGATGCCATACAGCTTCCTGCTCTTAGCCTACAAATGGCTCTCATCTTTTTTACATTAAATGAATTAACATATGTTAAATGTGTAAAAGAGTACTTGGCACCTAGTAATCACTCAGTAAATTTTGATTGTTGTCATTATTATTATTACATTCTGCTATATTCTTCTATTGCACCTTTTGCTCTTTGGGAATAGTTTATATAACTTAACCTTCTAGTGCTGCTTTTGACATCTTGTAGGAAAGCATCTCTGATTGTGAGATGATGCGAGTCCCTCTTATCTTGCATCTGCTCCAGATCACATTTTCAAGACTCCCCACTATATAGGCAGGGATGGCATCTGCCTCTTCACTCTTGTACATGTAGCATTGAGCACAGTGCCTGGCCCTAACAGGGATCTGATACACGCTTGCTGAAGGTTTGCTACACTGCATCTCTTACTGTGATACCTGTTGCACTTGACATGTGCGTGCATCTCATGGATTCAAGGCCCACATGGAGTGGGTTTGGAGAAACTTGGCAGAGTTGAAAAACTGTGGGTTTTTCAGGTGCATCTGACTTGAATCCCAGTTTATCCACTTTCCCTAGCTGTGAAACTTCAGGAAGATTACTTAAACCCTTGAAGCTTTGGTTTCTTCATCAGTTAAATATAAGTAAAGAATTGCAAACTCTAAAAGTTGCTATAAGGATTAGGCATGACCTACCTAAAGGACCTAGTAAGTGCACACTCCTCAATAATTGGTACTTGTTACTATCTAATAACTGTCATTTTTGAATAACTCTAACCTCTGCTTTGATTTCCTTAGTTTCCTTTCTATTCCCTACCCTTAAATTTTTTTTTCTGTGTTACTTCATTAAGGACTTGAAGCTCAAATGGCCACAATATATTATATGCAATGAAACCCTTTGGTTCTCTCTTTCTTATACAATTGTGCACCAGGAAATGGGACAATATTCATTAACATGACTGTGCTGTCCTATCCTACAGGTCCCCCTCCCTATCTACCTAAGAGAGTCTTTTCTTGGCCAGTCAGGTCCCTGGATCTTTTGATGCAGAATCAGGACAACTGGTGATGAGGATGGGAAGGTGGCTGTAAATTACCCTGAATGTTACTTATTATATATATATATTAAGAACTTCTTTGTTGTGCTTTTAATAGTTTCATATATTTATAAATCTTGTTTCCTTAACAAAATTGTGAGAGTCTCATGAATCCAGTGACTATAATATATACATATACATATACATGGGTGTTAGTATATATACACATGTACACATATACATATATTTGTATCATTTTCAGAGCTTGGAATCTTTGTAACAAGCATTCAAAAATACTTGCTAATTTAAAGTATTTAGAAATACACTTAGAGATTCTTTTCAGTAGAATGAAAAAATGTTGACCCTTACTTAGGGAGATAGTTTATCTCATGTAGAACTCACCGGATACCATTTTTCAGAATGTTTCAAACACTCTTTGGTTACTGTCAAGGATTCCAGAGCTAGATCTGAACACGGGAGGACAACTGCCAATCCTTTTTCCTACTTTCACTCTCCTGCCTTATTTAAAAAATACCCACCCCTGGGGAAATGTGCTTTTCAATTAGCAGGATGGAAGAAAACAATTTTGTATTTTTAGGTGTTTTTCCTATAGAAACTTGAATGAGATGGAAACATATTTCATTCACTTATGACAAACCATTGAAAAAAACTTTTTTGGGGGTATGGGTATAACTGGAAATTTTATATTTTAAGTTGGACTAAGTAGTCATTTTGAATGAATGCCCCAAAAAACTCCCACCGAAAAACTACACAAAAGTCAATTAAACAACTGTGTAGTCCTTTCCTGCCTGAGGAGTCAGCTGTCTTGTGTTCTGTGGCCGACCTGTGCTGTTGTCCTGCTTTTCACAGTCGCACACACTCTTTGCACAGTCAGCTGGCAGTGAGAAGAACAAGGCTACATCCCAAAGAAGGAAAACTACTAAGCAGGCTACTTAAGTTCCAGATTTTACTGCAAACCATGTGGTGATGTAATTCAGGGTCAGAATATCTCCCCAGAACCTGGGAGAAATCCAGGTAGCATGAAAGAGGACAGGGGTAGTAAATGACGCCCATCTGAGGGACCTCTCAGTTTGTCCCTATATAAAATTATAAAATTAGACCAAGAGCCATGGTAGTTGTGTAACTGTACAACCGTAGGGATTTTGTGGAAGGAGTGTTTACATTTTTACAATGTGGTCCTAATAATGGTATTTTCAGGATGCCCAGAGTCTTAGACATAATAATTCATTAGTACGGCTTGAACATGTCAATATTCTGGAGCCACTCCTCATAAAGTGCAAATATCTAGGACACAGTTTTAGATTACTATTTACTTTTCAAATTATAGAAGACAGTGCTAGAGGAAGAGAGTTACAGTTCTCACTTTGTCACTATTTTCAGTTGAGCAGGTAGTTTAGGAAATGGCATTCCAAATGAAATCTTCCATCACTTATTCTGCCAGCAATTGCTATTAGCAATTTGACTGACTGATATTCATGTTTTTCTAGCTTAAGCAGAAAAATTTAACAGTTCATATTATGGTAGGAAAAAAGGAGAATGAGCCCTGGTGAATCAGACTCCATAGGCCTTTGGAAGAAACACAGTGACTGGTGGAAGACACACCAAAAAGCCTAGGGGGCTACACAGAGGCACGTACCACGGACAGCCAAGCCATTTAAGGGAATGTACTAGCCACACTTTAAAATTAATTTTAAAATAAGGTGGATACCAGCAGGCTTAACTTACATGAGATGAAGAATTTATGCATTTCAGTGACAGAAATCATATTAAGATGTATATAGAATTTTTTTTCCTATTTTTTTCTTGTATCATTTCTATATATGTATTACAGACATTTAGCTACTTCAGAAGTATAATTCCAAAATAATACCTTAAATGAAATCTAAAAATTTATTGCATTACATAGTTTGTGTACTCCCTTCCCCGCCCCCCCGCCCCGGAATTTTAGCCATCAATGCCTACGCTAGCACTGTAGATTTCTAATTATAGGGCATATATTATCTCAGAGTGACTAAAAACAGAGCCATCTAGTGGCAAGTAATCTGACTTATAGTCACGTGAATTCAATCTGCAGAAGCTGGGGCCAAGGATTTCAACTCATTATTCAGTTACTTGAATGTCATAGAAAACTGTATGTTAATATGGTATTTGAGCACTGTTTGGAGATATTTCCTATGAAATAAGATGTGGGAGCAATAAAAACATTGTTGCTGTGTTATACATGAGCTCTCTATAGGCTATTGGGAAATATTTGCTCAGTGTTGTTTATTTTGGAAATATTCATTTCAGTTAAAGGTTATGTTCTTAATCACTGTTGTATCTGGATTTTTTTCCTCATGACATAATAAGCCATTAGGCTCAATGAGGTTTATTTTTAATTTAAGTAGACAGAGACTTCAAAGAAAAGAGGGCAGGGTTGCAAGTGAGAAAAGATGGCCAAGTTGATACAAAAAGTAGCAAAACAGTGTAGGAAAATATCAACATGTTTTGCATAATCAATCACAGAAAATGTGTCAATAAGAGTGAGATCATCTTGAATAGGTACAAATGTAGCTGAAATAAATAATATAAGAAAATGCAGTATAACTCCTAAACTCAACCTATCTCTTAAAAGAAAACATTAAGAGGTAAACCTCTAGTGTCTGAAATTTTCTACAAAATACAATAAAGCAAAAATATTTATTATAGTAGGATATTTGCAATCCTAATATTTAGCCATCTGGAATTATTTTTAAAGGACCATACTATTAAATCTTTTGAAATAGAGAATTTTCCTTTTAATGGGAAATCTGTATTTGATTGTAAAGATGGAACACTGTGTCCTTGGCCCGGCTGTTCTTGAATTGTAGGCTTAACATATAGTAGAGGCTGGGATTCCAGTAAATTTATTTCAGGCGTGAAAGCCTGGAGGAATAAATGCATACATGTGAATAGAGGAGTGTAACAATGTGATATCCACTTCTATTGTAATGAATTCCGTATAAGTGATGCCATTAGACTCCTTGTTTTGCTGTTACAATGCTGTGAGAATGGAGTTAAGTCAACGATGACTGTGATTACCTATTGGCAAATCAGACTGCGTAATGAGATGCAAAATAGCTCAGTGGCAAGTTTACACAATAAGACGGTCTGCCAAGGGACAGCATTTTGATTTTTTCAAGGAAAGAAAATCATGTACTATACTAAGATAACACGAATCTGTAATACATGGAACAGCTTTGAAAGGAGAATCAGAAGTTCAAATATAACTCTAATATTTTTTAAAGGAGACTCTATTTTTCTATTGAGAAGCTATTCAAGAGGTTAGTAAGTGATGGTCAATGCTGGTATATCTTCAGCTAAGCTTGACAGTTTTCAAGATAAATCAGAAAGGTGGCATAGGATTTATGAAAACTGTTAAGATGAATATTTGGTCTCTGGTCATTGAAAGTGTGGATATTCCCAGCTGTACCCACAGATAGTGCTTCTCCTCATAGCTTATGGCTGAAGTTCTGGGAAGGCTGAAGACTTCAGAGAAGATGCAATGGAAAGATGAAAAGTTGTGGATGAATTGTTGTTGGCATTTTCTCTGCCAGAAATCTCTAGAGATTTCATTCTTTTTTCCCTAGGATCCTTAACCTTCTAAATGACAGGTCTAAGTCTCTTCAGTTTTTATTTTATCAGTAACGTTAAACACTTGAAAAATCCTGGGGTAGCAGTTGAGACAATAGGAAGAATTTAAGGGATGGTATTTTAGGGGAGTCATGCATCTCTATGGTATGTGTGGAAATGAAGTTGAGCATTTCCTAATGACTGTCTGATTGATATTGGTAATTAAATTTTGATAGCTGTAATTTTAAGTTGGATTTTAACAAACTTAAGCTTGTTAAACTAAAGCTTGATGTTAACAAGCTTAACATTTTAAGCTTGTCTGTGGATAGGAAATGTTTGTAATGCTTTTCTAGTCCTCACCATTCTTACCAAACTTCTATGCACATTTTTTTTTTTTCTTTTTTTTTTGGTATGCGGGCCTCTCACTGTTGTGGCCTCTCCCGTTGCGGAGCACAGGCTCCGGACGCGCAGGCTCAGCGGCCATGGCCCACGGGCCCAGCCACTCCGCGGCATGCGGGATCTTCCCGGACCAGGGCACGAACCCGCGTCCCCTGCATCGGCAGGCGGACTCTCAACCACTGCGCCACCAGGGAAGCCCCTATGCACATTTTAAAGTCATAGTATTATAGAATCATAAATAATCTTGTCTTACACACTGAGGTGCAGGAGCTAAGTAGCTTGTCTAATATCACACACATAGAAGATATAAATGTTTCTGACTAGAGGAGAAAAGTAGAAAAATAGCTATAGAGTTCCAAAAAATTGCAACATTCAAATAGTAGTTTTGTCAGAGACTTTACCTAGCATGATTTTAAAACTTCATTCACATAATCCAAATATTACTGGCTTAACTTTAAAAGTTCTGTTGTGTGGAAACCAGTCTGATATTTCAGAAATTCCAATATTGTGTTTAGGATTAAAACAGTCCCATCAAAAAGAATATAAGAGTAAATTAGAGAAGAGAATATCAGGGCTATTTTAGAATGAAATGTACATCTATAGTAATTATTTCAAATGTTTAATGCTTTAATTATTTAGAAATTTTAATGCTTATGATAACATTTCCTTACATGATGAAGCTATTTAGACAATGTAATATCTAGATGATAATCAAAATATTTTTAAATGTAAGATTTTTAAATATAATTTTTGCCATAAGAAGATAATCATCTCAAAATTCTGAAGTCTGAAATGGGTTTCACTGTGTGTCAGCAGGACTGTATTCCTTCTGGAGGCCCTAGGGGAGAATCTGTTTCCTTGCCTTTTCCAGCTTCTAGAGGCTGCCCCACATTTCTTGACTTGAGGCTGGTCCCTTTCTCCCTCTTCAGAGCCAGCAATGACAGGATGAGTCCTTCTCACATTGAATGACTCTGACTCCTCTTCCTTCTTCCTGTCTCCTTCCAAGACCTTGTGATCATATTGAGCCCACGTGGAAAATACAGAATAATCTCCCTACTTCAAAGTCAGGTAATTAGCTACTAAACAACAAATGGATCACTGAGGAAGTCAAAGAGGAAATAAAAAAATACCTATAGACAAATGAAAACAAAAACATGATGATCCAAAACCTATGGGATGCAGCAAAAACAGTTTTAAGAGGGACGTTTATAGCAATACAACCTTACCTCAGAAAACAAGAAAAATCTCAAATAAATAACCTAACTTTACACCTAAAGGAACTAGAGAAAGAAGAACAAGGAAAGCCCAAAGTTAGTAGAGGGAAAGAAATCGTAAAGATCAGAGCAGAAATCAGTGAAAAAGAGACTAAAAAACAATAGAAAAGATCAATGAAACTAAAAGCTGGTTCTTAAAAAAAAAAAAAAAAAAGATAAACCTTTAGCCAGACTTAACAAGAGAAAAAAAAGAGAGAGGGCCCAAATCAGTAAAATCAGAAATGAAGAAGGAGGAGTTACAACTAACACCACAGAAAAACAAATGATCATATGAGACTACTGCAAGCAACTATAGGCCAATAAAATGGACAACCTAGAAGAAATGGACAAATTCTTAGAAAGGTACTATCTCCCAAGACTGAACCAGGAAGAAATAGAAAATGTTAACAGACCAGTACTGAATTTGAATCAATAATTTAAAAACTCCCAACAAACAAAAGTCCAGGACTATATGCCTTCACTGGTGAATTCTACCAAACATTCAAAGAAGAGATAACACCTATTCTTCTGAAACTCTTCCGAAAAATTGCAGAGGAAAGAACACTACTGAACTCATTCTATGAGGTCACCATCATCCTGATATCAAAATCAGACAAAGATATCACACAAAAAAGAAAATTATAGGCCAATATCACTGATGAACATAGATGCAAAAATCCTCAGCGAAATATTAGCAAATTGAATCTGACACTACATTAAAAGGATCATAACCATGATCAAGTGGGATTGATTCCAGGGTTGCAAGATTCAAAATTTGCAAATCAATCAATGTATTACACCACAGTAACACACTGAAGAATAAAAACCATATGATCATCTCAGTAGATGCAGAAAACGCTTTTAATAAAATTCAACATCCATTTATGAAAAAAACTCTCCAGAAAGTGGGCATAGAGGGAACTTAACTCAACACAATAAAGGTCATACATGACAAACCCACAGCTAACGTCATACTCAATGGTGTAAAGCTGAAAGTATTCCCTCTAAGATCACGAACAAAACAAGGATGTCTACTCTTGTCACTTTTATTCAACATATCAATAGTTTTGGAAGTCCTAGCCACAGTAATCAGAGAAGAAAAAGAAATAAAAGGAATCCAAATTGGAAAGGAAGAGGTAAAACTGTCACTCTTTGCAACTGACATGATACTATATGCAGAAAATCCTAAAGACACTACCAGAAAACTACTAGAGCTCATCAATGAATTTAGTAAAGTTGCAGGATATGAAATTAATATATAGAAATGTGTTGCATTTCTACACACTAACAATGAAATATCAGAAAGAGAAATTAAGGAAACAATCCCGTTTACCATAACATTAAAAAAAAATACCTAGGAATAAACTTACCTCAGGAGGCAAAAGACCTGTACTCTGAAAATAGTAAGACACTGATGAAAGAAATTGAAGACAACACAAATAGATGGAAAGATATACCATATTCTTGGATTGGAGGAATTGATATTGTTAAAATACTACTTAAGGCAATCTACAGATTCAATGCAGTTCCTATCAAAATACCAATGACATTTTTCACAGAACTAGAGCAAATAATTTAAAAATTTGTATGGAAACACAGAAGACCCTGAATAGCTAAAATAATCTTGAGAAAGAAGAACAGAGCTGGAGGAATCACACTCCCTGACTTCAGACCATACTACAAAGCTACAGTAATCAAAACAGTGTGGTACTGGCACAAAACCAGGCACATAGATCAATGGAACAGGACAGAGAGCCCCGAAATAAACCCACACATTTATGGTCAATTAATCTATGACAATGGAGGCAAGAATATATGAGGGAGGAAGACAGTCTCTTCAAAAAGTGGTGCTGGGAAAACTGGACAGCTACATGTAAAAGGATGAACTTAGAACATTCTCTAACATCATATACAAAAATAAACTCAAAATGGATTAAAGAGCTAAATGTAAGACCAGATACTTTTAACACTCCTAGAGGACAACATAGGCAGAATACTCTGACATAAATCGAAGCAACAGTTTTTTGGATGTGTCTCTTAAAGTAAAGGAAATAAAAGCAAATATAAGCAAATGGGACCTAATTAAACGTAAAAGTTTTTGCACAGCAAAGGAAGCCACCCACAAAACAAAAAGACAACATACTGAATGGGAGAAAATATTTGCAAATGATATGACTGATACGAGGTTAATATCCAAAATACATAAACAGCTCGTATAACTCAACATCAAAAAACCCCAAAAAATACCAATTAAAAAAATGGACAGAAGACTTGAATAGACATTTTTCCAAAGAACACATACAGATGGCCAAAATGCACATGAAAAGATATTCAACATCACTAATCATCAGAGAAATGCAAATCAAAACCACAATGAGATATCACCTCACGCCTGTCAGAATAGCTATCATCAAAAAGTCTACAAATAACAAGTGTTGGTGAGGATGTGGAGAAAAAGGAACCCTTGTACACTGTGAGGGGAAATGTAAATTGGTGCAGCCACTGTGGAAAACAGTATGGCAGTTTCTGAAAAAACTGAAAATAGAACTACAATATGACCCAGCAATTCCAATCCTGGGTATATATCTGAAAAAACCAAAAACAGTAATTCAGAAGATACATGCACCTCAAATGTTCATAGCAGCATTATTTACAACTGCCAAGACATGGAAACAACCTAAGTGTCTGTCAACAGATGAATGGATAAAGAAGATGTGGTATGTATACAATGGAATACTACTCAGCCATAAAAAAATGAAATTGTGAAATTTGCAGGATGGACTTGGAGGGCATTATGCTAATTGAAATGAGTCGGACAGAGAAAGGCAAATACCGTATGATATCAGTTATATGTGGAATCTAAAAAATACAACAAACTAGTGAGTATGACAAAACAGAAACATACTCATAGATACAGAGGACAAACTAGTGGTTACCAGTGGGAGGGAGAGGGGCAACATAGGCTTGGGGGAATTGGAGGTACATACTATTATTGGGTGTAAGATAGACCCAAGGATGTATTGTACAACATGAGGAATATAGCCAATATTTTGTAATATTGTAATGGAAATATTATAATATTTTAAATGGAAAGTAACCTTAAAAGTTGTAACCTTAAAAGTAGAAAATTAAAAAAATTATTATTATCAACTTAAGCTTTTCTAGTTAATGAGACACTATAAATTTCATTTAGGGAGCTGAGATGATGAAATATATGGTGAAAGGCTGTGTGTAGCTGGGTCAGTTATTAATTCAGAGGCATGTCAAATAAGAAATACTAATAAGGTAGGAGAAGAGATGAGTTGGGCTGGGTTCTGCTTGTGCTCCTAGGGGCAAATTGATCTGTTTGATCCATTGGGCCACTGCTAAGACTGGCCAGTATATTGCAAATCTGAATTACATCCCAAAGTTCATATTTTTTCTAAATCAATAGTTATAAAAATGCTACCTAAACATCATAAAATAGTTTTTTAAATGGAAGTAAAATTTTCTCTCATTTTGATAAGTGATATTGGTACTAACCCTTTTTTCTCCCTAGATGCTATAGATAAAAGGTAGAATGAAAGTGTGCAGTTGTATGATTTCAGTACTTCTTAACTTTGTAATTCAGTAGCTAACGTGAGATCCTAGACTTGAATGTTGTCTCTTCTGCTTCTTCTGCCCAATTTACTTGATTATTTAACAAACTAACAGAGAGCCCAAGGCTTGATCACATCATGGAAAAGTGATAGGACTATAGTTGTATTTCAAAGTGGCATGAGACTTGCATTTACCAGGGCAGGAGAGAAAGTAGGAATTTAAAAAGTGATGGAAACTAAAAGAGGAAAAGGAAAACAAGATATATATATATGGCATATATTTTAAAAAGTGAGTAAAAACAAAAATGTGAAGATCCTGCAAGCTGATATAGGTCAACAAAAACAATGGAGCAGAGAAAAAAGTCACAGAGGAAAATGAAAGTTAAACAGAAGTGCAGAAACTTAAGAGTTTGAGGAAAAACAGATGTAGGAGAAAAAAAAGTACAAACGCTCAACACTGGGCAATGCAAGAGTAAGTCCAGTAAAATGGTGGAGTAACTGTGAGCCAGAAACACAAGAAAGGTTAAAATAATGTTTGCTTTGCTTAGCCTTAATAACAGGAAAGGGACTTACTGCCTTCTTATAGTTTTTAATCCAAAAATAAAAATGTGTGACCAGTTCTACAAAGCCTAAGACAATAACAACCACTTGCCCTTAAAAATTTCTACTTACTCAAAAAAAACAGATAGTAAATATCGTCATTTGGAAGAGTTCTTTTGCAGTTATTACTATGATTATATGTTAATTACTATGTTAATATGAGTATGTTTTTTAAATGAGTAGAGATGAAAAATTTCAAATATGCAAAATTACCATGCAGTGTAATGACCCTGTTAAGAGATGGACACATATAGTTTGGCATGAAACTTGGTGAAGCACATTAATTGAGATGGATGCGAAGCAATGAGCCCTGTCTGCCTGGGCAAAGTAGAGATGTATCCTGCTTGCAGGAAGAGAGATGGATTAAATGACATTTTTGGGTCCCTTCTGGTCTTAAAGTGACCATTAAGATTACAATCTGCAAACACTCCATTTCCCAGCTGGTGGACCAATTAGTTCTTCTCTGCTTTGAAAATAAAGTTAACTTTCAATTATCTGCACTAATTAGGGAGAAGTGGTGTGGGATAGCTGAACCAAAATGGTGGAAAGTCCAAAAATAATTTTATTTTTCTTTGAAGGGGTTTTGTAGTTACATGTAAAGTGGTGTTTAGGAAGTTCTGAATATACACAGCTTTTCAGACAAAATGAAGTCTTTGGTATCAGTGACCTTCTATAACTTTATCCTCTTTTAGAGGCTAATAGAGTGTTGCATGTATTTAGGAAATGTTTGTTGAGTTGAAATTGAAAACGCACTGCCAGACCTGACCACAGAGCTTCCCAATCTTGCATCATGATCAGTCTCTCTCCTGCTTCCCATTCCAAGTGGGGAATGAACTACAGTTGACCTTTGAAAGACATGGGGGTTGGGGTGCTGACCCTTCGCAATGGAACATCCTAGTATAACTTTATAATTGGCCCCCCGAACCCACAGTTCCATATCTTTCAATTCAACCAACATGGATAATGTTTTACCATAGTATTTAGTTTTGAAAAATGTATAAGTGGACCTGCACAGTTCAAACCTGTGTTGTTCAAGGGTCAACTGTGTATTATTGCTCATGGATAGAACAGTGGTGGCTGAAAGTACAGTAATCTTCACTACCAGCATTTGGGCTTAAAAAAGTGACTTCTCCAGCTTTTGCTGTTCTTCAAACATGACAAACATGTACCTTCTTCAGTGTTTTTCTACTTATCACTCCTTCATTCTGGAAGGTTCTTTCCTTGGATATGTATATGGCTTTCAATTAACTCTTTAGGAATCTGTTCAAATGTCACCTTCTTTAAACTTCTTATATAATAGAATTATACACACCCCAGTCATTATCTCTTCATTTTATCTTTCTTTGTAACAAGTGTCATCTTCTGATTATCTGACATGCTGTTTACTGATTTATTTGTTTGTTGTCTGTCTCCATACATTAGTATATGTTTTCTGAAGGCGAGAACTCTATTTTGATCACCTGTGTATCTTTAGTATGTAGAACAATATATGTACGTAATAGGTAATCAAATATCTGTATATATGAAGCAGAAGTGAAAAAGGTACCATTTATTAAACATGCTGCCTGCTTCCCACTTGCAAGGAACATGGGTGAGTCAATTAGGAGTGCTGCCCGTTATCTCCATGTTACAGCTGAGTAAACTGTGTACCAAAGACATTAAGGTTGAAGGCCATCTAGCTGAATTAGAAACCCCAAATCATATCTGTCTGGCTCCTGGGTGATAGGACATACTGTATAAATTTACTTTCTTGAAGGCTTTGGAGGGCATAAAAGTTTGGTGACGGAATCTGAGGAGCAGAGTGGGCAGAATGGCCCTAGGATGGTGTGAGGTAGCAGGGCGAGAGGGAGAACCTTTGTGAAGCAGACATGCAAAAGTCATAGCCTAGGACATAGCAATGTTCATCATTCAGCAGGCTGAAGATAGAGGCAAAGCCATAACAAGGAAGTCTAATTATACAGTCCCAAGCCTGAGGTATCAGGTGAGGTCAAGATGCCTAGGGTAAAATAGGGCAATTCTAAGGCTGAAAATGATGCCAAGATACTAGGGGCCAGCTTCTCTGTGATGTGTGTGGCCTGTTGGTGAATTTGAAGGCTTATGGATGGCTTACAGCCAGATATAGACCTGTCAAAACACTCCTTTGTAGTATTAGCTCCCCATTCACTCAATGATTACTCCTATGGCCATCTGCCCATCATGTAAACATATTGTTCTTTCATGTTGCTCTGCTGGCAGTAAAGGCCTATGCAACCCGTCTACCTGTGATTCCTAATGTGCATAGTGGTGTTGCATCACTAAGTCTCATCTTGTTTACTTCTGGTTACCTGGCAGGGCTATATTATGACTGAGAACCTTTGCCTTTGTGGGCCCCTTCCTCCATAAAATATTAAAAATTATATTTTATGACTGTGTTGGTCTAAAGATGAATAAATTAATATTATATAGCAAAATTTTCTTTAACCTAAAAGTTTATTTTTTTTTCTTCTGATTTTAAAAGAAATTAAAACATTTTTGTGGGGCCCTAAAAAGTGTTGTGGGTCTTAGGCACTGTGTCTACGGTGGGTAAGTAGTAAGGCAGCCTTGGTTTATGAGCTGCCTAGTTGCTTTAAATATAAAATAATCATGTGACATCCTTAGTTATGGTAACCCTTGGACTTTAAATGACCTGATCATGATTGAAACAAGTGCATATGGCGTTATCCTATCTAGCTACAGTCAATTTTTGTCAGCATAGGGTATCTAAAAATACCTACCGTGGTTCTCTCAGCTTTCTTAGAAAAAGGTGAAATATTAGTGCTTATTCCTGAAACCCATTAGATTGTGTAATACAATTTTAGTTCTCCTTATGTTTATGGCCCTACAGTGCCAGCAGAGTGATTGATAATTCCATGCAGGAAAACTAAGAAATTAAAGCTAAAAGATACTTTTTTTCCTGGAAAAGCTGGGAACCACCAAAATAAAGATTACTTAAGAAGATGTTCGAATTTCCTGAAATTGCTGGAAAGAGGTAGTATAGTTGTAGTAATAACAATAATGATAATTAATCGTCAGCATCATCCAACCACCATATGTTGAGTTCCTAATATGTTTCAAGCACTAAACTATTTAATGTATATTTTTTGTTTTAAAACAAATCAATCCTAACTGGTGGTTACTATTATCAATCCTCATTTGTGGGTGAGGATTATAGAGGTTAAATAACTTTTTCATTGTCTATGTTTGGGAAAACCAGGACTCAACTAATTTTATGTAATGCAAGCAACTATGCTTTTAGCCTCATTTATCTATTATTTCTCTATAGCTTCTTAGAGTTATAAGAGAGTTCCTTGGAACTTTGATAATTTTGATGCAGCCATGATGAGTTTGGTGGGAAAAACACCAACTAGAAGGGGTGCTTAATCGAGTAGATGCTTGGGAGCACTGAGGGGACTTGCTAAAAATGTGATTATTTGATTTGACCTCTGTCAAATAATTGTGGGTTCTCTGAGAAAGAGGAGGAATAAAATGTTTTCATTTCTCTCATTGCCTGAACTGTCTCCAAAACAATCTTTCTGGTAAAAAAGAAACTCATTTTTAAATTATTTTTTTTGGAAAGTATAACAAGAAACATTTGCCCTAATACATGGACAATTTTTATTTAGACAACATGTATTCACTGAAAGTCAATTATGAGCATGATGCTGTGCTAAACACGAAGGGGAATGCCTCCATTGCAGTAATATTATTATGCTCTAAATCTGCATTATTCAACAGACATATAATGCTCTAAATCTGCATTATTCAACAGACATATAATGTGAGCCACAAATGTAAAATTCCTAGTAATCGCATAAAAAATGAAAAGAAACAAATGAAATTATTTTAATAATAAATTTAAACTAATATGCTATAATTTTGACATGTAATTAACATGAAAATTATTGATATATTTTACATTCTTTTTTTTGTATGGAGTCATCAAATTTTAGTGAAAATTTTACATTCAGATCACATCACAATCAGAATGACAAATTTTCATTAGAAATACTTAAGATAAACTTGTATTTCATAAAATCAATACTTGCAAAAGTAGATTCATGTGCCAACATTGTTTCAAACATACTTGAAAGGTTTCTAATAGTTAAATTATCAATTAAAATTTAATTTAGATTAATTAAAATTAAATGAAAAACTTACTTTCTCAGTTGAACCAGTCACATTCCAAGTATTCGATACTCATTTGTTGTCAGTGGCTATTGTATTAGACAATGCACACCTTAGAAGTTCTATACAACATATGTAGTTTCAGTGAATCCCACTTACAGGGCTTATTCCATTTATTGATTGGCAATTTGCACATCAAAGCCATGTTCTGTATTCAGGGTCCCGACTATTCCATCCATTTGGTGTAAACTAGTTAGATAATTTTGTCCAATGTTTTATTTTGTGTCTGATTAGATAGCAAAAGATAGTTCAAAACAAAAGCATCCATACTTAAAAACTATTACGTTTATTTATTTATTTATTGTCTGAGTGGCTTTTGGGATCTTAGTTCCCTGAACAGGGATTGAACCTGGGCCACGGCCCTGGACTGCCAGGGATTTCCCTATTAAGTTTATTTTAACCTTACTTGAATCCTCTACATTTCCCCTCTCTTATCAGTCCTTATTGTTGCTACTTTCCACATTTAGAAACAGGAGACCATAGGTAGGGTTATGAATCAAAATAATTTTAGATACTTTTTTAATCACCCTCAGAATACTTTAAATGCCATTGGCAATCTCCAGTTATTAGCAGCATAAATATTATCCATTATTAGAAAGTGAAATAAGTGAAAACATTGTTTTCTTAGATATTATTCTTTTGGGCTTTGACAAATGCTATTTGTGGGTTCTTTGAGATGATATTACTTATGAATGTGTTTGCCTTTTGATTAGTGCTTTTAATGACTAAAACTCCTGGATGGTATTCAAGATGGGAGGGATTCAAGGTTGTTGGAGGCTGAACATGGAATGCTGTGGTGTATAGGATGTCAGGCACTGGAAGGATAGTAACTGAATACGCAATATCAGTGTGCTGTATGGAACATTATATGTTGTACAATACTATAAATACAGGGGACAATAATGCAATGCTAATAGCATGAATAAACAATCTGAGACTAGTGTATGACTGATATGGTTTTCACTAGCTTCATTCATTAGCTCCAGTCAATCATTGACTTGACTTTAGTGTCTGATATTAGTTTACCCTTCGTTGGGAAGATTCTGTGTATTTGGATTGGTTGTAAGACATTTCAGCTTCCCAGTTAGGTCAAGGCATCCTGAAGTCATCCCAATTTATTGGAGGACTGCTAGAGGGATTACAGAATCAGTTCTATATTTTGCAGGAGCTGAATAAGACCAACAACAAATAAAAAAATTAAGACCAAGGACAAAAGGGCCTGATGACTTAGGCCTATGTGGTCTGAAACTTTGTGAATTTGGGTGGTACTCTGGGAAAAAAAAATGGCTGTGCCTTGCTGCTTTATATTCCTTGTCTTTTCAAGAATGGCAAATCTCAAACTAGGTAATTGGGGACATTTTTTCAGATAGAATTGGTATAGTATTATTGTTCCCACCACTCCCCCTTACCCTACTGCCTGACTATTGATGTCACTGTTGTGAGCACTATGAAACTTCTTAAATTACTCCCTGAAAGATCCACCTATTTATCTTGAAAGCCTAGCCTGAGTTTTCTGTCTTTGCTGGATGAAGGTATTTAACCTCTACCATAAGTCTTCTCTTTTTCTAAGCATTCCCTGGATAGCTTCAGTGTTTCTTGAGGGATTTGGAAGATCAGACTGCTTAGTGACCTAGCGTGTGTGTCATTCGCTTCTCCTATGAGAACTTTCAACTACTTCAGTTGTTTCACAGTCTTTGTTGATTTTAATATTATACTTTAATTTTTATATTAATGCATTCCTTGTAATAAGAGGTCTTTATTTTAATGGAAATAAGCAGAAAAAGCCAGAAAACATGGTGGTGGGAGTAGTTCACTGCCTTTGGACACTCTGTGTCTCCATATCTAGAAAATGCAATGTTATCTGATTTTTAAGGATATAAAACTTTAATTTTCACTACTTTTTGGTAGAGGTGTTGGTTGATTGACACTCTACTATTAGTGCAAGACTTAAAGTTGTCCCTAAAATTGAGAAAGTGTGTAAGAGCAATGGTACCCAATGCATAAAGTCACAGAGGAATTCTCAGTATAACAGGATGCTACTAGATTTCTATAATTATAACATGAAATTTTAATTCTGGTTTCATGCACCCTTGTATAAATACCAGGAGGATATCGTTATATAACATGCCCATGTACAAGTTATCAGAATACTAATATTTCTTAAAGGCTTGAAAATTAAATTTATTTAATTAAAAAAATTCCAAGTAGCAGAATATATCACCAAACAAAAAAAAAGACATATAATTAAGAAATTAAATGTGAAAAATTTCAATAAATTTGATATATAGATGCTATATCAACAAAGATACCAAGAATGTGAAATTAAGAAAAAGATGGAAGACTAAGTGAATGGATATTTATGAAGTGTAAGTTTTTCTTAATACCAAACCTGGAGAACCTATTAGAAAAGATTTTGAACATTACCTAAAGTCTATGAAAGTGCACTCTAATATAGAGATGCAAAGCAGAAAGTGAAAATATACTGACTGAAGTAAAGAGGAGGGAGTGCCAGTTTGTTTCATTTTGAGGAGGGTTATTCTTTTGAGCACTGAATTTTTATGCAGGAATTTTATCCAGTTTAAGCTATCTGTGATGGTAGGTTGCTCATGAGATTTCATCTGGATTTCCAAGAAAAAAAAGTACTTAACTTTTATGAGCATGGGCAGAGTGGAAATCTCTGTTCTTTATAAATTGAGTGAAGGGGCACAGACATCACTGTGGTTTAATTTTACCACATGACCATAACAACTACTGATGGGAGGGAAAGATTCTAGTAGAATTGGAAAAACCCACTGTAGCATTCCCAGCATCTGATAAGCTAATCATCATGGGGGATATTACCTCACATGCTGGCAGTGATGCTGAAATGTGCAGAAATATCATCAGAATTCATAGAATTGCAGAATAAAATTGAAGTGGTCTTTTTGTGTTTAGGAAATGTGCCCAAATCAATTTGAATTAACACCATCTTTAGCTTACATGTGAGAAAGAAAGGCTGTTTAAAGGTTTTTCAGTATGGCCTTTAAAAAATTGGGTGTTACTGTTTTATAATGGAGTGGGAAAGCAGTCTATATGTGACACTGAATATGAGATTGACCACTGCTTGATGTACCAAGTTCTTAGGTGTATGGGATGGAAGAACTGAATCAAGAGCAGATTTCTAAGACGTAGAGAAAACATTTTGTGAACATCCTGGAGGATAAAGACTTGGACAAAGCGATCTGAAATAACACTGTGAGTGGTATGTCACCATGAGAATATGTTTCTTTGAAAGATCTACCAAAAGATTACACACTATAAAGGCATTCAAATGAATGACTGTTGAGAATGTTTCTTCACCTGCTAAAGCAATGAGCTCTTTGACAACATGTCATATCAGATCCAGATAGAAGGGACTCTTATGGCAGTCTGTATCGTACAAAAAAAAAAAAATCAAGGTGGTACCAAAGTTGAAGGGAAGCGATTTAGGAGAATGAAGACTATGAAGATTCTTGTGTTTTTTAAAATAAATTTATTTAGTTAGTTAGTTTTGGATGCGTTGTGTACTTTGTTGCTGCGTGTGCAGTTTCTCTAGTTGCGGTGAGCGGGGACTACTCTTCCTTGCGTTGCGCAGGCTTCTCATCGTGGTGGCTTCTCTTGTTGCGGAGCACGGGTTCTAGGCATGCGAGCTCCAGTAGTTGTGGCACACAGGCTTAATTGCTCCGTGACATGTGGGATCTTCCCGGAACAGGGCTCGAACCCATGTCCCCTGCATTGGCAGGCAGATTCTTAACCACTGCACCACCAGGGAAGTCCCTATGAAGATTCTTAATATTCAACTATATTAAGAGAGAAATAAAGGGCATTCATCAATCAATAAAGAGTGCAGATTGAGTCACCCTTATGAATAAGAAGTTCTGAGGAATGTCTTGATTTTCTCTGACATAAGAAGTTCTAAGAAAATGCCCCCAGATTTCAAGATAACAGATATCATTCAACACCAGATTTGAGAAAGTTGATTATATAATTTTTCAAGATTGTGGTAAAAAACACATAATATGAGATTTACCCTCTTAAGAAATTTTTAAGTGTACATTACAGCATCGTTAACTATAAGCATAATGTTATATAGCAGATCTCTAAAAATTTCTTATCTTGCATGACTGAAACTTTATACCCATTGAACAGCAACTCCTCTTTTCCCCCTCCCCTTAGCCTCTGGCAGAGACCATTCTACTCTTAGCTTCCATGAGTTTGACTATTTTAGATACCTCAAATAAGAAGAATTATGCAGTGTTATACTTCTATGACTGGCTTATTTTATTTAGCGTAATGTCCTCAAGATTCATCTATGTTGTAGCGTATGACAGGATTTCCTACCTTGTATGGCTGAATTCCATATTGCCATCATATACGTACATATTCCCTTGTATGTATATACCACATTTTCTTTATCCATTCATATGTCGATGGCCATCTAGGTGGTTGTGAATAGTGCTACAATGTGAATAGTGCTGCAGTGAACATGGTTAAACACATATGTCTTTGAGGTCCTAATTTCAATTCTTTTGTATAAATACCCAGAAGTGGGATTGTTGGATCATATGATAGTTCTCTTTTTAATTTTTCAAGGAAACTCCATATTATTTTCCATAGAGACTGCACCATTTTACGTGTCCACCAACAGCACAAGGATTCCAGTTTCTCCAAATCCTCACCAACACTTGTTATTTTCTCTCTCTGTGTGCATGTGTTTAACTAATAGGCATCCTAACTTAACTAATAGGCATCCTTCAAATACGCATTTGAAGAAATGTTTATTCAAGTCTTTTGCTCAGTTTTAATTGGGTCATTTGTTTTTCTGCTATTGAGTTGTAGGAGTTCCTTATATATTTTGGATATTAACCCTTTATCAGATATATGGTTTGCAAATATTTTCTCCCGTTCTGAAGATTGCATTTTTACTCTGTTGATTGTTTCTCTTGCTATGCAGAAGCTTTTTAGTTTGATGCAGTTGCACTTGTCTATTTTTGCTTTTGTCGACTGTGCTTTTGGTGTCATATCCAAGAAATCATTATCAAGATCAGTGTTGTGAAGATTTTCCCCTATGTTTTCATCTAGGAGTTTTATAGTTTCATTTTATAGTCTTACATTTAAATTTTTGAACTGCTTTTTGCATATGGTATAAGACAAGGGTTCAATTACATTGCTTTGCATGGGGATATCCAGTTTTCTCAAAACCATTTATTGAAGAGATTATCTTTTCTCCGTTGTGAATTCTTGACACCCTTGTTGAAGATCAGTTGACTGAATATGCATAGGTTTATTTCTGAGCTCTTTATAGTGTTCCATTGGTCTATATGTCTGTCTCTATGCCAGTATAATACTGTTTTAATTATTGTAGCTTTGAAATATGTTTTGAAATAAGGAAGTGTGATATTCTCAGCTTTGCTTTTCCATGTGGTTCCATGTGAATTCTCTGATGTTTTTAATTTCTGGAAAAGATGCTGTTGGGATTTTGATAGGGATTGTATTGAATCTGTAAATTACTTTAGGTAATGTGAACATTTTGACAATGTAAAATCTTCCAACCATGAACACAGGATGACTTTCCATTTATTTACATCTTCTTTAATTTCTTTCAGTAGTGTTCTTTTAGTTTTCAGTGTGCAAGTCCTTTGCTTCCTTATTAACTTTATTCCTATGTATGTTATTTTTTTGATGCTGTTGTAAATGAGATTATTTTCTTGATTTCCTTTATAGATCATTTTTTATTAGTGTATAAAAATACAACTCATTTTGGTATGTTGATTTTGTATCCTAAAACTTTGCTGAATTCCTTTATTAGTTCTAACAGTGGTTTTTGTTTTTGTTTTTGGTGTGGAGTCTTTAGAGTTTTCTACATACAAAATTATGACGTCTTTGAACAGAAATAACTTTACTTCTTCCTTTCTGATTTGGATGGCTTTATTTCCTCTTCTTGCCTAATTGCTTTGGCTAGTATATTAAGTACTATATTGAATAGAAATGGCCTTATTCCTGATATTAGAGGAAAAGCATTTAGTTTTTCACTATTGAGTATGATGTTAGCTGTGGGCATTTCATATATAGCCTTTGTTATGTTGAGGTAATTTTCTTTTATTCCTAGTTTGTTGAGCATTTTTGTTATGAAAGGGTGTTGAATTTTTTCAAATGCTTTTTCTGCATCTGTTGAGATGATTATATAATTTTTATCCATTGTTCTGTTAATGTGGTTCATTAAATTGATTGATTTGTGTATGTTGAACCATCCTTGCCTCCCAGGGATAAATCCCACTTGATCAGGGTTTATAATCCTTTTAATGTGCTATTGAGATCAGTTTGCTAGTATTTTGTTAATGATTTTTGCATCTGTGTTCATCAGGGGTATTGTGAGCAGTTTTTTTTTTTAAATAAATTTACTTATTTATTTATTTATTTTTGGCTGCGTTGGTTCTTTGTTGCTGTGCGTGTGTTTTCTCTAGTTGTGGCAAGCGGGGGCTATTTTTCATTGTGGTGCACAGGCTTCTCATTGCGGTGGCTTCTCTTGTTGTGGAGCATGGGCTCCAGGCATGTGAGCTTCAGTAGTTGTGCCACATGGGCTCAGTAGTTGTGGCTCATGGGCTTAGTTGCTCCATGGCATGCAGGATCTTCCTGCACCAGGGCTTGAACCCAAGTCATCTGCATTGACAGGTGGATTCTTAACCACTGTGCCACCAGGGAAGTCCCCAGTTCTTTTCTTATAGTGTCTTTGGCTTTCATACAGGGTAATGCTGGCCTCATAAAATGAGTTTGGGACTGTTCCTTCCTATATATTTTTTGGCAAAAGTTTGAAGATTGGCATTAATCCTTTTTTGAATGTTTGGTAGAGTATACTAATGAAACCATCTGATCCTGGGCTTTTCTTTGTTGGGAATTTTATGATTACTGATTAAATCCCCATACTAATTATAGGTCTATTCAGACTTTATATTCTTAACAATTTAGTTTTGGTAGGTTGTATGTTTCTAGGAATGTATCCATTTCTTTTAGGTTATCCAGTTTGTTGGCATATAGTTGTTCATAGTAGTCTTTTATAATCCCTTTTATTTCTGTGGCATCAGTTGTTATGTCTCTTCTTTCATTTCTGAATTCATTTATTTGAATCTTCTCTCTTTTTTCTTAGTCTAGCTAAGGTTTTGTCAGTTTTGTTAATCTTTTAAAAAATCCAACTTTTAGTTTTGTTAGTGTTTTTCTTTTTCCCCCTAATTTCTAGTCTTTTTATTTCTGCTTTAATCTGTTATTGCCTTCCTTCTGCTAACTTTGGGCTAATTTTGTTCTTTATCTTCCTCCTTGAGGTGTAAAGTTAGGCTGATTATTTGAGAACTTGCTTCTTTTTTAACTATGGGAATTTATTGCTGTAAACTTGCCTCTTATTACTGTCCCATAAGTTTTGGTATGTTGTATTTTTGTTTTCATTTTTCTCAAGATATTTTCTAATTTTCCTTTTGGTTTCTTCTTTGACTAACTGGTTATTCAAGCTTATGTTGTTTAATTTCTACATATTTGTGAATTTTCCACATTTCTTTCTGCTATTAATTTCTAGTTTCATTCTATTGTGATCAGAAAAGATACTTCATATGATTTCAATCTTCTTAAATTTGTTAAGACTTGTTTTGTGACCTAACATGTGATGTATCCTGGAAATTGTTCTGCATACACTTGAAAAGAATGTATATTCTCCTTCTGGGGGTGGAATGTTATATATATATCTGTTAGGTCCATTTGAGCTATAGTGGTGTTCAGGTCTTCTATTTTCTTATTGATCTTTTGTCTGGATGTTCTATTCATTAGTTAAAGTATAATTTGAAATCTTCTACTATTATTGTGTTTTTGTCTTTTTCTCCTTTGAGTTATGTCAATGTTTGCTTCATATATTTAGGCTGTCTGTTGTTGAGTGTTTCTATATAATTGTTCTATTTTCCTGGTGAATCAACACTTTTTATCATATAATGTCCTTTATCTCTTGTGACAGTTTTTGACCTAAGTCTATTTTGTTTGATGTAAGTATGACCAGCCCTGCTCTCTTTGGTTAATACTTGCATGGAATATCTTTTTCCATCTGTTTACTTTAGTCCCTTGCAAGCAGCATATTTTTGATCTTTTTTTTTTAATCGATTCAGGTACCTGTGTCTTTTGATTGGAGAGATTAATAATTTACCTTTAAAGTAATTACTGATAGGGAATATTGCAAATTTCTTAATTGCTTTGTGTTCGCTATAGCTCTTTTGTTTCTTTTCATCTCTTGCTGTCTTTGTGTTTTGCTGATTTTTTGTGGTGATATACTTTGATTCCATTCTCATTTTCTTTTGTGTATCATCTGTAGGTGTTTTCTTTTTGGTTACCATGGGGCTTATATAAAACATCTTATAGGTACTACAGTGTATTTAAGCTGTTAACAACTTAAATTCAATTGCATATGTAACCCCTACACTTTTACCACTCCTCCTTTATATTATTTGTGTCACAAGCTACATATTTTCATATTGTGTATCTACTAACACATTTTTGTAGTTATAATAATATACCAGAATTAAAAGTGATTTACACACCATCATTGCAGTATTAGAGTAGTCTGTGTGTGTCTATAAATATTTACCTTTACCAGTGGGCTTTATACTTTCATATACTTTCATGTTGTTTACCATCTCTTTGTTTCAACTTGAAGGACTACCTTTAGCATTTCCTATAAGGCAGATCTGGTGGTCATTAACTCCCTCAGCTTTCATTTATCTGAGAAAGTCTTTATCTTTCATTCATTTTAATGGACAGTTTTGCAGGATAGGTTATTTTTGGTTGGCAGTTTTTTCTTTTAGCACTTTGAGTATATCATCCCACTCCTTCTGGTCTCTAAGCCTTCTGCTAAGAAATCTGTTTATAGTGTTATTGGATTCCCCACCCCCCACCCCGGAGATGATTAGTTGCTGTTATGTTACTTCTTTCAAAATTCTTTCTTTGTTTTTGACTTCTGACAGTGTGATGCTAGGGTATCTTAGTGTAGGCTTATTTGAACTCCTTGTATTTGAGTCTGTTGTGCCCATTATCTTCCCCAGATTTGGGATGTTTTCAACCACTGTTTCTTTCAATAAGCTCTCTGCCTCTTTTCTATTTCTCTTTTTTTCCTTCTGGGGCCCCCATAATATATATATTCATCCTCTTGATAGTGTCTCATAAGACCCTTAGACTTTCTTTATTCCTTTTCATTCTTTTCTCTTTTTGCTCCTCTGACTGGATAATTTCAGATGACTTGTCTTTGAATTCACTGATTCTTTCTTCTGTTTGATCCAGTTTGATACTCTATCTCCCTAGTGAAATTGTCAGTTCATTTATTGAATTCTTCAGCTCCTTGATTCTTTTTTACATTTTCTATCTCTTTGTTGAAATTCTAATTTTGTTCATGCATCATTTTCTTGAGCTCATTTAACATCTTTATGATGGTTATTTAAAATTCTTTGTTAAGAAATTCATATACCTCCATTTCTTTTGGGCCAGTTTCTGGATATTTATTTTGTACGTTTGATTGGCATTTCCCCCTGGTTTTTCATGTTCCATGTAATTCTGTGTTTGTATTCCTGAATTTAAATAAAGCCTCCTTTCCTAGTCTTTATGAACTGCCTTTTATCAGGGAAAGACCACAACCAACCAGCCTGGCTAGGCATTTTGGGACCTTTCAAACATTTTCTGTTGTTGTGTCTTTTCTAGACTTGTACATGTAGATACCTAATTAGAAATATTTGCCATTTTTTTCTAGACTTGTACATGTAGATACCTAATTAGAGATATTTGCCATTTTTTTCAGGGACTTGCAATCTCTTGTTCCTTTTGGTGTATGTCTAATATACCATGGGTCGTCTGGAGCAGTAGTACTCCACCCAGGTCTTCTTTGTTCTCAAAAGCTTCAAGTTATTTAGAATATGCTGGATGCTAGTGCTCTGAGAAAGGTGAGACAGAAGCCAGTCCCGCAGATAGCCTCCTTGAAAAGTCAGAACATAATAAAGGCCATATATGACAAACCCACAGGCAATATCATTCTCAATGATGAAAAACTGAAACCATTTCCTCTAAGATCAAGAACAAGACAAGATTGCCCACTCTCACCACTATTATTCAACACAGTTGTGGAAGTTTTAGCCACAGAAATCAGAGAAGAAAAAGAAATAAAAGGAATCCAAATTGGAAAAGAAGAAGTAAAACTGTCACTGTTTGCAGATGACATGATACTGTACATAGAGAATCCAAAAGATGCTACCAGAAAACTACTAGAGCTAATCAATGATTTTGGTAAAGTAGCAGGATACAAAATTAATGCACAGAAATCCCTTGCATTCCTATACACTAATGATGAAAAACGTGAAAATCAAGGAAACACTCCCATTTACCACTGCAACCAAAAAGAATAAAATACCTAGGAATAAACCTACCTAAGGAGACAAAACACCTGTATGCAGAAAACTATAAGACATTGATGAAAGAAATTAAAGATGATACAAACAGATGGAGAGATATACCATGTTCTTGGGTTGGAAGAATCCACATTGTGAAAATGACTATACTACCCAAAACAATCTACAGATTCAATGCAATCCCTATCAAACTACTAATGGCATTTTTCACAGAACTAGAACAAAAAATTTCACAATTTGTATGGCAACACAGAAGACCCCGAATAGCCAAAGCAATCGTGAAGAAGAAAAACAGAGCTGGAGGAATCAGGCTCCTGGACTTCAGACTATAGTACAAAGCTACAGTAATCAAGACAGTATGCTACTGGCACAAAAACAGAAATATAGATCAATGGAAAAGGATAGAATGCCCAGAGATAAACCCACGCACATATGGTCACCTTATTTTTGATAAAGGAGGCAAGAATATACAATGGAGAAAAGACAGTCTCTTCAATAAGTGTTGCTGGGAAAACTGGACAGCTGCATGTAAAAGAATGAAATTAGAACACTCCCTAACACCATACAGAAAAATAAACTCAAAATGGATTAAAGACCTAAATGTAAGGCCAGACACTGTAAAACTTTTAGAGGAAAACATAGGCAGAACACTCTATGACATAAATCACAGCAAGATCCTTTTTGACCCACCTCTGAGAGAAATGGAAATAAAAACAAAAATAAAGAAATGGGACCTAATGAAACTTAAAAGCTTTTGCACAGCAAAGAAAACCATAAATAAGATGAAAAGACAACCCTCAGAATAGGAGAAAATATTTGCAAATGAAGCAACTGACAAAGGATTAATCTCCAAAATTTACAAGCAGCTCATGCAGCTCAATATCAAAAAAACAAACAATCCAATCCAACAATGGGCAGAAGACCTAAATAGACATTTCTCCAAAGAAGTTAGATTGCCAACAAACACATGAAAGAATGCTCATCATTAATCATTAGAGAAATGCAAATCAAAAGTACAATGAGGTATCACCTCACACCGGTCAGAATGGCCATCATCCTAAAATCTACAAACAATAAATGCTGGAGAGAGTGTGGAGATAAGGGAACTCTCTTGCACTGTTGGTGGGAATGTAAATTGATACAGCCACCGTGGAGAACAGTATGGAGGTTCCTTAAAAAGCTAAAAATAGAACTACCATAGGACCCAACAATCCCACTACTGGGCATATACCCTGAGAAAACCATACTTCAAAAAGAGTCATTGTACCACAATGTTCATTGCAGCTCTATTTACAATAGCCAGGACATGGAAGCAACCTAAGTGTCCATTGCCAGATGAATGGATAAAGAAGATGTGGCACATATATACAATGGAATATTACTCAGCCATAAAAAGAAATGAAATTGAGTTATTTGTAGTGAGGTGGCTGGACCTAGAGTCTGTCATACAGAGTGAAGTAAGTCAGAAAGAGAAAAACAAATACTGTATGCTAACACATATATATGGAATCTAAAAAAAAAAAAAAAGGTTCTGAAGAACGTAGGGAAAGGACAGGAATAAAGATGCAGACGTAGAGAATGGACTTGAGTACATGGAGATGGGTAAGGGTAAGCTGGGACGAAGTGAGATAGTGGCATGGACTTACATATACTACCAAATGTAAAATAGTTAGCTAGTGGGAAGGAGCTGCATAGCACATGGAGATCAGCTCAGTGTTTTGTGACCACATAGAAGGGTGGCATAAGGAGGGTGGGAGGGAGATGTAAGAGGGAGGAGATATGGGGATATATGTATATGTATAGCTGATTCACTTTGTTATAAAGCAGAAACTAACACACCACTGTAAAACAATTATACTCCAATAAAGATGTTAAAAAAATACTGATTTCTTTTTCTGATTATAAAAGTAGAATGTATAGAAAAGTGTAAAGACAGAAACAGAAATCACCAAGATCCTATATTCTTGAGGTATACTGCCCAATACTGTAGTTGCTAGCTACGCGTGGGTATTGAGCGCTTGGAATGTGGCTAGTCTGAAATGAGAAGTGCTCTAAATGTAAAATATACATTAAATTTCAAAGACTTAGTATGAAATAAAAGCCCATTAATAGTTTTTTACACTGATTACATAGTACTGAAATACTTTGAATATTTTGGGTTAAAGTATATTATGAAAATTAATTTAACCTATTTCTTTTTACTTTTTAATGTGGATATTAGAAAATTAAAAATCACATATGTGGCTTGCACCATACTTCTACTGGGCAGTACTGATCTACAGGATATATGCCGAGCCCTTTTCCTATACATTTACAGAAATTAAAAATTGTGATTGTATCATACTTACTTTTTTATAACCTAATTTTTCATTTAATGAAATATCAAGACCATTTTCTAATGCTGTTAAATGTTTTTCTATGACATCATTTTAAACTACTAAGCAGTATTCTATCACATTGGACATAGTATATTTATTTAACAAATTTCTTATTTTTGGACATCAAGGTTATTTCCAGTATTAACTCCACAATGAATACTACTGTATATAACTCTACTGCATCTCAGTTTACTTATTAGGAGATATTCCTAGAGGTGGAATCATTGTAAAGGTTTTAAACATGTTTAAGGCTTTTGATAACTATTGCTAAATTGCTCTACAGAAAAGCTGTATTTTATACTCCCAGTACCAATGTTTAAGAGAGCTCATTTCTCTTAGCTGTCTACTTCATTTTTGTTAAGGATTTCACTTAATTTCCGAGAAAGTGCTACATAATTTCATTTGAAAAACAAAGGTCTATTCTTTGTAAATAATTTTTATTTTCTGTGAAACTTTTAACCTACCTGAGGTTTAATTATTCTTAATTATTATGTTGTTGCTTAAAATTATTCTTGAGCTGCATCTTCTAAATGAATAATGAGTTAACTGTATACTTTTTAGGAGAACAACCAAGTATAATCTTGTAGAAAGGATTCCATCTGATGGTCACTAAAAAAATTTAAAGTAACTGATTTTTCAGAGATAAAGTTTTGGCATCAAGCAACTACTTTCTTTTCTTTTTGTATCAGATCCAATCAGTGGTTAATTTTTTTCTGTGCAGTTCAGAGCAAAAATGTCAGAAAAATCTTCTTCTGTTACGTGCAAAATAAGCAGATCTCCACTGGAGTTCATGGGCTGCTTGAGTGGTATTTACACCAGTGGGTTCATTGAATAGCAGAACATGCTGTTTATGTCATATCAAGCTTTGGCCAATCTGATAAACATGCCTAACAGTTCTGCTGTTTTAGTGACTCTGAGTTACTCTGGTCAACATTTCTCATACTCAAGACCAGAAGATACATCACAGGTGTGACTTGGCTTTCCAATCCACTTTTCCTTATTGGTTTGCTTAGAGTTCCAGGCTTACAACTTGAGTACTGTGAGCCTCAGCTAGCAAACACCACAAGGTGGTGGTGGTACAGGCTGAACTCAGTCATTACAGGATGAGAAGGGCAGGTGTGTGACAATCATTATTCTTGTTGGCTTTGATTTGTTTCTGACTGCCTTTATCAGTTCAGTGTTCCTGTTTATCTGGGGCACTTGGAATTGAAATTGCCCTTTTAAGGTAGGGTTATGGGAAAAGGGATAATCTTTCTAAAACAAAGCGCTGATGATGAAGTGGATTTTTAAAAAACATTGTGTTAACGTGTGTGTGTGTTTGTGCATGTGTATGATTTCAATGCACCAAGCTATAATAGACTTAACTGGTTTGGGGTTTCCCAATGATTTTGTTGTGATTAGATGAGATGAACAAATATTTTAAAATACATTTTGGCCTCAGTGAAATTTTGCGATAGTAAACTTTAACAGGGAACTGAAGACTACGTGTGAAGAAAATTTTTGTTTATTTAAATCCCAGACACTGGCTGAAGATCCAGTACACAGAACAAGGCTGTCATATGCTTGCTTACCTAATTTGTAGTCCTTCATTGTCTTGTGACTTCTTTCTCCTACGAATTAATCTTGTCCATCTAGCTATGATTTTTCTCCATGTACGTTCCTTTCAAATGTGAGCTGATAACCAAAATCCAAGAGGGAAAAATGTGTGTCTAGTCTCCTTAGCTATTAGCATAGGAAAAACTAATTGAGGTTATGTGTAGGATAAAATTGGTGTTTATGTAGTAAAGAGCAGAGGGGTGGTAGAGTTTAATTAGCAAATAAGAAAACTTTCCATATGCTAGTAGAAGAGGACTCTTGTTGGTGATGTTGCAAGACTCATAATGTCAGAGCCTCTTATTTTCTCCTTTTGCTTGTAAGTTGTTAACTATTTCTCCAGTTGAATCTTATGATGTAAGCACTTTTCTGGTATGATAAACATTGAAAATGTCTGGCCACAGGAGCCAATAATATTGGTAAAATCCATAAATATATTAATTCTTGTATCCAATGCCCTTAAGGGTTTTTCTTTAGTATATATGTGGTAGGGAATGAGTAAACACAGTGGATATTTTTCACAAAGATGGCCAATAAATTTACACTAGCTGTGCTGAATTAAGTTTTAATAGAAACAGAAAAATGTGATTACTTACATCATTTTAAATGGTGGAACAATTATAGAGTTAAGCATTTCTATATTAATTAATAAAATAGAGCAAAGACCCAAGAAACACTAGAAAATAAGTACATGAATGCGGACGAGGAAGATAGAGAATTTCTTCCCACTTTTATGAAAAAAATATAACAACAAATATTTTTTATGTCAATTGATTTATTTCATTGTATATCTTTAAGATTTTCAGATGAAATATATAACTTTTGTGATTCTGTCAAAACAGGGATATTATAGGGATTTTAAAGTGGAAATATTTTTCCTACTGCTTAACAAATGTAGTCTGGGCAACTTTTTGGTCTAATAACTAGATCCTGCTTTCTAGAAATCAGTGTTTCTCTTGGCTTACTTTTGTGATTCATCCATAACAATAGTAACTGGTCAATTAACCCAATACTTACTAAGTGCCAAGCATTCACTCATTCATACATTTATCCAAAAAACACACACAGACATCCACCTTGTGCATAATACTCTTTTAACTTCAGTAAGGGATGCAATTAAAAACAAGTTATTTTGTGTCTCAGGGGAATTTATAGTCTCAGAGAGAGAGAAGACATTACAGCAAATGAATAACACTGAGCTAAGTGAAGCATTAGATCAGTGAGGGAGTTTAATGAGTATTCTGTAGAGGGAAGAGGGAGAAACCACTATGAGTTGGGTTAGTCTGAAAAAACTAGGTGAAAATGGAGGTGTGGTAATCATGAGCAGGTTTGCACAGCTTCCATACGTCTATAAATACTTTGGTTCTAGAATTCCTCTACTCCAGCTCTTTTATTTAACTGATGAAGAAATTGAGGCCCAAAGCACATAAGCTCAGCTGAGGTGCAGTTCGGTGGTGGCTGAGGTGGGGCTGGAACCCAGTTTCCCAGCCTGTTAGTCCAAGGTGCTTTCTATTAGAGCAGTTTAAGAGATGGGCTAGTGGACCACAACAGACCTTTGTTGTTAACTTCTCTTGTTGACAATCCTTTTGTCAGATTTTCAAAATTTTAAGTTTGAAGTTTTTATTTTTGACTTATTCAAAACTGTGTTAGTATTTACTGGGAAGACATGATTATTTATGTGCCATTTTTCTGTACTAGGAAAGTGGTTTTCACTGAATGAATTTGCAACTTAGAGTAGCAATATGTGAAAGAAAATGTTTTGGGGTTTGTCAGCCCCCACCTTTATTCTTTACCTCTCATGGCCCTAGTGGCCTCCTTTTTTATTTCCTTCCATAAAGAAATCTTTCAACAGCTCTTACACATGCTGTATTTTCTTGACAAAGCCTACCAGGAAAGCAGTGTTTGAAAGGTTCAGTACTGCTTCCAATCTTAGGCTTTATCTTTGAAATTTTGCACACTAAGTTAAAATATTGCTACATTTGTGGCCTGGGATCGTCCCTGCTAATTCCATATGAAGCAAGAGTGCCAAAGAACTATTAGAACTCCCCTTGTGAATTTGCTTGGTGAGCAGTTCTGAACTTGGCGTTTTAATCTCTCCATCAGGATCAACGTGATCCTGTGTTAAAGCCAAGGTCAAGTGGGATAAGCAGTTGAACTTTCTCTGTCTTGCGTGGCTCGTTGAAACATGTAACCTTTATAGGCTTGGTTTCTGCTTTGGAGGGGAATCTGAAGTCCAGATGTTTCTTTCCTTCTTTTGAAAACCCTTTTCATTTTACTAGGCTTGGTGTCAGAAAAGCAACTGGGGGTAGATTAGGTAGGAGGTGGAAGGTCAGTGTTTCCTTTGCTAGTATTGCAAAATAAGAGGTTTTTGTGTTTGTTTATTTCTGTTTTCCTCCAGTTGGGCCACTGAGAGTAAGTCACTGACTCTGAAGACATAGATTTCCCTCATGTGTCAGCAGTGGCTAAGGAGTCAAGGTAAGTGAAGAAAAGATGGGCAGCAGCCATCTGATCCCTTTTGGTTGGCAGAAAATAAACCCTTAAGTAACCAGCTCCCACCTTTTAAGACTTTTTTCTCCAATGCAGTCAATGTAAATGAGTCCCTTCTTCCACAAAATGCTCTAATTTTTTTGTTACTAAAAACCTATGAATAAAACAGTAGCTAAGCTGCTTTTCTCCTTCTAATGCAGTCCTATATTTTCTTAGATGAACCAACATGCATGCATTATCTTTAATTACAAGTGACATTTATGGCCAACTTTATAGGTCCTGTCATTTCACGTGGCTTACTAACAAGTCCCTTCAAATAACTGTCCTTTAACAACTTCAAGTGGTTGGGCTTCTGCTTCAGAACAGCGCATGGAACAGCCTATCCACTGGCCATATATTCAATTCTGACTATTTCTGCCTGAAGGTAGTAGTCTAAACCTCCAATTCATATGTTCTGTGAAGTCTATGAATAATGGTAAATAATTCCCTGGCTAATTTCATGAGCACAAAATAACTAAAAGAAACACAAACAAAAACTCAAAGAATGGAGGACACATATAAATATTCTAGAATTTTATGGTCAGGAAGTGACCCTTGCAATAAAATTGCAAATTGTTGTTGGGTTCCATGACTAAGAATCACTGCCACATTTGGGGATAAAAATAAGTATGTGTGAATTCTTCTGTTAATCATTTCTTTTGTTTTGTCCTTGTCTAGTAGCCAAAATTAACTTTCTGTCCTTTTGTCACTAACTGGGGAGTACCGCTAACTCCTTGACAGAGTAGGTGGTATAATGTAGGTACTAGACAGAAGATGGGTTTTCAATTCTCATTGCACATTAGAATCACATGGTGAGCATTTAAGAAATATTGTTGTCTAGACTCCTCTTCCCAGGCTTCTGACTGAATTGGTCTGGTGCTGAGGGGGAAGGAAGGTGACACGGATTTCTTTTTAAAATATTTCCAAATGACTCTAATGGACCAAGGCTGAAAACCATGAGAGCTAAATGACAGAAAGGCTACTACCTATGTTAGGGCATTTCAACTGGAAAAGATGGATTCTCCTTTCAGAAAAAAACAAAGGAAAACAGTCATTCCTTTTTCATTATATATTCATAGTGAAATTTTCAACCTCCATAGTTACAGGTTGAAAATTTTTGATGGAATTAAAATTAAGCCTGTGTTTTATTCTTCATAACAAAAAGTGAATAGTGACATAGATAACTATTTCCATTAAGAGAGACTTTGCTTCTTAGGTCAAGTTTGCAAGTTATGATGAATTTATAGAAAATTTTTGTAAATGTGAACCAATAATCTTGCTTTTTATGCCTAATCTAATTTGAGCATTTACACTTTTTAAGTGTTCTTGAGTTGAGCATATAAATGTTTTCTGCTGTCATTTGAAATCGTGCATTTCTAGCTGGACTGTAAGCTCCTTGGAGGTGGTTTACTGTCTTTTTTTGTTTGTTTTTACTTTGCAATGTGTAGCACAGTTCTTGGTCCACAGTAAGCACTTAATATATACTTCTCAGTTGACTTTTCACACTGATGAAAAGAAGAATTAAATAGTCACTTGATACAAGATGGAGAACTAGTTCAGCTGATATTAGTTGAATATAGTCTTCATAAGACTGAAGACAAAGAAAAAGCTATGCTGAAATCTCATGGTAGATCTAAGTGCAGAGAGACAAAAAAGTCTAGGATAAGGTAATGAGTTGAAAAAGGTGCTAAAGAAGTACAAGAAATTCTGGAAGACACAATGGTGGAATTCACTGCTATGGAACAGAATAAAGAAAAAAGAATGAAAAGAAATGAAGACAGCCTAAGAGATCTCTGGGACAATATTAAACACAACAGCATTTGCATTGTAGGGGTACCAGAAGAAGAAGAAGAGAGAGAAAGGACCAGAGAAAATATTTGAGGAGATTATAGTCAAAAACTTCCCTAACATAGGGAAGGAAATAGCCACCCCAGTCCAGGAAATGCAGAGAGTCCCATACAGAATAAACCCAAGGAGAAACACACCAAGACACATAGTACTCAAATTGGCAAAAATTAAAGACAAGGAAAAATTATGAAAAGAAGCAAGGGAAAAATGACAAATAACGTACAAGGGAACTCCCATAAGGTTAACAGCTGATTTCTCAGCAGAAACTCTACAAGCCAGAAGGGAGTGGCGTGATATACTTAAAATGATGAAAGGGAAGAACCTACAACCAAGATTACTATATCTGGCAAGGATCTCATTCAGATTCGATGGAGAAATCAAAAGCTTTACAGACAAGCAAAAGCTAAAAGAATTCAGCACCACCAAACCAGCTCTACAACAAATGCTAAAGGAACTTCTCTAAGTAGGAAACACAAGAGAAGTAAAGGACCTACAAAAACAAATCCAAAACAATTAACAAAATGGTAATAGGAACATACGTATCGATAATTACACTAAACGTGAATGGATTAAATGCTCCAACCAAAAGACAGAGGCTTGCTGAATGGATACAAAAACAAGATCCATATATATGCTGTAAACAAGAGACCCACTTCAGACCTAGGGACACATTTAGACTGAAAGTGAGGGGATGGAAAAAGATATTCCATGCAAATGGAAATCAAAAGAAATCTGGAGTAGCTATACTCATATCAGATAAAATAGACTGTAAAATAAAGAATGTTACAAAAGACAAGGAAGGACACTACATAATGATCAAGGGATCAATCCAAAAAGAAGATATAACAATTATAAATATATATGCAGCCAACATAGGAGCACCTCAATACATAAGGCAAATGCTAACAGCTATAAAAGAGGAAATTGACAGTAACACAATAATAGTGGGGGACTTTAACACCTCACTTACACCAATGGACAGATCATCCAACATGAAAATAAATAAAGAAACAGAAGCTTTAAATGACACAATAGACCAGATAGATTTAATTGATATTTATAGGACATTCCATCCCAAAACAGCAGACTACACTTTCTTCTCAAGTGTGCACGGAACATTCTCCAGGATAGATCACATCTTGGGTCACAAATCAAGCCTCAGTAAATTTAAGAAAATTGAAGTCGTATCAAGCATCTTTTCTGATCACAGTGCTATGAGATTAGACATGAATTACAGGGCAAAAAACGTAAAAAACACAAACACACGGGGGCTTGGTTATTAAATAACCAAGAGATCACTGAAGAAATCAAAGAGGAAATAAAAAATACCTAGGGATAAATGACAACGAAAACATGACAATCCAAAACCTATGGGATGCAGCAAAAGCAGTTCTAAGAGGGAAGTTTATAGCTATACAAGCCTGCCTCAAGAAACAAGAAAAATCTCAAACAGTGTAACCTTACACTTAAAGGAACTAGAGAAAGACGAACAAACAAAATTCAAAGTTACTAGAAAGAAAGAAATCATAAGGATCAGAGCAGAAATAAATGAAACAGAAACAAAGAAAACAATAGCAAAGATCAATAAAACTAAAACCTGGTTCTTTGAGAAGATAAACAAAATTGATAAACCTTTAGCCAGACTCATCAAGAAAAAGAGGGAGAGGACTCAAATCAATAAAATTAGCAATGAAAAAGGAGAAGTTACAACAGACACCACAGAAATGCAAAGCATCCTACGAGAGTACTACAGGCAACTCTATGACAATAAAATGGACAACCTGGAAGAAATGGACAAATTCTTAGAAAGATATAACCTTCCAAGACTGAACCAGGAAGAAACAGAAAATATGAACAGACCAATCACAAGTAATGAAATTGAAACTGTGATTAAAAATCTTCCAACAAACAAAAGTCCAGGACCAGATGTCTTCACAGATGAATTCTATCAAACATTTAGAGAAGAGCTAACACCCATCCTTCTCAAAGTCTTCCAAAAAATTGCAGAGGAAGGAACACTCCCAACCTCATTCTATGAGGCCACCCTGACACCAAAACCAGACAAAGATACTACAAAAAAAGAAAATTACAGACCAATATCACTGATGAATATAGATGCAAAAATCCTCAACAAAATACTAGCAAACAGAATCAAAGAACACATTAAAAGCATCATACACCATGGCCAAGTGGGATTTATCCCAGGGATGCAAGGATTTTTCAATATACACAAATCAATCAATGTGATACACCATATTGACAAATTGAAGAATAAAAACCATACGATCATCTCAATAGATGCAGAAAAAGCTTTTGACAAAATTCAGCATGGATTTATGATAAAAACTCTCCAGAAAGTGGGCATAGAGGGAAACTACCTCAACATAATAAAGGCCATATATGACAAACCCACAGCAAACATCATTCTTAATGGTGAAAAACTGAAAGCATTTCCTCTAAGATAAGGAACGAGACAAGGATATCCACTCTCGCCACTGTTATTCAACATAGTTTTGGAAGTGCTAGCCATGGCAATCAGAGAAGAAAAAGAAATAAAAGGAATCCAAATTGGAATAGAAGAAGTAAAACTGTCACTGTTTGCAGATGACATGATACTATACATAGAGAGAGAATCCTAAAGATGCCACCAGAAAACTACTACAGCTAATCAATGAATTTGGTAAAGTTGCAGGACACAAAATTAATGGACAGAAATCTCTTGCATTCCTATACACTAATGATGAAAAATCTGAAAGAGAAATTAAGGAAACACTCCCATTTACCATTGCACTAAAAAGAATAAAACACCTAGGAATAAACCTACCTAGGCAAAAGACCTGTATGCAGAAAACTATAAGACACTGCTGAAAGAAATTAAAGATGATACCAACAGATGGAGAGATATACCATGTTCTTGGATTGGAAGAATCAATGTTGTAAAAATGACTCTACTACCCAAAACAATCTACAGATTCAATGCAATCCCTATCAAATTACCAATGGCATTTTTTACGGAACTAGGACAAAAAATCTTAAAATTTGTATGGAGACACCAAAGACCCCGAATAACCAAAGCAGTCTTGAGGGAAAAAAATGGAGCTGGAGGAATCAGACTCCCTGGCTTCAGACTATAGTATAAAGCTACAGTAATCTAGACAATATGGTACTGGCACAAAAACAGAAACATAGATCAATGGAACAAGATAGAAAGCCCAGAGATAAATCCACACACATATGGTCAACTAATCTATGACAAGGGAGGCAAGGATATACAATGTAGAAAAGACAGTCTCTTCAATAAGTGGTGCTGGGAAAACTGGACAGCTACATGTAAAAGTAAGAAATTAGAACACTTCTTGACACCACTACACAAAAATAAACTCAAAATGGATTAGAGACCTAAACGTAAGACCAGACACTATAAAACTCTTAGAGGAAAACATAGGAAGAACACTCTTTGACATAAATCACAGCAAGATCTTTTTTGACCCACCTCCTAGAGTAATGGAAATAAAAGCAAAAATAAACAAATGGGACCTAATGAAACTCCACAGCTTTTCACAGCAAAAGAAACCATAAAGAAGAGTAAAAGACAACTCTCAGAATGGGAGAAAATATTTGCAAACGAATGAACAGATAAAGGATTAATTTCCGAAATATATAAACAGCTCATGCAGCTCAATACTAAAAAAAAAAAAAAAAAGTATCCGAAAAATGGGCAGAAGACCTAAATATACATTTCTCCAAAGAAGACATACAGATGGCCAAGAAGCACATGAAAAGCTGCTCAACATCACTAATTATTAGAGAAATGCAAATCAAAACTACAATGAGGTATCACCTCACAATAGTTAGAATGGGCATCATCAGAAAATCTACAAACAACAAATGCTGGAGAGGGTGTGGAGAAAAGGGAACCCTCTTGCACTGGTGATGGGAATGTAAATTGATACAGCCACTGTGGAGAACAGTATGGAGGTTCCTTAGAAAACTGAAAATAGAATTACCATATGATCCAGCAGTCCCACTACTGGGCATATACCCTGAGAAAAACATAATTCAAAAAGACACATGCACCCCAATATTCATTGCAGCACTATTTGCAATAGCCAGGTCATGGAAGCAACCTAAATGCTCATCAACAGACGAATGGATAAAGAAGATGTGGTACATATATACAATGGAATATTACTCAGCCATAAAAAGGAATGAAATTGGGTCATTTGTTGAGATGTGGCTGTATCTAGAGACTGTCATACAGAGTGAAGTAAGTCAGAAAGAGAAAAACAAATATCGTATATTAATGCATATATGTGGAACCTAGAAAATGGTACAGATGAACCGGTTTGCAGGGCAGAAATTGAGACACAGAAGTAGAGAACAGACGTATGGACACCAAGGCGGGGAAAGCTGTGGGGGGTGGGGATGGTGGTGTGATGAATTGGGCGATTGAGATTGACATGATGTGTATAAAATTGATGACTAATAAGAACATGCTGTTTAAAATAAATAAATAAAATAAAATTAAAAAAAACCTAATACTATCTTTTGGTTATTTGTATGGAACTATGTTAATATAAATGTTTCAGACATTACATGAAATTCTTAAAAATCTTATATGTTCTGGTATAATGTTATAAGTCATAATTCTAGTTATTACTTTAAAATGTATATCTCAGAAATAACTAAATTTCCTTGTCAATTGCATTATTATGAACTTTCATCAAATCTTTAACCGTGGTCATTTTTAAGTCTTTTGTCATTTACAGACAGTTCTGGGTGTACTCTGATGCTTTTGCAAAAATGTTCCTATAAAAGGGTTTCATCTTCAAGGAATTCATGGAAAAGACTCTGACAAGTACAGGTTTCTGGTAACTGACTATACTGCTGAAGTGAATGAATAAGCATTTTCAGAACTCTAATGGAAAACTGATGAATTCATAAAAGTGCTAACAAACGATCAAGATGAAAACAATTAATTACATGGGACTGAGTGAACTGATGAGGATGATTATAATTTTTGTGACTTTCTGTTTGAATAAAAAAAGAACCAACATACTATATATATATATATATATATATATATATATATATATATATATATATATATATATAAAAGAAATTCTAATAGTTTCTTATTTACTTAGCCAGTTTTAAATGCAAACCTGTAGTCTTTGGCTGACTGTGAGCTATGGCAGTGTAGTCTGATGCCAAAAGCATGGGTTTTTGGATTCAGACACACTCAGGTTCAAATGCCATCCCTGCCATTCCCTAGCAATAGGATCTTGAACAAATTATTTAGTTTTTTTCAGATTCCATTTTATCATGTATAAATGAAGAACACAATCATACTGACCTTTTAGGACTATCAAGTGTTTTGAGGAGATAATGTACAGTACACATCCTAGGTGCCTAATATTATTTGGCCAAGATCACAGATTTCTAGAAAAGGCCATTGTGTGAAGGATCCAAGTGAACAGTTTTTTATGCATTTTCTGGGCATGCTCTGGCCACTCCCTCTCCCTGGGAAGGCTACATAGGTCAAAGCAGTAATTATTATAATTCAGCTTCTTATATTTGTATAGCAATAGCATGGTGTAGTGGAAAGAATGCAGGGATTAGTATCTGATACCCTAGGTTCAAGTCCCAGCTCTGACACTTATTGTTTCCTGTTCCCTTATCTGCCAAATAAGGGGTCCTAATTCTCTGTTGGTCCATCTCTTGAGGTTGCTATGGGCAATAGTGACAGAGCCAATGAGAAAGTAATTTCGCAATTGTACAGAGTTGCCCAAATGTAATTATAAAAAACAGAAAGCATTCCTATTCTTACAACTTAGAAAATCTATAAATAGAAGGGGTTACAGCCTAATCATTTAGTTTCAGTCCAGTGATGGTAAGCATTCCATTGAAGATACAGATGAGTAAGTGCCATTCAGTTTACTCTATTTTTAATCATGGAATTGGCCCTGGGAATAAACATGAAGCTCAAAAGTATCTTTAGCTGCATAAAACTAGATTCTACAAAAAATTAAAAAAATAATGTATGATCTTATAGATGTTAAAATTCTCACTTGGGCACAGTGACCCAGCAAATAATTTCTTTATTTGAAGGGCAATTACCTACCTTGTGGCTGACATGTTTATAAAGAAAACCCAAAGCATTTAGTTTCTGTTTGTTTTTGTTTAGGTTGGTTTTTCCATTGTCTTGCCCTGGGTCTAAAGAAAGCCTGCACATAATAGGAATGGCATGGAGCTATTTTAAAAAATGTGGCCAGAGGAGGAGCTAAATCCTAAGAACTGCCACCGCAGAAATAAACAGTATCTACTTTTATGACTTGACTTTAGTAACAATGGGACCCACAGAACGCCTGCCACCCGCTACAGGCAGGGCATTACCACCCTTTGTTCCACTTTCTGCATTTATCCACCCACCAAACGTACCTATTGCCACATCTATTTCCCATGCCAGGAGCATTTACTTTTCTCCCAGTGTTCAAGTTTGGATATACTTCCTTTCTGGAGATATATCAAAGTCAGTCTCTAGCCTGACGTCTAGAGTACAGGAGAGTTTAGTCATAGCTTGGTCCAACTTCTGAACGACGATATTAAGCTTATGATTTCTGAAATGTTTACATTAGCTCTAGCCATGCCGTCTACTGCAATTGTTGACGCTAATACTGTTCCCTCCAGATGAGAGAACAAGTTCAGCAGCTGAGATTGTTTTGTGTTCTACTTGCAGATGTCCTTAAACTAATGAAAGCCAGAGTGTATTTCTTTCTCTGATCACATGATCAGAAAGCCAGGGTTGTTGGGGACATTCAGGAAAGCTTTACTTCTCAAGGTCAACAAATTACTGGGGGAAAATAATATGAGGCTTCGTTAGACATTGCCTCAGAAGATTTATGAGGCAACCTTCTTCCTTGGGTATATTTCAGAGGCCCCTCAAAGCCTTCTATGTGGAAAAGAGTGCTGTGTTTTAATAGCATCTGCTTTGCCATTACTTTTTAAACTGCAGTTTTCGGTATGTAAAACAAGCATCGAATTCAAGTAATTTTCAATCAGCTAAAAAGCTGCTTTATTTTCACAACAATTTTGGCTTTGTAGACATGGTTTTGGAACATACCCTGCCTGGTCTTAGAAATATGCATAGAAAGAACCTTGCTTCGTTTTTCCTTTTCTTTTCATTTGTTTAATATTATACTAATGGACAAGTTGGGGCAACTAAAGAGACAGAAAAAGCAGCAAATTAAGGGAAGGGTGATTTTAATTAACTAACTCTTTTTAAAGCTGCTGAAATCTGCCCCTTGGATTGGCAATGCTTCACCATTAGAACCAGACAGACCCTGAAAAAACTTTTTTTCTTTAGATTTTTTTTTTAAAGGAATGATCTTTTTACAAGGTTTTCCACATTGCCCTTGAGAGACAGGTATAGTTTCAGATCTTTACTTGAAGAAAAATATGTGAAGATATTTTTACATCTGCATGGGCCTTATTCCATGATAGAAAAAAATAATGCAATGGGAACCCTATGCATATAACAAAAACTATTTTTGACTTGTACATCATGGAAGCTGTGTGCTTTACTACAGGAGGATAATGCAGCTAAGGAATTTAGACAACAGTCTGAGGTTTGCTGTAAAGTTCTTTGAAATGCAACTATCTAAAGATTTTTTTCTAATCTGCTAAGCTTGGATCTTTGAACATTCGAAGCCTGAGAAAAACCCATTTGATTCTTTTTACCATAGTATTATTAAAGAATATACATAGTATTATTAAAGAATATACAGTAGTCTTCTGTTTAGAACCCTATTTGGTATATCCAGCCATTAGATGTATTAAGCTTTTTCTATAAAACACTTTACTATTGTATTTTAATTTTGAACATATATGAGCTTCTCTTAGCCGTATAATAAATATATAGATAAATATGTATTCACCTGCCCTGCCAATGAAGCTATTGTTTCCCAAACTAAATGTCTTCACTTAAGAGAAACTTTATTAATAGTGGTGATAGCTGACATTTATTGAATAGTTATTACAAGACAGAAGAGTGCTAGGCATTTTACATGCGGCAAAGAATGGCTGTTTTCTCCCATCCTGTTTCCTCTTCTTCCTGCCAAACCAACTAGTACATTTCCACCCTCATTTGTAATTAGGTGTGGCCATGTGAGTTAGTCCTTGCCAAGGGACTGTGAATAACAGTGGTGTGTTCCACTTCCGGGTCTACTCCATAAAATCGTCTCACATGTGATACTCTGTGCTCTTTCCTTTTCTGCTGGCTTGATGCAGAGAAGAACGATAATGTTAGAAGTGATGTGTTGAAAAGGGTATGGTTACAAGATGAAAAGAGCTTTGGTTCCAATACCCCTGTTTGAAATAGAGCCCCCTGATAATCAGGAATACCCTTTTGGGTTTGTATGTGTGTGAGAAATAAATTTTTCTCATGTTAGAGTCATTATGTATTTGGACATTTATTTGTTGTAACAGCTAGCATTACTTTAACACATATATATTATTTAATTCTTTGCCCTTTGGGATAGGAATATTATTTTACCCATTTTATGGATGAAGAAGCTGGCTCATAGAGATTTTTAAAAATGATGACTCATTTAAAAATGATTTTTTAAAATGGAACATAGTTCCTAAATGGTAGAGCTAGGACTTGATCCAGATTCTGTTTATAGACGTCTCTTTCTTATGTTATAATTACCAGTAAGAAATAAGACAGTTCTGTAAGCTCCAAATCTTATACTTTGCACTACACAGTTACACGCCCTTTAGGATTAAAAAAAATATTGTTTGCATACTAAGATTTCAATAAATTCCTGTATTCATCAACCTGTGTCTTTAGTTTGTAGGTTGTACTCAGCAAAATTTTTGTGATGATAATTGGGATAGTTTTTTCCAATGACAATTAAGATTTATTTAAGTTATATAACACTAATATTTTAGAGTAAAAAAAGTTAAAAGAAATTATATCACTAGAGTGTCATTATATGAAGGTTCATAATCAATACTATCAAATAATATGTCTATAGTGTGCATTTTTCAAAACACTTTTTTTAGTTTAAATTGTTAAAATCATTAACAGTAACTTTTGTTACTGCTTAATATTTTACTCAAGTTATTTTCACTGAACTATTTCATGGTTTCAATCATAGGAAATTTTCACAGTCATTTTAAATCTGATGAGGTCTGTAGTTTTAGATCCCTGTGTCTCATTGTCATTCAAGTGACTGGGCTCTCCCATATCTATCAAGGGATAGCATTGTAACTGCATCATGATGTTTGGATCATTGGAAAGGATGTTTTGAGCTGTTGCCATAATATATGCACAATCAAGTTAATAAGCACAGTAAATGCATCATAGGATAATATGGCTTTAAATGTAGAGACTTTGCATGTTTATTAAAAAAAAAAAAAAAAAAAAAAAGAAGACAGAAGAACCAGTATCTGAAGTCTTGAAAGTTAAGCAAGTACATGCCCAAAGAGAAAAAGCCTACTGGTTAGTGGAAAAACTTGAACATCAATTATATTAACAGAAAGCATTCTCAAGGTCCAAAACAAGTAGCGAAGTACATGAAGGCATTGCAGAAGCTCACAATTTGTATAACAAAATACTTGAAATACCAGAGGAAATACACTTTTGCTATTGTTTTATAAAATAACATATTTATTCATGGTTAATAACTAATTACAACATTCCATGCGAAGGACCAAAGTCCTTCATTTTCTTGTTGAAACCTGGGAATGGTTTCCATAATAAAAAATGAAAACAAAAATTACTTCTCAGTAACAGAATGATCAGTTTGTTTCACTGGAGAGTGTTGTTTGGCAGTTTTCTCTTTATCTAACTAAAGGACCCTGCTAATTCTCAACATTACCTGTTACTCTTGACCTCATCCCTGTAGGAGTAGAGTCTAGTTTTGAGGCCAAACCTCCTAGAGGAACACAGGTCCTACTCTTTTTACATAGAAAGTTCCATTTAGTTCTGGCAATGCAAGGCTTTCTGGTTCAAAGAGAAGAGTCTTATAAGACTTCTTGGACACCAAATAACTCTTACAAAACAGCATTTTGATGAATTAAGTGTAAATGAATCAGAAACATATGGATTAAATTTCCTTTGAAATATGCGTGCCTTTTCTGAATTAAGGGGGGAAATGTTTGGCAAAATGTATTTTGCTGAACCCAAAACACTAGGATAAAGCTCAGTGTTTTCCTGGACCCCCAAATTATGCTGGAGTCTCTTTTCTTTTAAAATTAATTCATGTTTAGGCTTAATACAGCTTATTTTTCAAAAATTGAAAATGGCTTTACGTTGACCTCTAATTACTTCTCTGGATTTGTGCTTTCTCTTGTTCTTGATAAAACCCCTGACACTTAGAAGTATGCATCCAACTATATGTTCATGTGTCATCAGACTTTCCATAGAAGAAATGCATTTTGCTTTCCTGTCAATAATTGTGTAATCTTTTGTTTTTCATTATTATTACTTTATGGCTCTTCACTTTTTTCCAAATTTTTATTTTTAAAATTTGCAAACATACACAAAAGCTGAAAGAACAGTGCAATTAATATCCATACTTCATTTATGTAAATACAGTATTTATGCTGCCACAGATACTTTCTCTCTCTCCCTTTTTTTATGAATTTTATTTTATTTTTTATACAGCAGGTTCTTATTAGTTATCTATTTTATGCATATTAGTGTATATATGTCAATCCCAATCTCCCAATTCATCCCACCACCCCCAACGTTTTCCCCCTTGGTGTCCATACATTTGTTCTCTACATCTGTGTCTGTATTTCTGCCTTGCAAGCCAGTTCATCTGTACCATTTTTCTGGGTTCCACATATATGTGTTAATATATGATATTTGTTTTTATGACTTCACTCTGTATGACAGTCTCTAGGTCCATCCACATCTTATAATTGTGTAATCTTAAGTTTACATCTTATTCAAACTTAAAATTACTATGTAAGTTGTTTAGAATTTTCACCCATGCTGTGGTCACTTGGAAAAGGCACAAACTAGAAAGACTTTTGAAGATGAAGAGTAAAGAGACGTCAGGCTCCCATTTTACAGAGATAAATGTAGTGACACCCAATGAGGAAGCTTGTGTGGTGAGGGTGGTTCTATACCTGTTCTGCTGCTGTGAAGAGTATGTCCACTCCTTTTCCACCTTCCTCATTTTGCCATGGTGATAGAGGAGGAAATGAGCTTAGTTTTTATTCCCTAAATTTCAGTATCCTTTTTACATCTTTGACTTAATTTACCTCTTTGAGTGAGCTTATGCTAAGAAGGGGCAGAAGAGTAAACACTTACACAGCTGAGCTGTGTGCATTGGCAGACAGCTATTCTTTTATCTGAGAATTCTAGATAAGGAATGCAGGACTTCTGACTTCCCCAGTCTGCTCTAGACACTCATTCTTTTCTTCACTAAACTATAAGCAAGAAAGTCTTCTTCATTTTCTCACTTAAACCAAACTTTCTCCCCTCAGGGTATTTGTTTGAATGACCCAGAAGTAAATTCAGTCAAAAACATGAAGGAGTTTAAGATAGTTAGCTGTTCTAGTTTTGAAAATTCCTGTTGCAAATACTTGTAAAAAATTGGAAAATTTTGATCTCAACACTTTTCCCATCATTTTCAAGGATGCAATAAATTAGAATTAGTTAACTATATAAGTTTCTAATTCATTTTCATGTTATACTTTTATTTTATAGGCTTTTAACTTCAGGACAAGTTTTAAGAGATTGTTTATTTTTTCTTAAAGACCATATCTGGAATTAGGTAAGCTGCCACTTGGTTAGTATTTCCCGAAGTGTGTTCTATAGAACATTATTTCTGTGAGATATTATGGATGTTAGGAGGAAAATTATGGTCAAATTATTTTAGGAAACTCTGGAGTAAACAAATTTGATCAGATTTCTTTTTGGAAGAATTCTTAGCAACTTTAATATGTTAATTTATCTTGTAATTTTAAGAATAGGATGCAAGATGCAGAGTTTCTAGCATTTGTTTTTATTAAGGCAATTTTTTTAAGAGCAGTTTTATGCTCACAGCAAAATTGAGGGAAAGGTACAGAGATTTCTCATATACCCCCTGTTCCCAAAAAATACACAGCGTTTCCCATTATCAACCTCCCCCACCAGAGTGGTACGTTTGTTACAGTTGACGAACCTGCATTGACACATTATAAACACCCAAAGTCCATAGCTTACATTACAGTTACATTATGGTTTACATATGGTTGTATATTGTATGGGTTTGGAAAAATGTATAATGATATGTATCCATCATTATGGTACCATATAGAGTACTTTTCACTGCTCTAAAAATCCTCTATGCTCTACCTATTCATCTCTCCCCTACAATTCCTAGAAACCACTGATCTTTTTACTGTTTCCATGGTTTTGCCTTTTTCAGAATGTCATATAGTTGGAATCATGTTTTTTTATCCACTCTGACAATCTCTGTCTTTCAGCAGGTGCATTTGGACCATTGATCTGTAAGATGATTATTGATATAGTTGGATTAATATTTACCAGGTTTGTTACTACTTTCTATTTGTTCCCCTTGTTCTATTTTGGCCTTGCATTCTTTTTCTGTCTTTTGTGGTTTTAATTGAACATTTTAAATGATTCCATTTTCTCTCCTTTCTTACATATCAGTTATACCTTTTTTTCTTTTTTAAACTTTAATTGTTGCCCTAGTTTGCAATATAAAATTCCAACATCTCTGCTGTGTCTGGTTCTGACGCTTGCTCTCTCTCTTCAGGTTGTGATTTTGCCTTTCGCTATGCTTTGTGATTTTTCTTGATAGTCAGACAGGATGTGTCAGGTAAAAGGAACTGCTGTAAATAGGCCTTCAGTAACGTGATAGTGAGTTTGAGAGGAGGGCAAGTGTTCTATAGACCTGATTAGGTCTCAGTCTTTTAGTGAGCCTATGTCTCTGAAATGTGAAATTTACAAGTGATTTTTTCTCCTCCCTTGGGTGAGACAGGATGGCAGAATGGGTGGTGGTGGGCGTTTTTCTTCTCCCACTTAGAAGGCTAGTGGAAGCTGGAGTCAGGTATTTCCCTTCTCTTAGGTCGTTTAGGCTCTGATAATACCCCAGCTGTGGTTAATTCTGGCTCTGGTTAACTGGTTTCCCCTGTGCGCAGGCCTTATTTAGAAGAACAGCGTGCTCTCACGCATCTCAGAAGTGGTTCTTTCTCTCTTCTGCTGGAAGCACAGGGAATTTTTCTCTGTGGAGAAGCGGTCGGTCTGGAGGTGATTCTCACAATATCATGGCTGCCTTCCTATGACTGGGTCTCCCTGAAGTTCTTAACTCTCAGAGTTGTCCACACGGAACCTCCAGCAACTCGTGAATTACATTTCGGATTTTTGTTCCTGTGGAGGTTTCTGCTCACGAATTTCTGCTCTGGTAAGTTGTGACTCCCCGTATTTGCTTGTCTCTCCAATACTGGGGCCAGCTGGTTTGCTCTGTGTCTTCCTCTCTTTTATGAATCTAAGAAGAGTTGTTGATTTTTCAGTCTGTTTAGCTTCTTACTTGTTGTTAGGATGGAGGGTTTCCAAAGTCCTTACATGCAGAACTGGGAACATTTGTAGCACTTTTTGAAAGATAGGCATTTGCTTTAAAAAAAAAATCAAAAAAATTGGAAGTGGATCCTGAGATGACGTTAGGAGAACAAAAGATGTATTTATACCTGTGAAAGAAAAGGAGCAAAAATAGGATTGGGCAATGGGAACTCTCGGAATGTTAGGTATATCTGACAAAGTCTCTGCTAGCCCCATGGGAATTGGGGAGCAAGCCTTGCCCCTCAGCTTTTGTTTATAGTGTAAGAGTTGATATTCTTTATTTTGCATATGGTTACTGAATTGTTTCAACACCATTTGTTGAAAAGTTCATATATAGCCATTTGGCCTTGCCGTTTGTCATGTTGATTTCAACCCCAGCTTCTGGTGGTTAAGTACTCTCACTTGGCCTTAATTGCATGAGCCCCATCATCTCCATTGCTATCAACGAGCCAAATTCTGTTGTGGCGTCTCCTATCAACTCTGATGTGTAGAGGAGAGCCACTGTAAACTTCTTAATAATGATGGTGCCCCTCTAATTGGTGTATTCCTGATGGCTTTGATGAATAGTGTGCCCTCTGGGTCTTGTGGCATAGAATCCTCAGGTGGGTTGTCGGGCCTTATATAATATTAGACGTGGCCAATATGCCTGGTTCCCTAAGCCTTTTATTCCTTTCCTATACCATCTGCTATGGCAATTCAGGCATTTTAACCTTGCTCAGCATGAGTTATCAGTTTCTCCAGGCTCCTGGAAACCACCCTTGCTGCTAATTTACACTACTTCCTAGGGCCCTTTCCAGAGCATTAAACCTGTATCCTGAGAGAGTGCGTTACATTAATTAACACTCAATGAATCCAGGCCTATTGTCCAGCCTCCTTGGTCAAACCTCCTCAAAACCCAGTCAAAGTTATTATTTCAGTCCCTGTTAGTACATGCTGGCTAATTCTTGCATGTCTTTTTGGAAATAGTCCCCTTTTCTCTCTTATCAGGTCCAGTTTGCCCAAACTGGATTATTGCTGCCACTTAATCCTATGTATTGGGGACTTGATGTAAGAAGAGGTGAGGAAAGATCCTCTGTTAGTAGGGCAGGGGCTTCTGCAGGTTATTCTTACTTTGGAGAAGTGCTAAATCTTGATAGGGAGGGCTAGGTTGCCACTGCAGGTTCTGGACTTAAGAGTAGTCTAGGGAAATAAAATCTTCACAAGCTTCCACCCAGCTGCTCACATTTCATGTGTCAGGGTCCCAGGTTTTCCCAGTCAGGGTCCTCATTTAGGCATAACTGTTCTAGTTCACCTGAGCATTCAATCTTCTTTCAAACTGGTAGACTTACTATTAAAAATGTTTTTTGTTGTTGAATTATAGTTGATTTACAATGTTGTGTTAGTCTGGTGTACAGCAAAGTGATTCAGTTACATATGTGTGTATAGATGTGTATATGTGTGTATATATATTCTTTTTCATATTCTTTTATATTATGGTTTATTGGTTTATTATAGGATATTGGGTATAGTTCCCTGTGCTGTATATAGTAGGACCTTGTTTGTATCTGCTAATCCCAAACTCCTAATTTATCCCTCCCCCATCACCTTTCCTCTTTGGTAACCATAAGTTTGTTTTCTATCTGTAGCTCTTGCTGTTAAATCCCAAGTTTGGTCCTTTAGCTTTTCCTGTCCTCCCACTTCAGGAAAGAAGGGAATAAAGCCTTTGTAAGCTGCTAAAGATGCCCTATGGCCTTCCCATTCTGCTTTCAGTTGCTTGTTAATTGTCTTCAGCTTGTCATAATCTCTTACAGGAGTCAATGTAATTTAATAACTACTAGCCACTTCCATTGACTTTATGTGCATTCTGTCCCTATACTTTTCAAACCTCTGAATCATATCACACTGGCCAAAATGCTCTTCTTCAGAGAGTACATCTTCTCCACAGGTACACTTTTCCAAGTTTTAGCCATTGGGCCAATGCTTCGAGATGGGCGTACCTGTGCCATGCATATCACCTGGGCTGGACCCTTATTGCTATCCGGTTAGTAAGTTTGCTATCCCATTAGTAAGTTATCTAGTCCCAAAGCCTCATTTTACTGACTGCTTTCTTGGACCACTAACTGTCTACTGTGTTACTTGGATTCTCTGAGAAACAGATGCTGAGCCGGACTTGGGATGTAACAAGTTTATTGGGGATTAATAGCTCTGAAAGTAAAAGGGAGAAAATAGCACTGGGCAGGGACAAATAGGATTACAATGCAAATTTGACAAGTCTCTCAGCCCAATGAAGCCTAAAGCAAAGATTGCTAGTTTTACAGGAGTCTTGCATTGCATATTACCATGGGTCCTTTACCATGGTCTTGCTCAGAATTTGTCTAATGCCACCTTGAGAAGGACATGACCTGGGTGCAAAAGCTGAGGCAGACATGAAGGAGCTGACTCCCTTAGACTGGCAGCTAACTGTATCCTTTTGTGCTGGATAAAGTGTTCCTTCTTGAAAAGGAGTGTGAGTAGCACATCTCCATGCCTCTCGTAAGATGTCTTGGTGGTCTAGCATTCTATGGGACACACTTTCATCCTGAACTCTAGGAATTCTAATTCTGCTAATTATAACAGTAAAAGCAACTTAGTAATGGAAAAGCATAATTACTGACAAATATTAGCACAATCTAGCAATATTTAGGTGCACAAGTTTAGGTACAACAACTTTTCCAGAATTTAAGGACTAAACATAGATAACTCAAACACCTCTGGTCTATAGATTTTTTTTTTTTATAGGTATAGGATAATTTCCTTGTCATTTTTATTAAGAGGAAATGCAGGATTTTGGGAAGATAGTGGAGGCTTTTTTTTGTTCATACTTTTTCTATTTTGCTTTTCTTGCCAGGGTCTGTGAGGCACTTCATGAGTTGTCATTTTACCATTAAACCAGAGACCAAGGAGGTACATATTTTATATGAACATGTTATGTCTAAAATTTATGTGGGTGGTATGAGTATTTCTGATGCCTAATTTATAGCTGAACTTTGAATCACACAATCCATAGCTTTTCACCATTGGTGGCTAACGGCTAAGGCTGTTTTCCCTATTTAGTACTTAATAATGAATAAGACTATCGCAAACAAATTTATTTGTGATGATGTTGCTGCCAAGAAGGTTGTTAATGACTACAGTGAAAGTATTTTTTGAAACCATTTTGTTTTTCAATAAAACACAAATGTAGTTTTGTACAGATTATCACTGTCTAATAGAACACAAATAATGATTCAACTTTTAATTTATGAAGTGGTAATTTAAACTTTTACTACAAAAAATAGAAAATCAAAGGTTATAAGACACTAATAAACAGAATTTTGCATGGTTAGTAGTATGTGTGACGTATGTTGAAAATTTTAAAATAAAGGCTTAACTATTAATATTTTTACTTGGTGACATTTAATACTAGTACATAATTTTGCTTACTGTCTTAGGTGTCAATATGTTTATTAAATTTAACTTGAACCACAACAAATATAAAACACTTTGGATTTATCTTAACTTTTCCCATCATTTAAAATGTTGTCTTATAAAGCAGATTATATTGTGATTTATAATTTCTTTCTCCTCAGTATAACATTAATTGTATAATTCAATTTACATGAAATATGTTGCATTCATTCAAAAACTTTCTCTAATCTCTTTTTCTGCTTAGTAAGATCTCTGTAAATATTTATGAGTTTGCCCTTTAAAACAAAACAAAAAAGAAATTTTAAAATTCAAAGCAAAACACAACAAAAGAAACAAATTAGCAAAGTATTTTTTTATTGGCAAGAGATCTTTTTGTGAATATTTGGCTTAGGACACTATTGAAAGTTGCAACATTTTATTCTTCTGGGGCAAGGGCTTCCCTCTTCCTTCCTCCAAAGTAATTCTGGGTGCTGGTTCTGCTGTCTGTTTATTTTTATGCAGTGATGATAGCACATCTTTATGTTGACCAATCATTGACAAAAACCATTTTTAGGTAAACAGTGACAGTTGTGTTAGCAAATCTGTGTCTGTAAATTTAATCTATAATGGCAGTTTTTCTTTGTTACTATCTTCCAAATATCCCATGTGCTTTTTACTTTGTCCCACTCCCAAAGTGTAAATTACTTTAGTTCCTGAAATGACTGTAACCCTCTTGAGATGTGTTTATTCCATCAAATGCTAGGAGACAGGAATTCTTAGCTACTGTCCACTTATCCTATCCTCCAAGCTCCCAATTCTCACCTAACTTGATATTACCAATGTCTTTTTATACATGGCATTGCAACATACTGTCCCTTTTGGGAAAAATCAATTTAATCAATATCTCTGCTGATGTGTTAGCTTTATGTTGCATCAAGTTTAGAAATTATTTGGAGGTTTATTGACATGTTTAATGATGTTGGCGTTTTGAAGGTGTATGTACGAAGTGCATGCTCAGTAGTAAAGAGATTTGCAAAAAGGAAGGAGCACATAAACATTTTGACTTTTACATTGTGCTTATTTAGGTTAGCATGAAAGACCAGAAACTGCAGTCATGTTGTTGACTAAGACCTGCTCTTTTAGAGTGGGGAACCTAAAATTGTTATGACTTAGGAGTAGTATATAGGCATTTGCCATTTATAAAAGATTTTCAACTTCATGAAGTGCTCTACCAATAGTTATTAAGCATTAAGAAGACTCCTGTAAGCAGTATTTTAGAATAGATGGGTTTTTCTCCTTTCTGAAACTCTTCAAGAATGTAAAAATGTAGAAGATAGAAAGATTTTAGATGTTTACCATATTTTAACTGATAGATAGTAACATTTATTTTTCATACATCATTATGTCCATTTTGAGCCGTCTCATCTCACTGGTATTATAAACATAGACTTTTTTTCCTACACCTATTGTAGTCTCTTAACTCCCTCTGCATTTTCTGGTATGTGTTGGCTCCTTTAATGATGTCCCATTTTGATTCCACAAAGTTTGACTTAATTTCAGGGCCTGAAGAATTGAGAACTCTTCTGATTCAGAGCTTCCTTCCTCTTCCACTCTGTCCCACAGTCATGCTCAGTGCAAGCTACACTAGTGGCTTGGGGTGCCTGTGCTTTTTCACAATGTGTAACCTTGCCCCCGTAACCTGCCCTACGTCTTTCCTGGCTTGTGTTTGTGGAGTGGGAGGAGAGGGACAGTTTTCTCCTTATGGGCTTTTGCTTGGTAATACCATTTATTTTCTTTGGTGGGTTGTGGCTGCTCTTTGGCATTTCTATCAGGCTGCTTGTGGCTTGATGTGACTGGACGGCAGTACCTCCAGCTCCGCTAATAAGGCACTCAACCTTGAGCAGCTTTGTAGATTTCATCGTCTTCGGTTACATCTTCCTATTAGCCCCCAGCTAGTGTTTCTGATTCAGGCACTGCTTTCCCCACCTTCAAAGTATCCTGTCAGGCTTCAAGACTACAAAATCTGATTTACCCACTGGGCTCCAAGGCTGGGGTGTGGATGTATGCTGGCCATCTGTCCTCTATCAACATTGAAGGAATTACTAGTAACATTTTTCTAATAGTGTGCTGTAATGCCTGCACTATTTGACTAGGAAAAGTTATCAATCAGCACTTCACCCCTTTAATACTCTAAGATAAGGTAGGCACTAGAGAAGAGAGAATGGCTACCTTAGAAAGTAATCACTTTAAAGAAAAGTACAGGAAAGGCAGTTAAGTATTCATTCTAACATATTCCTTTACTCCCTTTTGTTTTTTCCTGAAGTGATTTAAAAAAAAAAAATTCTATTTGAGCACTGTTTCCCAGAACTTTCCCAGTTTTTGTTCTCCACCCTGCTGAATTTGGCTTTTGCCAGATCTCTATAAGGTAGACAAGATCAGTTCTAAGAAAGTAGGGTCTATAAAAATGGCCACAGATTTTTTTATTAGCTCTTCTAAGCCAAATTCATCTTTATATAGCTATCCAAACTTAGGTTTGCAAAGACATTAAGATTTGGAAAATATTACTAAATATGTGTGTCAGTAGGTATTATAGATGATGTAGGACTCATGAAGGATTCAGGTGTCTTTATTTTAATGCCTTTTTTTCCCCCTGAGTAAAAAACTTGAGAGATGATTGAACAGAGGAGTATTCAAGTCCACATAAATCCTATCTTACTAGAGACAACTTGTATTAACAACTCAAAATACATGGGGTTTTCTGTATGGAGGATGCATTTTTTTTCCCCTTATTGAGTTTTGTGGCATGAGGGCAAAAAAATAAAAGCTGGATGACTCAACGCTAGAATTCACCAAACCCAGCTATAGAGCAAGGTTCTATCCAGAGGAATCACATAGCCCAAGGCATATCCTTGGGGCTCACTTAGCAAGTTCATGGAAGTCTAGGACTAGGAGGCTGAGCATAAAGAATTAAAGGTGTGGTCTTCATCCAGAAATAGGATGGGAAGATGGCCATGGGCAGAAGTCATTGTATGGTAGGAAGTCTGCCAGGGTGGTCCAGCCCTAGAGAAGATTTAAACAGTGTGAAGGGTTCAGTTTTGCAGGGGGACCTGGGTAACAGGCATGCTAACTGAGGTCACCGTGGAAGAGAAAAGAAAGCCAAAGTCCAATGGGACAATGAGTGAGTGAAGAGCACTTGTTCTGGGCCCATACATATGCCCAGGTAAGCCTTGGCCATGACATTTCCTCTGGGTCTGGTGAACAGGTATAAAGAGACCCCAGCGGTTCAAGTCTGTGAAATGTGACCTCATTCCTAGCCTGACTGGTATGTTGGACAACAGGTGGTAATATTATCCCTGTCCTTTTCATTATGGCCCTGAGACAAGGTTAGACCTAAGCCTACGGATGGGCTCATGGGGAAATCTAGATGAGAGGTAGGGAAGGCAGAGGGAGGAAAACAACCTGAGTTAAAAGGTGAAATTCTCTTCTTAGATTTTGGTTTCAGGGAATATAATTTTAGGATAAAAATGTTCACAGATGTCTGAAGTTGACCAAGGAGGTAAAACTTTATTTGGCCTTAGGATATAAGCTTAAATATTTCCTCAGGGGAAAACAACTTCAGGTGAATACTCCTCGGTAACTGGAAGACAGTGGAAAGCAATAATTTAAAGCAATTACTCTGGTAGGAGTTCCTGTCACAACAATGAAGTTAGAAAAATGACATAATACATTGTTATCCAGTTATTGGTGGGTGAGGTCTGAGATGCATGGGCTATGCAAGAGTGAGCATACATAAGTCGGATTTTCTTAGTAACCATTTTAGCTGACTTTCATTTGTTTTCATCTTTAGTTGGTCAGTTCTTGGCTATAGATTTGTTAGAAAAATTTCCCTACAATTCAGTAGTATCAGTGTTCATCTATGTCATGAGAATCACAGGTACATACTCTCTCCTTGTCTGTTTCATTAAATAACTATTTAACAATTTTTTCTATTTCCTTTAATTTTGTATCTATGAGATCATTGATGTTCACTAAACTTAATATGATAATCACTATGATGTATGTAAAGCAAATCATTATGCTGTACACAGTATACAGTGCTGTTTGTCAATTATATCAGTAAAACTGGAAGAAAGAATATTTAGATAACATGCATTTAGAGTGTTAATCCAGTATTAGTGTTATTATTCAAAGAAAATGATGAGGAAACTAAGTTAAAACTTAGTTTCAACATGAGCAATTTTTTAAGAAAAATAGGATGATGAATTTGAGGATGGTAATAAGAATATTTTTTAGTGTGTCCTGTCTGAAGAAATGGCTTTTAGATTTATAAGTGACAAATTGTTTTACTAATAAGTGTGTTTCGTTTGGTTTTAAAAAGAACAGGTACAGTCATCAAAATATTATTTCTGCCTTTTTGAAAAAAGTATGTTTGAACTTCCCCACCTTAAAAAACAAACCCAAATCTTGTAAACTACCAGATATTAACTATTTTAGGAGATTTGCAACATCTCCAATTTCATGCCATTATTTGAAGTCTTTTCTTCCCCCTAGATCCTACTTTATTTCACAGCACTGGGCTGTGAAAACTGCTTAAAACCAACAGGTTCACTTAATTGTTTTTGCCCACCTAAATTATCATTTGGAAAACCCTCAAACCAAAAGATTTGTTAGCTAATCCCTAGTTCCTTGTGATGATGGAGTCTTTCAAGTTTTAGAACATTACGTTAAATTTTGTAAGATAAATGGAAGGCAGATGTATATGTATTTGCCATCATGTTAATTAAGAAGGACGAACTAGAATTAAGAAATTCATAGTTTTCTCAACCAATAATTGTTTTCTAAATTTAAAGAATTAATTAAAGAATTAATTTAATTTAAAGAATTAATTTAAAGGATTAATTTTATACCAACAAAATTCATGAGATCATGATGAAATATGAAATGGTGAACACCAAAGGTTAGGAAAAAGTTCCATTACATTAAGTTTGGAAGCAGAATTCTTGAATTAAAAACAAACAAAAAAGACTTTGCTCAGTGCCTGTTACCTCACAATGCCTAATTGCTCCTTGATCTGACTTCTGGAGGCTCTCAGGGAAGAGAAAGAACAAGGATTCAGAGATGGTGTGAGAGAGTTATACTGAACAATGTTTGGGGTTATAGGAGATAAGTCTTAATGGGTAGAAAAAGTTAAAATCTGTATTTGCTGATTTTTGCTAACTTAATTCAGTACTAGGTACAAGTAAACTTCAAAGTAAGCTTTTGGGTAGCTAGAAAAATCAGCATCTCTCTTTGATTAAAAAAACAAAAAACAAAAACTGTCATCAGAAAGAACGATAATAGTTTTAAGATTCAACTTAATTCACTAGAAAGCTTTTGTCTGTGATGTTTTATTATTAACTCAAGTGCTCAATACATGTTCTTGGGTAATAATTGGAAATTGAGAAATATTAGAAAATAATAAAATGTTCAAATTGTGGTTGTTCTTTAAAGTCTTCTGCCAAATACCTTTAGATTATATTGACTAGAGTTTAGAATTTCAAGTGGCCTCTTACGGGTTTTGTTGTTTTTGTTTGCTTGCTTTTTTTCTCTATAACAAAATTATTTAATTTTCCAATTATGTAATTATATTTATAGGATTCAAAATTCAGACTACAAAGTTCAGAAAACATTTACCTCTTCCTCCTGAACCTCAACCATTTCTCCTCTTCCCACAGGCAACCACTGTATTTCCTTTGATATATTTTGTGTATGTTATATACCATATACACACACTTTCCCCCCCCCTCATTTTTAGGTGAAATTGGTAGGATTCTATACTCTTATTAAGCTTAAAAAAATCTTGGAGATCTTTCCATATAAGAGCACCCTTATTAATTCTTATGGATGCCTATTATTCCATTGTATAAATATATAATTTATTTAACCAGTTTCTTATTTTTGTACATTTAGATTATTTCTAAACTTTTGCTGTCACAAAACATATAGCAGCAAATAATCTGCATATCATTTTTTCCTTTCTGTGTATACCTGTGAGATGTTCTTACAAGAAAAATTTCTGGTTTAAAAGATATGTACATTATAATATAATACATATTGCCTGTAGATGTACAAATTTACACTCCTATCCACAATTTTTGAGAGTAACTATTTGTGATAGTGTCTGAACTCAGTGAGGAAATGAAGTATTAATAATGTTGAGAAAACTGGGAAGCTTATGAAAAAAATTGGATGTAGATCTGGACTTTGAATTGTATGTCATTTATGTATTTGCTATTCATGGGTCTATGATCATGCACTTTAAATTATTTACATTATTTTATGTCTTAAATCTGATAGAGCTACTACCCTCTCCTAACTCTCCTTTTTCTGATTTTTCCAGACACTGTGTTTTTTAAAAATTTAAATTAACTTTAAAATCAGCTTGTCTATTCCCCCACACAAAATGTTGATGCTTTTATTTGAATTGCATTAGATTTATCAATTAGCAGAATTTGACATTTTATATGCTTGTTCAGGTATCCTGTGTTTTCAAGGAAATTTAATGTATCCTCATGGATATCTGTATGTTCCTTAAATTTTTTAAAGCTATTTTCTGTTGCTATTATAAATATGCCTTAACTTGCATTTTTCTTTTTTCATATAAACACTATGTGTATATACTAGTTTTGTACCATACAATCTTACTAATTGCCCATATCACCTGTGGTAGTTTTCAGCCACAGTAGTTTCAGTTTTTCAAGCCTGAATCTCTCAGGTTTTCAAGTTATCCAATGTCATCCACAATGGCAATCTTTTTAGTTGTTTCTGACTTTTTTTTTTTTAACTTGATGTTTTTCCTTTAATTCAGTCAAACAATGATGAGAGTGGATATCATTCTTATTTCTGCCTTTAGTGGGAAAACGTACTATTTCTCTATTAGATATGGTGCTGGTTTTGAGGTTGAGGTATAAAATCTTTCCATTCCTATTTTATTGATATCTAAAATATTTAATGATGTTGGATATATCAAATGCTTTTCCAGAATCTATAATGATAAGTATGTAATTTCCCCTGATATCTAATATTGAAACATCCTTACATTCTCCTTGGCTGTGTTTTATTTAATGTATGCAGGTTTTTGTTTCCTATTTTTAATTTACTTTTCATCAATATTTATATGATATTAGTCTGTAGCTTTGTGTGTGTGTGCATCTTTTGAGCTTTGACAGAGTTATTATTCACAATCTAATATGTTTTTCTTATTTTCTTGTGCTCTAAGTTTAAATGGCTTTGGAATTACTGGCTTTTTAAATGCTTCATGGACTACCGCAATGAAACCATGTGGAAATTAGTTCATTGAAGTTTTCTGTATTTTTCCATTGATAATTTGTCTATTTAGATTTACTGTGTTTTCTGGTGTCAGTTATTATAAATGGTTTAATATTTTTTTTGCAGAAAATCATCCATTTCATGCAGGCTTAAAAATATATTTACAACCACAAGGACATATCTCTTCACACCCATTAGGATGACTATTCTAAAACAGAAAATAAGAGTGTTGGAGAGGATATGGAGGAATTGGAACTCCATGCAATTTTGAACTGTTTCTTGATTCTCCCAATCCTTTATTCCTACCTTCTACCTGATATTATGTGCCCTTTCTCGATTGATTGATTTTTGCCTGACTGACTCCTATTAAGTCTTTACACAACTTGGCTTAATTGTTATTCCCTTCAGGGAAATATCTGACTATCACCCATACCTGCTCTTGCTGCTTTTCTTTCTTTCTTTCTTTCTTTTTTTGCTGTACGCGGGCCTCTCCCGTTGCGGAGCACAGGCTCCGGACGTGTAGGCTCAGTGGCCATGGATCACGGGCCCAGCCGCTCCGCGGCATGTGGGATCTTCCCGGACCAGGGCACAAACCCGTGTCCTCTGCATCGGAAGGCGGACTCTCAACCACTGCGCCACAAGGGAAGCCCTGCTTTTCTTTATTTCTCTAATACTCAAACATTACTTGCTATCAATGGACTTACCACCTTGCATAATAATAATTATTGTCACCAGGGGCTCTTCAGAGGCTAGATTCATGTTAGGAGTAACTTTTTACACCTAAATTTTAGAAAGCTCTTAATAAAATTTGTTAAAATAAACTCAGGCTTTTAATTCTTTATTATCCCCTTAAACTTAGGTTAGGAATGCTCCCAAGTTATGACTACTTGTGTCAACTCCTTTCTTATCCTGTGGGTACCACCTGAGGTTGAGTACTTATTACATTTCATTTGGACTCTTCAGAGCTCCATGCTCCAGCCTTCAGTCATTCCCATAATCATACCTTCGTGCCGCATTAAAAAAAAACAATACAGTTCTTACTTTAAAAACCTTTACTACCTCCCTGTATGTAATGAAATGTGAACTCTGTAGCCTTATTTCAGGACAATTCCTCATTTGACCTGAATTTTGCAGCTCTATTTCCAAAGGATTTCTCCTCATTGATTCTATATCCCCATGCAACTTGAACTATTGTTTCCTTTAATGAATCCTGAACAACCCCACACTGCCCTACATTTGTATAAACTTTTCCCTTTCCTTAGGATGCCTTTGCAGTCATCTGTACTGACCAGTATCCCATCTATACTTCAAGCTCCAGTCCCAACACTATCCCCTATGTGTAACATCAATAAAGTCAGTAAGTGTCCCCAGCTTCCTTCCCAGTTCTCCTAATTTGCTCTTTTCTGAACATCTGCAGGGCTTTGTATTACTAGCATGGCATTTACTTCATTTCACCATGTATCATAGTTCATCATGTAAATGTCCATGTATCCTTTTGAACTGCTAATTCCTTAAGGACAGGAATTATTTTTCTCCTCATGTCACAAAAGATAATCAATATGTATTGGTTGTATCAATGAATAAAAATGATTAACAACTTTCCATTTTAGATTTATGTCCTATGTTTTTTCTTACCAACCTGAAGACAAAGTAGATTCTTTAACCCAGTATTTCCTTTTTTTCATCGCTGTCTAATTTCCTTAACAGAAGGTGGCTTGAACATAAGTGAATATGAGTGTTCTTTTAAGGAAGAAATTTTTCAAATCATATCCTTTGCATCTAGATCTTTTTGATTTTCTTAGTTTAAGTATTATATACATGTGAAATTTTCTGTTCTTTAGAAAGGTGAAGCCATGATTTTAGATACAAAGGGGTCTTTTCTCTATTTTTTCCAGATTTTCTATTTAAAATTTCTTTTAAAGTCCATTTCATCTGTTCCAAAAAATTTACTCAATTCGTTTGTTATAAAAATATTTCCCCAATACTGAACTTTGCTTTTGGACCAAAGTTACAAAATAGTCTGGAGAATGTGGGAAAGGAAATTCTTTAATTTCAGTGTTATTACTGTAAGCATGGTAGTAGAGTTAAAATGATCTGTTTCTTGGAATTTAAAAAATATTTTCCATGTATTTTTATGACTCTGTTATTCATTTAAAAATCCTTACATGTACTGATAGTCTCTATCAGCCAATAAGTATCTCTTTCTCCACAATCTGCCTAATCCCATTTGAGAGAAAAATAATTTTTCCAGTGGGGTCAGTGATGAAATCAAATAACATGTTCTTGGTTATATGTAGAACCTCATCTTGGACTACTTATTCCTGTTCTTGGAATAGTTACTGAGGAATTATTTCCAGGTGAAACATTAAGGAATTACTTGTTTATCCATGCCCTTTATTTAAAGTGACTGAGTTTCCATCAGATGAATATACTAGATCCTTTTGACTTTAACACTGTAACATTAATTCCAACATTAAAATCAAAGTAATTTTATATATAGAATCTGTCTGCACCTGAAAAGTTTTCTGGAATCTCCTCCAGGAAAAGTAATGTAACTACTATCAATTGAATGCTTACCGTGTGCCGTGTTTAAGCCAACTGTCTTACACGTAATTAAATTAATTCTTAGATAGTAGTTCCTCCTTATCCATGGTTTTGCTTTCTTTGGTTTCAGTTACCTGTGGTCAGCCACAGTCTGTAAAACTACTGAATTGAAAACTACAGAAATAATTCAGAAGTTTTACATTGTGCGCCATTGTTAGTGGCATGATGAAATCTTGCACCTTCCTGCCTCCATCCTGCTTGGGACAGACATCGTCTCTTTGATTAACTGAGATGGCCTCTGTCACAGTATCTCATGCAGTGCTTGGGTTCAAGGAACCCTGAGTTTATATAATAATGGCCCCAAAGCACAAGAGTAGTGATGCTGGCAATTCAGATACACCAAAGAGAAGCCATAGAGTGCTGTATTTAAGTGAAAAGGTGAAAGTTCTCTACTTCATAAGAAGAAAAATTGTATGCCGATGTTGCTAAGATCTATGGTAAGAATGAATCTTCAATCCCTGAAGGTGTGTAAAAGGAAAAAAGAAATTCGTGCTAGTTTTGCTGTCTCACCTCAAACTGCAAAAGTTATGGCTATAGTGGGTGATAAGTGCTTTTGTTCAGATGCAAAAGGCATTACAGCTTTAAAATAAGATATTTTTATTTTGTGTTGAAGTGTAGTTGATCTACAATATTGTATTAGTTTCAGGTATCAGCAAAGTGATTCAGTTATACACATATAAATATTTTTTCCTGATTCTTCTTTGTTATAGGTTTTTATAAGATATTGAATATAGTTCCCTATGCTATAGTGTAAATCTTTGTTGTTTATTTTATATATAGTGGTGTGTATCTGTTAATCCCATACTCCTAATTCATTCCTCCCCCACTTTCCCCTTTGGTAACTATAAGTTTGTTTTCTTTGTCTATGAGTCTGTTTCTGTTTTGTAAATAAGTTCATTTGTATTTTCTAGATTCCACATGTAACTGATATCATATTATAGTCGTCTTTCTGGTGGACTTACTTCACTTAGTATGATAATTTCTAGGTTCACCCATGTTGCTGCAAATGGCAATATTTCATTCTTTTTATGGCTGAGTAATATTCCATGGTATATATATACCACATATTTTTCCTATATACCACATATTTTTCCTTTCATCTGTTGATGGACACTTAGGTTGCTCCCGTGTGTTGGCTAACACAATAATATATTTTGAGAGAGAGGCAGATTACATTCACATAACTTTTCTTACAGTGATTTGTTATAATTGTTCTATTATCATTAATCTCTTGCTTTGCTTAATCTATAAATTTAAACTTCATCATAGGTATGTTTGTATAGGAAAAAACACAGCATATACAGGGTATAGGTCAAATAGGAAAGAACTGAAATAATTAGTGATATTCAGTCTTCCAAACCACAATACATCTGTTTATTTAGGCCTTCTTTAGTTTATCTTGGCAACGTTTTGTGGTTTTTAATGTACAGATTTTGTACATTAAATACTTTGTTAAAATGCATCCCTAAATATGTCATATTTTTAATGCTATTGGCAATAATTTTAAAATTTCAGTTGTTTGCTGCTAATATGTAGAAATACAATTGGCTTTTGGTAGATTGACCTTTTTATACTGTGACCTTGCTAAATTCACGTATTAACTTTAGAATCTTTTCTGTAGGTTCCTTAGGATTTTCTGTGTTAGGCGTTGGCAAACTGTAGCCTACAGGTCAAATCCAACCTACTGTCTAATTTTGTTAAGTAAAGTTTTATTGGAACACAGCCATGCCCATTCATTTACATATCGTCTAGAATGTTAGAGTTCTGACTACAGTAATGGAATAGAATAGTCACAAAAGAAATCTGTGACCTATGGACATATTCATAGGGAATCTAGGGATTAGGGTATGGATTCTTAGGGGCTTACTTTTAGAATTTGGTTACCATAGATAGGATTGTGTTTAAATCTGCTGTCTTGCTAGTTGCTTTTTATTTGTGCCATCTTTGTGTGTGCATTTCCATGTGTGCACATGTACACTTGTGTGTTTAACAGACTTTATATTTTATAGTAGTTTTAGGTTCACAGAAAAATTGAGCTGAAGGTACAGAGATTACTCCTTTATCTCCTGCACCCACACATGCATAGTCTCCCCATTATCAACATCCCTTACCAGAGTGGTAGATTCTTATAATTCACGAAGCTCCACTAATACTGATTAGTTACACTAATACTCTGGATAATTATCATCCAGAGTTCATAGTTTTACAGTAGGGTTCATTCTCGGTTTGTTAGGGTTCACTCTGGGTGCTTACTCAAGAATTTGCAGTATGTGACTTTAACTTATCACAGCCTACCTTCAAATAGTATGCTTTATGCAGAACACAAGAACCTAAGAACAATACATGTCCCGTGAATTTTATGTTAGGTGCTGGATTTCTTTGTATTTCTCTGATATTTTCAGGCTTTGTTGTGGGATGTTACTGGGTTGGTTGGAATCCCTTTTACCTTTTCAAGGCTTATTTTTATTATTTTCCAAAACATATTTGTCTAGAACAGACATTAGTTGAAGTTTAATTTGGTTCCATCCTAAGTCTTGAATTTCTTTTTGTGTGGTTTTCTTTTTGCACTTTCATTGAGATGTTTTTCTATTGATTTGTCTTCAAATTCACTAATATAGTTTTCTGTTGTTTCTAGTTTGGTGTTAAGACTATATAATGCTTTCTTAAGTTCAGATAATATATTTTGTAATTCCAGAATGTCCATTTTACTTTTTTATAGATTTAAATCCACTATTAAAAATCTGTATTCTCTTATCCGTTTTGTCCATCTCTCAAATACATTAATCATAGTTATTTTACATTCTTCATCTGTTTTCTCTTATCCGTTTTGTCCATCTCTCAAATACATTAATCATAGTTATTTTACATTCTTCATCTGTTAACTACTTTCTGATTCTATTTTATCTGTCAATTATTAGACTTTAAAAATTCTTAACATTTAGTAATTTTTGATTGTATAACTAACATTGTGTGTATGTTCAAGATGCTCAGAATTATGTTCTAAAAAATGCTACATTTTGTTGTAGCAGGGAGTAAAATTGCTTTTGGATCACCTTTATTTTGCCAAGGTAGTTTTCAGCTTTGCAAGGGCAAGTCTGTTTCAGTTTTGCTCATGGCCCTTGTACCTAGGGGGAGATTTTTACTCCACATCCTAGAAAGTGGCGTATCTGGAATCTCAGTTGAATGCTCCAGTCTCTAACTCTTGTACCTGAACTCCATGGCCTTGGAAATCTTTGCTCTGATTGCTAGCATCCCAGTGACTATCTTGCTTGGGTTTCCAAAGCTTTTCCTTCCATAAGTGCATCTTAGAGGGTAACTAAGGGCAAGAGGGGAAATTTTACACACATTATTAGGGCTCCTTCTCTTTAGTTTTTTCTCTCCAGAACTCAGCCACTCCATTCCAGTTTTCTTGGCTGCCCTGAACTCTGTTTCTTCTGTCCAACAAGACTGTTGTCTTTACTTAGGCTCTATTTCCCTCAGCTGTGGTTTGGAAAATGCCCCGACGAAGAAATCTGGGGTTTATGTGACGTTTATTTTGTTTGCCTCTTTTCTCTCAAGGACCATAGCCCTGCAGTGGCTGCTGTCCAGTGCCTGCAAACAGTTGTTATATATGTTTTGTCTAGATTTTATACTTGTTTATAGCAAGAAGTTAAGTCCAATAATAGCTACTCCATTATGGATGAAACTAGACCATGACCATGTTATTTCTTTTTATTTCTCTTTGTACCATCTCTTGCTTTTAAGATACCTTTGTTCTACCATTTCAATGATCAAGACCTAATCAGGCCTTTATTTTCCCTTCAGTCATTCTTTGACCAGCTGCAAATGCTTTCTCCAAGTTTAGCTTCTGAGGCTACACTTTTTGTATGTAAGAAGTGTAAAAGGGATCACCTAACAAAGAACCTCTGTTTCATGGAAAAAGCTTGTGTTCTAGACTTGTGAGAATAGCCAGCTTTGATTTTTACTATTTCCGGCTACTTCTCCTTGTTAATCTACTGGCTTCTATTGGCTATGTTGAAGTCACTGGCTTCCTGGTTCCTACTTGAATTCCTAGCTTGCCAGATCTTATGTTATTAAACAGCAACTGAATCTTGTACAGAAACTGCCTCATCTTAGACTCGCACCTCTTCTGTCACCCTGTAGTGACCTCTGCTCTAATGTTAAACAGAAAATGAATACAGTTGGCGCTCCATATCTCTGGGTTCTGCATCTGCAGATTCACCAACTGAGAATCGAAAATGTTTAAAAAAATTTCTAGAAAATTCCAAAAAGTAAAACTTGATTGCTACACACCAACAACTATTTACATAGCATTTACATTGTAGTAGATATTATAAGTAATCTGGAGATGATTTGAAGCATGTATGGAAGGAAATGTGTAGCTTATATGCAAATACTACGCCCTGTCATATAAGCGACTTGAGCATCCTCAGATTTTGGTATATAAGGGCCATCCTGGAACTAATAACCTGTGGATACCGAGGGACAACTGTATTAGGTTGGAATTCATGTTGTAAATTGTACTCTTATCAGGTTATATATTTTTAAAAACAATATTTGCTTAGGCAGTTTGGGCTATTAGAACAAAAATACCATAGATTGGGTGGCTTAAACAACAAACACTTATTGTCTCATAGTTCTAGTGGCTGGGAAGTCCAAGATCCATACGGGCAGATTCGGTGTCTGGTGAGAGCTCTGACTGTTTTGCAGACAACCATCTGTCATGTGTTTGCAGACAACCATCTGTCATGTGTCCTTACATGACAGATTTGTTTTCACTTGTGTCCCTTCTTACAAGGGCACTAATCCTCTTCATGAAGGCTCCATCCTCATGACCGAATCACTTCCTGAAGCCCCCACCCCCAAATACCATCACATTAGGGATTAGGGCTTCAACAACTGAATTTTGAACATTCAGTTCAGAGCTATATTTAAAATATATAAAAAATTAATCTTTTTTTTGCCTTGGTCATGGGTCTAGAATTCTACTTTTCTATTAACAAATTGTGGGGTGGGAGGGAGATGCAAGAGGGAGGAGATATGGGGATATATGTATACATATAGCTGATTCACTTTGTTATACAGCAGAAGCTAACACACCTTTGTAAAGCAATTATACTCCAATAAAGACGTTAAAAAAAACAAAAAAAACCCCACAAAAGAACAACAAAAAAACAACAAAAACTCCCAAATTGTGTAGATGAGTATTGAAAAATCATCTAAACTACTTGATGCTATGTAATTGCTAATATTTAGAAGAATATATGAAGATATAAATAGGAAAATAAATTTTTGTCTAATAGTGGATAGATGAGGGAAAATTATGGCTATTTACTATGTCATAGGAGAAATAAAACTAACAGGATGCATTCTAATTCAGCTACAACTATCTTAAAGGACAGATTACTTTAAATATTTAGTCATAAAGCCTGTGTCTATGTAATTTTTCTATTTCATTAAATCACCCTAAATAAATATAAATATGGGAAAATATGGGAAAGTTTCCAAATACAAAGGATGACAAGATTTTGGGGAAAGAGGAGCCATTCAAGAATGATGGTTCAAGGATATTTTTGGAACGTTTGATTCAAAACAACTTTCAACTTGTTTATTTTGTCTTTAGGTATTTTTCCACTAGTGCATTATAGAAGATGATGGATTCTAACAGAATTTAGATTGTGGTTCTTCTATCAACTTAAACAAATGTTTTCGAGTCATTTAACTTCTGTCACTTTGTTGGACATTTTTGACAAAGTTACAGAGAGAAATTCTGATTTCTCAAAACCCTTCTGAAATACAATATGGCTAAATTTTTACACTAAGTAAGAACAGTGTTTTTCCTTACTTTTTTTGATTTTGGACATGCATACTTAGAGTTTAGGTGTATGTTTAAAGACCCTGCCCTAACCAGAATTGAATGCTATTTTCTCTCCTCTCTGTTGTAATTTTTTTGTGTATTATGAAATGATAATTACATTTGTGAACTACAGTTCCAAATGTCCCAGTAGGGTGTTCCTTGCATTTTATTTTACATTAGAATAAAAAATAAATCCCTTTAATTTGGGAATATACATTCTTAGCATAATTAGATTGAGGTTCAGTTGAGCAGTTGTCTCTATTTTTGTAAAAGCATTAAAAATTGTTAATTAAAATTTCTCCCACTTAGAATTTTGTCTACCACCATATTCCTTCTATGTATGATTTGTCAAATTTTAAAGAAGGACTAGAAATATTTGGTTTCAGAAGATGTAGTAATTTGCTATAGCAAAGTACCACAAACTTGGTGGCTTAAAAAGAGAAATTTTATTAGTTCTGTGGGCGGGAAATCTTAGATCAAGGTGTCAGCAGAGTTGGTTCCTTTTGAGGGCTGTCAGAGAATATGTTTCATGCTTCTTTCCTAGTTTCTGGTGGTTTTCTGGTAATCGTTGGCATTCCTTGGCGTTTAGAAGCATCCCCCAATATATGACACCTGGCACATTGGTTTACAGTCACTTTAATAACCTCATTTTAACTTAATTACCTCAGTAAAGACCCTACTTCCCAATAACCTCACATTTTGAGGTACTGAGGTTTAGGACTGTTGCATACAAATTTTGGTGGAACATAATTCAACCCATACCAGAAGGAATTTTAGAATATAGTTAATAACAGTATAGGCTTTGCTGAACAGTTTTCATTTTTTTCTTGTTCAGATATCAGGATACCATTTTGTGAATAGAGAGAACTCTGTAATGCTGTGTTCTTGAAAGACATATTGCTTCATCTAAACGTTTAAGTACGTGAGGGCAGGGATGACACCTGTTTTCTTCTGTGCTCTATTTTTTTTTTTTAACATCTTCATTGGGGTATAATTGCTTTACAATGGTCTGTTAGTTTCTGGTTTATAACAAAGTGAATCAGTTATACGTATACATATGTTCCCGTATCTCTTCCCTCTTGCATCTCCCTCCCTCCCACCCTCTCTATCCCACCCCTCCAGGCGGTCACAAAGCACCGAGCTGATCTCCCTGTGCTATGCGGCTGCTTCCCACTAGCTATCTACCTTACGTTTGGTAGTGTATATATGTCCATGCCTCTCTCTCACTTTGTCACAGCTCACCCTTCCCCCTCCCCATATCCTCAAGTCCGTTTTCCAGTAGGTCTGTGTCTTTATTCCTGTCTTACCCTTAGGTTCTTCATGACATTTTTTTCCCCTCAAATTCCATATATATGTGTTAGCATACGGTATTTGTCTTTCTCTTTCTGACTTACTTCACTCTGTATGACAGACTCTAGGTCTATCCACCTCTTTACATATAGCTCTGTGCTCTATTTCTAAGACCTGACAAAGTCATAGTAAGTGCTTAATAAAAATTTGCTTAGTAACTAATTTTTTAAATACACAAAGAGGTATAGGGATGGAGGAGCTGTTATAAAATGTGAACTACCACAGAATGATTTAAAAAATGGATTGTTCTGTGGCATAATTAAAATTACCTTACTCCAGAAATTCTATCAACCAATTTTAATTGTCCAAAGTTTGACTTGTTTTAATTTTTTTAAAGAGAGAAATTATAACTTCAGCAAAGCACTAAGTACATTGTGGAATATTTGTATGTAGACTTCAATGAGAAAAAAAAGATAAAAAAGGAAACTGCCCTACAAATACTCATACAGATGTATACACAGAACTAGCCTACTCTCCCTCCCTCTCTCTTCTCTGTCTTCCTCCCTCTCTCTCCCCCCTCCCCCTCTCCCTCCCTCCCTTTCTCTCTCTCTCTCTCTCTCTCTCTCTCAGGTTGCCAGAAATCTTACTCACTGAATCTATTTGGGTGTATGGACCAATTCAAATGTCCTGTGCTCCTCTAGTTGGAATACTCTTTTCAGAAGGCTGTCCATCTACCACCAATCTGCTCTGCACTTTGATCTCTTGTCTGTGCTTCTAGCTTGGGAGAAGGGAAGGATTTATGAGGGATCTCCTATCTGGCTCCCTGTCATTGCAGCCACCATGGTTTAAGTAGTAGCAGTGACCAGAGGAAGCTATGCCAGAGTTAGGAGTCTGACAAGCACACAGAGGTCTAAATTAATAGGCACATGTGCCATGAGGCAGGGCTAGGAGGCCTGAACCCTAATTTGACATATGGCAGCTGTTGCACTTGCTTGCATATGTGTACAGACACACTGCCTCTGTGTAAAGCCTAGAGTGTGTCTGCAAACTGGACTTTTAAAAATTAACAGCAACCTCATATCTATCTATGAGAGAAATGAGTCTTTGGTTTTGATTTGCTTTAAGGAAAAAAACCCTGACTTCAGTGAGCCATTGGCAGAGAAAGATGATGCCATGAATGTGTGAATGAAGATAGGATGGTCTTCAATTGACATGCTGTTAAAAATGCATCAGCCTTGACCTGTTGGGCTGTTTGTGAACAATCTAGAAATTTCTGGGTTGTAACTGTATGTTTAACTCTGTGATTCATGAGAAAGCCAGATGGGAATCTGGTAACTCCTGATGACAATGGGTAGTTCTTCTGTTTCATTTTATAGTAGTGGGCTCTTTAGTAACCTACAAGTTGTTTTGTCTGTGAGATCCAAGCAACATAGAGCAAAAAGATGGATACACATACTCAAAAGCTTAATACTAAACAATGCTTACGGTCCTAATGTTTATGGGAAGCTCAAAAGGAAGGAAAGAAAATCTTAAATTTTTTTTAAAGATTGGCATCCAGGGTATAGGGGTATGAGTAGAGAAGTCTTTTTAAAGGGCAGCACAGTTTTAGACTCTGTGCTTAAATTTTCATGGCAGACTGGTTGAAAATGTAGCACTGCTCTTTATTTAACTATGGATATTTGACATTTTAAAGGACTGGGTGATAGAAGATTATTTTTTATGTAAAAATTGCCTCATTAAATGTGAACACTTTGCTAAGTGGCTTATCATGAAATTTGCCAAACCTCTGAAAAAGCAACAGTTCAAAATGAGGTTGAGAGAGACTAATTCTGACCAGGATGTCCTATTTTGTTGGTTCGGCTGCTTTGATTAAAACCTTCTGTGAGGCGATGGCCCTTGCGTGATAGGCCCAGATGCAAATTAAGACGACGACAGTTTGTTGACCTAATAAACAAAAAGCACAACAGCTCGGTAACTATAAACAGATACGGTTACTTCACTGCTTAGTTGAAACTGCACACACACACACCCCCACCCCCACCACCAACCAAGGAAAAAAAAACCTATTTCAGCAGTGGCTTCTTTTGGGCATATGTGAATCCCTTCATGGAAAGTTACAAAACCCCAGGCAATCCCACCTGTGAATGATTGTAGTATTTAACCCTGAGGTTAGTTCCTATAATGCTCATTTCATGAAAAGCCTCCCCCACCCCCATTTTTAGTGGTTAGTTTGCATAAAGCAAGCTCAAGACTGTAAGCCTGAAAAACCACAATTTTCCCAAACAGGCAGGATTTCCAGTGAAATAGTGTGAAAGCGACAGGGTTAACAGGTTAAACTCATTATTCAGACAAGCTGAAAGTCTCTGAGTATGATGGTATAGGCCACGATAACCTTGGAGTCCTCTGAGTTTTTGCACGTGACACATAATTGTATATGTGATTAGCATAGTCATTAATCTGTTTCTGGTATGCATATTCTACATTTATGTTTTAAAGCCCCCAATACCACCTTTGTCTCTGCATGAGACAATTTAAGTGAATTGCTGGTATGAGGACACTGTGGCATTCTCGGGGTCACAAGCTTGGCAATTTACTCAAGAAAAGTTGAACACAATGTTTTTTTCATTACCCTGTTTTTTTAAAACCATAGTTTTATACAAAACTGTTTAATTTGTCTTCTGGTGGTATAATATTTACACCAGAAAGGTTGTAACGTTAAATGGTTGACTTTTCTAGCAACTTAAACACCTGGTTAGCATAAATCTTTTAATAGTAATGCCACTCCCTTAACTCCTTTGTTACCAGAACTTCTGAAAATCCCTTTGCTAAAGAGTTGGAGAGTGACTGGCCATATAAACCCCAAATATTGGATAGCCATGAGAATTAAGCAATAGTGTTCATATTAGTACGTGACACTTTATAAGGAAGAAAATCAAGTTGTTTCTGGGCTTCAGGTTATTAATCTCATTGTCAAATAGTATGTTTAGCTTATGACTTCATTTTCCTGTTTCTGAATCCCATATCCTAGTGCATTAATGATTTACATTCTTGGATGGAAGAAAATAGCTTTTTCTATTATCAAAAAAAAAAAAAAATCCAAAATAGTAAATATGGAAATGCAAGGAACAGGTAACACCTTGAAAAATCTTGCCTAGGGAAATAGTTACCTTGTGTGTAATGAATGCAAATGTATACAGAGTAGGTTGGAGTATGAATGTATTTTTTGTGTAGTCTGTATATAATGTTAATAAAATGCAATCAGTAGTTTTAGTATCTTAATGATGCTTATGTGCTCTATTGTAGAAATCACTTTTGGTTATAAAAGTTAAAAGGAATGAATGTTAATTGCATTCTGATAAAGGAGTTTAATGTTATGATTTTAAGCAGAATTACACTATGCAAGTGTATATAAAATATATATTGGCATAAATACTATCCAAGTATATATAAAACTGATAGACTATGCTATCATAGCATCCATAGTTTGATACATTTGTTCATCCATTCATTCATCTATTATACAAACGTTTAATGAGTATCTATTTTGTTTCCAGCACAGTCTGGGTTCTAGAGATGCCAGATACCTATCAAAGAGAGGTGGTCCAGTATACAACACAGAGAGCCTATTTGAAACTATGTAAGCCAACAACCCCAATCAAATGACCAAGAGAATCACCTCTTTTTGATTGATTCCCAATGCATATCTTAACGCTGACATAATTCCTAAGCGAAAACTTTCTCACACTTTTAGTTGCTGTATGTATTTTGTAAAAGATTTTAGTTGATTTAGACAACATATATTCAGAGCTTTCTCTATGCCAAGTATCATGGTGAGTGTTACAGTTCTTGGCCACAGGCTAAATTGAATATATCTTGTTAAAATCAACCTTCTTGGTCAGAAATATGCAGTTCTTTAAGTTTGCAGTTCTTGAAATAATTTGCTTGGTTAGACATTTGCAGTGTAATGAGGGCCATGAACATGTAAACAAATAGTTACAGTGTGATGTGAAAAGAGCTGTGACTGCTCTGTGAGCTTATGCCTGAAGGATATGGTAACCAGCTCTGTCTGAGGCTATTAAGGAAGACTTTAAACAGAAGGTGATTTTTGACCTGGGCTTTGAAAGCTGAGTGGAGGGCACGCGAGGCCAGAAGGGTTGGCAAGTACCAAGGCCCAAAGGCATGAAAGTAAGCAGCCAGTTTGGGCAGTTGTGGGTAGTTTGGTGTGATCTTAGTGGAGGTGGTATCCAAGAGAAGCGGGTGGACAGCTATACTATTTCCCCCTGATAGTTAAGGGGCTGTCTTCTCAACCCACACTGTAATTCAATTTTTCCGAGTGCACCCAGTGCTATAAAGGGCCAGTAATGCTTAGATGGTACTCTCAGCTTCTAAATCAATGGAACTTTTGTCATGCTCCCTGTTCCCTGTTGGAAGTACTATTCTTTTAAGTATCAACACTTTTTTTCATACTTGTAAATCTTTAAAGAGATGAAAAAACATAAAAAATTACAAATTTGTCATCTGATTGTTGAGAAGCATCACTCTCACTTCTATCTCTTGGTTTCCAGAGTCAAACAAGCTTGTTATGAGAGAATAATATTGGTGATTGGTCCAGATCATCTGTCTTATCCTACAGGGCCATATTCCAGCCTTGCAAGGCCATATTTTCAGGCTGAAACCATAACCGAATCTTGTCCACCTGATTATTAAGAACTTTCTCTTCAAGGATTTTTTTTGGGGGGGGGGGGATATTCACCTAGCACACATTTTTATGCTTATTCTAAGAAATCCACCCACATAACACATTCTCAAACCTTCTTGTCAATAGTCTTCCAATGTTGTTTCTTTCATATCCTTGACTATTTTTTTAAACCTTTAGCTCCCAGCCAGAAATCCATGTAGACATGCTCTTCAAATTGTGTTGCTCTAAGTCCTGCCTTTCTCGGAGCCAGTTTTCAGTGGCACTGTATCTCCACAGCAAGCCACTTTCAGCATCACAGATGCCTGGAAACTAGATTTGAGAGTGTCCTCAGTTAATTGGTTATATGGGTCACCCTTTGAGGCTTTAAGTATGAGCTGAATAATTGTGTTGCAGCGTTGGGCATATGGAGGGTATCAATGACCTGCTCCTAAAACCTACATCTAGCTGATTTAGTACATCTATTTGATGAAAGAATGTTGTTGTACATACCTGATTTTATGCTTAGGTTGTTCAGAAAAGACTGCTAGTTGTCTTCCCAGATCCATTCTCTCCCTTTTCCATATTATCAGTGTGTATCTGGGCACAAGGCTCCTTTTAACTAGGGAATATATTTCTTAGTGTCCTTTGCAGCTAATACAGCTGTGTGTCTAGGTTCTTGCTAATGGAATGTGAGTGAAAGTAATGTTTTATTTCACTTGCTTAAAAAGAAGTTGTTTGTCCTGGACTTTGCCACTTTTCATAGGCTGGCATGTGGGTATGTTGTTGAGCCAATTTTTGATGTAAATATGAGTATTTATACTTTGAGATAATAGAGAAACAAGATAGAACCTTCTAGAACAGAGCTACCTCTTGGATGTGGATCACTTCTAGGTGCCTCTGGACACCACTGGATAATTAAATGTAAGAGAAAATAAGCCACTTAATGTTAGGTTTCTTTGTTATAGCAGCTTGTACTGTACTGCACTGGATACATCATCCAACTTATTTTTGGCAGCTCTAATCCCCTGATCACTTAGTGTCTCATAGTAAGGCATTTGTGTCCATCAGGGCCGAATGGTAAGTCAGAAGATGTTCTCAAAGGGAGACTACACAGTTGCTGAAATAATCACATTCTGAAGATGGCATGACTTTGCTCTAAAACCTTTAGAGACGTTGCTTCAGCTCAGGGTTTGCCACAGGCAGCAGTCACCATCTGATCTTCATCACACGGTAAGCACCGTTGGATAAGGAATCTGGGTTCTTTGTTGCAAGCCAGAAAAACTAGCACTGGCTAAGTAGAAAATGAATGTATTTGAAAGATACTGGGTGAATCATGCAGAATTAAAGGGAAAATAAGGCTTGGAAAATGGGTAGGTGAGGCAGCAGATATCAAAACTGATATAGCTGTAGGAACACACTGGTTACAATGCCACTGTTTTCACTTCTGTTGCTGGACGCTATTGGACATTTGATACTCTCACTGGCACTGAAGGCCACCACAGTGAGTCATCTTAAAAACTGTCCCAGCATCTTGGGTATCTGCCCATATCCTTTATTTCCTGGGTTTGCTCAGACTGACCTCTGCCTGCTGGTATCTGCATCTTTTTGCCTGAGAGCTTTCTTTGAATCTACAAAGGCTGTTCAATTTGCAAGTGGCAGGCTGAAAGCACTAGTGAGTTAATATCCCTCAGCCCTCAAGCAAAGACTGATGAGAACCGGTGTACACACAAGCTTCCTCTCTTTTCAGGTTGAATTACTCTAATGTTTATTTTATACCGCTTGCCCAAGGAAATTGGCTCTGGTCACCATACAGTGGTAGCTGGCTTGATAATGCCCCATCACTGACTGCCTCTCCTTCCTTTGTTTCACCTCCCCTCTCTCCTACTGGTGTTCTTAAATTTTCCAAACAAACTATTGGCTCTTGAATCCTTGTCTCAGAGCCTGCTTCTGGTGGAACCCAACCTAAGATAGCACCACTCACTCGAAATTCAAATCCAAGGTAAGAATTTTTTACTAGCTGAACTCAAGCCAGATTTGGGAGGTGGGGCAGAATCAGATATGTATCAGATATAGGAGTTTCTGATACTTTTTGGCTTCCATAGAATGAGGTGGGTCCTTGTCTTATCCTATGACTCATAAAATGGAGAAATCTTCAAAATTTGGAAGGGACATTCGATACTGGGGATCAGAACCACTAGCTGTTTCAAACCTTACTATTTCTGGAATATTGCGGTATGCTTCTAATTTGTTTTCCTTTTTTCTTAAAGTAGAAGGAAGAGGGAAAGGGAAGGTTGAATTATGGAGAAAGGAGCCCCCAAATTAGATAACTAGCCACAACACCCAGTGCCAGCCCTTTGGCCAAACAACACCTTACCACACAATTATTTCAATTCAATCACCTTAACTGAGAACAAGAAAGCCATTCCTTTGATCAGTTAATTTCCAAATATTGGACTACTAACATTTTTGTACTCTGATCAGAACAGCAAATTCCACACATTGAGACAAATATGGCAAGTTTTTGAGAAAGTTGCTTAGAATTTTATGTGCCAAACAAGTCTTAGGAAATGCAGCATTGGCATAAACACGGTTGACCCTTGAACAACAGGAATTTGAGCTGTACAGGTCCACTTATACATGTATTTTTTTCAATAGTGAATACCATAGTACTACACAATCTGAGGTTGGTTGGGCCAGCAGATGTGGAGGGCCCGCGGATTTTCAACTGTATGAAGGATTGGCCCCCCCAACCCCTGAATTGTTCAAGGGTAAACTGTAGGTAAAATCTCCTCAAATTAATTTTAATGTGAGAACAAGCCTAATATTTCTCGTACATTTATCTATTTTTTTCTTTATCTTCCGTCATTTTTATTTGATTTAAGGCAATATCTACGTGGTGTAAGTGTGTACAACTCTACTGCCAGGGAAGGGCAGGGGAAAGGCATCTGCCAGGGAAGGGTGACACCTTCTGACTGCCACATTATTTCCTCATCAGGGTCATAACAAATGTTCTAGTCTCAATTCATGCCTTTCTTTGTCTTCTTTGCGGGGCAGTGGTAGGAAAGCTGCTCTAGCAAACTCCTTAAGCTAAATCTAGATTAAAATGGATGACTCGTTGGTATTACAGGAAGCAGTCTTCACCAATCCTTGTTATTTGGAATCTGCCCTAAGAAAATTGTTTGTGGGAGGTCTCAATGTGTGGGAGCTTCTAGCACCTCAAAAAATCACTTCCAGAACTTTATTTAGGCACCATCTTTCACCTGGTATTTATCTAAAACTGTTCCCTTCAGGAAAAGCAAGTCATTAAGAAGAAGATGGGAGTGGGAGGCACATACAGAGAACCATATGTGGGATGCATGTGTTTGGCATTCCTTTTGAACCAGGAGGAGCCAGAAACTCTAGCAAGCCTTACTTGTTTTTGATAGTTCTGTGTCTAAAATGTCATTAATTTATTCATTCATTCACTTTTATTTATTATAGAATGCCTGCCATGGCTTAGTCACTGTGTTAATTACTAAAAATACAAATAACAACAATAATCATCAGGTCATCCAGTTTTTCTCACATGAAACATCCACAGTGAGAGACAATAGTTTTTAAAGGTAATGTTATTATGTTTACATAATACTAGGTAAATGTTATTCTTAACATTCACATAGTAGAATGATCTTATTTTACATTTTTCAAACACTATTTCAACACTTTCCATGTTGACTAATAAATCATATAAATTTGAGGTGAGGAAAAAGAAATTAGAATTCTTTTCTCTCATTCTTCCACAACCTCCATCAACCCTGAAACCAATATCTTCTAATCTTTGTTTGCTTCACAATAGTAAGAAGAGAAGCAAAGGCAGGCAAGATGAAAGGGGAAGCAGAAGAGTCTTCCAAGAGGAATTTTCACGTGATGAGAGCAAGAACAAAAATACATTTGCCAAAGAAGATTAGCAATAGCACTCTCATTTCTATTTGGCCTCCAGTGAAGGAAGGCCATACTTAACATTACATAATTTTGGTAAATCTTTTGTGTTAGCTTAATAGGATTCAGTCTTTAATGAATGCTGCTCAAAATCTTGTAGAGATCTCTTTTCCCTCTGGCTTTCCTCAATATTGAACCCATTGCAAATGCCAGAGTTAATGCATGATTGCTGTTAGAGATTGAGGAACACATCCAAGTCTTCTCCAGTTGATTGAAAGAAGTAGATGGCTTCCACCTATGTGTTTTGAGGATAACTATACTCTTTGGTTAGTGATAATTCCTCTTCCTACTTGTTTTAATTTCTCATTTTGAAATAGTGAACCTCAGGTTGGCCTTGTAGAACTCATAGTGGAACAGAGTACACATAAATATTTACTTTTGTGCTATGCTATGGGCTCAGTGTTGGTGAGATTTTGGCAAGGTAGCTCTTGCTTATGAAGCCAATGAAAGACTTACGGAACATGTGCAAGAGCAAAGTCACGGGCTGAGTTCACTTTTGTCTTTCATACGAAATTTCCCTTTGGACTCTGAGAAGCTCAGGAAACTTGGGTTTATGGAGTTGGGCTACTGTGTGGAACTCAATTCCTCCTTGGAGTTTGTAGAAAAATTAAAAATTTGCCTCTGTGTAGAGAAAGCCATGTACCAAAATAAATCCATTTGGAAGCTTGATGCTACGTAGTTCCCTTTGGTTGCAAAAGATTTAAATCTGTGGCACCCTGTTGTTTGTTCTCCTGTTTGGCATATATTTTCCCTATTATGTCTGGTTTCTTAGATACATAATAACATGAGATAAAAATGATCCCTCCCAATCTGATTTTAATGAATAGAAAGGCACCTGCTTTGCATGTGTTTGTGTGGTGGCAAGGGGTGGGTATAAATTCTTTACTATGACTGTGGTCTCCAGTTACATCACATTTAACAAATAAAAACAATCTGCATCCGTGGCTCCTCCTGTTGGATGGCTGAGCAGATTCAATGGTGTTACACATTCAAAATTAACTGATCACAGTAAGTTGTTGTTATATATTTTTAAAATTGAGTGATGGGGAGAAGTTTTGGAAAAGAGTTTTGAACTTGAACTAAGGCTTGATTATTCTTGAAAGTTTTTACTTCCTACTCCAGACAGTTGTATATTTTGATAAGATTTGAAAATGCCCTTGATTTCTTTGGGTAAAATACAATATAATTTTAACATCATTTTCTATTTTGCAATTGTTCTGTGAATTTTTGTGAATTCTATTGTCTTTATTTTGAAAAAAGTTGAAGTGAAAGGGTAAACCTCTGGTTAAAGAATACATGATTAATACCAACTCAGATGTTCTAAGATAACAAATCTTGATTCTTTCCCCTACAAGTTACTTTGAATCACTTAATTTATTGATATTGATGCTATATATTTTATATTTTTAAAGGGAAGGTTGAAAATGCTCTATTTATAAATATGTCTCCAAGTGAACCAAGTCTGGGGAAATTTACTTTTAAAATCTTGGACAGGTGTATCTGACCTAAACTCAGCTAATTTCTATTTCTTATTGAATGTTATATTTAGGGTTGTTAGTGGTATTTGTTTGAATTTATAATCTAATAAAGGATCGGTTTTACCTTCCCTAAGTAATTCAACTTACCTCTGTCTTTATGTGCTTCATGTCACCAGCAGCTGAGTTTTCACAAACGTAGATAGATATTTTAAATCGTGTGATTTACCAATTTTGAAAAAAAGGAAAATATTTCTCATAAATCCTATAATAGTCATGAACTCAAATCTAAATGATGAGTTAATCATTTATGTATTACTGTTTATCAATATCATTCATTTTATAATAAAAATATTTGATAGAAATTCATGTAGGGCTAAGTTTTGTGGATTACACAAACACAGGTTTATATTTAAGAGTCCAGGCAGGAATATAATTGGGTGGATCTGAAACAGAATAATTGTGTGTCTACTTCCTTTTACTTGTTTTAAAATTAGCTTATATTAAGTTGTATAAAAGCCTACAGTCTAAGTTGGAAAATAGGATGTATGATATAAAAATAGTTGTGGTTTGTTTTTCCAAACATATATAGCATGATGATGAAATTTTAGTTTAATATGAACATGATTTTTTTTTAGATAGATTTCTAGAGTTAACTTCTTTGGTTTAAAGGAAAGTATATTATCAGGGAAATATGTGGAAATGACTGTAGATTCAGCTGCATATATTAAGATATGTGCTAGGATCAGAGCAAATTGCTTTTCATAGTATTTGTCTTACTGTCTCAATAACCCAGTGGAGATGATAGCCCTGTTCTACAAATAATAAAACTGAGGCACGGTGAGGTCAAATCTCTCAAATGTTTTCCACTTCTCCATAGAAGCAAGTAGAGTGGTTGGAGGTAGGAAAATCCAAGTAGTGTTAAAAGGACCAGTACTTGATTAAAAAGATAAACACTAAGAGGTAATAGAAAGCTGATAACCCTCCATTAGGGTTTCAATTAGTCTCAGTGAGACCTAGCCATTCTCACTTCTGGTTGATTTTTGGGACTCTTTGAAGAATCAGTAACTGTTTTGGATTCTCTTGATCCAGAGAAGCCTTCCAGAGTTCCTGGCCATAATCCCTGAAGTCCTTTTCTTGTTCTGGCCTAGAACACTGGACTAGGGATCTGCATCCCAGAGTGGGGAGGTCAAAGTCGTATTTCAAGTAGTGTTTGTGGATATATGACCTGCTGAGTGGGGACGTGTGAACCCAGATATCCAGGGCAGGTATCTGAATGGCTTGGAAACTTTTATGTGCTTTTTTTGACACAGCTTTTCCTCCCCATGATGTGCGTACAGTGTCTGGCCCTTGCTTACTTCTCTATCCTTCCAATTTACTGTTTGTTGGTTTCTCTTTGGGAAGTTGAATTTACTTGAATTCTGAGGAAAACCAACAATAATTTCCTGGCTGCTGTTGCCCGATAAATACTGTAGTTTTTGAGCTTTCACTTCACTGCATATTTCTGGGACAGTCTGCAAAAAGGACTCCTTTCTATGTTGCCATATATATATCTTTTAAATTAATTAATTTTTGGCTGCGTTGGGTCTTCATTGCTGCTCGCGGGCTTTCTCTAGTTGCAGTGAGCAGGGGCTACTCTTCGTTGCAGTGTGCGGGCTTCTCACTGTGGTGGCTTCTCTTGTTGTGGAGCATGGGCTCTGGGCAGGTGGGCTCAGTAGTTGTGGCTCGCGGGCTCCAGAGCACAGGCTCAGTAGTTGTGGTGCACGGGTTTAGATGCTCTGCGGCATATGGGATCTTCCTGGACCAGGACTAGAACCCGTGTCCCCTGCATTGGCAGGTAGATTCTTAACCACTGTGCCACCAAGGAAGTCCTAAGTTGCCATATTAAGAGAACTGCCTACATTCTTTTGCCATAAGGAAAGAATCACCAGAATGGGTTAGGCGAAACTTCCTTCAAAATAAACGCAATGTTGGTACTTTAAAAGATCCAATGGGGGTTCAACAATATACATAGCTTCAGTAAATTTTATACAAGGCAACGATTTCTGACTTTTATTATTGGTTCCTCTTTGCTATGTCGTCACTGTGCCAGATAAGAGGAGATGTGAACTCATCACACAAAACTTATTAGGAAGCTGAGTACTGTGTGAAATGCTTACACAGATTTTTCTCTTTAAATCTTTATTTAAAAACCATAAACATATTTACTATCTCCATTTTATAGATTAAAAAAATAAAACCTACAGAGGTTAAATATCTTTTCAAATCCCAATTTACATAGTGAATGAATAAATGTACCAGAAAATGAACCTAATTCTCTTTGTGGAAAAATTCATGATTTTCCCACTAAATTATACTACTGCTTTCTTATATCATTTATTCAAGAATACATATTCATTATTCTATGCCAGACACTATGCGGAATTGTAAGGATAGAGAAATGTTCAGTTATATATTTTTGAATGATAGATGAAAATTAAAAATTAATATAAACTATTATGACTGAAGGGAGGAGAGATCTTTTCTCATATAATAATACTCTGTCCAAATATAAGAATTTTACTATGCATTAAAACTCAATTGATAGTAATGATTTGTGATGGATCACAAACGCTTCTCGCTGCACTCTTGTGGGCTAAGAGTATTTGATGTAGACTGCAATATAAGTAAGGATCTAGTTCATGTTAGAGATATTCATTTTCCAGACTATAATTATTTAAAATTAGAACTTCTGGGAGAGTTATATTCAAACTTGCTGCAAACAGGTTTGCATTCTGGTTAGGCAGAGAAACCCCATTCTTAATGGAGAGAGGGGTTGGGAAGTAGAACTCTAGGTGCTAGCTCCACACCAGTGGTTCTCATCTTTGAGCATGTCTCAGAATCCTACAGAGGGGTTGTTAAGACACAGATTTCTGGGCCCAACTCCTGAGATTTCTGATTCAATAAGTCTAGAGTGGGGCCTGAGAATTTACATTTCTAACAAGCTCCTGGGTGATACTGATGCCACTGCCCTGAGGACATACTTTGAGAACTACTGCTGTACATGAAAATATTGTCTTATTTTTTTCATACAGAATGGGCCAAAAAAAAAAAAAAAGGAATATTTGATACATTCCATGGGTCAGCTTATTCTGGAAACCATCAATTATTGCCTTGGCCTCACCTAAGAGAGCTGGTGATCTGTCAGCATGGGAATGAGGAGCTAGAGGACCCACAAGATGAATATCGATTATCTGTACAAAATTATTTTTAAATTAATTAGTTGAATTTTTAGATTTAATTTAGAGTTTGTTCATTTATGTGTTGACTAAAATAAAAGTAAACTGTAGAGGTCCTTGTTACATGAGAAAATGTAGAGAGTTAAATAAAAGTTATCCCTGTATTTTTTCATCACTTCTGAGTGACAGCTGATTGCATTAAAAATACTTTGAGGAAAGCAGGTGTCTTTGGGGTGATTTGGCGTGCATCTGTTGTGCAAAGGACATCTCATTTATCTTAAACAAAAGTGAACTCCAGAAAGAGAGAGACCTCTTCGTGTTGTAGAGGAGCAAATTGTGTTTTCTTGTACCTGGCATTTAATCCAACCATCAAGCCCAATGGGTGTGGGTTTCTCTAACTTGAGTGAAGTGATAACTAAACATTTCATCTTCAGACTTGAGTGTTTTGGTGTAACATAAAATGCACTCAGCCGAGACTCTAATCTATAGCATTCTGGTTTTTTTCCCCTTGATTTATGTTTAGTACTTTGTTAGAAGGTTCCCTTTTCATCTGATTCCACATGGATGCAATGTTTCCTGTCTCACAGCCAAAGTCAACCTTTTAAGGCCTACAGGGGTGTTGCAGGCATATAAGTTAACAAAGCAGAGAGAAGGCTGGAATCCAGGACCACCTGGATTGCCAGCAGCAGCTCTAGAACCACACAGGTTGGTCAGGGCCCAGAAGGTCAAATGAGGAGTACAAGGAGAAGAGCCTACAACACCCGAGAGCAGCAAAGCTTGTGGAAGTAGCATTCCTTTAATGAAAGGCAAAAGGAGACTCAGTGTAATCAGTGTAGGTTAAACAGACCTGGAATATATTAGTCATGGATCTTTAAAAACAAAAAAATGGAGTGATTACACTACTTGGAAAAGATATTTCTGCAACTTCTAAAGCTTGGCGGCCTTAGGAGGTAAAGGGACTAGTTCTTAAGACCAGAAATTTTATGCAAGTTTTTCTAAAAGTTGTTACCTGTGCTAAGTGAGACTGGGATATTAAAACAGTGTTACGGGAGAGAGAGCCATGTATGAATCGGATTCAATCAAGTGGCCCTCTGGGTTTCTGTAATCATTTTCCTCTTATCGTTATGAAAGTTTATTGATAAAAAGCTAAATTATAAAAACCCTTCTGGCTTTTTGATTATGCTTATTAGATCTTTCCAACGTATCCAAAATTTCCAATGTGTGCTATGTATAATAGTTTATAAACAAAGTCTGTTATTGTTGATAAAGAATGAGACAGCAGATGCGTTCGATAAACAATTTTAACACTTTTGAGAAGAGAAAAGAACTTTCTGCAACAATAAAAATTAACAGCAACCAAAGAACAAAATTTTTGGATTCAATGGAAGTTGTGTGTAATTCATAAATTGTTTTGAGTCTACGTAATTTCCCCTAAAGAGTCACTTAATATTAAAAGAGGGATAATGCCTTCTCCTAATTTGTGTCACCACCCCTTCCCTACCCCAATCAAGAATCTTGGGATCAAAAAAGGAAAAAAAGAAAACTGGAATGTTTACTAAAATACAGTCCAAGAATTTGTAGGGTTTTACCAAAGGCAATGAAACTGTCAGCATGGTTCCTTATAAGTTTATTATGTATCTATGCACTGGCATGTGTTGTACATTTGTTGGAAAAAGTTCTCTAATATTCACTTTCAGGGTTCATTTGCTGTAAACAAATGACCAGATGAAAAGTCAAAGTTTCATTAGCTGAACTGGACTTCTTGTTGGTCATCAGGTGTCAAGACTTTGCTCTTGACACCTTTAAGACTTTGCTCCCTCAACTGGTCATACAATTAGTGTTTTAAAAATTTCCAGACCATATGTATTTGTTTTTTCGTTTCCTCAAAGTCTCAAACTCCTTTTTAAGATGTCAGAATTTATGCTTAAGAATAAAGGATGTAACAGAATATAAGTGATTTTATTTTTTGAGCACTGCCAGGCTTAATCTACATTCCCTGCTCTGAGTTTCACTTTCTCTACCAGTCCAGTAGTCACTGAGGGAGTTGATATCTTCCCCAGAGATAACAGTTATAATGACAGTGGTCTTTAAACTCTGAATATTTATTAGTTTAAATATATCTTACTCTAGGCAAAAGTGGCAAGTAGGGGCTGTTCTTCCAGCAATCTTTTCTCCCCTCAGATATGTTTATACTACTTTATCACCAACTATTCCTTTTTTGTCTTCTAGGCTCATTACCTGGGTTTGATCTCCCTGGCCTAATACACTTAATAGACCAGGTCTTAGTTTTCATTTGGCCAAATCTATTGGCTTCATGCTGTTCTGTTCCCCTGTGTTGTTCCTTCTTGGCCTAGCCCTTCTCCTGGGACATGTGGGTGTCTAGGGTGCCATTCTCTTTTATTAATGTGCTACAGAGAGAAGGCTGGAGGATAGACACACTCTTAGTGTGTTCTCTGTAAAATATAAACTCTAGGAGAATAGGCTCCATAATATTAAAAAAAATCACTCTCAGTGGAGAGAGAGCAAAGTATAACATGTTGTAGTTGTCCAAAAATATTAAATAAAATATCCTACTTGCTTGAGATAATGCAACTTACCTTTATATCTAATTCAGATGGCTATTTCAGTCTATTCAGACAGGATGGGGAGTGCCATGGAAGTGGCTTTCAGGTGGGATGAGGAGTAAATCAGACTGCCTAGCATCTTTTCCAAAGTATTTTAACTGTAGCCTGCTGATGATACCTAGAAATTATGCTGAGTTAGTGACTTTTTTTGGATTAAGGCACCCAATTCCCGTTCTTAGGAAGTCAAAAACTATGCTATGTTAACAAACACTAGAAGCAAAGCAAAAGAGAACATATGAGGTGCTATAGGTACGGGTAGTAGAGGGATCTCATCTAAGGGTCACGAAGGCCTCCTGGTGAAGATATGTCCAGACTGAGACCTGAAACATGAGCAGAAATTAACCAAGGGACTCAAAGAAACCCTGTACTCGTGAATCATAGAGGTCAAGGGGGCATACAGTTTGAGATGAAGCTGAAGAGTCCAAGAGACACCAGGCAACATGGGATCTTAAAAGCCTTGTGCAGGAGTCTATTTATCCTAAGGGAAATGGGGGAACAATTAAACTTCCAGCAGGGCTGTGGCATGATTAGATTTGCCTTTTTAAAAGCTATAGAATAGAGACAAGCCAATACATTGGTGCTGGCAGTCATAAACACTTTAATGCCAGTTAACAATTCTCTTCTATTAATATATACGTTGAATTACTAAGAGGTAGCAACTACTGGGCATTGAGTGAAACTTACCTGAATGGTTGACCATGGGCTGACAGGGAACATCACAAGATATAAGATACATGGAAAGGAGAAGACATAGAATGATGTATTTGGAAGGACAGAAAGAAGAGCAAAGAAGATGCTTTCACATGCATGTGAAAATTTATTTCTTACATTCCATTTTGCAAAAAAGAAAACTGAAATTCAGAACAGTTGAGAGGGTAATTTGCCCAAGAGCATACAGCAAGTGGCAGAGTTGGAATTTTATTTTTTATTATTTTTTTACCATCTTTATTGGAGTATAATTGCTTTACAATGGTGTGTTAGTTTCTGCTTTATAACAAAGTGAATCAGTTATACATATACATATATCCCCATATCTCTTGCGTCTCCCACCCTCCCTATCCTACCCCTCTAGCTGGTCACAAAGCACCGAGCTGATCTCCGTGTGCTATGCGGCTGCTTCCCACTAGCTATCTATTTTACGTTTGGTAATGTATATATGTCCATGCTATAGAGTTGGAATTTTAACTCAGATTCCCCTATTGTATGTTCAACTCTCTTTCCAATAGAAAAAAATCTTCTAACAGAGCATCTTGTTCTTAAGGAAGGAAATGTGTTAAAGTGAGTGGAGGTATACTTTAGTACGTCCTAAAGTATGATAGATGATAGAATTTACTTTTTATCATAATTCTGCCAATGACTAATCCTCAGTGAATGACAGGTGTCCAAAATCAAATGCTTCCATCCTAATGGGAAATCATGATATTCTCCAGTGGTTAGATGTTTGTATGATTTTCAAGCTAGGAAATACTTAACATTTCAGTGTTTTCCCCTTCCAGGGATCTTCCTGTATAATACTAATGTACACTGCCAGCTGCTGAAACACATCCAAATTTTCTTTCTGTATTCAGCAAGGCTTTGTTTCTGAATTTATTTAAAAACTTGATTAGTCATTCATTATTTTGTTACTCATTTCACAAATATTTATTGAGTCTAATAAGTTCCAGGCACTGTTCAAAGTGCTGGAAAGTAGGAGTGAACAAAAAGAAAATTTTCTTTGCTCTCATTTGTCTAGTGAATATATATGTGATATATATATGTGTGTGTGTGTTTCTAACACATCTTTGCCAAACAATAGCAACCTTCAAATTGATTCAGACTTTCCACTTTTAAATTTCAAGGGTCTGTGTCCACCCTCCATTATTTGTCTCCAACTCCAGTTCTAGAATGTTGAGATTGGTAAACGAGTATATGCTATCAATGCATTTGGAATTGTAAATATTTTGATTCTTCCTTCATAGACTTTATTATTCCAAAGAGAAAAGTGAAGCTCTTTTTATTGATCAAGCACGCTATGGCCCTCTACACATATTTACCCTCTTGCTCTTCTTTGTGCAGTATTGTTCCCATACCCTTATTCTTTTTAAGCAACATTGGAGATATTTTCCTGTCCTATTTTTGTCTTTTTTATATGTGTTACTGACTCTGCATTTGTGGCATCGGTGATAAGGAATTCAAGCCAAATCTTGGAATTTGATGAAACATCTACTTTCTAAACCTCCTGAGTTCATTTTCAGGGAGGCAATATAATAATCTCAAATACCTGTGATTTAGATCAGAGGTTATATATTCTTAAAGTATACTTATTATAGCCAAGATACTTTCAGTTAACCAAGATTGTGCTAGCTTGTAATGGTTTCAACCATTCTCTCACACCTAATTATCCACAGTGTGACATTTACCTCATTGTTATCAATTAGTCCATCAAACACCTATATTACATCCAGAAAAGAATGTTCAGATGTTGAGATAATGTTGAATTGACATATTTTATAGTACCTGACTCCAGCTACCTAAACAATTTATTTTGGGGGGATCGGATTATGGTTTTTGTAGAAATAGGAGGCAACAAACAGAAATGATCCCTTGCCTTGTATTCATCGGTCAGTCACGTTTGTGATAGAGTGGTTTCTTCAAGTGCTAGTAAGCAAGGAGGGGATCACACAGATAACTAATGACTAGGTTTCAGGCTGTAGGGAAAGTTCTAGATTGCTTGCTCCCATCGCTTCCATTGGTTGCCGATTGCTGCATTGATTGACATAACAAATGGGCAGGGAAGTCAGAAAGATTACCAGAGAATATTTTGGAAGAATGATACTTCCTTGCTTTCTACTTTTGCAGAAAAATTGTGCTAATATTTTGTTGGACTGGGAATTGAGGCCATATTCCTGATTACAGATTAAGAAAGGAAGTATCATCCAAGGCATTTAGAATGGCACCTATGTGGAAAGCAGAGCTTACAGACCCCTATATGGTGACCTGAGTTGCACATAATAATCTTGGCGAGTCTGCATCACGGTTTTATATAAGGGTAAGAAAACGTGTTTTATTTTTTTTCTTATTTCATTTCCCAAATTGAGCATTATCAACATTTTTATTTTTGATTTGCCTGTAGCAACACATTGGCCATGTATCCCTGAGGAATGCATGTCCTTGTACCAAGGTCTTTTTCCTGATATTAGAGAGTTCAATACATTTTACATGGAGTTGAGATTTTTTATTCCAGAGACACATTGTTTTAAATATATAGTTACAGAAGTTTATCTGCTTGTTTTCTAAAGATTTATGAAGTTTCCTAAAATTAATTTACAGAGTTCCCCTTCTACATACTGGGGGAAGGAGGAAGGGAAAGAATGAACATAACATTTTAAGAATGGAAACTTTCAGAGATGATCAAGATTTATTCCCATGAAGACTGACAATTGAACCTTTCATTAAGACTTGAGAGAGGGAGTGGTGGCATTTAAAGCAAATTCAGCTTCCATGCCACTCTCTGGTAGCAAAATCCATAAGATCTCATGTAGAATACTGTGGCTGAATTGATGCGCCTGTCAGGGTGGGTCCTTTCTACTTCCACCACTCTTAATGAGCCTGGATCTCAGAGACAACGCTGCTAGGAAGGGCATAGCACTTTTGTGGTCTAGCACCTGTTCAGAGATGGGAAAGATCCTATGGCCAAGGCAGCTGTCCCAGAAGTAGGATCCCCAGGAAAACTTCTAGGGGACTACATCTAACTGATAAGCTTGGATTGTCTACATTTACTAGTATGGTCAATGGCCAGTGAAAAGGTTGCCGAGGGGACTGAAGCTTGGTCAATGAAAGTCTCTTTGAGGAGATTACTTAGGGTTTGTTTTCATAGAAGTGGGCAGTAAAAATTCGCTAAAACCCTGTTGACATAGTAAGGATATTTGTGTGATTCTTTACCTAGTGTTTACATATTTAAACTATCCTCTTCAGTTTCGGAATTAGCTGAGGTCAGTGCTCTTAGGTTTTTTTTTTTTTAATATTTTAAGTAGGGAAATCTAGCAAATCTTATTACTGTCACATTGTATATACCTCTGTTCATTAAAATTTTCATGAATATTTCCATGTAGTTATATTTATGGAATGTTGCCAGTTGCATATTCCCCTTTTTTGGCACTCACAGAAACATTTGAACTAGGGGACAAGAGTTCAAGGCAAAACAACTCTGCTGGGAATTGAATTATCATAAAAGCTATAGTACACATATGTTAAACCTAAGTGCGACACTGCAGAAATATTGAGATTTCCTGGGTAAGGGCAGACTGAAAAACAATTCATCCCCTGGCAATTGCTGATCCTATATATCTTTTTCCACATAGACAGGCGAATCCTGGAGTTTCCCTTGTTTCTATATTTAGCTTGTTAGTTTACCCAGGACTCAAGAACGGGTGGTGAGTCTTGGAAAAGGTCAAGAAATCTCTCAGTCTCATCTTGGTTGAGTTGGTCTCTCTCCTTTATGCCACTGTTGTTCCTCCTTTTCTTGTAGCTCGATCTGGCTTATCTCTTGGAAACCATACATAGTTCATACAGTGGCCATGGCTTGATTAGCCTACTCGTAATAGGCTAATTTTGAAGCACAAAATCCTCTTCTATGGGATAGGAATTTTAATTACTAGAATGTCATTGTGGTCTTTATTATTATTGTTTTATTTTGTGTATGTAACCTAAAATAAGTGAAGTAATCATTCTGATATGGTTGCCTCAAACTCCAAGAAAGTTGTATTTTCTTTAAGAGGGATGGGCAAACTGGAGTGGGCACAGAGGATACCAGCGAAGATGGGCAGAGAACATGGCATCTTCTTTTGAGAACAGTTGAGGGAACAGGATGCAACTAGATGTTCACTTGCATTTATTTGAATGGTTTTCATGGAGAGATGCAACAGAAAGGTGACAAAGTGTGATTTGAATGCACATACAGAAGATATTTCTATTGGTTTGAATTGTTGAAGAATGGAAAAGATTGTCTTGAGAGAATGGCCTTAAATGAGTGGACACCTTCATTCATGCACGTGCTGGGAAGCTGGCTGACCACTTGGCCAGATGCTACCAGTGAAATTGGTACATCCATTTGAGGTGGGGGGAACTAGATAACATCAAAGGTCCTTTCCAACTCTGAGATTGTATGGGATGATGATTCTGATGCTAGTAACTGAAACAAGGTATTAAGGGACCTGAAATATTTATTTTGTGAATGCTTAAAAGGTGCTCGGATGAACAGAACATCTAAGGCATTCATGAGTACCTGTCTGGAGCCAAATATTAGACAAACGGATCTTAAGGTTTCCTTGAAGAATATGATTGTGTCCTCTACTTAAAGGTGATTCTTTGGGTCAATATTTGTAAAATAAAAAGTTAGTCTTCAGAAAGTACTTTTCACTCATGGTCATGAACAGCTTTCTTTTTGTCTAATGATGCTAGCTCATTCCTGTAGAGTTATGAGTCTTGCATTGCAGTCAACAGGATCATGAAATAAGCTCTTCCATATTTAGAAACTTCACACTACAGATTCACCTGTTCCTTCTTACCTAAACTACAGTAGTCCTATGGCTTGCAGTTGTGGTCTCTATTGCTAATTCATTCCTAAGAGAGATTGGTTGCCCATATATGTTTAATAGCCCTCATGATCATTCTGTACTCTATGTTGACTTCTAAGAATTATACAGTTCTCTCCAATTAAAAAAAATTTTTTTCTGGTAGCCATTCAAGCTAACTGTATTTTCTTAATTTCCAGATAAATTAAATATAATAAGTTCTTTTCATTTTTTGTAGGCATCTATATATTTTTAGGTAATTGGTATCTCCTTGCATTCTTTGTGAAACAAGATGCATTCTCCTTATGGTGTCCCAATGGAAAAATTAAAGCCAAATATTTAGGCAGTTAAAATACTCCCTCTAGTTGAGTTGTGACATTAAAAAATGCACATATATGAAAAAAATAAAAGTGCCTTGTAATAAAATGAATTGTCCATCTCTGTGCAAATGGCACTAGAGGAAACAACCGGACACAATCTATTTTCTTTGCTTACTGGTTTGTGAGCAGTTACAGTACCTTTGGAGAATTTCTTTTTTCTCTTTTCTCTTGATGTTTTACACTGTAACCATTTTTAATTTGCTAGATGTAGATCACATTTTGCATGGTTTTCAGTGGTCTTTTCAACCATTGGGAAGACTTCCTCAGTGATTGTACATTTTATTCAATTGTTTGCTTGATTATGTCTTCCTCTCCATTCTTCATGGGGAATTCCTATTAAATGGATGATGTTTAGACTTAGAGATCGCTGTAATCTCTCTCATATTTTCTATCTCTTGCTCTTTTAATGATATATTCTGGGAAAATCTGTGTATGTGTAATAAGTACATATATGTGTATTAATGCTTAGAAATGAGAGAGGGAATCACAGCAATATGTTAGCAATAATTTGGAGTTATGGGAATGAAGAGGGACTTCAAATTTTACTCTATATTGTTTTATTTGAAATTGAAAAATAATGCATTTATGAATTGTCTATAACAAAAATTAGAAATATTTTAAAATATATACCAAAGAAACTAAGGAAAAAAGTCAAACCTACTGATTTTGTTGTTAAGATTATTTCTGATCTTATGTTTTTTTACTTAATATGACCATTTATGAAAAAGGTGCCTTAAAGTCTAATACAATGTATCTCTAATGTACTTGCTTTAAATAATTTAATGATATTTTGTTTGGATATATGTTTATAACATATTTTCTTGGTATATTGCATGCCCGGTGCTTAAAATGGTGTCTAGTATATATTAGGTGTCAATATATTTTTTACTGAATGTATGAGTAAATGGGTGAGATATCCAGAAATTTTCTATTTCTAAATCTTAAAATACATTGGGTTTCTTTTGTATTCTCTTTTATTTGGAGATTTGTTTAGAAGATTTTGACCTGAGGTAAAAATATGGGCCTAGGTACTCTGAAGGGTGTGGGTTCAACTGTTCCATAGTCCCTTCGTTAACAACTTTGCCAGCTCAAAACTTTGTAGCCTAATCTTACTCCTAGTTCTCATTGCCACTGATCTTGGCATCTTGGTCTGCTCATATGAGAATACTCATATTTGCCTGTCTTCAGCTTTTCCATCAATCTTGTTTCATCTGCTTTATATTTTCCAAAAATTTCTCCATATTCTTGACTGTTGGTGGCATCCTTCTTGAGTGAACTCTATCAGTTGACTTGAATCAGAAATCCTGTTGAATCCTTTTCATCTGTACATTTAGGTTTTCCTTCACGTTAGGTGAAGCTTTTTTCTATTTGAATATTTTCTTCTATATGTTCTATTCAAGAAGAAAACTATCTGCATATTTCAACTCCACTGAGTATTTTCCATATAGATTATTTATTCTCACTTTATTTTTTTGTTCTTTTCTCTGCAATTTGAGTTTTTTCTCAAGTCTTTGGCACTGAATCTGACACCCATTCACTTTTCTCTTGTATTTTTTCTGCTATTTTCTAAAGGTTTAAAATTTTGCTCTTGCTTTACTCTTTCACTTAAATCTTTAATTATTACATTTTAGTTTGTATTATGTTATTTCTCATCTCTTATCTAGTTTTAAGAGTACAGTGCTGTTGTGATCTAAAATTTTCTTCTCTTTCTGGGGGCAAAGATACTTCAATGTATGACCAGATCTAACTTTTGCATGCTATCTGCCTTTCTTTATTTGATTGTAGATTTTTGTTTTTGCATGTCCTATAGTTTTTTGGGGTTTTCTTTTTTTCTGCTTTGTTATGAGGAAAGCCTTTATGGGCTTGCTACTTTCCCCAGAATCATGTACTGAGTTTTCATTGGCTCCCTGGACTATTCCTGTGGGTTAGGGCCAACTTTGTGGATATATGACCAGTGCCATAGTCTCATGTTCAGGAGAGTCTAAGATTTAATTCTCTACAGTTGTCATTTTGAAATTCTTAATAATTTTATGTTTAATTTTGTGTTTTGTATGTGAATAATGAACGCAGTGGAAAATGAAGCATGCATGAAACCTCAGCTCACAGGTCTGGGCCTCCCAATGTTGGTCACCTGCTCCCTCACTCCTTGGCACTCATTCTCCACTTTCCTCACTTTTTCTTCACCTTTGTTAAGTAAACACTGCTGCCCGTTGCCTTTAGTGGGTGCCTGGGCAAGAGCATGAGGGAGGTGAGGGTCAGGCTATGGTCAGGTGGTATACAACATGTGGTCTCTGGGCATGGGGAATGGAAGTGCCTGACCCTTCTCAATATGGCAGTCCCACATTTGGGGAGCCACTGAGCAGGGGTCCTCTTGACCAACTCCAATCTAGATAACTAGTACATCCTCACGTGGAGGTTGCAATTCCTCAAAATTACTACCATGTGATGGGTTAGGTTGGTAGGGCTTTGTGATGTGGAGATTGACTTGTCCACAATAGCCTGGGGCACAGCATGTTGGTTGGAAAACTGGCAGAGGGAGAAATTCAGCAGTAAATTCATGAGGAGTCATGGGTCTGTCCCCTCCGGTGCTGTGAGAGTCTGAGCTAGCTTAGATACTATCCTTGTACTCCAGGAAGCATGATATTAAATAGCAAATAAAAAACACCATGATACAGTTTGAGAGAACACAAAAGAAGAAATATTTTACATTTTAGTACCTTTAACGGAGCTTTCTTTCTGGATTTTTGAACACAGCCCCCATTTTTATTTTGTACTGGGCTTTGCAATTTATGTACCTAGCTCTTCAGATCCCTTCTTTTAGAACCTATACCCTAGAGGGCTGGTGGTATAGGTTAAATTTATCATTGTAGTCATTCATCTGCCTAATTTATACGGATAACAGGAGTAACTCCAGGGATCTTTGTTTCTGTACAACTGATTCTTTTTGACTGTTGAATCCACAGTAGTGTGGACAAACTCCACTTCGTAAATTCACGGAATTTTACTAAGCAATGACTTAAGGAGACAGCGATGCCTTCATTAAAGATTTGTGATTGCTCTTTTTTGGCGTGAGTTTGTCATGATAATATAAACTCCAGTTAGGAAAAGCCCACCACTATCCTGCTTTGGGTGGTGAGAAAAAGTACTTTTTTTCTTGAAGCTACTTTTGATACTGTTAGTATCAAACGTGTCCATAGGTCTAAGTAGACAGTTTTCTGCCTCATCCATCTTTTCACTGCCCTCCAGACCACACGTTTTCAGATTATGGGTAGCTTTTCTGTCCTGTAGGAGGAGCCGAAACAACTCATCAGAAGTTGGGTCAAAGAAATTCAGGGAATTTTGACTCCGGCTTTCTTTTCCAAATATGCTTTGTGGTTCTGCTGTTATTCACCCAGTCTCTCATCCTTTCTTTCTCTTCTAATTGAGGGAAGTTAATGAACTTTGATACATTTCCCTTCACATATTTTCAATAGCACATTACTCTTGAGAATGTAAATTTGATCAAACTTGAGCCTAGATATGGAAAAAAAAATCACTCCAAGGTTAAAATATATGGGTGTCATAATTCATTATCCCTTGTGATGTAGTTTTTACTTTTTCTTTCTCAAAATTTTGTTTTGGATTTTCAGTTTCTGTTAGGCAGGTGTTATAAGCCTTAGTTTGTTGCTGTCTTTCCTAGTAGGTTCTAGCTTTCTCAAGTTATGTAACTTTATAAACATTAAGCTAAATGGCTGTGTAACATTCCGATATACCTTATTATATTTAAGTAATTTATAGTTAGACAATAGTTTGTGGATAATTTGCCATTCCAATTAATGTTGTAATAAACATCTTTGAAAAAAATATATGTTTATTGCATTCCAGATTATTTTTCAGAATTGGTCCCTAAATAGGAAATACGCTCATTTATGGAGCCCTTGGTGTGTATTTCAAATTGGCTTACTAGAACGGTTAATACCAATTTAGATTTCTATACGCAATCTAAAGTTTGCCTGTCCGATTAGCTTTGGATATTATCACTTAGTTGATGAAAATGGTATCCTGTTTTGATTTGCATTTCTTTGACTACTAGTGAGATAGGAAGTTTGTTCAAACACTTCTCAGCCCTCTGTATTTCCTTTTTCAGGCTCTTATTTGAAATGAAAAAAAAAAAATCTTCAGAGCATAATTGATTTTAGAAAACAGATTGTTAGTGATTTCCATTATAAGTCTTTTATTTGGGTTAAGTTGCACAAACGGAACAAAAGTATCTTAATAAGGATGTCTTTCATGGTTGTCTGCAACAGTTACAGCTTACTAATTCTGTTGAGGGCAAATGGCTGAGACTAGCCAGCTGCCTAAGAGAGAGATTTAACCAAAGATAGACAAGAGAGTGTGTGCAGCTTCATTTGTAACTTCATCCACTTCTGCTACTGTCCTAGAGGTTTTCAGAAATTGTTTAAGGGTTTATATTTCCCTGGAGGGGAGGAATTTACTTTTCATCAAAGGTTCATTTAGTAATTCATATTTCCTTTATGATCTACATACAATGTCAGTTATAGCTTTTACTCAGTGTATCCTTTTTAAGATGGAAATTTAATTAGGTGTGCATTTGTGATTAGATGTTTAAATGACTTAGGAATGTGTATTACCACATGCACCTGATATTTAATCAAAAGTATAAAAGAGGTAGAATTTAGAAACAGTAGTCTTAGTGCTAGCTAAGACTGAACGTTACTTATTTTCAGTTGAGCAAAGAAAATTAAACTACTTATACTATGCTGTTATTTGCCCTGGTGATTTAATCCTAAAAATATTTTACAAAAAAATATAAATAGAAGCATATGTTAAGTGTGGGCAGTTGGAACCATGTCACATCCTCTAAATAACCATGCATTGATGAATAATAAATCTTTTATGTTTATAATCTCTAAAAATGTAATTATATTTTGCTTAAACCAAGAAACAACTCTTTTGGCAATAGAATTTCTCTTTATTGAATCAAATGAGTTCATGTGCATAAAAGTGTGTTAAAAGCTATAAATTGCTAGACAAATGTTAGTTGTCACCATTACAAATGTTTAATAAGAATTTCCAAAGAGGGAATGAGTGTGACTCAGCAAAACAATTCCTGGGAGGAGTAGATTCAGAAGCTGGAGGGATCCTCTTGATATAGGATTTTAAGTACCATACTAGATTAGGGAAAAGAGAGTTTTTCATGGTGAATAATTACAAAACCTTGTTAAAAGGTTGAGCTAATAAATGACAAAAACTTTATGCAAACAAAAAATCATTTTATGGGGCTTCCCTGGTGGCGCAGTGGTTGAGAGTCTGCCTGCCGATGCAGGGGACACGGGTTCGTGCCCCGGTCCGGGAAGATCCCACATGCCGCGGAGTGGCTGGCCCGTGAGCCGTGGCTGGCCCGTGAGCCGTGGCCGCTGAGCCTGCGCATCCGGAGCCTGTGTTCAGCAACGGGAGAGGCCACAACAGTGAGAGGCCCGCGTACCGCAAAAAAAAAAAAAATCATTTTATGCTTGTGTGCTCCTTTATTAAACAAATAATTATTGAGCCTTTCTGTGTTGGACACTGTCCTAGGTAATAAGAAAGATTTCTGCCATTGTTGTACTTGCATTCTGGTGAGGACAGAACATGAACAATAAACATGATTAATAAGTCAGTTGTAATGCAAATTAGAAAGTAAATGCTATGGACAGAATTGAAATTAGAAAAGCTAGAGAGGATTCGGAGCCTATGTGGGGGAAGGGGAGACATTTTCAGTATTAAATAGACCTTGTTGAGAAGGTAAGTTTTGAGCAAAGACTCAAGAGGTGAGTTAGTAAGAGTCATCTGAGTCAAGAATATTGTAAGCAGAAGGAATAGCTAGAGAGAAGTCTACTGTGGGAGCATGTTAGAAACAGCCTATAATGAAGTGATCAGAGAACAATGGAGAAGCAGGTAATTCAGAGAGCCAGTGGAGAAGGGGAGCAAATCACATAGGGTCTTATCAGCTACCACAACGACTTTGGATTTTATTCTGAGTGAGATTGGGTACCAGTGCAGAGTTTTGAGCAGAGGTGTGACTTGAGCTGAGTTGCATTCTAGCTTCTGTGTTGAGATTACACTGTAGGGGATAAGGTTGAAAATCCAGGCAATAAATGACAGAGGCTTGGATCGTGGTGAATGTGGTAAATAGTGGCCAGATTCTGAATATGTTCTGTAGAACCAACAAGACTTGCCAGCTTGTAGCATAGGATGGGTGAGGAGTGTTTTCAGGTTGCTAGACAGTTCTTTGGAACCTATGCTGCTAATTTTGTTCTTGGTGTTGAGGCCTCCTGGCATCCTCTTCGGTTTGATGAGTCTTTGTGCCTGGTCATCCTCAGTTTCAAAGACTCATACTTGTCTGCTTGGTACCGAAGCACCTTCCTTCTGTACTGCTTTCCAGATTTCGGATGTCCAGATCCATTATTTGAATCCTTACATAGATCCAGCCCTCCATCATGCCCATTATTTGCCCTGATTCCTGTTCATGTTTCAGCCACTTTGGCCCAAGATCCTTATCCTGGAATCTGTTATTAGCTGCTACCTATGGTACAAGTGCTAACTATAGTTGCAATTATTACTAATTTATCAATTTAGCCACAATGAAGGGTTATTCAGGCTTTTTAAAAAAAGGGAATTTAGATTTTATGAATCCCTAGCCAAACAAGAACCTATGTTGGCATCACTTTAAACTGAATAAATTGTCCTTGCAGAATATATATATTCAAGAAGGTTTTCAATATTTATGACATCTTTTCTCTGACACAGGACTAAAATGTCCACTTGGCTATGGAAATGATAATGAGTTAAAAACCTTAAATCAAAAGCATTTTGAAATTCAGTTGTTGTAATTTAGTGGATAATTGAGATATATAACAGTTACAAGTGAAATAAAATTAATAAGCTATTTATGAAAAATAGCTTTTGTGTAACAATGTCTTGTTACCGTGAGGCAGAAGTTTTGGGTTTGCTCCATTCACACAGTTTACTGGTACAGTCTCATCTGAACTCCATTTGACCTCATCTTACTTGAAATGGACTGTATAGGAAAGAAGGAAAATACTTGCAAATAAACATCTCCTAAAATGCATTTTAACCTTGGATCTGGAAATCTATAAAAGAATACTTTTTTTCAGTACATTGATAACATGGAGAGAATTCCTTACAGCTGAAAATTATGGTATTTAAAGGTTTCAAGATGTCTTTCCAGGTTTTGAGTTGGCAGTGAGCCAGTGACTGTATGGCTATATTTTAAAAGCCCATCTTGCCTCCATTTCTCTGGGTTTTCTAATTTTTCACAGCTTCCTCCCAGAAAATATTTAATACTTTCTTTAAAGTTGGTTCACTTTTCTATCTCTCTAGATTTAAACTTTCCCTCAAAAAAAAATCTTCAAGAAATACATAAAAGATATAACAAAATCCCTGCAAATCCTAGAGAACCTGACCATCCTTAAATGTATAAGCACCATGTTTCGACTTACTTCCTTATAAAACTTAAATAAATGTTTATGTAAGAATCTTAGTGTGGTATCATTATTTTCAGATCAACTTCTAAACTGGTTTGTAACAAATATATTTTTTGTGTGTGTGTGGCTTGCTAAGCAATCTTAGTGGTTTAAAGCATCTGAGTTACATGTAATTTAAATACTTCTGAATTCTCCTTCCATAAACCATTGATTGACCACATAATGGGGGACTTCCAAACCCCATTCTTTTGGCCAGTGCTCCATATCCCATTGTATGAACTGAAATGTGGCATATCCTCTCCAGTAGAGGATTTCACTGGGTAGCCACAGGAAAGACTCAATGTAAAACTTTGAGAATTTTATCAAGGATTTGTAACATTTCACAAAATTGCTCTTTTCATTGTTTGAATAATGCTCTTCCAGAATCGCTGATTTTTTAAAATTTTACTGTCAGCCCTTGGAAAAGAAAAAAAAAATACTTGATTTTTTGTTTCTTAGACTGCCCACGAATTTTAATGACTGTGGAAGAACTTGCCTCCTATGATCATTGGCAAATGAACTCTGTTTTAGAGGATATGTGTATGAACCTGCCTGCGAACCATTTATATGAAAGTTAATAAAGTCTATTAACTGGCCTTATGGCCTTAAACAAACAGAATCAAAAGTTACTGAAGAAGATTTAAAAATGAGGAAAAGTGGAATAGTAAGAAGAACCAATACTATCAGGTGCTTTGGAAATAGAGATCATCCTAATATACAGGAAAATTTAGATACAAAATAAAGAGAATGTAAATCCAAGAAACCTAGTACTTGTGTGTTGTGTTGGATTTAGTTTATATTTACAGATAGTTATCACACTCCTATCACACTCATTATGTTAACGACCTAAGGGCTGGACTTGATGTCTTCTTGTTTTCACATGATTTCTTCCTTTGCTTATGAAAGCCCTCTCTCCTCATATATGCTAATTCATGCCCTCTTTTAATTTTGGCTTAAGTTTTTCATTTTGACAAAATCTCCGCAAGCTATTAACTTCTGTAACAGCACATGCTTTTTTAATGTGGCATAGCTCTGCATTTGTTGACCTATCCTCTTTAGTTATTGCATGTTTGTATAATTTAGCTGGTAGATCAAGTTCACTGGGGGCAGAAAGTATTTTTTTTTCTATTCCTTTTATATAACCCAGTTAAATAACCTCCCCATAGTAGGAATATTCACCTGTGGTGTTTTGTTAGATAATTCAACCAGGCATATTATTTCTCAGTGGAATACTGTTGGCACTTTGGATATGATAGATCTTTGTTTTGTGGGACTTTGACCCCTGTACTGCCATACTGCAAGATTTGTAACATCCTTGGCTTTAATACTCAATGCCAGTAATCCCTGAAGTCATTTGACAATCCATGATGCCACCTAGGGAGTTGTTACTGCCCCAGTAGAGATTCAGTTCCTTCTGATATATTTAGAACAGTTTGGAATTGTTTATTGATTGCTTTATTTGTCCATGTGCCACACTAAAATGAAAGTTCAAGAGCACAAGTACTGGTTCTTTCTCGGTCATCCATTGTATCCCCAGTGTTTAGCACACTGCCTGGCACATTGTAAGGTGCTCAATAATTTATAGAATAAATGTGTGCCCAAGCCATGCCATACCTATGAATCTTTGTAAACTATTTTTTTTGGCAGCAGATAATTGTAGCAACAATTTAATAAATAGTCTGTTGATAGGCTGAGTTAAAACAGCATCCCCTAGTTCCGAATAGAGATTAGTTTACGTATTGACAGAATGTGGCTTTCATTAAATTTTACCACTAAACTTACTAGGAAAACCTGGAAAAGTCAGGTTCTTTTTATACCTGGTTTCCCTTACTATGTAATAAGATAATTAGTAACACTTGCCTTTTACTTGTGATAGTGACTCTTAGGCCAACAGTAATAACTTTTGTCAAGACACCAGAAAGAGAAGCATTGTGTATGTAATAAAGAAAATCTTAGATAGTACCATTTAACAATGTTCAGTTTTGCCATCTTTTGCTTTTGGAACAATGGAGACATCCATGTCATCTTCAATGGTTCAACCGAGTTGAGTTCCCAGCTAGTTAAGGCTGGAGCTTACAGAGGAAAGATTATAAGCAGAATGTCTTAGGATCACCAACCAAGTATAGTTGATGGTTATCAATCTTGCACATGTTATAGTTGGCCCTGATTTTTTTCTTTGTAATCAGTTTCTCCAATACCTAGAATCTATGCTGAGGAGTTAAATCAACATTATCCTTTGTCTTTATCACTTCTGTCACTTTGAAGCATAAGAAAGTTTTGTCCTATGGGTACTTTTCAAAGATTTATTCAAATATAAATCTTTCTTTTGATATTTTTCTGAAGCAGGACTCAAAAACTTGCCCAAGGTCAGAATTCATTCAAGATGCTTTGGTCTCTTTTCAAGCATTAGTTTAATTTCCACCAGTTGTGCAGATTCTAGGAGTAGTAGCTGTTTGAGTTTCCTGGTGGCTTGGCAGTGTTATTTTCAGTGTTTTATTGGGCATACTATTTTGCTGAAGGCTTAACAGGCTCATTTTCAGATTCTTAATCAAGAACAACTTTAATGATTGAAAGTAAATATCTCCCAGATTAGAGGGCTTTAAAAAATTTATCAGCATTCCAAAATTTAACAAAAGGCTCTCTGATAATCTAATTAAAATCCTACTTTTTTTTTTTTAACATCATTGTTGGAGTATAATTGCTTTAAATGGTGTGTTAGTTTCTGCTGGATAACAAAGTTGAATCAGCTATACATATACATATATCCCCATAGCCCCTCCCTCTTGCGGCTCCCTCCCACCCTCCCTATCCCACCCTTCTAGGTGGTCACAAAGCACCAAGCTGATCTCCTTGTGCTATGTGGCTGCTTCCCACTAGCTAGCTATTTTACAATTGGTAGTGTATATATGTGCATGCCACTCTCTCATTACATCCCAGCTTACCCTTCCCCCTCCCCATGTTCTCAAGTCCATTCTTTATGTCTGCATCTTTATTCCTATCCTGCCCATAGGTTCTTCAGAACCTTTTTTTTTTTTTTTTTTAGATTCCATATATATGTGTTAGCATATGGTATTTGTTTTCCTCTTTCTGACTTACTTCACTCTGTGTGACAGACTCTGGGTCCCTCCACCTCACTACAAATAACTCAATTTTGTTTCTTTTTACGACTGAATAATATTCCATTGTATATATGTGCCACATCTTCTTTATCCATTCATCTGTTGATGGACACTTAGGTTGCTTCCACGTCCTGGCTATTGTAAATAGAGCTGCAATGAACATTGTGGTACATGACTCTTTTTGAATTATGGTTTTCTCAGGGTATATGCCCAGTAGTGGGATTGCTGGGTCCTATGGTAGTTCTATTTTTAGTTTTTTAAGGAACCTTCATACTGTTCTCCATAGTGGCTGTATCCATTTACATTCCCACCAACAGTGCAAGAAGGTTCCCTTTTCTCCACTCCCTCTCCCGCATTTATTGTTTGTAGCTTTTTTGATGATGGCCATTCTGACCTGTGTGAGGTGGTACCTCATTGTCATTTTGATTTGCATTTCTCTAATGATTAGTGATGTTGAGCATTCTTTCATGTGTTTGTTGGCAATCTGTATATCTTTTTTGGAGAAATGTCTATTTAGGTCTTCTGCCTAGTTTTTGATTGGGTTGTTTGTTTTTTTGATATTGAGTTGCATGAGCTGCTTATAAATTTTGGAAGGTAATCCTTTGTTAGTTGTTTCATTTGCGAATATTTTCTCCCATTCTGAGGGTTGTCTTTTCATCTTGTTTATGGTTTCCTTTGCTGTGCAAAAGCTTTTAAGTTGCATTAGGTCCCATTTGTTTATTTTTATTCTTATTTCCATTTCTCTAGGCAGTGGGTCAAGAAGGATCTTGCTGTGATTTATGTCAGAGTGTTCTACCTATGTTTTTCTCTAAGAGTTTTATAGTGTCTGGCCTTAAATTTAGCTCTTTAATCCATTTTCAGTTTATTCTTGTGTATGATGTTAAGAAGTGTTCTAATTTCATTCTTTTACATGTAGCTGTCCAGTTTTCCCAGCACCACTTATTGAAGAGGCTGTCTTTTCTCCATTGTATATTCTTGCCTCCTTTATCAAAAATAAGGTGACCATATGTGTGTGGGTTTATCTCTGGGCTTTCTATCCTGTTCCATTGATCTATATTTCTGTTTTTGTACCAGTACCATACTGTCTTGATTACTGTAGCTTTGTAGTGTAGTCTGAAGTCTGGGAAGCCTGGGAAGCCTGATTCCTCCAGCTCCGTTTTTCTTTCTCAAGATTGTTTTGGCTATTCGGGGTCGTTTGGGTTTCCATACAAATTGTGAAATTTTTTATTCTAGTTCTGTGAAAAATGCCATTGGTAGTTTGATAGTGATTGCATTGAATATGTAGATTGTTTTGGGTAGTAGAGTCATTTTCACAATGTTGATTCTTCCAATCCAAGAACATGGTATGTCTCTCCATCTATTTGTATCATCTTTAATTTCTTTCATCAGTGTCTTATAATTTTCTGCATACAGGTCTTTTGTCTCCTTAGGTAGGTTTATTCCTAGGTATTTTATTCTTTTTGTTGCAGTGGTTAATGGGAGTGTTTCCCTGATATTCAGATTTTTCATCATTAGTGTATAGGAATGCAAGAGATTTCTGTGCATTAATTTGTTATCCTGGTACTTTACCAAATTCATTGATTAGCTCTAGTAGTTTTCTGGTAGCATGTTTAGGATTCTGTATGTATAGTATCATGTCATCTGCAAGCAATGTCAGGTTTACTTCTTTTCTGATTTGGATTGCTTTTATTTCTTTTTCTTCTCTGATTGCTGTGGCTAAAACTTCCAGAACTATGTTGAATAAAAGTGGTGAGCATGGACAACCTTGTCTTGTTCCTGATCTTAGAGGAAATGGTTTCAGTTTTTAATCATTGAGAGTGATGTTGGCTGTGGGTTTGTCATATATGGCCTTTATTATGTTAAGGTAAGCTCCCTCTATTCTTATTGATTTTTTAAAGGGAGATTATATTAGTTTTTTCTAGTCATTAAGGGGCTATTTCTGTCATTCTGAAGTAGAGAGTCCATTGATTGTGTAATATACCTCTGTGTGCAGAAGAGACAAAATCGTTTTCATCAGCAAATCAGAATCAGCTACTTTACATCATAGTAAAAGGCCTTTCAGTTTCTGTTAGATTTGCACCTAAAATAATTAAGTTTAGGAACCCATATTGTAAAGGAATTTGGTTTAGCTTAGAACTATGGAATTTTAATGGATAATTAAACACATACAAAAAACCACATACTGTTCATGGGAGTTTTTATATAAGCTGGGGGGCAAAATCATTTTTTCTTAGTTCTGAAAATAATTTGGACTTCTTAAATGAGCCTTATTTACCCAAATGTGTACCTTAACCTGTTAGTAACTAACTGTTGTTTCAGAACTGACCTAAATATTGAATTCTAACAATGAGATTTTTATGACATCAACCAACCAGACAGATCTCAGTGATGGTTAAATGCAGAATCCAGAAGTACAATTTGTTAGGCAATCCATGTTATTTATTTTCATTTCTGTTGCTCCCCAGAAAGTTTTGTTAGTGTTTTCTTGCCCTTCATACTTTTCCAGGGGACTTGGTGGCAGCATTGAAAGTGAGTTAGGCTGTGAGACAGGCAGCATAAGTCGTGGCAGGAGTTTTGGACCTTGTCTCTGTAGATTTATGTGCTTCCAATTATCAGTGTGTGGGAGTTTTGTCAAAAAACCTGGGCTTGTGGTTCCTTTTGTTCTTCAGTGTCTGTTGTGGTTTAACTTTTAAATGGGATGCAAATGTGACTTATAGTGCATGGCATGATGCAATTAGAGAAGATTGGACTTTACAAGGCAATGCAAACTTGAGCAGGGAATGACTGCGCGTGAGTAACATGTTCTTGTGGGTGACGAAGGAACAATCCAGCACGGCTTATGGTGAGACTGGAGAGTAAACACGTGAAAGTTTGCTCTGTATAAAGAAGGTGGCATCCTTCCCTGTGGTCTGGGGGAGCAGAACTAATGCCATGTCTTAAACATTTTAAAGAGCTGTTAAGTAGCATACCCATGCTGTTAAGAAAAAACATATCCAATAACAATTTTTCCCATTGGGCAGAACCGTATGCCCTGAGTCTTATCAGAGACCTAAAGAAGTTCATTTATCAACATTCCAGATAGCCACATGATTGCAGTATTTGTGCTAGCACTTTTTGATGTCATGTTCCCAAGGACTTTTAAAGTTCTGAGCAAAAGTCCATGTTGTATGATTAACAGATTTTGCAGGCGGAGCATCCTTAAAGAACAGATTCCAATAAATTCAAGTTTGCCAATTCAGAGTTCCTACAGTTACTTAATGACATGAAATCAAATTATTGAAGTATAATTCATTCAGTCACCCATCAAAACTATCTTGAACACTTTCCATAAGCCAGAAAATAAGTACACATCAATGGCAAAAAATGAAAACAATTAGCATATTTTTAATTTATAAAGTGGCATGGACCTGAAAAGAACTGGGTTTTAGTCTTTGCTCTTACACTCTTGTAAGCCTTGTTTTGACAATGCAGATATGTTGTAACTTCCAGTATTTGAACACACATTCAGCACATTTTAAATAGCTGTTTATTTGAACAGTTTTAAAAAATATGTTTAGGGTAGCAGTTTTTAAACTGTAAAGTGAGGAAATTGGATTAGTATTGGCTATTGGGGAAATAGTTGGGTTTCACATCCCACTACTGCCACTTAATCTTTGTGGGAGTTTTGAAAAATTTCTCTAATTTTCTTTGCCCATCTTCAAAGTAGCACTACTTTGCAGGGCTGTTGTACTGATGTTAATGCATGGGAACTGCTTAGAAAAGTGACGGCCACAAAGATGAACCTTACGCCGTTGCTCCTCCCCACTGCTAAGTTAGTCTGGTGCTGGATCCCCAGTGACTAAATGCTGCAGTTCCCAAATTCGAAGTCTGGATCTGGAGATTCTAAAAATATTCAAACTGAGAGAGGGCCTTGATCGTTTCTCAGGAATGAGAAGGGAGCATTTACTTTTTGGTTCATTGTTAGTCTAAGGACACGGGTCCTGCTCCATTGGATTCAGCATGCAGCAAGCCAGCACCTACCTGGAGGCTTTCTGTCATTTGGAAACAGCTGGAGCAGACCTAAGGGAAGAGGGAACAAGAATAAGGGAACTGAGGAACAGCAGGGGAAAAACAATTTTCAGAAAAGCGCAAAATCTAACATAGGCAAATCATTTTTGTAGGCACCAAGCGCTAAAGGGTCAAGATATCTGACAGTTGTCCAGGGAGAAGTGAGACGAGACTGGAACAAATCACTCTGCCATAGTGGCAGGGATGGAGACCATGAGAGTGTGGTGGAGAGGGCATGTCCCTGAGTGAGGAAGAGGCAGTGCCAAAAGAAAACTTCATCTATTTTCACACTCTGTCTCTGGTCCAATCCTTCCTAGAGATTTTTCTCAGTTCTGTTGTTTTTTTCCTTTCCATTGTTTGGAGAAATGAGGCAGGGGAGGGACAGCTTTAGTGAGCCAATTCTCTGAGGCAAAGAAGGGGCCAGGTTGGGGACTCGGCTGGGTTTTAGGTTACCTGTGCTAGACCTGTGCTTAGTTCATTGGGCACCCCAGAGATGGATTGGCAGGCAGAGGAGTTGAATGCAAGTGTTACCTGTCAATCTGGCTTCTGCCTCTGAGTCTGCTACTTTACCTTGGTGCAAAAGGCAGCCATTTATCCAACTTCATTAAAATTCTCTCATACCAAGTCCTGGTTGGTTTCAGGAGACTTTCACTAAAGTTTCATATTTGAGGGTAGGAGTGTGGGGTGCATTGTTGAGGTGAGCAGTGTGCATATTTGGGGGGTAGTTCACAAGAAGATATCACAGATATCACATGTGATCTCACTGTATTAGTGAGGGTTCTCCAGGGAAAAGAACCAAGAGGATGTAGATATATGTATAAAAGGAGATTTAGGATGAGGAATTGGTTCATGCAGTTACGGAGGCTGAGAAGTATTATGATCAGCCCTCTGGAAACTGGAAAGCTGGTGGTATACTTCAGTCTGAGTCTGAAGGCCTGAGAACCAGGGGAGTCAATGATGTAAATCCTAATCCAAGGACAAGTGAACTGAGGTGAGATGTCCTAGCTCAATCCATGAGGCAGGGAAAGGAACAAATTATTCCTTCCTCTACCTTTCATTCTATTCTGGCCCTCAATGGATTGGATGATGCCCAACCACACTGGGGAGGGCAGTCTACCAAGAGCACTGTTCCAAATGCTAATTTCATCCAGAAACACCTAGAAACAATGTTTAATCTGGGCACATGTGGCTCACTTAAATTGATGTATAAAATGAATCACACTCATCTTAATTGGTTTTTTTTCATGTATTTTTCTCCTCTCTCACTTAGAATGTACATTAAACTCCTAGTATTATTGCACAGTCATTTACCCACCATCTTTTGATATTTTATTGAATTACGTCTACCAAGTAAATACTGAATTTATTGGTTAGTTATTGAATTGTTTCTACCATATAAATATTTAGTTCTTGAAAAAGTATTTTTTAATATCTTTATTGGAGTATAATTGCTTTACAATGTTGTGTTAGTTTCTGCTGTACAACAAAGTGAATCAGCTATAAGTATACATATATCCCCATATCCCCTCCCTCTGAAGCCTCCCTCCCATACTCTTTGTCCCACCCCTTTAGGTCATCACAAAGCATCGAGCTGAACTTGTGCTGTACAGCAGCTTCCCACTAGCCATCGATTTTACATTTGGGAGTGTATCTATGTCAGTGCTACTCTCTCATTTCATCCCAGCTTCCCCTTCCCACCCTGCCGCCTCCATGTCCTCAAGTCCATTCTCTACATATGCATCTTTATTCCTGCCTTGCCTCTAGGTTCATCAGTACCGTTCTTTTAGATTCCATATATGTGTGTTAGCATACAGTATTTGTTTTTCTCTTTCTGACTTACTTCATGCTGTATGACAGACTCTAGGTCCATCCACCTCACTACAAATAACTCAATTTCATTTCTTTTTATGGCGAGTAATATTCCATTGTATATATGTGCCACATCTTCTTTATCCATTCATCTCTCAATGGACATTTAGGCTGCTTCCATGTCCTGGCTAATGTAAATAGAGCTGCAATGAACATTGTGGTACATGACTCTTTTTGCAGTATGGTTTTCTCCGGATATATGCCCAGTAGTGGGATTGCTGGGTGGCAGGGTAGTTCTATTTTTAGTTTTTTAAGGAACCTCCATTCTGTTCTCCACAGTGGCTGTATCAATTTACATTCCCACCAACAGTGCAGAAGGGTTCCTTTTTTTTTTTCCACACCCTCTCCAGCATTTATTGTTTGTAGATTTTTTTTTTAGATGTTGGGGGTAGGAGTTCATTAATTTATTTTATTTATTTTTGCTGTGTTGGTTCTTCGTTTCTGTGTGAGGGCTTTCTCTAGTTGTGGCAAGCAGGGGCCACTCTTCATCACGGTGCGCGGGCCTCTCACTGTCACGGCCTCTCTTCTAGTGGAGCACAGGCTCCAGACGCACAGGCTCAGTAGATGTGGCTCATGGGCCTAGTTGCTCTGCGGCATGTGGGATCCTCCCAGACCAGGGCTCGAACCCGTGTCCCCTGCATTAGCAGGCAGATTCTCAACCACTGCGCCACCAGGGAAGCCCTGTAGATTTTTTGATGATGGCCATTCTCACAGGTGTGAGGTGATACCTCATTGTGGATTTGATTTGCATTTCTCTTATGATTAGTGACGCTGAGCATCTTTTCATGTGTTTCTTGGCCATCTGTATGTCTTCTTTGGAGAAATGTCTATTTAGGTCCTCTACCCACTTTCGGATTGGGTTGTTTGTAGGTTTTTTTGATATTGAGCTGCATAAGCTGCTTGTATATTTTGGAGATTAATCCTTTGTTAGTTGTTTCGTTTGCAAATATTTTCTGCCATTCTGAGGGTTATCTTTTCGTCTTGTTTATGGTTTCCTTTGCTGGCTAAAGTTCTTTTAAGTAAAAATTTTTCTAGCCACTTACCTTTACAAAAAGATGGTATATCTTTTAACATACATATCACACAGAACGTATTTCAGATTAGTGACTCTTTGGCCGTAATCATAAGTTAAATTCAACTCCTATAAAATCTACACTGAGAATAGGATGAATCATAAAAATGATGTAATAGTTGATTTCCTGATGGTGTTTTCTTAAGTATTCTGTAATTAAATGCTAGTATAAAACGATAGAAATGTTAGTTTGTTTCAAAAGAAAATAATAAGTTAGTCTTTTACTGGCTATTATAATGAGATTTTATTTATTGGGGTAACATTGGTTTATAACTTTATACAAGTTTCATGTGTACAACATCATAATTTGACTTCTGTATATACTACTAAAAGTCTAGTTTCCATTTGTTACCATACAGTTGACCTCTTTTACCCATTTTGCCTTCCCCCTTGCCTCCCTCCTTCCCCTCTGATAACCATTGATGTTTTCTGTATCTGTGTATTTTTGCTCGTTTCTTCATTTACTTCTTTTATATTCCACATGTGAGTGAAATCATACGATATTTGTTTTTCTCTGTCTGACTTGTTTCACTTAGCATAGTACCCTTAAAATCCATCCATGTTGTAGCAAATGGCAATATTTCATCTTATGGCTGAGTAATATTCCAGTGTTTGTGTGTATATGTGTATACTATGTCTTTATCCATTCATCCATCAGTGGCCACTGAGGTTATTTCCATATCTTGGCTATTGTAAATAATGCTGTAATCAATATGGGGATGCTTTTCGAATTAGTGTTGTGTTCTTTGGATACCCAGAGGTGGAATAGCTGGATCATTTGAAAGTTCCATCCTTAACTTTTTGAGGCATCTTCACATTGTTTTCCATAGTGGCTCCACTAATTTACATTCCCACCAAGCATGTACAGGTGTTCCCTTTTCTCCACATCCTCTTTCACAATTGTTATTTCTTATCTTTTTTGATAAGAGCAATTCTAACAGGTGTGAGGTGATAGCTCATCATGGTTTTGATTTGTATTTCCACGATGATTAGTGATGTTGAGCAGCTTTTCATGTACCTGTTAGTCATCTGTAAGTCTTTGGAAAATTATCTATTCAGTTCCTCTGACCATTTTTAATCAGGTATTTTTTTTGTTGTTGTTGTTGTTGTATAAATTCTTTATATATTTTGGATATTAATCCCTTATTGGATATGATTTGCAAATATCTTCTCCCATCCAGTAGGTTGTCTTTTTGTTTTGAGTTTCATTTGATGTGCGGAAGAGTTTTAGTTTGACATAGTTCCAATTTGTTTATTTTGCATGTGGCTATCCAGTTTTCCCAATGCCATTTACTGAAGGGACTTTTCATTCTGCATTATATCGTTCTTGGCTTTTTTGTTGTAAATTAGTTTTCCATATATGTGTGGGTTTATTTCTGGACTCTCAATTCTGTTCTGCTATATGTATGTTTTCTGCCAATACCATGCTATTTTTGTTATTATAGCTCTGTACTATAATTCAAAATCAGAGATTGTGATACCTCCAGCTTTGTTTTTCTCAGGATTGTTTTGGCTATTTGGCGTCTTTTGTAGTTCCATATAAATTTTAGCATTTTTGTTCTATTTCTGTGAAAAATATTGTTGGGATTTTGGTACAAGATTGCAATGAATCTGTAGATTGCTTTAGGTAATGTGGATATTTTAAAAATATTAATTCTTCCAATCCGTGAACACAGACTATCTTTCCATTTCTTTGTTTTTTTAATTTCTTTCAACAGTGTCTTACAGTTTTTAGTGTACATGTTTTTCACTTCCTTTGTTAGATTTATTTCCAGGTATTCTTTTTGTTGCAGTTGTAAATGGGATCATTTTTCTTAGTTTCTCTTTCTGATAGGTCATTGTTAGTGTATAGAAACACAACAGATTTTTGCATATTTATTTTGTACCCTGCGACTTTACTGTATATATTAGTTCCAGTAGTTTTTTTGTGGCGTCTTTAGACTTCTTTCTATTTAAAATCATGTTATCTGCAAGAATGGACAGTTTTTCTTCCTTTTCAATTTGAATGCTTTTTCTTTTTCTTACCTAATTTCTCTGGCTAGGACTTCAATCCTATGTTTAATAAGAGTGGTGAGAGTGGGCATCCTTATTTTGTTCCTCATCTTAGAGAGATAGCTTTCAGTTTTTCACCATTGAGTATGATGTTAGCTGAGGGTTTTTTCATATATGGTCTTTTTTTATGTTCAAGTATGTCCCTTCTATACCCATTTTTTTGAGAGTTCTTATAAATGGACGTTGAATATTGTCAAATGCTTTGTCCGCATTTATTGAGATGGTCATATAATTTTTATCCTTTGTTAATGCGGTATATCACATTGATTTATGGGTGTTGAACCATCTTTGCATCCTTGGAATGAATCTCGGTTGATCATGGTGTATAATCCTTTTAAAGTATTGTTGAATTCAGTTTGCTAATATTTTGTTGAGGATTTTTGCATTTATGTTCATCAGAGATACTGGCCTATAATTCCTTTTTTTGTTGTTGTTGTTTTGTCCTTGCCTGGTTTTGGTATTAGGATAAATGATGGCATTATAAAATGAGTTCAGAAGAGTTCCCTTATCTTCATTTTTTAGGAAGAATTTGAGAATAGGTATTAATTCTTCTTTGAATATTTGGTAGAACTTACCAGTGAAGCTGTCTGATCCTGGACTGTTGTTTTTTTGACAGGTTTCCATTAATGTTTCAATCTCCTTACTAGTGATCAGTCTATTCAGATTTTCTGTCTTGGAAGGTTGTATGATTCTAAGAATTTATCCTTTTCTTCTAGATTGTCCAATTTGTTGGTGTATAGCTATTAATAGTCTCTTATAGTCCTTTGCATTTCTGTTATATCCTACTTCTCGTCTTTCTTTTTTTTTTTTTTTTTTTTTTTTTTGTGGTACGCAGGCCTCTCACTGTTGTGGCCTCTCCTGCTGCGGAGCACAGGCTCTGGATGCGCAGGCCCAGCGGCCATGGCTTACGGGCCCAGTCGCTCCACGGCATGTGGGATCTTCCCGGACCAGGGCAAGAACCTGCGTCCCCTGCATCGGCAGGTGGACTGTCAACCACTGCGCCACCAGGGAAGCCCACCTCTTTCATTTTTGATTGTTTTATTTGAGTCTTCTCTCTCTTTTTCTTAGTCTAGGTAAAGGCTTGTCAATTTTGTTAAAATTTTCAAAGAACCAGTTCTTAGTTTTACTTATCTTTTCTATTGTCTTTTTAGGCTCTTTCATTTATTTCTGCTCTGATTTTTATTATTTCCTTCCTTCCTTCTGACTTTGGGTTTTATTCTTCTTTTTCTTGTTCCTTTAGTTGGAAAGTTAGATTGAGGTTTTTCTTGTTTCTTGAGTTGGCCTGTGTAGCTATAAACTTCACTCTTGGTACTGCTTTTGCTGCATTCCGTAGGTTTTAGTATGTCATATTTTCATTTTCTTTTGTCTTCAGGTATTTTTGGAGTTCTCCTTTGACTACTTTTTACCCAGTAGTTGTTCAGTAGCATGTTATTTAGTCTTCACATGTCTGTAATTTTTCCAGCTTTCTTGTAGTTGATTTCTAGTTTTATACCCTTGTGGTTAGAAAAGATGCTTGATATAATTTCAGTCTTAAATTTGAGACTTGTTTTGTGTCCCAAAATATGGTCTATCCTTGAGAATGTTCCACGTACACTTGAAGAATATGTATTCTACTGCTTTTGGATGGAATGTTCTGTAGATATCTATTGAGACTATCTGATCTAATGTTTCATTTAAGGCTCATTTTTATTGTTGACTTTCTGTCTGATCTATCCATTGATATATGTGGGGTGTTAAAATCCTCTACTATTATTGTCTTGCTGATGATTTCTCACTTTAGGTCTGTTAAAAAGTCCTTTATATATTTTGGTGTTCCCATGTTAGGTGCATATATATTAACAAATGCTATGTTGTCTTATTGATGGATTGTTCCCCTTATCATTAAATAATGCCCATCTTTGTCTCTTGTTACCTTTTTAGGGGGTTGAAATCTGTTTTGTCTAATAAGTATGGCTACACCCAATTTCTTTTGGCTGCCATTTGCCTGGAGTATCATCTTACATCCCTTCACTTTGAGCCTGTGTTTTCTTTAGAGCTGAGATGAATCTCCTGGTGACAGCGTATAGTTGGGTCTTGTTTTTAATCCATCCAGCCACTCTGTCTTTTGACTGGTGAAATCAATACACTTACATTTAGGGTGACTATTGATGTTTGAAGACTTAGTGCTGCCATTTTGTATTTTGTTTTCTGGTCGCTATATCATTTCTTTTTCCTCATGTTTCTCTCTACCATTTTAGTTTTGTGGTTTTCTATGATTTTTTTTTCTCAGTTTCCTCTTTTGTGTTGCTGCTTTAGATTTTTGTTTTGTTATTACCATGGGCTTTGTATGAAATGTCTCATAGATAAAATAGTCCTTTTTCTGCTGATAGCATCTTTTCTTCATTTGCTTTACAGGTTCTCTTCTTTTCCCCTTCGCACCTCTATGTTTTTTTGGTCACCTTGTCTGTTTTTATGTTGTGAGTTTGTTACCGAATTAAAGTAGCTATAGTTATTCATAATGCTCCCCCCCCCCATTTAAGTTATAATTGTTTGACAATCTATTCTGATATGGAGTTGGAATTTTCTGATTCTGTGTACTTATCACCCTAGTCAAAGTTTTGTGTACTTTTGTTTCTTCATTTCAGGTAGAAGGGCTCCTTTGAACATTTCTTGTAAGGAAGGTTTAGTGGTGGTAATCTCCTTCAGCTTTGGTTTTCTGAGAAAGCCTTTATTTCTCCTTTATATCTAATGGATAACTTTGCTGGGTATTCCTGGCTGACAGTTTTTATCTTTCAATATTATGAGTATGTCATTCACTCTCTCCTGGCCTATCAAGTTGATGCTGAGAAATCTGATGATAGCCTAGTGGGGCTACCTTTGTAGGTTACTCTCTTTTTTCCCTAGCTGCCTTTAAAATTCTTTATCACTGAGTTTTGACAGTTTTAAAATAATGGGTCTTGGAGAAGGTTATTTTGCTTTGGGAGGTTTTCCTTTCCTGTAGATTCTTTCTTCTTTTTCACTTCAAGAAGCTCCTTTAACATTTCTTTTAGGGTAGGTTTATTATTGATGAACTCCTTCAGTTTTTGCTTGTCTGAGAAGTGCTTTTATCTCTCCTTCAATTCTAAGTGAATATCTTGCTGTGTAGAGCATCCTAGGTTTCAGGTTTTTCCCTTTCAACACTTTAAATATATCATACTACTCTCTTCTGGCCTGCAAAGTTTCTAAAGAAAAGATAGCTTTTGGGGGTTCCCTTTTTTCTTTTGTTTTTTTTGTTTTTGCAGTACACAGGCCTCTCACTGCCACAGCCCCCCGCCCCACCCTGCTGCGGAGCACAGGCTCCGGACGCACAGGCCCAGCAGCCATGGACCAAAGGCCCAGCCGCTCCGCGGCATGTGGGATCCTCCCGGACCGGGGCACGAACCCGCGTCCCCCGCACCGGCAGGTGGACTCCCAACCACTGCGCCACCAGGGAAGCCCTAGGGGGTTCCCTTTTATATGACTTTTTCTCTGGTTGCCTTTAGAATTCTCTTTATTTTTTAACGTTTGCTATTTTAATTAAATGCCTTGGGTTCATCTTGTTTGGGACCATCTGGGCTTCCTGTAGCTGGATATCTGTTTCCTACTTCAGGTTTGGAGAGTTTTCAGCCACAATTTCATAAAATACATTTTTGATGCTCTTCTCTCTCTTCTCCTTCTCGGACCCGATCTAACGTAAATGTTGATATGCTTAATGTTATTCCAGATATGTCTAAAAGAAGAACTCACTTTGGATTAGAACAAATCTCAAATACTGAAGTCAAAAACCATTCTTGTAAACAAGGACAATTTAATTAAATTGAGATCCAATTATATGCTATCTACAGGAGAAACCCTTTAGATTCAAAGATAAAAACAGATTAAAAGTAAAAGGAAGGGAAAAAGATTTATCATGCAAACTGTAACCATAAGAAGAGTGCGCTGGCTACCTTAATATCAGACAAAATAGGCTTTAGCGTTAAAAATGTTCTAAAGATGTGGTGGCAGTTCTACACATCTTGAATATACTAAAAAACCTTGTACAGTTTACAAATGTATGGATTGTATTTTTACTAGTCGCATATGATCCCTTTAAATGCATTAGGATTATATTGAAAATATTCACCCAAAGCAAAATAATTTAAATATCACCATAAGGCTATAAAGATGGCAACTGTCATCCACAGTCTAACATTTTTATATTCATCAAAACAACCCTATTATTTTACTCTTCTTTCTTCAGGTGAAGAAACTAAGTGATTTTCCTGAGATCAGTTGATAATGAGAGACTTAGGACTAGCATCTTAGAATTTGGACTTGGTTTATTTATATACTTAATTTTGACTTGACTGTCTACTATATGTAAAAAACTCTACTTGGAATTGAGGATTCAGTGGAAAATAAAAACAGAAATGGATCCTGTCTTCTTGGGTATTACAGTCCAGTGGGAATAAGGACAGTACTCTAATAACCACACCTGTGGTGAGTGTTATAAAGAGTGGACTGGCAGGGCTGTGATAGAGTGAAAGTGATTTGACAGCAGAGGGAAGTCATAGAAGGCTTTCTTGTGACAATGGCAAGTGAGCTGAGTTCTGATGGAAGACCAGGCACAGGTAGGGAGGGGTGGAGAGAGTATCTCATGGAGTAGCATAGCAGCAGATCTGTGGTTGGAGAGAGCAGAGTACACTTGACAAATAAAAAAGAGGCTTGTTTTGCTGGCCCATTGAGCTACCCAATAACTCAGAATGTAAGATTGTTTTTAAAATGCAAAATTTGGTTTCCTTGGATATGAACTTGTTATTATAATTTGTTATTTCTTTGTAAGTATTGCTTTTGGGTTTAAAGCTTTTGAAATAAATAATACTTGAATGATATCATATCTTCTTTGAAATCCCACAGATTTAGTGTGGAATAGTTTTTATGAAAATCTTAGACAATATTTCCATTTGTTATGGGAGATTACTATATTATATAAAAAGCATCAATGCAAAATCAGATATCCAAATTGTGAGAAAATTCTAGAGTTAGGCATTTTTATACTGCAAAATGGAGCAGCCCAAATTTTCATTCAATCTTTGATGTTCTTACCAGCATCTTATTTTAATATACATTTTCTTTATCTTTAGCCAGCAAATGTAGAGCAGCTAAAATATGTTAAAGACTCAGTGGTGCATATCTGATTGAATAAGCAATAAACAAAATACAGTGTTTCATTTTCCCTGAAACTGCAGGCCTTATTTTTTGCAAAGACAGATCATGAAGGCAAAAAACAGGTCTATCCTGAGAATTTGATTGTTTAATTTCTTTTTCCTGAATTTCTCTACTATCCTGTATGTTCCTGTCACTTTCTCTACCAAAAATAGGGTGAGTCTAATGAACAAATTGTGAAAGGACCTCTTCTGTGTATTCTATCAATATGGAACTGATTTGAAATGAGGGAAAATATAGAAAGTTTGTAAATGGATTACCTTATGTAGTCCATAAGCAGAAGAAACTAGACCTTTGTCTTTTGACATCTAACATGTAGACCAAGGTAGAAATATCCATGGCAGCATTGATCTATAGACCTATTTGTTGAGTCCACGACATGATTTAGAATTTTTAAAATTAGTTTATCAACATTTCAAACTTAGGTGTTACTTATATAAAAGGTTTGTCTTCTCATAAAAATATCAGACAATTGGGTAGCACTGGGTCCACAATAATAAATTGGAATGGCAATTGTGCCTTTTAAAAAGCAGTGAACTCTCTAGTTTGTCACCATCTCCATCTGGCATTCTTCATTTATTTACATCACTTGCTAAGCACCTTTAGGCATTTGATTATTTTAGCACCTGTATTACTGTTCTTTGTGTGCAAGAAAGTAGAACTGAACATGTTAAGAACTCTTAAGAGGATGATATTTTTACTCAACTTGCAAGCTAGCAAATTAGGCTTGCTGCAGTTTTACAAATGCTGGCAGAAGACATGAGACTCTTGGGTCAAAGACAAAGGACTTTATTAATAGCAGTAGCTAGAGTATCAGCATTTTCTTTTACCAATTCTGTGAACCCAAATTTCTACAGGGTGATTTGTGTATGATATTGAATAAAATCTGACCTACATACAGATTCTGTTTTCATGCATTCCAGATCAGGAACAAATCTTTATGGCTGAAAGAAATTTTAGAATTTTGAGTGGTTAGGATGTTGAGGACTAATTGAATGTAGATTTGTTATTAGATTAGTATTTTATTAGGTATATATATCTATGTGAAATTTATATGTATATTTTTATCAAATTAAGGTGATTTTAAATTTTGAGATAATTTTAGATTAATGGAAGAATTTCAAAAGTAATAGAGTTTCTGAAACTTTTCACCCAGCTTCCCCTTATGTTAACATCTTATATAATCACAAGACTCTATCAAAGATAAGAAATTAACCATGGTATGATATTATTAGATAAACTACAAAATTTATTCAGATTTCACCAGATATTTCATTTATTTTTGTTTTTCTGGTTCAGGATCCAACCCAGCATCTCATATTGCAAATAGTTATCATGTTTCCCTAGTCTCCTCCAATGTATAAGAGTTTCTCAGTCTTTCTTTGTATTTTATGGTCTTGACCCTTGTGAAGAGGATTGGTCATTATATTATAGAACATCTTTTCTTTTTTTCCTCCCCCCCTCCCTCCCTCCCTCCCTTTCTTCCTTCTCTTTTTCTGCTTTTGGTATCAGGGTGATGCTGGCCTTGTAGAATAAGTTTGGACTTATTTGGATTTCTTCCTCTGCAGTTTTTTGGAATAGTTTGAGAAAAAGTATTTAAATAAGTCATCACATAAATATAAATGAGAGGAAGAAACTGCTTATGATCCAATGACAGATGCTGAAAATGCATTTAATAATCTTTAAGTTAACTAAATTGATTTAATTCCTAATTAAAACTCTTATTAACCTGGAAAGAAACTGTTGATGAAACCCTAGATTCTCAACATTACATATTTTACTCAATAGTTACTTGCAGATGAATTAATGTTAGGTACAAGTTATTAAGTATAAAAATTTAAATCACAAAAGTACCAGAAATATGTAGTGAGATATTTTTATAATTTGGGAAAACATGATGTCAAAAGTAGTAACAAAAAAGTTTAAATGATTTTGACTATATGACAATTTAATTCTTTACCACCAAATATAAAGAAACAAAATATAGGTATTATCAAAGTAAGTTAACCACTGCACTGAAAAAAAAATGCTTGCAACATATATGGTAAGAATATCCATTAACAAAAAATGATTTCTTACAAACTAATGAACAAAAGATGAATTCAACAGCTGACTAGTAGAAATTTGTGAAAACACATTTAACAGGAATGTAAAAGTGTCCAAATAAGTATGGAAATATGTTCATATTAATAGAATTAATCTTCAAATTAGAGCCACATTTTTGTCCATCAGGGCATATGAGAAAACATTCATTTCAATGTATAGATTTAGTAACAGTGTAGGGAAGCCACTTTCACGCACTGAAGTGGGAATGTTATTTTGTCTGACACTGAGTATATTTTGACAACTATCAAAACCTCTGAAACAACCTAACAAGTTCATTTCTAATTTTCCCCCCAAGCAAACAATTGTACAAGTTTACCAAATTATATAAACAAATACCTTTATTGTAATGTCTTATTTATAATAACAAAAAGGGTGTGTGTATTGCTCTGTGAAACCACTTAAATACATATAGTATGAAGATTAGTAAAATAAACTATGTAAAATACCAGGTAACCATTAAACTATTTATTGATAGAAAGATACACAAGAAGTTAAGTGAAAATATCAGCTTATATCACTATATGCATATGTATGTATGTGTGTGTGTGTATATATATATATGTATATATATATATATATAAAAACTCTAAATTTAAATGTCAAAATGTTGGCAGTAGTTTTCTTTGATGGTAGCATTATGAAAATTTTTGCATTTATTTTATTGTTTTAGAGTTATTTAAAACAATATTTTTTAAAGTTAATTTTCTTAAATTTTAATGGTATGGTTGATTTACAATGTTGTGTTAGTTTCAGGTGTACAGTAAAGTGAAAGTTATACATATGCAAATATCCACTCTTTTTTTTTTAAGATTCTTTTCCCATGTAGGCAAATACAGAGTATTGAGTAGAGTTCCTTGTGCTATACAGCAGGTTATTATTAGTTATTTATTTATATATAGTAGTGTGTATATGTCAGTCCCAGTCTCCCAATTTATCCCTCCCTCCCCCCAATCCCCTCATAACCGTAAGTTTGTTTTCTACATCCATCACTCTACTTCTGTTTTGTAAATAAGTTCATTTGTATCCCCTCCTTTTTTAGATTCCACATATAAGTGATATCATGTGATATTTGTCTTTCTGTGTCTAACTTACTTCACTCAGGATGCCAATCTCTAGGTCCATCCATGTTGCTGCAAATGGCATTATTTTGTTCTTTTTTATGGCTGAGTAATATTCCATTGTATATATGTACTACATCTTCTTTGTCTAGTTCTCTGTTGATGGACATTTAGGTTGTTTCCATGAACTGGCTATTGTAAGTAGTGCTGCAATGAACGTTGGGGTGCATGTATCTTTTTTTGAATTGTGGTTTTCTCTGGATATATGCGCAGGGGTAGGATTTCTGGGTCATATGGTAGTTCTACTTTTAGTTTTTTAAGGAACCTCCATACTGTTCTCCATAGTGGCCATACCAGTTTACATTCCCACCAACAGTGTAGGAAGGTTCCCTTTTCTCCACAGCCTCTCCAGCATTTATTGTTTGTAGATTTTTGGTGGTGGCCATTCTGACCAGTGTGAGGTGATACCTTATTGTAATTTTGATTTGCATTTCTCTAATAATTAATGATGAGAATCTTTTCATGTGCTTTTTGGCCATCTGTGTGTCTTCTTTGGAGAAATGTCTATTTAGATCTCTCCCCAAGTTTTGATTGGGTTATTTGTTTTTTTTGTTTTTGTTTTTTGATATTGAACTGCATGAGTGTTTGTATATTCTAGAGATTAATCCCTTGTTGGTTGCTTCATTTGCAAATATTTTCTTCCATTCTGAGGGTTGTCTTTTTGTTTTGCTTATGGTTTCCTTTGCTGTACAGAAGCTTTTATTTATTTATTTATTTGCGGTATGCGGGCCTCTCACTGTTGTGGCCTCTCCCGTTGCGGAGCACAGGCTCCGGACGCACAGGCTCAGCAGCCATGGCTCACGGGCCCAGCCGCTCCGCAGCATGTGGGATCTTCCCAGACCGGGGCACGAACCCGTGTCCCCTGCATCGGCAGGCGGACTCTCAACCACTGTGCCACCAGGGAAGCCCTACAAAAGCTTTTAAGTTTAATTAGTTACCATTTGTTTTTTTTTGTTTTTATTTTCATTACTCTAGGAGGTGGATAAAAAAGCTCTTGCTGCGATTTATGTCAAAGAGTGTTCTGCCTATGTTTTTCTCTAAGAGTTTTATAGTGTCTGGCCTTACATTTATGTCTTTAATCCACTTTGAGTTTATTTTTGTGTATGGTGTTAGGGAATGTTCTAATTTCATTCTTTTACATGTAGCTGTCCAGTTTTCCCAGCACCACTTACTGACGAGACTGTCTTTTTTCTGTTGTATATTCTTGCCTACTTTGTCATAGATTAGGTTACGATAGGTGTGTGGGTTTATCTCTGGACTTTCTATCCTGTACCTGTGATCTATATTTCTGTTTTTGTGCCAGTGCCATACTGTCTTGATTACTTTAGCTTTGTAGTATAGTCTGAAGTCAGGGAGCCTGATTCCTCCAGGTCCATTCTTCTTTCTCAAGATTGGTTTGGCTATTCAGGGTCTTTTGTGCTTCCATACAAATTGTAAAAATTTTTTTTTCTAATTCTGTGAAAAATGCTATTGGTAATTTGATAGGGATTACATTGATTCTGTAGATTGCTTTGGGTAGTATAGTCATTTTCACAATATTGATTCTTCCAGTCTAAGAACATGGTATATCTCTCCATCTGTTTGTGTCATCTTTGATTTCTTTCATCAGTATCTTATAGTTTTCTGGGTACAGGTGTTTTGCCTCCTTAGGTAGGCTTATTCCTAGGTATTTTATTCTTTTTGTTGTGATGGTAAATGGGATTGTTTCCTTAATTTCTCTTTCTGATCTTTTGTTATTTGTCTCCATTTTAAATAATTTTTACTATAGGCATAATTTTATCATACAATAAAATAACAATATTTTAAAATAATTTTAGTTTCTATCAGCAGTTGACTAAGCCTTCTAGCATGAGAATAATTTTTACACTATTGTTATTTTTATTGTAATGGATATATTTACAGTTGATCTCATTATTTGCTGTGGTCATATTTTATAAAAAGTGTTTGCAAACACTGAATGAATACTCAATCATTGCTCCTAGGAGAAATATGGGAGTAAGTTCTTGTGAGCTTCTGCTCGCAACATTTTCATCAAATAATCAATACATATCATTGTTTTATGTATGTTTCTATATAAAAATACCTAATTTTTTAAAAAACATCTTTATTGGAGTATAATTGCTTTACAATGGTATGTTAGTTTTTGCTTTATAACAAAGTGAGTCAGCTATACATATACATATATCCCCATATCTCCTCCCTCTTGCGTCTACCTCCCACCCTCCCTATCCCAACTTTGTACTAGGTGGTCACAAAGTACCAAGCTGATCTCCCTGTGCTATGAGGTTGCTTCCCACTAGCTGTCTATTTTACATTTGGTAGTGTATATATGTCCATGCCACTCTCTCACTTCGTCCCAGCTTACCTTTCCCCCTCCCCGTGTCCTCGAGTCCATCCTCTACATCTGCGTCTTTATTCCTGTCCTGTCCCTAATTTAATATATATTGTTGTTTCATTAACATTGAACTCCCTGGCTATAGAACTATAACTCATGTCTTTATGAAGCTTATTTAACACACTTATTTTCTCTGTAAGGCATATAAGAGCCTTCTTGTGCTTAGGAGCACCAGACGACACTTCAGCACATGCTTGGAAGGCATTTTAAGAAGCAGTATCAGGGTGTTTTGAGCAATGCTGCAGCTGGGAGACCTGACGCTGACACCAAGACGCTTGAATTAGCTTTAGCAGAAGATAAATGGAGGAACCACAGAACATTAAGGATGATTCGGGAAGACCCAAGACCATGGAGAACTTGCCTTCTCCCTATACTATTTTCCAAGGAGAGTTGCTATGGTGACAGACTATGGAGACTTTATCAAAATCCCAGGCTGTCGGAAGCAAGGTCTGGTCCATGGAGCTCACATGTCATCCTGTCACGTGGATAAGCCCTCTGAGAGAGTAGACGTTGGAGACAAAGTGTGGGTGAAGCTTATTGGCTGAGAGATGAAAAATGATAGCATAAACGTATTCCTCTCCATGAAAGTTGTCAACCAAGGGACTGGGAAGGACCGTGACCCCAACAGTGTTATCACTGAGCAAGAAGAGAGGTGGCCTTCCAGGATTACACTGTGCAGAAGATCACCGTTGAGGCTGTCCTGAACACTACCTGCAAGAAGTGTGGCTGTAAAGGCCACTTTGCAAAGGATTATTTCATGCAACCAGGTGGGACCAAGTACTCTCTGATACCTGATGAGGAAGAGGAGAAGGTAGAGGCAAAGTTAGCACAGTTTGAAAAGCCTGACCCCATAAGAGATTCTTCTAGAAAAAGAAAGAAAAGCAAAAAAGAAACATATAGACAGAAAGTTATCTGACTGACAGCTCAGACTCTGAGAATGATACAGGCAAGAAGACAAGGCATGCGTCAAAAGACAGCAAGGCAGCAAAGAAGAAGAAAAAGAAGAAGTACAGTGAGGGAGAGTGGAAAGAGTAGAGGGGTTGGTTGAGAGAAGGAACCAGGAGCCTTGTGCCTTGAAGCCCTGGCTCCTGGAAAGACTCAGTCGTGAGAATATGGCCTCCCACCCCATTGACTTCTCTCCCATGGGAGATGGCTTCCCTTCGTGCCACAGGCAGGTTTCAGAGATAGATATCAAAAGCATCTGCCTGAACGGGTTGTTTCCTTATCACTCCTCATCCCTTTGCAAGTGACCCCTGCAGCTCACCCATTCATTCATGCAACTTCCTTCATTCAGCAGAAGTCCTATTACCCTCTCTAGCTGCCACTGCCAGAGCCAGATTCCAATACAGGAGTCCAAGCTAGAGCCACAGGTACTGTTTTGGAGGTGAATCTGGCTGTAGTTGCAGAACAGAGTGATTAGCCCTTCCCTGTTGGCCTGCCCAGATGTTAGGGCTGATTGGTGGGTGATCTCTGCTGCATCCAACACAGGGACAGAGGGAGAGCATGGGAAGAATTGGTGCTCACTTTTTCCATTCCCCCTAACATGATTCTACTGTGTTAGAAGTGACAGCCAGAAAACATTGATTGCAGTGACTGAGCTTGTGTGTGACGTTCCTCCAGACCACTGAACCAGACAGCTCAAGCCAAGATCATTGCTTTGTTTTCTTTTTACTATAGTGTTAGTCAGTTGGTTCCACTTTAGGTCTCTGCTTAAATTTCTGGCACCAAAAAAAAAAAAAAAAAGTAATATCACCAACAAAAAGGACAAAAATGCAAAGAAGTTGTACTAAATAGACAATGAAAGAGATATTTGTTTACATTGCACCTAAAACGAGAAGTCAGAGTATTGTCTTGTTGACCTCAGCTGAGAATGTGATGTAGGATGCCTCAAATTTTTCACAGCTCTGTGTATGTCCACAAAGTACTACAGAAACATCACAGATATTGTTGTTGGGGTTTATAAGTACATTTTAGTGAGCAGGTGAATGTGCAGATATGGGATCCCCAAATAATGAGAATAAACTATACTATGAAAACTCCGTGATACATCCTGTTATTCAGGTTTTTCTGGGGGCATCAACAGCTAAGCAAATTATAATCAGTGCAGTTGTTATCATATTAGTCTTACTTGTTCTAAGAGTCATAATAAGCTATCTTATTTTTGGTATCCTTCTACTGCCCCAGTTACTTTCCTAGGATTCATCGTCTCTATCGTGTTACTATCATCAGCTCTATAGAGAATCTTATAATCTCTGGAAAAAAAATTCAAGTTTTTGCGATTGAAGCCTGGAAATTATACTAAGCTACACATGCGTACAATTGGAAGACAGTGTTAAGAATGCTTTTGAACCTCGTTTAAATTCTGAAGTAACACAGATTTTCCTTCCGCTGCCCACAGCCTTCAGGATGGGGAAAAGACAAAACAGTCCTTAAAGAAATTTGCTTTGAATGAGTTCCTGCTTTAGTAAGGTTTTTAGACATGTTTTTTGAATAAAGCAATGTATATTTGCAAAAGCCTCTAAAGTTAGTTATCCAAGAAAAGTTCCACGTAACACAAAGGGAATAGAACTAGGATGTACTTAAAACAGTTCATCTTCCTAAGGTGGCTCTCAGTTATAATTCCATATTGTGATATATGAAATGGAAATATTTTATTTGGTGAGAATTCATTCTTCTTTGAGGTTAATTATGAGAAGACCCCCAAATATCTCCTTTTCAAAATAATTTTTATTGTTCAATGACTGCACTTAAGTGTAAATTAATTTGAAATACATCCTGCTTCAAGAACCATCAGATTTACTTGGCACATTTTGATCTAGTTTTGTGCCTCTCCATCATTTCTGCATCACAGCATTGAAATATGATCAGGTGTTTGTCTTGAGTTTTTCCATTCTCCTATTCGTTCTCATACATTTGGAGTCATTTTTAGATGTTAGGGTATACTCCAGAAAATGAAAGCTATTTTTACTACAAAGCAGATGAATAGACAAACAAACAGCCCTTGCAGAAAATGATATATGTATTATTTATTACACTTAGAATGCCTCCAGGATGAATGTATGTGATTAGCAGAAAAATGTGAAATCCAGTCTTTGCCCTTTATGAAATCACTTTTGGATTTGCTTTAAAAATGTTCTTTATTCTTTAGTCATTAACCATGAATGCCTTAGGAATGAGAAGGTCCTGTTATTCCTTGGACTAAAAGGGCTCTGGGAGATGAGTGATAAATTATGTAGACTACCCAGGCCAGTCCATTTTTGAAATGTACTAAAAAATGCCCTTGAGGAATGAATAAATTTGTGTCTTGTCTTCAGAACTCGGTGTACTTCTGTATTGGTTTCATATAGCTTTGGGAGGTGGGCAAGCTATCCCTTTTCCAATCTGTAGAAGACATTAGTATCTGATAAATGAGAAGAATAATCAGCATCTTATATAGTCATTCAGGACACTCAAACCTATTATTACTATTGGAAATTAAATGGCTAACCTAAAAAAAAAGGAGTTTTATTTAATGGTATTGTAACTTTTTTAAGCCTACAGGAATGCTTTTATTTAGAACATTGGTTGTTTGTTCCTTCTTGAGTGCTTGCTCAGATGAGTTGAAAAGGTTTTCCAAAGGACTGGGAACAGATCTTAATATCAGCTTCCAAGTCTTTTCTCGAATCTCTTAACAGGGTTACATACAAAGAATTAGGTATCCCTGGATCTCATTCATAGCCTTGCTTTACCAGCATTTGGGACGGGATCATATGAGATGCTGTCAACACTAGCATGACCAATATATCATTGTGTAATAGGCTTATGACCTTGGTAAGCTTTTCTTGGCAGCCCAACATTTTGAAATATCTGCCAGATTTCAGGTCTGCTGATGCTGCCAAATGTTTTCATTAGGTCACCGTAGAACTCTGGTGCTGTTCTTTGTATTAAGAAGCAGAACTCACATTTGGAGTTATATACAGAAAGTTAGAGCTGGAAGTAGCCTAAGAAATTACCTAGTCTGGTCCTCATATTACTGATGAGGAAGCAGAGGTCCAGAGGAAGTGACTTGCCCAAGATCACAAAACATGTTAGTGGCAAAGCCAGCACTTAATAATCTGTTCCCTTGGGCTTCAGTTCCCTCTTATTAATGTCTGTTCCACTGTGTAAAGGTTGTTCAAGTTTGCCAAATAGATGGAAGCAAAAGTGGTGAGCAGGTGGAAATAGGCCAAGTAGTGAGGTATAACTATTCATTATTCTCATTTAGATCATGGATTTAAAATCTTTTTTTTGTTTTAGTATTTTTTTTACAAGCCTAGGTTTACTTAAAGTTCACTCTTCAGTAGTTTTTTCTGATTTTGTTGTTGTGGAGGGACAATGTAAATACAAAAATGCACAGATCTTAAGTATATATCTGAAATTTGTATAAATATATACATCCATGCATTCGTCAGCCAAATCAAGATATGAAACATACCCATCACCACAGAAGGTTTCCTGTGGCTCTTTGCAGTCAATCCACATCCTTTACCCCCACCAGAGGCCATCACTATTCTGATAGAAATCATTGCTTGTTTCTAGAATTCACATAAATGAACTCATACAGTATGTACTCTTTTGTTGCTGTTTTTGCTTGACAAAATACTTGGAAATTCTTCAAGTAGCAGTTGTATCAGTAGTTTTTTCCTTTTATTTTCTCCATAATATCCTTTTGTGTAAATTATACCACCATTTGTTTATCCATTCTCCTGCTGATAAACATCTGTGTTGTTTTCATTTTGGGCTTATTATGAATAAACTTGCTGTGAATATTTTTGTATAAGGCTTATTACTGACATATACATTTTGATCTTGGGAATATACCTAGGAGTGGAATTGCTGAGTCATAAAATAGGTGATGCTTAACTTTCTTAGACACTGCCACACAGTTTTCCAAAGTGGTTGTACCTTTTTAAACTCCCACCAACAATGTATGAATGCTTCCATTGCTCCACATTTTTGCCCCAACTTGATATTGTTAGTCTTAATTTTGGACCTTCTGGTTGGTATGTAGTGAGATCTCACTGTGGTTTTGATTTGCATTTCCCTCATGACTAATGATGTTGGGTACCTTTTTATATGCTGATTGGCCATTTATTCATTTAGGTTTATCTGTGAATGTCTATTCAAGGTTTTGCCCATTTTGAAAAATTGGGTTTGCCTTTTTTTTTTTTCTACTTACAGAAGGGTGAGATTTACTGAGTGTGGGTTTGTCTTTTTGTTATTAATTTATAAGAGCTCTTTGACAAGTGTATCTATTATAAATATTTTCATCAGTGTCTAGCTCACCATTTCATTTTATTAATAATAATTTTTGATGAATAGTTTTAAGCTTGGATAAAATGAAATGTATCCTTTTTTCTTTCATGGTTACTATTACTTGTGTTCTAATGTATTTTTCTCTAAGATTTTTTATCTCCTATGTTTTTAAAATAAATTTTACAATATTAGCTCTTACATTAAATGCTTGACTCACTATCTGAATAGAATTCAATATTGCCACTTTCTTCTGAGCCCATGACCAGCAGAGAGAACAAAATGAAAAATTTCAGGTACAACTTCATGAATGTATAATGCATTGTAATATATTTGTTCTCTGATATATTGTATATATATCTATGCAGAAAGTCCTCTTTTCCTTACACTTCTTTCAAGTAACTAAGTAACCAGTGAGAAAGGCCTATTATCCTCAGAGGTATGATTTGCTCCTCCCCATATCATATAATGAAAGTGGCAGTCCTTATTCCTGAAGTTCTTAGAGGTCTATAATTTGATATTAAAGCTCATGTGGCCTTTCCTCTGTTCATTTCAAACTTATATTTGAATATGCTACTCTAGCTCATTTATGAAGTCTAATGGCGAGTATTTATTTTTGATAGCCGTACGTGGTGTTTCTCATTCCACATTTGCAAATGTGAATTTAATCTATTATAATTAGGCAAATTTCCCCGCTCTGTATTCAGGAGGGCACAGCAGCAAGAATGGCCTTGTGCTACTGCACAGTTTATCATCACTTCCATCTCTTTTCTGATGTCATCTAACACCTTTCTATTGACTTTATAAAGTGCAAATCAAATTGCACTGTTATTTTCTGTGTTCATAATTGAACAACCAAATCTATTCCACTTGGATTACTCTCAAGTCCATGTATGAACTCACTGTGCCCAGACTACATTCTTAGACCTGCCGTCTAAGCACAATAAGTATCCCATGATGCATTCTTCCAAACAAGAAGCAAGCAAACCAATTACTCTTCCTTCTTACATTCCAGAGCCTCTCAAGAGGATGATCTTATTGTAACATCTATAACACATCTTTCTCGACTGACATATGCCTTTAGATATGCCTTAGATTTCATTGAAGTCTTTTAAAAGAAGACATGTATGGCTCCAGTCAACCTTTCCCTTTAATTTCTACTCAGCTCACTGTATATTGACAGTCATTAATAACATAATTTTCAAATGATGAAAATAAATGCCCATTATATACAACTTAGAATATAAAAAAGAAAATTTAAAATAAACATAATCCCACCCACCATTTGGAGACACCCACTGTGACTGTTTGATTGCAATTTCTTTAAATCTTTATTCTATAGGGTATTTACATTTACCTGAGAAAATTAGGAATTGGGTAAAATGAGGAAGAATTCCAGAATGAGGAAATAGAATAAAGCATACAAGAAGAAAAACTTAGGATGTAAATAAAACAATGCCTTTTCAAATTTACTTGGAAATTAGAATGTATAAATGAAAGCAGTAGGTGAGAAATTTTGCCATGTTGTTTGAGGACAGACTAAAGAGGGGTTTGAACAGCAAACAAGTCACTTCAGCCTCTACATGTTAGGGTTTAGAGAACAAAGCCAGTGGAGGGGATCAGCTGGAAGAAGATGAGATAGTTATAGAATGGATTGAAGATGTGCAGAGACTGGGGTCAACGAGACAGGAAACAGAACAATTTCAATTTCCAAGCATAGACGTAATAAGGATTTTTGAAGTGGGAAAATGATGGAGGAGGAAAGATACAACAGTTATTTCAGTTTACTGTTAGGGGAAGGAAATGATGCCAAGTATTTGAATGTGGTTGTCCAGGTAGCAGAAAAAGGAAGTCAGGGAAAAAGAACGTTTAGGGGGAGAATATTTAGTTTAGAAATGTGCTAGAGGAAGTGTTTGGGCTTGGTAGATGTGGCTGCAGTTCCAGTTCATCACTTAAGAGCTGTATGACATTGAGTACATTGTATAACCTCACCAAGTCTTTCTAAATTCACTAATCATATGTTAAAATGATGTTAATAGTACTTGTCTCAAAGAATTGTTCTGAGGATTATGATTTAGAATATATAAAAGTACTTAGTACTTTTGGGTATGAGGTGCAGTGGAATATTAGATAGTTGAGTAGATAGTTTTCTCTGTATTATTGGCATTTTACAAGAGGTCAGAACTGGGGTACAGGCAGTTCAATGAGCTGTTATTGTTCTATGCTTACATTATTTCACTCTGTTGGGCATTGAATTTTTCCCAACTTTAGCTATTGCAGATAAATTAAAGTGAATATCTTTGTATACATAGTATCTTCCTTCTCTTAATTTAACTTCTCATTTTCCTCAGTACTTACTAGAGGGGAAAAAACCCAAATGGCAGAGTATCTGGTCAAATTTATGGGGTTTCATTTCCTGAAAAAATAACATTTGATTTTCTTACACATTCCAGAATTGTGCGTAGGCTCTCACTATACTAGTTAGATGAAAAGCTGAAATCCTAAATGTTCATCTTCCAACTTTTTCCAGCCTGTGGTTTGTCTTTGGATCAGCAGTAATTGCTGGGACAGCTATAATGGCTTCATTAATTTTTTGTTTGTGTTCTGTGTTCTGTATGCAGTGATGGAAGAAATGCATCTCCTGTGTCAAAATCTAAATGTGCTTGTCTGAACTGAACAACTGCATTTGATATAAACATTCCTGATCGAAAAAGCAAAATGCACTAATGCATTTCCGCATAATCATCAGGGCAACAAAACTGACATTTAACCGAAACCATTATACCAGTTTCAAAATCAGGAATATTTATATTTAAATTTATTTTTTAAGCTGCATTGTCAACAATTTTTGTATTATCAGATGCCAAAAATTTGCATTTTTCAATACTACATACATATTCACAACTGACAGCTAATCCAAAGAACCAGTTAATTGTGCTTTATTAAATTGTAATTTCTAAAGGATAGTTAACATCTTAGAGATACTTTTTGAAGAATTTGTTCAGTCACTGTTGTATGTGTATTTCAAATTACCTCTGCTTTCAATCTTATGTCCCATATTCTGGTTTTAAGACAAAATTTCTAGTTTATGTCTTTGCAGTTAAATCTGTCAGTGTTCTGACATATATAAAATACTTCATGAAGGTTGGTGGCATCTTTAGGCTAGGCCATGCCAGTCTACTCTATATTGTTCCACTTTAGTAAATGTGCTGCCAGAGCCTGCTGAGTTGATTTTTAAAACATTTCGATGGCATGAGCCAAATTTCCTCCTTCTAACTTTCTGTATCTTGTGCTCTGCATGGAGTGGGTTTCAGTTGAGGATGATAATGATAGTTGTGATAATGATAGTGGTGAATAATGTCACATTTATTAAAGTAGTATTTTATAAAGCACTCTATGAAAGTACTTTATTAATCTTATCTCCATAAGAACCTTATGATGTTAGTACTATCGTCTCTGCATTAGAGTTGAGAAAACAGAATTAAAGGAGTTAAAGAGCTTCCTCAACATCACCTATTCAGTAAGTGGTAGAGCTCAGACTAGAGCAAGCTCTCTGGTTCCAAACCCCTCTGAATAAACAACTCACTTTATTGTTTATCATAATATACTATATTATACATATACTCAATTAACTGAATAGACATCATAAATATTCATGTATCATAAATATAAACATCATAAATATACACACTATATGTATCATAAATATATTAACAGAAAACTAAGTTGTCCTCCAACAATCTACAAAAGATTAAAGCTTCCTATAGAGTTCTGTTGCTTCTAGCAAACATTTTCATGCTCAAAGGCTAAGCAATAACATAACTTTGAGGACTTTTATAACATTCATTGTCAATTTCTCAGTCCGTTATAATTGCTTTATATTTGAACAGTGGGTTAATTAAACACACACATATACGTATACATGCCTCACAATGTCTTTTAACCTTGTCTTTGTAAAATTGAGTACATTTTAATTTGAAATTACAATTAACCCTTGAACAACATGGGTTTGAATTGCATGGGTTCACTTATACATGGATTTTTTCAGTAAGTACCTACTACTGTGCTACACAGTCTGCACTTGGTTGGATCCATGGATGCACAGTCATGAATATGGAGGGCTGACTGTAAAGTTATTGGCAGATTTTCAGCTGTTGGGTGGATGGGCACACCTAATCCCTGCATTATTCAAGGATCAACTGTACATATTGTCCAGAATTTAATTAAAATATACAATAGTTACCAAAAATGTGATATTGTTAAAAAATGAGTATTTGGTGTTATTTTCTCAGTGTTTATCTATTGTTTATTTTCAGGCCTTACAGTAAAACTCTGTTCAAAATATATCCCTTGGGAACCTTCTAATTGCCTTATTATGTACTCCTTAAACTTAGAGCTTTCCTCTAGGTCTGTTAATATTTTCATTGTTCACAGCCTTACAAAATTTTAACTAGGATGTAACTGCTTTGCATATGGCCTAATCATTACAGTGTTCCCACCATAGACTATGGGAATTTAGGATCTGTTAAAGGGTTATTGAAAGAGCCCCTCCTGTTAGAGTATTTACGACCCCAGCAGGTTAAACTATGTCCCATTTCTGAGACATCGAAGAAGATTATAGAAATTAATTTTGCAAATCTATGATAGTTTGCAGATGTACTCTTCAATATCTATTTTCTGAATTGAAAGACATGTTATTAGTTATTTTTAAAGATTAACCTTAAGATTAGCAATTAGATATCAAAATTATTCTATAAATATACTTAACACATATCATACCTATACATCAGGATTTGACTGTACTCACTTTTAAAGTCAACAAACACTGCCTCTTGGACATATATACACTACCAAATGTAAAATAGGTAGCTAGTGGGAAGCAGCCACATAGCACAGGGAGATCAGCTTGGTGCTTTGTGACCACTTAGAGGGGTGGGATAGGGAGGTTGGGAGGCAGGGAGACACAAGAGGGAAGAGATATGGGGACATATGTATATGTATAACTGATTCACTTTGTTATAAAGCAGAAACTAACACACTGTTGTAAAGCAATTATATTCCAATAAAGATGTTAAAAAACAAAAAACACTGCCTCAACAGACTAACCCAATTTATATCAGTTTGGGTAAAAATTATGTATTTACATTTGGCAAATTTCTCTAAAATTATTCTGCTGCATAAGTCATATGTTTATATGGATTTCAGCAGATTTTTATTTAAAGTATTTAATATTCCCCAACTCAAAGAGAAAACCCCAAGCCCATTAATATTTTTCAATGTAACTGTTGGGTCTTTTATTTGATCTCTTTTTTGTATCATTGGAATGAATTGTATCAAGTGTTTCTTCTTCTCCAGTCATCTTAGATTTATATAAAAAGGTGCTAGAAGACAAATTACAAATTGCAAATCTTTTCATGAACAATTCTTAGTTTTGTGGAGGTGGGTATATAATGGTAGTCTGAAAATTTTGGAGTAAGTTTTAGCTACTTCCCTACCACTCCCTCCCTGGTTTAATTAAAGTAAGTTTTAGGCAAAAATCTGCAACATATACAGAAGTTTATTAAGCTCACAGTTATTAGTAAGCAAGCAAAAAATAGTTTATACACCTTATTCCACAAGCTTGATGAAATTCTTGATTTCTGTCCTTTTTGGAGCTCTGCCTACCATCTTGCATGACAGATTATTTGAGGGAGACACAACTGAGTTCTGGCACTGAGAGCAAAAGTGCCCTGATACTGGTATGCTGAGAATAAAAGTTTAAAGGTGATGGCTTTATTTATAAATAATGCACTAACCATATTTCACATTGGAACAAAGATTAACAAAATTTCATTTTTGTAAAAATATAATCAAATTTAAAACTTCATGTAGAATTTGGAGAAAGGAATTTTGAACACATAACCCCAGTAATTTTCTTTAATTCCTCCTAATCCAAGCTTTTGTGATGTCTGTAAATTACATGTAAATGTCTCACCATAGTGTGGTGAGATATATATATATATATATATATATATATATGTATGTATGAGTCTATATATATGAGTCTATATATAAATATATATTAAATACTATATATTAACTAGTTTAAACTTTAAGCATGAGGCTAAACTTAGAAGAGAGAGGTCAGTGCTATATCACGTGGTATAGTGAGGCCTTGTGAGCAGGAAAAGCAAGTCTATGGTAATAGGTGTTTATTCCATGATCATGAACCACCGAATGTCATCAAGTGGTAGGACACTTCTAGGAATAGTGCCATACCAAGGGTTCACATTGGTCTCTGTTGCTGGCAAGTTAGATCAACCTTGGTAAGTGGGAGTCATAGTCACTGGGCACATGCATAGCCTTCAACTCTACCACTGAATAGCTGGTTCATGTGCTCATTGTATTGGCACTGGGTGGTTGTAGACAAAGGTTGGCCAACGTCAAATGGTCAAGACATTTTGTCTACTAGTATGCAGAGTGTATAGTGCCTCTTCCATGGTGAGTAGTTTCTGGTTGGCATTAATGTATAATACAAAGATCTTTTCCCTTTATGCCCATTTTTCAGATGTCGATCCACATGCCTCTACGCCAGACCTTCTTACCTCTAATCTTCCAGGCTTTTTGCTTCTAGGTTCCTGACTTGCTGGCCAGGTCACTTGCTGCTGCCCACATGCTTATGTTTATTCTAACCCTACACAGTCTGATAGGGTAGCCACTAGTCCATATATCTAATTGCTATTGAGCTCTTGAAATGTGATTGTCCAAATTGAGATGTACTGTAAAAACAGAATACAGACCAGATGTAGAAAAGTTATTATGAAAATAAAGCATCTCACTAATTTAAAAATATTGATTATATGTTAAACGATAACATTTTAGATACATCGGGTTAAAGAAATATTTTTTACATGTGGGTATAGAAAATTGAAAACTACATTTGTGGCTCACATTAAATTTTTATTGGACAGCATTGTTTTATGCATTTAAAGGAGATGACCCAAATCTCTGCATATTAGGATTTTTCCCTAGCCACTGTCTTTCAAAACCACTCCTGAGGGACTTCCCTGGTGGTGCATTGGTTAAGAATCTGCCTGCCAATGCAGAGGACACGGGTTTGAGCTCTCTTCTGGAAAGATCCCACATGCCGCGAAGCAACTAAGCCCGTGCACCACAACTACTGATCCTGCACTCTAGAGCCTGTGAGTCACAACTACTGAGCCCGCATGCCACAACTGCTGAAGCCCACATGCCTAGAGCCCGTGCTGTGCTACAAGAGAAGCCACCGCAATGAGAAGCCCACGCACCGCAACAAAGAGTGGCCCCCATTCACCGCAACTAGAGAAAGCCCACGCACAGCCAGGAAGACCCAACACAGCCAAAAATAAATAAAAATTAAAAAACAAAAAAACCCACTCCCAAGTGGGACCATGATGCAGATTCTAATAATTTCTGGTCTTCACCTACTTACCAGACATATCCACCCATAATCCAAGTTTAGCTTTCCTCATGCTCCTTAGGGTGATTTCATAGTAGTCCCCCTTAGTCTATCACTGTGAACTGAGACAAAGGCGTTGATGCAACTGAGATGGGTGACATGGGGTCTGGGCTACCCTACTCTTGCAGGGTCCTGCTCATGCTTGGTCCTGGATGTACCATTTCTGTATTATGATGGAATATTCTTGGCCTGCCTGACTTTATGACTTGGTCCATAGGACAGTTCCAGGTGCATGGTCACTTCTGTCCAGGTGTTCTAGCATTCCATCATTACTAGCATCCAGTAGCATGCCAGAGGCTATTTCTCTAATAATGTGTAACTCTCCACTGCAGATGTCACGGACCTCCTCCAAAACCCCGGGAGCTTACTTTGTCATTCTCTCACTGGGGCTTGCCATAAAATCCACACTAAATTTTTTTCCATCACTGCTGCCTCCAGCACCACAGTGTCTGCTGGATAGTATTGGTCCAAGTGGCAGTGCTGCTTTCATTGTAGTCAGACTTTGTGCAGAGCTCTTTCCTGCTACAGACCCCACTCAAAGCTAGTGGTCCTCTATGACACCCATATATGGGCTAGAGCAATATTTCTAAGTGTGGACGGTGCTGCCTCCAGGTCTTCTGCTTCCTTCTTCATGGTAGGGAATGGAAGATGAGGCAATTTTTTCTTTTACTTTGGAGGGGATATCATGGCATCCTTAAACAGTGGAGCCCTAAAATATATTGAAATTACAGAGGCCTAAATCTCCACAAAATTTGTCCCTACTATCTGGAATATGTGTATCTCATTAAGGCCTCGCTCACAACCTCACTGATATAATGGATCATTATAATCTGTGGGATTGACATGCTGATGGATATCTGTCTATAGGCTCCATATCTCTTTGGATAAAATTATGACAGAGGACAACATAGGCCAAACTGTAAATAAATAGTCTTGTTAATTACCTACATATGGAAACGATTTCTAATCCCCTTTCTTGATTTAGACAGAAAGAATGCATTCCTGATATCAGTGGCCACATACCATGTGCTGGGACCATATTAATTTGCCCTAGCAACAATATCATGTCTGCTTGGCAGCTGCAATCAGAACTAACTTCTGCTTGGTTGAGCTTGCAGTAGCACAAAATCATTCTCCAGGACCTATCTTGTTTCTGCAGGGTCCAGACTGGTGAATTAAATGTGAATATTAAATGACTATTACTGTGCATCCTTTAGATATTTAAAGGTGGCATAAATCTTCACCATCTTCCCAGGTTGTGATACTGCTTTTGATTTACTCTTTAAGCTCAAGTATGTGCATGGGCACATTCAAAAGCTTCTACTTGGCCTTATGCATAGTGATGACTCTCATCCCATAAGCTCAGGACCCAGTGCATTTTTTTTTTTTTTAAGAAGATGTTGGGGGTATGAGTTTACTAATTAATTTATTTTTTCTGTGTTGGGTCTTCGTTTCTGTGCGAGGGCTTTCTCTAGTTGTGGCAAGCGGGGGCCACTCTTCATCGCAGTACGTGGGCCTCTCACTATCGTGGCCTCTCTTGTTGCGGAGCCCAGGCTTCAGACGCGCAGGCTCAGTAGTTGTGGCTCACGGGCCTAGTGGCTCCGCAGCATGTGGGATCCTCCCAGACCAGGGCTTGAACCCGTGTCCCCTGCATTAGCAGGCAGATTCTCAATCACTGCACCACCAGGGAAGCCCCCCAGTGCATTCTTGTACATCAATCTCAACTATGTATTTGGGGTTTGGAGAAATACCCCTGGGTGGGTCTGTGAACCCCAGTAGACCCACTGAATATCAGACTTTGGCCAGGATCCTATGTATTTCCTAGCTCCCCAAAGCCCCCACTCTACCAGATGCAAAATAATGATATTTTGGGTCTCCAGGTATCAATGTCACCTTGGACCCTGTGCCAAATGTCTTCTAAATGTCAGGGTATTACCTTTCTCAGTGTACAATCGCACAAATAAATGGCTCTAGGTCCCCTTGAAGAACTGGAAAAATCCATTAGTGTTTACTTGCCATGGTGTTCTATGACCCTTTCCCTTGGGGATCTGGGGATTGGATCTTTTATCAACGAATCCTGGGTTTGAAAACTAACTCAGGTCCAGAAATGGGGTAAGGAATTAACTTTTATTGGGGCAACTGCTCATTGGCTCTTGGGTTCTTTGGATTATACATACTTAGTTCCTTTAATTATCCATCTAGTTAATTATCCATCTAGTTTGCCCCTAGAATGCTGTATTCTATTAACTCTATTATTTTCTGCAGGTGAGGCCCTCTTGGCTGCCACTCAGTTGTTGGTCCTTACCATAATTACAGCACACTGGTGGCTGGTAGTTAAGCCACTTTACTTGACTGCTGTTGCTTTGGGGTGCTGGTTGCTTCATGGCTATCAGTGATCCCAGTTCTGTGAAAGCCTTCCCTACCATTAGCCCTGGCCTACAGAGAAGAGCCACCACTCAGTTTCTTAGTGATATTGGTGCCTTTCTCACCAGTGCATTCATGTGGCCTTGGTGAATGGTGTGACCTCAGATTTATGGTTCCTCCTGTGGAATGTAATCCTCTGGTGAGTCTTTGGCCTTAAGAAACATGTCCACTCTAGCATGCTAATGTCCTTGATTCTTTTAAACCTGTCTACTGTCTGCCACAGTAATTCTGGCATTTCAACTTTTCCAGCATGGGCCATTGCTTTTCTCAGACTAGGAGACATCCTAGCAGAACATTTGTACCATCCCCTGAGGTTCTTACTATGGTGTTAAATCTTTTAATTGAGGAAACTACCACCATACCAATAAAATGTTCCTTATATAGTCTAATGTTCTGGCCCCCTTAATTTGGCAGGTCACCAAAAACAATTCTCTGGCTTTCATAGTTAATTCTCAATTGTCTGTTTATTCCTCTCAGCTTTTCAAGATCAAGCCTTTAACTTAGTAACAATCATCTTAGTATTCTTGGATTTATCATTTCTTCCATGTATTTCTAACTCCTTCATTTCAGCAACTTGCCACTGAATTCCCCTCCATAGGCAGGTCAACAACAATTGGATGGCCACCTCATGCAAGGGGTCAACAGCATAATTTACTCTTGGGGCTGGAGTTCTCATTATTAAGCAGATACTGAGTGAACTAGTCCGCAAATTCCATTTTACCACCTGCTTTTCTGGATTTCCTCTGGTGCGAACGGTCACAGTTTTGAGTTCTCCTGGAAGCAGACTCTGAGATGGAGTTAGAAATGGAAAAAGTTCCATTAAAATGCAAACTTAAATGATATTTAAAAATAACTTTGGCCAGTTTTGGTTGTTTTACTAGGGAGAGGGTCAAAAGAGCTCCTCACACCATCATTATCAAAGTGGATCTTCCCTAGAATTTATTTGCTGTAATCCCTTTACAAGTACAGCTTGTATTTTCTATCTTTCATTGTTCATATATGGTTTATAGATTAAAAAAAAGTGAGAATGAGAAAAAATATTTATCTTTGAACTCAAAAGTTAATGTTCTGTATTGACTAAATATCATAACTTAGTATTTGCTCTATGGTACAAATAATTTATCATTTTTAAAATGTGAAAATGTTGAAAGTATTGCATGACTTTGTCCAAAACTTTTCCTTTTAGTGTAGTGGACATGCCTTTGGTGTTGAAAGGCATCAGACAAATAATTGTTTTTCTAGATATTTTCTAAGTTGAGTAAGACTAGTTCTGACCTATATTTCAAAATAAACATTATTTTGCTTTTGACAAAATCCAATTACCACCTTATTTTCTGAAGAGTTATTCCATGAATTATTAAATATGGTAATATATATGGTAAAGCTTTCAGATATCTAAGAGAATTTTGTTATTTAATATTTTTCTTGCATAACTCATTTTTAATTTTTACTGAAAACAGAAAGTTTTGGAAAATGGCAGTAAGAAAATGCCAGTTTTCCTGAAACCGACCCTAGCCCTAAGCATTTACATACATAAAAGTGCCACAGTTTATGAAAATAGAAAATTCAGTCAATTTGCTTGGATTTCATCAAAACACTTTCTCCCCATTGAAGCATTTGAATATTGAAGACACTGATTTTCACTTAAAATGTATTCAATGTACTTTGACTGCAACTCACTGGAAAGCCAAAATTTAATCCATATGTTAATGAATAGGAATACAGATCACAGAAAGGATATTGCTCGTAAACTAGAATTCAGTGGCTGTTCTTACTCCTCCTTTGTTTGCTAAATAGGTCTCCTGACTCCAAATATGTTGTAATTACTTAATATATTTTGCTAGATGAAATGATCCAAATGAAAAATATTATGTTTTGAAGATGAAGTGATGATGGTAGTCCTGTAATCCTCATTGTTTCAGAGTTGCTTTGATTGTGTCTGGTCAGAAAATCTTACTTTTTTTAAAAGTGAGAACTATAAAATTACATAATTCTAATTAGCAATGTGAACTGATCAGTTACTGGGGTCATACAACTTTGAACAAGTTACTTAAATTCTCTGAGCTTCAGTTTCCTCATCTATAAAATTGTGAAAATTCTATGTATTTGGCACAATTAAATGTAAGAAAATATATGAAACCTGGCACAATATCTGGCAATTTGTATGAACTCAAAGTTCATGTCTTCTCTCCTTCCAGTTAAGCATGGCAAAATAATCTTGTTTAAAATATCATTCGTTTTTTCACATTAAAACTTCAATAGTTTAGCAGTTGAATGTTAATTTTGGCAGATGCAATTGTGTGTGTTTCTGATTTAATAGCATAATGTGTTATGTTTTTCTAGAGGGTTATGGCAGGTAAGTGAACAAGAAAATCATATGAATGTGTACATTCTGTAAATAAAGGAAGAGTTTGAAAAATATTTGGAGCAGTTGGCATCACTGGCATCTGTTGAGATGGAGACTTCCCTTCAGTTTTAATTTCTTCAGCAGATATTAATTGCATACCTAGTGTGTAGTAAGTCAAAGACCCAGTGGTGAAGAAACTAAACATGGTCCTTGATCTAACGGAATTTACTGTAATAGTGAGAGAGATATTAAGCAAATAGTCAAGAAATTAAATATAAAATTGCAATTGTGAGAAGCACCATTAATGACAGATGACTGGTGCTTTGAGTGCATACAATAGAAGGTTTTGACATAGGAAGGTGAGGAAAGCAAGGAGCTGATGATTGAGCTGATAAATGACAACTCAGTAGGACCTATTTACATAAATAGAGGTGGAAATGGAATCCTAATAGAACAACACACATCAAGTCCTCAATGTGAAAGTCCATGCAACACATACATGAGACCTAAAATATACTAGTGTGGCCAAAGTATAGAGAGGAAGGAAAAGATGATGAAACTTTAGAAATAGTCATCCTCCTAGACTATGCTAAGAATGTTTATCCTTATTATAAGTGCAATAGGAAACAATTAAAATAATTGAAGCAAGGGAGCGGGTCAAGCATAAAGTAGTTGACAATCAAATTACCATATTCTACAGATCACTCTGGATGGGTAAGAGTAGATTTATGTAAACCACTCAGCTGTCTCTCAGCAGAGCAGGAGTGGAGGTGTCAGGGAAGATGAACTAGGTAGATGGCAATGGAGGGAGTGGATGGAATAGAGAAAGTGATGGCAAGGAGAGAGATTTAGAAGGTAAAATCATCAGGCCTTTGGGATATGTAGGGTGAGAAAAAGGAATCAAGGATCACTTTAGGTTTTTGAATGGGATAACATTTCATTTAATGTAGAATTTGTCATCTTTAAGGCTAATATGATATCTTGAATCATGACTTACTCTGTGGAGAAATTAGTCATTGTTAGATCATGAGATTTCTGTATTAGTGATACATTTGACGTTTTTTTTGGATAAGTATATTTTTCATTCTAAATTACTCATTTCTAGTTCTGTCAGTATTAACCTGTTTAAATTTGGTAGTATTAGATAATTACTAAAGCTATTTTCTTATATTCTGTGAAATTACGGCTGTTTGGAAATGTGCTCAGCAAAACGGAAAGTTGTTTACCTGTACTATGTTCATTAAAATATTAAACATAATTTAAAAAGCAAAATCTTCATTGATGGCATCTCCTTCTCTGCCTTAATCCTAGAAAATTCACCTTTCTAAAAAAAGGTGCATCTATTGCAAAAAAGTTCATATTTCTATGTATGGTGGTAATTTTATGATTTTGAGAGATTTTTCAGAACCCAGTCCAAGAGCATTTGCTATGGTCTCTGTTAAGTCGGTACTATTAGAAGAAAACCTAGAAGGTGGTCTGGTAATGGAATTAAGCAGCAGCATATGCTCCTCTGGAAAGAAAACACTGATAGGAAGAGTTAAAACTTTAATGCAAAGATCTGATTATTGCAAATTCAGCTAATCAGAATGGCTAGGGAATTGGATATCTTGATACTGGCATTTTTTGATTAATTGAGGAAAAAAATGTTTTTTTAACTGTTTGATGCTGTACATTTTAATAAGATATAAAAATCTATTTTTTGTCTTAATAAACAGAGCACAATGACCTTGGATTGAAATTTCCTTGATCCTACAGGATCCAGGGTCATTTCTATAAACTTCAGTTATCATTGCATATTTTGATATTATTGTGGATGTGGAAGTCATAAAGACTTGATTCAAACCTACATTGACTTCAGGATATACACTGAAAGTTACGTTAAAAAAAATAAAAAACACAGACATAAGCTTGTTTTCTTGTCTCTCTGATTTAAATGGGGAAAGCAAAAAATGTGGCTAATTGAAGATTCTGTTAAGTGAGACTTTTTTCTTATTTTCCCAGTTTTATTGAGATATAATGGACATATAACATTGTGTAAGTTTAAGGTGTACAACGTGATGATTTGATACATGTAGATGTGCTGTATGCCTAATATTGGAAATAAGAAATCTCAATACAGAGATCCAGAAATTCCAATAACTAAAACATTTCTAATCATGTACGAGTGATTATTCGTTATGTGAATAGCATCAGAAATGTTGATTCCATACTTTCATTCTTAGATTGGGATTGATCTATATGGTATAGTAATAATTTATTCAGTGAGCACAAGTTCAGGGCCCGCTTCTAAGAACAGTGAAAATTTGTATTTTTTTTTTTAAATTGACGCTACACCCAGCTTAGCTACTTCAAATCTAGTCAAATCACACTTAAAAAAAAAAAGAAAAAAGATTTCTATTTTGAATGTCTGTTCCCACAGTCCTTTAAAATTAAAAGGAATCTCCCATGTTTGCTGTAACATATGGGTAGTCCTTCCATATTGTTTTAACAATGGCTCACAAGCAGTAATAGTTTTATCTTTTAGATATCTTCAGATAGCTATTTGACATCAAAGGCTTACTTTTTCATAGATGTGAATTAATTCATGAATTTGAAATTTCTTAGCTACATATTCAACAAATATTTATTGGATGCCTATTATATACCAAACATTGTTCTAGGTTAGTTGTGATCTATCATGATTAAATATATTCTAATGTTAAATATTTGTTTAGTATAATATGTTATTGATATATATATTTAGTAAATAATATAATATTTAATATCTGGTATTTCTTTATATTTATACATATCCAGTATAATAATATGTTAAATATATATAAATGAAATGTAGATTTAAATCTATATATATGGTACATAGATATATTTCTGTAGCAGGAGGAAAATGGACTTTTGGCTGTTCAACTCAGGACTCATGAATTCCCTTGGCACTGTAAACTATTTTTTTCTTATCCTCTCAAATAAAATCATGTCAACATTTGAGGTACAGACTGAAGAACTTGGAAGGTGGGGGATAGTAAAGAGAAGTAGAAGATTATAAGAATTAGGGCTATAAATTCTGGGGAAAACTATTTCTGTTTCAGGGGCTTTTTAGCCTCAAGGTTCAATGTATGAAATAACTCAAGGCAAGTTTCCTTTACATAGTACATGGGGGTTTAAAGGTAATTATGGATAATTCTATAAAATATGAACCAAGTATTTCACTACTTGGACATACTGCCGCTCTTGCAATATGCTACAGGATTAATAGGGCTAAATTCTAAGTGAATTTAGAACACCTGCCTGTAGAACATTAGTAGTTGCTCTAGAATTAATTACAAATTAGCCTATGAATTTTTCACATATTATTACATTTTGTTTCCCTTGTACCAGCAATACATCTCATATTCAATTATTCTAAAAGAGTAAGTAGTTTTCTCTAACTAAAATACTATTGATAGCCCATTTATACTATTTCATTCTTTAAGGAAATCTGATTTTTTCACAGGCAATTTATGTTCAGAAAATAGATAAACAATAAGAAAACAAAAAACTTGTATTGCTGGAGGCCAATGTTTTGTTTGCAGAAGTTCTTTTAATGTATGTAAGTGTTGGAATCATTTAAAATATTGTGTCACATGTATATACTATTTAATAACTTATTGAACATTTACTTCATTATTCTTTAAGATTAAATATATTAACTTCCTTTAACATTAACATGAAATTTTCTAAATTCACAATTTCTTCTAGAGTTTTAAAAGATATTAGCCTTCAAAATTCACAGAATTTTAAAATACATTCTACCCATATGCAACTAAGAAATTGCCAAACCAATATGTATATTTTTAACCATGTGGTGAGAAAGCATTGCCTTTGGCTGAAACTATTCTTGCCAGTTTTGAGGCCACAGAGTAAAGCTTTATGTTTACTAGCTGATAAAAATCAATTGAATTCAGGAGACTTAACAGGCCCTAAGCAATCCCTGGTGTTCCAGATCCACACCATAAAGATTATGAGGGCTACTACTTCTCCCTGGTTTTACCATGTGTCATCTTAAGCAAGATGAAGAATTTGGTTCTTGTTTTCTTGTGGTTGTAAGAAACTATATGATGAGTTTCTTCCAACATAGTTAGTATTTGGGTGCTGTGATGGCTCCCCAAGGTGAATGATTATAGGTAGCCTTGCCTGAATCTCTTATACTGTCCTAGCCTGTGTGTTTTTCTCTCCCATCCCATGTGGCTATTCATCATGAATAGAATAAAGTCAGCACTAATTGTTTTGTTTGTGATGGTGAATTCTACCAAACCTTCGTTCTTTCTCTTCTGCCACATCTTTCTCACCATTGCACAAACTATACACACTATGTTTATCCATTCAGACAGGCTATATAGACTACACTGTAGTAACAAACACCCACGTCTCACAGCTTTAAACAACAAGAGTTATTCTTGCTCATGTTATGTGTCCATCATGGATTGACTGGAGATGCTGATCCGTGTTATTCTCACCCGGATCGTAGACCGAGAGAGTAAATCTCTGGAAACTGGCCAGTTGGTGTGGCACAGCAAAGCAAGAGCATGGTGAATCATGTACTAGTTCATATAGACACCCAGACGTGTGCCATTTGTCACATTTCATTTGCTGAGGTAAGTCATATGGCCACACACAACTGTAAGGAAGCAGATAATTGCAATCCTCCATGTTTCTGGAAGGAGAGACATAAGTATTTGGTGACCAGCACTAAAGACTACCTCAGTCCCCCTTCACCCTTCCAACACCCTGCATGAAGGGATATAAATGTATGAAAGATTTGAAACTTAAAAATATCCTATGGTTTTACTCTATATGATAAGAAAAACAAAGAATAATATGCTGAAATAGCCATTTGTCTTTTTAATCAATAAAATAGCAATATCAGTTTCTCAAGTCATTCCAAGTATTCCATTATTTGGATGATATTCTGGAAGCTTTTGGAACTAAAAGGTAGATTATATTTACAATTAATTTGAGGTATTAGCATACAATAACTTTTGGAGAGAAAATATGTGATATTTGGACCTGGATGACCCTCAGCATAGAATGGGATAAACTGGTCTTGAAGCTGTGTCTTAATGTACTCCCTTCATGGAGCTTTCCTTCAATAGTGTAACCTGTGGTTCTGTTGCTCTGGAGAAAGGTTTCCATCTCTGAAGAATCAGTAATAGCTACACAAATAACCTTGACTTTGAGAAGGAAATTTTCCTGAATACTATGTGAAAGGGATAATTACAAGTACTTTTAGCATTTCTTTTGCTTAATGCTTTCTAATCAGCCCCATGGGAAGTAGATTTTGTTATGAGCTTTTCATTTGGTCCTTATTACGATAGGCCACTCTGCATCATTTAACACTCTTGGCCACTCCCACTGTCTTGAATCGTTGTCCCCTCATGGGTTCCATGATATTGTTCTTTCCTGTCTTGCTAGACACTCTTACTCAAATTCTTTCATTTGATTGTCTTCCTGTCCCCGCCCCATCGGTGTTAACATTTCACCCACTTTCTGTTGCTTCCCTTTACTTCCAAAATCTCCAAATCTTTCCCCCCGCTTCAATTGCCCCATGGCAGTGGCTTTACTTCAGACATTCACATTGCTCCCTGATACTATAACTCACTTGCCTCCTAAGTTTCTCTGCTTTGAATCTCTGTCCATCTTGCTGTCACTTTCCAGGGAGATCTTGTATAGTACAAGTGCAGACTACTAGTGTAATTATCAAAGTTGTTCTAAAAGTGACCCACTTTTACTTCCTAGTTTAACTTTCTATTGTACTCATCAAAGCCAAGTCTGCAATTATATAAATGTGTATCAGGTTCTTTCAAGGCTCCAAAGAATCAGCACGGAGCAGTGGAAAGGCACAGATTTTGGGGATCAGGTATATTTAGATTCAAATCCTGTATTTGACAATTATGAACTACTTGACCTTGAACAAGCTACCTAAACTCTCTGAACATCTGTTTTATCCTCTATTCAATGAGAATGATAGTCATGATTCACATAATTATTTTGAGTATTAGGCTGGATATATGTAAAGTACTTATCACAGTAACTGGAGCATAGTAGAGTTTTCATAAGTGGTAGTTATCATCGTTGTCATTGTATTTCATATCCATATAAACAATGTTGCTTAGACATGACATTTCTAACCTTATTTACCGGACAAATTCATATTCATACTTTAGAATTACACAGTTCTCAATGCCTACTCTCTTCATCTTGCCCTTCTTGAAAAATTACCTTGTTCCTTAGTACTTTACTCACTGACACAATATGAATGGTTCTTGTATAGGTTATACTATTGACTGGATCAAGGGTGGACTAAAATCCAAAACAATCCATCTTCAGATTGGCTAATGATTATGAAGTGAACTTGTGTGAAGGGTTCTGTCCAATACTCTGGTGGCTTCTAGGATCTGGACTAGAAAATATGGATAGGATTGACTGTCAGTAGTAAGTGGTCAATCTATAGTAAAAGAACAGAGTATGGAGATGGCCACGAAGCAGAAATACAAAGCAAAGTCCTCAGGCTACGAATCCCTTGGAAAAGGACAGAGAAGATAGTTGGCACCTGGGCCTTTTTTGGTTCCAGGTGACTTTCTAGTTATCTTTGTAGTTAATGTGCTCTGTACCCCCCAAAAAAAAAAAAAATCTCTCAGGCTCAACACAATACTGAGCCTCTGCTCCTTGCAAACAACTTGAAGATATGCCTCCTATGTTACCTTTCAGAGTGCTCTTCTGACTCTTCCTAGGAGTAGCTTCTTTGGGGTCCCAGAATACTTTGCATATATATCCCTTATAGAGCATATTCTAATAATCTCTATTATTTGTCCCAACATAACAAGAATTTCCGTCTTTCTTTATAGTTCTAGCACATAATCTATTCTCTGACATACAGCAGATGATGAATGAGTACTGATTTATGAGTAATAAATGAATAAATGAATGAATTCTTCTTTTCCTACGGAACTCAGAAAAGCACTGTCACAAGTTAAGTGACTTAAAAATAGTGCACCTATATTTTTAAATTGAATACTTTAACTTCTGTTCAGAATAAATGGCATTAGTTCACCTTGTTCAGGTTAAGAGAGAGAGTAGAAAAGTACATCCACAAAGCTTTTCTTTACCTTCCTTTCTAACCTGAAATCAACATGGGCATTATGTAATGCACTCCTGCTACATTCTGTAAAAGTGGAGAATTGTGAACTGCGCCGAAGCAAGAGCAAAACTTTGGTTAAGTGAATTATATAATTAAATTCTGCATCCTAACACTCCATGAATTTATAGGGTCTATTGTGTAATTAGTTTACAAAAGAAAGAGCATTGGAGTTATTTACAACAGATGTTCACCTAACTTAAAACAGGAAGAGTATATTTACTTCTATGTAGTTATTACAATATAATTAAAACCATAAAACCACCTTATCTGAATTTCAGAGCCCAAGCATATTTTTTCTTTTTTTGGCCTTATTGACTACATTACTCTTTACTGATCATGCAAAGATCATAGGAGAGGGCCACAGGTTGGCCACTGTCGGCTTGCCAGATATTTTAGTAAGGTTTTATTTTTTCTTTTGCTCCACTTTTCAGTGGATGATGAGATAAATCTCTGAAAAGTTGTATGTATGTTGGCAGAAACACATGTAGAATATGGCTGATGACAAAAATCATTTTTGTGCCTATGTTCTGGGAGTGGTTGAGAAGGAGAAAGCACATGTTCAATCCGCATGTGCTAAAAGAAGACCTGAGTTTTATGTATGGGTAGTTAGTGTGTAAACCACTGCTATCATCTTCCAGACAGTGAAGAAGCAGGCATATAACTGTCGTCTGATCTTCAGATTGCCTGTATATGATTTTATACACACTTTAAAAATGTGGATGTGGGAGAATTCACAGTGTGACTTTACCTTGTACCCTGCTGGATAGAGATGGTCTTAGGCTGCCCACACTCCATGGTAAATCTGCTGGAAGGAAAGTTCTTGCAGGAAATAGTAGTTGGATTTTCAAAAAAACATGAACTATCTCTTTATTCAAGGCCTGGGGAAATATGCCCAGATGTCAAATGTCTACTTCAATCAATTCAGCTCATTCCACCCATAATCATTTGCTTGTTATAGGAGATTTCCCACTCCTCCATAATGGCTCACTTGGATCAGGGCAGTATTATTCAGGGATTTGACAACATGTGCAAACTCTTTTTGAATTAATTTTCAAAGTCTTTTGTGACTGGTGTCAATTTGGCAACAGTGTTCTTTCATATTCATAGGCTCAAGGTCTAGGGTTTGGGGGTGGTTAATTTTAAGAATTTCCTCTTCAACAACTCCCTTTTGCCTTCCAGAAGACAGACGTACTGCGAGCATCAGAATATTAGAGTTAAAATAAGGAGGGAGACATAGAGTTCGAGGTTATAAGGTTGACTTTTTGACTCTGAAAAGAATTTTTAATAGTAACATAGTTTGAGAGTAAGGCTGAAGCTTAGAATCTGCCTCATTCAAGGTCTCCAAATGGTCACAGAAAGAAACTTTTCACCTGTAAGTGTGGCACTTATTATAGAATGTATCATTTATACTCCAAAAATCACTTTACAACTGTATTATACAAAAAAGATAAATTAGTTTAAATGGAAACAATATCGGCTAAGGTTTTAAAATTTCTTCTAAAAATAATTTATGTATAAAAACTGAACTACAGAAGACAAAAAACATTTCACAACTTAATTTTGCTCACTGTTGCCCTGAACACATCATGAAACATCCTCAAGTCTGCAGCACTGGTTGGGCACATATATAAGAATGCTAAAGAAAACAACCCTTTCTAAAAAGACTGCGGTTGTAACTAGTGGCCTTGTGAAACTCTGTCACCCAGTGTCCCCACGAGTCTTGCCTTTTTTAGTGGAGCCTATAACTAACTTTAAAACTTGTCAGAATAGAAAGAATGGCCAGCAAGATGGTACATCAGGTACTGTATCTTTTCCACATTGGCATTTCATTTTATTGACCAGTTCATTTCAGGTACTTTCAGAGAGATCACTTATTTTATGTTGTGATCAGTAAATAACTCTTAAGATCTTCTCCTGTTTTTTAAAAAATGTAATATTTAGGATGAAAAGACTTACACATTTTGTTATGTACCGTATCAAACTAGTATCCAGACATATTTGTGGGAATTTGCGATCCAAGTTTGGGCTCTAAGATTTCACTTCTGTTCTAAATGCATCTTTAACAAACTGATTCATTTAGTACAATTTGTAATTTTCTGTGTTAACAATTATTAAATCCTATCAATTTCACAGTGAAAGGAAGTTATTTCTTAGGTTCCTATTATCAAAGGAAAAAGGAACCATTTTCAATGACAGTTAACCTTATTTGCAGCATTATTATAAATTCCTTTACTCTCAGGTTTTTGTAACGTATTTTGGCTAACTGCTTTGTGTTTTCCAAGGCAAATGAGAATTTGGTTAGAAGAACTTCCATTAGCATATGATAGTTTTTTAATTTAAAAGACAGGCTTTAAAAAATTTAATTGGGGTAATAGCCATAGGGATACCATTTTGCTATTATGTTGGTGTTGCCTAAGCAAACATGCACAATTGTTTGCTGGCAAAATGTTGTCTGTAATCATGTAGATTTTACTGTAATGTCTTATTAGTTTTTCATTTTCTTTGATATAATAAGATTCAGGGCCAAACATAGCTCTATAAAATTAAGTTTTATTGTCTTCATGTTTGTTAGGTCAAAATTCCTTTCCTGGGAGGGAGGGAGATGCAAGAGGGAAGAGATATGGGGATATGTGTATATGTATAACTGATTCACTTTGTTATAAAGCAGAAACTAATACACCATTGTAAAGCAATTATACTCCAATAAAGATGTTAAAAAAAAAGTGGATGTATATATATGTATAACTGATTCACTTTGCTGTACACCTGAAACTAACACAACACTGTAAATCAATTATACTCCAATAAAAATTTTAAAAAATTCCTTTCCTTAACATTGCTTAAATACAATTAGGTTTTTGAGGTTTAAATTCCTTTCTTTAATAGGAATGGTAATGGAGTTTATGTTTTTCCAAATAAAAGATATAGCAGTGGTGATGATCCACACTTAAAACCATCCAAATTAATTACAAATTTTGCTAATAACTCCTATTTTCTTTAACAGTAAACCTATATTTTAATTGAAACTCTGAAGTTTACAGATAAAATATTTGTCATATGAAATACATGTGAAGGGCTCTGGTTTCTAAACATTGATATTGCTAGACTGGTTATAGATGAAAAGCCTAGTTTCTATTTCTGATCTTTCTTACTGGTTTGGTTTCCCTGATTTCTCACTGTCATCATATTTCTATAGGATATTTAATCTATAGTGAACATACTGAAGACAGATTTGGGTCAGTGGCAATCTTGATTTCTAGGAAAGGCTTGTTTGTATTAAGAAATGGTGTGCTTACATGCTAAAGTCACACAGTTAAAAAAATATTTTAAAAAGTATTTACTTAATTAAATGTTTTTTATGCTCTTACAATGGGCTAGGCACTGCCTAGGTGATAGGGATACATGGATAAATTTTTTAAAGTTTTCTGACTTTAAGGAAAGCACAGTGTGACACAGACATGTAAAACACAAATTGCAATACCCAAGCATGAAGGGATGCAATAGATACATAAATTTTCCTTTTTTTGTGGTAAAACTGATTGGATATGGATAATATTATGTGAGCCAGCCAAATACAAAATAATGAAACAACACAGAAGAAGGTGAGAGAAAGTAGCATGAGGAAATTGATGAAGTTTCAGAGAGAATGTATTATTATTATGATAATTATTTTTTAACATCTTTATTGGAGTATAATTGCTTTATAATGGTGTGTTAGTTTCTGCTTTATAACAAAGTGAATCAGCTATATATATACATATATTCCCATATCTCCTCCCTCTTGCGTCTCCTTCCCATCCTCCCTATCCCACCACTCTAGGTGATCACAAAGCACTGAGCTGACCTTCCTGTGCTATGTGGCTGCTTCCCACTAGCTAGCTATTTTACATTTGGTAGTATATATAAGTCCATGCCACTCTCTCAGTTCGTCCCAGCTTACCCTTCCCCCTCCCCATGTCCTCAAGTCCATTCTCTACGTCTGTGTCTTTATTCCTGTCCTGCTCCTAGGTTCTTCAGAACCTTTTTTTTTTTTTTTTTTAGATTCCATATATATGTGTTAGCATATGGTATTTGTTTTTCTCTTTCTGACTTACTTCACTCTGTATGACAGACTCTAGGTCCATCCACCTCACTACAAATAACTCAGTTTCATTTCCTTTTATGGCTGAGTAATATTCCGTTGTATATATGTTCCACATCTTTATCCATTCATCTGCTGATGGACACTTAGGTTGTTTCCATGTCCTGGCTATTGTAAATAGAGCTGCAATGAACATTGTGGTACATGACTCTTTTTGAATTATGGTTTTCTTGGGGTATATGCCCAGTAGAGCGATTGCTGGGTCGTATGGTAGTTCTATTTTTAGTTTTTTAAGGAACCTTCATACTGTTCTCCATAGTGGCTGTATCAATTTACATTCCCACCAACAGTGCAAGAGGGGTCCCTTTTCTCCACACCCACTTCGGCATTTATTGTCTGTAGATTTTTTGATGATGGCCATTCTGACTGGTGTTAGGTGATACCCCATTGTAGTTTTGATTTGCATTCTTCTAATGATTAGTAACGTTGAGCATCCTTTCATGTGTTTGTTGGCAATCTGTATATCTCTTTTGGAGAAATGTCTCTTTAGGTCTTCTGCCCACTTTTGGATTGGGTTGTTTGGTTTTTTTAATATTGAGCTGCAAGAGCTGCTTGGGAATTTTGGAGATTAATCCTTTGTCAGTTGCTTCATTTGCAAATATTTTCTCCCATTCTGAGGGTTGTCTTTTGGTCTTGTTTATGGTTTCCTTTGCTGTGCAAAAGCTTTTAAGTTTCATTAGGTCCCATTTGTTTATTTTTGTTTTTATTTCTATTTCTCTTGGAGGTGGGTCAGAAAGGGTCTTGCTGTGATTTATGTCATAGAATGTTCTGCCTATGTTTTCCTCTTAGAGTTCGATAGTGTCTGGCCTTACATTTATGTCTTTAATCCATTTTGAGTTTATTTTTGTGTATGGTGTTAGGGAGTGTTCTAATTTCATTCTTTTACATGTAGCTGTCCAGTTTTCCCAGCACCACTTATTGAAGAGGCTGTCTTTTCTCCATTGTATATTCTTGCCTCCTTTATCAAAAATAAGGTGACCATATGTGCATGGGTTTATCTCTGGCCTTTCTATCCTGTTCCATTGACCTATATTTCTGTTTTTGTGCCAGTACCATATTATCTTGATTACTGTAGCTTTGTAGTGTAGTCTGAAGTCCAGGAGCCTGATTCCTCCAGCTCCATTTTTCTTCCTCAAGATTGCTTTGGCTATTCGGGGTCTTTTGTGTTTCCATACAAATTGTGAAATTTTTTGTTCTAGTTTTGTGAAAAATGCCATTGGTAATTTGATAGGGATTGCATTGAATCTGTAGATTGCTTTGGGTAGTATAGTCATTTTCACACTGTTGATTCTTCCAATCCAAGATCATGGTATATCTTTCCATCTGTTTGCATCTTCTTTAATTTCTTTCATCAATGTCTTATAGTTTTCTGCATACAGGTCTTTTGTCTCCTTAGGCAGGTTTATTCCTAGATATTTTATTCTTTTTGTTGCAGTGGTAAATGGGAGTGTTTCCTTGATTTCTCTTTCAGATTTTTCATCATTAGTGTATAGGAATGCAAGAGATTTCTGTGCATTAATTTTGTATCTTGGTACTTTACCAAATTCATTGATTAGCTCTAGTAGTTTTCTGGTAGCATCTTTGGAATTCTCTGTGTATAGTATCATGTCATCTGCAAACAGTGACAGCTTTACTTCTTTTCTGATTTGGATTCCTTTTATTTCTTTTTCTTCTCTGATTGATCTGGCTAAAACTTCCAAAACTATGTTGAATAATTGTGGTAAGAGTGGACAACCTTGTCTTGTTCCTGAGAGAATGTATTATTCAAGCAGTTATCTGTGTGACACTTTTTCCACTGTTCTCAACTAAGATTAGTCTGTTCTTATAGAAGTACCAGTTTACTCTAGTAATTGTACTTTTATGTTTTAAACCTGCTAAAGAAAATTCATCAAATCTCTTTTTAAAATAAAAGATTCATGGTTAGTCTTGTTTAATATTCTTTCAGAAGAATTTTAGAGTTATTTTGTCAAGTTCAGCCTCTTCCCATTCCCTGAATATTGAGATTTTGTTTAGAACAGACTGTTATAATTTTGTTTATTTAAAAAAGTCACCTCTTTTATTCAGTACTCCATTTAGGAACACTGCATATTTCCCTTCTTAAAAGTTTTGTAGAATTTTTTTGTTTCTCTCACTAAGTAGGCCTATTTCTAACTATTTTATACACTTGGTTTCCCATAGCCCGTTTGGTCCTGTTCAAAACGTCTATAAGACATTTGGTCCAAAAGACATGTGGTCCACACCAAAAGGTCCTTGAAATTTGGTTCTTTCTAAGATGTCCATGAGCATATTTTGTCCATGCCAAATGGTTTTAGACAGGACCAAATATCAAGGACCTTATGTGTGGGCCAAATGTCTTCATGGATGTTCTGGGCAGGACCAAATGGTCCTGCAAATATCAAGGACCTTTTGGTGTGGACGAATTGTCTTAGGGACCAAATTTCTTATGGTTGTTTTGTATAGGACCAAATATCAAGGACCTTTTGGTATGGACCAAATGTATGCTAACCATTTGGTTTAAAGTATAAAATGAGTCCTTTCCCATATATTATCTGTTGTCATTGCTGATAAATATACTTGCATTTTTTTCAAGGTATTTATGTTACATTCAGCCATTTTGTTGAGTCTGTTACTGATTGTAATAGATTTTGAGCAGATTTTCCTTGCCTTTCTAGGATACAAATACATTAATTTCAGATAATGATAAACATTTATCCTTTATTTTAATATTTACACCTCATGTGTGTCTAGTGTTTTATTACATTGGCCATATATCCCAGACCAATAGTAAATAAATTATTTCTTAAAAATTTTTTCAACGATCTGGCATTAGGGAGTTTGTTATGTTATCTGGAAAGGGTCTAGAATACAGATATTCTGTTTCTAATTAAATATGATTTGATTAAACTGAAACTGAGGATACGTTCTTTCCATATCTCATGTGAATATGTGATTATTTCTTATTTATTAGGCTATGAGCTGAGGGAGTACCAACAGATGAGGGCCAATAATTTTTTTATATAAAAACTTTGACTTAACTTAAGAATTTTTTTTAAATAAAAGATTTACTTATATGACTCAGTATGGATAATAAAAACATTTTGCATCTACACATCTTTTCCAAATTTAAAGGAGCTTTCCTACACACAGCCTCACTTAATTGCCAGAACCATTCTGACGAATAGGAAGAATGTTATGTTTATTACATAGATAAAAACTCAAGTTCAGGGGGGTTAGCGACGGAAAAAGACTGTATAACTTATTTGGACATTTCAATTCCAATTTAATTATTCCATCACATGGCTGAAGTCATGTGGCCACAGGTGATAGCCCTTAGAAAAATTGCAGTCTTTTATCAATCCTTAATCAATTTTCCTTCTATACATTTTGTTAAGTAAACTTAATGTTTGAAATAGGTTACAGATCTTTAAGGCATACCTATATCAGGTATATTTAGTTGTCAAACGCTTATCGAGCCCTTAAATTTTGCCATGTCCTAGAGGCATAGAGAAGCATTAGACTTCTAATGGCCTTAGAACTCATAGTCTAATGAAGAAGTCAGACATGTAAAGAAATGATTATAGTAAAATTAGGTAAGTGGAAAAAGGAATTTGGGAAAGACTATACCTAGAGACTCAGAAAGACTTCAGAGAGGAGTTGACTTTTAACACAGTCTTGAAGGAGCAATAAGAAGTTTCCATATGGAGAAAAAAGGGAGAGGCACATTATTGAAATGTGAAATAGATTGTGAGTCAGTGTGCAGAAATGACTATAGACCAGGGAGAGCTATTGTCAATTATGGAAGGATTCAAATTCTTCAGGCCTTTTATATGTAGTTAATAAGCTTGAATTTTATCCTGATACTGATAGCAAGTCAAGAAAGTTTTTGAATAAGGAAAACACAGGATCTCTTTTGCATGTGTGAAAGATAACCATGGTATGAGTTACATATTGGGTGGGTGCGAGTGATGTGGAGAGAAGACAGAGCTCTTAGGAGATTGCTGCAATAAACCCTAAGCAGAGACAATGAGATTTTGAACATATAGTAGGGAAAGCATATTTAGACTACATTTGTAACGTAAAATTGTGATTTATGGATACAGAAGAGAATGAAGGTTATGCTGATGTTTCCAGCCATTGGGTAGGTGGTTTTGTCCTTAACTGAGCTACGAAAAAGGTGAATTCTTGGTGTTAGCAAAGCCAGGAAAGAAACAAAGAGTAAGTGATTTGTAGCAAAAAAATAAGGTCTTCATTCTGTGACAGAGTTTGAAGAGAAGCTTAATAGAGAGTTGGAAATATGTTTAGAATTCAGTAAACCTGGGCTGGGGATACAGAAACTATAATAATGGTGAGCAAATACATAAAAAGGAAACCAAGCGTGGAATCCTTGCTAACACAGATAGCAAAAAGGAAAATGAAGAATGAAGAGCAAAAAAAAAGGTACTGAGAAAGAATGGATTAAGAAATAGGAAGGAAAAAGGAGAGAGTGGAGTCATTGTAACCACAGGAGGAGAGAGTTTCAAGAAGGGAGACATTTGGTACAATTCAACATTTATTTCTGGTAAAAAATGTCTTAGCAAACTTGGAAGTAAAGATTAGAATGAAGCTTTTGTAACATAATAATGATATCTGTATCAAACCAAGAGTGACCAGAATTCATGCTCAAGAAAATATTTGAGTTAATCCTCTAAATCATTAATCATAGGAAGGTGCCTCATGTGCTGAATTATCTAAAAACAACTTGGCAGCTACCCCAACTCCCTTCTGAGGTCACTTTTGCACATTGCCAAGAAGTCAGGAACTACAAATCCCTGAACACCTTTTCCACATGGGTCTGCATTAGAAAACGCAAATGGGAAGCACTCAGGTGAGATTTGGAGGGTAGAAAGTAAGGAAAGACTATTTTTCCTTGGAGGAAATTGCAATCACAGACATATAAAAAGAAAAAAATGTCAATAAATGTTTTTGGATGAAAAGACAATATCATAAAGACATAAAATCTTCAGGATAGAACTTATGTAAAAAAATTTCTTAGGTATATTTGGAGGTGAGGGAAAGATAATTTTATAAAGTGAAGCTAATGTGGAAAAATAAATTGGTAAAAGTAGTCAACAAAGAATAAGAAGAAAAATGAGGGAAAACTCACTGTATGAGATCACAAAGAATACTTAGAGAATTACTTATTGTTTTACAACAGGGTAGTATTTGTCAAAAAATGGAATATAATAAAGTGCTCTCAAACAGACTCAGATATACTTAATGGATTATAATGTTAAAATGGTGGAATTCCAAATTAGTGGAGCAGGGATAATTATTCTCTAGATAGTGTTGGGGTAGTTTGGACACCAAATAAAATTAGGTGAAATCTTTCCTTCAGAGCATATACCAAAATAATTGGACATGAATTTAAGACTGAATATAAAACACAAAACAATAAAATGATGGGAAGATAATCTAAATTCTTAAAAATATTGGAGGTAGAAGGCCCTTCTAGGCATAAAAGCAAAAAATAACAGCTATTGTTTATTTAGCAATTTTTTTGTTCCAAACATTGTGTCAAGTTATCCACATGTAAAACTTATTTAATCCTCACAAGAATCCTACAGAATAATAGTAGTAGTTGTAATATTAGTACTGTAAACAAAATGAAACTTTACATGACAACCAGTGGATAATTTGTAATATATGTGGAAAAGGGATAATATCTTTAATAAATAAACAGCACTTTCAAGTTAGTGAGAAGTAAATGAACTCATAATTAGGAAAATGGGCAAAGAATATAAACCGACAGTTTTAAAAAGTAGAAATTCAAGTGACCAATGATCACACAGAAACCTGTTCAATTGCACATGGTAGAACCTGTTTTGGTTGTCTTCATTCCTTTCATTGAACTCTCCTAAGAGTTCCCTCCCAAATGCCCTTGCAGCAGAGTTTGAACAATGTATAGTCAACTGGACCAGTAATGGGTGGGTATCTATCTAAACTGATCAAGGTCCTTCATCCACTAATTTACATTTAGGATATTTAGAAGTGCTTACCTAAAACTTTCAGAATAGCTTCAGAATAGAGCTTCAATAAGTAATCAGTGTTATACATTAGAATATGTTTAAAATGGAAGTAATGGAAAATTACCTTAAATGTTTAAAAATAGGTCATTTGTTAAAAAAATTATGGTATATGATTATGATATAATAGAATTCTATGGAGTCTTTAAAACCCCTATTTTGGAATAGGGACCAAAACTCCAATGCCTCTGTGGATCAGGCAGGATATATATATGAATGGAATAATTTTAGTACAAGCATATATGCATATATTCAGTGAGCTGTGGGGACCATGGTCAGCTAGAATGTTCATGTCCTTATCTAGAGGGCAAGTGACTATTCAGGTCCAGCTGTTTTTGCCTACCAAGGATGCAGACTGACTATTGCCTGATCTTTTGGTTTTCCAAGAAATGAAAATTTCTTAATTTTAAATGTGAAAATTTCTAAATTTAAATTATTAGCTCAATTTAAAAATAAGAGATTTTTGGCAAACAAATCCAAATGGTATGCTAAATTCATCAGAGGTCAATAGTTTGCAATTTCTGTTTAGAAAAATGTTCACTTCCCTAGTTGTGTGTTCATTATGCTTACTATTTGTTCTTAAGTTTGAGAAATCTGGTTAAAATAGGTATCAGGAGGGAGTTCTCCTAAAATCAGAAATAAGGCCAGCATGTCTGTTCACTCTACTGTTCTGAAGATTCTAGAAAAGTAATATCCAAAACTAAAGCAATAAGTAAAGAGAAACATAAATAAGCAATAAATATTGAGAGTATTCTTAGTTTTTACAGATGTTGTAACCCAGCAATTCCAGTTTTAAGAGTTATTCTTGAGGATATAGTGGGTAATTTGCAAAAAAGTGTATTAATTCAGCTATATTTAACTAGAAAAAGTAGAAACAATCTAAGTATATAACCATGATTCGTGGGTTGAACAAATTTGGCACGTTCCTACATGAGATTTGCTACATTAAAATATAGATGTGTGTGCATATATTTCAAAAGGAATAAATATAACATTTTAAAGTAAAATTCTTTAAAAATAGAATACACGTTGAGCTTTTAAATTGCTTTTCTCTAGTGGTGGGATTTGATTTTTCTGATTTATTTCTTAGAGTGAGCACATATTCTCCGTATAGTCAAACGCTAACACTTTACATTTTATTTTTAAATCACAAGTTTTATTAATTTAATAGAATATAGATTTAACGAAATAGATTTGATTTTACTGAAGAATGAGTCTCCCACCTATTTAGTAAGCCATAATAAATCAAACCACTAAGAAATTTTTTGAGGAAAGGGGTGCTCAATAGTGTCAAATAACCCAGAGAAGTCAGGAAAGATAACTACTGAGGAGTGTTTGTAGGATTTGGTCATTAGCAGGTCATTCATTATGACCCTTACAACTCTGTATTAAAAAGGGGGGATTTGTTTCGTTTATAAAATCAAAGAGATGTCATTTTGCCCTTGTCCAAAGAAACTTGTTCAGTTTTCATGTTGCTTGACAACGTGAAGAAAAGGTGCTAGGAATTGTTTATGTCGGTTAGCCTAAATTATATGTAAGAAGCATCTAATCAAACTTTGAAAGCATTTATTATATACAGTCATTTTATAGGAAATATTGTCCATAAATTAGTAATAATGATCACAAAGCATGTGAAAATTAAATATCTTAAAATACTCACTAATGCATTCCTTCATGTATTCATTCAACAAATATTAAATAGCTGCTATGTTCCAGGTGTTGTTTAGGTGTTGTGGATATTATGTACTCCTGCAGCCTATATTCTAGTAGGGGAAGACAGACAATAAACAAAAGAGTAAAACATATAGTCAGGCTAATGGTGATAGTGCTCTCAGGAAAAATAAATCCTAGGAGGGCAAGCTGTTCAGGGATGGGGCTGGGGTTGAACTGTTAAACAGGGCAGTCCTGGTCTATCACACTGAAAAGGGGCCTTTGTACAAAGCCTTCACAGAAGTAAGGGAATGAGTTATCCTGAATCTGCAGGAAGAGCGATACTGGAGAACAGCAAGGGCCGACCTTTGTGAAGATTCTAGCTTTCCTCTTGATGCCACAGGAAGTCACTGGAGGATTTTAAGCAGAATAGTAGTTGACACCTCTGACTAAGGTTTGAAAAGGCTCACTCATACTGCCCTGTGAAGAACAGAGTTTACAGAAGCATGCCGGTCACCTTTCCTTGCCCCTCCATATCCATTCTCTGCCCTTCCCTGCCCTGTGTCCCTAGGGCTGCCTTGCCTTCTGCTTCCAAATGTATGTGTGCAGAGGGAGGTGTTTGCAGTAGATCTGTGAGAGGGTGAGAGAGGTTTGGGTATTTTTCTCTTCGGCTGCCCTCCCTACCAAGCAATGGTTTTTGGTAGTATCTATTTTAGCCACTGCTCATGTGATTTAAAATATTAAGTAACTATCATAGGTTTGTAAAGATTTAATGATGTGTAATGTTCAGTTATATGTAGGTCCAGTATCTCTTGGTATTACTTGTAATCAAAATTTTAAGTGCACTTTTTAAAAGCTGCCCCTCAATCCATTTCTTCTTTTATAAAGCTGCATGCCAGTGGCCATGGGACAGGTCCTATTTCTGCTGAAGTTTCTTTGGTTAGATATCTTCTTGATCATACCTTTAATGGTAGCAGAGGAAAGCCAGTCCGCTGCCCTTGCCATTTTGGGAGGTCTGCACAGCAGTACGCCGTGGCACTCCACCCACGTTTTTACCCATAAGAAAAATATACACAAATAATAAGAAACAGCTGCTGCTTTCCTACACTGGGGCAGTGACAAATTTAGCCCATAACTCCTGCTTGTGGACCTTGTGTTCCACACTAAAACTCGGGAAAAAACTGTGTTGGTGGGTCCAGTTGAGTATGTTCATTTCCCTTTTTACTATAGGGGAAAAGCAGTATTTTCCCTCTTTGGGCAAATTTCTCTTGCGGCTTGAATTTACTGGTGGCCTTTAAAAAAGACCAGTTCCACAGTTAACATTTCTTCTCCCCATCTGGGCTCAGTTATCATCCAGGTTCATTTTTTTTTTTTTTTTTTTTTCAAATTGGTTTTCTCGTTCTTGGTCTGCGGCTGACTTCCCTTTGGGAGGCTGGCGATACCGCCCAGTAACTGGAATGAGTGCCTGATTAAAGATTGCAGCTAATGACGTTTGGGATGGACATGATGTTGTTATGCTTTCATGTCTCTTTTTTTTTTCTTCTAATAGTTTCTTATTAGTTAAAACCTTAACTAATGCATGTGAGTTTCTTGGAAATGTTAAAACATTTCTTTTTATCTACTATACTTTAATGCCAGATTGTGTGTAGCCTAGTGACCCAGAAAAGCTATTTACTGATATATTGTGTGTAATTTAGCCAAACTGGTTTGATTACATTGCTGGGTATGATTTAGGCCCATGGAAGAGTCAACCAGCAATTTGATTGAAGCCACACTCTGCCTTGTCATCCAAAGATCAGAACAGAAGCCTTAATTAGCCTGGTTGATTAAGCAAAAGTCTAGTTTTTTTTTTTTGGTTACCTGGAAGACTGTATATCACAGGAGTCAATATGGACTTGAACATTGTTTTTTTTTAAAAAAAGAATAACAATCACAGGGACATAGCTACATCTTCTTTTCTATTTTTTAAATTAGCTTTATAATGACACAGCATACATTTTTGATCCAGTGGTAGAGACTGCTCCTAAATTATTTTGGAGGTCAAAATGAATCTTAATTCCTTTGAGTCATGTTCTATTCACTCCTAGCTACTTCAGGCACCCATTTTGGAAGAGGGTTTGTAATTTTTATCCTTGGCTGGGGCATTGGAAGGCATCTTTTGGAGATTAAAAAGGGGACTTGAATAAATTGGAGTTCATGTTATTGATATCTTTGGGAGAAAATCTTTTCTACTAACATCTATTTGCCAAAGAGTTGAAATGATAGTCTAGATTATGAAAATGTCTTTTAACAAAATAATTAGAGAAATGCTATTCATTTTACAGTTGGAAGACATGGAATAGAGAAACTTTTAGAGGAATTACTCTACTGTATACCACTTCTTCCTCCTACTCTTACTGGATTGGCTTTATCTCCTTGGGCTCCTTAGGAGTAATCTCTGCCAGCTCAGTACTAACAACTCTTTTTAAACTTTCCTGTTCATATCTTCATTGGAGACATTGCTGAAGTGTGATCTTTTTCTTCACTGCTTATTAAGAAAATAACCAGATTATTTTTTACACAATGTGGAATAGGAGAAATTGTACTGTTACCTTTTAGTTGGTCCTTTATTCTGATGTCTTAATTCTAACTAAAGTCTTTATTTTTGTTAAAAGAAGAATCTTTTCTATTTGCAGGGACTTACTGAGCTTCTTTACTTGGACTTTTTGTTTGATTTGGTTTGTTTTTTGATTAGAAGAGAGAATAAGAAGAGGGGAAATATGATCATCTCTGTGTTAACTTTTTCCTGACAATGTCCATGTTTTGATAGATGAACCCCAGAATACTCTAAAAGATAACATATCTGGTTTGTGCTCTCACAGAAAGGAAAAAAAAAGAAGGAAATGTCAGATGTGTTAGAATATATTCTACAAATTTTGTGGGTATTATCTTTAATGCCATGTTATTAAATTGTTAGGATGTATTGGGATGTAGTACAAATAGCCCTGGACTTGAAATCCAGAAGACCTGTGTTGTGGTCCTAGTTTTGCTACGCATAACCTAGGCTAATCATCTTGCCTCTTTGCAAATTAAAATGACAGCAGAAAAGATGAGTTACTCTCCCAAAGAGATTACTAAAATCTACCCTGGTTTATTGCAGACTTGAACTTGACTGAATCTAGCAACTCTCACCTTATTTAATCAGGGAACCACACCAAATAACATCCTATAGAACAAGAGATCTTCACAAAGCTATTTAGAAAATACTACAATAGATGGTCACTCTGTTTATCTTTAACATTTATTATTCCATGATTTTCTATAACAGCTAAAGTCAGCAACTGTATTGTTTCAGTTTAGGTGCCTTCACTGATTATAGATCTTTTCTAAATGGATGTAGGAAAAGGGATTTCAGGAATGGAACTTTGGCTAGCAAAGATGGGAAGAGTTGGTATCCTTCCATTTATCTAGCTCTGTGTCCTGAATCTTAAAGATGTTAAATAATATTACTGCCAATTAGAGAATTGCTTTCAAATGAGAGGAATTAAAACTTACCGTTACCTGGTTTAAACAACCACTGGTTGGTCTTCTTATGGAAGAAGAGAACAAAGGAGTTTTAACTTATCTTAGAACTCTTCTTGAATGTTATTCTAGCACATTATTTATATTTAACTAAACCCCAAACTACCAAAATGTTTTAGGGGTCTCTGTGCTTCTTTCTTAGCATTTGCTTACTCTGGGAACATAGATTTTATAGGATGGCTTTTCTTTTTGATCCATGTTAAAGCAATCATGAAAAGTGAGCCATCATAAAACCTGTTTTTTCAAAGCAGATGATGTGACTGGTCTCATAAAGGTGAGTGGGTGGAGGAAGGAGCTAAATAATACTGACCATAATTCAGTTAGCTTTGTAATCAAGACTAAATGGAGATCAAAAAGGAGGAAATGGGGATTTAGTCTTCACACAAATAAAATGTTTCAAAAGCAAGAGACAACTGAATGAAATTGAATAGGCTACAGAGAAAGCGTAAGGAAATGATAGGAGTGGAGACAGATGGAAGAAGGAATAATTCTAAGAAATAAATTACTTAGGGGGATGTACTTGCTGTTTAAGTGGAACTTTAGAAAAATTCAAGTATTAATGCGTGTAGTAGCACCCAAGAAGTTTAGTAAGAGATTAAAAATGTTAAAAAAGAAAACAACTGAGAACTTGTGAATGTCCTTTTTCTCTACTTTTTACCCCTTCTCCTATAGTCCCTATCCCTAACTATTGAACAAGTCTAAGTTCAGTTTGTAGTACTTGCATTTCATTGGGTCTAAATGAATAATTAGACAGCTTAGTCAACTATGATTTTCTGAATATAATTTTCAGTACTATTCAATTTCACAGATAAATTAGTTATGTAAATATGACAATGCTTCACCATCAGTTTTAAATTTTCTTTTTATTTTTTAGCCTCTGGCAAAAATTTCAAACAATTCTTAAGGAAGTATAATGAAAGAGTCTCCCCCAACAGTACTGTAGCCCCCATTGTAGTTTTGTTTTTCCCAACAGAATTGAAAGAATTTTACATTGAACACTTATGTACTTAAAACATAGTCTACAATTAACATTTTACTATACTTTTTTTTTTTTGCGGCACGCGGGCCTCTCACTGTTGCGGCCTCTCCCGTTGCGGATTACAGGCTCCGGACGCGCAGGCCCAGCGGCCATGGCTCACGGGCCCAGCCGCTCCGCAGCATGTGGGATCCTTCCGGACTGGGGCACGAACCCGTGTCCCCTGAAGCAGCAGGCGGACTCCCAACCACTGTGCCACCAGGGAAGCCCTCTTTTTTTTTTTTTAAGCACATGTTTATTGGAGTATAATTGCTTTACAGTGGTGTGTTAGTTTCTGTTTTATAACAAAGTGAATCAGCTATACATATATCCCTATATCTCTTCCCTCTTGCATTTCCCTCCCACCCTCCCTATTCCACCCCTCTAGGTGGTCACAAAGCACCGAGCTGATATCCCTGTGCTATGAGGCTGTTTCCCCCTAGCTATCTATTTTACATTTGGTAGTATATTTAAGTCCATGCCACTCTCTCAGTTCGTCCCAGCTTACCCTTCCCCCTTCCCGTGTCCTCAAGTCCATTCTCACGTCTGCGTCTTTATTCCTGTCCTGCCCCTATGTTCTTCAGAAACTTTTTTTTTTTTTTTAGATTCCATATATATGTGTTAGCATATGGTATTTGTTTTTCTCTTTCTGACTTACTTCACTCTGTATGACAGACCCTAGGTCCATGTACCTCACTACAAATAGCTCAATTTCGTTTCTTTTTATGGCTGAGTAATATTCCATTGTATATATGTGCCACATCTTCTTTATCCATTCATCTGTTGACAGACACTTAGGTTGCTTCCATGTCCTGGCTATTGTAAATAGAGCTGCAATGAACATTGTGGTACAATGCCTCTTTTTGAATTATGGTTTTCTCAGGGTATATGCCCAGTAGTGGGATTGCTGGGTCCTATGGTAGTTCTATTTTTAGTTTTTTAAGGAACCTCCATACTGTTCTCCATTTTACTATACTTTCTGAAGCACTTATATATCCATCTCTCCTATTAATCTAATTTAATTTGGATGCATTTCAAAGTAAATTTCAGATATATTTCCTCTTAAATATTTCAGCATACTTAACTAATTTTGATACTCACTAGTATGAGATTATTAGCATTGTACTTGACTACTTTTTACCTTTGATGAATAATTTATATACAGTGAAATACAGTTATTAATGTATATGTGCTGGATTTTGACAAATGCATGTACATATGTAATACAAATTCATTTCCAGCCGCAGGACATTATCATCAGCCAGAAAGTGTCTTCATGATGCTTTCCAGTCTTACTTGCTTCATAGAGGCAAACGCTGACCCTCCTTTTGTCATTATAGTTTTGTCATTCTAGAATTTCATGTAAATGGAATCACACAGAATGTTGTCATTTATGTTTGGCTTTTCTTCTCCTTCTGTCAGCATAATATATTTAATTTGAGCCATATCTGGTACATCACTTGTTTCCTTTCACTGATCTGAGTGCTTGGTATATTACAGTTCATTTATCCATTTACTTACTGGTGAACACTTAGCATTTTCATGTTTTTAGTCATCACCAATAAAGCTTCTATATTTTAATATTCTGGGGGACTTACGTTTTCACTTCTCTTGGATAAATACCTAGGACTGTTATTGTTAGGTCATAGAGTGTCTGTATGTTTAGTTTTGTAAGAAATTGTCATAGCTTTTCCAAAATGGTTGTACATTTTACAATGGCACCAAAAATATATATGAGAATTCCAGGTGCTCTGATGACAACATCTGATGTTACATCCTTTAGTTTTAGTCTTTCTGGTAAGTGTATAGTGGTATTTTGATTTTAATTGACATTTTCCTAATAGCTAATGATTTTGAGCAGTTTTTCATGGACTTCTTTGCCACTCTTTCATGTTATTTTGGGTTATTTATTATTGAGTTGGAAGAGTTATTTATGCTGTATATCAGTGTTTTGTCAGATACATGTTTTGCAAGTATGTTCTCCCACTCCATGGCTTACCCATTTATTTCCTTAACAGTATCTTCTGATGAATAGTGATTTTTGAATATGATAAAATCAAATTTCTTGTTTTTTAAAATGATTATTATTTTCTGTGACCTGTCTAGGAAACTTGTGGACCAAGCCCCTCTCACAAAGAGAGTCTCTTATGTTTCTTTCTAAAAGCTTTATGGTTTTAGCTTTTATGTTTGGATCTAGGATCCACATTAAATTAATCTTTGCGTGGGGTAAGGTGGGGCACCCACTATATTTAACATGTTCCTATTGACTTAGGCTCATAATTTATTATCTTATACTATATTGTGTGGTAACATTCTCATTGTCTACTATTTCTTCCTCAGTGCTATAATGTGTTTTCTCCAACAGTAAATATCTCCTTTCAATTTATGGGTTGTGACCTCCTGTGATTTGGGAGATCAGATGGTCATGCTTGGGATAATTATTTATTCATCCCACAAACATTTATTGAGTATACACACTGCAATGTATTGTGACAATTGCTATAAATAGGAAAAGGAATAAGACCCTGTGCTTACCTCGAGAGGAAAATGTTTAGTGAGGACACATATAAGTAAATAGGCAATTGTAATAGAGCAATCTCTATTTAAAGATGATAAGGCATGCAAAGAACTGAGGGCACAGACAAAGAACACCTAATGCAGTGTTTAGAATCAGGAGATTTCCTATAATAGGTGATTTCAGTGCTTTGACAAGAAGAATAAGTAAGAAGATTTAAGTGGGCAACAAGGGGTTATCAAGACTCCTGCCCTCAAAACCTTATTGATGAGCAAAATGAGATAAATGTACATATCTACAGTAGAGACAAAGATATAAACTTTTGAGAATTTGAGATTTCAGGATGGAAAAAAATATCTCCCACAGTACACAGGTGTGTATATGGAGGACTTTATGGGGGAGGTAGCATTTGAGCTGGGTCATGGTGTTGTTTTAGAGATTAAATGAATTAATAAATACACAGTGCTTAGGATGGAACCTGACATGTTGTAAGTGTTGGTAATAATCATGTATTATTATTATTGAAATATATATATAGCACTTGAATATTCACACTGAGGAAAAACATTTTAAATGTTTTCCCATGACAAATATTTTAAACTGTTCATAAGGTTTATGGAGTGAACACTGAGCTTGGAATTCAAGAAATATTTAGGAATTGGAAAATAATTCATTTTGACTAGAAGAGACTAGGTTTCAGTAATGTTAGAAAGGTAGTATGGGTACAACAAATGGAGAGCTTTGGAAAGCAGGGTGAGCATTTGGATTTTACTTTAGTCATGATGGGAGCCATTGTGGATTACTTGTCTTTTTTTTTTGGTCCACAGAGGGAAGAGCAAAAAACTACACACATCCTTGTGTAGAATTTAGACTTAGGGAATGGTAGGAGCCAGAGAAACAGAGATATAAGGAGTGATCACATGGATAGAAGAAGAACCAGGATGGTTACTGTCCAGAAGGGATTGTTGGCCAACAATCCTGATACCACTCAGTGATTGAGAAAGATGAAAACTAAAAAAAAAAAAAATTAGATTAGCAGTTTGCCTATACTTTAATGACTGTTGAAAGAGCAGTTTAAGCAGAGTGATGGAGGTTGGGATCAGATTTCAAGGGATTAACAGTGGTTTAGGAGTGGAAACTAAACACTGCAAGTATAGTTTATTTGGAAAAAGTTAGATGGTAAAAATAAAAGTAAAGAGGGAGATGTGATAATAGCTTGAAAGAGTAGCAGAACTGAGCTTAGAATGTTAAGGCATGACAGTATTTGTAGATTGAGTCAGGAGAGAGAGAAGAGAGAAAGAGTGAGTGCCCGTGAGTGAGATTGTATTGAAAATAGAGGAAGGACTTTTTTTTCTGGGAAAAATGTCCAGAGGAGACAGGAAGAAAAGAGAACAGAGGCATAAGTGTAAGCATTGCCATTGGAGAGACGTTTTATTCTCTGACAGGAAGAAGGAAGAAAACACAGTAAATGAAGACAAGATAATGATTTAAAAAAATGTGAAAGGGAAGAGATTTGAAGATATTCATATAGACAGCTTATCAGAAAGTGGGAGGCAAGTCCATCCAGAGGGCAAAAATATACAGATAGAATTTAGAGCTGAGGAGATGGAAATTGCTTTGAAATGAATCCTGTGGTAAATGTTTTAGGGAAGTTTATTAGTTTTCTATTGCTGTGTAACAGTTACCACAAATGAGGAAGAGGGCTCTCAGCAGAAACCAGATCAGCCTGTACTTTGACCTTGGATTTCCCAGCCTTCAGAACTGAGAAAATAGGTTTCTGTTGTTTAAGCCACCTAGTCTTTGTTTTGGTAACCCAAACAGACTAATAGAATGGGAGTCTGATTTCTCACTATGGGAGAAGTGGGTCATAAATATGAAAAGGAAAAAAAAACCCTGGAATTAATCCTATGTTGTTAGACTGGGAATTGGAAGTATTGGTATGAACTCATGTTTTTACTGTATCTATATATCTATATCTATATAATAGGTGAAGAGAAACACAGATGTAAATTTATATGGACATTTTTACATATATCCCTTAGTTATGTCTACTGAGAAGTGAAATCCCAACAGTAATGTGCATACCTAGCACACAGATCTTAGTTTCTAAATATAATTCTCAACTATAAGGAACTAGGGCTTCTTGGAGAGCACCTGGTTTCAGGGCTGGAGCAAGCAAAGTACAAGATGAGCATAGAAAATCTTATTGGGTTGGCCAAAAGTTTCCTTCGGTTTTTTTTTTTTTTTTTTTTACATCTTTATTGGTGTATAATTGCTTTACAATGGTCTGTTAGTTTCTGCTTTATAACAAAGTGAATCAGTTATATGCATATGTTCCCATATCTCTTCCCTCTTGCGTCTCCCTCCCTCTCACCCCTCCTTATCCCACCCCTCTAAGTGGTCACAAAGCACCGAGCTGATCTCCCTGTGCTATGCAGCTGCTTCCCACTAGCTATCTACCTTACGTTTGGTAGTGTATATATGTCCATGCCTCTCTCTCGCTTTGTCAATGCTCACCCTTCCCCCTCCCCATATCCTCAAGTCCGTTCTCTAGTAGGTCTGTGTCTTTATTCCTGTCTTACCCCTAGGTTCTTCATGACATTTTTTTTCCCTTAAATTCCATATATATGTGTTAGCATACGCTATTTGTTTTTCCCTTTCTGACTTACTTCACTCTGTATGACAGACTCTAGGTCTATCCACCTCATTACAAATAGCTCAATTTCGTTTCCTTTTATGCCTGAGTAATATTCCATTGTATATATGTGCCACATCTTCTTTATCCATTCATCCGATGATGGGCACTTAGGTTGTTTCCATCTCCGGGCTATTGTAAATAGAGCTGCAATGAACTTTTTGGTACATGACTCCTTTTGAATTATGGTTTTCTCAGGGTATGTGCCCAGTAGTGGGATTGCTGGGTCATATGGTAGTTCTATTTGTAGTTTTTTAAGGAACCTCCATACTCTTCTCCATAGTGACTGTACCAATTCACATTCCCACCAGCAGTGCAAGAGTGTTCCGTTTTCTCCACACCCTCTCCAGCATTTATTGTTTATATATTTTTTGATGATGGCCATTCTGACTGGTGTGAGATGATATCTCATTGTAGTTTTGATTTGCATTTCTCTTAATGATTAATGATGTTGAGCATTCTTTCATGTGTTTGTTGGCAGTCTGTATATCTTCTTTGGAGAAATGTCTATTTAGGTCTTCTGCCCATTTTTGGATTGGGTTGTTTGTTTTTTTGATATTGAGCTGCATGAGCTGCTTGTAAATTTTGCAGATTAATCCTTTGTCAGTTGCTTCATTTGCAAATATTTTCTCCCATTCTGAGGGTTGTCTTTTGGTCTTGTTTATGGTTTCCTTTGCTGTGCAAAAGCTTTTAAGTTTCATTAGGTCCCATTTGTTTATTTTTGTTTTTATTTCCATTTCTCTAGGAGGTGGGTCAAAAAGGATCTTGCTGTGATTTATGTCATAAAGTGTTCTACCTATATTTTCCTCTAAGAGTTTGATAGTTTCTGGCCTTACATTTAGGTCTTTAATCCATTTTGAGCCTATTTTTGTGTATGGTGTTAGGGAGTGATCTAATCTCATACTTTTACATTCACCTGTCCAGTTTTCCCAGCACCACTTGTTGAAGAGGCTGTCCTTTCTCCACTGTACATTCCTGCCCCCTTTATCAAAGACAAGGTGACCATATGTTCGTGGGTTTATCTCTGGGCTTTCTATCCTGTTCCATTGATCTATCTTTCTGTTTTTGTGCCAATACCATACTGTCTTGATTACTGTAGCTTTGTAGTATAGTCTGAAGTCAGGGAGCCTGATTCCTCCAGCTCTGTTTTTCGTTCTCAAGATTGCTTTGGCTATTCGGGGTCTTTTGTGTTTCCATACAAATTGTGAAATTTTTTGTTCTAGTTCTGTGAAAAATGCCAGTGATAGTTTAATAGGGATTGCATTGAATCTGTAGATTGCTTTGGGTAGTAGAGTCATTTTCACAATGTTGATTCTTCCAATCCAAGAACATGGTATATCTCTCCATTCCTTCAGTTTTTAAAGTAAAAATAAAAGACACGTTTTTCATTTTCACCAAGAACTTTATTGAAGAATGTATTCAACATTTTGTTCCCCTACTTTCTACCATTTTTCAGGCAGCTTCATAATTCCATCTTCCCAAAATTTTTTATCTTTTTGAGCAAAGAACTGTTCTAGGTGCCTTTTACAGTCTTCCAGGGAATTGAAATTTTTTCCATTAATAGAATTTTGTAAAGATCAAAATAAATGGAAATCTGAAGGTGCAGTGTCTGGCAAATACAGCTGATGAATCAGAACTTCCCAGCCAAGATGTAATAGTTTTTGCCTGGTCATCAAAGAAACATGAAGTCTTGCATTATCCTGATGGAAGACTATGCATTTTCTGTTGACTAATTCCAGACGCTTTTCTTCAAGTGCTCCTTGCAGTTGATCTAAATGGGAGCAGTACTTGTTGGAATTAATCATTTGGTTTTCCGGAAAAAGCTCATAATAGGGGACTCCCTTCCAATCCCACCATACACACAACATCACCTACTTTGGATGAAGACTGGCTTTTGGTGCCGTTGGTGGCAGTTCATTTCGCTTGTGCCATATCTCTTCCATTCTATATTATTGTACAGTATCCACTTTTCATCGCCTGTCACAATTTGTTTTAAAAACATAAGGTTTTCGTTACGTTTGACTAGAGAATCACATGCGGAAATACGGTCAAGAGGGTTTTTTTTGCTTAACTTATGTGGAACGCAAACACCAAAGTGATTAACATAACCAAGCTGGTGCAAATGATTTTCAGTGCTTGATTTGGATATTTTGAGCATGTCGGCTGTCTCCCACGTGGTATAATGTTGATTGTTTTCAGTTAATGTCTCGATTTGATCACTGTCAACTTCACCTGGTCTACCCAACCCTGGAGCACCATCCAGCGAGAAATCTCCAGCACGAAACTTCGCAAACCACTTTTGACACGTTTGATCAGTCACAGCACCTTCTCCATACACTGTACACATCTTTTTGTGTGTTTCAATTGTGTTTTTACCTTTCCTGAAATAATAAAGCATACTATGCCGATAATGTTGCTTTTTTCTTCCATCTTCAATATCAAAATGGCTACACAAAAATTCACCAGTTTTGATATGTTTTTTTTTAAATGCATGCTGATATGACAACTATGACAATACAATCTAACAAAATTGTTTCTAATGAAGTTAAAGACAACTAAGTGCTACTGGAGCCATCTTACAGAAGAAAACAAACGAACTTTTTGTCCAACCCAATATTATTCTAGAAAATGAGGAAGTGCTCAGAAATTGATGTAGACAGAGCAGCTTGAAGAGGCCCCATTAGCCAAATATTGGAATGATTTGAGCATCAAAATAATGAAAGTAATGGATTATGATCCATTGAATAAAATAGAAAGCCATTTGTTCATATGGATATAAACAAATGCATAACTAAATGGAGAGAAGAGGAAGCTGTTTGTTACAGTAGAATGCAAACTAATATATGTAGATGGAATGATAGAATTACAAATCTTTTGGTAACCATCATACTAATAATTCAGTCACAAAACATCAATGGATGCTAAAACTAGTGAGTGAAAAGTTGAAGAGGAACGTAATATTGACCTAGTCTCAAAGATTTGTTAATTACAGAGGGGAAAAAAAATTTTAGAGTGGAGAAACTTGGAACTTTATCCAGTGATAAAAGTTAACACCACAAGTAATAGGACAAATTGAAATTGTGTACCATATGGTAGAATATAAGAATACAGTGCCACTTCTGTGATTTTCCTGCCCAAAATGTGTAACCTGAATATAATTAGTAGGAAACATCAAACACCTAACTTTAGGGACATTCTACAAAATAATTGGTTTTAATTTTTGAAAGTATCAAGTTCATGAGTGTTTAGGAGAGTCTGAGGAACTATTTCAGATTAAAAGAGAAAGACATTGCAAATGTAATTGTGGCCCTGGGTTGTATAATTTTGCTACAAAGAACATTACTGGGATAACTGCTAAGATCTTAATGGGGTATGTGGATTGTATAATAGCAATGTATCAATGCTAATTTCCTGATTTTAATGGTTGTATTGTGTTCATATAGGCCAATACTCTGTTTGTAGGAATTGCACAGAAAGTATTCTGGGGTTGTGCAGAATGATGTCTCCAACTGATGCTCAAATCATTCAGAAAAAAAATTAATCCACTGTAGCTACAAATTTTCTGTTAAAATTTTTAAATATTTCAAAAAATAAAAAACCCACTCCAGGCATATGCTGTTTACAGGAGACATGCTTAAAACGTAATGAATGAATGCATGTAATGGGATAGAGAAAATTTTACAGGGAAACTGCTAATAAAAAATCTGATATAGCTATATTTGTTATATAAAATAGACTTGGGGGGAAAATCTTATTAGGGATAACGTAGACCATAATGTAATGGTAAAAAGCAACATTCACAAGGAATGCGTAATAATTCTGAAGGTATAGATGCCTAACAACATAACTATCAAGTACAAGTTAATTGTATTACAGTGAGAAACTTATACTTCCCCACTTATAGTGAATTTTTTAACACACACTTCTAGTGTTTGATAGATAAAAAGACAATTAGTAAAGATATAGAAGATTTGAACTACACAATTAGCTAATTTTAAATAATAGATATTTACAGAAGTCTGAACTTTCAAATTAGAGGATATACATTATTTCATGGAAACTTTACAAAAATTGACCCTTTTAGGCTGCAAAATGGGCTCAAACACAAAAATATTATAAAAAATCATGTTTTCTACCAATGCTATATATAAAATGGAATCAATAACCAGACCAATAATATATAATATCCAGTAAGCACAGTTGTAAACAGTTCATCTTTCACTGGATACTTAGAAGGGAACAATATCATAACTTACAGGATGCAAGTAAAAGTGCTTACAGAGTGATTTATAGCCTCAAAAAGCACTTGTTAAGAAGAAAACATTTCAAAATTTAATAGCTGTTCTTGAATTCAAGAACTAAGAGAAAAATCTGAGTCAGCCCAAATATATCAAAATAAGAAAACTATAGACAATTTTAATGAAATGAAAAGTACCAAAATAATAGAATAATCAAGAGATAGTGCTTTACATATATTGATAAATTATACTTGCTATAGCAAGAATGATGAAGGAAAAAAAAAAACCCTAAATAAGCATTGTTAAGAGTGAAAAGGGGAAAGTTCCACAGACACAGAGAGACTGAACAAATAATAAGTGAATTCTGTTGAAAACCTTAGTGAAAATTTTACTAAAATGGAAAATTTTCTAGACAAGTATAATTTAACAAATACAATTTACCTATAAGACCATTAGAGTGATCAAAGCAGTAGTTTTAAAATCTGTCATCAAAAAATATCACACCCAGGGAGTTTTAACACAAAGCGTTTTAGACATATACAGGTCAGATGGTTCCCAACTCCATTCTGGAAACTGGAAAAGCAGGGGATGCTCCCTACCTCATTTTATGTGGCTATATTGGAAGCTTCCTCAGGAGACACTCCTCCATATCTCTCTTTCTGAGTATCTCTTTCGCCCTCCTTCTCCACCTTTCTGTTAATTTCTAATCCATCTCATATGACCATGAATTCCCATTTTAAAATGACCTTGCAATTTACATTTCAATTCAGCAATATTTTTGAGTAACTTACTATGTCCCAGGCCCTGTTAGAGTGTTTCCCTTATTTAAAAAAATCCTTTATAAAATATGTTAGTTTAAGAGAAGATTTGCTTTGATCATTTTTGAAAGATAATGAACAATTATTATGTTCCTTTTTTATTCTCATATGCATTATAATGATCCATCTTCTCACCTGCATAAGACCAGGAGCTCCTTTAGTGAAGATCCTATGTCTTATTTATTTTTGTATCTCCAGGATTCAGAATAATTCCTGGCACATAAAAAAAGAAAACCAATGTGTTGTTGTGAAGCACTTTAATACGGAATATTTTTTGTGAGCAAGCTTCCTTCAGTACACTACAAAGTAATAAATGCTTATAAGTTGACTTCCAAAATGTACCTGATTTACTTATAGGACTTTTGGCTCTAGGAAGATCACTTACTTTCAAAAGTGAATCTCCTATTCTAGGAAAGGAGATTTGATATAAAATGAGAAAAACTACCATCGTTTACCTTGTTTTGAGAAATAGGTGAGAACAGAATAAAGGCCAAGGAAAAAGAAATATATTGGACATTCACTTTAATATCAAGAAAGAATGGAATGTTTATAGAATGAGTCTGGCAATACCCCTAGGAAAGTATGAAGTAGTAGAAAGGGGGCAAAAGCAGTTCATATGACATGAACTAAACCCTCGGGCCTCATGTGAAGCTGGGTGTAATTCTCATCAGTAACATAGGAATGAAATGGCTGCCCATCCTGTGAAGAGGCTTGGATGAGAAAAACTATATATATGAGACCATTTTGTAAAGTACATAATGCTATCAAATATAAGATTTAAGACCATTGCAGTAAAAGATAATCCACTTTGTGGAGCCTTTCTGAACACGCATCAGGAGCACAGCGTCACTGGGTTAGAGTTTCTCATTATGTGTTGCCTACATCTCTCCCTGCTACAGTGTTAATTCTCCAAGCATAGGGCCATGCCTTATAACTTTGTATCTCCAGTGCCCAGTATAATATCTGGGATATAGCAATTGTTCCATATATATTTGCTGATTGCTTTATCAAAAGGTTGTTGGTAACCCGTGTTCTTTACTGTGAGGTGATTGAAGAACATTCATGATAAGTCATTTTTATAGATAGACTTGGGCATACTTTTAGTATTGGGGCATGCTTTTGATATTTGGTATTACTACAGACATTTTGACCGTTTTAATAAATTAACAACATTTCAGAGAACTGTAAGAGGAGGAAGCGAAATAACAGTTACAGGTTAGTGACATTTGTGAAAGAACCATAAAGTTATTGCAAAGAATCCCTACCTTTTTCTACCTTCAGAACCTGATTTTTTATTTTAACTTTGACTTTATTCCTCCTAAAAATGATGTGGAGCATTCTTCTTTTTAATTAAACTTTTTATTTGGGGAAAATTTTATATTTACAGAAAAGTTGCAAAGATAATACAGAGGGCTTTCATGTATCTTCCACTCTATATCACACTTCCCTTAATGTTACCATGTGACATAACCCATTTATTTTTTATTTTTCTTTTTTTAAAACTTTTATTGGAGTATAGATGATTTGCAATGCTGTGTTAGTTTCAGGTGTACGGCTAAGTGAATCAGTTATACGTATATATATATCCACTCTTTTTTAGATTCTTTTCCCATATAGGCCATTACAGGGTAATGAATAGAGTCCCCTGTGCTATCATGACCATTTATTTTTCATTTAAAATGGAGTAGAATGTAATTTGAGCAACTGTTTGGTGGGAATGTCTGAAGAATTCTGTGATACTCATTGGAAATTACAGAAGAGAACATTTTAGTTGCAGTGCCAGAATTAGGAATCACTGAGTCAGTCACAGATAATTACAGTCATGTAGAAACAACTGAACTTAGAACTTCGGCTCTGTAGAAAAATAACATAAGTCTGAACGTTACCTCTGTAGATATGTTAATTGATTTGAAGTATTCTTATAAAAATGGACACAAAAGACATTACTCTCTGGAAAAAATGAATTTGCATAATTCTATTCATTGTAGATTAGGAAAGGGTTGAAACAATTCTATATACATAAAGTTAAAGAAGATCATGATTAAAATAAAAATGTTGAAATATATGGCCATATTATAGGAAACTCTATAAGTTCACATAGTGGCAAATTGTAAGAGTATTCACTTTATTTTAGCTGAGTATATGTAAATTTATACTTACATTATGGCAAAGTTAATTTCCTTGAAATATAATTGTTTGGATTTATTGTAAACTTAACTATTACTTGGGGTTCTTTGCAATGAGTAATGGAAAAACAATAAATTATCCAAGCAAGAATTAGTACCTATAAGTAGTCTTTCATAGTATGTAAAGACAGTAAAATACGTTTGATATGGAATAAATACATAAGGCTATGTAAACAGGTTTTCGCTGGTTTTTTTTTAACCTTTTAATATATGCCATATATATATATTTCCCTTTGCTACATTCTTGCTGAATTATACAAGGCATAGTATTACCTGTGAACCTAATACTCAAATATTTTAGGTTAAGCTGCTTCTGGAGTCAAGACATAATTTAATGAAGAAGACTTGGTGAACACATTCAAGTTCCATGACACTTTTCTCTTTCTTCTGGTACACTTAAAAAATATAAAGATGTCAGTTAATTCACTCATTGAACTAAAGTTATCAAGTGAATGTGAGTATGTCACAGGCCTGAGAGCAGCATCAGTGGAGTTTTGTGCCAAGATATCCATCTACTACTCTAGGGAGTGCCGCTGCTTGCCCTGGATTCACTGTATGATCTTGAGCAAGTCACCTCATATTTTTGAACCTCAGTCAACCCATTTGGAGAATTAGGTAAAAGCTGAGCCTTAGTGAGAAACAGATGCTACATCTGAGATGAGTTTTCTTATGTAAACAAGTAATTCCAAAGTTTAATTCCAAAGAAAGTCGCTGTGTGGATGACCATGATACATCTGAGGTAGACAATTAGGCTAAGGCTTGTGGAATAAATATGTTTTGGGATAGAAATGGTAGCATTGTAATATTACATCTGGGTTCTTAAAATTATTTTTATCTAATTTTTATTCCATCCTACTCTGTTTTTAGACATATACTGTTGTGATTTTTCATAAAAGTTATTTAATGCTTTTGGAGCTTTTCTTATATAGTAAATTATACTTCTAACAGGTCAATTAAGTTGTCAAGGTAGAGGGAAATATAACTCAAAATAGTCCAGTTATTACCTAGTGAAAGTCAATGAAAGTTAAGACCTCTTCTTTTGGGATAAAACTTAACAATCAGGGGATTTAAAGACATGTGGTTTTAAAGACAACAGTTTGCATTTTGGTTTAGTTCCCAGTAGATTACTTGTCACTTTGGTAAATTCTTACATTCTAAAACACTTTGCTGAAAAAGAGATAGATAATTTAATAAATTGAAAAGAATTCCTCAAAGGAAAGAAAAACTCTCTTGAGAAATGCCAGTCTAAATTTCTCTCCTCTACAACTGCTATTTCTGCTGATTGAAATAGCTATGAACATCAAAGTAAGATCTGTGGTTCCAAAACCTCTCCAAGCTTGCCATAACTCTAAACTTATATTTCCTGTGTTGACTTCAGGTATTGCTATCATCGGTGCACATTTCAAAGCTTCAGGTTAAATGTGCTGTGGTTTCCCGTTGCATAACTTTTTGTATTTTAAAGTGGGAATAAGTAACATGTGAATCAGCAAGCTCATGGACACTGTTGGCACTCCGTCGGCTAGTTTATGATTCTCTGGTTTGTTTTTTGGCAGGTGGTGTTCTTGCCTTTGACATTAGCTAGGGGAGCAGTAGCTTGGCCTTTAAGAGGAAAACAATCCAGGAATTTCAGAAGAGGGGAGCTAAGCAACAAGGGGCCTGGAGCTATTATCTTCTGAAGAGACATGAAAAGCACTCCTGCCCCTGTGATTTTCTCTGTTGCCTGCACAGAACTGTTTTGACTTCAGTGTGAGAAGAACATATCTGTGGTAGAATTTGACGCTGGGTTTCTTTAGTAACTAAGTTAAGTCCAATTGAATGAGATGCAAAATACTTGTTGGCTAGAGTATAATCACCCATGGAAGACCAAGAATGTGATGGGCATAAATCAAAAAAAATGGGGGGGCAGATGGGGAAAACCTAAGTTTAGATTTAATATCTAGAGAAAATATCTAGCAGAAATATCCAATTCACTAAATATCTTGGGAAGAAGGCTAGATGACAGTAGCAAAAAGTCTATTATTATTATTATTATTTTTTTTTTTTTGCGGTACGCGGGCCTCTCACTGTTGGGGCCTCTCCCGTTGCGGAGCACAGGCTCCAGACGCGCAGGCTCAGCGGCCATTGTTCACGGGCCCAGCTGCTCCGCGGCATGTAGGATCTTCCCAGACTGGGGCACGAACCCCTGTCCCCTGCATCGGCAGGCGGACTCTCAACCACTGTGCCACCAGAGAAGCCCCAGGTCTATTATTTTGATATTAAAAAGTTTTGAATGAGCTCTCATCATGATTAATCTTATTACTGGTCTCCTTTGGAAAAGTTGAATTACAAATATTTTCCATTCTAAACTTCTTATATGAGTGGTGTGACATCTAGATTCAAAAAGTAATAATTCTTTATCCATCATGTTCTTCATATATGTAATATAGTATATTCTTCATATATAATATGTATATATTCATACATGTAATTCTTCACATATATGTTTATATATAATACCTGCAAATTCATATCTTTCCAAGCATTTGCCAAAGAATATTATTTTGATGTGTACAAAAGAAAAGTAGCTTTTGTTCCATAAAAGACAAATTTCTTTTTCTAGGAATTGGTACTCTGACTTCCTCACATTCTGGAGCTGGAAGTGAGATTGATGAACATAAAGTAGGACACACATGTGGGAGCTCTTATGAATTGGAGCTATATGGGAATAATTAGTTCTATTATTCATCTGGCACAAATTTCAGATTCTACCACTGTTTTGTGTCTTGTAGCATGTTTAAAGAATAAGGGTGTTATAACAGTAAGAAAAGTTGGGGAGCATGAATTGATGTGCTAACCTTGGATCTGAAAGTTGATAAGAGGTGAATCAATGGTATTGAATATCCATTATTCAACCTCAGTGAATAAAATTGCTCTTCTGAAGCCACCTTCAGTGGGATTGATTTTTATAATTGATCAGGATGAAAGGTCCAAAGGATCCAAAATGTTTGCTCAAGGTATGATTCATAAAGATTGATCATGCATAAAGTTTTACAGAAAATAAACCTTTGGACAATGTTTTTTCAGCTGCCTCCTACTTTAAGATACTCTGAAAAGAACAAAACAACAATCTAAATTTCTACCAGAATCTTTGGCAGACTCTTAAGATAGTTTCATATAAGATTTTGAAACATTCTGCCTCAGTTACATATCCATTTTTGAGGAAAATTTTTCTGCCTACACACAGCTCTGAAGTCAGTATTTCGTATGTATGTTATTTATGCTCTGATGTTCAGAGTGTGTACAAAACTGAGTTATAAACTAGAATACATTTTAATTTGAGAAAATGCCAGTCACAAAGTTGTTGTTGATTTTAAAATCATCAATGAGTTTAATCTGTTAAATGTGACTGAAAAATTCTTTTTCTTTTTGTTGTACAATTCCCAAAAAGCTTTGTATTTTCAAGTTTTAATATTTTTAACATTGATTTTTCATATTTAGAGATTTTTCTCTGAAGAATTCAAAGATCTTTGATTAGCATCTAATTCAACAATTTGTAAGGCAGGGAATTTCAAGAGAAAACATATGGAATAATCTCTAGGTCAGATTATTCTAGACAGAGAAAGACAAATATCATATGATATTGCTTACATGTGGAATCTAAAAAAAAGGGTACAAATGAACTTATCTACAAAACAGAAATAGAGTTACAGATGTAGAAGACAAACTTATGGTTACCAGGGGGTAAAGGGGGGTGGAGGGATAAATTGGGAGATTAGGATTGACATATACACACTACTATATATAAAATAGATAACTAATAAGGACCTACTGTATAGCACAGGGAACTCTACTCAGTACTCCGTAATGGCCTATATGAGAAAAGAATCTAAAAAAGAGTGGATATATGTATATGTATAGCTGATTCACTTTGCTGTACACCTGAAACTAACTCAACATTGTAAATAAACTATACTCCAATAAAAATAAAAATAAAAAAAATACAGGAGGATAAGCCAAGTGAATTCTCCTTTAAGAAAAATGGAATCTTTTTTTTTTAACATCTTTATTGGAGTATAATTGCTTTACAATGGTGTGTTAGTTTCCACTTTATAACAAAGTGAATCAGCTATACATATACGTATATCCCCGTATCTCTTCCCTCTTGCATCTCCCTCCCTCCCACCCTCCCTATCCCACTCCTCTAGGTGGTCACAAAGCACCAAGCTGATCTCCCCGTGCTATGCGGCTGCTTCCCACTAGCTATCTATTTGACATTTCGTAGTGTATATATGTCCATGCCACTCTCTCACTTCATCCCAGCTTACCCTTCCCCCTCTCCATGTCCTCAAGTCCATTCTCTAGTAAGTCTGCGTCTTTATTCCCGTCCTGCCCCTAGGTTCTTCAGAACCACTTTTTTTTTTTAGATTCCATATATATGTGTTAGCATACGATATTTGTTAGAAAAATGGAATCTTTTAAAATCAACGCCTTACTCTCACTTTTCTTCTTTCCCAATATTAATAGTGATCATCTCTGTGCTTTCTGGAGATAAAAAAAAGTAGGAAAAGTGTTTTCTTTGATTAATAACTGTTCCACCTTGGGGCTTCCCTGGTGGTGCAGTGGTTGAGGGTCCGCTTGCCAATGCAGGGGACACAGGTTCGATCCCTGGTCTGGGAGGATCCCACATGCCGCAGAGCATCTAAGCCCATGCGCCACAACTATTGAGCCTGTGCTCTAGAGCCCGTGCACCACAACTACTGAGACAGCAAGCTGCAACTACTGAAGCTTGTGCACCTAGAGCCTGTGCTCCGCAACAAGAGAAGCCACCGCAGTGAGAAGTGGGCCCCCCGACCCCGCTTGCTGTAGCTAGAGGGAGCCCACGCACAGCAACGAAGACCCAACACAACCAAAAATAAATAAATAAAATAAATAAATTAAAAAGAAAGAAAAACTGTTCTACCTTGGCACTAAATTGAGATGGATTCTTTTACTTCCATTCAGTGACTCAGTGAGTACTTCCTGTGCCTTTGAGGGAGGCTAGGAGCATGAGGTGATTGACAATTTAACTGGTTTGGATAATTTCATGATTCTTTCTATTTCCTTTCTACCTTTTTCACACAACTTTTACGGAACATCAATTACGGAAAAAGGATTAGGTTGTTCTATATCACTGTACCTACTCAGCAATCCTGAGGATGTCAGCACTTTTCTTCTTTATCCTCTTTGTGAAGGACATCAGTTGTATTTGCTTGTACAGAATCTAGCCACTTCCTTTGGTAACATCTCTCACTTTCATTTGAGGGATCACCTTTCTCCCATCCTTAGTCCGTGTGGTTTAGGTGGGATTAGTTTCTTCACTTGGAGCCAAAGGTGGCTACATGACCCAGATTTGCTCATAAGAACATTCTGTTCCTCTGACCACAATGATATCCAAATCAGGTTACCCATACTCAGTCCTGGGACTCCTGTGGGAGGCACTGATTTTTTTAAAAAAGTTCTTTCAGTCAGATTTGCTGAGCTGTTAGGAAGATGCTCTTGCAAAAGGAAAAATTACCAGACAATGAGGGCAACCCACAGGAAAGTAGAGCTACATGTAGAGGGACATTTGCTGATAATATCATTTGAATACCTGTATCCAACTCTGCCTGAAGATAACTAGTGCTGGACTTTTTAGTTGTAAACAGTTCCCTTCAGTCATTTTATTTATCTTAATTCACTTTGAATTGAGCTGCTGTCATTAGGAGCAAAATAATTCTTCTCCGCATTACATTCCAAAAGCACTAGTGTTTAGTGTCATATAAACAAAATACCAATATAATGCTTATCTGTGATGTAGTTCAAAACTTTCTAAAATCTGTAATGTGTGGGTGCTGGAGAGTGTCATCTTCATGATCAATCTCTCCATTTTGTTTTGAATTTAAAATATAGATTATTACAGAATCATAGAATTTTCAAGCTTGGGAAAACTTCAGTGTTGTTTCATCTAACCCTTTCATATTATATGGCAGCCTGCTGCTGCTTAGAAAGTATTGGAGTGTAATGAGAGGCTATACAGCAGAACAGGAAGAGTATATATCCAATGCACACCCACTTTGTTACTTGTTAGCAGGGTAGTCTTGAACAAATTACTTAAACTCTTGTAAGTTTCTTTAACTATTGTTCTGAAGATGTCTGGCTCATAGTTGATATTAAATGTGATATCATTGGTTTTGTTCCTTTAGAAATGTGAAATTTTAACATTTAATGTTACTATTTAATGCTTACTATTAACACTACTATTTTAACAATACTACTAATATTATTATTATTAATGTTTTTGATGAAAATGTTACTATTATTGTCCAGGAGCATAGCTAGCTACTAACACCCTTGCTTTGAACACAAGGCATAAAACATGTCAACTTGGGCTTTCTCTATATTCTGCTACTTTAACTAGAAGAGGAGGAACATACATAAATCTGAATCTATTTATTTATTTATTAAATGGCAAGATAAACTAAACCTAAAATAGTCACTATCTATAGATGTGGGAGAAAAGTGTGGAGGGACAGAAATATAAGCTATACTTTTCTGAATACATCTTTTAAAAAAATTTTTATTTTATATTGGAGTATAGTTGATTTACAATGTTGTGTTAGTTTCAAGTGTACAGCAAAGTGACTTAGTTATACATATATATATATCTATTCTTTTTCAGATTCTTTTCCCATATAGGTTATACAGAATATTGAGTAGAGTTCCCTGTGCTATACAGTAGGTCCTTGTTGATTATCTGTTTTATATATAGTAATGTGTATGTGTTAATCCCAAACTCCTAATTTATCCCCCTGCAACATTTCCCCTTTGATAACCATAAGTTTGTTTTCGAAGTCTGTGAGTCTGTTTCTGTTTTGTAAATAAGTTCATTTCTATCATGTTTTTAGATTCCATATATAAGTGGTATCATATGATATTTGTTTTTATCTGTCTGACTTACTTCACTTAGTACGATAATCTCTAGGTCCATCTGTGTTGCTGCATATGGCATTATTTCATTTTTTTTTTTTACGGTTGAGTAATATTCTGTCGTATATATATGCCGCATCTTCTTTATCCATTTATCTGTTGATGGACATTTAGGTTGCTTCCATGTCTTGGCTATTCTAAATAGTGCTGCTATGAACATTGGGGTGCATCTATCTTTTCGATTTATGTTTTTCTCCTGAATACATCATGTTTCATAGATTTCTTGGAACCATGTAAATATTACATTATTATCAAACAAAATTAAATGAAAATTAATTCTTGAAAATTGAAGGCATAATAAAATTAATGAATTTTACTCTGTATCATGTTGGGCATAACTGCATAGAGTGGAACTTCTTCATGGGTCTTAAAAGCATATAATTTGATTGTACATATCTAGTATAATGTGAACAAAAAGAATTGCAAAATATTTTTTTCAGTAATCACATTGTGTTATTTGTAGAAATTATGCCTCACCACAAAATGTTTAGTAACAAATACAAGACAAAGTAATATTTATTTATCTCACAAGTCTGCAGAGTTGAGCTTCTATGTTCTGGCCTTATGAATATGTAATCACTTTTCGGTTGGATAGATGGTTCTGCTATCCTTGGTGAGCTCAAGGTGAGGGTTAGCTGGCTGTTGACTAATCTAGAATGGCTTGGCAGAGGCAGATAACAGAGTCGATGTGGGTCCATTGGCCCCTGGTAGCTCCTGCAGGCTAGCCCAGGCATGTTCTTGAGGCATCACAGAAGTGCAAGGAGGAAAGCAGACACACACAAGAATTTTTTCTAGCCTCTCTTTGTTTCATGGTTGCTGAAATTCTCTTGGCCTCTGAAAATCATTAGGTGGGTCCAGAGTAAGAATGAAAAAAGTTTAAACAGCAAAATGTGTAGATATAAGAGGTTGGTGACGAATTGGGTCTATCACTGACAGCCATCTACTGTAGTATTGTTCTGAGATTGTTGTGTAAGTGATCTAGAATAAAATAAAGGAGTTATTATGTTGATGTTTATGGAATCTAGGGGTTTTAGCATGTGAGAAAGAAGAAATAGCTATAATAACAAAGAGGTTAATTAAAACTCTATTATCTTTTTTTTTTTTTTTTTTTTTTTTGCGGTATGCGGGCCTCTCACTGTTGCGGCTTCTCCCATTGCGGAGCACAGGCTCCGGATGCGCAGGCTCAGCGGCCATGGCTCACGGGCCCAGCCGCTCCGCGGCATGTGGGATCTTCCCGGACTGGGGCACAAACCCGCGTCCCCTGCATCGGCAGGCGTACTCTCAACCACTGCGCCACCAGGGAAGCCCTAAAACTCTATTATCTTGAGTTTGAATTAAAAGTATCACTATGAAGTTGTATTTTAGCTTGAAAACAAATATGAAACCTAGCTCCACCAACTGAAAAAAATCTAGAAAGAATGACCAACTCTGTAGCAATAAGCAATACTATCATCCATACTCTGGTCTCTAAATAACATTTCCCAGTAAAATAAAACAGGATTCCTTGGATAGATGGCTGATTTCCAGGAAATGTATAAGTTAAGCCTGGAGCATCTTGTTATGTCAAACAGCAAGAAAGTTATCAAAGACTACTAAGCTCACATCAAAAGACCATTTGAAGATGTGTTCTGGTCAAAGCTGGAAGTATTTGAGGCTGAATAATAATGATTCCAAACATCGAATATGCTTAAATCCATAAGCTCACATTAATACCGAAATATATTTCAGTCTTCAATTTAATATCATGCCAGGAAACCAATTCATTATTTTAAAAACCGGTAAATAAAATGAGGGAACTAACTAGTTAATGAGGAAAAGTTTCCAGAATATTTTGAAGCAATAAATGAAGAAAGGAACATCAAATTACAGTATCAACATTTTGTAACCTCTAATGAAATGATGTCTAGGGAATGAACATCGGTGGCTGCTAACGCAGAGTGACAAACAGAAATTATGTGCCACCTGATAGAAGTACAAAACAAAACCCATTACGTATTCTTGACCAACCGCCCCCCCCCCAATCAAACCTAAATGTGATCAAGACTCTAGACTTGGGACTTCCCTGGTGGCCCAGTGGTTAAGACTCCATGCTCCCAATGAAGGGGGCTGGGGTTCAATCCCTGGTGGGGGAACTAGATCCTGCATGCCGCAGCTAAAGATCCTGCACGCGGCAGTGAAGATCCTGTGTGCTGCAACTAAGAGCCGGTGCAGCCAAATAAATAAATAAATATTAAAAAAAAAAAAAAAAAGACTCTAGACTTAACTGCCAATTTATAGGAAATAAAAGGACAGAGAAGAATATGAGAAAGCACCACAGGAGTGCAATCAGTAAAATCTACCCTGGAGATACTACAGGACCAAGAAGGTGTTTTCTTCAACAAATAAATTAGAAGGAAAACAGAAGCAAGAGAAAGAAAGAACATCTAAGTTAAAGAGATTTAAGAGACATATCCACCAGTTAAACTCTATGGACCTTATTGAGAACCAGATTTGAATAACCTATAAAAAATTATGAGAAAATCAGAAATTTGAACACCTATGAGATACTTGCTGATTTGAAGGGATTATTGTCAATTTTTTAAAGTGGGGTAATTGTATCGCAGTTTTTTTTTTTAAGACCTTATGTTTTAGAGATGCATACTGTATAGAATGATATGTCAAAGAATTTCCTTCAAAATAATCCAGCATTGGGGGAATGATACAGGATGTGGTTTGAACATGATTGGCTGTGAGATGACAACTGTTGAATTTGTGCAATGGATATGTAGGGGTTCATTATACTATTTTTTGATTCTTGTTATACATTTAAATTTTTCCTTATGAAAATATTTTTTAAAACCTATTCCAGGGGCTTCCCTGGTGACGCAGTGGTTGAGAGTCCGCCTGCCGATGCAGGGGACACGGGTTCGTGCCCCGGTCCGGGAGGATCCCACATGCCGCGGAGCGGCTGGGCCCGTGAGCCATGGCCGCTGAGCCTGCGCGTCTGGAGCCTGTGCTCCGCAACGGGAGAGGCCGCAACGGGTGAGGCCACAACAGTGAGAGGCCCGCGTACCTCAAAAACAAAACAAAACAAAACAAAACTATTCCATTATAATATCTCCCAAATGTGTAGGAATCTGCAACAGTTAAAAATGGTCTGCTCATGATTGAGAGTTTGAGCTGTGCATCAGACTGCTTAGGCTTGAATTCTGTTTCCTTCACTTACCTGAGAGACCTTGCACAAGTTTTCTAAACTTTCAGTGCCTCAATTTACTTATCTGTAAAATGAGTGTTAGTGTGTACCTAATAGGGTTGTTATAGGAATTATGAATTAAAATATGTAAAATGATTAGCATAGTGTGAGGCACATATTAACCACTCAGCACTTTTTATTTTTAATTGATATATTATCATAAATATGTGCATGTGAATACACTGATAAAGGGCTGAAGGATTTACTCTAAACTTGGAGCACCAGTTACCTCGGAAGGAAGGAGTAGGAGTAGAGAGAGAAGAAAGAGAAGACTTATTCTTTTAATTCTATTTACTTAGTCACAATGATGAAAATTTTGTAGAACTACATGCAGTCATTTTAAGACTGCTAAGTATCCTCATTATAAAAATTTTCCTAAATAATTACAGTTAAACTTTTTAGTTGGGCACCTTGCCTGGTACCCAGAAACTTTTCAAAACTCAGCAATGAATAACACATTGTGCTCACCTTCAAGCCTAAAATTTAGTAGAAGAATAAGATAAGTACAAAACATAACTTAAGCGCAGGCTAGAATGTGAAGTATATCCTAAAACAATTTACAAACACAGCAACATCAGGATTTAGAATGTGGTGGGGGACCAAACTCTACTTTAAATAAAAACCAATGCAGTTTATGCAGAAAGCTTATTGTTCTATAACAGTATTAAGGCAGAGAAACAACTGGGGTGTAAGAGAGCATGAGAAATAATAGGAATTCACTTCATGAGTGATAGGGTGGATTGGCATCACCTTATTTTCAATACACAAATCACCACTATCTTAGTATGAATTTATTTGAGTAAAAATTAACGTTGGCTTGTCTTGGATCTCACTAAGGGAAACTAGTACTATATAGGTTCTATGGAGAGGGTGCCCTGGCATGAGCCCCGATACCAATACTGCAGGGGATTTCACTACATTTATACTACTCACCACAGCTTACTGATGGGGAGTGAAGTTTTCTGAACTGACTGCAGTTGTTGGTATTATCACATTTAAATTAAAAACAACAAGGGTCTATTTCCACCAGTACAAATTCCAGCTTGTAGAACTGGGCAAATGTATAAATTTTTGCCTGCTGTATGCCCAGCAGGGAAATGACATAACCCTTGGTTCCTGGTCCTGCCCAGTGCCTCTGGGGAGGCTCATTAATCCTTTGGAGACTGATTCAGCATCTTAAAATGTAGTCATAATAATAGTTCCTACCTCGTTGGGACTGATGTTCAGGTTACAGAATAAAATCTGTGTGAAGAGTTAAACCTAGTGGAAAGCATACATAAAGTGTTTAATAATTCTCAGCAATAGTGTTTAATGCCTGACTCTGCTCACTGGAATAGGAGTCCCTTGAGGACAGGGATAGTTTCACATATACTGCCATGTCTACTGTACCCAGCTCCATGAGGATTTGAATTGAGTACTTATTTCCATATACTGTTCTAAAGAGTACCGTTGCCCCAAGAACTCATACACTCACTTACGGAGGAATCTACATGCAGAAACTCCATTTACTCCAGGAAGAACTGGGCCCTGGGAATTATGTTGTTTCCTCTTCCTGCATTAAAACATTGTAGGATTCAGCTGAAAAAAACACATTCCTCTCTTCACTGGAGACTTTGCTGAAAGGGTTTCTGCTGCATTTATCTGGGAGATTGAAAGTAAGGGAAATCTAACATACATCAAGGAACTATTTTCCCGGAAGGGTAATAAGGTAAAGTAAAAGAATCATGTTAAATATATGCTTGTCTTTCTCATAAAAAGCTTTGTCTTGGAGGAATATTCTGAAGGGAACAGACCACTGTGAGCAGGTCAGCCTGGGGTTTATCCATTTCCTAAGCAACTATCTCATTTTAGATAAAAGGCAGGGGTTTTCCTTAGAAACATAAAGTGTCAGGCATTAACAGGGTTTTTATTATTTATTTTCTAAGCTTCATTATGGTTGACGATGTCTCACTTTTTCCATTGTAAACCCCTTCTTCTTGAGGGGCTGTAACTCCTCCAATAAAAGGAATGGCTTCAGGCAAACACTGGAAGCATTTGCTCTCAGCTTAGGAGGACCTTTGTTTTTCCAGGTCTTGAATATAAAAATCCATTAAAATTTTTTTAAATTATAGGAGTGTTAAAGTGAAAAAAAGAACCCAGGGATTACTGCTTTCATATGTCTCTTTACTACCTGAGCTCAGAATTTTTGTTTTTTTTAAACAGCAATTTTGCAGGCTCCTCTGATTACATTAACAGCCCCTCCTTTATTATCTGAGATAATTCAGTAATGCCCATCTGTTTCCTGTCCACTGGCTTCCTCAGAGATGCTTGCTGGAGACAGTTTGGTGATTAGTTTGTACTGTCATTTCTCTTTCCCTGATAGATGATCCAATGTTTCCCAGAAGAAAGCACTCCATTCAGTATGTGTTCTGCTTCCTTCAGTGAAACATCACAGTGAGCTGCCAACCTGAGGGCAGTGAGCTGATAGCAGGCTATGTCCCCCTGAAGATGGCTGCACACTGAAACACCTTTAACATGTCTCTCTGGTGTTGCTTCCAGAAAAGTGCTGATCTGGAGGTTGTCATGGACTGCTGGATTGTGGGCCAAAGATAAGTGCAGGGTAAAGATGAGGTCCTAGGGACGCATTTCAGAGAGTCACTAGAAACCCAAGGTCTACTCATGGCACAAGTGAGAGACTCTGGTTATGCCCCAGTATGGTGGTCCTAGGTCCTAGCATGTGGCTGGGGGTGACCTCTGTAGCTGAGTTATGCCTAAGGGACCCCAGCATCTTTAATACTTTTTCTTCCCCCTTCGCTCTCCAGTCCAGTACTATCTCATCATGAATATTTTTAAAATAAGATTTCAGGTAGTTCATTGCCTCTGAAATATACACACAGGCAGTAATACATTAAATTCCTCTAGCTACTTCTGTTTAAAACGTAGCTGAAAAGAGAGGATATCTCCTTTAGAATGTGCTGCAGTTTTCTGGAAAGATCACTTTTAGGAGTAGATTAGAGGCAGAATATAAAGCAGTGTCAATAAATACAGTGTTGTGAAAATTGTTTTTTCATATAGAAAAACAAAGTAGATTCCTATGTCACACCATATAAAGGAAGCTATAGGTAGATTAAAGATCTATTTTTTTTAACTTTTGATTAGAACCAAATACAGGAGAGGATTTCTTATAGAAGATACAAAACTCCCAAACCATAATGTAACAATAGTCAAATTTGACTATACCCAAAAGAACAAATTCTAAACAACCATAGACCTAATAAACCAAGTTATTTTAAATACATATAGCCAGCAAAATATTATTATTTATGATATATAACTACGTCCTACAAATCAACATAAAAAACAACTGAAAAATATGAAAAGGATATAATAGGCAATCTATAGAACAACCAATAAACTTAGAAACTAATGTACTACTTCACAAATAATCAGAGAATGTATATAAAAATAAAAGAGAGATACCATTCTACAACTATTAGATTGTCGAAAATTGAAATTCTTATATTACCAAATGTCACTTAGGATGTGGAGAAATGAAAACTTTCATATGCTACTAATTGGCCAAAAACCACTTGGAGAGATTTTAACATATTTAGTAAGCTGAAAATGTGCATATCCTTTAAAATGCACAAATTTCCCTTCTGAACATATGCTCTTGAGAAACTCTTGCACCTGTGTATAGGAAATGTGCACGTGACTGTTTATTGAACAGTGCTTGTAGTGGTGAACAACTGGAATCAACCTAACTGTTCATTATATTTAAAAAATTTATTCAGGTTGATATTTAGTTTATTTCTTGTAACTATTGTAGAGTATTCCACAGTATGCCTATACCTCAGTTAATTAATTCTTTTTCCAGTTAATTTATCCAGTGGAGAAGGAGGAAGGGGAATAGAATCAAGATCCTAGGAACCACCATTGTTTCTTAAAAATAAAATATTTGAGAAAAGTATGCAATAATATTAAGATCTGATAGAACTGGATAATGGGGATGTGGGAGGAAAGACTTCATAAAGGCTTTCCATTCCTAAAATCGTAGTCATCCAGTATTATTCAAAATGTACCTTCTTCTCAGAAGTCTGTCTAACCCATTTAACTATGACTCTGGCTAGACTTGTATCCCTTAAAACTTTCCATCTATATATCAATTTGCAAGTACTGTATCAATTGGGACTTGGTGATTTGTTTATTTCTAAGTCTTTTATTCAAAGAATAACAGAGCAAGAAAGACCTACTCTTTACTGTTGTTATAATAATGAGGAGACTGAGACCTAGAATATATTTATGCATGTGTGCTTGGTCACCAAACTAGATAACTTTTTTCAAAATAGGGAAATTGCTATTTTTAAATATATTGTAGGTTTACCATGCTTTTCACAAAGTGCTGTGCACATCAAGCAGCAAAGTGGTTGACTAGACAACTAGAGGACCAATTCTGAGAGACAAAGTCTTGGGTGGTGGGAGTGCAGAGTGCAGAAGCCTAGAATAGGAGAAGTCCTAGTCAGGAGCGATGTCATAGGATTGGGAAAGGGGGCTAGACATATGAAGAAAGAAGAGTCATGAAATGGAACTGTGAACTGAGGCTTAAGGTATTTTAGGAGAATCAGATGGGGGAACATGTAAAGGAGATTTTTTTAAACATTAGTCAGGTCTGCATTTTCTGCCATTCATTCAACCCTGGATTAACCATTCAGCAAAGTAAGGAGGTGTAGCAAGGAAAGGTGAGTACTACACGTTTCTCTCCACCCCAGCTATCTTTTCTTTAACTATTTCACTGCCTTCCTTGACTTTAGTCCAATTTTGGGGGGTTATTGCCATGTTTTGCTTTAATCTGTATTATTAAACATTTTCTTTGTCATGATGAGTGACTTAAATTTAAAAGTTTGGTTTGAAGCTGTTGTCAGATATCACAGTTTTTTCCATCTCATAGCTTGAGACTTTCACTTATATCCAATATAAACATAGCTGGTGAGTCTGGCTAGCATTCAACTCACCAGCTGATTTGTGTAAATGATCTTTAAGCTCTTTATTTTGAGCAATGGAAGGACTGAGAGGGCACCATTGTTGGACTAGGCTGAGGGCATCAGTTGGTCTTAATCCAGCCTTTCATTCATTAATTCATCTCATTTGTCTTGAAAACTACCGTGTACCAGTCAACTGTTCTGGCATCGGAAATGCATGTTGAAAAAGACTCAGTCCTGCTGCCTTTCAAGTTTATGATAGCCTATGGGCCAGGCTGATAAGTAAAGAGGCAATCACAACACAATATATTCAATATTGCTATAGATTGCTTAGTCACTATTCTCAGTCATAAATCAGACTGTGCGGTAGTGACACTAATCCAAATGTCTTCTTTCTACCAGACAGAGTTGATGTTACAGCAAACCAGAAAGTGAAACTTTTTTTTTTTAATTTATTAAATTTATTTATTTTTGGCTGCATTGGGTCTTCGTTGCTGTGTGCAGGCTTTCTCTAGTTGCGGCGAGCGGGGACTACTCTTGGTTGCAGTGCACGGGCTTCTTATTGAGGTGGCTTCTCTTGTTGCAGAGCATGGGCTCTAGGTGTGCGGGCTTCAATAGTTGTGGCATGTGGGCTCAGTAGTTGTGGCTCGTGGGCTCTAGAGCGCAGGCTCAGGAGTTGTGGCACATGGACTTAGCTGCTCCGCGGCATATGGGATCTTCCCGGACAAGGGCTCAAACCCGTGTCCCCTGCATTGGCAGGCAGATTCTGAACCACTGCACCACCAGGGAAACCCCCAGAATGTGAAACTTAAGAAATTTTTTTTTTTTGAGGAAAAACAAAGCCTACAATACACACTAAGCCACAATTATTTACAAACATATACAATTCAACTCTTCTATTTGGAGCAGCAATTCTCAAACCATAATTGTCTAATTCTATCCTCTGTCATGTATGCATCCTCCTTGCAACCAAAGGTAATTATGTCTAAGTACATGAACCTAAAATTTGCATTAGGAATGCCTAAAAGCACTCTGGAAGTGCTGAAACCACAGTACAAGAAGGAATGAGCACAATACCAGTGTGGGTTTTTGGGCATAAACACTAAGATCAGAATAGTAACATGAATCAGTAGCTGTAGCCAAGATCTGTTATAATTTGCTACAGTTGATGGAAGTCCATTAATCCTTATTCAATCTTACTGTTTAAAAGAATAGTTCAGAATTTCCTTCAAAGCTAGGTTTAGGTTATGGGGGAGAAGACAAGGTATATTTTGGGGGTTCCTGGGAAATCAACACCATTTTTATATTTAAATATAAACCCTTCATCCAAATACACAAAGTCTAGGGATGTAATAAAAGGTCAGTCTCACATTTTAAATCATCCCCAAATATTTTTCATTTACTATAAAAAGTCAAGATAATATGATCCTTACAGAGTGAGGAGTGGGGCTCAGAGATGTTCCATGGCTTGGCCAAGATTACACAGCTGTTTAGTGATAGAGTAAGGAATGAGCCTTACGGTGTTTTTCAGATGTGCCTGAAGAAGACCATGTCAGTTGCCTCCTTAGGTAGGTTTATTCCTAGTTATCTTATTTTATTTTATTTTTTGCAGTGGTAAATGGGCTTGTTTCCTTAATTTCTCTTTCTGATCTTTTGTTGTTAGTGTACAGGAATGCAAGAGATTTCTGTGTATTAATTTTGTATCCTGCAACTTTACTAAATTCATTTATTAGCTTTAGCAGTTTTCTGGTGGCATCTTTAGGATTTTCTATGTATAGTATCATGTCATCTGCAAACAGTGACAGTTTTACTTCTTTTTTGCCTGTTTGGATTCCTTTTATTTCTTTTTCTTCTCTGATTGCCATGGCTAGGACTTGCAAAACTATGTTGAATAATAGTGGCAAGACTGGGCATTCTTGTCTTCTTGATTTTAGAGGAAATGCTTTTGGTTTTTCACCATTGAGAATAATGTTTGCTGTGGGTTTGTCATATATAGCCTTTATTATGTTGAGGTAGGTTCCCTCTATGCCCACTTTCTGGAGAGTTTTTATCATAAATGGGTGTTGGATTTGGTCAGAAGTTTTTTCTGCATTTATTGAGATGATCATATGGTTTTTATTTTTCAATTTGTTAATACGGTGTATCACATTGTTTGATTTGCATATATTGAAGAATCCTTGCCTCCCTGGGATAAATCCCAGTTGATCGTGGTGTTTGGTCCTTTTAAGGAAGCAAAAGACCTGTACAAAGAAAACTATAAGATACTGATGAAAGACATCAAAGATGACACAGACAGATGGAGAGATATACCATGTCCTTGGATTGGAAGAATCAATATTGTGAAAATGACTGTACTACCCAAAGCAATCTACAGATTCAATGCCAATCAAATTACGAATGGCATTTTCACAGGACTAGAACAAAAAATTTTCCAATTTGTGTGGAAACACAAAAGACCTCAAATAGCAAAAGCAGTCTTGAGAAAAAAAAAAAAATGGAGCTGGAGGAATCAGGGTCCCTGACTTGAGACTATACTACAGGGTTACAGTAATTAAGACAGTATGGTACAGGCACAAAAACAGAAATATAGATCAATGGAACAGGATGGAAAGCCTGGAGATAAACCCACGCACGTATGGTCACCTAATCTATGACAAAGGAGGCCAGAATATATAATGGAGCAAAGACAGCCTCTTCAAGTGGTGCTGGGAAAACTGGACAGCTACATATAAAAGAATGAAATTAGAACACTCCCTAACGCCATACAAAAAATAAACTCAAAATGGATTAAAGACATAAATGTAAGGCCAGACACCATAAAACTCTTAGAGGAAAACATAGGCAGAACACTCTTTGACATAAATCACACCAAGATCTTTTTTAACCCACGTCCTAGAGTAATGAGAATAAAAACAAAAATAAACCAATGTGACCTAATGAAACTTAAAAGCTTCTGCACAGCAAAGGAAACCATAAACAAGACAAAAAGACAACCCTCAGAATGGGAGAAAATATTTGCAAATGAAGCAACTGACAAAGGATTAATCTCCAAGATACACAAACAGCACATGCAGCTCAAAATCAAAAAAAGCAAACAATCCAATCCAAAAATGGGCAGAAGAGCTAAATAGACATTTCTCCAAAGAAGATATACAGATTGTCAACAAACACATGAAAGGATGCTCAGCATCACTAATCATTAGAGAAATGCAAATCAAAACTGCAATGAGGTATCACCTGACACCGGTCAGAATGACCGTCATCAAAAAATCGACAAACAATAAATGCTGGAGAGGGTGTGGAGAAAAGGGAACCCTATTGCACTGTTGGTGGGAATGTAAATTGATACAGCCACTATAGAGAACAGTATGGAGGTTCCTTAAAAAGTAAGAACTACCATATGACCCAGCAATTCCACTATGGGCATATACCCAGAGAAAACCATAATTCAAAAAGAGTCATGTACCACAATGATCATTGCAGCACTATTTACAGTAGCCAGGACATGGAAACAACCTAAATGCCCATCGACAGATGAATGGATAAAGAAGATGTGGTATATATATACAATGGAATATTACTCAGCCATAAAAAGGAACAAAATTGGGTCATTTGTAGAGACATGGATGGACCTAGAGACTATCATACAGAGTGAAGTAAGTCAGAAAGAGGAAAACAAATATCATATATTAAAGCATACATGTGGAATCTAAAAATATTGGTATAGAGGATCTTATTTGCAAAGCAGAATTAGGGACACAGACGTAGAGAACAAACATATGGTTACCAATGGGTAAGGGAGTGTGGGATGAATTGGGAGATTGGGGTTGACACATATACACTATTGATACTATGTTTGAAATAGGTAGCTAATGAGAACCTACTGTATAGCACAGGGAACTATACTTAATGCTCTGTGTGATCTAATGGGAAGAAATCCAGAAAAGAGGGGATATATGTATATGTGTAGCTGATTCAGTTTGCTGTACAGTAGAAACTAACACAACATTGTAAAGCAACTATACTCCAATAAAATTAAAAAAAAAAAGAAAAAGACCATGTCAGGAAATCTAAGGCCAAGAGGCACATCGTCTCTGGGCTGTTCATACCTTAGTATCAGCCAGAGACCAGTCATGAATATAAGACCAACAGCAAGAAATTTGATGTAGAAAATGTAATACAGAAAATTATCTACAAGCAAGAAGAGCAACTCAGGAAATTTGAGACAACTCCAAGGTAGGCAACTTCAGGAATCCACCATTACTCACAGGGCTGGAGGGGATTTGGAAGGAGAGCTGAGGCCATGTGATAGGAATGAGAACTTCGCAGGAGGGGCCCTTTCATGGGGCCCTGAAAACAGGACTACTGAAGATGCCCTGCAAGACAGAGTTGGGGGAATACCTTGGATTCTCCCTCCAGTAGCCTATAAGATGAGCTCAGTGGGAAGCCAATTTGCAGGAAGGTCTAGGAAACATAATGCGTGTCTATCCCCCTTGGAAAACAGAGCAGTGCATGAAGAGGATGAGGAATGGGTCTGAGGAAAATGATCAGCATGCCTTTTTCAATGGGATATCTATGTTTTTAAAATGTGTGTTTTGCATCTTAGGGATGTTTTATTTGAAGAAGGGATTCTATATTCAAGAAAGTAAGAGTTTAAAATTCACTACCTTTGACCAACTCACTTTTAAGAGAACACTACATCTTTAGCATTTCTACATACAAAGTACTTTTGGTTGTGTCCCCTCTTAGAACACTGAAAATTGTTTCTATTTTAACATGAAGAAACTGAAGCTTAGCTTACAGTAATTAAGAGACTTCACCCATAAGTCATGGCCAAAAGTCTCAACAGCTATGACCGGAAATATGAGTCTTGGACTTCAAATTTGGGTGCCATTATTCCCAAATTTTGTGCTAAGGCATTGCAGGGTGCTGTAGAAGATGTGTAGGGACATAACTAAATATTTTTAAATGTCAAGGGAAATAGAGTAATCTATTTTGGACCCTACATGAATTAACAGTTTGAACATTAGATTGCTGTGTTCCATTGGTTCATGTCATATTTTTGTGAAGCTAGGTTTTATGTGATAAAAAGCAAGGACCATGTAAAAATCGTTTCAGAACACAAAATGAAGGTTGCAGTGTCCCACTGATTCTAAGGTTTGAGAAGTTGTGCTGTGCTCAGCAGTCACGGAATTGTTGGGATATAAGTACTTAAAAAATGTTTGGACCTAACTGCTTAATAAATAGAACTATTAATGTTTCTTTTGGTTAGGCTGTGCTGTGAAAAACTTACAGACATTAAGAATAGTGTAAACTGAGAACTGATTTCTGCTCTAGGGACATTATCTCATAAGGACCCAAAAGCAATAACATGAAGATATTGAGATTGTGGTTGGGGGGTTTTGGGGTGAGAAGAACCTTGGGCTGTTATTCTAGAATCCTACACCCTCTGGCCACCACCTTTGTTTGCTTTAATCTGAGGAGTAAACATGGGCTACAGTTGAGTTTAGCGATTTGAAAGCCAAGGTCATCCTTACAAAGAAAACTGCATCTTTAGACTGCTCTTAACCTGCCCCTCAGAGTGTAAAACTTGGAAGATCACTTGCTGGATTATCAAAGTTCCAAAGACCACATGCAAGACCAGCGTGGCACATCATCCCTCATGCCTTCTATCAGTTCCTGCTCTTATCTCAACCTGTCTTTGTCATGTGCTCACTTGGGAAGCTTAATTGTGGCAGTAAGGTTGCCAACTCTTTGTCATTCAGATGTTAGTTTTTTTTCCTCTTCCAAAATGTAATTCTTGAAACAATTTTTATTTCTTGAACACTTCCTCCTTATCTCTGTAAAGACCTCTAAAATGTGCCTTATAATGAAGATTACACCTGACAATAAATTCTCCAAGAAGCGTAGACATCTTAAAAGATCAAAGAAAATGGGGATTGAAATTTGTAAGTGATGTTATTTTAAACAAAAATGAGTGAAACTGACATCTTGTGACATTATAGAGTGCTATGATATTTTGTACTTTGGGAACTAGAGAAACAAAAGATCAAAAGATGGGAGGGAGAAATCAGAAAGAAATAAATTTCAATATTCTATAAACGTATTAAACAGTTCTCTTGCTTATTAGGATGGAACTAGAGTCAGTATAAAGCAATGAAAATACTTTAAATTTTAAAAATGTACATTACAGGTGCTGTGACTTCTTAGTGTGCCAAAGTTCTAAGCCATGGTTATGAATCAAAGTCACATGTGGAACTTTACAAAAAATGCCGATGTCAGGGCTCTGTGTCAGACCTGCTAAATCCTCTGGGCTAGGGCTCTTGAATCCCTGACTGATGGATCGATTCAGTGATTGACAGCAGTTTATTAGTCACCTGTACTCACAGCCCAGAGGAAGACACCACATACCAGGCACTGCCAGTGAGGAGTTGCACTCGGGAACAGTGTACAAGCAGGAGCTGTGGGAGGCAGGCTGTGTCGGATCCAAAGGGTGGAAGGCTCATTTCCCACAGGAGGATATTACTGGCTTGTTTGAATAATTCTGTGGGCTGGCAGGGAACTGAAGCCTGAGTGAATCCCTGTTTAAAAAAAAAAAACAATTGATGTGCAGCCATTTAATTAAGAGATTATTGAATTAGATGCACTCTGGTGTAGAACTACAGACTAGCAGCATCGATATCACCTGGGAACTTATTAGAAGTGCACAGTATTAGGACCCACTCTGGACCTACTACATCAGAATCTAGAGTTCAAGATTCCCAGTGATTTGTAAATAGTAAAGTTCCTAAAGCTCTGGTCTATGGGAGACAAATATCAGACTGGGATCAGGGGACTTGTATACCATGGCTCTGTCACGTACCAGCTTATATAAATCATTTATCCTCTGTGAGTCTATTTCTCCAGCTAAAGGAACAGATATACCTACCCGACTTACACCAGGACTGTTGTAAGGCTATGAAATGGAATATGGAAAATATGTGGAAGTACTTCAAAAGATTAAAAGTGCACTGTTTATATCAACTGGTGCTCTCATGTGGTCAGTAGAACCACAGATTTATAGAGCTACTTGGCTCTTCAGTTTATTCCACCTCTATATTTTGAGCCACATCCTTGATTACTACATGGTTAAGCCCCACTCACATTTTTTTCAGCCGCCTACTAAAACTGCCCAAGGGTAGCGTTAACTTTTTTCTCTCTTTTTTTTTTTCTTTTTTTTTGCGGTACGCGGGCCTCTCACTGTTGTAGCCTCTCCCGTTGCGGAGCACAGGCTCCGGACGCGCAGGCTCAGCGGCCATGGCTCACGGGCCCAGCCGCTCCGCGGCATGTGGAATCTTCCCAGACCGGGGCACAAACCCGTATCCGCTGCATCGGCAGTCGGACTCCCAACCACTGCGCCACCAGGGAAGCCCTCTCATAATTTTTAAGTCATAGGAAAGTAAGAAATACAAGTAAAAAGATAGCTCAGTAGAATCTGTAGAGTGCCTGGTAATATGATATATTCATTCATGTAACTTCATATCTGGTGGGACTTTGCAAATTCAGGATCTCAGTAAAGCCACCTTGGCATTATGAATCCTATAGTCTCTCTTGTCATGGATAATTAACGTTTGATTCATGGTTTCTTGATTCATGGGTCATCTTGTGATAAGCTGCTCTGTGCCATTAGGTGAATTTGGTAATGGAGCTCTGTCGTTGTGTCTACGTGAATAAAAACTAGAAGAGTGTGATTTTTAAAACTTGCCTGGGCTCTCTTCTCCAACCTCTTTTATTCCATTTGTGATGCCTGATGCTCCTTGGGGGCCAAACTTTACCCCCAGCTCCTTCTCTACCTGCCAACTGCCTCCTACACCCCAACCTCCTCCTACCCATGCCCCCAACACATACCTGAAAGATGTCCTTCTAGATGAGGCTGAGCGCTACCTAAATACAAGTCAGGATTTATCTCTAACTCCAATCCTCAGTTCTGACTCTCTAGCCAGCTATAACCCCAAGACTTTCTTCTGCCTCAGCTCTGCCTTTGTGTGGATGCGAGTATCTCTCTTCATGTACTTGCTGTGCTGCAGTATATTTCTCAGTAGCTGCTGCGCTGGATGTAAACGCCAATGAAATTCTTTTTGCCTCTTTGCCTACACTCTTGTTGTTTTTTATTTTTTTCATTTTCCCCACCTGAAGTTTTATAGTATGTTCATGGTCCCATGTAACTTCAGCTTATCCAAGTTGCTGTTTCTCCTCACTTTCAGCTCATTCCCTTCTCAGTCTTTTTTCATTCTACTGGGCTCAATTACCATTTTTGCACTTAGATTCACTGTGCTTCCCTTCAGTTTGATGTCTATGCCTAATTTAAGGCTATGTGCTGCCTTCTGGCCTTTGTCGCAAAGGGAAGACCATAGGCTAATAAAGTATTTGACCTCACCATTCATATGTTTCTCACTCTCATTTCTTGGGCGCTGGGAGTCACTATTTAATTTCATCAAGGGACACAGTCATTCTGGCAGTAAACATCCTTCAGTGTAACCAGAAAGTCAGTCCTGGGAGAATAAAACCAATCATGATATTTTCTTTGAAGATTTCTTGTCAAAAAAGAAGTAGGACCAATGAGTCAGTTATCTAAGTGGACTGAGAAACTGCAAAAATGCTTTTTGTTTATACCTCCTTATGGTCTCTATTACATGTAGGGTACACATATGGCATTTCTAGCAGAGGTTTCGTTTATATATGTACAAACTCAGATTGTGGTTTACAAATCTTACTTTTAGTTGTCTAGCCACAGCACTGTCAGCTTACAATTCAAATGGTAACAACTGATTGTTTCTATCATTTGAATTTAATTTCTGTTTTGCAAAATGTCATGAGGTTCCTCTTATACATGCTATTCTGTGTCTTCTTAGTGTTTAGAGGGGGATTAGAGTGTTTAGAGGAATTAAGAAATCCAAGCAGCAATTATGATAAATTTCAATTATTGAAAGATTTAAGAGAAATGAAATTAAGATAAATGAATAAAAGGCAGGTACATGTCCTAGAATTCCACATGGTTTTGGTCACTTGCATTTGGGCTTTATTTAAAGAATGAGTAGTTTTTGTGTAGTATTCCCAGAAACATTTAAATACTAAAATGTGCCAACTAGTCATGATGTGAAATTTTTACTGTTTATGACCTTGCAGTCCAACTTTCATGTGTATGGAAATTCTTTCTTGTGTGTTTTTGTTTATTTCTTTGCTGGACTAGATTGTTGTAGCTCATCTCAATAATCTTTATCTCCTGTATTCACACTCTGGTATAGTCCCTTCCCATGTTAAATAGAGGTAATTTTTGTAAGCTATAGAATATTGTGGAAATGATGGAATGTAACTTCTGAAGCTAAGTGATAAAAGACATCGGGGCTTCCTTTTGCTTTCTTATATGACTTGCTTTGGGGAAAGCCAGCTGCCATGTCATAAGTACGCTCAAGAAGCCCTATGGAAAAACCCATGTGTCAAAAACCTGAGGCTTTCTGCCAGTAACCAGTGAGGAACTGAGACCTCTTGCCAGTAGGCAAAGGAGTGAGCCATCTTGGAACGCTAGCTCCAGCTGAGTGTTCAGGTGACCGCAGCCCTGGCTGACTTATTACCTGTAGTCTCACGGGAGAACCTGAGCCAGAATCACTTAGTGAAGCCACCTCTAAATTTCTAACCCACAGAAGTGTAAGAAAATAAGTGTCTGTTGTTTTAAGCAGCCAAGTTTTAAAGTAATTTGATAGATTGCAATATATAACTAGTGTGTAAATATTCTGTCATCAATGGAAAGATCTCAGATCTGAATGATATTAAACAAATACAATGCCCAAATCAACCTGCTAAAGAAATTAGAATTACTCATGTCTAGTTTATTTATATTTTTATGTATCTCAAATAAAATAAATATTCCTTCATTTTATATTTGAAGTTACTGTAAGTTAAAAAATAGAGTGACAATGCTACAACATTGAATAGGGAAGAAATTTTCAAATCATAAATACAGAGACTTATTTGAAAACTTTAACAATAGAAATAGTTATTCTATCTCTAAATAACTAGAAATTAATAATCTCTTAAGGTTGGCAATTTTTGAGATCTATTAAAGAAACTATAGTAACATAATTAAGTGCCACTTGCCAATATTTTCCAGTTGTGTGTAAAGTTAACTGAACATATAAAGCATATTTTCTCCTGCTGTTGACTTTTTATTGTCTTGAGCCTGTAGTAAATGTAAGTCTGCTATGCTTAAGGGTATCATTTTGTGCAGGAAACCACAATAAGGTCTGGGAATAATTGCCACAAAAACTAAGATTAAAAGATAAAGTTAGCAAAAATCTTTTGACATTTCTATCAAAGTCTGTTCTCTAGAAGAAAAATTCTAATTATTTCTTAAATGATAAAATCAATGTTAGAGGAAATGCTATACACTTCATTTTGTTGTATAGTCAAGCAACTTTTCTACTTCTGTATCTGTTCTTTAGGTAGAAAAAAATTAAAAAGAGTATTAAATCTTTTTTCAGCTAAACTATTTAATTTTAAAACTAAGTAGCCACAAATACCATATGCTAATGCATATATATATGGAATCTAAAAAAACGGTACTGTTGAACCTAGTGGCAGGGCAGGAATAAAGACGCAGACGAAGAGAATGGACTTGAGGACACAGCGGGGGAAGAGGAAGCTGGGACGAAGTGAGAGAGTGGCATGGACATATATACACTACCAAATGTAAAATCGATAGCTAGTGGGAAGCAGCTGCATAGCACAGGGAGCTCAGCTTGGTGCTTTGTGACCACCTAGAGGGGTGGGATAGGGAGGGTGGGAGGGAGGCTTAAGAGGGAGGAGATATGGGGATATATGTATACATATAGCTAATTCACTTTGTTATACAGCAGAAACTAACACAACATTGTAAAGCAGTTATACTACAATTAAGATCTAAAAAAACCAAAAACAAACAAAACCCCCCAAAAACCAAAATACACACACACACACAAAATGAAGTAGCCATAACTATGAGAGAAAACATTTAAAATGTTTGGTTTTCTTAAGTTTTAAATATTTCTACATGTCCTCCAGCCCTCTCATGAAATCAGTCTCCCTGAATAACCTTATTTCATTCTTCTTGATGACATTATGGGAAGTAACAAAACTCTGGACCAAATTGTCTGTTGTTATTATGGGAAGATTCTGATAGTTCCTTGGAGTGCCACATAGTGGCTATAAAAGCAGCTTTGGAATGGTTTTCATGATCCTAGACCTCTCTAAATTGAGGTCCATGGGGGTCAAGAGATAGCATATAAAGTCCAAGAGTTTCTATATCCTTTTGCATTTTATTTTGGAGTGCTGAAGTTTTGAGGATTTTTGTAATGTACCTGAAAGGGGCCTGTAGTCATCAATTTTAACTCAGCTGTGCTGTAGATCTTTGAGGAATTATGCCATGCTCTTTGCTCCATCTGTATCTTGAGTCCAGTGTTACCCCCCAGTCAAAGCTGAGAAAGTACTCTTCCCACACTCTTGTGCAGAACTTGCACCACTCATCCTACAAGACCTATCTTGGAATAGTGCGCAAAAAGGTTGTCGACACTTTCATCTGGAGGGCTTACTAGAGAGATCCCAGAGAAGCAAGACCCAAGGACGAGCTTCTGTGGCTAGTTCCTTGTCAGAAAACCTATCCTGAATGTGGCAAAACATGTTAATGTGAGAGAAATAAGAATGAAGAGAGTCTTATTTCACAATAAAAACAAGGCATAATTTTTTCTCCCCAAATATTTATTGACCATGTTACAGATGTGCAGCTCATGCCACATGCAGGGAAGAAACTTTAAGACTTACTTTAAGGAGATGTTTCAACTCTCTGAGCTAATACAGACAGTAATGGTAAATAAGAATGCAGAATATTAAGGCATTTTTTTGTTTGTTTTTTTTCCAGAGGAGCCCTCAGCCTTTACTGTGAAATTATTACTAGACAGATATTATGCTGTTCATATGCAAAGTCAATGACAAAGCTCCAAATCATTGGGAGGCTTTGATCCATGTAGTTTTAATTTCAACATATGAATTCATAGTTATCGGAATAGGATTGAAATTAAATGATGTCTTTATCAACATCTTGAAAATTCACTTTTCTTTTTCTGACTTTGCACAGAACAACGTTAATGTTGAATAGAGAAACAGCAAACAGTAACTTCAGCTGCTTGAAATTCAAAGCTCTGTTTTCCACAGACACATAAAATTAGTTGAGAGTAGCCAACATTCTGGCCTGTACTGCAGTCTGGGTGTGCTCTGTTGGCTTCTGTTACTACATCCCGTCTGCAAACCAGGTGCACAAAACATCACAAAGAAGTCTGGTTGCTGGTAGTTAATGGAAGTTATGTGGTGAATGAAATTCAAAGCAGTAGCAATATATTTTGCTAGAGAGGGTTAGAAAAGTTTTCGTGAAGCTAGCAAAATGACAGCAAATGACAGCTTCTAATCTCAGTGAATGAGGATATTCTGATACTAATTAAAATTCAATGTTTAATCATCAACTCTTGCTTAAAGAAGAGGGGAGGGAAAAAAGATTTTTATGTGGTGGATAATATGTTCCCTATAAAGCAAATAAGGCAAAGCTACTTATTTTGATGAACTGTGAAAAATAATGGCTCACTAAATATTGTACTGTGCTTAAGGGCTAAATTTAAGGCTATGTCACATTTCCCCTCTCAAAAATGTGTACCCCCTGGATAAGCTTAACTCATGATTGGTGCTGGAATCTAGACTTTATCTTCTCCCATATTTGACATTATTTTATATGGGTACAGTCATGATTTGAATGATGTTTAATGATGGAGTTGTAACTGCTTACTCGGAAAAAATGGAAAGACGCATTGGGAGTAATAGATTATAGATAATCTTATGATTTATGCTGAATAACCATGAGTATATCATTTTTTCTTTCATAAAAAGGTAAATATGCTATAAATTAATGAGAATTTTGGAGGATTTATAAAGCATATGTTTATACAGGCTTTCTAAAGCCTTTTTTAATAATAGATGTGTCAAAGAAAATAGAGGGATAATGATCCCATTGATGCAAGGAAGTTATCCTATTTGCATCCAAAGTCAAATTGCTAAACAGGAAATAAAAGCCAAAGCAAGGCAAAACAAAAGCAATAAGAAAACTTTCTTACCTATTAGAAAACTAATGTGGAGTCAAATTTATAACTGTTTAGAGAAGAATCATTTAATCAGTTAACAAGCTCTTATCAGTAACTACTAGGTCTTCAACACTGAACCAGACTAGGCTACTATACTTTGTAACAGAATCATCGGGGCAGTTTGTAATTGTGGAAGGTGGTAGGTCACCATAATCTTGTTGCTAACCCAGTTTGAGGTTCATTGTTCTGGGGGAGTTATCCTAAAGCAGACACCTGAGTCTTTCTGCAGAGGGGAAGGAGATTACTATATAGTATAGGAGACTGGATATTTGTACAAAAAAAAAAAAAAAGAAAAGAAAAACAACAAGTAATTGATGACAACTTGTAGTCTTGTAGTTTTCCTCTAACTATAAATGTTATCTCCAATTTTTTGCATTGGAGCAGTAAGTGGATGTTTAAATTTAGTCAATCAGTAAGAAATGTTATATCACTTACCTAGACCAGTGATGTTTACTTTTTTCTTGGTGGTAGGCCCCTTTTGAATCTGATGGATATTTAAAACTTTTGCAAAAGTAACATATTCTAACTTATTGTATTATATAATTAAAAAATTAATCAAACTATACACCTTCAAATTATGATACATATAACCAAAATAATAGAAATACCTACTTGTACACATGTCTTCTTAGTGAAAGTGGAGGAATAGTTCTTTGGTTTCATTGATGGATGATAATTGAAACCAGAAATATGGATGAAATCATCATTGGGAAGTATTTAGAACAAGAAGAGGGAGGAAGAAAAGGAACACTGAAAGGCACAATTAGGAGGGAATGGAGGAATAGGAGCCCATGAAGGCAAGTAAGAAGCAATAGCCAAAGAGAAAGGAGAGATGCCAGAAGAGTATTATGAGAGTGATGGAAGGGTATATTGTTGAGGACAGAGTGAACAATATTGCTAAGTGCTGTTGAGGTCAGGTAAGATAAAGAAGGCAACCATGTAGTTTAAGAGGAACAGGAGTGAAGTCCTCAGGACTTAAGGTAATGGATCTATGAGACTACAGCTTGTGATTTTATATGGATTTTGAAGTTCTCTGGGATAATAACAGGGCTTAGTCTGGAATAGGTGACTGATCCAGGAGCTCTTTGTCCCATGTGAGTGAGATTCTGAGTGGTGGTAGATTGGTTCTGATATTCAGGTTCAAGGCCTGAGGTGCCACAACCATGGTCTCAGATTTAAGGACACTCATCATTTAAAAAATGCTGCTAAAAGAATATGTTATGGAAAATAAGAATAAATATTTAGAGTCATGTTATCTGTTATCAGGTGATCTTGAGTAGTGACATCATTTAGAAATGTTTTAAGATATAAAAATCTAAGGAAGTGGCTGTTAATACTGGCTGCACATACAATCACTTGGGGTAGTAAAAACCAAATTCCTGGCAACAACTCAGCCCAGCTGAACTTTTAAAAGCCTCTTCTGGTTTCAGCCCTGACACATAAATAGTTTGGAATTCATTATTCCTGAACTTACAATCAGAAAAAATCTGAATGAACTAAAAGTCAGTGACTTGTTGAAAGTATCAGAAGAATGAAGTCACAGAGAAAATCACCTTGCCCAAATGTGGAGAGAGAGTTAGTCAAACAGAGTGAACTAAACAATATACATGTAGGCATATACTACTCAAAATGCAGAAAACCAAAAGAAAAGAGAACATCTTGAGAGAAGTCAGAGGGAATAAAGCACCTTAAATATAGATTGGCAGGATAAGAATTACAGCAGACTTTTTATCAGAAACCATGCCAGCAAGAAGAAAGTGGGATGAAATAAAGTGTTAAAAGAAAAAAACTCATCAACCTAGAATTCTACAACCAGCAAAATTATCCTTCAAAGAGACCTTCAAGATGGTGGAAGAGTAAGACATGGAGATCATCTTCCTCCCTACAAATACATCAGAAATACATCTACATGTGGAACAACTCCTACAGAACACCTTCTGAATGCTGGCAAAAGACCTCGGACTTCCAAAAGGCAAGAAACTCCCCACGTATCTGGGTAGAGCAAAATTAAAAAAAGAAAAAACAGAGACAAAAGAATAGGGATAGGACCTGCACCACTGGGAAGGAGATATGAAGAAGGAAAGTTTCCACACACTAGGAAGCCCCTTCACGTGGAGACAAGGGGTGGCAGGGGAGAAGCTTTGGAGTGATGGAGGAGAGTGCAGCGACAGGGGTGCAGAGGTCAAAGTGGAGAGATTCCCGCACAGGATCAGTGCCGACCAACACTCACTAGCCTGAGAGGCTTCTCTGCTCTCCTGTTGGCGCGGGTTGGGGCTGGGAGCTGAGGCTCAGGCTTCGGAGGTCAGATCCCAGGGAGAAGACTGGGGTTGGCTGCGTGAACACAGCCTGAAGGGGGCTAGTGCAACATGGCTAGATGGGAGGCAGTCCAGGAAAAAGTATGGACCTGCCTAAGAGGCAAGAGACTATTGTTTTGGGATGCATGAGGAGAGGGGATTCAGAGCACCGCCTAAACAAGCTCCAGGGATGGGCGTGAGCTGCGGCTGTCAGCGCGGACACCAGAGACGGGCATGAGACGCTAAGGCTGCTGCTGCAGCCACCAAGAAGCCTGTGTGCAAGCACAGGTCACTATCTACACATCCCCTCCCGAGAGCCTGTGCAGCCCGCCACTGCCAGGGTCCCATGAGCCAGGGACAACTTCCCTGGGAGAACACACAGTGTGCTTCAGACTGGTGCAATGTCATGCTGGCCGCTGCCACCATAGGCTTGCCCCACATTCCGTATCCCTCCTTCCCCTGCCCTGAGTGAGCCAGAGCCCTAATTAGCTCCTTTAACCCCGTCCTGTCTGAGCGAAGAACAGACGCCCTCAGGCGACCTACACACAGAGGCAGGGCCAAATCCAAAACTGAACCCCAGGAGCTGTGTGGACAAAGAAGAGAAAGGGAAATCTCTCCTAGCAGCCTCAGGAGACGCAGATTAAATCTCCACAATCAACATGATGTACCCTGCGTCTGTGGAATACCTGGATAGACAGTGAATCATCCAAAAATTGAGATGTTGGACTTTGGGAGTAATGATATATATTTTTTTTTCCTTTTTCTCTTTTTGTGAGCGTGTATGTGTATGCTTCTTTTTGTGATTTTTTGCTGTACAGGTTTGCTTTTACCATTTGTCCTAGGGTCTGTCTGTCCATTTTTTTGTTTTGTTTTGTTTTTTTAGTATAGTTCTTAGAACTTGTTATCATTGGTGGATTTGTTTTTTGGCTTGGTTGCTCTCTTTCTTTCTTTCTTTTTCTTCTTTTCTATTTTTTATTACTTTTTACTTGTTTTTGTATTTTTAATATTTTTTTATTTCAATAACTTTATTTTATTTCATTTTTTTCTCTTTCTTTCTTTTTTCTCACTTTTCTTCTGAGCTGTGTGGCTTGCAGGGTCTTGGTATGCCAGTCGGGTGTCAGGCCTGTGCCTCTGAGGTGGGAGAGCTGAGTTCAGGACACTGGTCCACCAGAGACCTCCCAGCTCCACGTAATATCAGATGGTGAAAGCTCTCCCAGAGATGTCCATCTCAATGCTAAGACCCAGCACCATTCAACGACCAGCAAGTTACAGTGCTGGACACCCTATGCCAAACAACTAGCAAGACAAGAAAACAACCACATTCGTTAGCAGAGAGGCTGCCTAAAATCATAATAAGGTCACAGACACCCCAAAAACACCACCAGACACAGTCCTGCCACCAGAAAGACAAGAGCCAGCCTCATCCATCAGAACACAGGCACCAGTCCCCTCCACCAGGAAGCCTACGCAACCCACTGAACCAACCCTAGCCACTGGGACAGACACCAAAAACAACGGGAGCTACGAACCTTCAGCCTGTGAAAAGGAGATCCCAAACACAGTAAGTTAAGCAAAATGAGGAGACAGAGAAACACACAGCAGATGAAGGAGCAAGGTGAAAACCCACCAGACCAGATAAATGAAGAAGAAATAAGCAGTATACCTGAAAAAGAATTCAGAGTAATAATAGTAAAGATGATCCAAAATCTTGGAAATAGAATGGAGAAAATACAAGAAGCATTTAACAAGGACCTAGAAGAACGAAAGAGCAAACAAACACTGATAAACAACACAATAAGTGAAATTAAAAATTCTCTAGAAGGAATCAATAGCAGAATAACTAAGGCAGAAGAATGGATAAGTGACCTGGAAGATAAAATAGTGGAAATAACTACTGCAGGCAGAATAAAAAAAAAGAATGAAAAGAATTGAGAACAGTCTCAAGAGACCTGTGGGACAACATTAAGCACACCAACATTTACATTATAGGGGTCCCAGAATAAGGAGAGAAAAAGAAAGGGTCTGAGAAAATATTTGAAGAGACTAAAGTTGAAAACTTCCCTAATATGGGAAAGGAAATAGTTACCCAAGTCCAGGAATCACAGAGAGTCCCATACAGGATAAATCCAAGGAGAAACCTGCCAAGACACATATTAATCAAACTATCAAAAATTAAATACAAAGAAAACAATACTAAAAGCAACAAGGGAAAAACAACAAATAACATACAAGGGAACTCCCATAAGGTTAACAGCTAATCTATCAGGAGAAACGCTGCAAGCCAGAAGGGAGAGGCAGGACATATTTAAAGTGATGAAAGGGAAGAAACTACAACCAAGATTACTCTACCCAGCAAGGGTCTCATTCATACTTGACGGAGAAATTAAATCCTATACAGACAAGCAAAAGCTAAGAGAATTCAGCACCACCAAGCCAGCTTTGCAACAAATGCTAAAGGAACTTCTCTAGGCAGGAAACACAAGAGAAGGAAAAGACCTACAATAACAAACCCCAAACAATTAAGAAAATGGTAATAGGAACATACATATCAATAATTACCTTAAATGTAAATGGATTAAATGCTCCAACCAAAAGACATAGACTGTCTGAATCGATACAAAAGCAAGACCCATATATATGCTGTCTACAGGAGACCCACTTGAGACCTAGGGACACATACAGACTGAAAGGGAGGGGATGGAAAAAGATATTCCATGCAAATGGAAATCAAAGGAAAGTTGGAGTAGCAATTCTCATATCAGACAAAATAGACATTAACATAAAGACTGTTACAAGAGGCAAAGAAGGACACTACAAAATGATCAAGGGATCAATCTAAGAAGAAGATATAACAATTGTAAATATTTATGCACCCAACATAGGAGCAGATCAATACATAAGGCAAGTGCTGACAGCCATAAAAGCGGAAATCAACAGTAACACAATCATAGTAGTGGACTTTAACACCCCACTTTGACCAATGGACAGATCATCCAAAATGAAAATAAATAAGGAAACACAAGCTTTAAATGATACATTAAACAAGATGGACTTCATTGATATTTATAGGACATTCCATCCAAAAGCAACAGAATACACATTTTTTTCAAATGGTCATGGAACATTCTCCAGGATAGATCATAACTTGGGTCACAAATCAAGCCTTGGTAAATTTAAGAAAATTGAAATTGTATCAAGTATCTTTTCTGACCACAGTGCTATGAGACTAGATGTCAATTGCAGGAAAAGATCTGTAAAACATATAAGCACATGGAAGCTAAACAATACACTACTAAATAACCAAGGGATCACTGAAGAAATCAAAAAATACCTAGAAACAAATGACAATGAAAACACGACGATTCAAAACCTATGTGGTGCAGCAAAAGCAGTTCTAAGAGGGAAGTTTGTAGCAATACAATCCTACCTCAAGAAACAAGAAACATCTCAAATAAACAAACTGACCTTACACCTGAAGCAGTTAGAGAAAGAACAAAAAAAACCCCAAAGTTAGCAGAAGGAAAGAAATCATAAAGATCAGAACAGAAAGAATGAAATAGAAATAAAGAAAACAATTGCAAAGATCAATAAAACTAAAAGCTGGTTCTTTGAGTAGATAAACGATATTGATAAACCATTAGCCAGATTCATGAAGGAAAAGCGGGAGAGGGCTCAAATCAATAAAATTAAAAATGAAAAAGGAGAAGTGACAACTGACAATGCAGAAATACAAAGGATCATGAGAGATAACTACAAGCAACTACATGCCAATAAAATGGACAAACTGGAGGAAATGGACAAATTCTTAGAAATGCACAAGCTTCCTAGACTGAACCAGGAAGAAATAGAAAATATAAAGACTGATCACAAGCACTGAAATTGAGACTGTGATTAAAAATCTTCCAACAAACAAAAGCCCAAGATCAGATGGATTCACAGGCAAATTCTATCAAACATTTAGAGAAGAGTTAACACCTGTCCTTCTCAAACTCTTCCAAAATATTGCAGAGGGAGGAACACTCTCAAACTCATTCTACGAGGCCACCATCACCCTGATGCCAAAACCAGACAAAGATGTCACAAAGAAAGAAAACTACAAGCCAGTATCACTGATTAACATAGATGCAAAAATCTTCAACAAAATACTAGCAAAGAGAATCTGACAGCACATTAAAAGGATCATACACCATGATCAAGTGGGTTTATCCCAGGAATGCAAGGATTCTTCAGTATACGCAAATCAATCAATGTGAGACACCATATTAACAAATTGAAGGATAAAAACCATATGATCATCTCAATAGATGCAGAAAAACTTTCGACAAAGTTCAACACTCATTTATGAAAAAAGCCCTCCAGAAAGTAGGCATAGAGGGAACTTACCTCAACATAATAAAGGCCATATATGACAAACCCACAGCCAACAGCATCCTCAATGGTGAAAAACTGAAACCATGTCCACTAAGATCAGGAACAAGACAAGGTTGTCCACTCTCACCACTATTATTCAACATAGTTTTGGAAGTTTTGGAAGCAATCAGAGAAGAAAAAGAAATAAAAGGAATATAAACTGGAAAAGAAGAAGTAAAGCTGTCACTGTTTGCAGATGACATGAAACTATACCTAGAGAATCCTAAAGACTCTACCAGAAAATTACTAGAGCTAATTAATGAATTTGGTAAAGTAGCAGGATACAAAATTAATGAACAGAAATCTCTTGCATTCCTATGCATTAAAAATGAAAAATCTGAAAGAGAAATTAAGGAAATACTCCCATTTGCCATTGCAACAAAAAGAATAAAATACCTAGGAATAAACCTATCTAAGGAGACAAAAGACCTGTATAAAGAAAATTATAAGACACTGATGAAAGAAAGTAAATATGATACAAACAGGTGGAGAGATATACCATATTCTTGGATTGGAAGAATCAACTTTGTGAAAATGACTCTACTACCCAAAGCAATCTACAAATTCAGTGCAATCCCTATCAAACTAGCAATGCAATTTTTCACAGAACCAGAACAAAAAATTTCACAATTTATATGGAAACACAAAAGACCCCGAACAGCCAAAGCAATCTGGAGAAAGAAAAACAGAGCTGGAGGAATCAGGCTTCCAGAATTCAGACTATACTACAAAGCTACACTAACCAAGACAATATGGTACTGTCACAAAAACAGAAGTATAGATCAGTGGAACAGGATAGAAAGCCCAGAGATAAACCCACGCACATATGGTCACCTTATTTTTGATAAAGGAGGCAAAATATACAATGGAGAAAAGACAGCCTCTTCAATAAGTGGTGTTGGGAAAACAGGACATCTACATGTGAAAAAATGAAATTAGAACACTCCCTAACACCGTACACAAAAATAAATTCAAAATGGATTAAAGACCTAAATGTAAGACCAGGCACTATCAAACTCTTAAAGGAAAACATAGGCAGAACACTCTATGACATAAATCACAGCCAGATCCTTTTGACCCACCTCTTAGAGAAATGGAAATAAACCCAAAAATAAACAAATGGGACCTAATGAAACTTAAAAGCTTTTAAACAGCAAAGGAGACCATAAACAAGACAAAAAGACAATCCTCAGAATGGGAGAAAATATTTGCAAATGAAGCAACTGACAAAGGATTAATCTCCAAAATTTACAAGCAGCTCATGCAGCTCAATATCAAAAAAAATCAAATAATCCAAAAATGGACAGAAGACCTAAATAGACATTTCTCCAAAGAAGATATACAGATTTGCAACAAACACATGAAAGAATGCTCAACATCACTAATCATTAGAGAAATGCAAATCAGAACTACAGTGAGGTATCACCTCATATCAGTCAGAATGGCCATCATCAAAAAATCTACAAACAATAAATGCTGGAGAGGGTGTGGAGGAAAGGGAACCCTCTTCCACTGTTGATGGGAATGTAAATTGGTACAGCCACTATGGAGAACAGTATGGAGGTTCTTTAAGAAACTAAAAATAGAACTGTCATATGACCCAGCAGTCCCACTATGGGCATATACCCTGAGAAAACCGTAATTCAAAAAGAGTCATGGGGGCTTCCCTGGTGGCGCAGTGGTTGAGATTCCGCCTGCCGATGCAGGGGACACGGGTTCGTGCCCCGGTCTGGGAAGATACCACATGCCATGGAGCAGGTAGGCCCGTGAGCCATGGCTGCAGAGCCTGCGTATCCGGAGCCTGTGCTCCGCAATGGGAGAGGCCACAACAGTGAGAAGGCCCGCGTACCGCAAAGAGAAAAAAAAAAAGAGTCATGTACCACAATGTTCATTGCAGCTCTGTTTACAATAGCCAGGACATGGAAGCATCTTAAGTGTCCATGGACAGATGAATGGATAAAGAAGATGTGGCACATATATACAGTAGAATATTACTCAGCCATAAAAATAAATGAAATTGAGTTATGTGTAGTGAGGTGGATGGACCTAGAGTGTGTCATATAGAGTGAAGTAAGTTAGAAAGAGAAAAATACTGTATGCTAACACATATATATGGAATTTAAAAAGAAAACAAAGTGGTTCTGAAGAACCTAGGGGCAGGGCAGGAATAAAGACGCAGATGTAGAGGATGGACTTAAGGACATGGGGAATGGGCAGTGTAAGCTGGGGTGAAGTGAGAGAGTGGCATGGACTTATATGTACTACCAAATGTAAAAGAGATAGCTAGTGGGAAGCAGCCGCATAGCACAGGGAGATCAGCTCGGTGCTTTGTGACCACCTAGGTGGGTGGGATAGGGATGGTGGGAGGGAGACGCAAGAGCGAGGAGATATGGGGATATATGTATATGTATAGCTGATTCACTTTGTTATAAAGCGGAAACTAACACCATTGTAAAGCAATTATACTCCAATAAAGATGTTAAAATTTTTTTTTAATTTTATACTATTGTGTATAAAATAAATAAAATAAGCTACAAGAATGTACTGTAGAACACATGGAATATAACCAATATTTTATAATAATTATAAATGGAATATAACCTTTACAAATTGTGAATCACTATTTCATACACCTGTAACTTACATAATAGTGTGTATCAAATATACCTCAAAAAAACTAATGTGTGTGTATATTTGTGTGACTATATATTACGTTCTTAAATTAATATGAATATATAATATAAAAAATATTATCCTTCAGTAGTGAGGGAAAAATGAAAGCCCCTTCAGTGTCTCAAATTCACAGCCAAGTTTGAGAACAAGTGGTTTACGTAAAATTTGCTTAGATGGCAAGAATATATGGAAGGATTCTTATAAAAAGCCTTAGTCAACAATGTTTAACTTAAATTTGTCCACAGTCCTCTTTACTGCTGACAACTAAAGAAGATTCTGGCCTTGTGAACTCAGTTTTTTCCCTTCCCCTCCCTTTTAGGAGCTACCTACATAGCAGAAAGAGAAAGAGAAGGTAGAAAAGAAGGCTGATCAAGACTTAGAGAATTTCTCTTTACTTTTTTCTTTCTCTCACATTTGCTTCCTTCCTTCCTTCCTTCCTTCCTTCCTTCCTTCCTCTTCCCTCCCTCCTTCCCTCTCTACCTCCTTCTTTCTTTCCTCCTTTTGTTCTTTCTTTCTTTCCTTCCTTCCTTCCTTCTTTCTTTCTTTCTTTCTTTTTCTTTCTTTCTTTCTTTTTCTTTCTTTCTTTCTTTTTCTTTCTCTCTTTCTCTCTCTCTCTCTCTCCCTCCCTCTCTCCCTCCCTCCCTCCCTCCCACCCTGCCTCCCTCCCTTCCTTCCTTCCTTCCTCCCTCCTTTTCTTCCTTCCTTCCTTCCTTCCTTCCTTCCTTCCTTCCTTCCTTTCTTTCTTTCTTAGAAGCTAGCATGAAAGTAGTAGCTGTATATGAGGAAAACTTATGGGCAAGAACAGGAGTTTTCAAATAAGTGTTGCTGTGAAGTACAGTAAGTCCCCTACATACGAACCTTCAAGTTGCAAACTTTCAAAGGTGTTAACATGTGTTCATGTGTCCAGTCACATAAGTTAGTTCTGTTTTAGGAGGCGCTGTTAGTTTTTGAGGCACAAGACCCGAATATAGAATGGTACACGAAGGTTGGAGCAGCACGTGTTCAGAATGCAATCCAGTGCTACCATGTCATCTATGATGAGAAAAAAAGAGCTACTACCCAGACATCACTGGATCATTTTTTCAAGAGGGTAGATAGAATTGAATACAATAAAGAACCAGAACCTGTGCCATCAACGTCAGGAAGGAGTGAAATTGCAGCTTGCCCTCTGTCTCCTATTGCTGATGATCCTTCAGCTCTACCATCTCCCACCTCCTCTCCCTCCTCCAGTCAGTAACTCTTCTTGCCTGTTCACTCGATGCCACCCCCTGTATGCCAGCTGTTGTACTGTACTACCGTACTTTTCACAGTAGTGTACTGTAAGATTAAAAACATTTTCTTTATTTTTGTGTTTGTTTTTTATGTATTATTTGTGTGAAAAGTATTATAAACCTATTACAGTGCAGTACTATATAGGTGATTGTGTTTGTTGGGTACGTAGGCTAACTTTGTTGGGCTTACGAACAAATTGGACTTATGAACATGCTCTTGGAATGGAATGCATTTATATGAAGGGGACTTACTGTGTATCCACTTAATGGTGTTCAAATGATTTAAGACATAAGTTGAGTTACCTTTTACTTATTGCTCTGTGTTCTATCTCTGCTGTAACACTGGACCAGTGGGTTATGGCTCAGTAATTTTATAGTAAAGATATATCTCACAGTAATTCTCACGAGATTTTTCCTAGTTTGTTGAAACCACCACATGCTCATGAAGATTGCCATAATCATGCAGTTGATATGGATGAAAGTTTTGAGTGTGAATTGTGATAGATTCAGGGCTGTCTCTCCTTGGTTTGGCAAGGCCATGGCAAAAACATCTCTTGGAAGGGGCTGCTTCACACCACTTAACATATCATCTGCATCATATTTATTGCCATAATAATTTGACCACAAGAATGTCAATAGATTGCTCAAAGTACTTCTAGAAAATTGAACAGTTTTGAAAAAATATTTATCTCATAAGATGGATTATATTGTCATTTTATCTGCATCCAGTTGTTGTACAAGTTTATCTAAAAGCTAAAAATGTGCCTTGAACTTCAAAGGGTCAAAAATAGAAGAATTTCAGCAACTAGTCATGCATTGTTTCTTTTCTTTCCCTCATTTGTTTGTTTTGATTTTACTTATTTAATGGATAGCTTGTAGTATTATGGAATGCATTGGCCTTGTTTACCCTCAGAGTTTTAAACTTATGTGGTTTTCTCTTTGCTTCTCTTTTGTGGGAGGGGTTGGAGAGACAAAAAGACTGAGCTCATTCCTGGTGATTAAGCTTCTTTTTTGACTTTTTCATTGCTTTAACCATAGAAACAGAAGCCCTAAACAGGAAGCCAAAGCTTTAAGCTAGAGCAGGCTGAGGAGTTGGGTCTCTTAGCAGGAGTGGTATACAGTGCTGGAGTGAATCATATTGTCGTCATTGAGCCCTTAATCCAGATGGAAATCCTTTTTCTCATCACTCAGTGTAAGGGGTTGGAGGAATCTGGGAAATTTGGTCATTTGCTCATTTCCTCTGCATAGGATTAAATCATGTTATTGAGATAACAAGTAAACCTTCTAAAAGTGCATAGACACACATACATACATAACCTTATTTAATCTTTAAAATTATATATTTGATATAAACCAAAGAATATATATGTTAAGTAGGTTAATTATGTAGCATAATAAAAAGTACTCAGGTATGAAATCAAAATCAATGAAGGCTCATGTATTCCTCTCCTATCACAATCCCTTACTCTTCCTACAACCACTATCCTGAATATTATCACTACCTTGCTATAAAAAGTAGTTTTTCTACCCTGGATGAATCCCTAAGCCAGTTGAGTTTTATAAAAAACAGTGTTATATATTGTCTTCTAGGGCTTGTTTATTCTATCAATATTGTATTTCTACAATTTATTTGTGGCTTTGTGTGTAGCTATAAAGTCATTCTATATTCTACCGAGTGAGTATAGCATAATTTATTCATTTACCTGTGGATGCTGAAGGGCATTTCAGTTTCTGTTGTTTTGCAATTATAAATAATATTGCTTCCCTGAAGATTCCTGTACATATTTTCTGGAATATATATATGTATTCTGGTGCTCATGTGCAAACATTTCTCTGGGAGTGAAATCACTGTTTTAAGACATAAAAAGTTCCACTTTACAAGGTAGTGCCTAATTATTTTCCCAAAATGCCATAACAAATTTGCTTTCCCATGGATAGTATGTATGAGTTCCTATTGATCCATCCTCATTGCACTCTAGTACTGGATGATATTCGACTTCTTAGGTCTCGCCAATGTAGTGGATATAAAATGGTGTCTCATAGTCTTATTTTAAATTTATGTGATTATTACTGAGAATGTACATTTTCTTTTTTTGTATATTTACATTTATATTCACTATTGTGGGGAATGTCTGTTTTATTTTTGATGATTTTCTTATTGGCCATTTTATCTTATCATTTTATAGTCTTTTATATATTATGGCTGTACTGTTTCTTTGTTAGTTTTGTGGTGCAAGTAACATGTCTCAATTTTACCTGTATCTTTTTTTTACTTTATGTCTTTTGACTAACAGAAATTCTTAATTTCAATGTTATCTTATTAATCGACCTACTTTCTTTGTTAGAATTTTTTTCTTTGTATCTAATTTAATGCATTCTTTCCTACTCAAGGTCATGGGTATTCTACTATGGTTTCTTTAAATTTTAAAGTTTTCCTTTCATATTAGTTTTTAACCCATTAGAAATTAATTTTTATAAATAGCACAAGTAAGAAATAAATTTTGGTTTTCCCATATGGTCTTATCATCAGTGGTCGTAGAACTTATATTTTTAAGGGTTCAACATTTCCTCAGGGAGTTATAATCCATTTCTGTCATTTGTCTCATATTCCCATATCCTTATATTTAGGAGTTTGTTTCTCTCCTCTCTATTTATGCTAGTCAATTTGTCTATCCTATGCCAATACCACACTGACTTAATTATTACAGTTTTGCAATAAACATTGATATTTCATGGGGTACAACATATATTTTTATCCTTCTTTAGCAATGCTTTGATTATTCTTTTTTTGTGCACATAAACTTAGAATCAACTTGTCAAATTCCTTGTAAAGTCCTATTACAATTTAGACAAACAACTCCAAAGGTCAGTTTAAGAAGTGACATCTTTAAAACATTGAGGATTCTTACCCCAAAAGCTGGTTGTCACATAGCATTTCTGATACAGATGGTATTGGTTTACATGAAATTGTTGACTTCAAATTATGTTTAGTGGAGTGGAATTGATTTAGATATTAAAAGCCTATACCAAGGCTTCCCTGGTGGCGCAGTGGTTGAGAGTCCGCCTGCCGATGCAGGGGACATGGGTTTGTACCCCAGTCTGGGAAGATCCCACATGCCGCGGAGCAGCTAGGCCCGTGAGCCATGGCCGCTGAACCTGCGTGTCCAGAACCTGTGCTCCGCAATGGGAAAGGCCACAAAAGTGAGAGGCCCGCATACCGCAAAACAAACAAACAAACAAACAAAAAACCTATACCAAACATTCAAGGAAGAAATAATGTCAATTCTACACAAGCTCTTCCAGAACACAGAAGAGGAGTGTGAACACTTCTTGATTCATTTTTATGAAGTCAGAATTACGTTTTCAACAAAACCAAAGACCCTATAAGAAAAGAAGACCATAGACTGATATTTCTCATGAACATAGATGCAAAAATCCTCAACAACATATCAAATTAAATTCAACAACTTAAAAAAATATTATGACACCAAGATTGAGTGGGATTTATCCTGGGAATGCAAGGTTAGTTCAACATTCAAAATCATTGTTATCAATATATCAGTTTATTAAAGAAGAAAATCCATATAATTGTGTTTATACAGAAGAAGTATTTGACAAAATTTAACATCCATTTGTGTTAAAACCCTTGATAAAATAGGAATAATTTATTGTTTTCAACCCAGTAGAGAATCAACCAAGAAAATAGGGCTAACATAATACTAATTGCGAAGGACTGAATTCTTTCCCTTTAAGATTGGGAAAGAGGAAAGTATGCTTACTCTCACCATCACTCTAAGGTTGAAATTCACATTTTGTTCTCTGTTTCACATGTATAAATCTTGTTTCCATTTATTCTCTTCCCAATAAGACTAATAGTTCCATGAAACTAGAAAATTGTCATATACTTCTTCCATAGCATTAATACTTGCTAGGAACATGTGTAAAAGCAGAACAAAAATGAAAATTAGTAGCTGGGATAACACAGTAGGTTCTAAATTTGCTGTTCTCAGTCCCATCACTCTATCTTTGTGTCACCTGGATAGATCAAGTTCAGGAAATAGAAATGGGTTATTTAGGCATATTCTTAAATAGGAGTGGTTGGAGAAACTCTTAAGAGAGAAATGGTTAAAAATCAGACAAAATTAATTAGTGTCAAGTCCACAGTAGGTGTTCAATTGATAGTTCTCCCACAATAGTGGGTTGTCTTAATTATTGGTCATAGGTGGACTGTATTCACCTCATATCACAATGTGAGAGAGGTTACAAGAAAGATGGCATTTTAAAATTCTGACTAGTGAATGGAATTGATCCAGTGAAATTCCAAAACCTAAAGTGTCCTAATTATTCTACAAGCTACAAGCTATTGAATTTAGCTATATAGCTAAATTCTTTTTTCTCTGGGATCCATAGGTCCAAGTTATGATGGAGTGACTCACAGCTGAGAGATTTTCAAATTCATTTTACAGGCTACTCATCTATGGTAAGAATGTTATCCAATACAAAAACAAAACCAAAAACACAAAATTATTTGCTAATCACCAAAGTTACTTGGTAACTTGAAATAATAAAATTCATGAAATTCTTGACAGAATTAAAACACGGAAGCATAATTTTAAAAATCTTAAAAATCCAAGAAATATTTAAAAGTAATTAAGTTACTTCAATGGAAATTATAATATTATATAACACACAGAAGATTAGGTTTTGTTCAACCAATAAGATTTGCTTCCTTATGTGTATATGTGTGTGTAAATTGTGTGTAAATTGCTATAATTTACACATACAAGGAATATCAAATGAAGTAATGAAACACTTTCTATAACAAGATGTATTGATATAATATGTAAAAGTACAAAGAATATTGTTCCTTCTTCAATAACTATCCCTATTTTCAGATATGAAATAAAATCAATAACTAATTCCATATCTAGCTTTAACTGGTAATGTTCAATAATTTTGGTTGAAATAAAAAATATTCAAAATTTTGAAAAAAAGGCATTTCTTATAGGATGCTAGAATCAGACTAAAAAGATTGCTTCACTAGATTAAATATAATGAAGATATTAAATGGGTTAGTATTTTGAAAAGAGTATATAAGGATAGTCAGTTTGAAGAAACACATCAGCACCTCACATTAAGTACTCAGGACAAGAGAGAGCTGTATCTTTTGTCTCTGTTTCCTTTCAATGCCCCTTTACTCATGGGATAATACACTGTTTCCAAAATAAGTTATTCACCATGGAAGAAACTCTAGAGGTTAAGGGTGAACCTTGGTGTTCCTGGAACAGGATTGAAACCCTAGTTTTGACTCTTGAATAGAATGGCTAGTGTCTGCAAGGCAACCCCAATAATTACTCGAAGTAACAGGAAACGTCCTCTCCAAGAGTAGGCAGGTGATGAAGTACCAAGAGGTTTCCCATCCCACCTCATGGTCTAGGGGAAGAATTTGAATTTGGGGAGTAGGAGGATGGAAGTGAAACACATTTCTGCCTCCGGTGTACAGAAACGATGCTTCCTTTATGTCTAGAAAAATGTTTAGAGAATAAGGTTGAAATAGTATATACAAACAACACTTTCAAATTGCATATTTCTAACATTAAATTCTATAGATGCAGATGTGTATTAGTGCCTAACTGTATTTTGAGGGGGAAGCAAATGAAAACCAAAACAAATGGCTCACCAAGTAAATTGCTTTGGTTTCATAAGGGCAGTCTTATTTGTATGTAAGGAATGATATGGTCATATCTGGATAAGTAAAAATATTTAAACTGGTGCTAGCATTTCTACTGACTCAATTCTTTTATTTTTTTTTCTGGAAATTGCTATTTATTTTCACTACTTTCATTGAAATGGTGAATTAAACACATTTTCTTCTTTATTTAAACCATGTATATTAAATATGGTGAAAAAAACAAATGGGATTTATTCAAATAGTGAATATATATTTATGAAAACAGTCTTCTAGACTATATATATAAAATTTGTAGTGGTAAGAATATAACTGTTCCCAAATGTTAAAGTTGTAAAGAACAAACAAAAGATTCTGATGACTACACCATTAATTTTATTTTAAAATATGTCTTTAATAATAAAAATATCTACTGGCTTCTTGGACCCTGTGGATGTTAAAACATCTGAAGATTATTTTTAAAATATAAATTCAAAATAACAGCATCCTACATAATTTTTATGTGATCGAGGAGTAGTGAGGAAAGGTGATAAACTAGAATATGACTGCATGAAAAAGCGAAGGAAGTGATTGCAAGGATCTACCACAGTGGTTTAATGTCAATATTTAAAAAATTTTTTTTTTGTTATGTAGAGTCTAAATGGACCCAGAACCTGAAAGATGGGTTGGGGTGGAGGAATTAATAACAGAAAGTACTGCGTATTTAAAGACCTGGAGGTGACAAAGTTCATGGCACCTTCAGAAACCTGAAATAAGTTCACTATGGCTAGAACCTATGTTGGATTTAACAGAACATCAGGGGTGATTCCATGTGGATATAGAGCAGGATATTATGACTGATCTATATTCATGATTTATAAACATGTTATCTGTAACTACATATTTCTTAAATAATTAGTAAATCTAATCTTACATTGCCTATCAAAGTTTAAGAAATTTAAGGGCAAGGTAATGTTGTCTGGGCATTTCTATAGTTAGAAGCAAATATTCTTATAGAGCCAGTATAAATGATAAGGAAAAATCAGAGTTAAATAAGAAACATACCGTTCTACTTTGTTTCTACTGAATCAGCTACAACCCTAAAAGATACACAGCAACATTCTCCAAACATTAGTTTGGTTTTCAAAATTCTTGGCTCCCTAGGAAAAATAGATCTTGCTATAACACTATTCACGATTTGATAGAATTCACATAACGCTGTTTGATTCTTCATTTATTCACTAATTTAAGAAATAGTTGTTGAGGACAGACCTTATGCCAGTATGACCTACAGACATATAAAGTGCTCATCTTTATTAATAATCATGGAAATTATTTTCCATGATTATTAATAAATGGTAACAATGAGATACCATGTCACAGGACCAGGTTACTAAAAATATTTTTTAAAGTTCTCAAAGTTCAAAGTGTTGGTGAGAATGTGTTGTGATGGGAACACTGTGGGAGTATAACTATTACCATACTGTGAAAAACCACTTAAATAGTAAATGTTCATACCCCAGCAGTTCTGCTTTTAGGTGTGTGTATACTAGAAGATGTGTTTACAGGAGCAAAAGACAGAAACAAGCAAACAAGCAAAACCAAATCCTTTACTACTGGAATAAATAAATAGTGGTACCTTCATAAAACTATGCAACAATGGATATGAATTAACTGCAGCCAACTTATCAACATAGATGAGTTTCAAACCCCAGTTTGGGAAAAAAAGTAACAAAGTACATACAGTTTGGTTCCTTTCACAGAGAGTTCAAAAGTAAGCTTAACTAAACAATAAGTTGCTTGGGCATACATCCATATGTGGTAAAACTATTGTGAAAAATGAGGCCTTGATTATCCCAACATTCCCTTCCCTTAGTATCTTGCTCCTCCTTCCTTTGATGGCACTATTTATTCATTTTGCCTCTCCTCTTTCTTCTCCTCTAATATTCACCTGTTCAAATCTTACCTGTTTGTAATATTCTTTCACCACGATCCTCTTCCAGAATTTACCCAGTCTTTTCTGTAATATGTCTTTATTAAATTATTTGTCACATGATACCTTTTATAAGTTTATCTTCTTGTCTATGATTTCTTTTTTATATTGCTACCATCTCAAAGACAAAGGTCATAAGGCCTTAATTTTTACAGCCTCACAGCCTTTAGCAAAGAATTGAGAATAAATACAAATTCTCACACATGTTTTACTGAATTATATTTTGACTAAAAGTCACTTTATTATAAAACCCTTAAAGAAAGCCTCATAAAGAACTCTTTGATGTGTGTCTTCAAATTTTAAAATATAAAGAGGAGGATTGTTTTAGAGGCAAAGGTATGAAAATTAAAATAGTGAAAATGGAATTTAGGAAAAGGATTCACAGTGTGTGTGTGTCTATGCACACGGGCACAACTTGTTAGAGTTAAGCACAGAAATTTGAAATTTTATAAGTAATAAATATATATGTTTCAACATAAAATCATGTGACAATAGAAATATCTCCACGCCTCTATTTTCAAATTATTCTTACCACATAAGAAATATATTTACTTAAAAAGCTTTACTTTTCAAGCTCACTGATAAAACCTTACTTTGAAGAGATTTTTTTTTTAATTTTTTCAGAAACTACATGCTAGTTTACCATGTCAGATTGGATTGCACTGTCATTGTTTTTAACCTTGTAAGGAAACTAAAGCTTGTTCCAGAGAAGTGCAAGTTCTATTTTCTAGTTGTTTGTGATTCTATTAGTAAAGTTATCTTTATTCTGAAATTTTTATAGAAATCTTTTAAAACCATTTGTCCATCTTGTTAGAGTTAGTTTAATTAAAACTAGATAATATAACCTGTAAATCTAATTAATTGGCCACATGCAAATTCCACAGTATGCTAATATTTTAAAAGCAAATACATCACTGTCCACCTTCTTTCTCTGAGGGCACCTCACCTTGTAAGTAAGTGCTCATGACCATTGGACAAAGGGCCTATGGGAAGTCAACAGGGTCTGTGTATGTTAGGTATTAGCAAAGCTTTGTTTCCGTTTTACTTTTTCATTTAAAGATATAATATGCAACACACAGATCATTTTGTGGCTTGTATGCCCACTTTCTAGAGCCTATGAATTAATCTAGTGATTGTCAATGGAGGGTAGGAAGATGAAGAATCGCCAAAGAAACTTTTTCACAATCAACATGTACATACTACTTCTCCACTACCCCTGGTGAGGATCGTGATATTAGATTCTAATGGCCTTTTACCCATATATAAAGAAAAAGAAAGTTCCATAAATGTAAAGACAACTGGCTGTCCAGAATTGAAGGTTATAAACAACAGTAATTCCCCCAGAAGAGTATTCTTTTTGTGTGTTTCTTCAATTCCGTTTTTTTCTTCTCCCACTTCTTAAATCATAGGCTTTCAAAAAAAATTATGTGTAGGCTATAATTCCAATACATGAGAAGGAATATCCATATGAAAAGAGTTGGGAGAAATAATACCAGAAAAGTGAAAGTGCTAGGTCATAGAATTATGAATTTCATTTTTTATGAACTTTTTGTTATTACTTTAAAGCCAGGCTGCCAAGGTCTGATCCCCTCCATCACTTAATTTCTCAGGGCCTCTGTTTCACTATCTCTAAAACAAATGTGTTGAACTAGTTGATCTTTAAAGTATTCCAATGTTAACATTATGTAAGTTGTATGTGTCTGAAAAATTTAGGGGGCAAACTACTTTTTCACTTGAAACAAATACTGGTTAAAAAAAAAGCTTTTAGGTGTTCTTCTCAGAGTTCAAATGATTTTGTGTTTATTGAGCATTTTCCATAATCCAGAATCTGTGCTAGGAGCTTTACATGTATTGTTTCCAATCTTTATAGCAATATTCAAGAAAAAAATTACAATCCCTCTTTTATAATAATTCATAGCTGACACTGAATTCAGCTAATAAGTGACTGAGCTGGGATTTGAATGTACGTATGGCAGACTCTAATGTTTGTATTCTCTCTACTACATTGAGATTGTTGAGGCTAGTTCTTTAATAGACCTGTGAAATAGATTATGAAAACCTATGTATTCTCTTACTTTATCTTGGGTGTGTGTGTTGCGGGGGGGGCAATAATGAGAAGAGGCAAAAAATGATAATGATTTTCATCATTGTACAGTATACTCCTATATTACTGAAAGGAATGGAAGATCGTTCTTTCTCAAACTTGGCCACTAAGTTTGGTTTTAGGCTGACCTGCATAACAAGTAACATGAAAAATATTTTCTACATGTGTTTTTTATTTTCCTGTATCTTTGTAAACTATTGTGTATGTGTGTGTACACTATCATATATATTTATTCTTGAATGTAATTCCACATATGTGGCAACAAGTCTGTTGCATATTTCATGCTCATTTAAAAAGAAATCTTACAAGATTTCCATGTATTGTGGAAAGATCGACATCTGTCCCCTATTTAATTAGGTCCATCCTGGTTATGTTAAATGTGTTCTAGCTCCCGTTAAGAAAATTCTCTAAACATACATGAAAAAGAACCTTGTTAAAAATGAATTGTCAGCAAGAAACAGGAGAGATTTAAACAAAGAAATTCCAAGGAAAGCTTAACAGAGAAACATCTCAAACCTGAATGCTTAGACTGAATAAAATTATAGCCCTTCCCCTTCACCTCTCATGACTAATCCACACCAAAATGCAAATGTAACTTGAAACCAATTGTTTTGGAGGCTTCAGAAGTTTGGTTAATTTTTCCTTCCTGTTACTTTTCACTTTGAAACACCTTTTGGCTTCTGGGATCTGACTGGAGCCAGGAGGGGAAATGCCAAAATTCTATGGGGAAGGCTTGTTCTTAGGGTAATTTAGACCTAACTTGAGGAAGTCAACTTTTGCTATAAATTTTATGTTAAAAAACTCTGAAATTTCCAGTGGGTTGAACAAATGCAAAAATTGCAGATAATAAAAGAAAATTTAGATAATAATGCAAAAGTAAGGAATTATCAGACACTTCATGGGGGTGAGGGGTGGAGTTTAAGCTTTAGATCTTGAAGCTTGGACTCTCCCCTTTGTTTTACCATTAATTCAGTTATTGTTTTCAAACTTTTCCTCTAAATGTCCCTACCTTAAATATATGCAGCAGTAAGATCCCTTCATGCCCAATCATTAGGGATATACAAGCCTTCTAAGGGTGTGCAAATACTTTTTTTTCATTCACTCAGCAAATATTTGCTTGCCATCTATGTGCCAGGAGCTAGTCTAAGTTCTGGGTATATAACAGTGGAAAAAAAAGCATCTGACCTGTGTACCTTAAATTCCAGTGGGGATTAAACAAATAAATATATGTTAGATTGTATTAAGTGCCATGCAGAAAAATGAATCTATGTACAAAAATATTTTATATACAGTGGTTGGGAAAGGCCTTTCTGAAAAGTGACCTTTAAGCAGAGACCTGATGGAAATGAGTGAGTGAGCCATGTAGATACCCCAGGGGAAGCGTCCCACAAAGTAGGACTAGAAAGTCTGAAAGTCCTATGTGTTTATGGGTTTGAGAAGCTGTGAAAACAATGTGCTGGGGAGGAGTGAACATGGAGGAGAATGGTAAATGACATGTTCAGGGTATGAGCAGGAAAGAGATACTCAACTTTGAGTCTAGAGTACATGCTTATACAGAAAAGAAACAGTAACCAGCACAGTCACTGAAATTGATGCTGTTCTCCTGTGACTTAGATGCACAATTGAAAGCGCTCTGCTACTTGAGTTTAGAATTTCAGTCTTCCCTTCACCAAATTTGTCAGGACAATTGGCAGGAATGTAATTTAAAAAGAGGAAACCTAAATATACAAGAAGAGGTAGAAAGCTTGTTTAAACAAGAGGAGGAGACAATTGGAAAAAATTAATTCCCCCCTAATTAAGCTATGAATTTTCAACAATTGAATCAAAATCCCAAAATGATGCTTGCAATCCCTCTTTTTCTTCTCTTCCCTTCCCTAACCTCCCTCCCTTGCCCTTCCTCACTTTCTATTTCCTCCCCTTCCAAAAGGTTACATGCTGTATGATTACATTATATAGCATTCTTGAAATAACAGAATTATAGAAATAAAGAACAGATCAGTGGTTGCCAGTTGTTAAGGATGGGGTGTAAGTGAGAAAAAGTGGGCGTGGCTATAAAAGGGCAAGATGAGGGATGTATATGGCAATAAAAATGTTCTCTCATATTGACTCTTTTAATTCCAGTATCCTGGTTGTGATATTTGGCCTATAGTTTTACAAGATACTACTATTTGGGAAAATTAGGTAAAGGGACACAAGATCTGTGTGTATTATTTTTTTTACAACAGCATGTGAATCTACAAGTATCTGAAAATACAAGTTTACAAATTTAAAATAAGGAGCATCGTGATGCTGGAGGACAACCGACACTCTTCCCCTAGCATCTTTCTGTTAAGGCTGTTCTGACACCAAATCTTCTATGGCGTGTTTATCCCTTGGTGCAGTAAAGCAACAGTATCCATAATTTAAATTCACTGGTAATCTCTTAGGCAAGCAAGTTGTGATGTACCCAGCTCAGAGCAGGAAAATCACTCAGAAGAGCCAAAATAGTTTTCAGAGGAGCAAGATAATCTGAAAGTTCATATAGAATAGAAAAGGGCCACAAGGTACCTTGGAACATTTTTGATGAAGAAGAAGTTAAATAGATCTCTGTTTTCCCCTGTTTGCCAAGAGACCAGCAGAACATGAGATTTTTCCATTTCACCAACTCTTCTTCAATACTTAGTGCTATCAGAATTTCAAATTTTTCCTGATTTGATGGGTGTGAAGTGGTCTCTTTTTGTTTTATTTTCTAGAAAATTTTAGGAGTTCTTGATATATTCTGCATACTAATCCTTCTCAATATTATGTGCTGCACATGTTTCTCAATCTGAAAAGTTGAGATTATGTGAAATAGTTTCTATACTATAGATTTTATCTTGTTTAAAATTTTGTTAAAACTTGCCTGAAACTATCTGGCATTATAAACCTTTAATTATTACAACTGTGTGTTGCAGCTGTAGGAATAGACAAAAATTTTAACAGAGAAAACTAATCAAGAAATATTCCCACACATTGAGTTTGATTTATGATTAAAATGGCTGTATGTTCCAGTTTGCATGGGACTATTCCTGGGACTTATGCCTGTTGTCCAAGCATAATTATTAATAATGCACTTTTCAGTTTCAAACACCTTTTGGTTTAGATGGAAAATATATACAGTCATCCTATATATATGAGAGAGGTGGACCTAGAAGTAAATAGAGAGATCATTGGCTATCCATACTGAAGAGAATAAAATTTTATCCCTATTCAACACTAACAAAAATACATTCCATATGAATTAAAAATATAAATATGAAAAATCTTCATAACTTTTAGAAATAATTATAAGAGAAAAGCTTTACAACATTAAGATGGGGAAGAATTTCTTTAAAATGACATGAAATTACAAACCACATTAAAAAAAATTATCTTTTGGAAAAACTTTGGAGAGCAACTTGACAATGTGTGCAGAAATTCAAAGATGCTCAAACCCATCTCTAGATACACAATGAAGAGACCTTTTGACCTTGTACACCAAGGGATGTGTATGAGACATTTACTGCGTCAGTGGTCATAAAAATTTAGAAACAACATGTATGTGCAACAGTTTGAGGATGGATAAATTGTGGTATTTTCATAAAATAGAATGCCATGTGGCAATTAAAACAAATGTACCAAGTAAAAATTTGCACAGAATTGTATAGGAGGAGTATCTTTTCCTTTCCTCTCCTAATTGACTCGGTCACTTGTTTTCTACATCTGCATCCCAAGGTTGCTGAAGACAAATGTGCACATCTCATCAAAGATTATTTTTGTGAAAGTGAGAAAAGAGGGACATTGTATACTTTTATATTTTAAGATTTATTAGCAAACTCAGAATTTAAAATAAAGCCTGTGTATAGCATGTTGTATTTTAGCCACCCAATTATATCTTAGATATAACAAAGAACAAGATCTTCAAAAAAATTCAAGGGTGTATATTAGAACTTAAAACACTTCCAAAATTTTTACCCTATCCTATGTTAAACTCATTAAGTAATATAAAAATATAGTAGTTCGTATAATATTTTAGAGCCTCCATAAAAGAAACATTGCACATATAAGGTGATTTAAATATGTACTAAGTTTTCTTGGATCAAACTGTTAGTTGTACCCCATGACTACGTGTAAGATTTGTTTTAATCTAAGTTTATTTTTACATCAAAAGTCTTGTAATCCCTGTATCTATTTCTGACTTTTGGTTATTGAAATATTTCCTCTAATCCATTAAATGATTAAATCCATTAAAATAATATTTACCCTTGTCTCATGGAGGGTTGAGTGTTTCCACTGGGCTTGAGGAGTGTTTCTATTTTTCACCTTTGGTTTCACTACTGGCCACTGTAACTTTACCTCTGTGTTAAAACTGGCTAAAGGAATTTCTGTCCTGAAGCAAATCATTTGCTTCCTGAAATTGGCAATTTGTTGTTGAGGAACCAATCCAAGGAACTCCAAGGTCTGGGTCATAAATAGTATCTAAGGTGAAGGGGAATGGTGGTCTTGTTCTTTGTCAGCTCTAATTTTGCTTCTTCATCTCTGAGCAGAAGATCTGTCTCATATGTCCCCTTATTCCTCCTTTTGCCTCTTTTCATGCCTCACAGATGATAGAGTACTTAATGGCAGGGCGTTGGGGCAGGTATGATGGCAATGAGGTTTTTAGTAGAATACTTAAGGACCTTTTCCCTTCTACTTCATATTTCAGTGAGAATTGGGTTATATTGCTGATACTATGAGTGATCCTATTTGAGACCTATTTGAATAATTTATTTAAACATGTCTTTCATAGAAATACCATACTTTGCATTTTATTCTGTATTTCTTCAGAGGCATTCAGGGTGTGCTCATCAGAATATAAACTGACAAATACCAACATGCTAAATAACAGTGTGGAGTGCCCTTTGACTTGTGAGAAGCGCTGTACCTCGTTTCTTTGACTGGCTTTTGCTGTGTGGTAATTGTCAGGGAAACATCTGGTTACTGTCACATATTTTAGTATCCGATCTCATTGCATGACATTTTGTTCTGTGACATTTAGTTCCCACTTGGGACTTGGAACTGGAAACCTAAAATTAAGTTTCATTTCCAACATAATAATAGGGAATTGTCCTGGTTAATGATGTTTGAGGTTCCCAGTAATGGAATTTCAACATAGCATATTGGAAAAAATAATAGTAAATTTTTATCCGTGATTTTCTTTACAAAAATACAAATACTTAGACAGGTCCCAAAAACTGTTTGGAGGGGCTACTCTGGAACTTTTCTTAGTCTTGAGAATATTATCCTTTGCTTTTTAGACTCATGATAAATAGAAACAAACTCTCTTAATGTGAAGTTCATATACTTACGTATCTCTCATTTACCCTTTACATGGACATTTTTTATTCCTGTAAGGAAACATTTAGGAATATTCAATTTGAAATGTTTGAGTATACTTTTCTAACTTAGGTTTTCCACAACAGAATTGTGTCTATCAGGCATTCTCTCTGCTGGTTCTTTCATAAAATGGAAAGGAAAGATGTTAGACAAATTTCCATTTTGCCTCTGCTTGATTTTGGCCATTAGCTTAGTGCCCATGTGCCTCTAGTTCATATCCTGGACTAGATGGGAAACCCATTCTTTCCTATGCTGTTGGGTCAAGATAGTCCTAACAACTGCTGCTTCTCTCATCAATTTTTTCCTAGGAAGTGTTGTGTGTCCTTAGGTTTCTCCGTTGGACTTATTAAACTCACATGTTATTTAAGTTAAAACTGATGCAACCATCATTCAGAAGAAGGGGTAGCTGGTTTGCTACAGTATTGTTGAATAGTCTCCACCTTAAAAACAAACAAGCTGCACTTATAGGATGTTTTAGATCTAGTTCCAGAGGAAACAGACTCTGTGGTGGAGATTTGCATGTAGGAAGTTTATTGCAGAGTGCTCTTGGGACATTTTTGAGGGGTGAAGGAAGCAGGGTTAGGCAGAGTAAAAAAAAGTTGATCTGGGATGAAGTCTCAACAAATGTTTCAGCTGGTCCCACAGGGCTGACCCCCATTGAATTATTGGTAATTGAGCAAGAGGACAAGGGTTTTATACGTGACAGTGAGCTGTCATTGGATGTGGCTGCCATAGAGGAGGGGCATGCAACTTACTTTCAGCATCTGGGGAATGAGTGCCCAGGTCCTGAGAAGGGTATATGGGCAGTGCACCACCTGATAACTAGGCAGGATTCTAAAAGCTGAATTGTTGTCTTGGAAACAAATATGATAGGCATATTTCCCCTCATTTCCCAATTTATTTACAAACATATTAAGAATTTAGCAGGAGGTAGGTGGCTGCACAGTGCAGAATACGCAAGATATTTTTATCTGTTTTTTTTTGTGTGTGTGTGCGCTCCCTGTTCCCTGTGTGTTTAATAGCTATCACTTTCACTTTCTATGAAAATGAGGCTTTGTTGGGGGGAAGAAAGCTGAAATATTGCTAAACCATTGCTATATTAAGACATATATAACTTTTCTAGAAACTATCATGCTTATAGTGCGTACCCTTAGTTTCAAGTGAATATTTTAAAACATCAGTCCCTCTTGGTTCTTAAACCAAACTTCCCACAGACAGTGTCATCTCCATAACTGAAGTAAGAAAGCTATGTCCGTTTGTAAGTTATCTTGGCCTCCTTTGTTCTGATGCCTCAGAAAGCCCATCTCTCCAGGGGAGAAAATTGAGGTTCAAAATCAAAGTACCTCCTCATGAGCTTGCCTAGGACCCAGTAATCCACAGTGCTGAGAGAAGCATGATTTTAACGTACATTGATGGTGTAGTCAATGGTCAGAAAAATGTTTCCTGGGAAGAAAGAAATAATACACAAACTGAGCCTGAAACCTGTGTAATGAAGTAATCTCTTGAGTGAATGTGGAGATTTTCAAAGTCACTTAGACATGATTTTAACACATTAGGAAATGTTTTATAAATATTTACCATTGACCAGCAAGAGGGCAGAAAATCAACATGTACTGAGTACTTACTGCTTGCCGGTCATTATACAAGACTGTTAGCTAATATAGTAACATTCAATCCTTACTACTGTCCCAAGTGTTATGAATTATTATCCAAGCTTTTTGTTCATTCATTGTTATCTTAAAAGAGGTAACTTTTCTATGTTTACACTGCTAGAAAGTGGCAGAGCCAGGTTTAAAAAATAGTCTCTCTGATTGAAAAGTACATGCCATTCCTCCCAAAAGAGTATCTTATAAAGAGAAATGTGTCATTTAAAATAAAACACCTTCATTATCCTTAGAATTACATTTCTGAAAAGAATTGAAAAAAAATTGGGTTGTAAATGGTGTGGATCTGATTTTAAAAATTAATGTTTATTTTTTATTTTGGTAGAGTGCCCATATAATAGAGAGAAGAGTAATTTTGGAATCAGGAGATCTGCATTCATTTCCTGGCAGTGAGCTCTGGGAAAGAAAATGAACTTCAACTTTATCACTTACAAAATTAGGGTGTAAAAGTAGGATGTAAAAGTAGAATTTCAACTAATTTACTGCATTTCATACTGGAGACAAATCTGAACAAATCAGAACTATGTTGTGTCCCAGAACCAATCTGTGATATTTTGAATGTCAGGTACTCCTGTGGTTACATGAAACATTGGTTTAGCATTGGGTTATCCCAGAGTGATTTTATCTCTGTAGCAGACATCTATTTTGTTGAAGGCCTGTTAGCTTTTTGCTTGTTTATTGTACAAAAGAAGATGGAAGTTCAGATGGTAAAGAAAGGAGGATAAAACACTGAACACCGTAGAAATCCTGCATATTATTGGCTTCTCCAGTAAATGATCAGAGAAGGAGAAATAAATGAGGAAAGAAGGGTTGGCAAATGTGACTATAGTTACAAAATGTCCTTGTAGTTTTTTGGTACATAACACAAGCATTCCATTGTTTTATACAACATTGGTTCTGGATGGATTTACTAAAATTTTTGGAGAGGGCACCCGTTTTACCCACCCATCTTGTAGTTGCACACAGTAGGATGACAGGAACCTATTCAATCATGTATTTGGATTCAAAAGTTGACTGCGCAGTTCTCCTGGGAAGATTAAGATTTAAAAAATGGAAGCTAGGGTTATAAATTAGTGTGTGTCCAGGTAACTACCTCTGGTGTAAACAGCTATATATGGGATGAAATGGAAAGTCACTTGGATCAAAACATGCTTGGAAGGAGGTAGGATCTGGGTAAGAGAACAGCTGATTTCTAAGGTAAAGAATATTATTAATAAAAATATAGTCTCCTAATGTTCTACTCTGAAGTGAGCAATATTTATTTTTATATATAAATTTTGATATATTAGCCAATTCTATTTAATAGTCATGTCTCCTTTATAGTCTAATTCCAAATATTTTTGAAATAAATATAATTATTTAGATGTTAACTCATAAAATTGTTATAAATTACCAGGAATTAATGGAGGCTACCATAAATAGGTTTATATTTGTATGTACTAGTTTGATTTTGTTTTTTGTTGTTTCTCTAGTTAACAGAGAAGGTCCACATTTAAAATTATAAGAACTCCCAATAGAATATCTATTCATCACTAAATTTTCTGGCCTACATAGAACTCATCTAAATTGCATATTGAGACTTAAGTCAGATGTATTTATTTGATTTCTGTCATATTTGGGGTCATTGAGAAAACTATAAATTTTTGTAGAAAAGTATGACATGATTCTGGGTATATTACAAAAATCTATGGGTTTATTAAGTAAAGATTTATTAAGCAAAACTGTATATTGGATTTTGTGGTGACATGGCTTAGGAGTTTGTTGAGATTGATTGATATGAAGGTTAGTGTCAAACAATTCTGTTGTATTGACAAGAAAGCCTTATGCTTCCAGATGTGCCAGAGCACCTCCTAAACTTGAGTTCTAAGGGTCTTAAGTTACAGACTCTGTATTAGTTTTCTCGGGCTACCGTAACAAAGTACCACCATCTGGTTGTATTAAGCAACAGAATTTCATTGTCTCACTGTGCTGAACGCTAGAAGTTTGAAATCAAGGTACTGGCAGAGTTGATTCGTTCTGAGCACTATGAGGGAGAATAGCTTCTAGTGACTTGCTGGCAATCATTGGTGTTTCTTGGCTTGTGGACTCATCACCCCAATCTCTGCTTTCATGTTCATATGGTGTTCTCCCTGTGTGCATGACTGTGTTCAAGTTTCCTGTTTTTATTAGGACATTGGTCATATTGGGTTAGATGTTCACCCTAGTCTAGTTGGACCTCATCTCAACTAATCACATCTGCAAGGACCCTATTTCTTAATAAGGCCACATTCTAAGATACTGGGACGTCAAACCTTACTAGGGCCTATGTTTAAATTTTGTTTTAATTTTTTCCCAGTAGTAGGAATGAATAACTTAAATGATTTGGAACCATTAATTTTATCACTAGGGAATATTCATAAGCATGGAGAAAATATAACTTAAAAAAACCCATAGGATTGTGCAACAATAATTTCAGGTACTCAATATTGTCTCCAACAATCTCTACTAATATTACTGTGGAGTCTATACTCATTTGATACAGCTGAAGTAGGTATTAGTTTAAATAAAGCCTATATTTTTCTTGTGACTCTAATAAGGAAATAGATTTGACATAGCTATTTAATGTCACCTGGAGTCAAAAATTAGAAAGAAAGATAAATTCTTGCAGTTGAAATATGGTGATTTGACTATTTCTTAGGAGATCTTGGAGAATGGAATGCAGAACTTTCCTAGGGTAAGATGAGGAGGAAGGATTGCAGATACTGACTTTAAAATACCAGTATTTTTTTTTAAATTTATTTAGTTTATTTATTATTTTTGGCTGCGTTGGGTCTTCGTTGCTTTCTCTGGTTGCGGCAAGCGAGGGCTACTCCTCGCTGCAGTGCGCGGGCCTCTCATTGCGGTAGCCTCTCTTGCTGCAGAACACGGGCTCCAGGCGCGTGGGCTTCAGTAGTTGTGGCTCACGGGCTCTGGAGCTCAGGCTCAGTAGCTGTGGCACACGGGCCTGGTTGCTCCGCGGCATGTGGGATCTTCCCGGACCAGGGCTCGAACCCATGACCCCTGCACTGGCAGACGGATTCCTAACCACTGCGCCACCAGGGAAGTCCCCAAAATACTAGTATTTTAAAAAAAAATACTACTTAGTTTCATTTGTTTCCTACACGAGGGTAAGCTTGCATTGTAAAATGAATTTTACATCCAATTTTCAATCTATCAGGAAAACAAGTAAGATGTTGTTTGTATCTTTACTTATTTGCAATACCATGTCAGTGTTTCTCTTTCATTTTTCTCAGTTGGAAAGCTCCCTAATAAACAGATATTTTCAATATCATTTTTGTAGATATTGGCTTAAATATTATTGTTTAGCATATTGATAGTGTCATGGAAAAAATGGCAATTGAAAAGTCTGGTGTTTAAATACCAGACGTTAAAATATTTTTAATGTTGAACTGATAACCCTTAACCCAAATGCCTCCTGTAACCATAAGAAGTAGTCTTTTTTTGATTTATAATACCTCACGAAACACTGATTTTAATTTACTGCTCCTTGAAAGACCTGAGAATATTTGTATTGTCAGCAGCTTAAATTGACCACAGAAATTATCACTAAATAATTTCAAAAATCATGAGATTATTTAGGCATTTAAGATGTGTATAAAGTAATTAAAACCAAACTTTAGGAGGGTTAAGGCCTTACCATAGTTGGTTATTCTGCAACTGGGGTCACTGCCTAAGTTGTACGAAGGCCTATGCTCAATTTACAGTTGTAATGAGGAACATGGGATGTCTTGATTCTTCATTTGCTGTTCTCATCTTTAGAGGATGCAATTGCCTATATTAAAACATGAACATAGGCTCTTTTGTGGAGGATAATAAAAACATGTAAGGTAATACATGCCACATGCATAGATGGTTGGCATATGGCTTTTCTCTTTGAGTATGGAATTGTTGCCCTTAGCTGCTATCATGGAACAGCCACATGGAAATGTTCATTATTAGTCACTTAGGAATGAGGCCAGTTCCTTTGATCTCATTAGTTTGATCATGATTATTCCATTTTAACATGGTGTTTTGTAAAGGTGTTTTCAGTAGATTATTCACTTGCAAGGGCATTTTGTGTTTTATTATTTTCTAATCATCCGAAGAAAAGAGATATTGATGTTATAAAGCTTTTTGTCTCTCATATTGAATATATACAAGACATAGTGAGAGTCATAGAGCACATTTTCACTTTTTTATTTTACGATTAAAAAAGAAACAAATGGCATTTGAGTTTCAGATTTTTCTCTTCACGTTGATATATTTGAAACGACTAGTACATACTCTTGGGATAAATGTAAAGAAATACTTATAATGTCATGTTGTGATATAGACTGATATTTAGTATGAGAACCACCTTTTGATTCAGTGCAAACTTGCATTCATCTCAATGACCAGTTTGCAGAATTATAGTGAGCGTGCCTATATTCAGGACCCTATTCTTGGCTTTAATACAAAACAAAATGAATACCATCTCTCCCTTTTAAAAAATGCCTTTAAAAATCTTGATCTCCCTGATCTGAAGAAAAAGATGACGCTTAATTAGAATTAGCAAAAAATGCAAGATTGTCGGTAGTCTCATTTATATAGATGTAGCTAAGAACTGTTGTTGTTTTTACACCTGCCCCGCACCGCCCTTTCCTTGGTACACTGTTATTCACCAGTTCCAGTGGTGTGGGCTGCCAAAATCCCCACGGTGTAGCTCTGGATCATGTAACTGAAGCTTGGCCAACCATAGTGCCCATATGCCTTGTCCTGCTGTTTCCTCTGAAAGTTGGTATCTTATCCAAACTTGGCCAATAAGAGGCATACCTTGGATATTTCCGTTTTGGAATCTTGAGAAAAGGAGGTATGGGGTTTTGGGCTTTGGAGTTGGAAGAAATGAATTGGAGGCAAGCGGTAGCCAAGCAGATAAAGCCAATCAGAGGTAAGAGTACCGGAGAGGAAGAGGATTTTAGTAGCTTCATGTCTCAGTTCTGGTGGAATTCAGAATTGCCCTTTTCCTTCCAAGATCTTTCCAAAATATGCCTCTTTTTTTCTTACAGCTTAATTTAAGTTTAAAAAGTCCTGTCTGGTGAAATAGACAAGAATCCTTAATCAGCAGGATACTTGTTTGCAGGTGAATGTGTTACTTCTAATGCTCTAGATATCTTCTCTTAAATATTTCATGGCTTCCTACAAATATCTTTATTTAAAGAAAGTTTGGAACAGCTAAAACATTCCCTGATAAGGCAAAGGTAATTTTTATTTTTGCTGAATAATCATAAAACCTGAATTAAGAAACATCCGAATTATTAGAACTGTGCATATTAATAATGATCTATTTAAATAGTGTCCACAACCTTGCTTGGACCCTGGACCCAACTTGCATTATTATGTATTTTTTTCTCTCTACTTTTCAAATCAAACTCATTGGCTTACTCTATCCCCTTGAAATCAGATTTTGCAGCCTCCTGGCTTTCCTCCAAAAGTCTTTCATTGTTTCACAAGCCATCCTTGTTTTTAATTCATCCTTCTTTATCCACTGTGCAAACTAGGTGGACCTGAATACTTAGGAAAAATTGAAAGCATTTGGTTGTTATTAGAGTAGGGATAGCTGACTCACACATGTAAAACATTAAAGAAACCTTACAAATGTTTGAGTGATTTTTTTTTCTGTTGTTGTTGTTTGGGCCTGTGGGGCATTTAACCACATCCTGCCAAGCACACAACACATGAGCTTCTCTCTTTATTACCAGTATAGTTTTAGGTTAATAAAACAAACAAGGCCAATATTTTCATTTTCTTTTCCCAGCATTTTTATTGATTCATTTAAATGTAACATACTATACACTGTTCAGCCTTTTGGGAGGTAGGAGGAGGGAGGGAATCTATATCTTTATGAGGAGTCTCCTCGAAATCAACACTCAGATGGACAAACATTTGTGGCTGACGCACCTTGACATTGTAGCCAGGGGTCACACTTCCTACAGAGACAGAACTCCCAAAATCATGATTTTCTTTTTAAACATATGACATTTAGGACTGGAGCTGCTTTTCCTTCAGTAGCACAATCCAGCTGCAAAGAGGACCAGAATTCTATCCCAATACCAAGCAAAGATGCCATTTTTGAAAGTGGAGAATCTCATTACTCCTTACCAAATGGTTTCTGTCTTTCTCTCTGTCAATGTGTGTGTTTTGGGGGTGAGTCAGGGGAGAGGTGAAGGAAATGTTTTCTATTTTTGGCTTCTGCAAGCTTTGATACATTTTGCTAGAAGCTGTTTTACTGTTGTGAGTACTATAATGATGACTGTTTACACATAGTCTCTTGGTAATCTAAATGGCTATGTGAAATACGAATCCAGTTTGTGCCCTATTTGCTGTTACCATGGTCATCTAATACTGTATTTGTCTCACCAAACATTTAATTTTGGTTGTGGGTGGTCAGTGTTCATGTGTCAGGTGCAATTATTATTTTAAAATAAAACATTAAAGATAATCTAGTTCTCATAGGAATGCATTACATTATAGCTCTCAGACTCAGTTACCAATTAAATTTTAACAGATTCCAACCACAAAATTAAACATTTTTAGAATCCCATTTGTCAAAAAGCAAGTTGAAAGCCAAGTACCATAAAATGCAACTTTAGCCATAAGGCAAAACACTCTGCCTCAAATGCATTTCCTTGGAAATCCCAACTTTTTAAGGAATGAGAAAAATATGACCTTTTATGGGATTACTTTATGGGAAAGTTTCTTAATAAAGCTAATTCTTAAATAACAGATTAACTGGAAGTGCTGGTTAAGCATTGACACAATTAAGTTATTAGAGAGGATCACAAAACACCAGCCTTTCTAGAGGTTAAACTTTAGTAAAAAGACACATTTAGTGAGTCTTTCCTTTGTACCAAAATACTGTGTCCAAACAATAAAAATAAACAGACCTTTTCAAAACAAGAAATATGAAGGTAAAACTGCAGCATCAATATAATCTTATAGTTATCACTTAAAGTATTTAGAGCAAATAGTATTTTTCTACACTTTTAAAAATCACTACAGACACTGCAAATAAGGCTTATGTATTTATTTAGTGGAATACTATGTGATGATGACTGGTACGCTCTTATGTACTGTTTTCTATACCTGCTCTAACAAAATGAATTTCAATAAGGTTACGTTATGGAACCTTCCAAAGCTCTTTAAGTTTACAGAAAATAAGTTTTATTGGGTTTTGTAAAGACTAGATCATACAGCTTGAACAGCCTGAACAGGTTGCAGTATATGGTTACACATATACCAGAATATATTTGCTCAGTTTAAGCCCCTTGGCGGGTTGCACTTCATACCAAATTCTTTGATAGTTCCTTTGGGGGAGATTCACTATGTGAGACTTATAGAGTGTTCTTATATATGCAGACAGCCTCTTCATCACTTACCACTGTGATATATGGCCCAAAAATCATTAGTAAATAATGAGGCTAGGCTACTAAAATGTATGTAACAATTAATTTTCCTTCTTTTAATATCTTGGAGACACACTGATGTATTGAAAGAGAAGAATTTGGCCTTCTGGTCTATTTCTTAGGAAAGGAAGCTTTAGGAGTGATGTATGGTTTTAAATGATGGCAAACATCTCTCACTCGAGCCATGCCATAGCACTGTCATATTTATTGTTGATGGTTCTTATGGCAGAAGTGCAGATTAAGTCAACTGATGGCACGTGGGGCACTCACACTCTTTCCCCGATTTTATCTCCTACTCTTGAAGTGTTTGCCAAGTTTTAAAAACACTTTGTCATGAACACGCATGTGGTGTGCTAAAGAAAAAGAACAGGTAAATCAGAGGGCAGCTGATGAGGATACTCTTTAAAACCCCAAAAGATATTTAACATCCTATTAAATAAATAACTTAGAAAGAAATAGAAAGGGGTGAAGGCAGAATGCACAAGCATACCATACTATTTGTTTTGTTAGAACAGTTTTACACTACTGTGTTTATATTTTTTAATCCTATCCAATTCTTCCATGATGCCACGCCCAAAGCTCCTTTGGTTGTGCATATGATATGACCCAAGTGCTTTCCAGTAAATGCTTGCGTGTCTTACTGCTCATTGAATCATTAAGCTTGAATGAGCAATGAAAGTCTTTGATATGAGTTTGTATTCCATAAATAACTTTCCCGAAGATCATTCAACAGACTGTTCCTTGTCCTTTAAGTTCTATCTCAGAGGTTAAAAACAAAAACATAAACAAAAACTTAACCCAAAAACTCAGCCACAATATTGTTCACTTAGGAATAACTTCCATCCCATCTGATCTGCTTATATCTCAATTACAAAGCAGGACACAGAACTAATTAAGAGAACATCATATGTCAGCAGAGAGTACAAAAACCTTCAAAGGCTTCCTTTCTTTCAACCAAGCAGATACTTGCAATGTGTCTTTTCCTTTTGAGCTACTATCTTCACGAAGAACACCAACTTTTACCAACTGGTAAAAGAGCCTTTGGATCCACAAACATTGCCTTCCTCTATGAGTGTACCACCATTGGAAGAAAATGAGCTGAGGTGTTTTTCCTTCGTGTTTTCTGTCCTCTCCTGGGAGCTCCTTTTCCATTCAATGCCACATACATTTGCCTCCCATTGTGCTGCCAGTTAAAGGATGCATAGGTATTGTATCCGTTTTCCTCAATCCTCTCCTTCAGCTTACAGTCATTGTTAAATTCTTTCTGCAAGGGAAAAACAAAATCTTTTATTCCTACGGTGATGATACTTGATTCTATTTCACACAAACCATCCAGAGAACTCCAGTTCCTGGGTTTTATTTACTGTTGCCATTTGTACATAAGTTGTGCACTTAATACAAAACATCAACAACAGAAGAGTAAAACTCATAAAGACAAAACAGATTCTACATTAGAAGGCATGTGATTTATTTTAATCTATCATCATAACCACATATTGGGCCCCTTTTAAAAAGCTGATGTGCTTTGAACATGACATGTTTAAGTGCCTAGAATGATTGTTAAGAAGCAAGCATTCCAGTAACAATATTCGTGATGAGCCAATGATAGAGAATGTTGTTATAATCCTATTTTTCAGAGTAATAACTGGGGTTCCACGGGAAAAACAGAATTACAGGAAAAAAGTGGGCTTATCAAGTTTGCAAATGTTATCTACCTATAAATCCACAATAAATACACACACAATGATAAGAAAGCAGATTTTAAAGCAAAACCATAATAGTTCTAGATAACCAAGAGGCCCTGGGAGTGAGGGATGTCCCTCTCTTCCAAATACCAGATTTCTCAATTTTGTAAATTATTTACAATTTTCCGTAACTTGGAATTTTGACCAGTTTTACTCTGAGGTTTAGGAATAGTTGAACAGTAGGACATGAGACAACCTTGCTTTGTGAATTTCCATGTCAAAGAAACTATAAATCTGGTGACTAGCACTGCTTATATTGTATAAGCCTGAAGACTTGGGTCCTGGGAAATTCCACTTTACAGACACAGTCCTTTGGCTTTGTTTCAAGTGGCCAAGTTTTTTAAGGGGATCTTTTGTGACAAAGATTGATCACTCATTCATCTTAGAAATCCAGATTCTCACTCTGGAGTTAATAACAAAGAGGAGATACCTCACTAATCTCAAAACTCTGACTTCAGAAATATCCCTTTCCCCTTATACCCAAACTAAAGCAGTTAAAAAGCTAAGGAATTGGGGCTTTTGCTCCTCTGGGTCTATCTTCTCTATGCAAATCAAGGGCATTGTAGGCATCTTTCAGCTGAAACTTCTACTAGGCAGTTCAGTTTTTCTCACCTCTGCACTTTTGGAAATTTTGACTAAATTCCCAGTTCCTGAATGTGTGTATATTTAAATATCCAGGTTTCTGCAGGCTAGATCCTAATTTTGAACATTATCACAACTGTAATGAGCAGGTATATTTTACGTTAATGTTACCAGTTTAAGCTTTGTTTTCTGGAATTTATTTATCCTCTGTGCTTCTCTTCTATAAAGAATATTTAAATGTAGTGTTCAAGTAACAACTTATTTGGTTGAAAGTAAGAAGAAAAGGTAAATTATTTAAGGTAATGATTTTAAAATAAAAATTATGCATTAGAGAAGATTTGAATCCTTAATTTGAGTTTTTTTTTCTATTTATTCATCCTAGTCTGTCTAAAACTATGGTTTTAAAGGAGAGAGTGTTTTTTTACATGAATAATTGTATTTTTTCAATAAAGAAGGCATAATTTAGAGACTACAGGAGGATTGAGGTTATTTTAGCTGATTTTATATTTGAAATGGAGCTATGTATAAAAAAGTAGGAATGGATGCTAAATTATTTTTCCTCCCAAAAATTAATTTATAGAACAATGTCTCTGAAAGTGAATTACACCTGTATCAGACTCCTCATCTCAGGTATTTTGAATACTTAGACCATTGGTCAAATTTTTGTATCAGAATCTCTGGAGGAGACCTAGGAATCTATTGTTTACAGCATTTAGGTGAATCATAAATATTAAAGTCTAAAAAAAATCTAGGCTAGAGCAAGATCTCAAAAGTAGGGTTTTGGTAGTTTAGAAAAAGGTTTTGGATTTCCTCAGAATACCAGGGAAATTTCTTTGGTTTTTAAACCATGCCCTACAAGGGTTTGTCCTCTATACTTCAGTTTTATAATCTATTTACTTAATTCCATCTGTCAGGAGAAAACTCGGTATACAATAGTATACAATAGACACATTGCTCAGAGGGTGAATAATGAAAATCTAAGAGAGATAAGTTTCCCAAAAGGGAATCGAGGAAAATATTCAAGAGACTAGAATATATAGTGTTAGTTTAATCAACCCCTCTGGGTTTTTGCCTAATTGCTATTTTCAAGAAGGCTATGGAATCAATGGAAATTGTCTGAAAAAAAAAAAAGATAGGAATTACAAGAGTATGTCACCTGATATACAGAATATATAGGATGTGTACTCATGAATTTTTTTTTTTTGGTATACCCTTTAAATGCAAAGTTCCTAGTCCTATTCTGCCCTGAATAGGGTACTGAATTTGAGTAGATTTTTAATTTAATTTTGAACAAGCCATACTTCTTTACTCTTCCTGGTGGTAATGCAAAATTACAATAACAGTACACTATGGTTAAAGAATGAGCTTCTTTCTGAGACAGGCTGAAAGTGGAATGCATCGGCTATGATGGGCTGAGCTACTTGGAAAGGTAGTTAGGTTAATGCATTGCGCTATTCCATGCTGAAGAAATCATGTGGGACAAGGCAAACCCTGTCCTCTTGAAGTCCACAATCTACTGGGAGAAGACAGTCAACAACAGACACATTATTGAGAGAAATATCTGATAAATGCCACTGTAGATCATTAAAATGGTATGATATGATAGAAAGCAAATGAGCATCTACATAAGCAATAGAGAATGAAATAATCCATAGGCCTTAGAGCTCAAGAAGAAGCATAGGCACAGTGTGTGAGCTGTGTTGGGATAGAAGAAAAAAGTGGGGGAATGGAAGGAAAAGTATTAAATATTTTTATGACAGCTCATTTGAGAGCTATCCATTTTTCTTTGATGTCACCTTTTTAAAGAAATATACTTTATCAATTAAAAATTATTTCAATCTTTTATTGCAATTAAAACTTTTATATTTTCTCTCTCAATCTAAATTTTTATTAGGTTTTACTTTAAAGCATTGGTTTTGACTATGCATCAGTATCTCTTCAAAGAATATGTGCCCGGACCTCTTACTCAGTAATTCTTATATAAGAATTAGGGAGGGAAGGGACCTCGGCATGTTGATTGAAAAGAAAAACAAAAAATGTCTCCAGAGTGGTTATGCTGTGAACTCCCAAATGGAACCACTTTTTTAAATGGTCCATTACTCTTCTAGGCTCATTAGTAGAGCTACCTATAATGGAAAAATTTAACTAAAAATTTTCTGACCCCTTCACCCAAAAAGCATTTATCCTAGTCAAAGAGGCTCACCCAAGGTATGCCTGACTCCCCAGTTATAAGTGGATCTGATATGAATGAAATACAAGGCTATTGTATGTCCAGACCAATGACGGAATCAATTTCCAGTGACTCTCACATTGTGGGTACCATACCAGGAGCATTAGGGAAACCTGGGACCTTGTTAGAAATGCAAAGTCTTACAGATTTAACTGAATCAGAAAATCTGAGAGTGTGTTTTAACAAATCCACTGAGTGATTCTGACACTTACTTAAGTTTGAAAGCTGCTGGCCCGAGGCAGGCACTGCAATCATCCTTATACTAATCAACACAATAAGTTTATTTACACATTTTTAAAGTGATATTCCCTGATACTTGCTATGGAACACAGGGATGTATGTACTCAAAGCGCTGGCTGGGTACCAGCTCCGTAACTGAATTAATCATTATTGTTTAGGTAAATAAAATTCTGGAGTTGATTGAACAGCACAGAAAATGTTGAATTTCCTGATGTGTCTCCCCATTTCAGATTTTAACGGGATACAAAACACCCATGCCCTCGTTTTATCTTCAGCTATAACACATACACACAGAGTATGTGGTTTTCTACTCAATCCAAGATCTTTGTTTTCAATGATTCTTCTCCAAGTTGTCTGCAGTAACCATGACAATCTGACCAGATGCTTCCGTGAGAGTCTGACTGGTTAGCTCAGAGCATTCAGAATATTAGCATTCAGAGCACTGACTGATGAATGCCAGCAACGGTCTGCACGGTAGACTAATGGGTGAACAACAGAGGAGATTACAGAGTTGGAAGAGCTGCCTTGCCAGCCCTTGAAACGCTGGTGACCAGCCCTTTGTGGTTCTATTTACTAGCAATAGAATGATAACAAAACTATTTAATGTCTAGGGGAAACATTGCAAAACTGTGGTAATAATTTACTGAAGTGGATTTTTCAAATAAAAGTAGAATACTTACTGAGCCATAGAGTTTTCCCTTCTTGTTCATGGCTAAATAATAGTTGCTGTTAATGGCTTTGACGGCAACAACTCCAATTTCCACTGAAGTTATCTCCAAGATACCTAAAATATACAATTCAAAAAGGCTAAACTTAAAGAGTCACATAAATTTAGTTGAAAGAAAGAAAAATCAGAAGAAATTATGGTTTATTTTTTGATGCCTCCAAAATCAAAAATTAAAATAATTGTGGGAAAAAAACCCCAACCTTTTCCACTGTGCCTAAAAACATAGCAACAATATGGAAAAAAATAGTAAGTCTTTAAATGAATTCCCTTGCATTTTACTCTGCACATATAGGGGAAAATATTGTTTTAATTAAAATGCTTCCTTTGCTAACTCTGCATTTTCAACTCCATAAATATTGAAACAGCTCTGCTCATCTTAGCCTAGGTTTCACAAAAACTTATCAGAGCACACATCTGTACTATGGTATTAAATTAAACCTATAGCATATGTCAATAATATGTCAGATTTACTTCAACCTGTAAAAACAGTGGTAAACTGTTTCTTCTTTGTAGGACTTTTAGATAAACTAAATCTCTTGGCTACATTTAACTGATAAATTTATTTTTGGCAAATGTGTTGACATTCTGAAATACTGAGAGACTAATCCCAATATACACATTGTCTTTAAAATAGCAGAATCACTACTCTGGGTTGGGAGAAAATCCATTAGTATTTTTTGAAGTTTTAGTTTCTTGTTTCCTAGAAAGAATGAAAAACTAACGGAATTAGGAACTGATAGACAAGAGATCTTTTCCCCTAATAGACAAGTTTTGGTTGGTGCATCTAAAGATAATTTTCTCTGAAAAGTTGGTAGGTGAACTATCTACTTAAAATGCCCACCTAGTTTAGGTTAAGGAGACCTCAGGTCCTAAACCTACTTCTTAGTTTTAAACCCTTGGGAAAGCTTTCTCAGGGCAGAGAAGCAGCACTGTGATTAGCAAAGTTCTGAATCCAGACTGAATTTGAATCCTGGCTTTGCATTTAGTAGTGAATGAACACAGGAGAAGTCACTGAACTGCTTATGTCTCAATTTCATTTGCAAAATGAGCAGCATATTAGTATCTCCCTTCTAGTTTTGTGATGATTAAATGAGATAGTACATATAAAATAATTAGAAATTGCCTAGAGCTTACTGCCTCCTTAATTATTATGAGAGGAAAGTTTTCCTCCAACAGTTATAGAGTTTGAAGCTTCTTCTTCAACAAGCTGTGTAAATCCTGAACAGAACATACAAATTCCCACTGGCTTAGCCTATAAAATCTGAAAGCCAATATATGTTATCATTTATCCTGTACTTACTATCATAAAAAACACCATCCTAAATGTGGTCCACAAATTATGTTTATACTCTTCCTAGAGGGAAAGAGTGTCTTGTTCTTAAGACATGGACACTTTCTTTCCTTTCTTCACAGGTTAACAAGCCATGTCATGGTCAATAGAAATGCTTTCATGCCCCCAAAGCAAAGCTGACATCACTAGAGAGACTTGTGCCAGAACTACATGCCATAGAACATTCTGTTCTTATATTCTACAGGAAGCCTGTGACCTAACACAGCATACCTCCTCATTAATAGATTGAAAGAGATTTCATTTAGCAAGCTTAAACAAGGAAAGATTGTGAAGAGTGAGGGAGACAGTAGCTGTATTTTTTTGTTTCATTGGAGTATAGTTGGTTTACAATGTTGTGTTAGTTTCAGGTATACAGCAAAGTGATTCAATTATGTGTATGTCTGTGTGTCTGTGTCTGTGTATATGTTCTTTTTCAGATTCTTTTCAGTTATAGGTTATTACAAGATATTGAATCAGTATCTGTATTTTAAACATCTCTTTTCCTTATACTGGTAGTTGCCCTCAAGGTACAAACACATACACACATTTATTTGCGCATTTTAAAAAGTACTTTCTTGTACTTTATTTCTTTAATTCTCCTAACAGTCATCTAAGGAGGTATGATTATTCTCAATTACAGATGAAAAAATGGATGATACTGAGGTTTTGTAACTCACAAGGTGATAAAGTGACATAGGTCTATAATGAGGGACCCAACACCTAAGCCTCTCACTTTCAGACTATTTTGCGCTCCATCTCTGACTATTTTGCCTCTCCATCATATCTCCCGCTTCTTTCCCATTTACACAAGGGAATTCTGCTAGAAAACCAACTGACGTAATGACTCATCGAGATAATAGTCTTTATTGAACTAATAATGCTTTTCCTCCCAAGGATCTGGCAGGCCACAGAGGATGATGCCTGAGTCTCAGAGAAGGAAATCTAATATACTTTATTTATGTCACAAGCAGAAGATATAGAACAAGGTAGTGATAAGAATCTGGGGCAAAATATTTAGACTGCTATTTGCTTTGCCTGCCAAAAAGGCAAGTAAGTACTATCAGTAAATTATAAGGTGTTCCCTATGTATGCTTTGTAACTGGAAATTGTTAGAATGAAAAAGGTTGATTTCAGCAAAGAATTAAAGATTTTTGAATGTGAACACGAAGTAGTGGGATTAAGCTATAGTAACAGACTGAGTTGGCAGAAGCAAAAATGTTCTGGTGTAATAAATATTACCGAATCTTTGATTATTTCTGAGAGTGCACTGGATATGGTAGATCATATTTATGCTCAGAAGCCCTTGGGTTTCTTTCTGCTTTGCACAAAATAGGAACACAATATTCAAAGAATTCATCAACCAATTAACCATTTTTCTTACTCTGCAATCAGTTAAAGCTAGCTTGAAAAGGTTCAGTATGCTTCAAAATAGAAAGAGGAAGACCTGGATGATTTAAGTCCTTTTGAGTCCTGAAGATGAACTTTTGGATACACCATATGTCATTAAGTCATAACTGATAATCTCGTGGGTAATGGACAATGACATGTCTTTATTGTAAATATCTGTGAATGTGTGACTTTCTAAGGAACTCAAGTCTAAAGGACTTGCCTATTTTTTCATGAAGAATCTCTCCCATATTCTCTGTTCTTTGGTGAGGATGATCAAGTTTGCCTATAAAAGCATTTTTGGAAAGTATGTTTGTTGTTGGATTAATAACTTATAGTTCTATGGGTGTATAATTTGATGCAAAATTGAATGCCAACTGAAGGAAAGCCTGCCAGGGGAAAGTGAGGAACAAGGCAGGAAGTTGTTAGAAGGCTGGGGAGTTGTCAGTCTCAAGTTATCAGCCATCTTCTACAGACTCTAAGGATTTTGGCAAATATGAAATATTTTATCTAAAAATATATAACTTTTAAAAGAACATATTAGAAAAAGCCAATTTTTAAAGCAAATTCCTTTAATAATAGCAATATATTAACTTTATTTTGAACTGTATTTGAAATCTTAAATAATAAAGTTTGATAATCAATAAAACAAAAGTGATTGTGACAAAAATCAGCTCCTGTTAATTGGCAAATTCTACCGAATGAGGCAGCATCACCATAGTAATGGGGAGGATTTTGCAAACTGATGAACTCCAAATGGAAATAACGTAGACATCACAATTTTCATGTAAATCAGTTATTCTTTTAACTTTAGGGCAAGAGTTATGTTTTGATGAACCACTGAGTTGTCAGTCTGAGGACGTAGCCATTCAAAAGCATTTTTCTCAGCTTATGCCTCTCATCCTTCTCCAGAAGAGAAGCATCTGAACTGTTTTCTCTCCAGCAATTACATTTGACCGAGACTACTCTTTTTGGGCTATGACAATAAACAAGCTATTGGCCTAGATAGTAACTTTCTCCTTAAATACCTTTTCATGGATATAACAGGAGAAAGAAAGTAAAAGTCATTTAAGAAAATGGATATATACAGGGGGGAAGTTAGATGTAAAAAATAAATGCAAAATCCCATTCTGCTCTCCTAGATAAGCAGAACATGAATATATAAATAAATCCTGGAGATTATTTGAATAAATTAATTCTGCTAGCATGTACCTAGCACCAATGTGCAGGGCTTGTGTTAGCTCTCACGATGGAGGATGAAAAAACAAACGAGACACCATCTTTACCTTCAAGGAGTTTTAAAACTGGGTAGGATAAAGACAGGAATAATTTAAGTAATTAAAGCACAGAAAAATATATTAAGTGCTCTATTAGAAATAAAATATGTTGCCATGGCTTTAAGTAGTAAAGAAGTCATCCTGAAGAAGGTGGTTGGTATTTGAGGTGAGCCTTTCAGGGGGTAGGATTTTAATAGGTGGGAATTGAAAAGTCATGGGGAACATTTTAGGTAGAGAAAAGTGAAAGAGTAATGAAAGGCATGGAGGAGGGTAAAGAGCTCAGTGTGTGCCTGAGCCACTGTTGGCTCTCCCCACCGATTGCACTTTGTAGGGGACACTCAGTAAAAGTAAGTGTTCTGCTTCATTGAGTAGCAGTGATGCTCTCCCGGGTGAGGAATGTACTTTTTTTTTTTTTAATTTTTAAATTTTATTTATTTGGCTGCATTGGGTCTTCGTTGCTGTGCACGGGCTTTCTCTAGTTGTGGTGAGCGGGGGCTACTCTTCGTTGCGGTGCGCGGGCTTCTCGTTGTGGTGGCTTCTCTTGTTGTGGAGCGTGGGGTCCAGGCATACGGGCTTCAGTAGTTGTGGCTCGTGGACTCTAGAGCTCAGGCTCAATAGTTGTGGTGCACGGGCTTAGTTGATCCGTGGCATGTGGGATCTTCCTGGAGCAGGGCTGGAACCCGTGTCCCCTGCATTGGCAGGCAGATCCTTAACCACTGTGCCACGAGGGAAGTCCTGAGGAATATACTTTTCAAAAAATTTATTGTGAAACTTGGAAGCAGCTCAATAAATGTCAGAGCCTTATGAATTCAGAATCAGTCACATCTTACTTTTGTCTAAACATTTTAACTCAAAATAGATATTAATGCTATATATAGTTTGTTAGTTTTAGTCAATGTGCTGAAACATATCATGACTAGTGTAAGATGATACACAAATCCTATCCTCTCTAAGTCTCTTTCTTCCCCATGAATTGTTCAGTGGCCCGAATAGTTCTATTATATACTAATATAGAAAGACCTATGGAGTGCCTTGGCTTGTCATATTTACACCATATACCTCCGAGATTATGTGACCATACCCAATAGTGAGGGGCTAAATGGCTCCAAATATGGTATTCAGTTTAGAATCACTGTGGGTCTATCTCATTAATTGTGTATCTTTCTCAAAGAACTGTAGTAATCATAGTGGTCTTTTTAAGAAAATTATTAGAACAGTGCAGAGTTCATAATATGTGCTCAATATGTATTTATTGAATGAATGAACGAATCATAAGTGGTCAGTCCAATGACTGGCTGAGGAAAGAAAAACTGGGTGTTCATTAAATAATTTTTTTTTCTTTTGACAGTAATCATCTTTGTAAAATCTTGAGATTAATTAGTAATTCCACATCCAAATTAGAGGAAATGCCAAAATGTTTGCTTCAAACGAAAGTTGATGAATTATAAAATATAAATGCTTATTATTCCTTTTAGGTAAATTATAACAAAGGCAATGATAAGGATTGTTTTACCTATTTAAATACTTTTCTCCAAAGTACTATTCTATTCTCAAAGTACTATACTATTCTAGCAAACACTTGATTTTTAGATTTCAAAAGTATTTTAGAGAAGCATACTTTTTAGTCCACACAAAGGGATTCACTTCCATATAGACTAATTTTCTAGGTAGCTAAAGTTTTTCAGCTCTCAGACTTTATTTATTAAAAAAAATAATAACTTGGCTCCTAAATCTTCAAGTTCACTCATTTCCTTGTTCATATATGGAGATTACTAGTTACAAGTTTGTTTTTCTTGATGACATTAGCACTGATGGCTTTCTCTGCTGTGAAAGTACATTGCTCTCATGAGCTTCTACATTAAACTGCCAAATTAATATGTGATCTTGTTAAAATTGAGTGAAAAATGTGAGCAAGGTTTGGAGATTTTCTTTTCTGAGTATAGGACATGAGGCTTTATGCAGAAACATTAGTATTTCTTTTTGATAGGCTCTCAGTTATATTCTGGAGAGTGGATATCTACACAAGTGTAATGTTAAAATTCTGGGGTAAACATAAAATATATAGCTTTAAGTCTAGAACAAACTGCATTTGTTTCATTATAGACATAAAATTAGATATTTTTATGTCTATGATGAAACACATGTAATTTTTCTTATATAGTAAAAATTATAACAGCAAATTCGCAAATAACTTAATGGGGCATAATTTTGCTTTATAAACACTAGTGTTGAAAGAATTATACAGAAATTATTTCAGCTGGTAGTTCATTTACACCCTTGAATTTGTTGACAACTTGATTCCATTCATGGTTCTTGAGCATAAAATGCTACTTTACACCTAGAAAGTGCGACAGATTCTAGGTCTGCATGATCATGTCCAGAAAAAATACACAGAGGTTTTCAATAGCTAAATAATTGTCATCATATTAAGTAGAAATATTTCAAATAATGTTTTCACCTCTCTTTAATGTGAAACAGAGCTAAATTCAGTGAGGCCTCAACACATTATGTGAACTGTTGATCTCCCGCACAGCACAAAGGACTTTCCTGAACACTGTGCTAAGAGACTCAGTCAAACTTTACCCTGGCTTCCAACCTCACTAGGCTGTGTCCCTAAAGGTGACTCTAGCCACCATGCTTAAGAAAACACAACGCTGCCAAACTGAATTGTTCCAGCCCCCCTTGCCAAACTATTTTCAGTAATTCTCCATTCCACTCCCTTCTGTAATGTTCCATTTCCACTAGCCTCTTTTTTGTCCCCCCTTTATCACTTCCCCATAATCCCTTTTTATTCCCTCTCTGTTCTCCCTTAAAAACTTCAGTCACCTTTGTCTTAATTGGAGTTGAGCTCAATTAATACTCTAGTCTCTCTCCCTTACTGCAGTAGTCTAAATAAAATCTGTCTTGTAACCTTTAACAAGCATCTGGTGCTGGATTTTTTTGTTTGTTGGTTGGTTTGACAGTTACGTGAGATTAAAAAAAAAATCTCACAAGGATTATAGAGTAGAAAACTGTCACCAAAGTCAGGGGTATCATGTGCAAGCAAAATAGTTCACAACTGGTAAGTGAAGAAAAGTATGGCTTTTTGAAAACTGGGAGAGGAAAGCACCTAGCTGAAAGGTAACAGAACTATGTTAGTATCTCTTAGCTTAAGGGTCCACATGCTTTACACTTGTTTGGGATTGCATATTTGCTTGGAGACCCTAGCTTAACTGTATTGAAAGAATGTCAAAATGTACCTGAGTAATTGCTGTGTATTGAGAGTAACTGGAACAACAGCAACATTTGTGATATTAATTTTAATTTTGTATCAGCTACTTATTTTTCCATCTCATTTCTCTCCATCTACACCCCCTTCTCCCTCTCCATCCTATCCTATCTCTGTCTCTCTTACACACACACACACACACACACACACACACACACACACACACACACAAACACACAAACAAACATGGTAGGCAGCTAATAACCACACACACAAACACACACACATTTTTTAAAGGAAATAGCAAAGTCACATTTCATGTGATGAAATTAATAGAGGAGGCACTTATATGTAAATGACAGGGAAATTAGTGGAAGCTCTAAAAAGCAGAAGAAATTGGCTTAATAGCTCTCTTTCTTAACTAGCTGTGTGACCTTGGATAAGTCAAGACTCAGAGTCTTGGTTTCCTCATTTGCAAGTTGAGGCTAACTGCCTACAGCTCATAGGATTGCGTAGAGTCTCAGACAGTGGATATTGAATAGATATTTACTGTCTGCTGAGTCAGAATGGTGTCAAGTTAACCAGTCTTCTACACCAGTGGTTCTAAAACTTGATCATGCACCAGAATCATTTGGAAGGCTTGTTTAAACAGATTGCTTGGATTTTTGATTTGGTAGACCTGGGGTAGGGCCAGAGAATTTAAATTTCTAGCAATTTCCTAGGCAGTGCTGATTCTGCTGGTCCAAGGACCACACAGTGTTTTATACACTACATTCAGAGACAGAGCAGGTCTTTGATATAAAAAAGCATTGACAGAAACATGTGCAGAGAAGCAAAACCACAAACGGGAATAGATGCAAATAATGGTAGCAACTTAACATCAAAGTAAAATTGTTAAAGAATGTGGAAAGAAGTACTGGGTTTTTCTTTTGCTTGTTTCTGATAGGCGTGGGATTCAACATCTGCATAACTGAGATAATGTGGATTTGGAATTCGTGTACAAGTATAGTACATTGTTGTCTATAGTCAGTTTTTTGAAGAGTTGCAATAAGATTATTATCAGAATCTTTATTTTCTTCTCCTCAGTAAAAGTGTGGACATGCTGGTGGAAATGTAAGTGCCTTCATCTACCCCTAAAGAAGTATTTTATAGGAATTCTCATAGGGCTAATTGTGTTGACACTCTAAGAATTAAATGACTGTATGGCTCCCTTAAAATTACGCCAATGGCCAAGAAATTGCTACAGATCTATAGGGATTCACTTGATCTCCCACCCTCTAGAATAATCTCACTACCTTTAAAGGGAAGATGCCAGAGTGGGCTAATCATTGATCTACATCTGGTCCACCTTGTACTACTATTATAGACTCTGGCTGCCTTTTCAGCATAATGCAATAGAGCTATTTAGTTTTTCTCTCAGCCACAGTTCTTTCAGATATCCTTGACATTCATTTAGAATTGTAGACAGAAACAGGACCTACATTAGCAGATAATCTTTACCATCCCTATATAAGGAGATATATCTTTGCCAATTTGCTACAGTACAGAATGACCTTTTAAATTCTCACCTGGTACTTCAAGTCATAGTGACTTGAAGCTCAGTGACTAGCCTGGTCTTATTGATGAATATGGTGGCAAATTCTAAAGCATTTCTCAATTTAAGGCTATATTTTAATTGACCAGTACTGTAATTTAACCATTGTCATTGACCTAACATTAAAAGTGTCAGAAGCAACACAATCTAGAGACTTTATTCCCTAGTTATAAATGAATTTTAAAGTGTGTTAGAGATTCATCTCATTATTGTTTTTTTTTTTTGTTTTTTTTTTTTTTTTTGCGGTACGCGGGCCTCTCACTGTTGTGGCCTCTCCCGTTGCGGAGCACAGTCTCCGGACGCGCAGGCTCAGCGGCCATGGCTCACTGGCCCAGCCGCTCCGCAGCATGTGGGATCTTCCCGGACCAGGGCACAAACCCGTGTCCCCCGCATCGGCAGGCGGACTCTCAACCACTGCACCACCAGGGAAGCCCTCACTATTGTATTTTTATTACAAATGAAATGTGACTCTGAGGTCTTCCACGATGATCATTAGTCAATAAATATTTGCAGATGGCCATCTAATGTGGCTCTTCATGACACTGTACTAGATCAATAGATTTAGTAAATGTAATATTTTCTAAGTTTTTTTCCTCACTAGCAGAGTTTTTTTGGTTGTTCATTTAACTTTATTGCACTGTGTCAGGACATAGACAATTACTAATATTGTAACAGTGCTGTGTTTTCAGACATTGCTTTTGTGTTCTCGGGGTAGATTCACAATGAGACATAAATGACATGTTTCTAAGAATAAGAATTTATTTGAAATTCTTGAGAATTTTCCATAGTAAGTACTGATGTAACTTTAATTTGAAAAATGAGAAAAAATTGTAAGCCTAATTTTGCATGAAATAAAGACCTAGAAAAGCTTGTGTGCCTCTGGAGATAGGAACCCTCACCCTACTTCCAATTAACAGTAATCCTGGAAAAAGAACACTGGAAATACTTACATGTTTGAATCGTTTGCTGTGACCCAAGATAATTGACATTGGATCCCATTGTACAGTGGAATAAATGGTGGGAAATAGCATAAAACAAAAAGAGAGGCTGAAGATATACTCAGAAATCCCCAGCACAATGCATTTGGATGGTAGGTAATAAGGCCATAATAAGGCAGAAAGTAAATACGGAAAGTATTTCTTCTTGAAAGGTAAAGTTATTTTTGTGTCAGAAAATATATTTATATATAAAGTTATAAAGCTATTTTTCCCCCCATTTCCTTTAGTAAGCAAATTCTTCAAAAAATTCTAAAATGTTAGAATTCCTGATTTCTTGCCTGGGCATCCAGCCACACCCCGCTTCGGCCCTACTCTTATTATGTCTCCAGTATTTAACATTTGGGGAAAAAGCCTGAGGGAATCCTTATGTGGTTTATGTCTCCTCACTGAGCATTGGAGGGAAGGAAATTTTCTTTTTTTTTTTTCTTTCTGCTATTCTGTGTAGAAAGGTTGGTCTAAATATCAACCATGTGAAAATAAGGGACAATCACTGCAATCTTATTGCTGCTGGAAAAATCTACAGACAATGCAAAATAATACTAGAGATGTGTTATGTACTAGAAAAAGCCAAACAACTCTCTAAATTAGATCTATCAAGATAAGGAGGCTTTGGTAAGCATATCAATTGTGATATTCCTGTTCCCCACCCCCCAAAATTAGTCATCATAGATTATTTTGGGAAATATTCTTGGTTCAAACAAAACTTCTGATCAGTCTAATTTAAAGCACAGATTTTAAAGCCTCAAAATCAACTAAAATTACAAAATAAGAAAACTTCGTGTCATTTATTTTAGTGAGAAAAGTTCAGGTCATTTAAGGCTTAAGAAAAAGCTAGGTCTTACAAATTGTAGAGTCAGAGAAGAGCTTGATGAAATCTAGAGATTGTCTGGTTTATCTCTTTCCCTTCTGTAATAGATGACACCAGGGGACCTAGGGATATCCAGGGACTTATCCAAGCACCTCTAAAAGATTACTTAGAGCCTGAAATAAATAGTTAGTACATGTTCTTTCTACTACAACATGAGCCTCCTATAAACATTTAAAAACTGTTGGCAGCCAGGCAAAAGTTTTCTATCTACTTAATGTTTTATAGCCTAATTTATCTTGCTCATTACACAGAAACAATTCATTCTAGTTGAGCTTGACCACTGTATATTTTATTTATAAAGGAAGAAAAAATTTAAAAGCCAACATAAAGGGTCAGAGGAATTATTTCATGACATATTTTGCTAAATGATCACCAAGTCAATATATTTACTCTAAAGTTATTCTTATAAAATGTCTATCACATTTACTAAAGTTTTAATGAATTTCTTGAATACAACTAAATGTAATATAGAATATCTTTTCTCCTCAGTTTAACAAAAAGCATAAGATGGGTCAGTAGAGCACATCTTTTTTTTTTTTTTTGAATTTTTGAATTTTATTTTATTTTTTATATAGCAGGTTCTTATTAGTTATCTATTTTATACATATTAGTGTATATATGTCAGTCGTCCCAATCTCCCAATTCATCCCACAGTAGAGCACATCTTGATGTCAGACTTCTAGTAAGAAAAAGTCTTACTTGATGCATTGAAGTGTTCACAATGTTAGCTAAGCATGAACAGCCCTGAGTAGTTTAAAATACTTAATGTAGAACATATATTAGAGTTCAAACTCAAGGCTCACTTTGAACATGTATTTTGTAAATTTATAAAGCTTTTAGCACAATGTGGAATGGTATATAATTTGTTTCTTTACTCTTTCAAAGATTCTTCCCATAGTTACTTGGGTAGTGGATAATTATAATACTAAGATATATAAACACGACTATTTAGTAAGTGTATTTTTATTTGATTATGCAAAAAGATGACTTATTTATATATACTTGTCAAATTGAAACATTTATTCATTTGCCACATATAGAATTATATATTGCAATAAGGAATTCTGACTTCTGCTGAAAAGGGGAAGTTTAATCAAGATACTCAGGGAACGTCATAGCTCTCTGGACGTTGACCAAAAGGATGTCCTTTTTTGGTCAAACACCAAGGTAGAAGTGATTTTGTCTCCAAAGTTCATGAAAATGCCCTGTCATTTGCCACACAACTGGCAAAGAAAACAGATCTCTTAGGTTGGAGATAGAAGACAGCATCACACATTCATTTCTAGTCACTAGTAAAGCACACGGTCAGTATTTTGCAGAGTACACTGGAGGGAATACTTTCTTAGAAATTAATATAAGGGATTTTCCTGGTACTTAAAAAGAATATTTTGAGACAGCATAAAATTAAAATTAAAACTTAGTGTAGGGCTTCCCCGGTGGCGCAGTGACTGAGAGTCTGCCTGCCAATGCAGGGGACATGGGTTCGTGCCCCGGTCCGGGAAGATCCCACATGCCGCGGAGCGGCTGGGCTCGTGGGCCATGGCTGCTGAGCCTGCACGTCTGGAGACTGTGCTCCGCAACGGGAGAGGCCACAACAGTGAGAGGCCCGCGTACCAAAAAAAAAAAATCAATGCTTAAATTGGTTTAAAATAGTATACTTTTGAGAAAGAACACACACCCTTTAAGAAAAAACACAATCTATTTGACCCAAGTTTGAAAGGGAAAACTGATGGGTCAGAGAACGTTATATGTAGGTGCTGGTTCCAAATAATCAACAGGACCATATAGGAGAGCTTTAAAAACTGCCGAGAGGCAAATAAGTAGAGTAATATATAATGTGTGTGTGTATAATATATATGTATTTCAGACAAGTGTTATTTCATACTCATCTTGATGCAAGTCTTAGTAAACTGTTATGAATAAAACATGCTGAACATTCAGCATTTGAGAGTAGAAAATAGATTATAACTACTATGTACTTGAGTTCTCCTGCATATAAGACATGCTTTCTGGTATCCAGATTACAGGGGAAAAAACAGAGAGAGGAAACCAAAAACTAAAAGTTAACAGAGAAGAACCACAGAATTAAAATTATTCTACCGACTTGATTTTGTATATCTTGCATTAAAATACATATCCAAACCATGCTAATTGCAAATGGCTCACTGCATTCAATTAAATTTTATTCAAAATTGTTAAAATCTTAAAAAATTTGGAAAAAGTATTCAAAGAAAAGTTATCTTAAACTTCTTTGTAGTATACTTCAGTTCAGCTGGATAAAACTCCATATATTATATTTTGAAGAACTGTTTCCACTTACGTTTATTTGTCAAAATCTGAAAGCATTTCCCCCCAAAAGAAAAACTCTCAATATTATTTAATTCATATACTCAATTGCAAGAAAGTATTTGAATTGATTTGCTCAATTCTGACTTGCTTATTTTGTCAAATAACTATTAACTTCAACTGAAATAAAATAACTAATTTATAAAATTTATGGTGAGTAAAATTTTAGTGCATGGATCTAAGGTAGAGAAAAACAGAAGCTGAAAAGGACAATACAAATTTGAAAATAATTTGTCAAATTGTCATCAGATTGGCAAAACACATTTAAGTAAAGTGGTTGGTTGGTTTTTTAGCAAGTCAGGTTAATAAATTACTGGAAACATCTATAAAGAAGAATGAGCAACATTCAACAGTTTCATACCATTCAATTTCTATTGTAAATGTTTCTCCTCCCACTAATTCTAGTAGGTCAGAAAAAAATTGTGATTGTAATACAATTGGATTTAGTACAAACATTGAAATATTTCAGTGTATATCTCAGTGTATTTTTCTTGGGTAAAATTCAAAGTAAACCTTTTTTATTTGTTTTCATGTAAGAATCTTTACAAATAGATGTCAAATATAGTGTCATAATTTAAGAAGGATATATATTTGATGCCTCCATATTTTACCAAAACAGACTCAGAAATTCAAGACCCATGAGACGACATACATTTCATAGTTACTGTTATTAAATAGATAGATGAATAGAAACATGTACATCAATCTTACATAAGCAAACCGGTGAGAAAAACAATTTTTTAAATTTCAAAAAACTAAAATAAAAATAGACATGCTCTTAAAAAGCTTGAAAAGTTTGATTAAGCTGTGGCAGAACATGGAAATGGAACTCAGGGTTAGAACTCTCTCAAGAAATTTTTACTTATGGATTAGTTACAGCTGTCATGTAGCTGAACTTATTTCTTTATGCATTTTGATACAAGGACTAGGCATATTTTTATGTCAAGGAGAAGTTCAGTATGCAGATGAGAACTATAGTGAAGAAAGAGGAGAGTGCCTTTGGCTGGAGGTAGGAAGAGCCTCAAGTTGCCATTAGTTTATTGAAAGCATGACTCTTCTATTTCTCCAAATGGGCCACATCTGTGCTGTCAGCACCTAGCCCATAGCAGGTACCAAACGTATAATCATGGAACAAATTAGTCATTTATCTGAAGGAACTCATGTGCAAAGTACCAGTTTCAACTTATTTTCCTCTGGAAAGAGGAAAGGAAAGCTCTTCTCCATTGGCAGGTATTTGAGTGTGCCAACTCTACCCAGAGTACTCAGTGGGGTAAAATCAAAAGCCAGTTCATCTTCACCTTCCATGGCAGGAATATAGAGGAACATACCACCCTCTGCACCCCCCATCCTGTCCCAATTTGTCTTCTAACCTCAGCATGGGCTCTATCCTGAGACTGATTCCTCGCATTATTTTATGGATGTACATTCAACTCAGAGTAAAGCACAGGTACCTTAAAGGACTGATTATCAAATGCAACCCTATGAAAATCACATTGACAAATATTTGGTGCTTTCTGTGTATGAAAGCCAGCTACTGAGCATAGAAAGAACCACTGTGACATGTGTGTAATAGGAAGAGAAAGAATAAAATGGAGTCCCAAGCCTAAATTTTTCTGCTCAGTCTTTTCCTACTAAATTCTGCTTGCTTCAACCACAGCAAAAGGCAAGAACCACTCTGTTCCCTTTCCTTTCATAGGTGTACAATCATAGCAACCTGTTTTAAAAGGTTAAAAAAAGAAGTCTCCTAGCCACAAAGTCCAGTATCTCAGTCCACAACCTGGATGGTTTTTTGCCTCAGAAACTTAGTCAAGGATGTTAAGGTAATGAGGTCTGCTGCAAATGTCCAAATATAAACAATTGCTTGCTGACTCTAAAACCCTGAGTGTTTTCATTTTGAGTGCTTAACAGCTTTCTGACGTGGTGGGAGATCCTATCTTTATTCTTCTAGCCAACAAAAAGCCTTCTCATCCCTCTTTGCCTTCTCAGTCAACACTTTAAGTCTGGAGAGTTTGACAAAGTCTTTATGTTGAAAGTTAAAAGCTACTGAGGAGAGTACAACCATTTCACGCCCTTCCTCTTTCATCATCATCAGCTCCTCTTTTTATTGTTTCTCTACCATGCCAGTTGACAAAAACAGCCGCTAATAATTATGTTTGCAGTACTAGGCTATGTGATCTAATTGCACAGACTTGTGCCACATGTCTTGTCCAGTTACACAAACTTGATTTCCAGAAAGACAGCTTCAGAGACACTTTCTTAGCTGTCTTCCCACTCACAAACTTCAAGGGATGTGCACACTATACTGTTAAATGGCTGTACTTGAAAACTGTTTTCATGTTTTTCTTCTTTCACCTTCATTCAACCCCTCCAAAAATACTGACATTTCTGTAGAGTGAGCAGCGTACTACTCTTTGGAATCTGATAGTTTTCTTTTTTAATTGCCCTTGCTAGCTAACTACTTTGTAAGGTAATCACGTGAAAAGTCAGATATTTTTGACCTTTAAATTGAAGCAAAATATCAACACACTGACTTTTTTGGTAGACAAGATTTTCTGGCAAATTTATTACAGGCAGAAAAAATATATAATCAATTACTTGCTTTGCAAGATACTTTTTCAGATTCTTTACATTTCTCTTATTCCTTACTATAACCTGAAAATCTCACTATGTTAATACATAATTTTAAAAATCTAAGGAAAAAGCCATATAAGGAAAATTATTTCAAGTAGATTTTTACCCAGAATAACTTGACTTATTTGAAGAACTGATATTATTGATGAAGATTTTGCTCTTACTGTTGGCAAATAAGTGCACCAGATTGATTTCTTATGACTTGGACCAAGTCTAGTTTTCATTGTTTGTTGAAGCAGATCTTTTCCTAATTGGCTGACATATTTTGATCCTAGGCTTTTAGCTTGACATCACTGTCTTCTACTTCGACACCACTGATCTAAGCCAGCACCCATTCCACATGATAATCCAAATGAAAAATATCACAAAATGAGCATGTACCCAATATCAGAAACATTTGCTTTGACATTTATGGCTCAGGCCTTCTAAGTAGTTCTGGCATGGTCTAAACTAGACCATCTAGTTTCCAACACAAAACAGCTGGTTTAGGTGGCAAAATCTTGTCAAGTTAAAGCACCCAACCCTTAATAATGAATAATTGGCAAGATGTTGTTCCAATTCATCTTTCGTCTCTACTGAATCTGGACAAATGACTGTAAATTTGCGCCAAATTCCTCTTCCTAAAATGGACAGCCTGGCTTCCCACGGAGACATAGCGTTTCAGAGCATTAGTGTCCCCAGGGTATCTGTCAGTACAAAGCTGGTCTAGGATAAGCCACATTAATAGCAGTTTCCTCTTGTCATTCTTAAGCTGTCTTTTTATATTTATGAGCCCATCCATATGAGTTAAATGTTTCACATTTTTTTTTGCTACTTCAATATTTATCTGATACTTTTTCAAAAACTAAGTTTTTTCATCCTTTAGTAAATAGCATTTCAACATTTCCCAAAGTATTGGATTTTTCAAAAGAAAGTTGGCTAAAAGAGCATTATAAACAAGGTGCAAGGAGACACTGGTAGTTGATACTTCTCTTTCTCAACATATGGCTTATGTTACAACTGAGCAGGTTCCCAGCTTTTATCTCTGGGAGCTGTGAAGTTGACTGCTTATAAGGTCTCATTGTCTAATTAATCCTTACTTAAAATTCACCTAAGTAAGTCTAACATGGATAGGAAGTTGGTTTCTGTTACTTGTTCCACCTTTCACCCTACCACACATCTGGGAAATATTCAGTTTAAGATCAGGTCCAAGCCTTTTGGCATTAACTACCCCAAAACATTAAGATATCACCAGCAATTTGCCTCTGCATCAGAAAATTAAAAGCATATTTGAGATAAACATGAGTATGCCACTAATATTACTGGCAATAATTGAGAGCTGTTCTTTTATTATAATGGGAAAAAAGAATGTTCTCAGAAAAATAGGTAAATTAAGTCCAAATGGTAATATTAACCTCCTAAAATAACTGCATATACACTTTTATATGAATGCTAAAAAATAGTTTTTTAAATGCTACTGTTTTTCTTTATTGTTGTACTGTTAATGGTAGAGAAAACACATATCCTATACAAATAGTATATAATTGGTGTATCCCTTAGGAAAATCAAAATTACAATTTAAGTTGTTTAAATTATAGATTATGGATTACTAGCTCAGTTGATCAGACATCATCATTCTTTTGCTAAGATTATTTCCTTTTTAGTTTAAAATGGGAAAATCAAAACCTACTTAGACCATTTACTTTAGACTCTGCTCCAATCTTAGCAGCTGTGTTTTGCATTTATATTCTTGATAATTAAAGCGAGCTTGTGGGTAACTCATTATAAACAATTTTGATGTAAAATTATGACAGTTGATTAGGACATCATTTATACACTGCAGCTAAAGGTAACAGGAGAGATGGGTAAATCAGGACTCTGAAAAATTTATTCAGGAGCTAGATTTAAATTTCTTTGTGAAGCTAGAAATCGAGCAAGATTAGATATTCCTTCAGGGAGATCAGCTCCATGCTTTGTGACCACCTAGAGGGGTGGGATAGGGAGGGTAGGAAGGAGATGCCAGAGGGAGGAGATATGGGGATATATGTATATGTATAGCTGATTCACTTTGTTATAAAGCAGAAATTAACACACCATTGTGAAGCAATTATACTCCAATAAAGATGTTAAAAAAAAAAAGATACTCCTTAAAAAATTTATGCTCTTATTGTTGGAGCATTTTTGTTGCTGGGGTCACTCCACCAAAACTTTGCTTCACAATTTTTATCCTGGAACTTTGCTCAAAAACTGGAGCTCTGTCTAAGAAACTGCTTGTATTATATCCATCAACATTCAAATGCTTATGCCTAACTAATTTTATGTGATTTTAGTTTTTATTAAATAATTGCATTGACAAGTTAGAGAAAGAGAAAAGGAAGAGGAAATTGAAAATGTGGCTCTTTGTGCCTTTAACTGGAGATTCAGAAATTCTTCTCATGCGATTTCCATGTTTGGCTCAATGTTTTCTAAAAATGCATTGATATTTAAAGCATTCTTTAAAAGGTCATTTTGAAGACATGTGAGCAAGCTGTACTGAGGGTGTTGTATGTGCAATTAGTGTTCCTTTTTCTGTAAAGCCTTTCCAGATTCTTAGATGAATAAGGATCCACCAGCTCAGTTTTCATTGCCTTCTGTATCTTTTGGTCTGACATAATGTTGATCCCATTTTGCATGCAAAAAACATATGGGGATTGAGAATTAAAAGCAGTTACCGGCCAAGCTATTATAACAGACATAACTAAAGACCACCAAGAGCAGAAATCATGCTAGCATCATGCTGAAAGGAATATGAAACAGTACCATGAATATTATGATTACTTAATACTTAGTGATTGGTTGATATTTACATGTGGAGACTTATGGGACTGGAGCTAGAGACATCTATGCTGTGTTTTGTTTGTTTGTTTGATGTGGGCCATTTTTAAAGTCTTTATTGAATATGTTACAATATTGCTTCTGTTTTACGTTTTGACCCTTTTGGCCCTGAGGCATGTGGGAGCCTAGCTCCCCGACCAGGGATCGAACCCACACCCCCTGCATTGGAAGGTGAAATCTTAACCACTGGACTGCCAGGGATGTCCCTATGCTGTGTTCTGACAGTAATACAACTGAGTATAAATAAGTGAAGGAAAAAAAAAGACAAACGCCTCCGTTGCTATCTCCTCCCTCTAAGGAAACAGCTAACAATATTAAACCCATCATCTGTGTAAAGCACAAGTATGAACTCCATTTTACCATGAATACTACAGAGATTTGTTTAGCATCCTGTTAAAATCTTTTTACTCTTGGTAGGGAGTCTGTTGGTAGTAGTTCCAGCTTTGGCTTGGCAAACTGTGAGCTGTATGAATTTGAAAGGGGCAGTTAACCTCTCAGAGTCTCCTTCCTCATCTGTAAAATAAGGAGGTTGCCCCAGAGGTGATTATCAAAGCCTTTTCCAGCTTTACAATTCTATGATCTATGAACAAGAGCCAACATTACAATTTAGGATTTGGCACCTGATTTTATACTATGCTAGTGCCATGGAACTGCTTATTTCATGAATCTCACATGTTGAATTTCTCTATGTAACCTGGTTTGATTTTGTTGTTTTTCCTTTAAAGGAACTAAGCGTACTATCCCTTTGGCAACTGTGGGTAGTTATAAGAACTTTTAATCATACTTGGGAAATACATGCAGTGCCTAGTGGCGCACATGTCCTACTGCCCTCTAGTGGGTGAAACCATATCTTCCCTAGATTACCTACAAGACTGGCTAAGATAGAGCTGCTCAAGCTTTATTCAAATCACCTGAGGTGGGGTCCCAGTTTCTGCAACTCCCAAGTAATTTCACTGCTGCGGGTCCTAGGACTACACTTTGAGTAGCAAGAATTTAAGTGATTAGTGTTCTTCGGCACATACTTGGTTGAAGTAAGGAAGGAAGCATATTCAGCATGGGCTAAGAAGTATGTTTCTAGCTAGTAGAAGAGGAAGGAGGAGGAGAAAAAGGAGGAGGAAAGAGAAGGACAGGAGGAGAAGAAGAAAAGAGGAGGAGGAAATCAATCCACCAGACTGAAAGGGCTCTTGTGGCCAAGCCACGTTCCTCTTGATCACTAGCCATCTCTAGGAAGTTTCTAAGTCTTAACACGACAGTATATGTGTTTGGACTTACATAGTCTCCTTCTAATATTTTATTATATTTTAGTTAATTAACAGATAGGCCTGCAAAAAAATTAGAACTAGTTGAACCTGTCAGGATTTTACAACTCTATAATTATGTAAAAACACACATTAAAGCCAGTCTAGATAGAAAATATTCACCATATTTGTGTAACTTATTACATAAGTAGGCTGTATTGATGGAACAATGAGTACATACGGCACTGAACTCTTGTATAGTGGGATTTCTTTCCAGAAAGCAGTGGTCTAAGTTTAGCAGCAAAAAACTATCTATCTATGTTCAAAGCACTATCCTAGGTACTCAGGGTATAGAGCTGAACAAGGAGGACAATAGTGGTCATGAGTTCATTTCACAGAAGGGAAGAGAGAAAAATGAACATATAACTGTGATAAAAGTTAAAACTTGGGCTTCCCTGGTGGCGCAGTGGTTGAGAGTCCGCCTGCCGATGCAGTGGACACGGGTTCCCGGTCCGGGAAGATCCCACATGCCGTAGAGCGGCTGGGCCCGTGAGCCATGGCCGCTGAGCCTGCGCGTCCGGAGCCTGTGCTCCGCAACGGGAGAGGCCACAACGGTGAGAGGCCCGCGTACCACAAAAAAAAAAAAAAAAAAAAAAAAAGTTAAAACTTATAGCTCCAGTTTATAGGTATCCCTATGTACTTGACCCTATGCTTAGAACACTGTGGTCATTAACATTGATGGCTGCATTATACGTCCCATTACATACATATGGAAGCTAAAATTGAAAGAGCTCAGCGTTAAGGTCCAAACTCTTATATGACATCAAATGTGCAGGCTCTTAAGCACTAAATGATGTTGCATTTCATTGGTTTTCAAAATGTTAACTAACAAACTCCCTCTGTGTGATTTGATTTCCATATTCTCAACAGCTGCCTCTTTAGTCTGTTAGCAATGGAAGGAGATAATGCTGAGGCTGCCAGTTTGAATAATAAAGGACGTGTGTTGGATCCCACTATCTCTGTGTTTGTATTCTATGTGTTGGGCATGTTATTGTAGGAAGAGGGAGGAGCTGGCAGGAGGAGGGAAGGCAGAGCCTGACACTCTCATCTGTATTTTAGATCTGGTCTCCCACTCCATCAGAGCTTTCCTTCTCTTACACCAAGTCTTCTGGGCCTCGCTTTTTTTTTTTTCGGAAACAAATGGTCACCTGGTGCAAAGGTGATTCTCATCTCTCTTGCTCCTACAACTAGGAAGGGCAACACTTCCGTTCAATAATAGTAAATGTTACTTCCAATTTTTCTTACCAGTATTCCGCTTTCAGTAAACCTCAGTTGCTTGAAACTTTGTGATGCCCTAAATCATTTTTCTGAATGAGGATATAAATGCCTTATCACTTTAGTCTTTGCATCTTCTCCCATTTTACCTTATTATCCCTGCATTCTAGAGGGAGAATCTAATTGAAAAATACTACTTCCCTGGCCCTTTCCTCAAGTGTGTTTGGAATATTTCTAGGCCACCTCTACAAAAGTTTCTTGAAACCCAGAAAGAACATAAGTTTTCTCCCAATTCACTAAAAAGAAATGCCTGTCACTGCCTCACCCCAACTACGAAGGGGAATATGGCCACTTCATACAAGAAGAACTGAATTCAGAAATGCTTTAGAAGCTTATCAATACACATGTTATTAGAGGTCATATTAAAGAATGTCAATAATTTGGATTAGGCAGAATGACAGAATGGTTAAATGAATTACTTGGCTTTATACAACTGGTGGTTAGCCCAGCTGAAATTCCAATGCAAGTTTTTTCAATCCCAGCCAAATGTCTTTCCACTAGCTCTAGAAAAAAGGTACTCTGCAAGGTAGTTACCATCTGAGGTGGTAATGCCTGGCAAACAGGAGTGCTGATGCCTGGTGTTGCTTAGTTGGTTGGAAAATAAAGATACCGGTCATAAACAAACCCAGGGAAAGCTCAGTGGAAATTGATCATAAACGCTGGGGAGTAAATCATAAGTGACCATGAGAAAAATCCCCATAACAAGACCTTTTCTTTCTCTCTCCTAATCATTCTCACTTGCACATTCCTCCTGTTAATGCTGTAAGATTTTTAATAATATAATATTGTATTTGGTTTAATTTAATCCCTTCTACATAGTGCCAGACTCAGAATTTAACTTCAACGTAAAGAATGGTGAATAATAGCATGGGGATAAGTTAAAAATCTAAATAGCTTGTATTTTTCTAACCATAAGTTATAAGAACTTATGCCTACAGGTGGGAATATGTAGATCACAACATGACAAGGATATTCATAACAATGGTCACTCACCAGGAGACACTCATGCATCTTAATGATGAGAGGAAATGGCCTACTCCACTTTCTCTTAAGCAAGTGCTATTTGATTGGAAAAGTCTCCAGATTTCTTTTTCGTATCAAGAAATTTTGATAGTTTTGATAATTGAAAAGCTTCCATTTTGGCTGTATCTCCAATCCTGTTCATATCTAGTGTTCTACTTGGTACATATCTTAGCATATAATAAAAACTCTCTTTTTATATTAAGGACACTTCATCAAAATAAAAGAAAATTTAAACAAAAGTCTTCTTGGGAATTCTACTGGGAAGAAAAATTTAGATTTTATGATCCCAAAGCTACAGGCCACATACAACTAAATTTATTCAGTGATTTACATCTTGAACATCCTTAATGGAGATCAGTGAAGTTCTATTTAGGTCACTATTTTAATTCATTTTGTTATACAAGCTAATCATAGGAAACAAGTCCTCTATACAAATTCACATAGTAGTTAAGTTATATGCTTAGACTATTCTTGTATGTTTAGCTGTAATTTACTGTTTTCTTCCCTATTGACTATACATATCAGAAGAGTACAAGTTGTGAAAATGGAAAAAAAAAATTCTGTAAACAAACTCTAGAGAATATTCTATATTACATATGCATACCCATTTTAAGAACTCATATAACTATTCATATTCTTGAATATTAAAAGCATCAGAATATAATTAATAAATGTTAATAATGATAATGACTTCAACACCAAAGGTGACCCTCAAACATCCTTAGAACCTATATTCTTCATTACCTGATTCAAACTGAGAAAAGGGTCTACTTTCAATGAGATAAAATATCACCATTACTACCACTACTATTGTAAAACAATTTCTCCAAGCCTAAAAATGGCTCTAGGAACCAGTGGTTATACTTGTGAAAGTTATTAAATATTCTAAAACAGGTAAACCCATGCTGTATTAATAATTCCAATTTATTTTGCCAAAAAGCATACCTCTGACACTGAAATATGCTAAAGATAGTACAAAGAAAGCTACCATTGAATCCTAAATAAACTACTAATTAGTTGATTTCAATAGCACAATATAGGAAGATGCCTTTATGATCAAGTGAGATTTATCCAGCAATTCAAATATAGTTTGATATTAGGTAAACTACACCCATTGACAGAACTAGTATTTAACATTAACCAAGAAGTTCAGGTCAATGCAATACAGCAAAATTAGACAAAGATTAGAAGAATATGTATCGAAAAGAGTAAGCAACACTGTTATTACCTTTGAGTGATAGGATTAGCTAACTTAAATGGCAAAATAATCTACTGGAAACCTTAATATTTCTTTACTTTGGATCATTATAGGATATTTAAAATTAATAGCTTTTTTAAAATACGCCAACCAGTATTAGAAAAGAAAATGAAAATAATCCCCTTGTAAAATCATGAGAAAAAAAGCAATAAATAATCGTAAGAGAAATATGCAGCACTTATAAGAAGAAACATAAAATTTTGAGAGATATAGAAGAAAGATGAGTATAAAGAGATAAAATATTGTAAACATTTCAGTTTTTCATTTATTATGTGCTTAATACAATTTCAATCACAATTTCAACATTTTAATTTGGCAAAGTGGTCTTATACTTCATTGGGAAAAATAAATAGTTAAAAATAGTCAAATTTTCCTTTAAAATATGTAATTTTGAGAACATTTTACTCTCAGGTAATAAAATATATTTTATAGATACAATAATTTAATCAATGTGAGAAAAGTACAGTGAGATTGATGGATGGAATAAATGGCTCAGACACTAATTATCCTATGTATAAAAATTTCCTCCAAGCAGAGGATGAGTGGACTTCCATTCAGAAACTTGACATGACCTTTTAACACTCTTCTATTTGTTCAAGAAGATGTCAGTTCTATCCTAAGTCTTCAAATTGTTAATCCTTGTTCTGCCCTCAGCTGGCTGCATTCATTAGTGGCCCCCCTGAGGTTGAATATTCTTGAATTCATGCCTACTCAATATCTTTCAAAAGCTTGTATAAGAGTGTCAGTAATTATGAGGGATATGCAATACATTCTTAGGAATATTTTTAAAACTATACTTGAATTAAATTCATCAGAAAACTAAAGCCATGGGCTGGAAAGTAGCAGGTTAATACAACGGAAATTTTAGTGTTGTTCTGTTTGTTATAAAGATATAGTAAAAAATATATTTCACCATAGTACATAGTGTTCTTCTTTATGGTTTCACTGGGCAGAAAATTCGTGATTTTTAAGAGCATTAGTTTTTTATATCTGTGAATTCTGAATCCCATAACACACTAAACTTGCCTTTTCTCCCTAACTTTTTGAAAACCTAAGGGGCACTATTTATGGCCTATTCTTTGCATAGGTATAACATCTGAAGGCAGAAAATTTGTGTTAACTCATTCTTGACTCTATCTACAATTTCAATTATTATTTTTTCTTTGCTTCATTTTACTTATTTTACCTTTGTTTTATCCTTTATACATTTTCTTAAGTAATTTGGAACTAGACACAGTGTAAATAAATGATAAATAATAACAGTATGTCAAATATAGTTTACAATTAACATAGCATAAAAATTAGAAATAGAGTCATTATAGAGTGCTGGATAATTACCTATTTGGGCAAAAAGGGGAGTTATTGGATCCTTTTCTCAAATCAATAATAAACTCCTAGTTAATGAAAACATTACCTATGAAAAACAATACCATAATATGATCAGAAGTAAAAATATAGGGAAGTAGTCTAATCTCAGGGTATGAAAAACATAAAACACATTGACAAACTCTCAAAGTGAAAATTATGGATTTCAATATTTAAAAAGTTAATGATTCTGTACATCAAAATACATAATAAAAAGAAAAGATTTAAAAAAAGAGAATATTCTCTACCACAAATTTGACAAGGGAACTAACCTAAGTCTTTAAGAGCTCACAAAAATTGATAAAAAAAAGATAAACTAAAACTCAAGAGAAAATTGAGCAAATAACATAAATATGTAATTCAAAAGAAGAAAAATACAGGTTTTAAGCATATAAAATGTTTAGTCCTCTAGTTAGTAAAATAAATCCAGATTAAAACAAGGTAAAATATTTTGCTTATCAAATTAGCTAAGATGAAAAAAATATAATAGCCAGTGTTGGTATTGGTTTGGTGAATTGCCGATAGGCCTGTAAACTGGAACTTTTTTTTTTTGCGGTATGTGGGCCTCTCACTGTTGTGGCCTCTCTCGTTGTGGAGCACAGGCTCCGGACGCGCAGGCTCAGCGGCCATGGCTCACGGGCCCAGCCACTCCGTGGCATGTGGGATCTTCCCGGACCGGGGCACGAACCCGTGTCCACTGCATCGGCAGGCAGACTCTCAACCACTGTGCCACCAGGGAAGCCCTGGAACATTTTTATAGCAATTAAGCACTTGCTAGAATAGCCTTCAAACTGTTATGCCCTTAACCAAATAATTTCAGTTTTAGAAATCTATGCCGAAGAAATGGTTACAATTGCCAAAACCAAATTTATGTATTAAATGTACATTGGAATTATTACAGAATACTGACAAACAGAAAACAATCTAAATGTCCAACTAAAAGTGTTAGATAAATCATTCTTCTAACTTATGATTACATATTTTATTTCCACTAGCAATCATAGAAAATGTTAGAAATAACATTATTTAATGATTTGAGGAATTGCTAATAATGTAAGCTTTAAACATGGCACTGTATGATCACAATTCCATAAAAACGACAATTCGACATATATAGTTATATATCAGAAAGGAGGAAGATAATCTAAAATAACAGTGATTATTTCTGAGTGTTGGCTTTATTGGTGATTTTTATTTTTCTTTATAATCTTCTGTATTTTCTACAACCAGTGTTTAGAACCTTTTTCCCAAGCATAGAATTGACTTTCGGAAAAGATGACTTAACAAAGTTGAGCGATACTAAAAGAAACAGAAATTATGAAGTTCCATGTAGACCTCACAGAGTCCCTGCAGTGACAGGAGCTCCTGTCTGCCATTTAGAGGAGATAAATGCTATATCTCCATAGGAAGATGGGGCACAGATAATTCAGATTGACAAAAGCATCTGTCCAGCATACTTAGCTTCCTAAGGCTTTGATGTGTTTAAAAGATCAGCAAAGCTTTCCCTTTGCCTTCCCTCACTACAGCACAAGTTCAAAGAAACATTTATTATGAAGAGGCTGAATTGTAACAGAAGCTTCTCTCTAGCTTTGAATTACAATGTAAAGTTTATCTATAACTTTATATCAGAAATGCCCCAACAGCTGAGTTAAAATACTCTATTAATTTTCATTAGTGGTTTCTGATTTATATGTTCTGTTTCAAGTATCAAAGACAAATAATAGAGACATTTTATTGTTCTTCAGTGAGGAATGCAAGAAGATAACAGAGAATGTAGAAAAGCAAGCTATATTTAGGTTGAGATTGTCTAACCATCTACTTAATAATAAATTTAAAGCATGTTAAGAATGTCAATTAGAATTTGGATAGCTGTTCACGTAAAGCCAAATCAATGAATCTAATTTTCTGTTCTTTTAGGGCCAAGTATATTTAATTTTAAAAAGCCCCTTTCTGTTTACTATTTTCTTTTCTAAAAGTGACCAAAGAAAACAATGAATATGACTTAAATATGGTATTTTTGAAAATTCCCAAAATATCTAAAGTCTCAAAACAGATTAAAATCCAAGCACAAAGAACATTTAAAAAATCTGATTATTTTTATTTGAAGCCTGTATATCTAAGGTTCTAAATGTCATAAAGTGATGGTCAGAATAGATAAATCATTTTAGAATTCAGTAATCCAAGTAAATGTAGATTAACCCACCCCTCAAATATGTTACACATAATTTAAGTAGGGTTTAACTTTTAAATGTACAAATGATTCTGCCCTTAAAATATATTAAAGAAATGTGAGGTTGGGGAAGATAGAAAAACAAAACACAGAATAAAAATTTAGTATAAAGCCTTCTATTATGGAAATTATCTTTTTTTTATACAAATGGCTTGTGCTCTGCTCTAGCAAGAGAATTTTCCATGTCGTGTATTTGCAAATTATCTAAAATGCAGTGATAACCTCCTATCAACACTCTATATGTGAAACTGTAACCTATTCGGCCCATGCTGAGAAATTCCACTTATTTCTTCCTTTTTCACTTTTGAAATTCTTTGAAAGGTGTCCTCTTATCTGAAAGGTCTCCTCTGGCCATTTGACCCCTATCTTTAATATCTTGCTTTCTGCTCTTTGTTCTTCAGCGCCTCACTTTCTCACTTTTGACTGCATTCTCCCCCTCTTACAGACTCCTTATTATTTTGAACAAAGGACACCACTTCAGGCCATCTGCCCCCATTCTTTTTACTCTCCTATCAACACCCACATTTTGCCTCTGAAGACTCAGGTCTCCACTCTTACACACCTCTTTAAAATAAGGTACAACCTTGCTCATTTCCCTTAACTTTACAGGTCTTTCTCTACTATTTGGTTAAGAGGACAGAAAATGGTAAGAAACCAGAATTCATGGGAGACTGGGAGTGAGAGATTTTAGAATGCAGTCATATCTTTGCCCCACTCACCAACTGCTGGTCTTGCCAAAGTGACCATGAAATTTTCCACTTCACACACATCTACCACTTTGGACAGTTAAGGAGGACTGGCAATAAAGATGAGAAGGATATATTAAAAATGACATGAGCAGTTGAGACCAAAAGAGTAGGTGCAGGGAGAAAGCAGAACTATGCACCAACACAGAACTGGAAGGTGAAATGAGAGTGGCCCAAAGAACAGGAATGACATGCCTTAGATTTGCCTCTTTTCCAATTTCCTCAAGGATTGCCTGAGAGTTATCAACTTGAGTGAGAGTCATTAACCTTTGAAATCTACCCTCTACCCATACAGTTCTCATCTTTTAGGTTTTTGGTAATCCCCTTTAACTCTTTAAAAAACACACCCCACTGACATAATATTAAAATATTATGAAACAGTAAAATATTGAAAGTTTAAGAACATGGCATATACAGGCATTAAGACAAGGAGCGTTAACCCCAGGACACAGTTAAATGTTTGTTTCTTTATCATGATGGCTATAGGTATTATCTTTTGTCAAAGAGATAGTTTTTCTTTTCGTTATTCCAACAATAGTAATATATAGATTGCTAGCCTGTAGTGTTCACTTTATGACTGGAGAGTGTTACCAAACATGAAATTCATTTGGGCTCCAATGGAATAGCTGTCCTATTTCTAGGATTTTGGATCTACCACCTTGAATAAATTCAGAAATACAGAAAAGAAAATAGAAGTAGGATTTTATGTATTCTCCCTTACCCAAAAAGGAAAAAAAAAGACATGGAAGTCAAAGGTAGAATCAGCCCAGGAAGAAGAAAATGCACTTCTCTCTATATATCCTAGAAGTTAACATGAGAACCATCCAAATGGGTTTATACGATGATCTGAAATATATCGTCTATGTAATATGAGAAAAATTTATTCTAATCAGTTCTTCCTTTGTTCTTATCTTTCAGCATCTCTGGGGTCTGTCTGATATATAAGGTTCCAGAGTAAAAGTTTGCACATGAGTTCTAGGTGAAATAAATGGCAGTAAATGTTTGTTAATATAATAACTATTATAATATAATGTTTTATAATGGAATTTACTTTTTTCCTATTTATATTATACAGATTCATTGAACATGTGTTCTTGGAAATTTAATATATGTAATAAATACTGAGCTAGATAAAAATTGGTTGGATTTAGCTCTTAAGGAATTTTTAGAAAGAAGAATTAAAAAAATAGAACTACATCACTCAATTCTACTTCATTTTTAGAAAGAAGAATTAAAAAAAATAGAACATCACTCAATTCTACTTCATTAGGTTATGGATCTGATTTACTGAATAAGTGAAAGACCAACAACATAGTCCATTATTTTACATATCCAGGTAGGTATATTAGTTATAGATAGATAGTCTCAGCTACTCATCATTAGAAAACAATGACACAACATTTATCAGAGTTTACAAGTAAGTGAGTTATTTTAAAACTCAAGACATTGGACGAAACAATGAAAGTCCTATAATGTCCACATTATAGACCACCCCCACTCTAAGGGAGTCATCTTGGAAGGGATTTTACACCATTATTTGAAGACCTAAATCAACTAGGGAACCGTTAGTGTTGCTCAGTACAGTCAGCATCATGGTGGATCGGTTCCAGGAACTGTTGTAGATACTGGAATCTGTGGATGATCAAGTCCCATAGTTGGCCCTGACAGTTGGCTGGAACTGACTGTCCTGCTGTTATAGGACCCAAATGTAAGAACAGAAACATATGTGAATATGAGCTGTAGTGACTGGGGTGAAATCATGAGACAGTGGATTGAGCACAGAATTTAAAACCAGATAGACCTGTCTGCCTTCTATTATCATTTTGGGTGATATTAAACAACCCTACTTCATAAGGTTTATATAAGAGAATAAATTTTTTAATGCATGGAAAATGTTCAACAAATAATGGATATTCTTATTTCTATATTCTAACTGATCCAAAAGACTTTGCAAAAATACCTTTGGTGATGACGAAGGCAGAGCTGGGAAGGCAGCATTGTCTAACATAAGCTTTAAAAACTAGGCATGTTGGGCTTCCCTGATGGCGCAGTGGTTGAGAGTCCGCCTGCCGATGCAGGGGACACGGGTTCGTGCTCCGGTCCGCGAAGATCCCACATGCCGCGGAGCGGCTAGGCCCGTGAGTGATGGCCGCTGAGCCTGCGCGTCCGGAGCCTCTGCTCCGCAACGGGAGAGGCCACAACAGTGAGAGGCCCGCGCACCGAAAAAAAAAAAAAACTAGACATGTATTCCTTAATAACCCCATTATACCTTTAATATTTGTGAATTTAATCCCATTTGGAAGTTAGTGAACTTATACTTTCAGTGGCTACCACCTCTTGTTAGCTATTCCTTAGTTAACTGTCTCCTCTATAAAGTTATATTATTTTAGTCTTAAATTTGATATTCATAAGCATCACAGACAAATCAATGACCACGTGTGAAGTACCACATATATATTATTTACTACAGGATACAAGGAAGTGGAAGTCACACTCTAGCATCTAGATCTTACTTTTAATTAAGCCACTCAAATTCACTGGACCCTGTATTAGGCACATTCTATCAAGGGGCAAAAGAATGTTTGAAAAGTTAATAAATATTAGATACAGATGTCCATATGTAATATATATGATGCCAAGTAAATTGCATAAAGAAGAACTTCAACAGGAGTTCAAGAGAACAAGGATTTTGGATTAGGAAGGTTATGGAAGGTTTTATGGGAAAAACAGAATCCATTATTCAGAGTATTTACTGACTGCCAGCTTTAGGTCAAGCACTCTAGTAAAACACAGGCAGAAGGAGGGAGGCAAGGGACCCTTACGGTAAAGGAAATGAAAATATGATGAAATTCTTTATAACCTCGCCCATGTTAAAGTTCATCTACATTTTAAACAAATCAATTACATACTTTGAGATATTTCACGAATTTTAGGTTGGGGAATGTTTCTCCTTAGAGGAGTTCAGTGATGTCTGCAGACTGAATGACATCACTTTTTACTCTCCAAGAGTAAAAATGCTGCTGCGTGCAGACAGATCAAGGCAAGGCTATGACCAAGGAATCATAGAGGTGGAAAGATATAAATCCAGACATAGGACCAAGAGGACAAGCTAAGTTGGATGGTCAGAAATCTGGACAGAGAGCAAAGGGACATCTAAAGAGAACAATGAGAGAGGTGAGCATGACAACACAGAACAGGTATCACGTCTGAGGATGAGGCAAGCTGCTTTCTCAGCCTAAGTACTTCAATGCATTCCATTGCCATAGTCCAGTTTTGAGGCGTAACCAAACTTCATCCCTGCATGGTGATAAATTCAGGTAGATAATGACACCATGTCCAATTAAAGACTAACCATTAGCAGAATAGCATTTGGAAAAATTGTACTTCACACTAGGTTTGCTATAAAACCAAAGGATATATGATTTGAAAATTTTTAAAATATTAAATGAATGGTTTTTTTCCCTAAATTTAGAACACCATAAAAATGACAGATTTAAGCTGAGTGATATCTTGGGTAAAAGTTCATTTTTTTCTTTTTAACAAAATTAGGGTTTTATAGTTTTGTTTTGTTTTTTAAGCAACTCCCTGACTGATTTCTTCCTGGGACAGATATTTTGTATTTTCAATACTTAAGATTGAGAGATTACAAATTTTCTTTTAAGATGACTTTCTTTGAAACATTTGCTAATAATAACAGTAAGTTTCAGCATTGTTCTAATTGTATGGTATGTGCTGGGTCAGTGGTTTTTAGGGGTCAGTAGAGGAAAGGAAGTGTTTGGACTTTCAAAGGATTTCATTTGAAAAGTAACTTTTTAAATTTGGATAAAAGCACTCATATATTCCCAGTAACTTTCCGGATTCAGGCTACAGTAGTAGATACAATTATTTGTTGGCTTCTTTTCATATTGTATATAGACCTCCCTCCAATCTGCATGCCTAAAGGATCTCAGTTATTATGATCAATGGTCCCTTTGCTCATTGTCTGTAACCTGAATAAGCATCGTATCTAATGAGTATACACTATTTCTCAAAAATTGTGGGAATTTTGTAGTGATACAATTGATTTTAAAGCATTTTGTAGTGATGAAATTTATTTTAAAGCACACCTACTAGCCTTCCATCATTAGGTAGTTATAAGATTTCATATGGGAGTCTAAAAATATATTAACCTTAAACAGAGTCTGCAAATGTTAAAAGGTTGTGAATTACAGTATATTATTTGATTGTAGAAAAATATTAAATGATAGAATGAGAAAATTTGATTTGAGAATACTCTGGGGAAAAATAAGCAAAGTTAAACTGAACTAAGATTATAGTGCCTGAGAATATCAGATTTCAACCAGATTTTTTTTAGTCTTCTGTTTATAAGAATATTAATACATTAAAATTTTGCATTATCAAAAATTTTGCATTATCTTTGAACATCTGTTCATCTTAGCTCAAGCAAATGACCATTACCATCATCAATGTCTGCCCCAGTACAGGGTCATTCTCTACAGTTTGTCTGGGTATTGCTAATCTTCAAACATTCCTTTGACCTCAAGCTTTTCTCCAATTTTTCTCCATTTTTTTCTCCCCTTCTCAGCAAAGCATAAGTTGTCTACATATACCCATTTTTCACTTTTCATTCTCTTCCTCAGCTCAGTGAAACTGGGCTTCATCTTGGCACCCTTTCATCAGGCACCAACAAATTCCATGCTGCTAAGTTCCGGTGGTCTCTTCTAGTCTTACCCCAACTCCCGTGGCATTTGAGATCACTGTTCTTCCACACTTCTAGAAACAATTTTCACACTTGCCTTCTGAGAATTCGCTCTTTGGATTTTTCTCCCATCTCTTTGGTACTCTTTCTAAGTCATTCTTCTATCTTCTCCCCTTACTCTACTGAATATGGAGATAATTGGGTTGACTTTGGACTCAGACCCAGCCAGGTATTCTATGCTGTCTCCACAAGTATCTCTCAGTTTCATGACTTTAAATTCCATACATATGATGATGATGCCCAAACATACATCTCCAGCCCTGACTTCTTTCCTAAGCTCATAAACCTCTAACTACTTGCCAGCTGCTATTAAATTTTAATAGTGATCTTAATATCTCCAAAATTAAACAACTGATTTTTCCTCCCAAAGCTGTTCGTTGCCCCCGCAGATTTCTTCATCTCAGTACAAAGCAGTATCATTCACTCTTTCTCTCATCTCTTCACCTCCCACCCCCATTTACTGTCAAACACAAAGATTTGTTTGTTCTGCCTCCAAATTGTGTCTGGACCCTACTACTTCTCTACAGTGCTGTTGTTAGTGCAGTCCAAAGCACTAACATTTTTTTCTACCACCATAATGTTTTCATTTTCCCTCCAACTATCTCTTGTCCACAAATAAAGTGATTATAAAAAAGAACAAAACATAAATCCCATGATGTCATTCATATATATTAATTCATTCATTGGCTTCCTATTAAGTTAGAATAATTGTCAGACTCCCTAGTATGGGCCTCAGGAACCACAATCTACTTTTTAAACTTCACCCACCATTTTCTCCTTCACACACCATTCTCCAGCCCCTCTGGCTTTCTCTCTCTTTCTTGAAAATATTGATTTCATTCTTCAGGACTCTTGCACTTGTGTCCTCTGCCTGAGCTTTATTTCCCCTGATTTTGACATGGCTGACTCTATCCCATCATTCGGGTTTCAGTACAAGTATCATTTCCTCATAGATAAATACGTTTATATAAAGAATCTATCTTAAAGTAGCTCTATCCTGAATTTCTGCAGTGAAAGAAATGTTTGATAATCTGTGTTGTCCAATATGTAATTATTGAGCACTTAACATGGGGCTAGTGATAATCAGAAACTGAATAATTTAATTTTCATTAATTAAATTAATCTAAATTAAAATAGCTACTTGTGGTTAGCAGCCACCATATTGATTAGTGCAGTTCTAACACAGCACTTCATTCTATTTTTAAAAAATATAATTTAAAATCATAGTATTATTTTAAAATTTGTTGATATACTTTTGAAAAAACATTTTTCTTCTCTACAGTATAAGCTTCATAGAACAGGAACATTTTTGTCTGTTTGTTTCTATGTGCTCAGAACCCAGAAGAGGGCCCTGCACATAGTAGGTACTCAATAAATATTTGCAGAAAAAATAGATAAATGAAAGAATGGATGAACCCATCCCCTCTGTTTCTGGCTGAAGTCAGGCCTGTGTTGTAGTATCTTTAGTTCAGACTATTGATAATAGTTTCCTCCCTGGATGACCTCATCCTACTTCTGCCTCACTCAAATCTCTCCTTCATGTCACTAAGTGATGATTTTGAGTTACTTCTGTGATCAAGTGACACACTCCTGCTTAAAACACTTTGGTGTAGGTCACTATCATGAGCATCCCTTAATGATATGGTGACTTCTGCATAGATGGCTCTCCCCACCTCTCATCTTACACTCAAGCAATACTGAGGTACTAGCAGTTTTCACACATCTTAGGCTGGTGGGAACAACCCTTCTTCTTCATGTTTGGCAAATCCTCACGTATCCTTCAAAAACCCAAAGAAATGTTTTGTATGATGATTCACCCATGGCAAATCTTCCTTCTCTTGCTGAGAATAGCCCCTTTGTGTGTATGTGTACATTTAATACCTTATTCATACTTTGATGGCTACATGGATATATTGTACTTGGTTTCAGGGACTTTGGTTTACTTTTATAACCTTAGCACAGAGCAAAATTCTAGCTGTAGCACTTAGTAAGTGCTCCATTGATAGTTGTTAATTAAATTCAGCTCATGTCCTTTATAGCAGGGTTCCATTATACTGATGGATGGGACTCAGTGGGTCTGGCTCAAGGCTTTTATTTTTCCTGCAGAAAAGTAATTATTTTCTTCCATTTTTACTACATAGAACAATTGTTTTTAGTGTCTGAGTAATATGATTTTTATTTATGTTGGGGCCATATTATATTTTTATTGAATTTAGAAGGTAAATATAGGAGTCTTCCATACAACCATTCTACAATATGTCATTTTTCTTAAGACTGTCAGATTTTGGTGTAAAATGTGTATAGATCCTGTCAAAGTGAAAATATTTTACAACTATGAGGATAGTTAGAAGATCTCAAGGATTCTACTTGCCTTCTAGCTGTACCATGGATGAGGTGGTTAGTAAGGCATAGCTAGTCTTGCAACATTTCTTTAAGGAAATGTGTGAACTATTCCAAAGAGTTGTGCATTTAAAGGTGGGCCAGAAGTGAGCTATTAATTTTCTTATATGAAACCACTGATGATAGTAGGATGAAATATTCTATAAGTATTAAACAAAGCTAATGCTAATAAAATGTACTAATGGAATAATCCTACCACAACAGGAGCAGAACTAGAGACAGAAAAAAGGACACTGTTTTATTCTAGCCAGGCAGCTAACAAAACACTACAGACCAGATGGCATATAAACAGCAGAAATTTGCTGCTCACAGTTCTGGAAGCTGGATATCTGAGATCAGGGTGCTAGTGTGGTCGGATGAGGGCCCTCTTTCCAGGTCACAAACTTCTCATGTCCAAACAGCGCACAAGGAGCTAGGGAGTTTCTTAGGATCTCTTCTATAAGAGCACTAATCACGTTTATGAGGGTGCCACCCTCATGACCCAATCACCTCCCAAAGACCCCACCTACTAATACCATCACCTTAGGGGCTTAGGATTTCAACATATGAATTTTGAGGAGATACATTCAGACCATAGCAAGCACTTAACATGGGATCTGTACTTCATAATAATTCTGACACTAACTATGCATATTTGTTTTTGCCCTATCCTCTAAATTGTAAAGAAAATTCAGCACAAATTTCTCTCACTCCTGTCCCAGATAAGGCGGAACCTGTCATCCTTCCTGTTATCTCTGGAGGTTATTAGGAGTAGGTTGCAGATTTAGTAAATAAAAATACAGAATGCTTAATTAAATTTGAATTTCAGATAAACAATGAATGACGTTTTTTAGTGTAAACATATCCCATGCAATATTTAAGACACATTACCTATGGCTCTAAATTCTTGTCTGCACTAAACTCTCAATCTTATGTACCCACTAAAAGTTCAACCACACTTTCCATGAATCTTCTCTTCTTTATGCTCACACTGCCTGTGTGAGCTGTTTCACACTGTGAAACAGGGCTTCTTTTCTGTAATGTTCCTCTAACTCATTCAAGGCATTTGTGTATATAGTGGGCTTCACCTAACATTTACATTTGAAACTAGGGAGAGGATACAGGTCATAGCGGTTTAAATAATTTAAGATTAAATAAAAGATGTGTTTATTTTCTAGCATACTTTAATCACACTCCCTACCCCCTTCCTACTTTTCACTATGACCAGTTGCTCACTACCCACTTGTCTCCACAGTCCTTTGTCTCCTATTTTGTTTCTCCTCCTCTTTAATTTCTTCAACCTTCTCTCCTGTCTTGCTACTCAGCCCAGTAGCGATTTCTAAGTTCACATGCAATGCAATTTTGCCATCTTATCTTCTTCACCATCACTTTATAGATCACGTCTTCATGGCCTTACTTTTTTAACAAATAGCAGTTCTTCCCTAAGAGATATCATACACACACACACACACACACACACACACACACACACACACACACACACACACACACACACACACGCACTCACGCAACTTTGGCAAAAATCACTTTATTTCCCTTGCTGGAATGTAGTCTCTTTAGTTTGAAATCAAATTAGACTTGGCCTAGGTATATATGTCATACCAGTTTGACTCATACTAGGTTTTGAAAATAGTTTAATATTCTAATTTTACTCTGGTTAAACATCTTGAGAAAAAACTGAAAAGCTGTTTGGGAATATGTGTTGGTAACTTTAAAAATTTGAATACTCTTTGACCTAAAAAGTTGGCTTCTACGAAATCATTTGAAGACAGTGAAGCTGTGGCTAAGAGCATCGTGTTTTGAATCATACGGACAATCCTTGTTTTGTCATCTACTAGCTATGGAAAATCTAAGTCATGTTTAGAGAGATTGGGATAACAAGAATATTAAACTAATAAGATTATTTTGAATATTTTAACTATTGACATATATATTTCCTAAATATATATCTAATAAATATATATTATATGTAAATGGGTAAACTATGATATAGATATGTCAGGATCTTATAGGAGTCTTAAACTAATATTTATGAATATTTTTAATAATATGAAAAAGTGTCCAAGAAGAAACAAAGTTATCACCAGGATAAAATATAGTATGTACAGTATGATATCCACTAGGAATAGCTGCATAAAATAGAATTATATAATCATAGACACAGAGAAAGGAATGAAAGGAAATTGACCAAAATAAAACAGCAGTCACCTCTGGGTAGTGAAATTATGAGGAATTATTATTTTAATACCTCCTTATCTTATATATTTCTAACAATGGACATGCAATAATAATAGCAATAAGAAAATCATATATGTGTATATATAAACACAAGCATAACACATACATATGTAACATGAGTATATATAATATATATGCTCTTAAATTTTATATAAGAAATATATTCAGTTTAAAATCATCAATAATAATTTTTGAAAGATTATTTTTATTCTATCCATGGTTCATTACTTGAAAAAAAATCAGTATCTATGTTTAGCAAATAGCTTATTAAATAACTATAGTAATTCTTGGTTTTGATTCATGTTTTAGATGGCAGTGCAGTTATATATATATATTTTTTTAGGAGAATGTTTTTAGTAGCTTACATGTTGAGAAAACTTGTTTATATTTGCATCATTAGGTAGCTTAGAAAATAATGCTAAATGAACACTGTTATATGAATTACATTGCCCCTAAGAATTTCAAAAGTACTCAAGTAAATATTGAAATTAATATTGAAAATTAATCTTCTCAGGTCAGATTGCTTACTCTGGTTGTTAAATTAATAAAAAATAAGTTAATTCAATTTAGCCCATGTTGAAATTTGAATTCTCTTGGATTTTAAGTACTCCTATTCTCTCTATCTTGAGAGAAGATAATCCATGATATGAGTTTCTTATTTACTGACTCCAAATACACTAATCAGCTGCACAAGGCATGCTTTAAAGACATGACAGTGTCTATGAATATCCTTACATAAAAGACTGGCTTAAATTATCATCCAATGATGATAGAGACAGAGACATGGATAACAGATAAAATGAGAGACAGAGAGATGGATAACAGATAAAATGAGTTAGGGATTTGTTCTTATATTTGTAATGCTTAGAGGCTATGCTCAATGAAAGATAGTCTCTGATTTATTCCATTTGATATGATCTAACTTGTTTTTAAAGTTAAGTGGTTTTCCAAATGTTTAAAAACAAAAATCTTTGAAGAATTGAGAACTATAATTAAAATTTGAATTAGAGAATCACAAATACTGTGTGCACTTAATTAAACAGATATACATGCTACAATGTGTGCTTCCCTTGTGAAAACCAGAAGTATGTAATTTATAGGCCAGCTCATCACTGGAATCTCATCTTCTCGAGGAAAGACGGCTTCCAGGTTACCACTGGCTAAATTTCTATACCATTTCTATTGATATTTTGCTACTACCAATAGTTTGGCATTTTGCAGATACTAGACTGACTCGTGTAAATTTCCATTTTTATACATGAGATTTGGAGGAATGTAGTCAATAATACATGATTCAACCTAACAATCTGTGCCAAAAGATGCACGATGGGTGTATTCCTTCAAATTAAAACACACACACCATTCACACATATACATAATCTAGAGTTAAATATTTATTGATTTATGTCTTTTTTTTTCTTTAAGGTGTGAATTTTCCAACAAGTAGGATACTGTGTTTTAATATTAATTCAGTGGTAAAAATTTAGAAGCTAGTGGATATTTGTAGAATCAATCAATTATTTTATTACTGATTCCATCTCAGGCTAAGGAGGGCCAAAACTTATAGTCCATGTAAGAAGAGCACATTTGGGGTACACTGACATGTGGGACGGTAACTGTCATTCAGCCCTGGCCACAACATTGGGCTTGATGAACAAAAAGAACACCATGCTACTGACCCACTTAGCAGGTGAGGGCTTTGGCTTTTAGGAGCTTTTCTGAAGTTTCTGATGCACAAGTGCAGGATGTGTTGGAATCTACTGTCAGAACTCAAGCGTTCAGTAAAAGAACTACTTGTATACAGTGCAGAACCTGCCACAGAGGAAACTCATGCCTGACACTCCATGCCCCCATGCAGCAACAATGCAGAGGTGGCATGGCCCTTACCTGGGCCAGGGTACAAGCCAGGCTCTTCGGTTTTGGAAACAAAGTATCAACTGTAGGAACTCTACCTGACTCCTACCAAGCTCCTATCAGAACTTTGATTGAGATAACTGAGTTTTGAAATCGGTAGTCTGAAATCCAAGAGTATCTGTCAAGGTATTCTAAGACCCATCCCTGCATTAATTCAGATCACCAGGAGCATATGATTTGGACATTACCCAGGAAAGCTCTAGGTTCTGTAATTATGGGAACCTAGGCCAGTTGATCCCTCTGTGACTACTTTTCCTCATCCGTAAAATAGGGATGTTAATAGTATCTAACACAAGAATTTTTCTCAGGTTCAAATGAGTTAATGTATAGTATGTGCTCAATAAATGCTTGCATAAGTTGTTTTGTTACTATTAAAAATAAATTCTCAGACTTCTTACAAGAATGGATATGAGAAACTTCCTTAGCAAAAATGTTTTGGAGTTAAAAAAAATTTCCCTTAATATGACGTAGTGCCATGTGTAGGTAGAATGAAACCACATAACCTCAGTGTTTTCATTTTTCTCATGGAGATAATACTAACTCACCTCATAGAGATCTTGTGACGATTATAAATTAGATTATGTGGATAAAGTATCTAGAACAGTGTCTGGTCAATAGTCTTTTCTCGGTTAACATTAGTTTCCATATCTGTAATCCATCCTCCCTCTTCAGTATCCACAAAAGAATCCAATGCCAAGAAATATTTTTATTGTCCAGATAACCTCTCTGTTATTGTTGTTGTGGTAGTGGTTGTTTGTTTTTGCTCTGTTCGTTTTACTTTGGCTTTTTGTTGAGAACTATAGGCTTTGTTCTGTGTTTTCTTTTTTCTTTACATTTTAATAAGTTTAGAGCTAAATGTTATGCTCAGTAGCAAGCCCAAACATAGTTTCTATTAAAACTATTGCAACTAAAGCCCTTATTATATATTCTTATTTCCTTATTTTAATGGTTTTGTTTACATTTGTATTTTATTTTAAATTGCCTCAAATCCTTTGGTAATTAGGTAGAAATAATAAAAGAAATCCTGAGGGTACTTTTCAAATATCATAATGAGAGCTTCTCAGATACCTTCTAAATTGGAAGACTCTGTTCGTAAAATTGGATGTATCTGGAAAATTTTTCTTTGGCAGAAGAAGCTGTGGGGTAAGGAATTTGTGGAGGCTCTACAATCTCATCCTATTAGCTTTAGGATTAAGTGAACTGTCTTCTAAGTCATCATTGGGGGAGGAAACTCAGTAATTTATCATGAAGGAAAAGGCTCTTATTTTCCTTGCTAGAATGCAGCTGAGCTTGAAAGGGTGCTTGTAGTTTATCCAGCTAACTCATACGTTGCCATTTCTAAAATGAAATGAAATTGTAACAAATGCACTTATTCCATAAATAATTTGAGGATTTTTCCCTCTATCTTTGACTCTCATACTAGAGCAGTACAGCTAAGTAATAAAATAAAGAATAAAATAAGATGGTGAATAACAAGCTATAACTCTCTGGGATTCTTAGTTTAGGTGGATTAGAGTATGTTAGATCTACATTATTTATTAAATGTTAGAAAGTTCCCTTTTCTTAGGGGAATACAAAAAAAAAGAAAGAAAGAAACAGACTGCTTAACAAAGAACATACAAGATTCTTAAATTGCATCTCTAGCGACATTTAAATCTTTTCAAGTAAAACTCGTAATGGGTGACATGTTAAAATGTCTGTGTTCTCAGTTCTTACATGTTTTTGTCTAGCATGCATATTACCTTAATATTGTAATGAATGGCATTTCTCAGAATGGCTGAAGAAGGTACACTTTTAATTAGAACTGCTTATTAAATATAAATTTAATATAATCTGTACTATATTATATTTAATATATCTTCCTTGACCCCAACTACCTCATGCTAAAGGGCAATTACATTGACTTTTATAAGTCAAATAATTCATTTGCTCTTAAGTCTAATTGTATCTGAAGACCTTAAGAGCCCTCAAATTTTGTTCATTGTCCTTGCAGAGCTGTAAACATCACCCAATGGGTGGATGTATCTAAACTTTTCATTCCTTTCAGAAGGTATCCAAGTAGACCCCAGTCTTCATATAATATTAAAATCTCTAACAGTGGTAGCATGTTTGGTTATAGCACCAGGTTGTGTATGGGAATCTGTTGCATTAGAAAAGTTATATGCAGCTGGTGTTTTAATACTAAATCTGTGATGGATAAAACCCAGGGCTACTGGTTTGGCTACTGCCTGCCCTGAGTCACACTATCTCCTCTCCAAAACACATGTAACACATTAACAATCTGATAATTAGTGCACATTCCTGCCTGCTCCTTAAAACCTCACTCCCAGATGCAGCTTCGGTCAGATCTTGTTTTTATTAGCTTTCATGATTCACTACTGTTGTAATACTAGTTCCCTTTTCCATTCATTAGGCTTTCTATCTGGCTAGGCAGTGTTGATGTAAACTCAGGTCTTAAAAAGGCAATGACTTCATCTTCTTTGCACGTACCCAGTCTCTAAATTATGTGTCCATATAGTGTGGAACTATGGTCTCAATGGCATGAAAAGGAAAATAGGACTTACAAGAACATTTATTTCACTTGTATTTAGAGTTGGAAAAATGGTGTAGGGAAGGACACAGTTGATTCAAGAAGAACAGCCATTGTCTCCTGGACTCTTCAGCATGTGTAAAGCCTCATCCTACCAAAACACTCTCATGTATGTGGCCCCAACCTAATATTACAAATGATCTTCTATGGGGACATTTATAGAAAAGTCAAAGTATATTCGCTTTCTACATGGGATAATAATGTATTTGTTGTAGACATAATAAAAGATTGAACAGAAAGAGAAAACAGCTTACAAGGATCTGACATGAACAGAATCAAGTAGAACAGGAAACTTGCTGAGGACTCAAAAGTGTGGGATATTCTGGTATATATTTACAATCTACATTAAAATGGTACCATTTACTAAGACAGAGAGAACTAACAAGCATCTCAGATTCCTGAGCTCAAAACAAAGAATGACTTATTAGGTATTAGTGCACAAAGGTATCATAAAAACAAGGAGAGTGCAATGGCCCATATTTTTCTGCAATACTTTAGCAACACTAAAATGATAACAGTAAGTACAACATAGCATAGAAGAGAAAACTTCTTATATATGACTCCGTGTGGCTATTTTGAGATTAGGGTGTGTTTATATTTAAGGCATCATGATTCTGTTTTCCTAATCTGAATTTTATAAGTAGGATAAATTGAGATAAATTATCTTAATGGTACTTTGGGCCAAATATGCAAAGCACATCACTGCTTTTCCCAAGAGGCTTGAACCACTAATGCTTTAACAAGGAAATGCTGATCATACAACTCTCAGTGTCAGAAAAGGGTGGGAGGTGAAGCTGTTACAATCTCCCTTAGGAAATCAGTGATTGGAATCTAAGGATTTAATTTCATCTCCGTTCCCTAACTTTTACCAACTCCTTTCTGACTCAGAGTCCATAGGTCAGCCAACAGGGACAATAAAGAATATTTTTTGCCAACTTCATTTTAACAAATTTGAGAATCAAAATCAATTAGATAGATGAGCATCAGCAATTCAGTTGAGATTGGCTAATTTCTCCCACTGAAAAGGAGTGCTTCTCATGGGCAACATCTAGGTAAGAGATCTCACCGTCTATTATCAATAAAAAGTTGAGTATGTTTCAGTTTATTGAAAAATCAACTCTCTTTGTCCCCTTTGGGGGAGAGAATTAGACCCAAATTCAACTCAGATTTAAGTCTAAAGTAATTTTATTAGCTGATCTACCAAACACTTTATTACACCATGCATTCAGTGTCGTAAACATGATTTTTGGCAATCTCTTACTTTAGCTCAAGAACTGAGTTGGAAAACACTGGACAACATTTGGATAATGACAATCTCATCTTGTCTTCTTTGGAGAGTAATAATGTAAACAAAATGAGATCTTCACTGGCAGCCAAATGCAGTGGAGCTTGTGTCTGTTCCTTTTCTAATATCAATGTCTCAGGGATATTTTCGGAGCATGTTTCTGGAGACAGAAATGTTCCATGTCTTTATCCAGTAAGGGGATCTTATATGGCATTATCAACTGTTTCTCAGTCAGACTCTTCTAGTGAAAAGAATTTCTCAAGAAAATCATTAATATATCTGCTATTTTTAAAAGCAGTTCTAAAGTTCTCTGATACTTTAATGGAGGGAGTGTCCATGAAAAGGTGTCCAGGATGGTTTTAGTTGTTAGGAAGGGCAAGAGAGCCTTATCAAACTGATGCAATATTACTCAACTGCTACTCTGAAGAAGCAAGAATGAGGTGAGAGAGAAAAGAATTACACACTTCAGACTAACCGGGTGACCTTATAACCCTTTCCCTGCAATATACTTTGCTTTCAAAAATCTAATGTTTCACTTCTTCCTGCTCCAACTGCCAAAACTTTTAGAAAAAGGATTGTTACAAAGAAAAAAATGTATGTGCGTGTAGGTGAGGGATGGCATTCAGATCACTAACACTTATCTGTAATTTCCTAAGATTTTATGAAAAAACAAACATTCTGATGCAATTTGGAAACATGATGAGTTATTTTGGCTGGACAACAACAAATCTCTTGAGTTGGAGTAATTGGATGTTAGACCTGAAAGGGGCCATAGACGTAATCTACTTCAACCTCCTCATTTTACAGCTGAGGAAACCTGAACCTCAAAAGACCAAGTAATTGCATAGTCACACAGCTCGCCAGTGCTGGGATAGGGCAAAAACTTCTACATCTTGTCATCTGTGTGTGTTTCTTTTCTCACTAGTTTACAGATGTAAAAATTGATCTATATGTGAATTCTAAAAGTGAACTTGATATCAGAGAAGTGGATGAAATTAAAAATTTCCAGTTGCAATTTTGTTTAAAGCGTACCAGGTAACACAGATCAAGTCATTTAACCGTCTAACAGCCCTATGAGAGAGATACTATTAGTATCCTATTTTACTGAAAGATAACATGCACCTGAGGTTCAGTAACGTGCCTGAGGTCACGTACCTCATTAAGGTGAAGCCAGGATTCAAACTCAACATCAAATCCAGTGTCCTTGCTCTTAATCTTATGGTATTTCACCTCTCTTTATACGGTGCTTAAGTAGCTTAATGACAAAGATGCCAATTGGGGGCAAAATTCTCCTGCTTTCTCAACGTCTTGGGGAATATAGGTTTCTGTTTATAGCTAAGTACAGTCTCTTTTTCCTCACAAGCTACCCAATTTTTTTTTTTTTTTTCTGCCATGGAGGTTCCTAGGAAGACCTGTAGGAATTATATATTTCCCTCTATTGCCTTCAGAACTTATCATACCCACCAAATTATAAGATAATGAAACAGAGGCCATGTGAGAAAAAGTGGAACTGGTGTACCCCAGAGGCTGAGTGACTTCACAAACAGGAGGCTTGATGGAAGACAGTTGTATTTCCAGGTCAAATTAGACTATTGGGTCCCCAGGTTTTTTTTTTGTTTTTTTGTTTTTTTACCCTTCCTTTGTTTAAGAACTGAAAGAGTGTTACAGATAAGAGGATTGTGACTCATTGAGAATTAGGAGGCTTCTACATGCAGAAATTCCGATAGATAAGGCAGAACATACTCAAGGGAGAAGATCTTTAACTTATGCTTGTTGGCTAACTTCTTTATAAAACTCCTGCAGGTAAGGAAGGCTCTTAGCACTACGCTATGTACTTTCAAGTTTTGGGTCAATACTGGAATTCTTTCCCTGTGGTGCATTGAACTGCTGTCCTGGGGCACATAATCTGAAATTAACAACTGTTCCTTGAGATAGAGAATTTATATTCAAGGTTTTGATCCTCTTGGCTCTTCATTATTTGGCTTAATAAAGCATACGTTAAGCAAACAGAAAGGCTATTGGAGTCAGAAGCTCTGAAAAACAAAAGGACATTATAGAACACAGACAGCTAGCTGCTTTCTTGCTCTGCTAATAAAGGACTCCCTCCAGATTGTTTATTTAGTGAGCACAGAGTGTCAACTGATGTGAATTGTCCTGGAAACTTTCAGATGTAATTAACCTCAGTAGCCTCATAATGCAGTTTCACCTATAATCCACAGCCCAGTCTGTACCCCAGAAGAATCTCACAGCTAACTCACCCCAGGATTGCAACATTTCATGAAGAATTTGTGATTAAAGCCAGACATATAGACAGTAAGAAACCATGTGGTGCATATTATCTCCACACATCAATTTTAATGGTACATGCTCTACCCATGACAACACTAAAAGTTAGTACATTGTATCTTAAATTGATGTATCTATTTTTAAAGCCATGAAAAATGGAAATTATATAATGAATAGATTTAGCTCCCCAAAATAGAAAATTTCAGAATGATATTCTCTAAGAACAACTCTGTTTTTGCATACATTTGTTTTTCGTGTGAGGCAATACACACAACCCCAAACGTCCAAACCTCAGTGCGCACAAAGGCTCAAGCCTTTCACCAGTTGATTATATGCAGTCTTATTATACCCCGATGAGAGCCTCCTACTAAGATTTGAAATCTTGTAAAGGTCGGGGGTTGGGGGCAGGGTACCATCTTACACTGCTTTTGAACCATCCACAGTATCTTGCAGAGTGCTTATATCTAGTTTATGTGCTAGTAGTCTTGAGATTTTTCTCCCTGCTATTAGGTATGCTCTGAACCTGCACATTTTTACATAAAGGATCTTGCAAGGAAAAATTATATTGAAATGCATTGGCAAGATAGTATTAAAAATCAGATGCATATTCAATGACATATGATATTCTGGATCTCCTGGGGAAAATAATCCTTAATTATTCTACGTGGCATTGTGATTTCCTTCTAAGGAAATCACAAAACCTTCCACATTACCTGGGAGAGGGGAATTCCATAGTCGATAAGCCTCTTTTGGGGCAGTCCTGCAGACTGAATCAAAGCGAGGGTGTTGTTCATTGGACTTTTCGGTAGAGACCTATCCAACAGCACATGGAATCATTTGCATATGGCAGATACTCTTTAATGGTGGGTTACTTTGCCCCTTGGTTCCCAAGGTAGCTTGTGCTGGCTAAGTAATGGTGGTCTAATTTGACTAGACTGGAAAACCTAACTCCATCTTGAAAATTTGTGATCTATGTTTAAACCTGTGGTTGTTTAGAAAGTGCCACATTCCTGGACTGAACCCCCTTCTTGGGATACCTGTACCCTTTTAGGAACCCTAAGAGTTTCCCCTTTCAAATCATCCCAATCCTCACAGTCCAGAAAACCACAAAAAGGCTTTGCACTGACAAGTGTTCATTTGATGCTTTGGCTCATAGTGACATATAAAACTTCATGGGATGATGTTTGTCAAGACACATGTGGAGAATTTTGAAGTCCAAATGTTACAATTCATTGTTCCACTATAAAATGACATTATCTTAATCACATAAGGATCATCTTTAAAACAGATTCCACTTAATTGTTTAAAATACTCCATCAAGAAGTTTTGAAGGGTAAACATTTAGTGTGTTGATTGAACTTTCCTACTTAACCTTACATTTGAGTTTCTCTAATGGCTCTTGATATGCCCGTTTAGCTTTGCCTGCCAATCTCCCACACTCTCTTCCCTGTGGCAACCATTCATTCTCCTACAAGCGTCTGTCCTTGAACCCTGCGCATACTGGCCACATTTCTCATTTAGGCCATGGCCACCACCTTGTGTTCCTTGCCATCTCAGACACTTGCCTAGATTGCATATTTCCTTCAAAGAGCATCTCTCAAGTGTCTGCCTCTATGGCTTCTTCATGCCTGCCTCTCTATTGATTTTATATACTATCCCTTTTGTACTCAGTAATTAGGAATTTTTATAGGTACTTATTACATGACCAACTTCAATCTTATAAACTAGATTGAAGACTCAAGCTTGGGGGCTGGAATATTATGCCTGTTTATGTTATGCCTGCAATCATTACTATCACTGCCATTAAAAGTAGCAAGACACCTCTAGCAACCCTATCACCAATTGACTGATTGTCAAAGCATATTAAGGGTATGACTTTCTCTAGAAAATATACTGTCTTAATGATATTTCAAGATTTGGGTCTTCTAAGGAGGCCTGGTGCTGATGAAAACATAGGTGAATTCCTAATTTTTGTCTAGTTTAAACTTCCAACTTTTTCTGAATAAATGTCCTCCTAGTTATCTCAGTGGCCCAATATAGAACACAAACCCACGTGCCCCGAAATATCTATATTAAAAGGTATTCTGTGGGCTTACAAGCAATAATAAAAATTTTAAATGGAAAGACTTGCCTTGCAGAGGCAACTCTGTGTCAAGATTATTCTTCAGTGTTGAAATCTTGACTGGAATGATGACAATCAGAGTTTGCTAGTTCAGCTAAAAACAGCTTCTGCTGTCCCACAGAAGCTCTATGGGCCTTCTTAGCTCGTAGTTTATTGCTTTCTGAGTTCAAAATTTTTTTTTAATTTGGAGAAATAACAGCTGAGATTTTTCAGACACTCACAAGAGACTTCTATTTTAATACTGCGGCATTTGAAGGCCACTCAAGGGGTCCACCCAACCCTATCCTCCCCAGAGGCAGTGTCATAGATTTGAGAATCTGACAGTCTCCAAGAACTACTGGGTGCATGGAGATGACCCATAGTGTTAATGAGGAGAGTGAAGCCTGGTGCATCACTCTGAAAACCCAATGAAGAGTAGAGTTCCACTCCAGATGACTGTTCATCAAATAAGAATTTGGAAGGGGTCAAAGCATCTGGAATTATCTCTCCAGATAATAGCTCTGTTTAGGAGCTGAGCCAGGGAGGAGAGAGAAGTCTGTCTTGCACAGTCTGGCAAGACTTAGAAATGTTGGGCTTCTACAGATTCTTTGTGCCTTACAAACTCATTATTATGTAGCACTTAATAAATCTGCATTTGATATTTTCTGTAAGTTTACTTGAAAATTTTCACCGATTTTGGTTTGTCTGCTCAGCAGTTTTGTAATTCCCATTTCCGAAGCACCTAGATACTATTTCTCATTCCCTTTCATCTGCATTTGCAAAAAGTGTCTCAAGTATACCTCCACACAAAGCCACCTCCTAGCACTCTCTCAGTTGCTCCCTTTACCAGAAAGGTGATCTGTATTTATTTTGTCCAAACAAATCCTATGCTTTTATACCTTCTGCTTCCATTTCTTTTAGGTCCCTTGAGAACACTATAATCTCTAAAAAATCTTACTAAATCAGATAACACACACAGAAGAAGGACAGTATTCCATAGTGGTTGGGGTCATGCAGATGCGGCTTGACATCGTGGCCCTGCTCCTCACTGTCCTCATCAGCTTTCACAAGTGATCCTTTAATTCTTCTGCAAAATGGGAAAATATCAACTGTTCCATGTGTTTTTGTTTGGTTGGTTGGGTTTTTTTTGCGGTACGCGGGCCTCTCACTGTTGTGGCCTCTCCCGTTGCAGAGCACAGGCTCCGGACGCGCAGGCTCAGCGGCCATGGCTCACGGGCCCAGCCGCTCCGCGGCACGTGGGATCCTCCCGGACCGGGGCACGAACCCGTGTCCCCTGCATCGGCAGGCGGACTCTCAACCACTGCGCCACCAGGGAAGCCCTGTTCCATGTATTTTTGATAGAATTAACCTAGACATATGTAGAGTTCCTGTAACCCAGCATACAGCATAGCAGCTATTCTTATATTTCCTCATATTTGATAACACTAATATTATTCACAGTAACCGATCCTGTAAACGTTTTGTCATATCCTCTGTCCTACATAGAGATATCAGAGTATCAATGGATGCTATGTGCTAGAGGATAAATATTGATAATAAGTAAGGAATTTAAAATTTTCCTAAATATAACGAATTATTTCAATCCTATCTGCCCTTATATGTGCTATTCTCCCTCCATTTACAATGCCTCTAATATCTTGGAGATATTCTATATATGCTTTATCCTTTGCTGAAGAGATTCTCCCTGGAGAAACGTGAATTGACATTACTCATTTCTGAGTGTTCCCGCCCAAAACGCTCTGAGGCAAAGTTAACTCTTCCCTCTTTTTGTGCCTCCACTGCACTGTTCTTTTGCACTAACAGTATTATACGATTATGTGTTTATGTGTCTATTCCTGGTTCTAGACTGAGTTCCATGTGGGAGACAGCAGTGACTAATTTTGTTGTCCCCAAAATATTTCACAGGACTTGGAATTTAATAGGTAGTCAATAAACGTTTGTTGAATGATGAATGTACTCCTGAATAAGTGTGCTCTGTGACTTTTCCAGTTGTTCATGACAATATCAATTTTCCTGGACTTCATTTTGGGGAAAAACAACAGATGAATGTAATTTACCTAAAAATTACATGTTATAAAAAAACATGTAATTTTGTTTCACTTGCCTCAGATCTCTAAATGCCCATCATTTAATGCACTATTAATACAGTTTTAACTTGCAATACAAAAGATAATGGCTCTTCAAGTGAAAACTTGCATTAAAATAACTGGTGTATCTCAGTTAAACATAATTCTCATTTAATAGCTAATTGTGAATGTCATCAGGACACTTAGATAAGTAGAAGTAATGAAATGGGTATTTAACCTTTCATAAGGATGTAAATTATTACTTACAGTGAACCAGCAAGACTTAGCCGTTAGGCATTTTTGAAATCAATAGCAAGTTAAAAAATATAGATTGGAAGCTTTTAAAGACATCTCAGATAAAGCTTGACCACTCTAAATTTTCTGTGAGAACCTTGGACCAAGCACATTTCACAGAGCTTGGACTTTCACACCAATGATCTTATACTCCCAAGGAGCACCAAAAAAAGATGTTTGTTGAAAAGTGAAAAATGAACATAAAGGGTTTGTGACTTTCCAATGAGGTTATTGACAATATCTTTCCAATGAGGTTATTGACAGTATCTTTCTTCATTGATTAATGAGACCCTCTTTAAAATATAAAGGAAGTAATTTTTGGCAATCTGGTATTCGTTCTTTGTAATTAGAAAACTTATTATTAACTTAGAAGGTAGAGTGTCACTGACTACATATTCACTTGAAATCACTCATAATTTATATACCCTTGTGGTCTATGGGAAATCTTAATTATTCTTTTTGCTTTCATTAGCTATTTTCTAGGTCACCCCGGATAAATTTTTCCTTCATAGTTTGTCTCTTCAGCTCTTTCATATGCCCCCACTTACACAAGTAAGATAGCCCTGGATCACATAGTAATGAGGCAACAAATTATCAACTGGTAATAAACACAACTTCTTTATATTTCAATTGAGTTGTAGAATTCACTCTACATGTCAGAAACTGATAGCTTCAGAGAGTACTGCAAAAAGGAAAGAACACTTCAGGGCTCAAATCTTGGCTACACACTGAGACCTTGGCTTTGGAGCCTAAGAGACTTCCAAACTCATCTGAGTTACATCTTCTTCCTTTGTAGTTTAAGAAAACAAAAAAAAAACTTTTAGAAAAAAAAAAATTTTACTGTGACTCTTTCTAAAGTACAGATGGAAAATTAGGATGGGAGGCTAAAAGCTTTAGAAGTATTAAGGGAAGATACTAGATTATATCCTCTGTGAGTGGACAGGCACTCATTATTAAAAGATGACAACGCAACAATCCTATAAATATTAATAGAAAGATACACATCTTATATTGGGGGAATTTCATGATATCTAACAGTAATTGAATACAGTTATTCTCCAAATAGGATCAGATTGTCAGTCTCCTATACCACGGACTATGACGATGACAATTTCTGGTTGTCACAAGTGGGAAGGGACTATCACTAGCATCCAACGGGAAGAGGTAGTGGATATATTGCTAAACATCCTACAACTCATCGGGCAGCCTTGCACAGCAAAGAATTATCCAACCCAAAATGTCAGAAGTGCTGTGGCTAGGAAACCCTATTCCAGGAGAAATATAATAGTACAGTGGAAAGATTATTAATTAGTAACCAAAGGAAGAGAATTCTAGATTAAGTGCAATATGATTAGTTTTTTCACATATATAATGAAGATATTACCACCTACCCTGCCTAATTCAAAGAGCTATTGTGAAAACCAAATAAGATCATATATATGAAAGAGTCCTGTAAAACAAGTAAAGTATCTGAGTGAATTCAGCCACAATATAACTCCTTTTGATTCAAGGAAATCAAGATAGAAATGTGGCAAAATAATCTTTGTGGATGGTTTTCCATGGATGGTTTTTACATTGAAAATGTAAAGTTGCAGGATACAAGACCAACATACAAAAATAAGTTGCATTTCTATACACTATCAACCAACTATCTGAAAAAGAAATAAAATGATCCCATTAACAATAGTATCAAAAACAATAAAATGCTTAAGAATAAATTTAACCAAGGAGATGATAGACCTGTACACCGACAATGATAAAACATTAATGAAAGAATTGAAGACACAAATAAATGGAAAATGTAAAGATTTTAAGTAGGTCATTATAAAGATATTAAGTAGGTTACTCAGTTATCTCTCGTGCTCACTGAGAAACCAAGACATAATGAATTAAAATTAGAGAACCAGAGCTTTAACATAAAATTTTAATATACATCCAGATATTATAGCCAAACACTAGAATTGGCTATTAATGAGTGTCGTAGATTCTCCGATTATGATGATTATTGTCAAATACCAGTATGGGCGTGATATGTCTAAAATGACATAGAGTGGGTTCTGTGGAGGGAGAGTGGAGGTGATGTAAATGGCCTCTGAAAGCTCCTTCCATACCTCCAACCTCCACTCAGACTTTATACCCCAAGATTAGCTGTCAGCAGGCTCGAGCAGATTGTCCTGTAGGATTCCAGACATTGCCACATTAAGGAGCTCTTCAATCAATTGCCTCCTTTTCGCCTCTTCATGTTCCTTTCCTGGTGGTCAATCCAGTTCTCAAATAATTGGCCAAAAGAAAAAGCTCTCTTCTCGTTATTGTCTTCCTTTCTTCATAAATCATGATTCTGTAACGTTATTTTAAAAATACATTTGGAAGGAAACTCAAAACCTTCTTTTTGCACCTCCCCCTTCTTGCTCCATGAAATTCCCACTCCTCTGAGCCATGACTAACATGTACAGCATGCTTGCAATGAAAATTGTTTTTTCCCCCTAAATGTCCTAACTCCAGATTTTTATTCTTATGACTCTAAGCCTTGATTAAGACATATGTTAAAAGTAAAACTCTGTTTCATCCTAGGAAGTTTTCATCCCATTCCTAGGTTCCTTCCTTTGTCACTAGGTACTTGATAGGAAGGTCTAAACTTACTAAACGTTGCAGATAATTTCAGCATGGAGAACCACAAACAGATAATGCTATTAAAGCGGAAAAATACACAAGGTTAGAAGGGGGAAATTAACTACAGATATAATTAGCCAAAAATGTGTGGGTTGTGTGTATCTGGGCAATAAGAGAGAACATTTGACTGTCCCTCCAAAGTACAGAAATAAATGAGAAATGTTAAAAATAATATAGCTTGGGCATAATTGCCCACAGTTGGACAATTTCTGGATGCACAGAATCAATATAAAGTCTTTCCCTCCCTCCTATTACTATTATAGCAATCATCTTTGATTTGATCCTTTTGAAAACTGCTCTTCTATCACTCCGACCATAATATTTCTAGATTTTAGCCAATCTACCGTAAAAGTTCACTCTCACACCTCTGTAACAATTGTTTCCTATTTTGTACTACTTTATTTTTTTCCTCCCTCCCCCTAATGGAAGCCAATTAGGATAATGAGGGCAAAAGGTTATATATACATCTGGTTCCCTCATTTAACATCTTGGTTTATCTTTTATGCTTTGTTGAGAACAATAGAGAGAAGTGGGCAGAAACACCTCCTTGTACATATTTTCAATGCCCCCCCCCAAGAAAAGGATTCCACATTTTGTACATATGTGACATCTGAAATAACTCAGACGTGGCAACATTAAGGAAATCATTGCTTCTTAGTTTCATGTTTAATTGTCAGAGCCAGGAAAGAAGGAGGTGAAGAAAGAAGGCAGGACTTGCATGGGCTGACACTCTTTGAGGGACCGAGCTGGAGCAGGCATGGCTTTCGTTATATTTAAGTGAATTAGTCTGTTTCCTTTAAACAGGAGAGATTAACAAGCCACCAAGGGCCTGCTGTGGGATTTTGACACTTTTAGTGGCTTGTGACATATGATTTGTGAATATCAATTCACCTTCAAAAGCAGAAAGCAAATCTACCATTAGCATGAGGTATGTCAGAAGCTGATTTTTGGTTAGTTTGGTTGAAATTCATTAGGATAAGATGAGAAAATAAATATTTTCTTTGATTCAATATTTGGATCGTTTTTAAGTTCTCCTCTGAGCTTAAAAAATGGCTACATGTAGATGTAGGAGTTTAATATGGATGACTTTCTTTGATAAGGAGAATACTTCAAGTCTTGAACTTGGAAACTATTGAGACCTTAAGTAAAAGGGAAAAGATCAGCAATTCCAAGTAAACTTGTCTTAATATTTTGCTTTCTTAGTGAAAGAGTATGTCTTTGGGCAGTTTGGCATCCAGACAACTATTTCCCTAACTGCAAGAAAACAGAATAAATATTTTCTTTTCATATGTGATTAGATTAAAAGTATCATCTTTGATATTAAATGAATGATATAAAGAACTTTAAGCTGAAAGAATTGATAGAAAAATGAACTCATACTATAAAATTTATTTTTGAAACATTTCCAGTTTGTCATTCTTTAAAAAGGCTACTACTGGAAAGGTTCATATATTTTTTGATCTGTTTCTTATTTTAGTCATTGTGAAGACAAAAGTGATCGGGGCCAGATTTTTTCAGCTGCAGGTACAAATCTGTACATGGCAAGAAGAGATATTCTTTGGTCTTTGTGTAGACAAAGTTGAGTCAAGAAGCATAGAATACTATATAAGGCTCCTCCAGCTATAAAACTTAATTTGCTGATGTACCACAATGCCGTTTGCCTCTGCTTGACTAAAGGATTTCAAATTGGACTAGTTACAGGTTGTGTCTTATTGAAGGGTGCAGTATTATGGTGTTTAAGTGTATGTGCACTAGAGCAGCTCTACTATGGTTCAAATCCTAGTTCCACCACTTATTAAGTACAGTACTTCAGTGAAGTTACTCAGTCTCTTAGTGGCTTCAGATTTTCCCATCTGTAAATTGGGATGACACTAGTATCCATACCCTAGGGTTGCTTGAAGATTAAATGAATACACGTGTGAAGTATTTAAGACTGGCTATTCAGTATCATTAGCTGTTATTATTATTTTATCTCATTCTAAAAACAGCTGAAACAATGTCTAAAACCATGGAGCTTGATATCAGTAGTTGAGAATATTCACCCAGTTTGCATCAATCATTCAATGCTGACTAATAAAATCCCTGTTACCTTAAAAACAAAACAAAACAAAAACCCCTGTATCTGTTTATTCAATGGATTCTGCTGATGTCCAAAATGATTTTTTAAAAAAAGCACAATGTCGGATGAAGAACCCATATGTTAATTAAAACTGAACTACCTCACAACATTTTCCATGATCAACATAGAAAAACAAAAAATGTTTATGTAGTCAGTCCAAGAGATTTTAGAATATTACTGAATGCTTCATTTATTTTTAATGTAAAATAAGAATAAAATTAATAATAAACTTATTCCAAGTTCTAATTTTTCTTTCTAGTATCTGGCTCTGCTCCATCAAACAATTTCACTGTTACTAGTTGAAAACATTGTTAGTTCCATTAAAGTGTTAGTCACTGAATAAGGACATGGGACAGTAAGAAGGTCTAGAACAAGGAGCTTTTATTCTATAATCATTGTCACCAGAAAAGAAAATAATATGGCAATTGATGGTGAATAAAATCAGCAGTGTTCAGTTTCAGATTCTTTAATAGTTGAAATAATTTGATGCCTTCTTTGGAGCACAAAACATTAGGGCAAAAACGCCTTGGGCCAATTGCTTCATATAGCACGACAGGATATAACAAATAATTTCAAACCCCAGGAAGCCTTTTTGGATTGTGAAAAGCCCAACCACACTAGTTTAGGTTGCTCAGTACAATAATCATCTCAGACTAATAAATTATGGCCGGTGTCAGTGGTTACACACTGCTAAGCTCAGCTGAACATATGCTGATTAATCTTATTAAATGATTTTGAAGGCTTCAGTACAAAGAAAAAATATATAAAAAGAAAAAAAAATACACAGAGGAAAAAAAAGATGCCTCCAAGGGTGTGCTAAGTGTTTTCAATTTTATTAACATTTCCAGATCCATATTCCCTGTGAATTAGCAGTAGACATTCCATTTACATTCCATATGGACTGTAAATCTGGTCCAAGGTGTCTTTTGTAAGTATAAAGAAATGTCACTGACACCTGGAGGAAACCTATAGTTTGCATACTCTGGAACATCCAAGGTGGACATAGTCACAGCTTTTACTGTAGTGCCAGTCTCAGTCATATGAAGAGAGGGTCATACACAGGAACTGAAACAAAGGTACTTTCCACAGCTGAAAGAAAAAATTCCTCACGATAAAGAGAAATTCCTCCCAAGAACGCATAAGACATTAAGGAGCTGTGTAAGTTTGAAAGATCATTCCCGAGGAAACGACAGAATCTCACCAGTATTCCTTTTTCACTTTTTCAGCTTTGGAAGCTGTACTACAAACTCAAGTGATTACTTTGAAGGCTAGGTTTCTGCCAACACGCTTAGGATTAGAGGCGCTTATGAACAAATTCCTGTGGCTTAAGAAAAAAAACAAGCGAGAAGGATCCCTGAATCTCTAAAAGTTTTTTTACGTAATTGTCATTTGGTGTAGCACCCCCAGCTCTTCCTCATATATAGTAGTGGCAGAGTATACTGACATGGTGAGAACACAGCCAGTTTTAGACAGGTACCGTCTCTTCTTGCCCATCACCCCAGATGTAGCATACACACAACTCATACACCTACTGTAGTGAGCTGAAAACTGACTAATCTCAGATTTATCAGAAAATCTCCCACCAACCAAGGGGTATTTAACTTTAGCATATGTCTTAACTTTAAAAATTACTTTCTCTTTACAGAATATACTGTCGCTTTCTTCTTTCACAGAATATGTGCAAAAATGGAATATGTCCATGAAATTCATTCTGCCAAATTTTTCAGATTATCCCAAACTCAAAACACCTTTGGCCTTTCATTCCTCACCACTACACTTAACTTAGTGTCACCCTTAATTTTATTGTTTCTTAGAGGTTCATTGGCATTAAGAATTGCTTGGGGTGTTTAATAAAGTTCAGATTCCTGTGTGTCCTCTCTTATCCGTCTCCTCTTCCCTTGTGCAGTACTTCTGGAATAGGACTCCTAATGTGCTTTTTTTTTTTTTTTTTTTTTTTTTTTTTGCGGTACGCGGGCCTCTCGCCGCTGTGGCCTCTCCCGTTGCGGAGCACAGGCTCCGGACGCACAGGCTCACTGGCCGTGGCTCACGGGCCCAGCCGCTCCGTGGCATGTGGGATCTTCCCGAACCGGGGCACGAACCCGTGTCCCCTGCATCGGCAGGCGGACTCTCAACCACTGCGCCACCAGGGAAGCCCCTAATGTGCATTTTGAGCAAGCACCTGGTTCGTTCTCATCATGTGGTCCATAGGCCCAACTTTGAAAACTACCTAGCATTACCTATTATTATTAGCTGTTTCAAATCTGGCCTCTCCTTTTGCCTCAAATCTCTTTTCTAATGACTTATTAAAATGAATCTTATTTTAATTAAGAGAAATGGGTAGGGGACTTCCCTGGTGGTCCAGTGGTAAAGAATCTGCCTTACAATGCAGGGGCTGTGGGTTCGATCCCTGGTCAGGGAACTAAGATCCCACATGCAGCGGGGCAACTAAGCCCGTGCGCCACACCTACTGAGCCCAAGTGCCTCAACAAGAGAGCCTGCGTGCCGCGAACTACAGAGCCCATGCCCCCTGGAGCCTGCACGCCACAACTAGAGAGGGAAAACCCACATGCCATAACTAGAGAGAAGCCCGTGCGCCACAACGAAACATCCCGCGTGCCGCAATGAACGATCCCACATGCCTCAATGAAGATCCCATGTGCCGCAACTAAGACTCGACGCAGCCAAAAAATTAAATAAATAAATAAATAGATCTTTAAAGAAAAAAAAGAGAAATGGGTAGGGGCTGGATCTCAAACCATAACTCGCAACTGTCTCTCTGTCCATTCTACTGCTAAGAAAGTTTCAGAAGCCTGCTGTAGATCTGTATGTACCTATATTATTTGCCAGGTTTCAGAGACTATAAGTACGACCAGGGGTGGTAGGATTGATCCTCCCCGTTAGCATGCTCACTGTGCTCGAGAAAGTCCTGGATCAGATCTTATACCCAGTTTTCATGTACCAGAGCCCTATTCCTAATTGCACTCACCTTTCCCATCTCACCACCATTACTTCTCTTCTCAAAATTACTATAACCCCAGTACTCAGTTAACAATGAGTGTTAAGGATAAAAAGGAGTACGCTCCATAACACTCTAAATTAGGAGGTGCCACTGTCAGCCTCAGCTTAGAAAAAGCCCCATTACCCTAAGACATGACAATAAAACATTCATCTATTGTCTACCACTTCATAGCTTCTATTACTGTGAGAGAAATTAATTTTCTGGAAGAGGAAATGCCAGTTTTAGAATCCTGCTTTTCCAGGCCTTACCTTAAAATTTCAAGATACAGAAACAGTCATGATAATAAACTTTAGGAGGGTTATACTAGTATGGAAACATTTTGAGATGTGAGAGGCTTAAACATGGGATGTTGCATGAATTCTACCCATAGTGAAAGAGGATAGGTGATGCAGGGTATTGTTTCAATGAGAGCACAAGTATAGTAACTTCAACATATTTAAACATGAAATATTTCAGAAAGTACCACTTGCTTACATTTTAATTATACTAATTATCCATTTATAAAATAGATCTTTTATCATCCTTAACTGTAAGTTGGAAAGGTTCCCATGGTTTAGCATACATCTTCAGGACAGTGACTCTTGGACAAGTGAAGAGGAAGAGAACAAATATTCTTTAACCCAGATTGAATTTACAACCCAATGGAAAAACAGACCACCTTTATAGCTAGGTTCTATGTCAAACAATCAGAGCTCTTCCTTTGGTCCTGTAGTGCCCAGCAGTCAAAGTACTAGGTGCAAATAGACTATATTTTTAGAACAATGTTTTACAGATATATAGTCATTTAAACTTGTCATCAATTTAGATTCAACTAAAATATGGGGCTCCATTATGAGCCTAGTACTTTTCTAGATATTTTTAGATAAATTATTTTAATCTTCATTGGTCAGATGAAGAATCAGAAGCTCTGAGACCTATCTCAGTCACACAAGTAGTAAGCGGTGGATAAAGTGTTAGAACTTAAGTCTATTTGATTTAAGAAATCAAGAAAGCACTAAGAAAGCTTAGTGCTTTCTATTATAAGATACTGTTTTTGTCAAATCACCATTAATTTGGGCCACATAAATCTGTCATAGGTTACTGTATTATTTTCCTAGGGCTGCTGTAACAAATTAACACAAAGTTGGTGGCTTAAAACAACAGAAAGGTATTCTCTCACAGTTCTGGGAGCCAGAAATCCATTATCAGTTTCATCGGGCTGAAATCAAGATGTTGGTGGAGTCATATTCCCTCTGAAGCCTCTCTCAGAGAGAAACTCTTCCTTGCCTCTTCAAGGAAGGCACATTTCTTGAGGCACATTTCTTGGCTCATGGCCTTTCCTCTATGTTCACAGGCAAGGGTATAGTATCTTCAGATCTCTCTCTGCTTCCATCATCAAATCACCCTCTACCTTCTGTATGTCAAATCTCCCTTTGCTTCTATCTTATGAAGACATTTGTGATGGTATTTAGGGTTCACTTGGATAATCCAGGATAATCTCAATCTCTTCATCTCAAGATTTTTAATCTAATCATATCTGCAAAACTTTACTACATAAGATAACATTCACACATTTCAGTGATTAGGACCTGATATCTTTGTTTTTGTTTGTTTTTTAAATTTTTATTTTATATTAGAGTATAGTTGATTAACAATGTGTTAGTTTCAGGTGTACAACAAAGTGATTCAGTTATACATTTTCATGTATCTATTCTTTTTCAGATTCTTTTCCCAATTAGGTAGTTACACAATACTGAGCAGAGTTCCCTGTGCTATACAGTAGATCCTTGTCGGTTATCCATTTTAAATATAGCAGTGTGTACATGTCAATCCCAAACTCCCTAACTATTCCTTCCCCTTCCCACACCCTTCCCCCTGGTAACCATAAATTTGTTCTCTAAGTCTGTGAGTCTGTTTCTGTTGTATAAGTAAGTTCATTTGTATCATTTTTTTGTTTTTTATATTCTGCATATAAGTGATATCATACGATATTTCTCTTTCTCTGTCTGACTTACTTCACTCAGTATGACAGTCTCTAGAGGACCTGATATCTTTGAATGGTCGTTATTCAGCATACTACAGTCCACCTTCTGGACCGCCAAAATTTATATCCGTTCCATACATAAAGTATGTTCACTCCACCCCAACATCCCCCCAAATTTCCACACATCATAGTATGAATTTCAGTCCAAAATCTCATTTAAATATCATGAGCTCAAAAATCCCAAGTCTCATCACCTAACCTAAATTAAGTATGGGTGAAACTCTAGGTATGATCCATATTGGGGCAAAAGTCCTCTATATCTCTGGATCTGTAAAACTTGAAAATAAAGTATCTATTCCCAAAATACAACAGTGGGAAATGCATAGTACTAGTGTTACAGACATCCCCATTACAAAAAAGGGAAAGGGAAAAATGAAGGAAGAAAAGGGTCACCAGTCCCAACTAATTTCAAAAGCCAGCAGGACAAATTCCATTAGGTTTCAAGACCTGGGATTAGTCCTTTGTGGCTGGAGGGTCCTGCTTCTGCATCTGTGGTTCTGCCTTCTCTGCCCAAGGATCTGCCCTCACCATGACCCTTCCTTTACTTGAAAGCTAGTATGTGTTTGCAGCTGAATGGTTTTGTCAGCCTGTTTCCTGCTTGTAGAATTTGGGGAGTCTGACAGTTTTCCTTCATTTTGTCCTATCTCAGTTTCTTTCAGTCCAAGCAGGCAGTGTTTCTGCTGATATAATGTTCTCAAAAACTTTGTGGGTCTCCTGTGTATATCACAGGCATTCATATCAGTAGACAAGATGGTGCTCCCCAGATCTTTGATAATTTCTATTTCTTGCTTCTGTTGAGATGGCTGAGGGAACCCGTCAGTCACACGCACTAGCATAAGCTGTTCAGTCACACCATTGGCCTTTTCTTTAGAGCATACTTTCCGAATAATGAATCTTTTAATTTAGCATCTTTTGCAGTCTGGATAAGTTGAGAAGTTCCCAGTCAAGTGTTGGTTCCATTTTACTTAACAGTTCTTTCTTCACTTTATCTCTTTCCTCTCACGTTTTACTGTAAGCAGCAAGAAGAAACCAGACTGCACCTTCAACACTTTCCTTAGAAACTTCCTCATTTATATTTCCAAGTTCACCACTTACTGCTTTCCACACAATTATAAGACACAGTTCACCTAAGTATCTGCCACTGTATAACATGAATTTCCTTTCCTCCAGTTTCTAGTAACGTGCTCCCTATTTCACCTATCTCTCACCAGCAGCATTTTTAATATTTCTATTTCTACCAACATTCTCTCTATGAAGATACAGGTATTCTCTAAGATGACGCAGGCTTTCTCTACTGTGCTCTTCACTTCCTTCCAAGCCTCACCAAAGGGCCTTTAATATCTATATTTCTCCCAAAAGTACATTTAAGACAATCTAGGCTTTTTCTATCATGTGCTTCAAAATACTTCCCGCCCATACTCATTACCTAGTTCCAAAGTCATTTCCACAGTTTTAGGTATATGCTATAGCAGCACCCCACTCTGAGGTATCAAAACCTGTGCTGGTTTCCTGTGTCTGCTGTAACAGATTATCACAAATTTGGTGTCTTAAAACAATAGAAATTTATTCCTTCACAGTTCTGGAGGCTGGAAGCCTAATATTAGTTTCACTGGGCCCAATTCAAGGTAGCAGTAGGGCCAAGCTCCCTCCATAGGCTCTAGGGAGAAAATCTGGTTTCCTCCTCTTCCAGCTTCTATAGCCACATTCCTTGGCTCTTGGCTCCTTCGTCTTCACAGCCAGAGCTTTGCATCTTTATGTCTCTCTTTGTCTGCTTCCATCATCAAAGTGCCTTCTGCTATCTAATCACCCTGTGGGTCTAATCTCCCTGTCTCTCTTTTATAATAAGAACAAGTGATAGCATTTAGGACTGACCTTGATAATGCAGGATGATTTCCTCATCTCAAGATCCTTAACTTTATTACATCTGCAAAAATTTTATCATATAAATGTCACATTCACATACTCTGGGGATTAGGACCTGATATCTTTGGGTGACTGTTTTTCAGCATACTATAGTTATTATCTCCTAAAATAGGTATGCTCCTAGAAACCAGTCCTTAACCTTGGAAACGATTGAACAAAAATATTTTAATAATTGTATTTGGTTTAATATACTCATTTCATAGATTAAGTTTCTGAGGCCAAGATAAAGTAAATGATGTGCCTGATTGCACAGCAAATGTTTTGACACAACCAAGCCATGAACCGTATCTCTTTACTCCCACTCTTTTGCAGTATGTTCTTCTCTAAATGAATCACCAAGAATTGCTCATTTCTTAATTGTCACCAAATTACCCCAGAACCCAAATACAACTCTGAAGCTATAAATAACTATCCCACAGTCAGCATCAATTTTAAAAGAGAGTAAATTCATCATGTATCTCTACTGAACAGTCAATAGTAACCTGAGGCAAATAGGAGGAATATGGGAAACAACCCATTTCAAGGATCACACAAACTTTCATTCGGAAGTTTGTATGAATGCAAGTATTTAGCATTTAGTTAAGTAATGAGGCCTGATTTATCTTCTAAGTTCTCAGAATTGTAGAACTTAGAACTCAATGGAATTTTAAAAGATAATTTACTTCAACCGCATTTTTCAGGTGGGTAATATGTTAATCACGCTTTCCAGACCAGGTGACGAGACCAAAGAAAGTCTTAAGTGTCTTGGCTCCAGGACACGGGGTTAAAAAGAGAAATTTATCTAATAAACATATAGAGAGGACGCATTATATTCCAGACAGTATATTAAGGGCTGGCAGGCAAAGGTTGGTGTGATGCATACAGTGTTCACCCTCAACAAGCTTTCTGTGCATGAGGAAACTAGGTGGGTAAATTAATCAAGTGTGAGATTGTGTTAAAATACTAGATACTGAGTGTTGGGTTCGGTGGAGTCAGTAGAGTGGTCAGGAGGGTTTCCTAGAGATGACATCTAACTGAGACCTGAAAGAAAGGGGACAAGGGGCAGGAACATCACTCCAGCCAGACCTAGGAGTGTGTGCAAAGGCTGCATGTGAAGGAACAAGGTATGTTCGGGAGCTAAAATCAACTCAGTATGTCTGTGATGGGGAGTATAGTAAGAAAGGAGGTGGGGATGAGGGCTTTACATGACATGCAAAGAGATGAAGTTATTATTTTGAGGGTACTGGGAAGAAACTGAAGTATTTCATAGAGAACTGGCTTGTGTAGATTTGTGCCTTACACAAATCAGAATGGCTAAGACTAGGGTGATTTTGTAATGCGGTACTTTGAGAGTGAATAGGCTGCTACTGATAACATGCCAGAACAAGAGGCGCATCTGAGACTGCTCCAGGCAAACCGGGATGGAAGGTCACCCTAGCCAGGGCTGTCCTAGGTTTGAATTCTGCCTCACTTATGGTAACTATATAACTTCAGTCTGGCACCATAACTTTTAGACTCAGTCTTCTCATCTAAAGATAATATGGGGGTAACAGTGACTCTTTTACCCACTTCACAGAATTTTTCTACAATCCAACTGATGAAAACATTAGAATTCTTTATAAACTATAAAATACAGTAAGGTGGTATATGATATCACTTTTCTGTTTAATTTTTTACTATCTTATGACTTAGGGGTCTTTTCAGAAAATGGGATTATTAAAAACAACACAGTAGTCACAGCATAAAACAGTAATAAGAGCTAACATTTTTGAGCTCTTAAAATGTGACAGGCCCTATATTGAGAAATTTACATTTATAGTCTCATTTGTAAATTTACAAACTCATCCTTCTAACAGTGATCAGGTAGGTGATATTATTATCCTCACTTAACAGTTGCACAGATCAAGTCCCTGGGAGTCCTTTGTCCAAGGCCACACAACTATGCAGTTTTAGAACCCAGATTCTACATCAAGAAGTTTGTCTGCAAAGCTCACGGTCTTAATAGTGGATGCAGTTGCATATATGCTGTCAGCAGCCTGCTCCCTTAAAAGACTTAAGTATACTCTTTCACAAGAAAAAGAGCCGTAGTCGATTTTTTTTTTCCCTAATCACCTAAACGAAGTAAATCTGAGACAATTTAGAATGGCAATGACAAGAAAAAATATACAGGTGGAGCAAGTAATATTGATGCCTCAGTAGTTCCCTTTGGGAATCTGCTGTGAAGTTGTAAAACCCCTTCCCAGGGATATGTGTAAGTTAAGAACTTCTGCAGGAGGAGCTATTTTAAAATTTTAAGTAGTGATCATTTAGCAAATCAGGAATGCTAAAGATGAAGCCATTTGGTATAGATCACAGGAACTACTTTTTCATGTCCCTAGTATGAAAGTAGTTCTGGGTTTTTTGTCAGATCAAGCTACAGTTTTAATATTTTTAGGTTATGTCAATTATACTGTAATTTATACCCTTTTCAAATATCTCTCTGCCTTCTCTTTTTTCTTTACTTCAAAAAGTAAAGCAAATATAAAATAGAGAAGGCCGATTTTAAATGCAAACTATATAAGTGTAATATTTTAGCAGAGAACTTAAGTCCTCAAATCTAAGTATATTTACATACTTCCCTCTCACGTGATGACACATTCTAGTGTATTTTGCTTTGTATTTCATAAGATACCCACCAATTTGTAAATTCTGCTCCACCCCAGTGGCCTGCCTGTTGTTTCCTGAAAACTTCATGTAAGGTTCTGTGCCTTCTTTTAGAATATTCTTACTCCTTTCTTCTTATCTAATTCTATCTGGAGTCCCTTATCCTCAGTGTGATACTCCCCTTGTCATTCATCCCTCCCTCAGTTACAGGTTGCTGTTTACTTAAATTCCACCCTGCTTCTTTGGAATTTAGTATAAACTGCCTTATATTACCTTCCAGCCGCCTGGGAAGATCTGTCTCTATCTCTAGATTGCAAACCCTTTGAGGGTATGGGCCAAAAAGCTCACAGTCATGGGATGAGAAACAAGTTTAACTACAGAATATCCTGAAAGCTGAGCATCTGTGATAATCCTGGTTCAAAACCATATCATAACTTGAAATATAAGATTTATTTTGAAATATTTAAAAATTGAGTCACTTTTATTTTTTCCTTTCATGCAGTAATCTGTCTTCTTCTAGTCTTCATGGTTACCTGTTTTGTCCTTATTTTGTTGTTGTTTTTCTTTCTTTTGTTCTTTTTTATTGTTCTGTCCTTGAACACATTTGTTACCTTCTATTCTTTATTTTTAGTTCTTCACTCTCTCCTCATCTTCAATTTTCAAATGTCTGCTACTAGTCTCTTAATGCAACTCTATGCTTCCCCCAAACTTCAGAACATTATGGATACTACAATTCCAAACCTTAAATTATTTCAGGTGTTCTAATATTTCTGTTTTTTAAAAAATGCCAAGTGCATTCCTCATTCCTTCTTTTTTCTAATAGTTTTAGTTTCCACTTCATCAAGTAATCTGCTGGTTGCTTTCCTGATACTTTCCCTTGAAATAAGAGAAGCATCACATTTACTTTTCCCTTATATAATACCCATCTGATGAGAGCACCGTTAAGCTACTACAAACACTAACTTCAACTTCTCCAAACTTCTCACCAAACCCCAGGCTCAGTGTGCCTTTTCTGTACTTCTTGGAGGACGTACCAAACTCTCCCCATGCTGTTCCCTTCCTCCTACCTCCCATCTTCAGAAGGCTTCTCTAGCCTAGAATACTTCCCAACTGTTTTCTGTTAGAGTGCCCTGCTTGTTTTCCATACAGTTACCCCAATTTTTCATCACATATCTCTTTATTTGTTTGTTTTTTTTGATATTGTCTGTAGAGTGAAGCTCTGACAGAGCAAAACCAGCATCTTTGTTCAGCATGTATTTAAGTGTCAGACAGTATCTGACACAAAGCAGGCACTTAGTATATTTCTGTTGAATGAATAAATGATCTCATTTAATCTCTACCATGTAGAAAAGAGAGATAGGTATTGTTAATATCCTTGTTTTACTGATGACAACTTGCCCAAGTGATACACTATTGTCTGGCAGTTTGGAGCCTCAAATGCACCCACTTCTGTGTCTACAAAGCTTACTTTTGATCCAGGCCCATAATTGTAATCACTTTTAATCAAAGCCCACACTTTTAACCCCTCTACCCTTCTGCCTCTTTAGCAGGAACTCAGATTTAGCCTTCCTTGCTCTGATACCGTGGCTGCGATTACTTCTGTGGGATTCCTTTTAGATCACAGGTTCTCATTTCAGTTAATTTAACATCCAGTTGAATGCCAGGGATTGGGTTATATTTCCCTCACACCTTTCTTGTCATGTCAGCCCTTTTGCAGCGCTACTCATTAGCTTGATCTCCTTCCTGAGAGTTCAAAACCCTTGTCTTCATCACTCCAGCAAAGCATCTCCTCCTCCTTTCACAGTCTATGTCTAAATGCTCTATGGCCTTTTCTGCTTTTCCTCTGGCTTCTAACATTCTAATTATATGTTCTTTACCATCTCTCTTGCTTCAGCTTTAAAGCATTTATGTAGTTTCATTCGCCAACTTTTTATACCATAATCTGATTAATATCCCTAGCACTTTTTCTCTTCATCTTTGTGGAATCACATCCTTCTATAGAGACATTCCAAAAAATGCCCTAGAAGTCTGGCTTGCTACATTGCTAATTACTGTTATTAATAACATTGTAAATATATCTCACTTCAGATCGTAAATAGTATAAAAATTAGTGTCATGTTTCCTCATGTTGCAGAATATTAATTTTTCTTTTAATAATTCTATCAATAAATCAAAGCTATCCCTATAGATAGATGGAAATCCATCTGTCTATATCTGTATCGATCTATCTATATAATTTGAAACAAACTGTAAAAAGAAGCTTGGCTTTTAATTATTATTACAGTAACAAACCAATCTAACATACGTAAATAGTCAGATTCTGCATATAATAAAAATAAATCTAATTCAGCAATCAGTGCCAAAAGGTTCTTTCTTGAGAGAAGTATGTGAATACACATATGCTATGAATTTAAATTTTAACTCCTGTCAGTGTCTCAGTGTTTTCTAATAAAGCTATGTGCATTTCTATATTTGGTCAACCTGAAATACACATGCATGTACGTTTTACATTTTTCCCCTTTGATAACCAGTATTAAAATGAGAACATTCGTTTCATTTTAAAGAGCTACAGTTGGCAGGGGTGTACAGAGAAGCTTTATAATCTAAGTGAGGTTCTGGAAGTTGGAAATATTAAAGACCTCCAAATTAGTGTTCATCTTTTTGAAGTAAACGATGACTTCAAAAAGAAGCAAAATAATTATTTGATTTCCTAAATCATCTTCACTTTCTTTCTCTTATAGGAGTCTAGACAAATGCCAAAAGGTCAGAAAATTGACAAAGTAATTAGTAAGTGTTGCATATACTGAAACAACTTTTAGAAGAAAGGTGAAATGAATGTGTAGGGAGAGTTACTGGGAACAGAATATTTAACCTGAAGGGAAAATGCAGATTGATGGTTTAGTAACTAGACAATCAGCGTCCATTCTCAGAAGGTGCTTATTCGTGGTTTGCCCAGTTCACGAAAGGCAAAGCTTTAAGAAATTGGCCTGAGTGCTGGGATAATGGGACTTCACTGGAGATTCAAAATGAGAAGAGGCACCTGGTGGAGTATGTTGAATTTGCATTGCTGAAGACTTTTTTGCATAGAATATAAACTACATGTTTTGGTTGTTGATGTGCCCAAGTGATACATCCAAAAACAGCTAGGCTACTGGTTCTAAATGTAACATGGGATGCTAAGGAATGATAATGGATGACTTTCTCTTGCTTAAGTGGTATGTAAGGGGTTTAGACATGAGGGAAAAGGAAAAAAAAAAAAAAAAAAGAAAAGAAAAGGAGGAGAAAATAATGAAGTGGTGAAGGGGTGATAAAATATCAGGGATTCACAATGCCTCAGATGGCTGCTATTTCAGACGTATAACTGCCTCAAGATAGAACTATTAGAAAGCAGCTGATGGGTCTTGAATTGTAGATTCTATGAATATGTCAAGTTATCCTCAAACAGGGGCAGTGCCTCAAAAAAGGTTAAGGATGAGCTAACACATATGTTTGTCAGTAAAACATGTTAACATAAGGTCCTTGAAAGAAAAGAATAATGATGATAGGAAATAATAATTATTATGGAAAAATGCCTGTTTAAAAGAATTCTTAATTTGCAATTAGGATTAATTAATTAGAAGTATTAAAGTTAATAATATTTTTAAAGTTCTTAATTTTGCTCTTTAGAATTAAGTTCCAGTTAACCCCTGCTATTCATAATTAAGTTATCACTGTAGTGAAATTATTAGGTTATATTTAGTTGACGGTTACGTGAAGTTGGGGATATAGTGACTTAATATTTTACCTCATCTGTTATGGTTAATTAAATGATTCATTAATATCTTAATGTCATTGCTCATTGTAGGAAGCATGCCAAACATTTGAAACTTCCTCATTAATGATAACACACATACTGACAGATTAGATATAGGTAAAGGTAGACAGGTTTAGGCTGAAGAATTATTAGGTGAAGTATAAAATGAGGCAATACTTTACTGCCAGCACCATGAATCTATCAAATGGTAATTGGATGCACGTGTTAGCAGCAGTAAAAAGTCACTGTCCAGTTGTCCACCTTACATGGGAATCTACTCTGAGTGTCACCTTTGATTTATTGTTCCAATTAGGACATAGCGTTCAAAGAAAGAATACAACTGACCTGATTTAAAAGCAAGGAAATCTTTAAGGTCATTATTTTGTGGGTGACCCAGCTCCCTTTTAGATATCTTGAAATTTTCTATTTGTGCAAAATCTGTACTAAATAAATACTTGGTTTTAAACTAATTCTGTAAAACATTGACACATTTTATTCATTAATTCGGTACCAGAGTGTCACTGGTGGCTTCCCAAGGTGCAGGTATATTTTCTCACACTAATTTTATAAGGCACATTTCTAGGTTATCACTTGTTATACCGACTGACCAGCACAGGTAGAGGTAATAGGCACTGAAAGAACAAGTCCCAATTATGAAAAGTAAATATTTTTAATCTGCAAAGCCAAGTAACAAACACCATTTGTCAAATGGCAAAGGTAAATGATCTTAAAACATTACAATATATCAATACATGAAAAATTAAGATGCTTCTGCATAAAAAGCTTGAGACAAAATGAGTTTCATTACTCTGCTAGATTGTAATAAAACTGTATTAAAATTATCATAAATCTTATGCCCAATTTTACTGGAAAATTAAAGGAGAACTTTAATTTCTGGGAGGGAAATGCTAATGTTTTACTTACACTAAGCAAACATCAACTATTAATGCTGACAAATGTTGGAACAATAATACTAAAAATGTCATCTGAATTACTCTTCATTGCAAAGTTCACAGAATTAATGTTAAGATAGATTAAAATCACTTTGAACTAATACGCATGTATTATTCTTCCTTCTGAAGCATAATAAAGAAATATCATTTGTACTGCAATTTTGGATAAGTGTACAGACATTTAAGGCTTAGGAAAGATGGAGATATTCATAGGCAGCTCATAAATGTGAGGAACATTAACTCCATTTCAAATGAGCCGTCAACTTTTTTCCAACATTTTGGCTTGTGGAAAGTCAGACGTTTGGATAATAAATGGGGTTTGCCTCTGAACATTAAGGTAATTGTGTAGGAATTTAAAGTGCTCATTCCGGTTCTACCATAAGTTCATTAAAAAATGAAGAAATGAACTGGAGTAAGGCTTTTCGCTCTAAACTGGGTAGTAAAATTGTAGAGGAAAAGTGCATGCAGTGGAGTTTCCTTCATTGTATAAGGCACAATTCTTCTTCTTTTAAGCTCTGTGCTTAAACATCATTTTGAAAACACCTGTTTTTAAAGAATGGTGCATGCCTTTCGGTAATAGATTACTAAAATACTCAAGACCTAGAGATTGGTGTCTCTGAATTCTCATACTCCAGTATTGGCATGTGATTTCTGCCAACTGTTTTCTTGAGTTTCTTGTAGTAGACGGTTATAAATCAGGTTTATAAAGAGGAAACTCTCTGTAATTGTGCATTTTTAATGGATTTATGATAAATCCATCAAAGTGGAGGGTCCATATGGTAGGAATGCAGTAAAGGTAACAGGACAGTGTCATGTAAACATTAAATAGTGCCTTCCACCTTCATAAATCCTCGATCCTCATGATTTAATGCTGCCAGTTATAAATTATGCAACCAAACTCTAGAAACAACCACAACTTAAATAAGACACCAGTGGAAGCCATAAGTTTTATATAGGTTTTTCTTCCCAGAAAACTGTTGTATATTTATTAGGAGATAATATTCAAGTCCTTATTTTCCTCAAAAATTATTTTCTTATTTAACTTCCTAAAATAAGCTCTAGTCCTGATTAAAAAGTAATAATGTAAACCTTATTTACAAGACAATAATCAGTCATTTCTATGTGGTGGAATACCTTTTTGATTTGCGGAGTCATTTTAAAGCTTCAGGTCTCTAAGATTTGCTCCTTTTAGAGTCATACATCAGAAGTTTCTTCAGCAGCCCAATTTCACACTTGTACTTACAATCAAATTGTTTTATTACATGTGGGAACAATTAAACATTTGGCCCTCAGCTGTAAACAATTACTATATACAATCATATTCATGGATTTTTCTTAGTCATGTATTCCTAATGCCTTCTGTGAGATGGATGTATGTGTACATTGTGTGTCCATGAGCAGTTATATTCTCAAATGTAATATCAAAAGAGAGATTTCACCCAGAGAATGCACTAACATTGTCTGATAACATGCAGACACCTGCAATAATAACTTTAACATACTCACTCTTTTCCACTGTCATTTTACTGCTCTTCCAATTTCCTTCTGATGAACAGTTGGTGTGCATAGCAAAAAGGCAATTAAGGATCTGGATAATTTGATTTTTAGAGTTTTGTGGTGTCTACTTCTGATATATCGACAGCAATGTTGTCAGTAGTAGCGAGGTAGAAGAAATAAGTAATGATAAAACCAAATCGACTTGGGCTTTAATCTGGCTGTCAATTTCTAGTTGAATGACCTTGGGTAATTTACTTTTTTTCAGGGTTAGTTTTCATATTTGAAAAATGTGGATAGTCCTATCTAAATCACAGAACTATTATGAGTGTTAAATGAGATATATATTTAAAGAAATAGGGCTCATACTGCATACTCAGTGCACACTGATTTCTCTAATGTCTCACATACTCCTTTCCTGAAAAGACTCATAAGCACTGTGGCTTTCCATTTTGAGAGTATCTATCCTTGACTCTCTCAAGTTTAGGGATACATTTTCTTTTCACTAGACTCCCCTCTTCTATAAGTGACAATCAGGGGAGTAGCCCACAGCTGTTTTACTCACATCCAGAAATAAGTCCACTGGTTCCAGTTGCACGGGTACCTAACAGCTGTATCCAGCCTTTCTAGTAGGCCAGAACTGGAGACGAGTGGTAATGTTTCAAGGGCAAAGCTCTAGATGTAAAGAATGATATAACAAACCTAAATGAGCCCGAGCATATCTAGTGACAGATACGCCACAGCTATTCTAAATTATTCAAGCTTTCTCAGACTTCTAGCAGGAGAAACATAATTCATCACTGCTCCCTTTATTCTACTCTCATATAATGGCAAAGGAGCAAACAAAAAATACCCCACCCCTAAAAATTTATAATAATCACTCAAAATGGAGAAGAGTTTCTCTAGCACATGTAATATTTTTAGAACCATCCAATTTCTGGGAACCAACTTTGGAGGTAGAAGTTAAAAATGATTTTTCAGTGCTCAAGGGTGATTTCCTTACTTCTCTTTTGTTAGCATTTTGCTGGCAAAAAGCCAGTAAAACAGTTGTTTAATTACCCAGGACCATCACAAACATGTAACCTCTTAGATAAGCTGTTACTGTATTTTAGCAGCAGTAATACTAGGGTCAAAAGTAACAAAGAAAATTAAGCTTCAAATAAGCAAACCTTAAAAGAACAGCTTTGTGTATTGAGAATAATTAATAACTTGTTTAGGAAAATGTCACTGAAATGTGGTTTTTGGACAAGGAACTGACACTCTTCAGAGGTTAGATACCCTAATATTTAACAGGCTACCATTTGGTGGGCTGGCTGGCTGGTTACCCTGTAGGCATAGCAAAAGTTTGTTCTCATGTAATTATGCAACATTTAGACAATATCTTAATGATACCATGTAGTTCAGCTGAATCAGTCCAGCTGGAAACTGTAGCAGCATTCTGATTACCCAGCCACATGTGAAATGAAAGCTGTTTCAACCTCTACTATTCACTTGCTATGTCTTGATACAGATGGTCTTGGAAAACCTAAATTATTTATGGTTTGACATTATTTAACATAGCAAGCTCCACCCCCTTTCATTTTCAACCATTGATTAGGATTGCATTACTATATGATATTATAATTTTAACAGGGACTATTAGTTATCATCACATGGAAGACGTATTAGTATATTTTAAACAGGATGAAAATTTTCCACACTTGTTTTTACACGATAAAAATCATATACTTTTCTCTTTGCAGATAATTCTTACTGTAAAAAGATATTTTAATGTGTACACTGGAAACCATTTGCTAAATGGTTAATCACACAGTGATCATTATTTTAGAAAATGGTAATTTAAGTTGCATAAATAAACTACTATAGATTGCTCCTTACATCACATCATAAAGACACTTAAAATACAGCAATAGCAAAGTCAAGTTAGTGTAAAAAAAAATTTGCTCAAGGTTAACACTCTGAAATTTTATTATATTTCTTTGAGTTATTTCCATGAACTAAAAATACAAAGAATTTCAGTCCCTGTGAATTTTTTTTTTTTTTTATCTCCCAGCTCACTCTTCAGTAAGTGTTTGGGCCACTTCTTCCCCATCGTCCTACCTGGATGATATCACAACTCTTGTGTTTTAGAAGTGAATAAAAGTATTAAAATTTTAAATTAATAACCATAACATCTATACATCATATCTAATAAATTCAGGTAACAAGTTACTTTGGAGCAAAAAAAAAAAAATGACATTACTTCAGCCACTTCTTATGAATAAGAATGGAAAAAATATAGGTAATGGACTATAGGTACATCTCTGGTAGTAAACATCAAATGGAATACTTTAAAACACTTACACAAATCTTTTTTATTACTTGTAAACATATTGTTAATTTTAGTAAATGGAAATAGCATCTGAGGAGGAACAGAAGTTAATGTTGAAGGTATGTGAGTCCCCAAGTAAGAAATATGTCTTATTTCTTGTAAATCTTTATTTTAAAAAGATAATGCTAAGTTCTTCTTAACTGTCTTTCCCATTAATACCAGATAGTTTCTGGGCTAAGGAATCATGAAGTATATGACTCATGTATTTAAGTTAGCTAGCAAATATATGCTTGGAATTCCCAAACAACTGACACAAAAAAATCCTTTGAAAAGGTGACTTGGAACCACCTTTGAGATAATGCTAAATGGTCATTAAAGATGTTTAAATGTTATTGTCTTCAGTGTGCCATTACATAGCCTCAGGGATCCTTTCAAATTGCAATCAATAGAGGATGAATAAGTCTCACCACTTGAAAGTAAGCAGGAAAGGAAGCCAACAGAGTAATCTGGCTTTGCTGGACTGATTCAGGAAGAGACACAATGTTCACTCCTCCTCTTCTGGTTCTCCCTCCCCCTACCCAACCCACATCCCTGCAAGAAAGAAAGAAGAGAAAGAGCTAAAGAAGGAAAGAGGGAGGGAGAAAGGAAAAAGGCAAGAAATCCAAGGATGGAGCATAATTTGTACTGAGGTGAAAATCTCATCCTATGGGATAAACCAACACCATGGAAACAGACTTATGACTTTTACTTTGAAAATAAAAGAATGACAATGAAATTTGTGTGAGGTCTGTGTGACTCCAGTCCCAGATGTTTACAGTGCTGTAGTACTATGGCTCTGCAATATGAGAGGTTTGAGAAGAAACGAGTACAACAGGACACCACAAAGCAGCGCATATGCTATTGACAATGCAGACATGAGCATCATGTTACCAAGAGAGAAGGCAGGCAGAAGACAAATAGCAGCGGTGGTGCCTGAAAAGCTAACTTCATGGACTGCAATCACTCAAACCAACATGAGGGACCAAAAAAAAAAATCAAAACCAGAAAAATGCTTTTGCTCCTATCTAGAGGGGTGGTAGGGTAAAGGGATGGGGGTGGGGGAGAGTGAAATTGACTTTTCTTTCTTAAATAAAGTTCCCATAAAGTCCCTATAATTGACAGCGGATAATTATTTTCAGCTTGAGGAAACTGTCCTGAAACTCTTAATAAGATTGCCAGCCAAAAGAACAAAATGTGTTTACTTGAGCCATTTCCAGAAGGGAGGGAAAGGAGACCTTGGGGTGAGGTGGGGAAAGGCGATGGAGACAGAGAGGGGCATCTATGCGCTGCAACAACTCTTGGGCGCCCTGCGTGGTCCCGCGAGTGACAAGCCAGAGAGACGGGGCGGGCAGGGTGGCAAAGAGCCTGGGTGGGGGGTGGGAGGGAGCGCGCTACGGGGAGGGGGTTAGGCGGCGCAATGTATACACCCGGGGGGGGGGTGATTTAGTGTGAAAGTATTCCACTTAATCATTTTACAGGAGTTGGGGACGTAAATATTTAGCTGGCCACATCTGGAACAGATTCCCCCCCCGCTCCGTGGGGTGGGGTGGATAATTGGAAGGAGGGGAGCGCGCATTTGTTACTTACTATACGGGCAGTTCTCCTTCTTGGTACCGCTGACCTTCCCGTTCTCAATCTTGAGAAAGTACTTGGTGAAAGAGAAGAGCTTTCTCCAGCGGACATCTCCTTGGAGGTGATTGTAGCTCCGCACATGCCTCCCCGCACTGGAAGGAGAGGAGAAGGACGAGGAAGAAGAGGAGTTGGTGGCCTCTGGTGACACCATGCCCTGACCAAGGGCTTGGCAGGTGACAGGGACGGAAGACACTAAGAACAGCAACAAGAAGCAGCAGCAGCAGCCGGGCAGGTGGGGAAAGGCTGAGGCACAATGTGTCAGTATCCATTTCCACATTGTACTGAAACTCTCGGCACTGGAAATTGTCTCATCAGAAGGAACATACTGGAACGGTAAGACCTGGTGCGAGGCAAGGAGACAGCTGGAGGTGGCGGCCGCTGGTTAGCTCCCTCTGGGCTCGGATCTGGCCAGAAGTGAAAGCACCAACATCCATAACTCCTCGGAAGGGCCGGCTGCCTCTTCTCGCTCCTTTCTCGGATCCGCTGCCGCGCGCCCCTCGGTCTCCCGGTGAATGTGGACGTGGGTGGCCGCAGTAGCAGGAGCTGGTGGTGGCCGTCGTGGTGTGGGTAACCCTCGATCTTCGCTCCCCCGGGAGTTACTTTGTTCTCTTCTTCACTCCTTTCTTCACCATGTTAGATGCAGAAAAAGGTCTGAAAAACAGATGACAGCACGGTGAACAAAACCCAAAGGGGCTGGGGTGGGAGGCTGGGGGAGGTATCTGCGCCCTTCTGCGGTTGGCACCTTCTGGTCCCTCTCCGCACAGCCCCAGCTTGCTGGCCAGTTCTAAAAGTGAGTCCCTTTGAGTTGTCAGAACTGGAGTCAGCTGCCCGGTCGCCGTTGTTCTCTTCCCCCTCTTGCTTTCTCTTTTTGGTGGTGCCTGTTGATATGAAGCCTCCAGAAAGTCACTTCTTGTTTGGAGGGGATGGCGGTTGGTGTTTTGTTTGGCCCTATTTCCCTCCCCCCGCCGCCCCCCTTCCTTTGGAAAGCCCGCTTGTAAACAGGTTGAAACCTGGAGTCTAAATGTCAGTGATTCTAAGCCAGAGGTGGGCTCTGCCTCTGCTGGCCAAACCTCATTTGCAGGGGTGGAGAAGCGGGGGGCGGGCGGGGGGAAAGGGGGTCAAACGGCGGTGGGACATCTGAAACCCTCGGCTGCTGGGAACGCCGAGGAGAGGGGGGGGGAGGGGGCAGGGAGTGGGGAGAGCAGGGGAGCCAGGAGAAGGGAGCGCGATGCCTCTGCCTGGAGCTCGGGGGCTGCGGGTCCTTTCCTCGCCACCCGGGCCGCCGCAGCCTGCAGCCTCCGCCAGCGCCTCCAGCTTGGGTTAATTGCTGCGAAAGCGTCCTTGTGCTCGCAGCGCTGGTCACCGGAGCGAGCAGTATCCTCACGCTTTCCGAGTTTTGCTGTCTTCCAGTCTGAACCAATCCCCTCTGGGGAGCCCCTTTCTCACTTGTTTTCCAGTATAGGATTTTTTATTTATTTTTTCCTTTTGGCAGTGAAGTACTTGAGAGCCACCTGGAGCCTGGGGTTTGGCTGACTTTTTTTTCCCCCCTCGCTCGCAGAAGCAGGGGAGGGCTGAGGGAGAAAACAGAAGATGCTGAGGATAAACCCTCCAAGGCAGTAGATTATAAACTGGTGGGAACGAGCAAAGAAAAGGAAGACATAATTAGCTTCCTTTCCTCCTCTTCTGCCAGCTTCCAAGGAGGTCTCTGCTTTAATGAATCACTGATTTCTCGCTTCCTTTGCTGAAGTAAAAAGTTCACACTTTGGCCCTCTCTGACTTTTAAGCTCAGGGAGATTTATCACCACCCCTAAAAGTCGCCTCTCTCGGCGCAAATGAAATCTGGGACCGAAATGACCGATTTCTGATAGCTAACAAGGGTCGTTTACAGAATAACGCGTGCACTTCAAAGCGAACTCACTTTATTGAGATTGTGAAGATTTAACCATACGATTTTGCCGAATATTCTGCTGGTTCCTAGGCAATTTCCTTTGCACTTTGCCATCAAGAGGTATTTTCTTTCTTCTGTCTTCAAATTTTAATGTTTAAAGGGTTCTATTTTATAAAATAACTGTACCACCAGTCTCCCTCTCTTTTTCACATTCACCACCCTGAAACTCCTTCATTGCTAATAAACTTGCTCATGTCTTAGGTACAGACAGAATCAAGTCCCTGGCTAGGCAGCCTTTGCCAAGGATTAAGAGGCACAAAGAAGGAGATACTGTGATAATCCGTTCCAATCTTAGTAAGAATTCCTAGAGAGTCTCTTTAAGAATTACTCTAAACTAGGGACAGCCTGACTGGAAGAAGTGACTGAAGATGTATTGGTATAAAGTATTTATGTTCTGTAAGGCAGTTGGACCTTTGTGTTATGTTGAAGCATGTGAAATTGCCAGTATTTTATGGTTTTTGACCTTCAAAAGTGGCAGTTTCATATGGTTCAACCTAATTTTTAGGCAGCTATCCTAAGAGGGTGAATCACTTCAAGGTGAACTTGGGAGTTTGACCTCTGCAACTGTAATTCGGAGGGAACTAATCAGGCGAGCTTGTGTATATGCTACAAACCAGAGTCCCTGCAACGTGCATTTGGTCTCAGTCTTCATTGAACAGGAGAAAAGACAAAGAAATTAAAAAATCTACCTTTGGAAATGGGCTTTAGGAATATTGCCTAATTATGTTGTTTGGTGACTTGAAAAATGACTTTACACCGTGCTCTTATAGTTTCCTGTGCATTCAGAGCCTTTGAAACAGAACATTTTAATACTAGAATCAGGATTTTAACTGCATTATTTATAAACCATTGCAATGCTTATTCAGAAGACTTTGACAATGTGGTACACACAGTAGATTTTTATATTCAATGTAATTAGCTCTGATTTCTGTAGCTATTAATTGGAGAGTTAAGCAAATAAAGAGCATATGTCAAACAAGTCTGGTTCTTTCATTAAAGCATGGATATTTAAAAATAAACTCACAGTGCTAATTTCAATTTTCTAGTTCACTGTTTTATACCTGAGCTGAAAAATGCCTAAAAAAGAGTGTAGTGTTTCTAAGGAAATAGCTTCAGCCCAGTTGTTCAGCTGAATCCAAATGTTTGAATTGACAAGTAATTAAACCTACATATTTTTTTGAAAATAAAAATATGTTTGATGAAACCGTACAATAAAAATCCTGCCATGAAAAGTTACAAAACACATGAAGTTATTATTTTGAGGTTTCTCTGCACTGGGCACCAACAGTATTGGTGCCAGCTTGAGATCCTTTCAATTCTTTTAACTCACGATAGACAACCCCCCACCCCAAACCTCGAAAGTAGTCTCTCTGTCTCTCTCTGTCTCTGTCTCTCTCTCTCACACATACACACTCTCTCGTCTCTCTTTCACGCACACACATATCTACCAACTTTCTTCTCCAGTAGAAGAAGCTGTTCAGACATTTAAGTGAGAGGTTTTGTGTTTTTATTCTGTCCTAAATGGGAAAAATACATCTTTAAAACTTCCATATTAAAATCTGCTTGCGGCAGGTGCAGCGTTTAAAAGTTCTAGAGCCCTTTCGCCTCTCTTCTGTACAGCGTGATGACAGGAAGGGCATTTACAAAACAGCCCAAAGGAAAAGCTGACATAGCTTTTTAGATTATATCTCATTCTTCTTTCTCTTTTCTGTACAGCCTTTCTTTTATAGCACAGTTGAATCCCTAAATACTCCACTGCTTTGCATTGTTAGGTCACCTCTTAGGTTAGCCCGAGAAAGCCTGAGAAAAGTTCCACAGGAAAGATGCACTATTTAACGGAATTCAATCTCTCCCAATAGATTTGAATCACTAACATAAATGTATGAATGTAGATTATATCTCTGTAATGAGGCCTGAATCATTCTCAGTTACTTCAAAGGACTGAAATTCTACCTTCCTTTTTTAGCAGCAATAATCAGGTCTTAATGGATTCCTTTATTAATTGTTTCTCTGCAACGATTGAAAAGGACAGTACAAGCTTCAGATTAGAATGGTACCTACTAATTCTAAAAGGCAGTTTTTCTCTTCTTTCCAACCTCTGGAAGGCATGCTTTATTTCTATGCCCTAAACATATCCAGTAATGTTAGGCTAAATCTTTACTGGGGGAAATAGATGTGGCCTTTTGTTAAACACGATGTCTTGAGAAATTATTGAGGCTTTTAAAAGCAAGACTGTGGCAGCAGCCATCGAAGAATCCTAAAACGTGGTTATTTGACCTCAGAGAAGCAGTTTGTGTATTTGCTTCCAGATCTTTCAGTAGCTATTCTGTTGAAGCAGTTGGATTCTTTATGTTGCCTGGCACTATCTGTGGTTCACTTACAAGATGTGTGTTCTATTATGTGCGATGTTATTGGCAGTGTCAGTAAGCTGCTTTAAATAATACTAAGTCAGGTCAAAAGTCAGCCAGGCTGTTCTACAAAGTAGACATGTGCAGGCCTCATTTTTGAAGTGTGCAGTGCAGCCTTTATGAGTACGTACTCCAGCTCGTTTTTTCTTTGGGATACGGAAGATGCCAGTTTTAAAGCTTTGTTGGGGCTTGTGGTCTTACTAGGATGCCGCTAGAGGTGATGCTAATAGTCATAATATCTGGGGGAAAATAAAATAGTGATATCTTATTGGTTTTTAACTAGGGGTTTCAAATGAAAGGACAAGAGGTCTTACCTCATGGAGAGTAGTGTAATACTGCAGAGCCAATGGGACTCTTAGCAATAATTGAATCTAACTCATTCGTTTCATAGGTGAATGAACAACTGATGCCCAAGTCACTCAGTGGTAGAACAGAGTTTGGAACTCAGGTACTAGGTTATGGGCTATTGTCCTAATTTTTTGGTAACACCTGTCTTGTCTATTTTCTCTTTTCCCCTCTCTGCTCCTCTTCTCCTTATCATTGACCACTCATCACTCTAATGTCGGAGATGCCAGCGGGGAAATGATAAAAAGGGTTAGGAGGCTTTACTTATGGAAAACCAATATTTCTTTGTTACAGTAGATTAGCCAGAGAAAAGTAATAAAATAGTTTAGTGTTGAATTATTAAGTACCAGTTGACTAGCCAAATAAATATTGAGATTTATTTGGCAAAGGGGGCTATTTTATCAAAGCCTGTGAAATGAACACAATTGGAAAGCAATGTATACACATATTTCCAGAATATTCAAGGATTTTTTAAAATATATAATCTGAATTTATAAGTTATCCTCCAGAAAATTTATGGCAACTTCTAGAAAAGTAGATTTATAATTTGATTCTTCTTTCTGTATTCTACTATTAAGTTCCCGTAAAGCAGTATGATATTTCAGAGCCTAAGTATTGGCTTAAACAATGTTTTTTAAAGTTTGAAACTAATGTAAATTTCCTATTCCCTAGCTTTCAGACAGACTTAATGATCTCTTATTGAGAAGGAAAAATGGTCAAGATGGTGAAAAGGACCTTTTGAAGGAAAATATATTCTATATAAGGATGTTTAAATCATATAATAAATCACCAAAAATTCCTGGAAACTGAACTCTGCATCTTGGCACCAAACACAACAAACATATTTCCACAAAGCTGCTGTTTGTCTCCTTCCAGCTGATGGTAAACAGAACCTTCCCTTGACAAAGCTGTGAAGTCTCTGAAGAGTTCTGTTTGTTTTCTGTGTTCTCAGCTGTCCCTTTGTCGAAATGTGCCTCCTTTCACTTCAAGCTCTCTAGGTTTCTTAGTCATATATCCTAGATCAAAATTTTAAGCATTTTGATCTCAGTCATTTATGTTTGTGAATTAATTGGCAGGTCATAGCGTTTTCTTTAAAGTTGCAATGCTTTATAACAACAGACATTTGTAGTATCTTCATTTCTCCATCCATTCACTGATTGGTTTTTATTCAACTAATGTTTATTGATACCTATTGTGTGCTAGCTGGGCATTGTACATTTTTCAGGATTTTACCAATAAATGAGAGCAATTTACCTTGCAAAGAGCATGAATGAATGAATGAATGAACAAATGAATGATTTTAGGCACTTTATTATTGATGGAAAAAACAGGGTTATCTTAGGACTCAGACAGCAAATGGAGAGATTGAGAAGAGAAAGAAGAGCCCCTGAAATTTCCTTCTGGTTGTTCTACTCCTTACAGGAAGAGCTGAAGGAAACCCTGAACTCTGTTCTCAGCTTCATGAAGGAGCAAGACTCGATCTTTGGCGGCTTTATGGCCCTGGCACAAGCCCTACAGTTTCTCCTGCACTCTGGGGATTTTGGCTATGTCCTTCCTGCTAACTGAACCTGACTCGGTTTCTTTTCCTTCTGTTCTCAGATTCCTGGATGCACATTTTGTGTTTTCTAGCTCTAGAAATATGTTAATTATTTCCCGCTAAGAGTTCCCTAATCTATCTGCTGCTGTGTGCTTCCCATTAAAACATACATATCATCAAATATAATTTGACCTAACATCCGTTCTCCCTATTTGACAAATTTTTCTCTGATAAATAGACTTTGACAAAGATTTATTATCAATGAATTAGTATTCATAGAATATTACAAATTAGTATTAACAGAAATATTATTGTTTTGGAGGAATACAATATGCACGGTGCTGGTTTTTCTTGGGTTGGTCCCCAGACCGATTTTCTGCCCTTTTCTGCTCAGCTCTGTTCTGACATCTCTGCATCACCAGTGTCCCTTGGACGGATGGATGACTTGCAGTTGGTTTTGGCAGTGGGAGAATGGGATCTTCAGAAGATTAGAGAACTTCTGGGTATTTCTTCCTCTCCTCCTCTTTGTTTCAGTGTCACTTTTCTAGGAGTGGCTGTGTCCCTCCAGATCCTCTCCTCCAGGGCTCCAGCTACCACTGGAGTTCCTACAATATTTCCTCCCCTCAGCCCTGAAGTGCAAGGAGTGGTAACAGTTCCTCTCTATTGCTAATCTGCATCATCCTTTGCTCTTTCCTTTCACATACATACACCTCTATAACTAGTAATTTTGTTCAAGTCTCTTCACATGAAGCAATGAGGGTAAATTTTGTGTCCTAGTCAGGACACCAACTACGGTATATATATTCTGATAACCAGCGTATAATAATATACATTTTGTATGTATGCAAAACTCCACAGGGGAGTGTAATTTAATACAAAGTACCTTGGGGAGCATCTAGTGCTTGCTTGACGTGCTATATTCCTTGAGCTGTACGAAAGATAACGACACATGTCATTTGCCCTCAAGAAGTGTAGAATCTAGTATTAAGTTTTGATTGATTATCGTGGAAGTTTTTTGATTTGGTGAATGATTTTGAAGTACAAAATTAAAGAGTAGAACATTTTGGTTACCAAATGTGCAATAGAACACTTTTACATAAATAAATTTAGAAAAGGAATTCAGTAAAGTAGAAATTGTGTTCATAAAAAGGATATGTATTTGTGGAAAGCTATAAAAAGCTCTATATTAAAATTAGCTTTCTTCTTTTTAGTTTGGTATGAAAATTTAACTGTTTCCTAATTTAAATCTTTACTAATCTTTAAAAATCATTAATTTTTTGTGAGTAAATTTGTTGTACTAACTGACCTTTGCTTATAGTTTAGTAAAGAAAGGAAGGAGGGGAATTAACAGTATTATTTTCTGGCCTACTTTGTTTTTATATAAAAACAAATCTTTAAGAACAGAGATGTAGGCAGGCTTGAAATATACAGTTGGGCATAAAAGCTGGTTATGGTACCAAAACTCCCCAAATTAAATACATATACAGATAATTTTGTGAGCTGACCACCTTTCAGACAAATTTGACAGAAGTATAATTTGTTATAGAAATCAATATAGCCTAGAATATATGGAGCGCAGATCAAGGATTTCACTTTTATCCTCTCACTTTATCACCCTGAACAATGATAAAGCTTTATAGCTGGAAAAGACTTTTAACTTCCTTAGTTCTTTATAGGTGAAAAAAGAAGAAGAGAAAAGGCCTGGGAAGATGAAGCAAGCTGTTCAGGATGACAGTGATGAGCCAGTACGTATGCACTAAAATAGCAAATTGCAAGAATTTCAGCTTTCACATACTTAATGGATGTAATCTCCTTGCAAGAACAACAGTGGCCCCTGCTGAGGCTGTGGGACAGGGAGGGAGAAAAGGAACATTTCAGAATCTCCAGGGCATTTAGCATGCTGTTTGGAGAATTCTCAGGGTTTATTCCAATGCGTGCCTTTAGAAGAGCGAGTCCCTGTGGTTAACATATGAAGTTACCCCCGAATTAGGAGAGCATCTACATAAATCCTAGCTAAGGGGTAAAGAGATTGCTCTTGGAATAATAGTTCAAAATATGTCATTTTAAAATTAATCAAGAATCTATAAGGGCTTCTTCTTGTCCCTGCCATTCTGGCTTTTATGTTCCTATTTCAGTTATCAGTGGAGGTTTGGATAATTTGGTTTGATATATTTAAATTTTATGGGCAGAGAGAAAAAGGACTTAGAAATATTTCTTTGGCTAACTTGTGAGAAAGAAATATTATTTTGTCTTTAACCAAAATTATACTCATTTGTGCATGGATTAGGGTATGCTCTTCCTACTTTATAGCATTACATTTTCTGGATTTATGTATTTATCTCGTATTGGTTTTACCTATATTTGCCATGGTTAAAAAATAGGAAAATATATATGAGAAATATTTTAATCTCATATTTTCTGCAATTAGAAACTTAATTGTGGGAAATCGCCTTACCCATTCCCTCATTCCTATCATTACACACACACACACACACACACACACACACACACACACACACCCCTTTAAGCACTTCTTGTTAGCTATCTAGTTTTGTTTTGAATTATTGAAAAATAAAGCCTGTCAGATCATTTAGAATTGATTGAAAAATAATTTTTTAACTCCAAAGCTTGAATTAGGAAGATGGCCAAAAATTACAGTGGCTCATTTTCATTATTTTCTCTTTTATTCCAGTTTTATTGAGAAATAATTGACACGCATCTCTGTATAAATTTAAGATATACAGCATGATGATTTGATCTACATATATTGTGAAATGATTACCACAACAGGTTTAGTTAACATCCATCATATCATATAGATAAAACAAAAAGAAAAGAAAAAGAAAAAAAATTTCTCCTTGGGATGAGAACTCTTAGGATCTACTCTCTTATCAACTTCCCTGTATATTATACAGTGTTAGCTATAGTCATCATGTTGTGCATTACATCCCTACTACTTATTTATTTTGTAAACCTTTTGACCACCTTCCTCCAAATACATAAACAACTTTTGCACTAGTTCAATATTTACCTATAACAAATTTTTGTTATTTATACAAATTAGTACTGGATGCTCTCTGTTTTAGAGGTCAACTTCTAGATTGACAGAAATAAAACTAGCAAAAGAATTACTTAGTGGAACAGAGAAAGTACTCTATTGTAATTGGAAGGCAACATTTGGTTTATCAAAGAAAGTTAAATGTTACAGTAATAGAAACTGTAGACAAACTGTGAGTTCTTTGTCATCAATGAATAAGATAGCGGAGGAAGTAGAAAGGAGTATTGACCTTAGAAGTACACGCTGAAGTCCAGGGAGGTGGAGTAACCTGCCCAAATGGCAGGATTCCCACACAATCCTGTGAATAGAAAAACACTGGGTACACAGATTGAGTACTTTGAACCTCAGAAATGCCAGTTAGCAAAGTTTGGGGGTATCTGTTGGGAAGATCCAGTGGGTAACAGCAGTGGTACTTTGTAATGATGTCTTTTTGTAGTTTTCTTTTTTAGATACCTCATTTTATTATTTCTTCCAGAAAGTTCAGGGTTCTGAATGTAGGCTCAAATGAAAGCATGTCCTCTTCTTCTTTATTCCTTTTCTAAATGCAGACATTTGTTCTGCACAACTGCTTCTTCTGCTTCATTATTGATATTGCAGCAGTAACGGTAAAGAGAGCCTTTTCCCATAACTTGGGGGATGTGCTTTATGTGTTAAGTTGCCCTTCTCCTTTTATCCCTTGGGGGCAGAGACCTGACTTCTGAGCTAATTTTGTGCCAAGACAAAAAATAATTTGGTTATCTTGCTTAGGAATTGAAGGCTGATGGCTGCACATAGATTCTACATAATTAGTGGAGAAAAAAAATTTCAAACTATTTGAGGACATTCCCAGTGAGCAACTGGAACTTCCTTTGGTGAGGATTCTTAACACAAGACCCCAATCTGACCATTAAAACCTGAGGCATGATGCCAAATCATTTTTTCAGAGAACAAAGGGGGCCATGGGGGTAAAAAATCCCTATTTACTCACTGCTTAAGAATTAGAATTTAGGTAACAAACTGCTGTCATTTTCAACTTTGCTTTTGTATTTTGAGTGTGTCAGATGAATTTTTGTTAATGTACTTTTAAATTAAGTAAAACTTTAAATTAGAACAAACATGGAACACCTAAGGACAGGATCTCCCATTATCAAAATGCAAAATAAAATTGACTGTGATGTTAAAAAAATTTATAACTAAGCAAAGCCAGTGAGAAAAAGTGACTAGTTTATGTTTTGGTAAATAAGCAAGGGAAATGAAATACAGACAGCAAGGAAGCCACATATTTGGTAAAGACAGAAACCTCAGATTTTTTTTAATAAAGCAATTTTCAGATTTAGCAACATAAAGTATAATTAGTTTTGGTACGTAAGAACATTTTATTGATAAACACTACCCTTTTAGGCCTACTGAAAATACACAAGGCTATATCCACATGACAGCAGATAGATGTTTGAGGAAGAAATTAACTGCTGTATAAAGTTTTGGGAGCCAGTTTCGTTTACATCATTTTTTGTCTTGAAGATATTTGCTTCTGTCACTTGGAAGGAATCCATTTTTTCCTGTTTGAATTGTCTTTATCACCAAGTAGATTTTCCAAAGCGATTCTGCTGAGTGACTATTAGGGAAAATTGGAAATCTGTGCCTGACATTATGTTGGTAGGTGGAGAAAGAAAAAGCTCTGTACCCTCTAACTTCCATCAGGAAAGAGCAGGATCTGGAAGTAAATTACTATTAAGAAGGGATGAAGGGAAGGTGAAATATTTTGTCACACAGGCTGTTCCCTCCTAGGGCCCAGTGGTGGGGGATGGAGAGAGCCCAGCCACTCTGCTCGCATGCAAATGGAGGGGGTTCTGATCCAGATCCCTGCCTTTCATCAAAGCAGCTGTAAGACCAAGAGCCTGAGACTTGGCACTTCCCTCTTTTGGTGGAGAGAAGTAGACGAGGCACTGTTCTCAATTCTAAGGGTGTGTAAGGTTCAGTGGAGGAGGCTGGAAGCTTAGGTAGGAGCATGACAGGAGGGAGTGGTTGCTCCTTTGGTGCACATTTTTTAAAAGCAAAACCACTTTAAGAACCCTAACATAAGTCATCACTCTTGTAATGTTTTAGTTTCAGCACTGTTGTATGGATATTATCAAAGTTAGTAACAGTGACATGCTTTTGTTTAAATGGGAGAGAATCTTTTATAGAATGAGAAAGTAATGTGTTTGAAACTGGGCAATACATGGAAACTCAAATCAGTCTTTGCCTCAGCAGATGTTGTGTATGCTACGTGCTGTTGAATATTATTTTGGGTTTATTTTCTGACAGAGGTGTATTTCTTGGAACTGTCTCTTATAGGAAAATATGCAGTTTCTCAGCCTTCACTTTCTATACTTTCACATTGCTGGAGACTGCCCAAGTCTGTCCAGATGCAAGTTAGATGTAGAATGGCAAATGCTTGTTAATCTGTGTTTTAATTATCTCTTCTAATAGTATCTTCTACAGTTGTTCATGTGGGGGGAAAGAATAACTCAGAATATTTGTCAGGCTTTTGTATGTTATTATGTTTATAAGTGTAATCATTGTAATTATTACATTTGCAGGTGAATAGGAAAAGAGGGAAGGGCACTAGCCCTGGAAGTTAGGAAATCTAGATTATATTTCTAGTTCTAACACTAGTAATTTTGAGGCCTAGCATTAATATTTAGGTAAAAGAGTAGATACCCTTTGGTTCTAAAATTCTCTAACATGTGAGACCCAGAATAATGAAGGATGTATTTTACCAGTACTGCATATGGCACTAGTAGGAACAAATAGCATTTAACATTGAGAGTCTGATCTTGTCACTTGAATTATTTGTGGAATAATAGAATGATAGAACTGAATGCCCATTTACTATCATACTCTATTTTCATTTTTCTCCCTACAGTTGCACAGGAGGCAACTACGGTCCAGAAAGGAAAAATTACTTGCCCAAGATTATCCAGCTAATTAGTGACAGAACCTGTAGAAGCTGTGTGCCCCAACTTTCCAATATTCTTTTCTCTATACCCATCTTTTGAAGCAAATGGAATGTAAAATTTTTGTTTTTAGCAAGATAATAAGTAATAGAGTGAGAAATGTAGTGAGTAAATGCAAATATAGATAAAGGGGAACTCTGACTAAATGGATTTTTTCAAAAAATCTTATGCAAGTTACTATAAAAAAGACTTTGGCATAAATCTGGCTACGTAGGATGGAAAGGGGTTGGAAGTCAAGTCCATGGTACTTGATGAAAGATAAGAAATCAAGAGTAACCATAGGTGACCCTGATGGGACAAGACAATTATGATTACTTATTTATAATTATATTTTACAGTCCTCAATGATACTGAAATAGTCTGCAGTTGAACGTTCTCAGCCAATAGGAATTAATTGAAAAGAAATTATCAAAAAACTACATGAATGAGCAGAAAAATGATGAATTATTTTTTAATTTTTTTTTTATTTTTTAACATCTTTATTGGAGTATAATTGCTTTACAATGGTTTGTTAGTTTCTGCTTCATAACAAAGTGAATCAGTTATACATAAACATAGGTTCCCATATCTCTTCCCTCTTGCGTCTCCCTCCTTCCCACCCCTCCCTATCCCACCCCTCTAGGTGGTCACAAAGCACCGAGCTGATCTCCCTGTGCTATGCGGCTGCTTCCCACTAGCTATCTATTTTACATTTGGTAGTGTATATATGTCCATGCCACTCCCACACTTTGTCCCAGCTTACGCTTCTCCCTCCCCATGTTTTCAAGTCCATTGTCTAGCAGGTCTGTGTCTTTATTCCCGTCTTACCCCTAGGCTCTTCATGACCTTTTTTTTTTTTCTTAGATTCCGTATATACGTGTTAGCATACGATATTTGTTTTTCTCTTTCTGACTTACTTCACTCTGTATGACAGACTCTAGGTCCATCCACCTCACTACAAATAACTCAATTTCGTTTCCTTTTATGACTGAGTAATATTCCATTGTATATATGTGCCACATCTCCTTTATCCATTCATCTGGTGATGGACACTTAGGTTGCTTCCATCTCCTGGCTATTGTAAATAGAGCTGCAATGAACATTGTGGTACATGACTCTTTTTGAATTATGGTTTTCTCAGGGTATATGCCCAGTAGTGGGATTGCTGGGTCATATGGTAGTTCTATTTGTAGCTTTCTAAGGAACATCCATACTGTTCTCCATAGTGGCTGTATCAATTTACATTCCCACCAGCAGTGCAAGAGTGTTCCCTTTTCTCCATATTCTCTCCAGCATTTGTTGTTTCTAGATTTTTTGATGATGGCCATTCTGACTGGTGTGAGATGATATCTCATTGTAGTTTTGATTTGCATTTCTTTAATGATTAATGATGTTGACAATTCTTTCATGTGTTTGTTGCCAATCTGTATATCTCCTTTGGAGAAATGTCTATTTAGGTATTCTGCCCATTTTTGGATTGGGTTGTTTGTTATTTTGTTATTGAGCTGCATGAGCTGCTTGTAAATTTTGCAGATTAATCCTTGGTCAGTTGCTTCATTTGCAAATATTTTCTCCCATTCTAAGGCTTGTCTTTTCATCTTGTTTATGGTTTCCTTTGCTGTACAAAAGCTTTGAAGTTTCTTTAGGTCCCATTTGTTTATTTTTGTTTTTATTTCCATTTCTCTAGGAGGTGGTTCAAAAAGGATCTTGCTGTGATTTATGCCACAGCGTGTTCTGCCTATGTTTTCCTCTAAGAATTTGATAGTTTCTGGCCCTACATTTAGGTCTTTATGCCATTTTGAGCTTATTTTTGTGTATGGTGTTAAGGAGTGTTCTAATCTCATACTTTTATATGTACCTGTCCAATATTCCCAGCACCACTTATTGAAGAGGTTGTCCTTTCTCCACTGTATATTCCTGCCTCCTTTATCAAAGATAAGGTGACCATATGTGTGTGGGTTTATCTCTGGACTTTCTATCCTGTTCCATTGATCTATCATTCTGTTTTTGTGCCACTACCATACTGTCTTGATTACTGTAGCTTTGTAGTATAGTCTGAAGTCAGGGAGCCTGATTCCTCCAGCTCCGTTTTTCTTTCTCAGGATTGCTTTGGCTATTCGGGGTCTTTTGTGTTTCTATACAAATTGTGAAATTTTTTGTTCTAGTTCTGTGAAAAATGCCACTGGTACTTTCATAGGGATTGCATTGAATCTGTAGATTGCTTTGGGTAGTAGAGTCATTTTCACAATGTTGATTCTTCCAATCCAAGAACATGGTATATCTCTCCATCTGTTTGTATCATCTTTAATTTCTTTCAGCAGTGTCTTATAATTTTCTGCATACAGGTCTTTTGTCTCCTTAGGTAGGTTTATTCCTAGATATTTTATTCTTTTTGTTGCAATGGTAAATGGGAGTGTTTTCTTAATTTCACTTTCAGACTTTTTGTCATCAGTGTATAGGAATGCAAGTGATTTCTGTGCATTAATTTTGTATCCTGCTACTTTACCAAATTCATTGATTAGCTCTAGTAGTTTTCTGGTAGCATATTTGGGATTCTCTATGTATAGTATCATGTCATCTGCAAACAGTGACAGCTTTACTTCTACTTTTCTGATTTGTATTCCTTTTATTTCTTTTTCTTCTCTGTTAGCTGTGGCTAAAACTTCCAAAACTATGTTGAATAAGAGTGGTGAGAGTGGGCAACCTTGTCTTGTTCCTGATCTTAGTGGAAATGCTTTCAGTTTTTCACCAGTGAGGACGATGTTGGCTGTGGGTTTGTCATATATGGCCTTTATTATGTTGAGGAAAGTTCCATCTATGCCTACTTTCTGCAGGGTTTTTTATCATAAATGGTGTTGAATTTTGTCAAAAGCTTTCTCTGCATCTATTGAGATGACCATATCGTTTTTCTCCTTCAATTTGTTAATATGGTGTATCACATTGATAGATTTGCGTATATTGAAGAATCCTTGCATTCCTGGAATAAACCCCACTTGATCATGGTGTATGATCCTTTTAATGTGCTGTTGGATTCTATTTGCTAGTATTTTGTTGAGGATTTTTGCATCTATGTTCATCAGTGATATTGGCCTGTGGTTTTCTTTCTTTGTGACATCTTTGTCTGGTTTTGGTATCAGGGTGATGGTGGCCTCATAGAATGAGTTTGAGAGTGTTCCTTCCTCTGCTATATTTTGGAAGAGTTTGAGAAGGATAGGTGTTAGCTCTTCTCTAAATGTTTGATAGAATTCGCCTGTGAAGCCATCTGGTCCTGGGCTTTTGTTTGTTGGAAGATTTTTAATCACAGTTTCAATTTCAGTGCTTGTGATTGGTCTGTTCATATTTTCTATTTCTTCCTGGTTCAGTCTTGGCAGGTTGTGCATTTCTAAGAATTTGTCCACTTCTTCCAGGTTGTCCATTTTATTGGCATAGAGTTGCTTGTAGTAATCTCTCATGATCTTTTGTATTTCTGCAGTGCCAGTTGTTACTTCTTCTTTTTCATTTCTAATTTATTGATTTGAGTCATCTCCCTTTTTTTCTTGATGAATCTGGCTAATGGTTTATCAATTTTGTTTATCTTCTCAAAGAACCAGCTTCTAGTTTTATTGATCTTTTCTATCGTTTCCTTCATTTGTTTTTCATTTATTTCTGATCTGATCTTTATGATTTCTTTCCTTCTGCTAACTTTGGGGTTTTTTTGTTCTACTTTCTCTAATTGCTTTAGGTGCAAGGTTAGGTTGTTTATTTGAGATATTTCCTGTTCTCTTAAGATAGGATTGTATTGCTATAAACTTCCCTCTTAGAACTGCTTTTGCTGCATCCCACAGGTTTTTATGAACTCTTTCATCAGGTGATTTCTAGGAATTTACCCCAAGAAAGTAGTCCTTGGGCTTCCCTGTCATCTGTGGAAAGGTGACTTACGTTTTAGTACCTATCTCACTTTTGCACTAACTGGACTTCAACCTTGCATATTTTGGTCCTGGCTCCTCTAGGATACTTCTTTAAACACAGAAGTTTGCTTTTATCATCACTTTGTGGGTTTTGTTTTTAATATGCTTTTGTTTTGCTTTATTTATTTTGAGAAAACTTAGACTTTTTATAAAATCTTCATCTAATGATTTCTCTTTATCCATATATTTTCTCAGTATGATTCTATACTACTCTGTGTATTTTCCCCTTAGAATGCTCTCCTTATTTCTTATATATCCATGCTTAGGGGGTTCATACATTGAATTCTTAATCAACACTAATCTCACTTCCATTTAAGTGGTTCTTCCATTAGCTGGAAATAAAACTGATTTTCACTTTATGAATTTCCCAATCCCATTTTCATAAAATTATCTAGTAATTAATTTTAACAGCACCACAGTGCACAATTCTGGGGTCCATCATTCCTGTGTTAGTCTATGTGAAAAATGTCTCCTGGTATTTTGCAATGCATTCACAATGCTGAGATTTATGTAGCAGACACTACCGGCTGCCAAGCCAAGAACTATTGCCAGCCTTTCTCTTTGTGACATAGTTGCTAATTTATTTGATAAATCCACCCTCCTCTTCAGGACCATATAACTCTCTATATACTATTGTTTTTGTTGGTGATTGGTTTTAGGATGGGCATGTAACATAGTTCTGGAATAAGGGAAGACTTCTGGCAACCTTACTGATAAATAAAGAGATGCCTTTTTTCATATGCCAGCCATTGTCTTATGTAGATGAGGTCTCTGGAACAATGGCAGTTTGTGTCTATGAAGGGAGGTGTAGACTACAGTAAGCAGCCATCTGCAGTGACTGAAACTCTGATGAAACCACAGGCTTTCTAGTCTGAAACACCAAAATACAGAGTGATGACCTTAACCATTGGAAAGTGAAGGCAGTTCTGGAAAGTGAAGAGTCAGAGAATTGTAGTCCCAAGTTTTCTTTACAAGCTCTGCATAATTACCTGGCTAACCACTGAAACATGCGTGTGTGGAACAAACCCTAGCTGAAGATAAAATAACTGAGCTGAGATCTGAGCTACTGAAGAATTTGTACTTTGAATCCAATCAAATTAATTAGCCAGAGAAATATAATAGATCCACAGCATATCATTTCCAATGTCTAATATATAACCCCAAATCACTCAACATATGAAAAATCAGGAAAATATGACCCTTTCTCAAGAGAAAGGACAATTAGCAGATACCAATACCAAGATAACCCAAATGTTGAAATTAGCGTAGAAGGACTTTAAGGAGTTACTCAATGAGGCAAATTAAGGTAAAGAAAAATATGCTCACAATGACTAAAAAGGTAAGAAATCAAATCATAGAGGTAAAAACATTCAAAAGGGAAAACAAATAGAAATTCTGGAGCTGAAAAATACAGCATCCTCAATAAAAATGTCACTTAATAATATAATAGATATTTCAAGGAAAATAATCAGTGAGACTCAACTGGGTGAAAGCAATTATCTAAAGAATATAGAGAAAAAGATTTTAAAAACATAAAAGAGACTCTGGGGCTTATAGAATAATGTTATTAGTTCTAATATATGTGTAATTGGTACCCCTAAGGAGAGAAAAGAGAAAATATGGCAGGAAGAAGGAGGAGGCAGAAAAGGAGGAGGGAGAAATAGTGGCTGAAATTGTGAAAGACAAAAATTTATAGATTCACAGCAGCTCAGTGACTTATATGAAAAATATCCCTAGATCTCTTAAGTAGATTGAATTATTATAGAAAATTTTATCATGCAATAAACTGCAGGCCCAGAGGGTTTCACTGATAAATTCTAAGAAACATTAATGAAGAAATAACCCAATATTACACTAAACATTTCATGAAAAAGGGGAAAAATTTCTCCCGAATTATGATGAGACTAGTAGAAAGTCTGACTAAGGCACTGCAAGGGAAAAAAAAAGAAGAAAGAAACTAATGAACAATATCCCTTTTGAATATAGATGAAGTATATATGCTAATAATGAAGTATTAGCATAACAAACATTAACATAAAAAGCACATTAAATCTTGACTAAGCAGTTTATCTTAGGAATGTCCATTTTAACATTTAAAATCTATTCTATTAACTATATTAACAAATTACTATATTAACAAAATAAAAATTATTTCAATAAATGCAGAGAAAGCATTAGAGAAAATTCATCACCAATTTATGATAAACATTCCCAGCAAACTAAGAATAAAAGGGGATTTCCTTAATCTGATAGAGGACACATGTAAAAATATACAGCTAATATCATACACATTGGCAAAATATTGAACATTTTCTCCCAAATATTGGAAACAAGGCAAAAATACTCACAGTCACCCTTTGTATTCAACATTGATTAGAAGTCCTAGTCATTGGAATAAGACAAGAAATAAAAATGTTAAGATGTAAAGATCAGATAGGAAGAAATAAAATTGCCTTTAATTCACAGATGATATGATTATTTGTATAGAATATCCTAAGGAATCTACAAAAAATACCAGATATAATAGTTAAATTTGAGAGTGATGCAGGATACAAGCCTGATAGGGAAAAAAACACAAACAACAGAAAAAAACAACCTATTGTACTTTTACATACTAGCAGTAAATAGTTGGAAAATAAAATATTAAAAAACTGCATTTGCAATCATGTCACAATACACATAATACTTAAGGATGAATTAAACAGTAAATGTATGAGATCTCTGCACTGAAAACAACAAAACATTCTTGAGAGAAATTAAGAAGAGCTATATAAAGAGATACCCCATGTTCATGAATTGGAAGATTTAGTTTTTGTTTGTTTTTTTTTTTGCAGTACACGGGCCTCTCACTGCTGTGGCCTCTCCCATTGTGGAGCACAGGCTCCAGACGTGCAGGCTCAGTGGCCATGGCTCATGGGCCTAGCTGCTCCGTGGTATGTGAGATCTTCCCGGACCAGGGCACGAACCCGTGTCCGCTGCATCGGCAGGTGGACTCTCAACCACTGTGCCACCAGGGAAGCCCAGGACTCAGTATTTTTAAGATGTTAATTCTCCCAAAATTGATGTATAGATTCAGTGCAATCCCAACCATAATCTTAGCAGATTTATTTGTAAAATCTACAAATGATTCTGAAATGTATATAGCAATGCAAAACAATTTAAAATACTTAAGGCACTCTTCAAGAAGAACAAAATTGGATGATTTAAAGTCTTACTATAATTCTGCATATCAGGACAGCATGGGACAGAGAAAAAGACTGATAATGGAACAGAAAAGAAATCTCAGAAATCGACCCATAGTTGTATGGTGATTTGATTTTCAGCAAAGTGACTTAAGCAATCCAGTGGTAAAGGAAAATATTTTCAACAAAGCATGTAATAGCTGGGTATCCAGATTAAAAATAAAAAGAAACTTAGTTGAGATTGAGGGTTTGGAAACCAGCATGTAAGCTGTTTAGAAGTTACCACTCCATCCTAACAACAAGTAGAAAGCTGAACAAACTGAAAAATCAACAATTCTTCTTAGATCTGTTAGAGATTCCGAGGTCACAGTCCAAACCACTACCCCAAATATTGAAGAGACAGACAGGTAGATTGAGAGTCACAATTTATGGAAGCAGAAATCCATCAGCAGAAATCTCCACAGGAAGAAGTGCCAGGGTAGAAAAATGTAAAAAGTAATTGGCAAGTTGCTGGATGATCAGTGTGTATGACTTTGAGAGTTAAAAACTCCATGAGGACCCAGTCATAGGAGTGTTCCCACACTTCTGGAAGGAGTTTTACTTCCAGAAGCTCTACCATATCCTCAGAGTAAATTTTGAAGAAAAATCTTATGCCTCTGCAAGGGGAGGAAAAAGGAACCATTTTGAAATATGCCAGAGCATTCTGGTCTTCTTAATGAGGACTTCTCAGGAAAAACTATTTTATCAGAGCCTAACCTTCTGGGTTTTATCAGAACCTAATCTACCCAGGGGAAAGGAAATATCCAACTCTGGCCAGCTCTAGCCTTCCAGGTAGGAGAAGGGAAATACCCAAATCAATTTTCCTATAGCCATTCTGTCCCACCTAAGGTCAGGGGGATGTAGAATTTAGAAGTAATGATGAAACTCACCGTACAGCAGATAGATTCACCAAAAAGCTGAGACATAATCATAGAATGCTTCTTCTCCCCTCCACACACAGAGGGAACTTCCAAATTTTGATAAAGAACAATTACCAAAAACCTATAGCTAACATCGTTCTTAATGATCAGAAACTTGAAGTTTTCTCATTAAGATCAGGAACAAGGGAAGAATGTCCCCTGTTACCTGCTGCTTTTCAACATTGTACTATCAGTCCTAGCTAGTATAATAAGACAAATAAAATAAAATAAAATACATACAGATTAGGAAGGAAGAAATAAAACTGTCTTTGTTTGCAGATGACAATTGTCTATGTAGAAAATCTGAAGAAAAAAAATCAATGACAACAAAAAACACCTCATGGAGATTATAAACATTTATAGCAAGGTTGCAGGATAAAAGATTAATATACAAAAGTCAATTGCTTTCCCATATACCAGTAATGAACAAGTGAAATTTGAAATTAAAAGCACATTTATATAAGCATCCCCCAAATAAAATACTTAGCTATAAGTCTAACAAAATATGTACAACATCTATGTGAGGAAATCTACAAAATGATGGTGAATGAAATCAAAGAAAAACAATAAATGGAGAAATATTCCATGTTCATGGATAGAAAGACTCAACATTGTCAAGATGGCAGTTTCCCCCACTTGATCTACAGATTCCATGCAAGTTCAATCAAAATCTGAGCAAGGCTCTTTTTTGGTTACTAACAAGTAGTTGTAAACTTTATATTTATATAAAGAGGCAAAAGACCCAGAAGAGCCAACACAATATTGAAGGATAAAACAAAGTTGGAGGACTGACACTACCTGACTTCAAGAATTTTTATAAAGCTACCAGTAATCAAGACAGTGTAGTATTGGTGAGTGAATAGATAATATATCAGTGGAACAACCCAGAAATAGACCCACATAAAATAAATATAGTCAACTAATCTTTGACAAATAAGCAAAGACAGTAAAATGGAGCAAAAATAGTCTTTTTAACAAATGGTGCTGGAATAGCTGGACAGCCACATGCAAAGAAGTTAATCTGGATATAGACCTCACACCTTCCCCCAAATTAACTCAAAATGAATCATAGACCTAAATGTAAAACACAAAACTATAAAACTCCTAGAATATAACATAGGAGGAAACAGATGACCTTGGGTATCACAATGACTTTTTAGAAACAACACCAAAGGCATGATCCATGAAAATAAACTATAGATAAGCTGGACTTCATGAAAATTATAAACTTCTGCTCTGCAAAAGACAATGTCAAGAGAATGAGTAGGTAAGTACAGACTTCGCAAAAATATTTGCAAAAGACATATGATTAAGTACTGTTATACAAAATATACAAAGAACTCTTAAAACTCAACAATAAGAACATAAAAAATCTGTTTTAAAAATGGGCAAAAGACTTTAACAGACACTTCACCAAAGAAGATATAACAGAGAGCAAGTAAAATATAAAGAGTTGTTCAATATCATATGTTACTACTACATTGCAAATTAAAATCCAGAATGCTAACAATACGAAATGCTGATGAGGATGTGAAGCAATAGGAACTCTCATTCATTGCTGATAGGCACACAAAATGATACAGCCACTTTGGGAGACAGTTTGGCAGTGTCTAACAAAACTGACCATATTCTTAACATATAATCCAGCAGTCATGTTCCTTAGTATTTACTCAAATCAGTTGAAAACTCATGTCCACACAAAAACCTGCTCATGGTTGTTTATGGCAGCTTTGTTCATAACTACCAAAACTTTGGAGCAACCAAGATATACTGCAGTAGTAAGTGGATAAATATACTGTGGTACATCTAGACAGTGGAATATTATTCATCACTAAAAAGAAATGATCTAAATGAAGCCATGAAAAAACATGGAAGAACCTTAAATGCATATTACTAAGTGAAAGAAGCCAATCCAAAATGGCTACATACTGTATGATTCCAACTATATGACACCTTGGAAAAGGCAAAACTATGGAGACAGTAAAAAAATTAGTGGTAACCAGGCTTTAGGGGGAGGGAGAGATGAATAGGCAGAGCACAGAGGGTATTTATGGTAGTACTGTACAATACTGTAATGGTGGGCATATGTCATACATTTGTCAGATGCCATAGAATGTACAACACCAAGAGGGAGCCCTAATGTTAGCTGTGAAGTGTGGGTGATAATAATGTGTCAATGTAGATTCATGGATTGTAATAAAAGTACTCTGGTGCAAGATATTGATAGTAGGAGGAGGTTATGCGTATGTGGGGTTGTAAAATGGAATTATTGAGAAATACAGACTCATGCATTCAGTGTTTTGATCCCTCACTCAGTCACCAAAAATGGGCCTTGGTCCTGGAATTCTTCCTTACCAACCGGTAAAGGGCCCACACAGCCCGTGCAGGGCTTATAGCTTTGTGTGGAACTATCTTTCCCTTTCAGGAGCAATGAGCGTTCCTTTATTCTGCTTAAGCATAGGAGTCAGTTGCCCTCAGGTATTCCCCCAACTTTCAGTATTTCATATTCCACAGGAAGGGGTCAGGGTTTCTTCCACCAAGGCTAGAGAAGGATGTGAGCAAGCAAATTGTTCTACCAGGAGAGACCTGTTGGCTATGGGATACCCACACCAAATATTGAAACTGATCTTGCTCTGTCTCTTCTCTATTTAAATAAAGTATCATTCTATCCAGTGCTTGGCTGTATTGTGTTTCCCTTGGTGACTGATACAAAGATGCAATGGGCAGAAGTGTTTGCAGTCTTGCCCTGTGATTGGTAATTGGTGGTACGGAGTACTTTGACCAACAGGAACTGTCTGTACTTTCTGCTCAATTTTGCTGTGAACCTAAAACTGCTCTAAAAAATAAAATGTATCACTTTAAAAAAGCAGCTTAATCTCTACCTCACCTTACACACAATAATTATTTGAAGATGGATTATTGACCTAAATGCAAAAGCTTAAATCATCAAACTTTTAGAAACAATATATAAGAATTTTCTCATTATGTGTGTATAAGCAAAAGGCAAAAAAGTTTCTAAGGTTAAGAAACAAGTTTCTAAGGTTAAAGCAGTAACTATAAAATTGACACATTATACTTTGTCAAAAGTTAAAAATTATGCTTATTGAAATACAATTAAGGAAATGAATAGTCAAACCACAGATGGGAAGAAAATATACACAAACGTATGTCTGACAAAGAAGTGGTGTCTAGGATATACAAAGAAAATCTGTAACTCAATAAGCAGAAAAGGAAACAGCACAATTAAAAATCAGCAAAATATTCTAATAGACATTTTACCAAACAAGATATACGAAAGGACAGTAAGCACATGAAAAGGTGTTCAACATCGTCAGGCATCAGTAAGATAAAAATTAAACCTGATTTCTGAAATTTACTGTGAAATGTATCAAAAATAGGATAGCTGATTGGCTGGATGGAATGAGGAAAGAGATGGAGACATGTGATAAAGCAAGTAAAGTAAAATATTAATGGTCAAATGTAGGTGATGAGTACTGAATGTTTACTGCAAAATTCTTGCCACTTTGTTGTATGTTAAAATTTTTCATAATGAAACCTTGGAAAATGTAAGGACCAAAAAATGCAATGATAAGAATTGAACATAAAAAATCATTTTCATTCAATTATAAGATATCCAAAGTGATCTGGAATACGTAAATTATACATTTTATTTAAATGTGATAAATGCTATAAAAGAATAAAGTAGGAAAGAATATAGGGATTGGGATGTGAAAGGTGATTAACAATTTTAAATAGGGTTGTTATAGAATTCATTCTATATTCACTTTATCTGTCTTAAGTTAAAAAGAATTACTCTTGCTATGTGTTGAGAATAGATTGTAAGGTAACAAAGGTAAAATAGACCATTTTGGCAGATAGGGCCATGATCTGGAAAAATAAATAATAGCTTGGACCAAAAGTTGTAATATTAAAGGTAGTGAGTGAGAAGTGGTTATATCCTGTATACATATTAAACTATAATCAACCTGATTTGCTGATTTATTGTATGTGTAGCATGAAAGAAAGAGAATAGTCAAGGATGGGGCTAAGTTTTTTGTCTTGAGCAAATGCAAAAGTTGAGGAGAGGGAGAAAGAGCGGAGCATTGCTAGAGTAACAATGTCCTTGAGTAGGACATGAGATTCAGTGCATGAACAGAGAGATCAGATTTAGAGAGGAGAATGAATACATCATTTATAATGGGAGGGAGGACATGGTATATGATACAGATCCTGGCCAGTTGTAAATCTTAAATCTCTTTGAAGCAGTTTGTGAAGGTTCACCTCTGATTGCTTCCATTTTCTCAGTAAAATGGGAGGAAAGGTCATCAACTGAATTTCTTTTTAACTTTTAATATTAGAAATCAGCATATGGGCTTCGCTGGTGGCACAGTGGTTAAGAATCTGCCTGCCAATGAAGGGGACACAGGTTCGAGCCCTGGTCCGGGAAGATCCCACATGCTGCGGAGCAACTAAGCCCGTGCACCACAAGTACTGAGCCTCTGCTGTAGAGCCCATGAGCCACAACTACTGAAGCCTGCGTGCCTAGAGCCCATGCTCCGCAACGAGAAGCCACTGCAATGAGAAGACCGCGCATTGCAACGAAGAGTAGCCCCAGCTCACTGCAACTAGAGAAAGCCTGCGCGCAGCAATGAAGACCCAAAGCAGCCAAAAATAAATAAAATAAATAAATTTATAATTAAAAAAACCCACCAGTGACACTAAAAGAACTCAAAACCTCCACACTGTTTAAAAAAAAAAAAAAAGAAATCAACATACTCTTTGACCCAGAAAACCCACTTTTAGGTATCTATTTACAGAAATAAAACACTGGCCTATAACGACAACACATGTACAAAATATTTTAGTGTAGTATTATTTATAGAAACATCTTTAATGTTAATCATTCATAGAAAAATAATTTAATACATTCTGGGTTATCCACGTTACTGAATATTTTCTCTTGGTCTGGTGCGATGCAAGGGTATGAAAGGCAGCTTTCTCGCCCTGGAACAGGATAACTCAGGTATAGCCTATAGGGGCAGGGTCTTTGCTGAAACTGCATTCCTTTTGCTCTGGACACGCAGGCTCAGCGGCCATGGCTCACCGGCCCAGCCGCTCCGCGGCATGTAGGATCTTCCCGGACCAGGGCACGAACCCATGTCTTCTGCATCGGCAGGCAGACTCTCAACCACTGCGCCACCAGGGAAGCCCTGAAACTGCATTCTTGCTTGGCTTTTCTCCTCCGTGTCCTGCTTCTCCCACTCCCTTACTGGTTTTCCTGGGAGTACTTTCTTCATAAATCACTTGAACATGTATTCTTGTAGTTGTGTCTATTTCAAGGAAATTTGATCTAAGAAAGATATACTCAAAAAATATGCTTTTAAATTCTCACCCTGTCATAATCAAATCTTCACTCTTTAGTCTTCTGTCTTGATAGCCAACAACTAATTAAACTGTTCCAAAATGGGCTTGATGACTTCGGGTTCTTTGAAGTTTCTCAGATTTTATATAAATTTGCTTTTAATAATTGATTGTTGTCCAGCAGTGACTTCAGTGTTTAAAATTCAAAGCTCTATTTGAAAATGGAGGCAATGAAGCATATGTTTAGGAAGAGCCAAGTCTATCAGCTTTTTTTTAAATGAAGTTACATTTGTTACCACTTATTTCACATTCCTAGAAATCTTCTCTGGTAGAATTAATTTCTATACTAGATAATTTTTAAAGCCAATTTGCTTGCTGTCTGCTATGTCTTAGGTCCTTTAAATATACTGATTTGTCCACCTTATACCCCACCTAGAACAAGGATAGCCAAAGGCATTAATCCTGGTCATTACCTCCCAGCTCCTAGTTCTGTCCTGTTGTCTCCTGGTGTAGCCTTGCCTGGATTCTTGGCTGTCTTAGCTTTGACTATCAGGCTTTTTTGGTTTGACAGCACATTTGGACACATTTCTGCAAATTGACCCTTGGCATCTCTTCTTGGAACACAAGTGGTATTTGGACTCTGGTGCCGTGCACCACAGATGCAAGCAAAGGCACTTCTACCTTCTGAGGCGGCCCCTCAAACTCCAGCCAGCTGGGCCAGGCCTGTCTACGCTGTCCTTCAAGAGGAGGATTGGAGAGTTGCTGCTTGTTGACTTTCCCAAATGTCATTGCTTAACCAGTGTTCTGAAGACTGAGTTTCATGAACCTTGGACTGTTGCCTATGGTTATAATTCTAAAATATATTATCCTTATTTTCAGCCTTATTTTTAGTTGTTTGTTTCCTGAATCTTGAAAACACCTATAATCTATTTACATTTGTTCTAATCTTCTGATCTTGATTTTAAGAGAAAATCTAATATCTAAGATCTATAAAGCCCCCAAGTGTTACTTTTGAGTTCTAAGATGTACTTTTAAATTTTTAGTGAAAAAGGCTTTGTAATCAATTCTCTGAAGATTACCGAGAAGACAATAGTTAGCACCTACCGTAAGGTAGTTTGCAGTCTATATAAAGAATATTATATCTGGTTTATAAAGTGACAAGTCATTTTCTTTTTCTGAGCCTCAGAGCTATACATATTTGATGAATAAATGATTTCTTCTCAGTCTTTTTTCAAATTTTTACCTCTCACCTGGAATTCTTTCTTCAGCCCCTATGCCTACATAAGTTCCAGTTAATATTCAGGTTCATCTCAAATTTCTAGCAAAGATTCCAGAAAAGTTGGAGTTGAGGTATAAGGTAGAACTGGCAGGTATTTTTTAGCAACACGATTATCAGAACACATGTATTTGCTCCAAGTGATTTTTTTTTTTGGAGGGTTGAGAAGTTTCCTTGGGGAGTGGAAAACTGTACTTCATCCAAAATATTAAACATACAGGTATAATTAATGGTTCATTAGAAAGCTCCAAAAGCCAAGGTACACGGAGAACCTTGAACCCTTGCAAACGTTTTTAGATTCAGCAGCAGGCACTGAAGAGCAGAATGGAATGGCGGTTCTCAGTTTGGTGTGGTGCTCAGTCCTAAAACCAGTCCCAATCTAACTACCCTAGAAGCATGTGTACAGCCTGAGGACATGAAGGGCTGCTTTTGCGGATTGGAAGAGCTATTCCACCACCTTCTGAAACACTATGAGCTGTGGCAGGCATAGTCAATTATCCTTCAAAATTTCACGAGTTGTTACTGGAAAGTGACGTCTAGCATAACGTTTCCCAGCTCTCCATGTCTTTAGGTATTAGCATGTGACTGAGTTCTATCCCACTGCATATGATAGGAAGTGATAGTGCTACCTCCAGGCCTGGCTCATAAAACTTCCTGTGGTGCTCCTCTGTGTTCTGTTCTCTTTCCTGCCACCTATAATGGGCTTCCCAGGAAACTCTGCAAGCCACGTGCTGAAGGTGGCAGAGCCTTCATCAGTCCGGGTCCCTGAAAGACTGTATGGGAGCTGGATGTCCTGCCAAGCTGTTGTCCCACCTAGTACTGTCACATGATCAGAAAACACGCTTCTATTGTTTTGAGCCTTTTACAATGTTGAATCTACTTGGTATAATTGTGAGTTTACTCTTACTTGTACAAATGCCCAACCCATCCTGCTGTGGAACCCCATCTCTTCCAATTGACCTTAATATAGTGGGATGGAACTGCAAAGGCTGTTGACATATTGCAGTACTGTTAGGGTTGAGAGCGTTAATGTTGGAAATGAAAAGGTAAGGATATGCACCTTTCTGAGATTAGAGGTTTATGTGAGATAATCAGCAGTGATGGTGAATGTTTGGGGTAGAGCTTGGGGTAGCAGTGAACAGTGGGGAGTTACAGTTCAAACTGATGCTGGAGCGTATAGAAGACCCTTCTTATTGCCATAGCAGTGGAGAGGGTCAAAGCATTCAAGTTCCTGAATGAGCAGATGGGATGTTGGAAATAGCAATATCCAAGCACTAATATTAATGCGACCTAAGATCTGTCGTAGCTTGGTATCATGCTGTCCTATAATCAGGCACAAAGCAGGCATTCAACAAGTGCTTGAATCAAAAGATGAATGAGTGCTGTGTTGATGACAACTGAAGACATATACTGAGAGTTTTCTAGTTACATAGACCTGCACTCTGCAATAGAATCTATGCTCTTAGCAAAACCTAGGCATTCAGATCATTCTATTATTTATAGACGTAGTAACATGTCAGAACCTAACTACTCATTCATTCACTTAGGTGTTTAAAAATATTCAATGAACATTTGTTCTGTGTACGACATGGTGCTAGGCACTGGTGATACAAGGAGGATTGGCATAGTCAAGATCTCTGTCTCTGCCTGGGGGGAGCTTATTTGCTAGTAGGGAAAATAGCATAAAAATTATTAAGTGAGACAATAAATGTTGACATTGGTATTATGAGGGAAATAAAAATGACTCTTTAATAGAGAATATCAGGAAATGTGAAAATGAGAAGGTATCAGACATGAGAAGAATGTTCTAGACAACAGCAAGCACAAAACTACTCTGACCAGAAAAAGTTTGGAATGTCCAAGGAACTTGGAAAAGGCTGGTGTGGGTGGAACATGGTATATAAATGCTGGTCAATATAAAATCGCAAATGTTGCTGGGACCAGATCAGTAAAGACCGTAAGTCATGGTGAGGATATTGAGTTTTATTCTAAAGAAAATGAAAGTTTTAAGCAGAGCAGTGAAATGATCTGAGAGTAAAGTAAGCAGTTAGGGGTCTATTGCCAAAAATAAAGCAAGAAATGATGGTGACCTGAAATGGTAGTAGTAGAGATGCTGAGAAGTGGATGAACTTGAGGAATGTGTTAGAGGTAGACTCAGTAGGATTTATCGTGCTGGTTAAAGGAAAGGGGGAAGTCTAGGATTCCTCTGAATTTCCTGCATTGTAGCTGGGTGGACAGATGACTGGGGATGGATCAGGTGTAGGACAGAAAATCAAGTTGTCTTTGACATGTATTTTCCGAATTGTCTCCCAGCAGAACACAATGATGTTATCATCACACCTGTGCTGTCTTTACAGAGAAGGTTTAGTCTTATGATAGCCTGTATCTATTAACTCCATTTAAGTTTGTTCATGCATTTAACTCAAGAGGAAAGATAGATGCAATACACAAACACACACACACACACACACACACACACACACACACACACTATTGATTCTGTTCCCCTTGAGAAACTTTACTACCATACATAGCTACAGGTGAGGTGGCTGTCTGTATCTCCAACCTCAGCTAACTATCTAACAAATTAATGTGCAACTGCAGATGGTGTAGGGAAAACTCCCACTGGCATTTGAAAAACAGCTCAGTGAATTGGCTGTATCGTAAATACGTAAATTACCAGCCCATTCCTGTAAGAATTAACATCTCAGCAGAAAAACATAAATATTCTCCATGTGATACAATAAAATTTATTTATTAGATCTCAAATCTATCACTGAGACCAGAGTGTTCTCAACTTTGGCAGACATTAGCATCATCTAGGGAACTTTTAGAAGACACCATTCTCTGATCCCTACCCTGGACAAATTGATCCAGATTTCTGGACGAGGGGCCTAGGAACATGTAGTTCTGTTTTGCTTTCACTCATGCAGTGACTCTAATGTGCAGCCAGTCTTTAGAACCATGGATTTAGACTAAAAGTTGTGACATGGTAGTCATTAGGCTTAACCAAGCCTGTTAACCTGTCTTGCTGAGCTAGCTCTGCGTTTTTAAAAAATAATAATTTGAATGCTTTGCAGTATGTATCTGTTTTGCAGTTCACCATAGGTCCTGCTCCTCTCTGTACCTCGCACCTGCCGGTTTACAAATTTACCTTCCATGTCTCTGATGGCTTTTGAGTTCACGATCTTCGAACTCAAGACCAAAAATTATATCATTCACAAATAAATGTCTCAGTTGAAATTTACTAAAATATAAAGGATTGCAAGATAATTTAAAGTAATTGTTTAGCATGCTTACATTAATACCCTAAAGATCTTGGTTTTCCGATGATGATACAGGAGGAGGGGATGAATCCTGTTCTAAAACAGGATTGTGTTGGCTATTAGTTTACTCCCTGTTTATTATATAAGTTAAATCTGATGGAGTTGTAATAAAGAATGTATCAATTCTATTGTCTAATAAAAAATACATTTTTGTTAGGAATGTGTGGTTAAAAATCTTTCTTAGTGTTTAAAGAGACTCAGAGGTGACATTGATAAGACGGCTTAACAAAAAAGATGTAAAATCTGGGGTAGTTACAAATCTCACAGCTTTGCCATTTGACCATTCTTTGCCATTTTGGCAATAAAATCTATCCAAAAACCTGAGAAAATTCAAAACTGAATTAATGACAGCTTTTATCTGGACTTCCCAGGCAGTCCAGCGGTTAAGACTCTGCCTTCCAGTGCAGGGGGTGTTGGGTTGATCACTGGTCCGGGAACTAAGATCCCACATGCTGTGCGGTGCAGACAAAAAAAAAAAAAAAAGAAAGATAGCTTTTAGCTGAACATTGTTCACAGAAGTTTTAGTTATATAGCGTTTCCCTAAATCAGGTTGGAACCTGTCATTAACAACATTTACCCATAGTACTGCTTTATATCTATAAAGCAACAAATTATATTATAATGATAGTTAGTAGGGGCTGTAGTTAGTGGTTTGGTCATTATTTGTGATGATATGAAAAGAGTTTCTCAAATTTTAAAAACCTATTTTGACACCAAGTTCAAAATTATCTATTGTATAATGAGTTAAATCCTATTACTTATACTGCATTTTAATTAATGGGGAAGGGCCACATAAAATGCTCTTTGTTTAGAAAAACTTAAGACTTCGGTGGGCTCAGTGTAGCTGACGCCAGTCAATGGCCAGAGCTTTGGTTTAATTTTCTAATGGTATCAAATAAAAGTCGAGGCTATAATTCTTGATATCAGTTCTTTTCCTAGATCTAATGTCGGCAAACTAATCTGTTGCATTTCATTTCAAACTAAAAGCATGTGGGGGATTCCTGGACAATTCATTTTATGCAGTTGCTCATTTATCCATATAGAATGAATCTTTGAAATTCTGAATCATTTTGTTTAGTCTCTTCATTCAATTAATAGCTATTTGCTTTGGTAATCAGTGCCTCCCTTCCGTGCTTAAATATCTCGTGAGCATTATCATCAAGTTCTGGAGCTTTAATATTGTCTTGGCCCTGACAGCTATAATAATCTTTTCAAAACAAAGGAAATAAATAATTCATAAACTGGAAAATAGACCCCTGGATAATTGAGTTCATAACATATTTGAATAGATATTAGGAATCAACAGACCACATTCTGTTTTAAAGTCTCATTATGGTACATAGATATTAATGTACACTGTATGACTCAGAGACCAAGACACAGTTATTTAAACTTAGAAGTATAACCTTTCCAAGAAAGGCTATTTTCCCCCTACTAAGATTCTTCTGAGTTTGGCTCTAAAACTAATTGGGAATTTATCTGTTTAATCATGATGCATATTGATTAACAAATTCTCTGAATTTTTATTAAGATTCAAATGGATAATTGAAGCATCATGATATGGTATCTTCTGTCTAGCATTATTTAAAATGTATGCAATATGTTTGGGATTAAGAAAAAGATTCTAAAGTACAGTTATATATTCTATTTTCCTTTAAATTGCAAATTATTTTACAAGTATATAAATAAAAACTGATCATTAAAATTCAAATGAATACATCTTTTCATCACGTTGCAAATTATTACTAATAATTAGCTCAAAAAACTTTATTTACATAATGTGACTGTACTTTGGTTGTCCTTTTTCATCAAGCAGAATACTTATTCCAAAAAACAAAGGCATTTGAAGAGCAAAGAACTCTAATATCATTCATGTAGAGGATATTTAATAGGTATGACAAGCAATTTTCCAATGTCACCATCCTTTGCCAGAAACCAAGAGTTTCCAAGAACGAGGTGTTCCCAATTATAAGATGATATGCTAAGATATAAAGGAATAAAGCTGGTAATGACTCTTTCTCATTTCTAGATTTTGGCTTTACTTTTTATTATATTATTATCTTTATTATTTCCATGTGTAAATTATAATAATAATACTAATTTGTTTAATTATTTCTCAATTAGGATGAAATGGGAAGAATCTCAAGGCTGATCAGAATGTCTTATAAAATTTATATAAAAAATATATTGTCTGTATTCAACTCATAAGAATTTTCATTCACTTTTCTGGGAATCCGACAGAACATATGTATTTTTTTTTTTAATTTTTTTAATTTTTTGCGGTACGCGGGCCTCTCACTGCTGTGGCCTCTCCCGTTGTGGAGCACAAGCTCCGGACGCACAGACACAGCGGCCATGGCTCACGGGCCCAGCCGCTCCGCGGCATGTGGGATCTTCCCACACCGGGGCACAAACCTGCGTCCCTTGCATTGGCAGGTGGACTCTCAACCACTGCGCCACCAGGGAAGTCCCATCTGTATTTTTTAAATCTTTCACAGCCAAGATTGAGAGCCATTGGATTAGATTATCTAGAGTATGGACAATGAAAAAGAGGGAAGATACAGTTACATAAAAAATGAAAATTTTATTAGCTGAAAAATACTTTTAAAAGTTGATTACATATGTTTACATATTCAAGAGATAATACTATGAGAAACAAATTAAAGGGTAAGTGAGGTAAGCCAAGGTGGCCAGTTGAGTGTCGCTCACTACCCCTGGATTCCAGGAAGCAGCAAGGAGGAAATTGAACATTGGTTTCCGGCAGATTTGGAATATGATCTCATTAGAAATGTGAAATGTGTATTTCTATGGCAAGAAAGCCCAACAAAAATAGTCTTATATCTTTAACCGTTACGCAAGACTATTCAGGAGGGTGATTTTGGCAGTATGTTGGGAGAGAGATTTTAGAACTGTATACAACAACATCAGATTAATGCTGCTAAGCAGAGTTTTATGCTAATTACATTTATTAACATAACTCTGTTCTAAGAGAACCTGAGAAATATTGCATATATAGAAAGAATATTAACTAGCTTAGTATACTAGATATTTTAAGCCATAACATACACTAAACATTTAATCTGGGTCTGTTACTCTGGATCTATTCAAGCAGTTGATGACAGGGAGTTCTAATATAACTGTTAAACAGCCAATGTTGTATAAAACATGCTATTCTGTGTTAAGCAGATCTGGACTGTTTAACAGATCCAGAATGAATGGATCATTCTCCATTTTCAATTGATATAGTCTGATTAAAAGCAGCTGAGACAGTGATATCACAATAGTCTTTTAGAATAAAAGGGAAAAATTGGGGGGATGAGGCAGCACAGTTAAACAGAGTTAAACTATTATAATCAACATTCTGGAGAGGATTTTGAAGAAGCAGGTTGGGTGAGGGAATAAACAATCAAACATAGAGAGGAGATATTGCTTTTCAAGGAAACTTCTTAGGCTAGGCTCTTCCAGAAGGGATGATGTTTCTTTAAAAACCAGAGTAGTCTATCCAGCACAAGACCAGGCTTCTAACAAAAGTGACCAGAAGGACAAAAAGCTCACTGGAAAAAGACCCAGCTATAAAAAATGCTGCTGCTAATGATGTTGATGATGATAATGATGATGGAGGATAACATTTACTTTGTGCTAGGCATTATTCCAAGCTCTTTACCTATATTAACTCACTGAACCTTCATAACAGCACTATGGCATTAGGCACATTATTATCCCCGTTTTACAGAAAAAAAACCTGAGACATTATTTCATTATTTTATTCATTAAATGAATATTAAGAATGTATAAGCGAGGGCTTCCCTGGTGGTGCAGTGGTTGAGAGTCTGCCTGCCGATGCAGGGGACATGGGTTCGTGCCCTGGTCCGGGAAGATCCCACATGCCGTGGAGTGGCTGGGCCCGTGAGCCATGGCTGCTGGGCCTGCGCGTCCGGAGCCTGTGCTCCACAACGGGAGAGGCCACAACAGTGAGAGGCCCGCGTATCGCAAAAAACAAAACAAAACAAAAACAACAATGTATGAGGGAACAGAAAAACATTCTGATGAGAAGTTAACTAAAAAAGATAGAAAAGATGGTGACACTCCTATTTACATTTCATTTTGTCCTAAAATTTGATTCATTCAATGAATAATTGAGTAGCTAATGTATACCAGAATCCAATCACGCAAGAGGTACACGATTCAGATATGGTTCCTAAAATTCCTGGGATTTATGATATTTTTAGGAAGACATGTAATTTCACAAATAATTAATATTTGTTCACTTTTTTCATTGCTAAATTGAGTCTCAAAAGATCAGGAAGAGTCACCAGCCTAGGAGATCAGCGGTTTGCTTAATATTTAGAAAATTGTCAGGTGTATGGTTCTTAGTGTCAGTGAATTAAAGAATTCTGTTTGATGTTTTGACACTGTGAATTGTTTTTTAAAATTATTTTTTTAATTTTTATTTATTATTTATATTTGGTTGCATTGGGCCTTTGTTGCTGAGCGTGGGCTTTCTCTAGTTGCGGCGAACGGGGGCACTCCTTGTTGCGGTGCACGGGCCTCTCACTGCGATGGCTTCTCACGTTGTGCAGAATGGGCTCCGGGCGCGTGGGCTTCAGCAATGGTGGCATGTGGGCTCAGCAGTTGTAGCTCGCGGACTCTAGAGCGCAGGCTCAGTAGTTGTGGTGCACAGGCCCTGTTGCTCCACAGCATGTGGGATCCTCTTGGACCAGGGCTCAAACCCGTGTCCACTGCATTGGCAGGTGGATTCCCAACCACTGCGCCACCAGGGAAGCCCAATATTTACTTTTAATGTAATAATTTGTTAAGACTCCATATGAAACCCAAGTGTAATGCCATGCTTGCAGCCAATAGCAACAACTCATCCCTAATGGCCTCGAAGTAGAGAAGGACAAAGTATAGAAAACACTTAAAAGCTGTTTTAGGGTTTATCCCGAAACACACACACATATGCACATGATAGGATCGGTCATAACATCTTTGAGTCTAGCAAGATTTTAAAAAAACAAACTTTTATTTGTGCTTTTTTTTTTAAATTTCTTAACATCTTTAGAGTATAACTGCTTTACAATGGTGTGTCATTTTCTGCTTTATAACAAAGTGAATCAGTTATACATATACATATGTCCCCATATCTCTTCCCTCTTGCATCTCCCTCCCTCCCACCCTCCCTATCCCTCCCCTCTAGGTGATCACAAACCACCGAGCTGATCTCCCTGTGCTATGCGGCTGCTTCCCACTAGCTATCTGTTTTACGTTTGGTAGTGTATATATGTCCATGCCACTCTCTCACTTTGTCGCAGCTTACACTTACCCTCCTCGTATCCACAAATCCATTCTCTAGTAGGTCTGCATCTTTATTCCCATCTTGCCTCTAGGTTCTTCTGACCATTTTTTTTTTTTAGATTCCATATATATGTGTTAGCATACAGTATTTGTTTTTCTCTTTCTGACTTCCTTCACTCTGTAGGACAGTCTCTAGATCGATCCACCTCACTTTGAAAAACTCAGTTTCATTCCTTTTTATGGCTGATTAATATTCTATTGTATATATGTGCCACATCTTCTTTATCCATTCATCTGGTGATGGACACAGGTTGCTTCCATCTCCTGGCTATTGTAAATAGGGCTGCAATGAACATTTTGGTACATGTCTCTATTTGAATTATGGTTTTCTCAGGGTATATGCTCAGTAGTGGGATTGCTGGGTCATATGGTAGTTCTATTTTTAGTTTTTTAAGGAACCTGCATACTGTTCTCCATAGTGGCTGTACCAATTTACATTGCCACCAAAAGTGCAAGAGGGTTCCCTTTTCTACACACCCTCTCCAGCATTTATTGTTTGTAGATTTCTTGACGATGGCTATTCTGACGAGTGTGAGATGATATCGCATTGTAATTTTGATTTGCATTTCTCTAATGATTAATGATGTTGAGCATTCTTTCATGTGTTTGTTGGCAATCTGTATATCTTCTTTGGAGAAATGTCTATTTAGGTCTTCGGCCCATTTTTAGATTGGGTTGTTTGTTTTTTTGATATTGAGCTGCATAAGTTGTTTGTACGTTTTGGAAATTAAACATTGGTCAGTTGCTTCATTTACAAATATTTTCTCCCATTCTAAGGCTTGTCTTTTCATCTTGTTTATGGTTTCCTTTGCTGTACAAAAGCTTTTAAGTTTCATTAGGTCCCATTTGTTTATTTTTGTTTTTATTTCCATTTCTCTAGGAGGTGGTTCAAAAAGGATCTTGCTGTGATTTATGTCATAGAGTGTTCTGCCTGTGTTTTCGTCTAAGAGGTTGATGGTGTCTGGCCTTACATTTATGTCTTTAATCTATTTTGAGTTTATTTTTGTGTATGGTGCTAGGGAGTGTTCTAATTTCATTCTTTTAAATGTAGCTGCCCAGTATTCCCAGCACCACTTATTGAAGAGTCTGTCTTTTCTCCATTTGTATATTCTTGCCTCCTTTATCAAAAATAAGATGACCATATGTGCGTGGGTTTATCTCTGGGCTTTCTATCCTGTTCTATTGATCTATATTTCTGTTTTTGTGCCAGTAACATACTCTCTTGATTACTGCGTCTTTGTAGTATAGCCTGAAGTCTGGGTGCCTGACTCCTCCAGCTCCGTTTTTCTTTCTCAAGATTGCTTTGGCTATTCGGGGTCTTTTGTGTTTCCATACAAATTGTGAAATTTTTTTGTTATAGTTCTGTGACAAATGCCAGTGGTACTGTGATAGGGATTGCACTGAATCTGTAGATTGCTTTGGGTAGTAGAGTCATTTTCACAATGTTTATTCTTCCAATCCAAGAACATGGTATATCTCTCCATCTGTTTGTATTATCTTTAATTTCTTTCATCAGTGTCTTATAATTTTCTGCATACAGGTCTTTTGTCTCCTTAGGTAGGTTTATTCCTAGATATTTTATTCTTTTTGTTGCAGTGGTAAATGGGAGTGTTTTCTTGAATTCACTTTCAGATTTTTCATCATTAGTGTATAGGAATGCCAGAGATTTCTGTGCATTAATTTTGTACCCTGCTACTTTACCAAATTCATTGATTAGCTCTAGTAGTTTTCTGGTAGCATCTTTACAATTCTCTATGTATAGTATCATGTCATCTGAAAACAGTGACAGCTTTACTTCTTCTTTTCCGACTTGGATTCCTTTTATTTCTTTTTCTTCTCTGATAGCTGTGGCTAACACTTCCAAAACTATGTTGAATAATGGTGGTGAGAGTGGGCAACCTGGTCTTGTTCCTGATCTTAGTGGAAATGGTTTCAGTTTTTCACCATTGAGGACGATGTTGGCTGTGGCTTTGTCATATATGTCCTTTATTATATTGAGGAAAGTTCCCTCTATGCCTACTTTCTGCAGGGTTTTTATCATAAATGGGTGTGGAATTTTGTTGAAAGCTTTCTCTGCATCGATTGAGACGATCATATGGTTTTTCTCCTTCAATTTGTTAATATGGTTTATCACATTGATTGATTTGCATATATTGAAGAATCCTTGCATTCCTGGAATAAACCCCAATTGATCATGCTCTATGATCCTTTAATGTGCTGTTGGATTCTGTTTGCTAGTGTTTTGTTAAGGATTTTTGCATCTATGTTCATCAGTGATATTGGCCTGTAATTTTCTTCCTTTGTGACATCTTTGTCTGGTTTTGGTATCACGGTGATGGTGGCCTTGTAGAATGAGTTTGGGAGTGTTCCTCCCTCTGCTATATTTTGGAAGAGTTTGAGAAGGATAGGTGTTAGCTCTTCTCTAAATGTTTGACAGAATTCGCCTGTGAAGCCATCTGGTCCTGGGCTTTTGTTTGTTGGAAGATTTTTAATCACAGTTTCAATTTCAGTGCTTGTGATTGGTCTGTTCATATTTTCCATTTCTTCCTGGTTTAGTCTCGGAAGGTTGTGCATTTCTAAGAATTTGTCCACTTCCTCCAGGTTGTCTATTTTATTGGCATAGAGTTGCTTGTAGCAATCTCTCCTGATCTTTTGTATTTCTGCAGTGTCAGTTGTTACTTCTCTGTTTTCATTTCTAACTCTATTGAGTCTTCTCCCTTTTTTTCATGATAAGTCTGGCTAATGGTTTATCAATTTTGTTTATCTTCTCAAAGAACCAAATTTTAGTTTTATTGATTTTTGCTATTGTTTCCTTCATTTCTTTTTCATTTATTTCTGATCTGATCTTTATGATTTCTTTCCTTCTGCTAAAATTGGGGGGTTTTTGTTCTTCTTTCTCTCATTGCTTTAGGTTTAAGGTTAGGTTGTTTATTTGAGATGTTTCTTGTTTCTTACGGTAGGCTTGTATAGCTATAAACTTCCCTCTTAGAACTGCTTTTGCTGCATCTGTAGGTTTTGGGTCATCGTGTTTTCATTGTCATTTTTTTCTAGGTATTTTTTGATATCCTCTTTGATTTCTTCAGTGATCTCTTGGTTATTAAGTAGTGTGTTGTTTTGCCTCCATGTGTTTGTATTTCTTACAGATATTTTCCTGTAATTGATATCTAGTCTCAAGCATTGTGGTTGGAAAAGATACTTGATACGATTTCAATTTTCTTAAATTTACCAAGGCTTGATTTGTGACCCAAGATATGATCTATCCTGGAGAATGTTCCATGAGCACTTGAGAAAAATGTTTATTCTGTTGCTTTTGGATGGAATGTCCTATAAATATCAATTAAGTCCATCTTGTTTAATGTATCATTTAAAGCTTGTGTTTATTTATTTATTTTCATTTTGGATGAGCTGTCCATTTGTGAAAGTGGGGTGTTGAAGTCCCCTACAATGATTATGTTGCTATCCATTGCCCGTTTTATGGCTGTTAGTATTTGCCTTATGTATTGAGGTGCTCCTATGTTGGGTGCATAAATATTTACAATTGTTATATATTCTTCTTGGGTCAATCCCTTGATCATTATGTAGTGTCCTTCTTTTCTCTTGTAATAGTCTGTTTTAAAGTCTATTTTGTCTGATATGAGACTTGCTACTCCAGCTTTCTTTTGGTTTCCATTTGCATGGAATATCTTTTTCCATTCCCTCACTTTCAGTCTGTATGTGTCCCTAGGTCTGAAGTGGGTCTCTTGTAGACAGCAAATATATAGGTCTTGTTTTTGTATCCATTCACCCAGTCTGTTCTTTTTGGTGGGAGCATTTAATCCATTTTCATTTAAGGTAATTATTGATATGTATGTTCCTATTACCATTTTCTTAATTGTTATGGGTTTGTTATTGTAGGTCTTTTCCTTCTCTTGTCTTTCCTGCCTAGAGAATTTCCTTTCACATTTGTTGTAAAGCTGGTTTGGTGGTGCTGAATTCTCTTAGCTTTTGCTTGTCTGTACAGCTTTTAATTTCTCCATCAAATCTGAATGAGATCCTTGCTGGATAGAGTAATCTTGGTTGTAGGTTTTTCTCTTCCTGCACTTTTTATATGTCCTGCCACTCCCTTTTGGCTTGCAGAGTTTGTGCTGAAAGATTGGCTGTTAACCTTATGAGGATTCCCTTATGTGTTACTTGTTGTTTTTCCTTTGCTGCTTTTAATATTTGTTCTTTGTATTTAATTTTTGATAGTTTGATTAATATGTGTCTTGGTGTATTTCTCCTTGGATTTAGCCTGTATGGGACTCTCTGTGCTTCCTGGACTTGATTAACTATTTCCTTTCCCATACTAGGGAAGTTCTCAACTATAATCTCTTCAAATATTTTCTCAGTCCCTTTCTTTTTCTCTTCTTCTTCTGGAACCCCTATAATTCGAATGTTGGTGTTTTTAACATTGTCCCAGAGGTCTCTGAGACTGTCCTCAATTCTTTTCATTCTTTTTTCTTTATTCTGCTCTGCAGTTGTTATTTCCACTATTTTATCTTCCAGGTCACTTATCCGTTCTTCTGCCTCAGTTATTCTGCTGTTGATCCCTTCTAGAGAATTTTTTATTTCATTTATTGTGTTGTTCATCTCTGTTTGTTTGCTCTTTAGTTCTTCTAGGTTCTTGTGAAACGTTTCTTGTATTTTCTCCATTCTGTTTCCAAGATTTTGGATCATCTTTACTATAATTATTCTGAATTCTTTTTCAGGTAGACTGCCTATTTCCTCTTCATTTGTTAGGTCTGGTGGGGTTTTGCCTTGCTCTTTCATCTGCTGTGTGTTTTTCTGTCTTCTCATTTTGCTTAACTTACTGTGTTTGGGGTCTCCTTTTCCCAGGCTGCAAGTTCGTAGTTTCTGTTGTTTTTGGTGTCTGTCCCCAGTGGCTAAGGTTGGTTCAATGGGTTGTGTAGGCTTACTGGTGGAGGGGACTGGTGCCTGTGTTCTGGTGGATGAGGCTGGATCTTTTCTTTCTGGTGGGCAGGTCCATGTCTGGTGGTGTGTTTTGGGACTTCTGTGGCCTTATTATGATTTTAGGCAGCCTCTATGCTAATGGGTGGGGTTGTGTTCCTGTCTTGCTATTTGTTTGGCATAGGGTTTCCTGCACTGTGGTTTGCTGGTCGTTGAGTGGAGGTAAGTCTTGACGTTGAGATGGAGATCTCTGGGAGATTTTCACCACTTGATATTATGTGGAGCTGGGAGGTCTCTTGTGGGCCAGTGTCGTGAACTTGGCTCTCCCACCTCAGCGGCATAGCCCTGACACCTGGCTGGAGCACCAACAGCCTGTCCTCCACATGGCTCAGAATAAAAGGGAGAAAAAAAAGAAAGAATGAAAGAAGAAGATACAGTAAAATAAAGTAAAATAAAATAAAGTTATTAAAAATATTTATTAGGAAAAAAATTTTTTTTAAACAACAACAAAAAAAAAACGGACAGATAGAACCCTAGGCCAAATGGTAAATGCAAAGCTATACAGACAAAATCACACACAGAAGCATACACATACACACTCACAAAAAGAGAAAAAGGGGAAGAAATATATATGTTGTTGGTCCCAAAGTCCATGTCCTCAATTTGGGATGATTCGTTGTCTATTCAGGTATTCCGCAGGTGCAGGGTTCGTCAAGTTGACTGTGGAGATTTAATCCGCTGTTCCTGAGGCTGCTGGGATAGATTTCCCTTTCTCTACTTTGTTCGCACAGCTCCCGGGTTTCAGCTTTGGATTTGGCCCTGCCTCTGTGTGTAGGTCGCCTGAGGACGTCTGTTCTTTGCTCTGACAGGACGGGGTTAAAGGAGCAGCTGATTCCGGGGCTCTGGCTCACTCAGGCCGGGGGGAGGGAGGGGTATGGATGTGGGGCGAGCCTGCGGCAGCAGAGGCCAGCATGACGTTGCACCAGCCTGAGGCACGCCGTGCTTTCTCCCAGGGAAGCTGTCCCTGGATCACGGGACCATGGCAGTGGCGGGCTGCACAGGTTCCGGGAGGGTCGGTGTGGAGAGTGACCTGTGCTGGCACACAGGCTTCTTGGTGGCAGCAGCAGTAGCCTTAGCGCCTCATGCCCGTCTCGGGTCCGCGCTGATAGACGCGGCTCGCGCCCGTCTCTGGAGCTCCTTTAAACAGCGCTCTTAATCCCCTCTCCTCGTGCACCAGATAACAAAGAGGCGAGAAAAAGTCTCTTGTCTCTTTGGCAGCTCTAGACATTTCACGGACTCCCACCCGGCTAGCCGTGGCGCACTAACCCCCTGCAGGCTGTGTTCACGCTGCCAACCCCAGTCCTCTCCCTGCGATCCGACCGAAGGCCGTGCCTCAGCTCCCAGCCCCGCCCAGTGCCGGTCGGCACCGATCCTCTGTGCAGGAATCTCACCGCTTTGCCCTCCGCACCCTGTTGCTGTGCTCTCCTCGGCGGCTCCGAAGCTTCCCCCCTCCGCCACCCGCAGTCTCTGCCCGCAAAGGGGCTTCTAGTGTGTGGAAACCTTTCCTCCTTCACAGCTCCCTCCCACTGGTGCATTGCCCGTCCCTATTCTTTTTTTTTTTTTCGTCCCTATTCTTTTGTCTCTGTTTATTCTTTTTTCTTTTGCCCTACCCAGGTACGTGGGGAGTTTCTTGCCTTTGGGGAGGTCTGAGGTCTTCTGCCATCGTTCGGTAGGTGTTCTGTCGGAGTTGTTCCTCGTGTAGATGTATTTCTGATGTATTTGGCGGGAGGAAGGCAATCTCCGTGTCTTACTCTTCCGCCATCTTGAAGCTCATCCCAAACTGTGCTTTTAAAGAGATTTTGCATTTATCCCTTTTTGATTAAAGTTTTATTTTATTTTTTAAACATATATATTGTGGTTTCTTTATATGTAGTAATATAGTCTTGGAAAAAGTTTATTTCGGCCTTTATCATAGGTAAATATTGATGATTTCACATACTCTTGCCATTAGTTTTTTTTTCTAAATGTAGAGTTGCCAGATATAACACAAGTTGGTTGGTTACATTTGAATTTCAGATAAATTATGATTTATTTTTATTATTATAAGATTTTTAATTTGTTAAATCTGGCAAACTTAAATTGGCTTTCATAAGCTATCTTTCCACTATCACTTGTCAATTCATTCTTTTTTATTCATGTGTTTAACTAATATTTATTGAATATCAATTACATATCAAGTACTCTAAGCACGTGGGGATATATCAGTGAAAACAATAGAGATTTCGCTCTCATGAGGCATATATTCTTATGAAAGGAAAGACAAAAGAGAGGATTCATAATACTGAACCTTTTGAGAAATTAGAGGATAAGGATAATTTCTAAAACATTCTTATCTTTCCCACAGTGAGCAAAATATCTTCTAATTACAAAACTTACTTGGAATATACAGTTTATTGCTCACTTAAGATTTGTTAATTATTTTATCCCTAATAAACTTGGAATATCTAATGTTTTATCAATCAACCCATTAATCAATATTTTATTTTATTCTTCATATAATTGATGCCTGAAAAAGTAGAATAAACTCTTCTATAAACCAATTAGGTTTTATGTGAAGGAAATTTCTCTTCTTCGCTCAGTGTTGTTATTACTGCTCAATATGGTTTAAGTGGGGTGACAGCTCTTGAGATATTCAAGCACAGGCTTTTTGATGCCCTGGTGGAAGAGTCATAGAAGCGATCAGATGGGCAAGTGTCCTGAATGGCCCATGAATCTCTTTTGTAGGAAAAAAACGTATTTGCACAGCATTCCCCTGAACCCAATGCCAAAAAACCTCATCAGGGTGGTATAAAATTTATGTGTTCATTCTAGGTTAAGTCCACATATTCTAGTTGCTTGTTCTAATCTTTCAATTAATTCCCACATGAAAATTGAACATAAAAAAAAACCTGAATAAAACAAAACTGAAAATTAAATAGTACTCCAGCATGAATCATTTTAAGTGATGCTCACATTTTTGTGCCATAGGTATTACTGTTATCTCCATTTTACAGAGGTGAAAGCTGAGATTTTAGAAGTTAAGTAGTTTTCCTAAATTCAGAAACTGAATGTAGGAGGTCTGAACCCACAGTTGCTGGCTATCAATCACCAGGACCTATCATCTCTCCTAGTGAGGGTCTTTGTACCACAAGCTTGTATTTTTCCAAATGATTTTCCCAAAAAGCTTAAATATCACATGTATGTAGGCAAATAGATAGAGAGATAAATCGATTTACTGATATAGGACCATTGAACTGAAGCCTAGCATACATTTATTTCAGATGAAAATTTGGGACATATGGTGCAAAATTGGCAAGTACATTCTCAGATTTATATAGTCTATACTCATTAAACTTTACATTTTAGAGTGCTCTGTGCAGACACACATATGCAAATAAACTCATGTCTGGGAATAGCATAAAAAAAGTCACCGAGAAGCCCCAGACATTATATATTCAAGATGATGTGACTTTACTCCACATGGTTTTCGCTACTTCTTCTTTCTCAAGTACTCCACTTTATACTCCTACTTGTGAGCACACCCCTACTCGTTCTGTAAAATACTTTCTTTTTGTAAGTGAGAGAACTTCTTTAAAAAAACAGCTCTAGAGGAGGAATTTGGCAAGCTGGGTTCTAGCTCAGGATCGGCAGTTAATTAATTCTGTGTCTACCTAGGGTCAAATTTCTTCATTTTTCTGGGCCTCAGTTCCTCGGCTGTAAAATGAAGGGGATAGAATTCAAGCACCATATGAAAGAGCTAGCCTAGCCTTCCCGGCCATTCAGTGACTCAATCTCATGTTTATCATCCCTACCAGTATGTTCTCTAAATCCTGCTTAAATACCTCTAGAGACATCATCCCATTCTACTTACTCAGTATGAGAAAGAGTTTTTCTTGTTCTTGTTTTTTAATTTGAACCTAAATCTTTCTCTTTGTCGTTTCCAATTTTGGTTCCATTTTTGTTCTCTTGAGTGTCCTAGATCAAGGGTATTCATTTTCTTATTTTTGAAGACAGCTATACTGCCTCATGTACCCATCACCCTTCTCAAATATCAGTTCCAGCCTAACAGCTTGAGATATTTTAATTTTCCTTAAGAAATGATTTTGAATCTTTTGCTCTCTTGATCATTTGTCTCTGGACTGGGCTACTTATCAATGGCGCTCTTAAAATGCAGCACCCAAAATGAATCATAGTAATAATAATAGTAGTAAACAATAGCTAATACCTAGTACTTATGTGCTAGCCACTGTTTTTAAATATACGTATATATATTACCTCATTTAATTATGCAGCAGTACTATCATTGTTCACATGGAATCTGAGAACGAGAGAGGTTAAACAACTTGCCCAAGTATATGATGTAGCTGGTAATGTCATGAATCCAACTAATCTGGGCAGCAGAGTCCATGCTCTTAATTACTGGGATAAACTATGTTTTCTAAAACTTACACTTGATATATAGTTTGTGCAACACTCGGTTGACTAGGACTTAACATCTCTCTTATTCTAGACATTATATTTCGATGAGTACAATTTACGATTGAATCAAATGTGTATGTTCTATGTGTTCAGACTCCAATTTTGAAACCTCTATTAAATATCTACTATATATCATGTACTATGCAGAACATAAGGATTTTAAGGATAAAAATAAGCCATTCTCTGTCAGGTTGGAAAATAGATATGCGAATAAGAAACTAAAATATAATGTTAAATACAGCTAAGTTGTTAAGTGAAGTAAGAAGTTTATTCTAAGGTTAATGAGAATACAAAGAATATAAACAACTCTAAGAAAATGGGAAATTACTTCTAGGAAGTCACATTTGGATAAGTTATTTAAGGATGAATAGGAGTCCATTGAGTAAAGAAGAAAAATATTGGAAAAAATACTTTGTCTTTATTAATTATCTTTTTAAAAATGTCTTAAATCCAGCCAAGGATTAGCATTATGTCTTTTAGACAATGCTTCATGGAAACTGCTATTAAAACAAGTAGCACAAGTTTTAGTGATTTAGGGTCTTCTAGAACTTTTATGTTCATCATGGTTTCACAAAGATTCTGTTCAGCAATTTCTAATTAATATGAAATATAATCTGTTGAAACAGAAACTCTTGACCTCATTTAGTGAAATTGTGTGCTATAATGCAGTAGTCCCACCACTAACTAGCTTCTTGTCCATTGTACCAATTTTAATTCTTTACTTTCTAGAGTGTAGATCATGGTTAGAAGCAAGCTGAAAACTGAGGAGTTTGGTATTCTTTCTATAGTGTGTTGACAAGTTAATCTTTTTATAGAGAGCCTATTTCATTGTGTTCTTCTTATTGTAAAAATATCTCTAAAAATTAATTTTATAGGAATGATATACCGTGTCTAAAATACGAGTTGTGAACAGACACATAGTATGACTAGGCTACTCTTTTCCTCTTACAATGGATATCTTCAAAATCTTCATTCCATTGGTTATTTAGATTGGGGGTATATTAAAGTGTACTTAGAGATTATTAAAAATCTCAGGTTTGCCAGGGTTAAGGAAGGGTATAGGGTATAGAGGAATGTGTGTGACTATAAAAGAACAATATGAAGATCTTTATGGTGATTAGTGTCGTTATAAAATATTTTCAAATAAGGTCATATTCTGATATTCTAGGGGGATATGAATTTTGGGGGGACATTATTCAGCCCTTTATTCCTAGTCTGCTTCTTTTCTTGCCATGATTCTTCCTGTGGTTGCTCTCCAGTCCTTAAAATAATTGCTTTTATATGGTTTACATATTTTTATTATTGTTTCTGGATGAGTGGTTAAGTCTAATACAAGCTACCTTTCTATGAACAGAACTGGACTTTACACTCCAATTTTTCTTTTTGCAAAGAAAAAAGAAAAGGGGCACCTGATAGTTGCTGCTCTCTATCAGCTACATTCCCCAGAGCATGTCGCACAATGCAATATATATGATAAAGTCTCAAATAGAGTAGGTGCCTCTATGCATGTATCCATTACTAAATTAAAATATTGTATTGCAAAAAAAATTAATTTTAGGTGGCTTTAGAAACCTCAGTAAATTCTAGGATTCATCAGCTTACCAATATTATTTTTTCAGGCCTAGACCTCTCTTCTTATTCCTTAGTTATTTTTCTTTCTTTGATTTTCTGTGTATGTTATTTTTTGAAATTGAGGCTTGTGGCTATATAGAAATCCCCTTCAGGATTATTGAGATTATAGAGTCAGAATTTCATTCTTAGAAACTACATTTTGTACCATTGATTTTGAATTTGTGCTGTCTTCATTTCGATCCAGGAAATCTTACCAATATTTCTGCTGCCTCTGACATTGGCTTTCCTGAAATCCATGTTACATGTCTGACATCCTGCCATGTTTCCTTTACTCATTTGAAGTTATTCTATGGGCTTTCTATTCAAAGTGAGGTACATGGACCAGCATCATTAGCATCATGGTGGGGATTGTTAGAAATGCAGACTCTCAGGCCTCCATGCTAGGCCAGCTGAATCACAATGGACATGTTAAAAAGACCTTCAGGTGCCTCCTAAGTACATGGAATTAGAACAGCACTGCTTTCAGATGACAGGACAAGATAACTTTTTCCAAAGGTCTTCGCATTTCCACTCCTCTAACCAAGTCTTCCTTAAGAATGATGGACTTCTGGTAGAAAAAAATTTACTTCAAGGCAAATAAAGAATTTTTCACATCATTTCCTTTTAGCTGAATATTAATCATAAGAGTAGACTAATATTCATAGAGGGATTACTATATGCATGGTAGAAATCTTTAAAGATTTATTTAACCTTCCTGTTATCACAGTGGTGTATTTACCATTATTATAATTCCCGTTTTACAGATGAGAAATTTGTGGCCAATGTAGAGATTAATTTCTTACCCAACATCACAGAGCCCTGCAGAGCCAGGTTCCAAATCAAGCCTATTTGATTCTAAAATTTATGCTTCACATGATGATGTCAAAATGCCTTTTCTCATAATGGAATGAGACTTTTAACAGATTGCAGGGAAGCTGAAAATTCCCCACACAATTTTATTTGTCTTCTTTTTCAGACCCATGCTCTCTGAGTCTTTTAAGCTGCTGCCTCTGCCACCAGTTAATATTCCTGCCCACACCCACCTCTCATGCACCAAACATCCCCTGTGATGGTAATACAAACACTCTCTTGCTCTCTGTTGCTTTAATTGTGAATTGCTTATCACAAACTTTTCCATAATATACTAGCTCACCCTTAATCCTTCCAGCTTCTGACTGCTCCTCTTTTCTGTCTTGTCTTGATCTTTAAATCTGCCATTCAATACTCTTTTCCTTCAACTAAGATCCAGTTTTTCTTCCAGTTACAAGGCCTTTAACTTCTTAGGTAAACACTGTTCCCGATATGACTAGCCCTGGACCCCTACCTTGGGGCCATCCCTGGGCACAATTCCAGGGTCCAAGCTCACTCTAGTTCTGAGAGTAGGACCAAAACCTTCTTTCAATAAAGGCTGTAGAACACTCTCTCTAACATTTTACCTTGTTCTCTCTCTTCTTTACCTTCACTGAGATGTTTGCTTTCATGTTTTCAAAGGCAGAATTAAAGAGCTCCACACAAGTTTACATCTTCATATGTGGAGTTCATCTACATCTTCTTCTTCCAAGGCTTTACTAGAACAAAGTACAACTTTGTTATGATCATGTTTTAAATCTTAGTGGTTTACTATCTTTTTTTTTTTCCCCTCAAATCTTTTTTTTTTTTTTTAACATCTTTATTGGGGTATAATTGCTTTACAATGTGTGTTAGTTTCTGCTTTATAACAAAGTGAATCAGTCATACATAAACATATGTTCCCATATGTCTTCCCTGTTGCGTCTCCCTCCCTCCCACCCTCCCTATCCCACCCCTCCAGGCTGTCACAAAGCACCGAGCCAATATCCCTGTGGTTTACTATCTTGAATTATACTCCAAATATTGTTGATGCTCTGGGCTTTGAATAGCCAGTAGAATTCCTGACCCTCTTTTTAGTCATTTTAATTATGAATTCTTTTTTCTGTACCAATGGCATAGCTTGTTCTTTTGTCATGGCTGATGTCCGTCATTATATCTAGTTTTATAGTTTTATTTGACAACATTCTCCAATCCCTTAGACTTTGATTTTAAAGTTAGTGTAAACCTGGCAGATGATTCAGTGCAATATATTCCATAGCCGGGTGTTCATCAGTCTGGAAGAATAATCCCTGGTGCAGCAACCAGATCCTGTCTGTACCTCTATTTATTTAGCTAACCATTATTTTTCCAATCTTCTTTCTAGCTACAAAATCCCCAACTCTTCTAAAATGGGAACATAGATGACACCTTCCTATCAACAAATCCTTTAGTTTTCTGCTTAGAGCTCTAATTCCTAGAACTATTTCATAAATTTCTTCTGTTAATTTCATTTATCCCTATTCAACATTGTAAGTAAGTGATGGTGAGTCAGAGGATTTATTCATTTATTTATTCTACTTCAAACTACAGTTATTGAGTGATCATTGTTCCAGGTACAGTGCTAGGCCAGTAAATTGGTATGTCCCAGTGGACTCTGCATGGAGATGATGGTATTCATTTCAGGAAACAAGAACAACTACTGATTATCTATGTAAGTTATACAAATTGCTATCTCCATTCTCCTGTTTCTTCCTTGTAGATCCAGTAACTAAGTTCTTCGAACTCTAGAAGACCCTTTTGTCATTTCAAAGAAGTAAGGCATATTGCTTTCTTTCCAGAAATTATACATCTCTTCCCAAAGGATCCCTCCAGTGGATCAAATTTCCTTCTCCTTCTCTTCTTCCTTTGTGTAAAATTCTTCCATTGTATTTGATCTAGTTTAATTCCCCTCTGCCTTCTCAAAACCTCTTCCCTTTCCATTTCATGCTTAGGCTGCTTCTTTATGTTATCCAGGAAGTCATTTTTCTTTCAATATAGCAAAGGATAAAAATTCATTAATTTTTAAATTTCATTAATTTAATTACCTTACAGCTACCAATATAATTTTTTATTTCTTCTAGAAAGAAACCTAGTAGAGTCTTTATATCAATTTCTCCTCTCCCCCACCCCTAGGAAAGCTATATGAGCAAACAAATAGGATGTGGAGTTCTTTTAGTTGGTCTTTTTATGTGCCTTCACATTTTCTGAACTTCCTGTGTGATTTTGATCAGTACCTACCACTAGTATGACAGCTTTTAAACTGTCAAATGTTAAATACAGTCAACAAATAGAGGCAGTTAATTAACTTTTTAAAAAAATACTAATTTTTCCTCCTGTTTTATTTCTCCTAGTTTGCTGGTACCTGTTGCATGAGCTCCTTTGACTCTTAAAATTCCTTCCATTCTTAAGTGTTAATTTTTCAGGTATGGTGGCTGTTTACGAACCACTTAAGCCACTATGTGCTTGAAAATTACATATTCTCAGTTGAGGACTGATACTTTAAAGAGAATTTTACATAGTATTGAAGGTACCATGGGGGCATGTTAAAATGAACAAATGTGTAATTACTGGGAGACCAGTTTTACTGTAATATTTTGTTTCAAAAGAGGAAAATAATTCCCTATAAAACCTGAAATAAGATTGCCAATGCATTAAATAAACTGAAAATTTTTATATGCATTTTTAGTGGGAAGTTGATTCTTCTTTCTTTATATGGCCTTTGTAACATGTAAGCTGTGCATTCCTTTAAATTATATACTATGCCCACAACCTGATGATAGAGGCCCAAGGTGTCTGCATCAGATTAGATGTACCTTGTGCTGGTCATAAATGGTAAGCATGATGCACAAACCAACTTTGGCAGGATACATTTAATTCAGGAAACTTTATGTCCATAATCCCCATCACACAGCTCTTTTTTGCATATGAAAGGAAGTGGAAATTACAAAATACCTACATTTAAATAAAATTAAGAATGTAACACAACTTAAGTTGGCAAAAGAATTTCTTATTTTTTTCATCAGTTGTAGTTTCAAAAAACTGGACTGAATTTCGAGGTCTCTGAATCTTTTGTGACTTAATTTAAAATCTTTTATTTATTTTAAATGAAGTAGATTTCTTATGATGTGAAAGGAGTAGTTGAGGATGGAAAATTCTGAAGTACATAAGCATTATGGTTTTCATAGAATTAGAAGTGCTTTAAAATCGACCTAACAGGGACTTAACATGTTTGATTGGTACAGTTGGAAGCGTGTTTCATTTAGTCAGAAACTGCCATTCTAAAAAGTGCAATAGTTCAGAAAATGTGTTTACTGCTTTGCAAAAGAATTCTACCCTTAGTTACTAGCATGCAAACAAGTCCAGGATCAAAGTGTCTTATCTCCTGTTCAAAGTGTGTCCCCAGCTCTCTTATTGGTTTTGACATGACTTAGAGTGCTGTACAGTTAACAGTACTCTTTCCCACTTGAGAAAACTAAGTCCTGAATAGGTTAATTTTCTAGCTCACAGATATGTAAAAAGGATATTGAAAGATGTGTACGTGTATGTCTGGTTTTTAGCTAAATTCCCAAAGTTATGAATAATAGGCATTAAGAATCTCCATATTCTAAGGACTTTCAAGGAGATGCCAGACACCACCTCCAGAGCTAAAGAAGAGGTGACCAACTGGGTCCTTCAACTCTTATCCTCAAGGTGACTCTCAGGCTATATGAACAGAAGACTGGAGCTTATTGAAGAATAGGTTTATGTATTTCATGTGTTTTCTGCCTAGTGTGAGTCTGGAAGCATTTCACCTTCTCTTTAAGGAAAGGACAGGGGCTGCTCTCCTGCTCACAAAACAAAGGATTCAAAAAAATGCCAAATAGTAAACCAAGAGTTTCCTAAACAAGGGAACACTGGCATTTCATTGGATGTTTGCTGAGCATCAGAAACTTTTAGGCCTATTTCTTGGTACACCGAGTAGATCATGATAAGAAAGCGCTTTGGAGAAACTGACATCTTGAGCTCAGGGGCAGAATGAGCATATATTCTAGTTCCTGCTTATTCCTGATTAATTTTAACTGTGTGAGTCAGGTTAAAGCAGCTACCAATAATAAGGTGAGAAGAGATCGTAGCAGAAAGAAACCATGCCTTCCTATTATTTGGCATGAAAATAATGTATGAATCGAGGGCCAAGTAGATGTTGTGAACAGATATCAGGTATTAAGTAGATGTAGTGAAAGGTAGTCATTTTGGAGCCAACTTGAAAATACTTCATGCAAGAGCATGACATGACAAAGTGAAGTTGCTGCAATCAATAGTTGAAGGCTATGGAGTGTGTTTTCTGGAACTAACAATGAAAGAGGTCACGGTGTAAGGGGTCATGGTGGAAGGTTGTTTTATTTGTGCTCCTACCTCGGAAAAGGGTCATATTTCTTGCCCTATAGACTCCATGCTTCTACACTGACTCGCTTTGCTAAAGGAGTGTCAGCAGAAGTGGCGTGTAATACTTCTCGCTTAAAACCTTAAGGGTCATCTTGTGTTTCTTCTGTAATGGCAGCAGCAGGTCGCAGATAAGGGCTGCTTCTTCTTTCCAAATCCCCGAGTCCCAGAATAAAGAAGCTGGGAGAAAAGATGATGCTAGCAAACAGAGGACATGTAATGTAAATTAGTTATAAGCTTTTGTTATTGTAAGCCACTAAGATATGAGCCTGTTTGTTGCCACTGCACAACCTAGCAAAATATGACAAATATAGTCACCCAGAAAGGGCATCAGTGGGAGAATAGTATGAATGTTTTCTATACAGACTTCTAAAGAAACCATATGGGTATCCCACAAAAGAGCATGAATTTGGGTGCCAGCCTATTGGAGTCATCTGTGGCTACCTGTCAAGAAGGTATATACATAAGACTTTTGTTCTTTTTCCTCCAATATTCTTTTTCTTCCCCAGGATACCAGTGAAAAATGGGATATCTAGAGGCAGGCGAGTGAGTCAGAAAAATATAACAAAAGATCTAGAAAGAGTAAAAGAGCAAAAGATCATCTTCTCTCCTCTGTAGTATGGTTCAAGCCTGAACTTGCAAGGCAGATAGAGACTTTTATTTGGAGACTAGATGAGAATTGACATTTAAAGTGGACTAGACTAGGTTTTATAATAGAAAAATGAGTCTTAGTGACCAAGATGAGACTCTTCATAACACATAAAAACCTAGGAAGCCAAGAGGTCTCAACCAAAATCTCATTAATCAATGCAGAATGAAGATCTAGGCAGAGGTTGGAAAAAATTGTACTGAGTGTACCTGACAGGGTGTATATTGTTCAATATGCTTGTTATAGCTTATGTAATTTGTTGGTGACAGAGTTGGGACCAGAATCCAGAAATCCTAACTCCAAACAAAATACTATTTTGAAAATTTATTTCTTAAAGGATATCGTCTATGGGAATTACATTAATCAAATAACAAAAGGCAAACTCAGCTTTGAGCGATGAATCATTTGGCAGGACATAGTGTGAAGCACCATAGTGAGCAAAATTTTAACACATCTTTCTGCCAGTGATTGCACACTTTGGCTCCCTAGAGTAATAATGCATACGTATTATATTATGATTATATTAAATTTCTTTCTAAGGAAAAAATATTATTACCTATGTCCAGAATTGTGTCTATTAGCTGTTTTACTTCTATTTGCTAAAGCAAATATTTGCTAAACAAGTATTAAGTGCAATGCTGTATTGGATAATCTGTCTCTCTTTCTCCTTCCATTTGACGATATTGCTGCTACAGCAGTGCACTTCTAGCCAAGAACATTGTGTGATTATTGAATTTCATTTTAAACTTCAAGTATTGCCCACTGCTGTGAGGTACAGTTTGGTATTAGGATCTAAACCAGAGGTCTGAGTTGGAAAGACATTTGATAGGGTAAAACCATTTTACTTTATTCCCCTGCCTAATGATTTTCTGCATTGAATGTTAAAAAATTTATGAATCCTGGCCAATAGGACTTTAAAAATATGTTTATAACATGTTCTTTCTCTAGCTTGTAAATAATTATCAACTTAAAAAAATTATCTGCCTAAAACAAAATAATAAGAATAATTTTAACCTTTTAACTATAAAGTAGAATAACTAAAAATGGATGCATGGAGTATCTAGGCACCCTGATGAGAAAGAGAAAGGTTGCTTAATGTGTAGAGAAAGGGTTGAAGAATGTCTGGACTCATTTCTCTATTCAAAATATTGGTTTAGCTTCCACTGTGCCAGATGAATATGTCAAAATCTCTTCTCTTAAAGAATTCAATCTGTAGGGGATGAATGGGTGGGCAGGGAGACTCAATGAAGGTAGAAAAATGTCCTGGTAAGCACCACAAAAAAGGAGGTGGCGGGAGAACAGAGGATGGAAATCTAACTCTGCCTTGAAATATTTCACAGAGAATGCCATACACATGTCATAATGGATAGGTTGAAATTACCCAGTGAATGATGGTGGAAAGGCATCAGGCAGAAGGCAACCAAACACAAAAATATATTAGCATGTCACAATGAGAGAAATGAATTGTAGTAAACAGGAAAGCAGTGAGAAACAAAAGTGAAGGAGTAAATAGCCAAAAGCATGTTAGGTCTTATATATTATGCTCTTTGTGTTTGATACCATGGACAATGGGTAAAGATCTAGAGTGTAGAAATATTATATGATTGTTATATTAGTTTGTTAGAGCTGCTCTATCAAAGTACTACAAACTGGGTGGTGGATTAAGCAATGGGAATTTATTGTCTTACAGTTCTGGGGGCTAGAAATCTGAGATCAAGGTGTTGGCAGGGCTGGTTCCTTCTGACAGCTATGAGGAAGAATCTATTCCATGCCTTCCCCTAGTTTCTGATGGTTTGCTAATAATTTTTGGCATTCCTTGGCTGTAGATATGTCACCCCGACCTCTACAAGTTCACAGAATGTTCTCCCCGTGGACATACGTCTAAGTCCAAATTTCCCCTTTTTATAAGAACACCAGTCATAATGCATAGTGGCCCACCCTACTCCAGCATGACCTCATCTTAAGTAATTACATCTGCAATGACTGTATTTCCAAATAAATTCACAATTTGAGGTACTGGGGGTTAGAACGTCAATATATGATTTTGGAGGAAACACAATTTAAACCATAACAATAATATTTTATTAAACATTTTCAAAAGATTATCCTGGTGGCATTATTGCAGCTGGCATTTTGGGAACAAGATAGGTATCAGGGAGATCAGTGAGGAACCTCTTGTCATAATCCAAGAAAGAAACAATATTGGCTTGAACTAAGGTGGTAACCACAGAGAGTGGAACAGGTTTTAGAAATATTCAAGAGTTAGCACTGACAGAATGCAGAGACTAATTTTATATAGGATTTGATAGCATGAAAGAAAACTGGAATGATTGAGTTTCCTAGACTTCGAAATTGAACAAACTGTAGAATTGTTAATAGGTGAAGGAATGTTGTAGAAGAAGGTTTGAGCAAAGATCATGAGCTTAGTTTTAAGGTGCCTATGGGACATCCAGGTGGACATGTTAAGTGGACAATAAGATATATGAGTCAAAAGCTCGGGTTAGAGATTATACATTTGGAAATCAGGATAATCAAGATGGTAACTGACACTGTGAGGAGGTAAGAGAAAAGAATCAAAGAAACGGTAATATTGAAGCATGATTTCAGGAAAAGAAACCCATAATGACCCAGTATAAGTACCATAGAGGTAGCAGAAGAATCAGAAAAGAATAGTATTCTAGAAACCAAGAAAGGGTAGTGTTAATAGAAAGGGAAACTTGTAGTAATGTTAACTGTAGCAGAGTTCCAGCAACTGAAAATAATCCATTGGTGAGGTTAGCATGGGCAATTTCAATGAAGTATGGTGAAGATACAACACATGTGCCTTTAACCTACTTTAACTCAGTTATATGCCCTCATTATTATCAATAATAATAACAACAATTACTATTATTTAAATACAGTAGGCAGTTCTGCCTGACATCCCACTCAATGAGAATATGTATAAACATCCAGGAATAAACATCAGGAGATATATAACTTTGCTGATCTCCCAATCAGTTTGGGTTTTATATGGTTCTGTAAACTGAGAACCTTGTCATGCTATATAATTCCAGGGTTATGAGTTATTTTCATTTTTGTTAAATTCCTTTGGCCCTTGGCCTTCAGCCACAAGTAACCTACTTAACAGCTAAAACAAAACAAAACTACGAATTCTTTCAATATTGGGAGAAAAACAGGATGAGATGGATTTATGGAGACAGCAGAACAGTCTTCAATGTGGTGATCTCATAACAGGTTTGCAGAAAATTTGCCTCTGAGATTTTTACCTTGTGTGATGATTTTAGAACTTAATCTCTCTCTATAACTCCATTTTACTTACAAATGGTGATGTTTACTAATTGATAGTGTCAGAGGAGGTACAACCAATCAACCTCTGACACTGAGAACAAAAAAATGGGAATAAAATAGATGGAAAATGTGAAAATGAAGTGAAACAAATAGAATAATTGGTTTATATAAATCAATTGAGTTGGCTGCTTGACTCAATAAAATAACCTAGCCTTTCAACTATTTCTGATAATGCTATTTATGGAAGGAAAGTGTTGTCATCACCAGTAGCACTCGTTTTTTAGGAAACTTAGAAGGGTTTCATATTATGGCAGAATCATGTTTATAGTATCCAATGTTCAATTTCAGCACCCTAACACCAAAAACACCTTTTCCACACCTTTCCAGAGTCTTGGAATCTGAAGACAAAAATAAGAACTGAAAATTAGTTTCTTTGTTTTATTTTAAAATCATTTAAGAATTAATCACTCTGGAATAGTTTAATCTCACAGGTAAGAACATGGACTAGCTGACCTCAGAGGAATTTTTTTCACTTTCATGATTCTATGAGGTGTTAGAATTTTCCAAGAAGGATAAATAATGGTGACTTCTGAATATTCATGAAGAGAATCTATTGTGTTGCAGAAAGGGTACTTTAACTCAATTTCCTTAGAAGAGAAATTGAATGGTGGTTGGTACACAGGAGCAAAAAATAGAGGTCAAATTATGAATTTTGTACTTGATATGAAATAAGGAATGAAGAATGAGAATGGATAGCTAATTCTGAATATAGAAAGGTGTTATAAGTGTGTTTCTGTGGGGATAATTGGGTCAAATATATTAACAATAAGAGTAGCAAGGGGAAATAATTTGTTGATGACAAACTATTTAGCCTAACAAGGAGGAAAGGAAAAATATCCCAGAGGAAAATAAAAAAGAATAATTGATAATACAATAGCAGTTAAATTCAACACAGACCAGTACCATGGAAAGGTAATTACAAAAAGAAAATCAGATAGTTTATATATGCTGGTAGTTTCTTAATGTTCTGTAACCTTCCTGCATAAACATTTATCACCTTTTGTGGTCACAATGAAAGCAGCTACTCTTTAAAGTAGACTCATTGGAGAAATAGATGAAATATATATTTATAAAATAAGTGAGATAAAGAAGCTATAGTGGGATTTAATAATATGCTGATAAACTATTTGTGGAGATACTGAGATACTTAGATTAGTTCATACCATGATGCTCCAGAAATTTTGTTTCTATAAAACAACAGGAGAAGGTAAAGGAATCCTAAGAATGGGTAGGCATCTCTACAGAAAATGCCCGTTTCCAATCCTCAAGATTTCAAAATTTAAGGAGAATTTCACAAACGTGTCTAACAGATCTTGAGAATGACAGTGGGAAAAAGGAGGGGACGCAGCAGAAGAAATTATCTTCATGATATAAAGAATTTAGAGAAGCTTCCCTAACTTTGGGATTAGAAGGCTTATTTTATTCAGAGTTGGCATCTAAATAACAATAGGTTTTGCTGATTGAAATTTTGAAGTGTGGAAAGATGCTCACACAATTTTTTTCTCATTATTTTAGTTTTCAAGTCTCAAAACCAAACCACTATAACTCAAAAACAGCTTAAATTTTCAAATGAACATTTGCTACTAATTAGTTCATAATGAGTATTTGTCTGAAATGTTTAATGACCATAAGAAAGCTTTTAAAATTGAAAAACTTTTATGTTTGGGACTTACGTTACTCCGCCTGACTTATTAGTGCACCAAGTTTGATCACCTGAAGAGTTCATAAGGTTTTAAATGTGAGGCCTTGTCTCTCCAACAGGATGACAGAGCTCCTGCCTCTGTTTAACATCTTGCATAGGAAATCTTTTAAACAAAGGGTGGATCTTAATTGCTTGTTTTGTGCTTAAACCTCACACTAATCCCATTGCCATCAATAGAAAGTCTGTGTGTGGAATTTGTGGGCTGCCCATTCACAGAGCTATTGAGAAAAGGAAATGCCCCTTTATTTCATCATTAAGGCCAGTTTTCTTAACTTTTTTTTTTTTTTGGTCTAATTAGTACCTCAAAGAATCCCTCCTGACTTTATTGGGAATGCTTCTAAAGTTTCACTATTAAATGCAATGTTTACTCTAAGTGTTTCTGTTCTTAGTTGATTAAGACTGTTTTTTGTTTTTTACTCACAAATGAGTAATTTTATTGAATGCTATATGGCAAACATTTACAAGGTCATAGGATTTTTCCATCTTAAACCATTCAATGAAGATCTTAGAATAACGGATTTTCTCATTTAGACTTGTGGGGGAGGGGAATATCCACCCCTCCCCCCTTCTCTTAATTCTTTTGGCTGGTCAAATAATTAAAATGACGTAAGACAGATTAACAGGAGAATATCAAATTTATTACATACGTATGGGGAATGCATGTAAGTTTGAATTCCAAAGATAGTAAGGCAAGATGAGGTAGCTACGTCATTTGGGACTAAGGATAAGGAGGTAGTGGTCTGGAACTTCAAAAGGAAGTAAAATAATTTACAGGAAGACTGAAAGAATTAATGTTTGTTAAATGAATGTTTGCTGGGCCATCTAGAGACAATGGGACACAGAGAGAACTTTGATTAAAAGGACCTTGCTAGGTTCCTTCCTATCTACCACACCTAGTTCATACTTTACGACAGTTATCTATGGTGATAGCTCCTTCCTGGAACAGGCCTTCTATCTTAAGGTTTGTTTTAAGCAGTTAGGGGGAAGTTCAAAGGTTCTTCCTGAGTCTTTTGGGTCTTGCTTGTTTTCAGCTTGAAATAATCTGCATGCCAGAGTGGTACATCTCTCAGAGTGGCCTTCCCTAAACCCCGGCAGAATCATCCTTGCATTATTTGGAAAACCCACTTGGTTGGTCATGATGTTTTTTTACGGACATTTCTGAATTTGATTTGATAATATTTTATTTAGGATTTTTGCGCTTAAGGAAAACTGACATTTAATTCTGCTCTGAATATTGAGTTTGTTCTAGTCTTAAAAATAAATTGAATAGCCTTTCCTATTTTTTCATCTAAGAATTCAAAATTATTGGCATAACATTGCTTGTAGAACTTCCTTATATTTTTAAATTATGGCCTTATCTGTAGTTATGTTCTTTTTCCTTTGTAATATTTATTTGCTCTTATCCTTTTTTTCTCTAATCAATTTTTCCAGAAATACATTTTATTAATCTTTTCAAAGGTTAAGCATAAAAAATGATCTCTAATGTTACTTTACTTTCTACTTCACTAATTTCAATTCTGTTATTTTCTTACTATTTTCACTGAATTTACTCAGTTTTCCTTTTTAGCTTCTTGAATTTAATGTTGGTTCGTTATTTTTCCATTTTCCCCTAATGTATTTATTGAAGGCTATAAATTTCCTTTTAAATAATAGTTTAGATGAGTTTTAATCTGTACCATTTCCAGTATTTTATATCTCTAGATATTTAAAACATAAATACATTTTAATCCATAACTCAATTAGAATTTGTAAGAGTAATATAGTAAAAAATTTTCTTTTGCTATCTTTCATAGATTAATATATGATCTACATTATATTATCTCTGGATTTTGCTAAAACTTCCTTCTTATGCTGGCCTTTCAGCAATTTAAATAAATATTCAATTCTTGAAAATAATGTGTATTCTTTATTTTTTAAGACACAAAATTCCCTCATACAACTATTTGATTGATAGATGAATATATTATTCAATTATTTTTTGTACTTATTTTATGCTTTTTGATGTATCACTTTTTAAGAAAGATTTAGTGAGACTCTTTTTCGAATTGTTCTTGTAATGCTATTAATTCTTTTTTTTTTTTTTTTTGCGGTATGCGGGCCTCTCACTGTTGTGGCCTCTCCCGTTGCGGAGCACAGGCTCCGGATGCGCAGGCTCAGCGGCCATGGCTCACGGGCGCAGCCGCTCCGCAGCATGTGGGATCTTCCCGGACCGGGGCACGAACCTGTGTCCCCTGCAACGGCAGGCGGACTCTCAACCACCAGGGAAGCCCATAATGCTGTTAATAATGCTGTTAATTTTATTTGAAGTATTTCAATATCACATTGTTAGGTGCATAAAATTACACGATGAATATATCTTCTTAGTGTTTTTTTCCATTTATCATTATTTTATATCCTTAATCCCCACTGATGCTTTTTATTCAAAAGTCTGTTTTTCCCCAGTATTTATGCTAATAAAAGCATTTTCTTTTGATTAAAAGAGACCCACTTTTTCTTTGATAGCTGCTTGCTTGGTCTGCCAGCATTTCGTGGGGGCTGTCAGTGAGGAAGGGAGGAAGGATGAGGTAGGGCAGTTCCTTCTTAGTTGGGTGGCTTTGTGCTCTCTGCATCTGGCAGATGGTTAAAGCTGATACTCTTGTGGGATCTGAGATTCTGGATCTTTCACCTGTAACTGTCAAGCATCAGGCAGAGCATTCTGTTCCCCACATTTAGGGGTCCTCCTACAGCCTTTACTTTGCAGGTGGTCTGCACCACACAGCTCATGCTACTGATCCCCCTCATTCTTCCTTTCTCAAGGCAGTTTTCTAGGGTAGTATTTAAAATGGCCCTAGCCCTGCTCTCTGTCCATGTGGTCTATAACTGGTCTGAGAGAAATAGCCATAAAACCTAGACCTATACAGACCCTTGGGAGGGTGGTCCAGTCCTGGGGCAGCAGCACATTCCTGCCTCCAGGACCACTGTTAGTTAGTCTTAATTGCAACTTGGCAATGTCTCAAGCAGGAGTCATGCCTCAGTCCCTGGGAAAAGAAGCACTCTTGGTGTCCTGTTGAAGCCAAACCCTTCTAGATGGAAGGGGGTAATCATTCATCGTTTCACCACCCTCCTACTACATGCACACATACACTCTTAGGAAGGAGGAATTGGGAATCTCAGCACTACTTTCCCAAGGAAATCTTCCTCAGATGCTCCTCCTTGCCCACACACCCATCTTCTATTTTTATAAGTACTGATATATTTACACTTACTTTGATCATTTTATTTTAATCTATTTATTGACTGCTTTTTCTTTCTCTGAGTGTGTTGGATTAATGGAGTTTTCTTCATTTCTTCTTCTGGCTTCAAAGTTATATATACTATTACATTCATTTTAATGGCCTTCCCAAAATATTTAAAATATCTAAATGCACACAACTTTACTATTTTTCAGAAAAGTCTAAAGATGATCAGTCCCTTAACAAGTATAAGAACCTGAGTGCTTTAATCTCCCTCCAAACCTGCCATCTTTTCCATTGTATTATCATTATTGCACCTTGCTTTTAAATCCTAAAAATATAGTTGTTTATGTAATTCAATACTTATTTTGTTTAATTTAACAACAAATATTTACAGTACCTCACAGCACTTCTTGGTTCTGGAGATGCCCTCACCCAGTCCCATTTATCTTTTTATTTGACTAATTCCGTTGTTCATTATTGTTTCTTGTTATTCCCTTTCTGGGGGGTTTAATTTCTTTTTTTTCCTTTGTGTTGAAATACATCCTTTACTAGTTATTTCAGCAAGTGTCTTTACCAGTAAACTTTTAAAGTCTTTTATACCTTACAATGTCTTTTTTTAACCCTATTCTTGAATGGGAAATATATATGTATGTGTGTATATATATATATATATGTATATATACATATATATAGTAATTGAATTGTAAAATACATACTAAATAGTTTAAAGGATCAACTTAAGTACATCTGAATAGATAGTCAGTTTGAAGATAAAACTGAGGCTATCACCCAGAATACAGTTTATTAAGGAAAACTTAAAACACATTCCATATAGGATTAGCTCCTGTGTATTGCTAATAAAATTTTACAGAAGCTGAGAAGACTGAGAATGAACAGAGAGACAATGGCAAAGTATTTTCCAGGCTTGATATATCTATGAGTAAATTTCTTTATATTACCCTACTGGATTTTGTGTGCCCTTTTTTTTTTTTTTTTTTTTTTTTTTGCCGCACCACATGGCTTGTGGGATCTTAGTTCCCCCCACCAGGGATTGAAGGGATTGAACCCAGGCCGTCAGCAGTGATAGAGAGGAGTCCTGACCAGGGAATTCCCTGTGTGCCTTTTCTAGATAAGGGAGCACATCTTTCTTAAATCCTGGACATTTCATATTTTTTCCCAGTCGACCTTTTTTTTTTTTTTAATGATATCCTGTTCTTGTTTTATGGATTCTATTCCATCCTTTGCCTTCTTGCTTGTTCTCAATTATAGCAAACTCTTTCCTATCCCAGACAGGAAGGGTTTTAGTAGCTCAGGACCAGTTTTTATGTTATATTCTCAGTCTGTTGTTTCTGTATCATATATATGGTATGTATTTGGGCTACACATCTGTGTGTCACTCAGATTTGGGGATCTGATTTCTCCTGGGGGACACTATCCCTGCTCATAGCTTACTGTTGTGGGGAGGGGAGTACTCAGTTCTGGGCTAAATTACTGTGTGATGCAGTATTTCTGGTTCCTGTTAATGGCACAGCAGCTCTCTGCTTCTCAGTGTTATTCAGAAGACCTGTTCCAACTCCCTGCCCTGCACAATGATTGTGGCCTAGATCTTTATAAGATTTTACTAAACATCCCAGGTCCCAAGCCTCAAATATAATGCAATTACCAACTTGCTACAGATTTGAAATTTCGCTTCATTTCTGACACCTAAAATTTGCTCTTTTCTGTTTAAAAGTTCAGCTTTATTAAAAATAATTTTGCTGCGTTTTGGCTAGCTATTGTATATGCTTGGAACCGTTGGTGCGTTTCACATTTTCAGTCTTCCATATGATCTACAGTTCTTCTGATAACTTAGCACTTGGTAATATTTTTATGTCCCCATCCTAGTAGTAGCCATTACTTATGTCTTCATGGATCTTTAAAACTTCCTTGACATGCCTTTGTACTTTCTTCTGTATCCTGGCCCATTCCATTTCTTAGAATGTTTTCTCTGTGCTGTCCACTTTTCTGCAAAGCACCATCATTTAGGGTCCACCTAGGTCCATCCACGTGCGTTACATTTTCTCCTACCTTCTAACTCAAAGTGATCTTTTATTTTTTTCATGAAATTCCTGTGGCATTTAATTATCTAAAGGCATCATTCTGCACTTAATATCAGGCATTTATTTTCTTTTCATGCATGCATAGCCAACTTTATCATTTAGTGTGTGATCTCTTTAAGAGAGGGAGTATGGGTTTTAATTTCTTAATTTCTCTTTCAGCTTCAAGCTCTGTGCAATATACAGCTTTGTTTAGTAGGTTCTCAATAATTATTAGATTGAATAATTGGCTCTCTCACTGTGTTTAAAGTCCAGAGCATATAGCAGATTGTCATTAAACATGTAGATTAATATTTAATCAAGTAAATAATCAGCTCCTCTTCTCTGCCATCTTGGTGTAGTAAAGAATGTGGCTTGGAGTTAATATATCTGGGTTAAAAATCTACTTCTGTTACCTTCAGCATAAAGATTCTGGGCAGTTCAATTAACTTTAAAGAGTATCTTTTCCCTTATTATTAACTGGGAATAATAATACATACCTTACATTGTTGTTATGAGAATGAATGAGATAATGTACGTGCAAACATTTTTTTAAATTAACACAGTAGACAATGTTAGTTGCTATCTGAAAACTTTAAATAACTAAGGGGTGATAAAAATCTTATAAAGAAGGATGCAGTATTTTGGGTAAGGAGGGAGATTGAAGGGGGGAAAGATGCAATTTCAAAGGAAAGAAACACAAAGGAATAAAAATATAAATAAAAAATTAAAAGAGAAGAATCCTTGGATTGAAAAACTGTAGAGTAGGAAACATATGGACTCTTAGGACAAATATTGACAGACTAGAATGGAAAAGTTATAATAGAAAAGAATGGCATACTTTAAAAGACCGTTTGACATACGTTGTAAGTGATTGAGATCCACAAAACTAGTAAGAAATAGTATCTTAAGTCTATTTGAAAACTATTCTCTTGCCTCAGAATTAAATTAATTACCCCAAAGTCATTCATCTTTTATATATCAGTTGTTTTTTTTATTAATTCTCCAAAATAATTTTGGAGGTAAGGGTGTTAGTTAATGTAGCCTGAAATATAATAAGCAAAATTACTCATATTGCCCTGACTCGTGTTTCCTTTCATATTTTAACTTTAAAAATCTTATTCAAATACACTTCAATCTTACTATTATCTCCATAGAAAACATAGTTATTCCTTACAATACAATTGCATTTTTTTGTGCTTAATGTCTATTTGTAAATAATCAAATCAGCCATGAAAGTATTTTTTTCTCTGTTTTAATATAACTACTCAAAATTAATGCTTCAATAATTATCTAAAAAAATATATGTTAAGCATAGCACCATGACATATTAGAGATGGAAATGAATCCCAGACTTGTCTATGTAAACAAGTCAGTAATAACTGTTTTAAAAGACACTGATTACAATAGACACTGATGCTAGAGGAATTCAGAGCAAGAATATCTTTTATCATTGCAACCAATGTTAAAACATGTTAATTTTATCCTAAACTATTTAATTCATAGACTGCTTTTTAGGGTCCATGAGAGAGCCAACAACTACTAGAAAAATACCGAGGTATGATAGGCCTTTCAACGTAGTGATTTAAAAATCTGGCTTTCAAATAGTAATATGAGGATAGTAGGTAAGAGCGAGGCTATGTAGCACAAGTCCATATTGGCTAGGTTGAAATTCTGCATGGGTTCAAATCCTGCTATCACTCCTTATTACCTGTATAACCTTGGGAAAATTACTCAAGCTCTCTGTGTATTCATTTTCTCATCTGTAAAATGAGGAAACTGCGAGTAACTACCTTACAGGTTTATTATGGGAATTAAATGTGTTCCTGTGTATAAAGTGCTTAGAAGAATGCCCAACACATAGTAAATGCCCAAAATAATTAGTTGTGATTATTATTGTAAACTCAGTTCTTCTACTTCTACCATTGTATAAATTATTTAATACCTCTGAGCTTTAGTTTTCTCATTTGTAAATGAGATAAGTACCTCATGAAAATATTAAGTGTGATAATACACATAAAATGTTACAGAATAATGCCTGGCTTAATAAACATTAGCGAATAAACATTGAGACCTGTATGCTTATCATAATATTAATCATAATCTAACTGGGTTCTTGGTAATCTAAAGCTATTCTTAAATCACTTAAATATGTTTACTGCATCCCAAAGATTTTAAATCCTGAACTTCAAGAATAACCTTAGAAGCACTAGATTAGAAATCAGGAAATCTAACTTCTAGTTTTGATTTTTCTATTCTTTTTGTGAACTTGAACACTTTTTTTTTTTTTTAACTTTCTGGACCTTGGCATCATTTATAAAGTGAAGGAGTGGGTACCTACTTACGTTTTATTTTATAATGAGAAAGTAAGGGACTGTAGTAGATGATGTCTCCTTAGTGTACTGGGGTGGTTTTCAGAATGCATTTCTGTCTTTGATAGCATGTACTATTAATACAATATTAGTGACATCATGAGTTGAGAGTTTTTGTTAACCTGAAATTGCTTCTTTGGAAAAGAGATTAAATTTTCAAATGAAATTTTGGAATCTTGCCTTCCCACCTCAACCACAAGGATTATATGTTCCTGTAAGTCTTCATGGCAAAAAAAAAATTGTGTTTGATTCAAGCCAATTATTTGGAAAATAGGTTAATAGGTTTCAGGGGACCTTTTGTAAATACTATTTTACGTTCACAAAAGTATGATAAGCAAGAAAATAAAATAAATAGACTATCAATGGCATTTTAAGTTTTAAAATAATAATAATGGATGCTGCAATTCCATTTTAAAAGCCTTTATTTATCTACTGAGATACCCTATCTGTTGAATAATTGTTATCACTTTTTCCTTTCATTCTCTGAACATAGTTTCTTTTAATTATTTGAACATATTTATAATAATTGTGTTGAAGTCTTTATCTGCTAAATTCAACATCTGGGCCTGCTAAGTCAATGTCTGTTGACTGCTTTTATTTCTGAGTCACACTTTCCCATTACCTTATATGTTTTTTAAAAATATTTTTGTTGAAAACTGAACATTTAAAATAATATAGTAACTATTGATCCTGACCTTTGTCTCTGAATTTTTGTTGTTGCAGAATTTGTGTCCCCTCTGGTATATGACTGTTGATGTGTCTGGTCAGTTTTTTATTCTTATTTTTCTTTTTAGCTTGGCTTCCTAAGGCTCACCCTTGTGTCTGCATAGCCTAGTGTTTTGGGTCAAGCTTGTGTTCAAATGCTTCAATTCCATAAGTCTTCTCCCCTCTACTAATATAACTGTGTGTGGTTGAAGAGCACATTCAATGTTCAGCAAGTTCTGAAGTCTGCTTTGGCTTTTTCTTTCTGCAGGGCTACTCTGGCTTTCTCTGCATACGTACATAGTTTTCTGGTCAGCCAAGTCTTATCTAGTACATCTATGGCTCTCTCACATACACGAACTGATCTCTGATTAAACTTTTGGCTGATCCAGTATTGATCCCTAACTAGATTTCAACTTTAGACTGGCAAAGCTACACCTTTTCCCTTTTTGTTTTCTGTGGGATTCACCCTCTTGCCCCCCACTCACACTCCCACCCCAATCCCTTGCCTATCCCCTCCTGAATCCTTCTGCTGGTGTCCATGGACAGACTCTCTCTGGTAAAACTACCAGTTTTGCAGACTGAGCTGAGCTGGATCAGGAGCGGGGCATGGGGAGGGTGGGAGTGGGGTGGGAGGTGAGGGAGGGGGAGGGGTGATGGCAGTGTCTCAGGCAAGAAGGATTCAGACTTCTGCTCTTCTTAGCCAAAGCTCTAGCAGGTTTGTTTGCCACTCTCTTCATGCCATAGCCTGAAGGCCCTCTCCTAAGTCTTACAATAGCTGGAATATTTTTATAATAATAAAAATATTCTTATAAATAAAAATTAGAAAGAATGGGACATTCATCTAGTTTTCTACCTCAGAGTATATCCTGAATCCTGCCTTATAACTAGATTCTAAATCTTAAGGCCTTTTTCTTCTGGGTTTTTCAGCATTTTTTTCAGAAATGCCAGGAAAATGTGGTTCCCTGAATTTCTTTGTTTTGGAGCCAACCAACAACGCTTGCTACCTTTTTTTACTGTACAAAGTGAAGATAAAAGCATCCACCTCAGAGAAGACTGTACAGTAGATATTTTTTGTTAGAGATTTCTGGAATGACTGTTGGAACTAAAGGAAAACACTAGCTTCATTCTTAAGAAGATGACAAAAGAATACAACCAATTTTGGGGGTGGAGTCACTTGTGAAGGACATGAAAAAACATTAGAAATTGGACCAAACAGTTGTCAGAGATCCCTGAAAAACGTTAGGGTTTTTGAAGGACTTTTAATTTTTGAGATTTAAGTGACCTACATTGATTTTTTTTTTTTTTTACATCTTTATTGGCGTAGAATTGCTTTACATTGGTGTGTTAGTTTCTGCTGTATAACAAAGTGAATCAGCTATATGTATACATATATCCCCCAATCCCCTCCTTCCTCTGGAGCAAAACAGTAACACGCATGTGGGTGGTTGCTCTTTATAATGAGAAAGTAAGGTAAGCCAGCCACTCCTTTCAGAAAAACATCCTGTTTTGGTTTTCAGTTGCCTCAGCCAGTGAGCAAAGCTCAAGTGGGTAAATTTGTTTCTGAAGGGCATTTAATTTGAAAGTTCATTCTCATTTGCTTTGGAAAACATACACATGTACACATGTTTTCTTTTCCTAAGCACAGTGATCAGGGAAGGAAGAGAGCCAGCAGATGGTAAAACTCTCTCAGTGTGGACTTAGCCACTTCAGGATGATAGACCTTAAATATTGGCATTTTTCAGCTCTGACAAGGAGAAATAGTTAGCTCTCACATGGGGCAGGGCTGACAGGTGGAAATAGTCCAAACATCATTAAGTGATTTTCTGAAGAGAGACAACTGTCTGTTGAGTAGATGCACCATCAAAATGATTTGATTCTTCAGCAATATCTTACTCAGTTCAATTTAGGGAGAAGGCATCTGGATTTGTAAAATGTCTGAGAAGTCTTCATAAAGCTCTACAGTTAGTTCTTGTTTATTTTATTTTTATGTTCTCAGTGTAGGACCTATTAGCTAACTCTTCACAACCATAGATTAGAAATGCTTTAGGGAATAGATAAGATGAACTTGTAAGCAGTTGTGTATACATATATATTTTTTGGCCGCACAGCTTGTAGGATCTTAGTTCCCAGACCAGGGATTGAACCCAGGCCCTCAACAGTGAAAGTGCAGAGTCCTAAAAACTGGACTGCCAGGGAATTCCCTGTATATTTTCTTACAGTTAATGTGTTTGTAGTTTTAAAAAGAGTTGGCTCTTTTAAAAGCTGGGGAATCTTTTGCGATATTGTTTATGGTGTTAATTTAATTTGCTTTTTTTTTTTTTTCAATCAGAGATTATATGTAACCCAAGTTGAATGGATTTTTGGAACATTTTAGAATTACCAGGGATCTTTCAGAACATCCCAACATATCTCTTCCTTAAGGCATTCCTGGCAGATAGTGGTCCAGTCTACATATAAAGGTTTTTCTCAAGAGGAGGTTCATCCTACTTGGAGACCATCAGCTTTATTTTTGACACATCTATACTCAAGTTATGTCACTGTCATCCTATAATAATTGGAGTAAAGAAATTGTACCAAATATAGAGGGATTTGGTCCGATCCACAATCACATCTGTCAAATACTTATCAGGGATAAAGTATGCATTTTGCTTTTATCAAGCTCTGGGTTAACTCCTCTGTTCTCTCCAGTGTCTGGCAGGCTGAATTATATTAGGGTTAGGAGGACAAGATGCAAAATCACTATCTTTGCTTTGTGACACTTTTTTTTTTATCTTTTATCTCAAAATGGTGATAGTAGTAATGCTTCCTTTGAGACTAAAGATTTATATAATAGTAATACTGACAACATGCACTACTTATTATTTATTAGGCATTGTTAAAGCTCTGTTTAAACACATTTAATCTTCAAAGTATTTTAATCACTTTATTTAAACCTCACATCTGTCTTAACAGTTGGGTATTGTTATCACCCATTTTAGGGAAAAGGAAAGTCAAGTATGGAGAGGTCTTGTCATTTGTCAACATCATGCAACCAGGAAGCCAGTTTCAGGACATAGAACTAGGCAGCCTCCCTCCAGGACCCATGCTTTCAAACACTTCTGGAATCATCAGCACAAAGCTTGCTTTTTTTTTTTTTTAGCTTATTTTGTGCTTATGGTCATATATTTTTTTTTAAAAAAACCCTTTTTACTTTCATGCTTTTAGTTTTTCTTCTCTCTTTCTTTCTTCCTTTCTTTTAAAATAGATGATGCTTATCTAGGTAGACATTCCTGTCACTGAATAAAAATAAAGTGCAGTAGTATATTGGAACAAAAACAAACAAATGAAAAAAACAAAATGAATTAGCAAAACAATATTTTCCAGCCCCGTTGTTTTATGTAGAATGCCAGTTGTTAATAGAAACTTTCAGTGTTTGCATTATCATAATAATTCCTTAAATTATTGTTTATATTATTTAACATATTTATCATAATTTTTCATTGTTCTGGCTTCTTTGCAGAAGATGTACAATGTAACAGGCTTCCAAGATAACTTTCTTACACATTTAAGTAAATAAAGTTTTTAAGCATTTTCAAATGAAAATCTTTCCAAAATATACTATAAAATCTCTATTTAAAAAAAAATAAAACTGCATCTCAGGTCACAAATCAAGCCTCGGAAAATTTAAGAAAATTGAAATTGTATCAAGGCATCTTTTCTGACCACAACACTATGAGATTAGAAATCAAATACAGGAAAAAAATGGAAAACACACAAACACACGGAGGCTAAACAATATGCTACTAAATAAGCAAGAGGTCACTGAAGAAATCAAAGAAGAAATTAAAAAATACATAGAAACAAATGACAACAAAAACACAATGACCCAAAACCTATGGGACCAGCAAAAGCAGTTCTAAGAGGGAAGTTTAGAGCAATTCAATTGCACCTCAAGAAACAAGAAAAATCTCAAATAAACAATCTAACATTACACCTAAAGCAACTAGAGGGAGAAGAATAGCAACAACAACAAAAAACCCCCAAATTTAGTAGAAGGAGTAGAAATAAATGAAATAGAAACAAAGAAAGCAATAGCAAAGATCAATAAAACTAAAAGTTGGCCCTTTGAGAAGATAAACAAAATTGACAAAACTTTAGCCAGATTCATCAAGAAGAAAAGGGAGAGGACTCAAATCAATACAATTAGAAATGAAAAAGGAGAAATTGCAACTGACACCACACAAATACAAAGGATCATAAGAGACTACTACAAGCAGCTATATGCCAATAAAATGGACAACCTGGAAGAAATGGACAAATTCTTAGAAAGGTACAACTTTCCAAGACTGAACCAGGAAGAATTAGAAAATATAAACAGACCAATCAGAAGTAATGAAATTGAAACTGTAATTAAAAATCTTCCAACAAACAAAAGTCCAGGACCAGGTGGCTTCACAAGCGAATTCTATCAAACATTTAGAAAAGAGCTAACACCTATTCTTCTGAAAAATTGCAGAGGGAGGAATACTCCCAAACTCATTCTACGAGGCCACCATCACCCTGATACCAAAACCAGACAAAGATAATGCAAAAAAAGAAAACTACAGACCAATATCACTGATGAACATAGACGCAAAAATCCTCAACAAAATACTAGCAAACAGAATTGAGCAACACATTAAAAGGATCATACATCATGATCAAATGGGATTTATCCCAGGGAGGTAAGGATTCTTCAATATATGCAAATCAATCAGTGTTATACACCATATTCACAAATTAAAGAATAAAAACCATATATCATCTCAATAGATGCATCTCAAAATGCAACAGCCATTTATAATAAAAACTCTCCAGAAAGTGGGCATGGAGGGAACCTATCTCAACATAATAAAGGCCATATATGACAGACCACAGCAAACATTATTCTCAATGGTGAAAAATTGAAACCATTTCCTCTAAGATCAGGAACAGGACAAGGATGTCCACTCTCACCAGTATCATTCAAACATAGTTTTGGAAGTCCTAGCCATGACAAGCAGAGAAGAAAAAGAAATAAAAGAAATCCAAATTGACAAAGAAGAAGGAACACTGTCACTGTTTGCAGATGACATGATACTATACATAGAAAATCCTAAAGATGTCACCAGAAAACTACTAGAGCAAATCAATGAATTTAGTAAAAGTTGTAGGATACAAAATTAATGCACAGAAATCTCTTGCATTCCTATACACTAACAACGAAAGATCAGAAAGAGAAATTGAGGAAATAATCTCATTTACCATTGCAACAAAAAGAATAAAATACCTAGGAATAAACCTACATAATGAAGCAAAGGACCTGTACTCAGAAAACTATAAGACCCTGATGAAAGAAATCAAAGATTACACAAATGGATGGAGAGATATACCATGTTCTTGGACTTGAAGAATCAATATTGTGAAAGTGACTCTACTACCCAAAGCAATCTACAGATTCAATGCAATCCCTATCAAATTACCAATGGCATTTTTCACAGAATTAGAACAAAAAATTTGTACAGAAACACAAAAGACCCTGAATAGCCAAAGCAATTTGAGAAAGAAAAATGGAGCTAGAGGAATCAGGCTCCCCAACTTCAGACTATACTACAAAGCTAGAGTAATCAAGACAGTATAGTACTGGCACAAAAACAGAAATATAGATTAATGGTACAGGATTGAAAACCCAGAGATAAACCCATGCCCCTATGGTCATCTAATCTATGACAAAGGAGGCAAGAGTATACAATGGAGAAAAGACAGCCTCTTCAATAAGTGGTGCTGGGAAAACTGGACAGCTGTCTGTAAAAGAATGAAATTAGAACACTCCCTAATACCATACACAAAAATAAACTCAAAATGGATTAAAGACATAAATGTAAGGCCAGACACCATCAAACTCTTAGAGGAAAACACAGGCAGAACACTGTATGACATAAATCACAGCAAGATCCTTTTTGAACCACCTCCTAGAGAAATGGAAATAAAAACAAAAATAAGCAAATGGGATCTAATGAAACTTAAAAGCTTCTGCATAGCAAAGGAAACCATAAACAAGGTGAAAAGAAATCCCTTATTATGGGAGAAAATATTTGCAAACAAACCAACTGGCAAAGGATTAATATCCAAAATATAGAAGCAGCTCATGCAGCCCAATATTAAAAAAACAAACAACCCAATCAAAAAATGGGTGGAAGACCTAAATAGACATTTCTCCAAAGAAGACATACAGATGGCCAAGAAGCACATGAAAAGATGCTCAACATCACTAATTATTAGAGAAATGCAAGTCAAAACTATAATGAGGTATCACTTCACACCAGTCAGAATGGCCATCATCACAATATCTACAAAGAATAAATGCTGGAGAGGGTGTGGAGAAATGGGAACTCTCTTGCATTGTTGGTGGGAATGTAAATTGATACAGCCACTATGGAAAACAGTATGGAGGTTCCTTAAAAGACTAAAAATAGAATTACCATATGACCCAGCAATCCCACTATTGGGCATATACCCTGAGAAAAGTATAATTCAAAAAGACACATATACCCCAATGTTCATTGCAGCACTATGTACAATAGTCAGGACATGGAAACAACCGAAATGTCCATTGACAGATGAATGGATAAAGAAGATGTGGCACATATATACAATGGAATATTACTCAGCCATAAAAAAGCACAAAATTGGGTCATTTGTAGAGATGTGGATGGACCTAGAGTCTGTCATACAGAGTGAAGTAAGTCAGAAAGAGAAAAACAAATATTGTATATTAATGCATATATGTGGAATCTAGAAAAATAGTACAGATGAATCAATTTGCAGAGCAGGAATAGAGATGCAGATGTAGAGAATGGACGTGTGGGCATGGTGGGGGGGAGGAGGGTGGGATGAATTGGGAGATTAGGTTTGACATAAATACACTACTATGTGTAAAATGGATAGCTAGTGGGGACCAGCTGTATAGCACAGCGAGCTCAGCTCAGTGCTCTGTGATGACCTGGATGGGTGGGATGGGGTGGGGGGTAGGAAGGAGGTTCAAGAGGGAGGGGATATATGTATACATATAGCTGATTCACTTCATTGTACAGCAGAAACTAACACAACATTGTAAAGCAATTATACTCCAATTTAAAAAAAAATACTGACTAAAACTAGATCTTTTCCTGGTAATTCAAGTTCTTCAATATTAACAACAACCATGCAGTGAGGTTTTCAAGATTCATTGGTAAGTGTTCACTAAAGGACCCAATGCTTCTGTACTTATTTTTAAATTTTTCTTTATGTTTTCAGTAAATATTTACTAACTCCGTGATGCATGGCAGTTACTATCCTAAGCACAACAGAGATGCAAGGGATACAAGCTAATGAAGAAATATTTGTGTGCATGTTTTTAAAAATTCTTTCAGCAGAATATTGCAAGATTTCCATTTTTTTCTGTTATACAAAGTTCATGAGTGAAAGAGTGTTCTGCATGCCTTTTCTGTGGCATTGAGCAAGTCACATGACCTCTTCGGATCTTAGTTTCTTCATCTATAAAGGGTATGTGATGGACCCAATCAATGTCTCCCCAAATTGACTTTTAGACCAAGGTGAGAACAATATCCAGGGTTTCTGCTTTCTTTCTTTTCATTCATTAGCAAATGGTTTGGACTTAGCTTATTTGTTTCTGTCATACACAGTGACAAACACATGATACAGGCCTAGAAAACATTATGCCTTTATATATTGTTGAGATATGGGAATATTAGTTAAAAAGATAACTTTTAGCTTCTTTGAAGTTGAAGAACTAAAGTGCACACATGCATACATACAATAAAATCTCTAAATGTAGCAAAATTGTTAATAGAAGCCAGCACATATACATGAGAAAATATATACAAAAATCTGACAATTAAAAAAACTTTACATTGGCAACAGCATAATTTATTTTTTTCCTTTAGATATTTATTCAAAACATCCCTATTAAGCTTACTAAAGTTATTATTGCTATTGATATTCTGTTTCTTACATATTGTTTACACAAAAATGTTTTTTTCAAGAATTTGTTCCTGTTTTTTATTTTCTTTCTGAAATGTGTAGGCCTGTTTTTCTTATTAAATGCATGGCATATCTTTGTATTTATGTTAACACTTCCTCTGGGAACACCTAAAATTCTTTTGAAGCTTTTTTAATATCTTCACAGTATCCCTGAAAGGCATTGTCATGGTATATCCTATCTTGGGAAAATAAACCAAATAGAATTTAAATGATAGTTATGATTACTGGTGACCCCGATGAGAAACATGATCATTTTTCTCCTTTAGGACCCAATGCAGGATGAGATTTTGTGAAGCAGTGATTATCCTATTTTATTTAGTTTCATTCTTGTCTGAGATACTTGAATTTTTCTTATTCAAAGAACTGATACACTAAGAACAAAACTTTGGAAGATGTCTCAAATGTTGGTGATTACTGAGAAATTTTTGAGATAAGCCCCAACCGGAAGATTGGTTGATATCAATGATTTTGACATTTGTTAACTGGCTTGGAATAGGACGAAGTGGTGACCTTAAAGATACAACTCTTATTTTTAGAAAAAAATTTATTCTAATCTTGTTGTAATATAAGATGAGGACTATGGAAAAAAAAATCAGAATGGATCAAATAACTTTTTCTTTGAGCTGTTAGCTCACATCTGATTTTGAAAGTCTAGTGTTTCAGAGTATCCTTATGCCTCCATTTTTAGAGTTAGAGATGGATGCCAGATGGACACCATCTGTATCTATCATTAGTGGACTAATGTTTCTCTACAGTGGGCCAAAAATATGGGAAATAAGAAAAATAAAACAAAAATGTTCAAAATAATATACCCTCAATGGACTGTTTTTCACTATTTAGGACCAAAGTAATATATGTAGCTTAAAAGTTGAATTAGATGCTAAACTGTCTAGTACTGTGAAACACAACTAGCAAACATTTCAAAAAAATAAAATAGAACTCATCAGAGAATATAAATTGATGCCATCTTTATTATGGAGCTCAAAATCAATCTTTTGAAAAAATATAATGAAGGTTGTAAATAAAATATGCATAATTTTATTCTGAGATGTATGGTAAAAAATATTTTTGGTGTTAAGACTACATCTGTAAGAGCATCCAACAATGGGAAAGGAGAACCAGAAAACTTCCTTAGAGCTCTTTTCCCTGAAATGATTTTTACGTAACTTCTTTGCTTCTAAAAAAGATAAAGATAGGGGCTTCCCTGGTGGTGCAGTGGTTGCGAGTCCACCTGCCAATGCAGGGGACACGGGTTCGTGCCCCGGTCCGGGAAGATCCCACATGCCGCGGAGCGGCTAGGCCCGTGAGCCATGGCCTCTGAGCCTGCGCGTCCGGAGCCTGTGCTCCGCAACGGGAGAGACCACAACAGTGAGAGGCCCGCCTACTGCAAAAAAAAAAAAAAAAAAAGATAAAGATAACTAAAATGACTGTCTCCAAACAAAAATCTATTTACAGAATAGAAAACATATACTATACAAATACATTTAAATTGAGTTTTCAAAAAACGATGATTGATGAAAAGTAAAATGTTTTCAAAATTTTAGACACCCACCTGATGCCTACATAGCTTCAGCAGTAGTCCAGTCAAATGGTCATCTATGCTATGTTTGAATACCTTCACTGGTACAAGTTCAGAAACTCACATTTGCATTGAAGACTTCTAACTTTTAAAAAATTTTTCCATAAAATATTAGTTATGGCTTCTACACATTCATCCTTGCTTGGCCCTAATGAGTACAATAATAATAAAAATAATAATCATGTTTAAAGTACCTTATACATTTCAAAATACTTTCATACATTTTCCTTTGATATCACTTGATCCATATCAGTATCCACAGGCAGTATCATGGTTAGTAACTCAAGCCCTAGAGTAAGCAGACCTGGATTTAAAGTTTCAATCCATAACTTTGTGACCTTGAGCAAATTACTAGATATGCTAAACCTCGTTTCTTCATCTATAAAATAGAAATAAAAATAGAACAAATCTCTAAAGTATAATTACATAATTTTGACACAGTACAATGCCTAGGAATGCCTAGTATATAGGTAATGTTCAGTTAGAGTCAATTATTTTTTTAAAATTAGTTAATTTATTTATTTTTGGCTGTGTTGGGTCTTCGTTGCTGTACGAGGGCTTTCTCTAGTTGCGGCAAGTGGGGGCTACTCTTTATTGTGGTGCACGGGTTTCTCATTGCCGTGGCTTCTCTTGTTGCCAAGCACTGGCTCCAGGTGCGTGGGCTTCAGTAGTTGTGGCACATGGGCTTCAGTAGTTGTGGTTCACGGGCTCTAGAGCGCAGGCTCAGTAGTTGTGACACATGGGCTTAGTTGCTCCATGGCATGTGGGATCTTCCTGGACCAGGACTTTAACCCATGACCCTGTGTTGGCAGGTGGATTCTTAACCACTGCACCACCAGGGAAGCCCCAGCGTCAATTATTTTATTTCATTAAATTATTATCATTATTATTAATTCTTAGAATCTCATCCAGTTTCACTTCTGTAAACTAGACATGCCCAATTCTTCATATGGTATAATTTTAATTCTTAGAATCTTGATTGTACTTCTCTGATTTGACTTTGCTTTATCTGTATTATTCTTTGTGTGAGGCATATGAAATAACCCTCTCAAATTTTTAATATATTCCTTAATGTAAGCCAAGAATACATTTGATTATTAAGAAATTATATCACATTTTGTCTAATTGTTTGCTCTCAAGACTTCAAGCTCCTTGAGCACTGGGTCATAACTTATTCTACACTTTACCTCAAAATCTAGCTGTAGGTAGGCTGATACTTGATAGGTGTTTGATATAGATTAGATTATATCCTTTTTTTTAAGTTGACATTTGTCTTTTAATTACTCATTATGGTCACTAAGGTTCTCCTGTTTTGTAACAACATCAGTTTTCAAGTAACTTGCAATAGAGTTGGCAGTGAAATCTTACTGAATATAACTAGAAATTTCCCTCTCACCTGATGTAGGTCATTTCATTAATTATGTAATATCACAAGATACTCAGCTACTGTCCTCAAGCCTACTTCATTCCATTTTGAAACTTTTTCAACTGTCATTTGAATGCTTCACTGAGGGAAAAGTGAAAAAGCATGAAGTTGGAAAGTTAAGTGGAATGAAATAAAACTTTTTTTTAAATTAAAAAGTCAAACTTTTTAACTTTATCCCATAGACAATGGGGGAAGTCCTTTAAAATTTTAAGCCTGAAAATGACTTGAAAAATAATATTGTTTAGAAAATTTTTTTTTAGAAATACAGTTCTATTGGTAATGTGGAACATGTATCAGAAAATAACAAGACTGCAGGCTCACAAAATATTTAGTAGATTTAAAATAGTAGTTCAGAAAAACGTACACGTGAACTGGAACCAAGCAGTAATATCTCTGTTTTCTTGCTAATTATCCATTAAAATATCCTGTAAGAAATATGTTTAGAGTTCAATGATATAATAAATAATATAAAAAGATGAATATCTATGCAAAGTATCAGTAAATTTAAAATGTGGAATACAAAGTATCTAGCACAAATAGTAAGCTTATGGTGAAAGTTTATTGAATAAATGAAGTTTGGAAACTCATGAGGATTAAAATTTTTTTTAAATTTATGAGATAGTGAAACTATATCACTTAAGGCTTGTATCAAAAAGAACTGAATTACCAGTAATCATCGGTTTTCCTTAAGAATTGCTTTGGTTTCTTATTTGCTTTAAGTTTCTTATTTTTCCTTAAAAATTAAGTGTTTGGATGAATTCTTTATCAGATAGTTAATTACCTTTTTTACAATCATCAAAATGTGTAGTATTACTCAAATTGAATAATTCCAAGATTGAGTTAATTAATTAAAAAACTGTAATAGGGAATTCTCTGGCAGTCCAGTGGTTAAGTTGCCACACTCTCACTGTGGAGGGCCCAGATTCGATTCCTGGTTGGGGAACTAAGATCCCACAAGCTGTATGGTGTGGCAAACAAACAAACAAACAAACACACCACCACCAAAAAAACTGTAGTAGATCTCTTAACTTAGTAATATCATTTATGAACATGTAGTGTTCATTGATGCGAGCATGATATAAAAAGACAAGTATATCAAACTAAAAAAGTTTATAATTTATACATATAGTCAATATTGATACAGATGATTATACCATAATTTTAAACATTGTCTAATTTATCTGAGCAATATTTTTTATAATGTTAGTGGTTCTCTGAAGCAAACTAACAAAAAGGAAACCTTAATGAACTGTTGGCTTGAATTGTTTCAGCTCTGTAAGATAATGACGAATCTTTTTTTTGTTTTTTGAAGTTGAATCTTAAACGTGAGAAAAGTGGAGAAGAGTTAAAGGAGACATAAAAAAAGAGGTTAAAAGTTAAGAAAATGGTAACTGTGAGAAAGGTATATCAGTTAGTGCCACTTAACAAACTCCAAAACTCCATGACATAAAATGGCAACCATTTTTTTAACTCCTGTATTTGTAAGTCAGCTGAGGTTGAGCTGATCTGGTCTGGGGTTAGTGAGGCTTGATTGCAAGCTATAGTGAGGCTTGATTGCAAGTTCATGCCTCTTCTGTGTATTTCTCATCCTTTTTGGATTGGCTGCCTAGCTTAGGTATGTTCTCATGATGACACCAGAAGCTTAGCATGTAAAAGAGAATTGTCACTTCTACCCACGTTCCATTGGCCAAAGCAAGTCATATGACTGAGCTCAAAGTCATAAAGTATGAAAATACTCTGCCTTTAGTGGGAGCAGCTGCAAAGTTGCATGCCAAAGTGTGTCAATTAGGGAGGTCAGAAATATTGGGGCCAATAATTCATCTACCATTAAATGTTAACTGGGAGTCTGATTATAAAGCTTGGGGAAGAAAGTGTCATGGGCAACTGAGTTCAAATTCAGCTAACCCTTAATCCTAGACAAATTTCTTAAAAATTTACTGAGAATTAGGTAAACTGACCAAGTCATATTTGATTATGTAGGTTACCATGGCAGACTTACATCCTTGAGCTTTCTTGTTGTTAGATGAAAGGTATCTAAACTTTCCAAAATTTTATCCAAGCAGAGGACTAATCTGGAAATGAGTATCTCATCTTTATATCTTGTCATCAGGGGAGTAGGAAGAGGGAGAATAAGAGTAGTAGGCAAGTAGAACTTTACAAAGTTAAATACATCAGCTTTTAAGGATCTTATTTCCAATTATAAGTGCTTGCCCTCAGGCCTGTCCTTTATAAGGGCCCAGAAAAAAATCTCATATTTCAAATAACTGCCAGTTATTAAGGTAAAATGCATTCTCTTGCTGTTTATGGTCTATTCATGTAACTACCATCACAGAAGGGCAGAACTGGGATCAAGGATTCTTCTCATATTCTGGAATATCTGCTGGTTGTGCCTCTTCCTCCCATTCTCAAGGCCCCAAAACTTGTACTGGTCACTCATTCAGTCTAAATCTGGAGCCCAGAAAAAAATCACCCATAGTCTCCAAAATTGCTTATTTTGGCCACTGAAAATCAGAATTGTGGATATGTGTAATAAACCAGAACTAATCTGGCTTGCAAATAAAGGGTTTTTATTGATATATCACATGCTTGAACATCTGGAGGAGAAAACAAAGGCAACCACAGAGACAAAAGAAGTTAAGCTTCTATACTATCATCCAAGGCAGAATTCTTTTTCCTTTCATGATGCTTCAGTGCTTATTTTTACTTGGAAGTTGAGAATTGAAAACTTCTTTCTATATGTAACTTCACCAAGATTCTTTCTAATTATCCATTACTCATATTTTGAGTAAAGATAAAAAGAAGGAAGAGTAATAGTTGTAGTAACAGTAGTAGTTCTTACCTGAGATTAGCTTAGGCTTGGATTACACACTTGAGGTGCATTTCATTTTTCTGACATCTAAACCTGTATTTTAGGGGAAAAATTAAAATTAGTGATAAACATTATTCATGGTATCTAATGTTTTCTTGTGTTAAACTGGAATCTATAGTTTGGAGGAGAGATTAAATAGATTGATTGCATTTTAACTTGTTAATAGATAAGAATATTATATAGAAAGATGTGTTAGAATAGCCTCACTTTATCCATCAGTGACAAATACTCCTGTATTTATTATAGCAGTGCTACTTACTCAATTTCATTAGGTCAGGACCTATTTGTTTACATATCAGTAGTGTGTGACTGACTTCCCTAGTCATGCTTAAATGGAGCTGAGATGCTGTACTTAAAGATCCAGCCCCATTCAGTTCTTGAGATAAATCTAACCAGAGAAGAAAGGAATAGTAATAAAATAATAATAGTAATAACAACACATTTTGTTTATTATGTGACAGGAACTGTGCTGAGTGTTTTTCATTCATTCAGTCTTCATTATCATCCTGGGTTAGGCCTGGACATTATGCCCACTGTCCATTTTACAGATGAGAAGATTGGATCTCAGATAAATGATCTAATTTGCTCAACATCACATAGTTAACAGGTGGTGAGGCACTGAGCCTTCAGAATTATGCTCCCAACCATTACACTATCCTGCCTCCTAGAAGATAAGAGTCTTAGATTAGTTTTGCTAGAGTATAGGTTGTCTTCAGATATACTATTGCTCAGTGCATACAGCTGGATCCCCACTTTAGTTTCATGGTAGGTGTTTACAGTTCCTTTTTTGTTCTAAACCTCAAACTAACATTTGAGATCTGAAAAGCTACCTATTCCAGACTAACTGTCCATTTGCCTTGGAGTCCCACTCTCAGTAGACGTTGCATTCCTGAGCACTGGCCTGAAAGGAGCTCAAGTTAGCCTCCTCTTCTCATGTGCCACTCCCATAGGAGCAAGCTCTACATTCTGGCCTGTGTCCCATGGTTTCTTCCCTTTTCTAAGATAACCATTTAAGTTTCATAACATCTCACAACTGAGTCCATCTGAATTATGAAAGAAATGTATCTGCCATGAGTCATGTACTTTCTTAATATAGCTTATCATCAGTAAGAAGCATCTTAACAGAGATGATTGGAATAACTGTCCTCAGTTCTATCCTGGACTGAATCTGTGACATCTTTCTTACCATGATAATATATCCCAAAGTTCTAAAATCATTACCCAAAACACTAGCAGGTCCTGATCATTTCTTAGGTGTCACAAGTTGTTACCCATAATAAGATACTGAAGGTTGTGAACAACTTGCTTTTTATCTTATAAATTAGGACATAGTCAATATTTCAGTACACCAACATTATTTTTATTCATTTGAATTCCAATATGTTTTCTTAAATTGGAGGAAAAAATGATGGTGTGACAGCTAGCAGACCAGAAATTATATCTCACTGTTGCCTTCTTTATTGTATCTTCTGAAGAACACTGTCATTCATATTATATGGTATATTATCTCTAGGTTAGGTGCACATTTCTATCAGTTGATCATGTCTGCTTATTTTCCCTTGGAAAATGGATCAAGGAGATAGTGTATTAGCTGATACACTAAATTGGAAATTTAGTAAATTTACAATTTAGAAATTGATAAATTTCCCAACATTTTGCAAAGTAGTTGACCAACTTTTCTTTGTGATGCTAGATGGCACTACTAGTCAAGACTTTGTTTTGTTTAAGAAAGCTGACTTTCTTATTCTAAAACTTGTAAATAGGCATACAAAATAAAATTTCAATGAGTAAATATTATGATATTGAAATTTGATGAGTAAATATTATGATAAAATTTCAGAGTAAAATTTCCCTTTAAAGTTAAAAGTGTTTCAAATGAAGGAAATCACAAAGTCACACGTAAAAGAAAATAAGAGGAAAAGAGCAATAGAATAAACATTTTGGGTTTCATAATTCAATCTAAAAATTAAGGTGCATTTACTTGATTGGCAGTTGACAAAAAAACCCTCAATGTCCAGGAAGCAGTTATTAGTCTGTAGAATTCAATGCTCTTAGACACAATGCTAGTATTGCTAGTATTTTAACAACACTGAAATTATTTCTTAAAAGAGTGTTGTCAAGTACCCTTTCTCCTAAATCCTTTAGTTGGTAATAAAAGCTGCAACTTTCTCTTATTTTATTGAGATTTCCCTGTATGAAAGAATTACCATGTTTTCAGGTAACTTATATTGTTAGATATTTCTGTATATGAGTATGATTTTTGGTAAATGGTGATAGGTTTACAACCAAGGACAATGAAAAATCTGTGCTAAAGAAATGTAGGACCCTGAAGTTTTTCCTATGCCACATAAAGATTTGTGTCTTGAATACATTCATCCAGTGTTATCGTCTGTTCCTTCTCTATGTTTAGTTAGTATCAAATACCAGTCTTTTGTTTATTGTATAGTAAGCTTACAAAGAAAAGGCAAATTCTCAGCCATTTATGCAGACATTTGAATACCATGTCTGAATGTTTGGATCATCCAAACGGAACCTACGGCATTCTGACCATTAGCTGGGTGACTAGTTACGGGCTGAGGGCCTCACCTGAGTAACTCGAGAATCCCTTCAATCTGGCTCTTTGATTTGGCTTTCACAGGCCAGTACTTTTTATTTCTTCTCATCTGTCTGCTATCATGTTAACAAGACAAGGCAAATCTCTGCAGCTCATTGACAACGTAATAAGATGAGATTAGAATTTCACCAGCGAAAGAATGGCTTCTTTTAGGGCTTTAGGCTTGAGGCTAATGTTTGTATGTGCCTTGGTGATCAAAAAAGAAAAAAAAAAGCAAGCCAAACAAACAAACAAATAAAACCATAACAGCTGCCTACAAGGGCTTCTTAGTCAAATCTGCTGAGCCTGATTGAAACACAGATAAGTTCCAAACCAAAACGATGCAGCATCTTTCATGTCACTGACATAACACTGTCAGGAAGCTTACCCCAATGTTGTTTTTGTACCGCTACTAACTGTTATCCCATTTACATTTTGTTAATATAAACCCTGGTTCAAGGAGAGTCAATTGGTGCTGGAAGCTACTGGAAAACGGCTACTTCATTTAAGGCGTTTAGAACAAATAGGTGGAATGTGTGATATTGTATTAAATACTGAAGATTTTGGCAACTTCTAAAGGCATTTTGAACTAACATAAATAAAACTTTCCAAAACATTGGGAGGGAGACAGTGTTGTTTATTGTGCAAGAACAATCAAGCACACTTAATGGAATATTGTGACAAAGAGCCACAAATTAATATCTAATCTCAATATATGCAAGGCTTTTATCTTCCTAAGGCTGACCAAAAAGACTAAAACAAATTGTCTTGTGTTTATATTTTCAAGCCACATTTTCCACATACAATTAAGTTATTTAAAACTCTGCAATGGAAGTACTTGTCTTTAATAATAAGGTCTGGGTTTATTTGATTAACATGTGATTTAGCATGGTTACACATCTAACATTTTAATTAAGGAAATTGCATTTGCTTTTTTGATATTTGTCTATACTCTAACCAGTTGTTTTATCAGTTACACATGACATATAAACACATTTTGCAAATTAGTTCACTGGTTATTCCATATCCTGTGAAATTTAGATAGTGGAAAGATATATAGAATATGTAAATAATATGTGTGTATTAGCTTGCATGCAATAGAAAGTTAGGTAAATAAAACTACTTTAGGGCTTCCCTGTTGACGCAGTTGTTAAGAATCCGCCTGCCAATGCAGGGGACACGGGTTCGAGCCCTGGTCCAGGAAGATCCCACATTCCGTAGAGCGTGTGCCACTACTGAGCCTGCACTCTAGAGCCCTTGAGCCACAACTACTGAGCCTGTGTGCCACAACTACTGAAGCCTGCACGCCTAGAGCCCCTGTTTCACAACAGTGGAAGCCACCGCAATGAGAAGCCCACCACGGCAACTAAGGGTAACCCCCGCTCGCTGCAACTAGAGAAAGCCTGCCCGTAGGAACAAAGACCCAACGCAGCCATAAACAAACAAACAAACAAACAAATAAATAAAACTAATATGCTCTATTCATTATTAAATGGGGCAACTCAAGAACTTAAATAGCCCTGGCCATTTTAGCAAGATTAAAGATGTTTTTAAAAGAGCAGCAGTCCTGTAACAAATCCTGTTTCTCAGCTCTACTAATTGCTTTCTTTGCATTAAAATCCTTGCTAGTGCTGAAAGGTAAAAGCAAGCTAGGAAGCTGCAAGACTGAGAAACCCAAACAACTCTAAAAAATTTTCTTTTCCAGTCCTGTGCCTTGAGAATTTGCCATCTGGATTGCATACCGTATTCAGTGATTTAGCTCTAGACGTTTTTAAACAATAGCCCTGTAGCATTTCAGCATGTTGTCTCATGATAAAATAAATGTTCTGTGCATCAAATTATACTGGTATATATTTAACACTCCCCATGTGACCAACGGACAGTGAGGACAGGTACTTACCAATTTGGTTTTGATATATCAAAATTTTGATAATGTATTATGCATGTATTATCAGCTCTGCATTCATTGATATTTAGGGGAAAATATTTCAGAGATAAATTCGTCTAATTTTGTATTGCTTTGGGCTTTCTCAAGGTTAATTAGTATCCAAGTGACTAAAATATTTTATTCTTCTTTAGTACTTTCATCCCAGGGTGATATTTGCCTGAGGTTGCACTGTTTTTGATTAACTGTATGTGATAATGAAAACCATGAGAATGGCCTCGTGTAGGAGTTCCTTTTTTTCTGATGTTACATATAAAACTGCGGAAGTCTTCCGATATTTAACACTAAACTTTTGTCCCTTTCTGCACCTAGACCTCAAACTAATTATGAAAGTGTGAGGAATGATTTTGTCTAAAGTCATTACTGTTTTCTAAGGTATGCCTAAGTGAAGAGTTCAACTATTTTTATTGGGGGGAAAAAACCACGTACTAATGAGGGCTCGAAGCAATTTTTGTGCTCTCCAAGGACAGACAGGGAATCAGATCGGCAACTGTACATAGAAGATAGAGACACATGGACTGATGCCTTTTCTATTGTGATAAAGAGTGTATTTTGAGCTAATCTGCAATGACTACTGGTATTTCCTCCATGACCTGAATTGAAAATAGAAAAACAACCAACTAGATAAAATTGTCAAAGTTGTTCGAGGAAAAACCTAAAAATGTAATAATTTTTTTCTTCCAGCAACTATACACGTTGTGAAAAAAGGAAATTCCCTTCTCTTTTATCTTACTCCTGTTTTGGTGAGCACATTTTGGTGCTGCTTTTTATTAAATGAAATATGTAATGGGCTCAGTGTGCATTGTTAATCTACAGACATAATTACAATGAGAAATGGACTTATTTAGAGACAACTGTAATCTCTCCACCTTTCAGTTTACTCTTTACCAAGTTATGTCTGAATCCAAAAGGGAAAGATAATTCATAAACCAAGTTGTACCATTATTACACTTTCAAGAAGTCAACACTTTATACTACACCTTTGCTTCTACTCAATTTTCTTCACCATTAACTGAAACAATTAAAAAATTTAATTGAGATATAATTGACATAGAACATTATGCTATTAGTTTTAGGTGTACAATATAACAATGATTCGATATCTGTATATATGTATTATGAAATGATTACCACAAGAAGTCTAGTTAACATCCATCACCACAGAGTTACAAAAAAGCAATTTTAATTGATGAAAATATTTATATCCAATGGGCTTGGGTTAATAACCTATGTGTTGTTTGATGTTTTTCAGGTTGCAAGAATAAATTCAATTTGCCTCAGTAAATGGAGGGTTTGTTGGAAAGTTAGCAAGGGAAGATGGAGAAAAATGTCTCAACTGTCTCAATGAGGTATCACAAACATCTTTCTGTGCCATTTAGTTAAAAAAATTAGGTTTCATAGCTTAGGAGCAGGTCTAATGACTCAGTGGCAATTCTGGTAGCTATTGCACAAGCACTGGGTCACTTTTCCATCTTTATTCATTCTGTTCACTCTATTGCCAACTAACTGATATGTCTCTCTTTTTCTCTCTGTCTTTTATAAATGGGAAAAAAGAGGTTCCAGTTGGTCTGGCTGGTCACCTCCAGAGTAGGTACACATCGGTCAGAGTCTACCTCACAGCCTCCTTGCAGGATGATTGCTTTATTTCCCATGTCCATTCCAATTAGCTCTCATCCAGGCAGGCCACACATGGTAAATTAAAAAAAAAAAAAAGCAATTCAAGTATAACAAACACATAAGACTGGGGTTATGAACATGGCAGTGAGTCTGAGGCTTCTCGCAAGACTGCTATATAACTAGCAGATAATTGGTGTGGCCTGGCCATGCATTTATATCCAGAGAAAAGAAATGCTTGTTTTATATTATTAAAAATTTACTATTTGAGTAGCTCAAAGTACATAAGTTTATTAACTGATAACTTTAAAAAAGAGCTATTTGAAAGAGAAATGATATGTAATAAATGAGAGTATATAAGAAATGCTAAACTGGTTTCATATTGAAAGGCAATTGAAATAGTCAGCCACCTCTTCTCATCAGCTGAGTGCTGTTCAGTACTTATTCATTAATTGCTAAGAGCTTCTAATGAATATTGACATAGGCCTGCATGGTTAGATCTTTTAATTTCCTTAAAGAAATACATTTGAAAGAAATTGAATCATGATTGAAGGAGCTAATTCTAGCAATTAAGTGGTTATTTAATGGACTATTTCCTACATAGCACAACAAATGGAACATTTTTCAAAGGGAAGAAAAGTCATGAAAATGCTTGCAGGCACAAAAGAATAATAAATTTTTAAACTACAAAGCTAATAAACTAGATAAACTGGTGTCATGCTAAGGAAACCCATCCTGGTTCATTAAAGTGTAACATCTGAAACCACTAAGCGATCTGTCCCTTTCCACTATCGCAGTACAAAGGTGCTAAATTACAGGCATCAGATTAACTCCTCATACATTTAGGTTAAGCTTTGCTTCAAATGCTACCATACATGTTCAAAAAAAGAGTGTTTTTTTTAACAGTGTTTATGAGGACTCTGATTTTATGTATAGGTATATATGTATGCATATAAACTTATGTACAGATTTTCTCTTTTTTAAATTGAAATATAGTTGATTTATACTATATTGTGTTAGTTTCAGGTATACAGTAAAGTGATTCAGATATATATATATATATATATATATATATATATATATACACAGATTCTTTTCCATTATAGATTATTACAAGATATTGAATATAGTTCCATAGAGTTTCTTTTAATAAGGCTATCCTAAGAGAGAAATCAGACCTACTAGCCTTTGACAAATAAAAGTTGCACTTACTGAAATCATTCATGAAACCAGGATTCAGTAAATGTATTACTGCTAATACTTTTGTTAGTGATACTGAAAACTCTTAATTCTTAGAGATCAAATTGACTAGTTTATCTTTGGCTTCTTCTATGTAAGAACACATTGTAAGAATTAGTTTTTTGAGACATCTGCCTTCAATTTAGTACTGATATTAAAAAAATTGAAATACTCAAAACAATACTTTAGTACATATTCAATTTTTCCATAATATCAATCATGTGATTAATAAGTGGCTGCTTCTATTTTATACATATAGCATAGGTAATTTAATCTTATTATTATAAAAACATTACACTTTAGAATAGTCTGGCTAAAGAGTCTGAGCTTTTGTTGCATTGTTGAATTTAAATGTTACTTTAAAGCTGTACTGGATGTGTCATTTTACATGAATTGATTACTTTATATTTTAATCTTTGGACCATAAGCATATAAAATGAAGAAGCTACACAGATAGTATAGTATACAATGTTATTAACATAGTATACAATGTTAATCTGGGGAATACTCTCTTTAAAGAATACTTATTGTTTAAAAAAAATCTTTGAAAATAATGACAAAGAGAAGAAATGTGTTTTTCTATTTATTGGAATTATTTTTTTCCTACAAATATAGTTCTCTGAGCTGTTTTGACTTGCTATACAGCATTGCCCAATAGAATTTTTTGCAGTGATGGAAATGCTTCATGTCTACATGGCCCTAAACATTAGCTACTAGCCACATGTGGCTTTGGGGCACTTCAAATAGGACTAGTTCAACTGAGGAACTGAATTTTTCATTTCTTTATTTTAATTAATTTAAATTTGAATGATATGTGGCTAGTGGCTACCCTATTGGACATTATAGTATAAAGTGTTTGCTTAATGAAATGCATAATGTCCTTAGCATTTACTTTGATTATCACCAGGAAAAGCGAGATTCTAAGTTATTTTCCAAATCAAAGAAACCTTTGGAAATCAAAAAATTAAGTGTGAGGAAACAGTTGTGTCTAGGTAATGTAAGAGACTCTTCAACCAACTATTTTGGCCATTTTGTGTCTTTTTGTCTCAAAGACAAAATTGTAAGTCCTGAAGAAGAAAATGATATCTGTAATTCCCATGGTGTTTCTCTAAGGTATTGCCATGTGCACTTTAATTTGCTCTTTGAATATGTGAGCAATGCCTTTGGAAACAAATAAATATGCAAAATAGGTTATTATGAGCTGACTGTGTAACTTGAAATCTGATACCCAGAGGAAGATTATTCAGTGACGCATGCACTTCTAAACAACAAACTATGTTTTGAAAAAGAAGAAACAAAACAGAAATCTACTTATATCTGTATAAAATCATGTGAAACTAAAGTAGGTGTTTCTAAGTGTTATGACTTTAATCTGGTGTGTTAATTCACTAACTTCAGAATAATAATTCAGTGTCATTACTTTACAGCCAGTTTTCAAATTGCTGTATTAATGCTAACTCCTATACTTGATTGCCTCTCTTTTTTTTTCTCTCTTTTCTTTCCAGAATGCTTATTTTGTGTGCAGGCCCTTATTAGCCTTTCTCTCTGAATACGTTATTGCTCCCTGGTTTCCAGTTAAGGCTCCTAGCTTCTGTGTTTCTAATCAGGGCCTCCATTAAACAGTCACAGAGGTTATTGTTTGGTTATGTTTGTAGTTAGTAGCTCTTAGCTTTATCTACTTGGTGGTGGTTTACAAATTCCTGCTAATGCTAAATTAAAACAGTAATTTCTGGTGGCTTCTACTCTTATTTTCCCTTTTTCCTGCCCCTGTTGCAAATCAGAAATGGAAGAGGAGGGGAAGACACTGCTAGATGTAAAGCTTTACCATATTCACACTGTAGGACGGTGGATAAGGAAGATCACAGTTGTTTGGCCTGGGATCTGGATCTTATTAATGTCACCAGGCTTCCCCAATACTCAGTGGCAGAAATCTGGATTCTCCCTGCTGTTAACAGGCCTTAACATGAACTGAAGTTCACTAAACTTTCTGTAACTAAATAAACTCAGGGCTGCTGAAACTTTCCTCCTTCCTTTAATAGACTAGCGAAGAGGATAGTGTTGGTATCACAACACCATGCAGTTGCCTGACATCCCCAAACTGACATGTGCTAAAACATGTCATTTGGGCTGCCCCTTCTTTCAGCCATAATCTGCCTTCCTAAATTTGGAGTTTAAAATGTGCGGCTTTTAAAGCACTGGAAGAGAATGTGCAGGAATATATTTTCTGCATTGCGCTCTCCCTTGCAGTCTGAAATAGAGCAAATTTCTGCTTCTGCAATATAGCTGATACCCCATATATTCCAAGGACAAATAAATCAGAAGAAAAAGATAGAAGGAATGTTAAATATTGCATACGAGGAATGAACTTTTAGTTATTCTCTCATAAAGCATTTAGAGTATTAATAAAAATACAGTTGACCCTTAAATATCCTGGGAGTTAGGGTTCCAACCCTCCAGGCTGTGGAAATCCCTGTTCAATTTATAGTCCGCCCTCAGTCTCCATGATTACTCTGTATCTGAGGTTCTGCATCCTCAGAGTCAACCAATGCAAATTGTGTAGTACTGCAGTATTTACTATTATATTTATACATTTTATTTACTTTATGTTTATTTATTTATTTTTCTTATTTTTCTTTTTTTTTTTTGCGGTACGCGGGCCTCTCACTGTTGTGGCCTATCCCATTGCGGAGCACAGGCTCCAGACGTGCAAGCTCAGCGGCCATGGCTCACGGGCCTAGCCACTCCGTGGCACATGGGATCTTCCCGGACTGGGGCACGAACCCGTGTCCCCTGCATTGGCAGGCAGACTCACAACCACTGCGCCACCAGGGAAGCCCAATATATTTATATTTATATTACATTTATAGCCCAGAGCTGAAATAGCATCCAAACTGGGTTTGTATACACACACACACACACACACACACACACACATACACACACACACACACACACACACACACAATGGAATGCAATATATTATGATCTCAAGCAGTACTTATGGGAAATGAGCAATTTGAATCAATCCTTTTAAGTGAGAAATTAGAACAAAGTGTAGGCAGAGAAAAATTATTAAATGCTCTGTTGGTTACTGAAATTCCATTGCCATAGCAGATTTGGGGCCTTAGAGAATTATTGTTCATACTGTTTTAGTGTGTTACTGCAACTGATAACAATTACTTAAAGAAAAAAAATCTGCCTTGCTATTTGCCAATTTGGCCCTAATCCAGTCTTGTGAAAATGCTGGCTCTACAAAAACATAAGTTTAGGGAAGAAGGGTCAATCTATCTTTCTCCCTTTTTAAATGATCCTTGATAAAAAAAGAGTTGGCTCCCTAAATTCACAAAAATGTAAATGAGGATAAAGTACCTCATGTTCCTGGAGCATCAAATTGGGAGAGGCCAGCAGCCATGTAGCTGATAAGGTCTTGGTGCTCCAGCCAGGTGTCAGGCCTGTGCGTCTGAGGTGGGAGAGCTGAGTTCAGGACACTGGTCCACCAGAGACTTCCCGGCTCCATGTAATATCAAACGGCAAAAGCTCTCCCAGTGATCTCCATCTCAACGCTAAGACCCAGCTCCACTCAACAAGCAGCAAGCTACAGTGCTGGACACCCTATGCCAAATAACTACAAAGACAGGAAGACAACCTCACCCATTAGCAGAGAGGCTGCCTAAAATCATAATCAGGTCACATACACCCCAAAACACAACACCGGATACGGTCCTGCCCACCAGAAAGACAAGATCCAGCCTCATCCACCAGAACACAGGCACCAGTCACCTCCACCAAGAAGCCTACACAACCCACTGAACCGACCTTAACCACTGAGGGCAGACACCAAAAACTACAGGAACTATGAACCTGCAGCCAGCAAAAAGGAGACCTCAAACAGAGTAAGTTAAGCAAAATGAGAAGATGGAGGAACACACAGCAAATGAAGGAGCAAGGTAAAAACCCACCAGACCAAACAAATGAAGAAGAAATAAGCAGTCTACCTGAAAAAGATTTCAGAATAATGATAATAAACATGATCCAAAATCTTGGAAATAGAATGGAGAAAATACAAGAAACGTTTAACAAGGACCTAGAAGAACTAAAGAGCAAGAAAACAATGATGGACAACACAATAAATGAAATTAAAAATTCTCTAGAAGGGGTCAATAGTAGAATAACTGAGGCAGAAGAACTAATAAGTGACCTGGAAGATAAAATAGTGGAAATAACTACTGTAGAGCAGAATAAAGAAAAAAGAATGAAAGGAATTGAGGACAGTCTCAGATACATCTGGGACAACATTAATCATACCAACGTTCTAATTATAGGGGTCCCAGAAGAAGAAGAGAAAAAGAAAGGGACTGAGAAAATATTTGAAGAGATTATAGTTGAAAACTTCCCTAATATGGGAAGGGAAATAGTCAGTCAAGTCCAGGAAGCACAGAGAGTCCCATACAGGATAAATCCAAGGAGAAACATACCAAGACACATATTAATCAAACTATCAAAAATAAATACAAAGAAAAAATATTAAAAGCAGCAAGGGAAAAACAACAAATAGCACTAAAGGGAATCTCCATAAGGTTAACAGCTGATCTTTCAGCAGAAACTCTGCAAGCCAAAAGGGAAAGGTAGGACATAAGGGAAAAACCTACAACCAAGATTACTCTACCCAGCAAGGATCTCATTCAGATTCAACAGAGAAATTAAAACTTTTACAGACAAGCAAAAGTTAAGAGAATTCAGCACCACCAAACCAGGCCTACAACAAATGCTGAAGGAACCTTCCTAGGCAAGAAACACAAGAGAAGGAAAAGACCTATGATAATAAACCCAAAACAATTAAGAAAATGGTAATAGGAACATACGTATTGATAATTACCTTAAATGTAAATGGATTAAATGCTCGCACCAAAAAACACAGACTGGCTGAATGGATACAAAACCAAGACCCATATATATGCTGTCTACAAGAGACCCACTTCAGACCTAGGGACACATACAGACTAAAAGGGAGGGGATGGAAAAAGATATTCCATGCAAATGGAAATCAAAAGAAAGCTTGAGTAGCAATTCTCATATCAGACAAAATAGACTTTAAAATAAAGACTATTACAAGACACAAAGAAGGACACTACATAATGATCAAGGGATCAATCTAAGAAGAAGATATAACATTTGTAAATATTTAAGCACCCAACGTAGAAGCACCACAATACATAAGGCAAATGCTAACAGCCATAAAAGGGGAAATCAACAGTACCACATTCATAGTAGGGGACTTTAACACCCCACTTTGACCAATGGAGATCATCCAAAATGAAAATAAATAAGGAAACACAAGCTTTAAATGATACATTAAACAAGATGGACTTAATTGATATTTATAGGACATTCCATCCAAAAACAACAGAATACACTTCTCAAGTGCTCATGGAACATTCACTAGGATAGATCATATCTTGGGTCACAAATCAAGCCTTGGTTAATTTAAGAAAATTGAAATTGTATCAAGTATCTTTTCCAACCACAATGTTATGGGACTAGATATCAATTACAGGAAAAAATCTGTAAAAAATACAAACACATGGAGGTTGAACAACACACTACTTAATAATGAACAGATCACTGAGGAAATCAAGAGGAAATCAAAAAATACCAAGAAAAAAATGACAATGAAAACACCATGCCTCAAAACCTATGGAATGCATCAAAAGCAGTTCTAAGAGGGAAGTTTATAACAATACAGTCCTACCTCAAGAAGCAAGAAATATCGCAAATAAACAACCTAACCTTACACCTAAAGCAATTAGAGAAAGAAGAACAAAAAAACCCCTAAAGTTAGCAGAAGCAAAGAAATGATAAACATCAGATCAGAAATAAATGAAAAAGAAATGCAGGAAACAATAGCAAAGATCAATGAAACTAAAAGTTCGTTCCTTGAGAAGATAAAAAAAATTGATAAACCATTATCCAGCCTCATCAAAAAAAAAAAGGGGGGGCGGGGGAGAAGACTCAATAGAATTAGAAATAAAAAAGGAGAAGTAACAACCGACACTGAAGAAATACAAAGGATCATGAGAGGTTACTACAAGCAACTATATACCAATAAAATGGACAAACTAGAGAAATGGACAAATTCTTAGAAAAGCACAGCCTGCCAATACTGAACCGGGAAGAAATAAAAAGTAAGAACCATCCAATCACAAGCACTGAAATTGAAACTGTGATTAAAAATCTTCCAACAAACAAAAGCCCAGGACCAGATGGCTTCACAGGCGAATTCTATCAAACATTTAGAGAAGAGCTAACACCTATCCTTCTCAAACTCTTCCAAAATACAGCACAGGGAGGAATACTCCCAAACTCATTCTACGAGGACACCAACACCCTGATACCAAAACCAGACAAAGATGTCACAAAGAAAGAAAACTACAAGCCAGTATCACTGATGAATATAGATGCAAAAATCTTCAACAAAATCCTAGCAAACAGAATCCAACAGCACGGTAAAAGGAAGGTGATCGTACACCATGATCAAGTGGGGTTTATCCCAGGAATGCAAGGATTTTTCAATATGTGCAAATCAATAAATGTGATACACCATATTAACAAACTGAAGGAGAAAAGCCATATGATCATCTCAATAGATGCAGCAAAAGCTTTTGACAAAATTCAACACCTATTTATGATAAAAACCCTCCAGAAAGTAGGTATAGAGGGAACTTACCTCAACATAATAAAGGCCATATATGACAAACCCACAGCCAACGTCATTCTAAATGGTGAAAAACTGAAACCATTTCCTCCAAGATCAGGAACAAGACAAGGTTGCCCATTCTCACCACTCTTATTCAACTTAGTTTTGGAAGTTTTAGCCACAGCGATCAGAGAAGAAGAAGAAATAAAAGGAATCCAAATCGGAAAAGAAGTAAAGCTGTCACTGTTTGCAGATGACATGATACTATACATAGAGAATCCTAAAGATGCTACCAGAAAACTACTAGAGCTAATCAATGAATTTGGTAAAGTAGCAGGATACAAAATTAATGCACAGAAATCTCTGGCATTCCTATACACTAATGATGAAAAATCTGAAAGTGAAATTAAGAAAACACTCCCATTTACCGTTGCAACAAAAAGAATAAAATATCTAGGAATAAACCTTCCTAAGGAGACAAAAGACCTGTATGCAGAAAATTATAAGACACTGATGAAAGAAATTAAGAATGATACAAACAGACGGAGAGATATACAATGTCTTGGATAGGAAGAATCATCAGTGTGAAAATGACTCTACTACCCAAAGCAATCTACAGATTCAATGCAATCCTTATCAAAGTACCACTGGAATTTGTCACAGAACTAGAACAAAAATATTTCACAATTTGTATAGAAACACAAAAGACCCTGAATAGCCAAAGCAATCTTTTTTTTTTTTTTTTTTTTTTTTTTTTTTGCCGTACACGGGCCTCTCACTATTGCGGCCTCTCCCATTGTGGAGCACAGGCTCCGGACACGCAGGCTCAGCAGCCATGGCTCATGGGCCTAGCTGCTCCGTGGCATGTGGGATCTGGACTGGGGCACGAGCCTGTGTCCCCTGCATCAGCAGATGGACTCTCAACCACTGTGCCACCAGGGAAGCCCAACCAAAGCAATCTTGAGAAAGAAAAATGGAACTGGAGGAGTCAGGCTCCCAGACTTCAGGCTATACTACAAAGTGACAATATCAAGACAGTATGGTACTGGCACAAAAACAGAAATATAGATCAATGGAACAGGGTAGAAAGCCCAGAGATAAACCCACGCACATATGGTCACCTTATTTTTGATAAAGGAGGCAAGAATATACAATGGAGAAAAGATAGCCTCTTCAATAAGTGGTGCTGGGTATACTGGGCAGCTACATGTAAAAGAATGAAATTAGAAAACTCCTTAACACCATACACAAAAATAAACTCAAAATGGATTAAAGACCGAAATGTAAGGCCAGACACTACAAAACTCTTAGAGGAAAACATAGACAGAACACTCTATGACATAAATCACAGCAAGATCCTTTTTGACCCACCTCCTACAGAAATGGAAATAAAAACGAAAATAAACAAATGGGACCTAATGAATCTTAAAAGCTTTTGCACAGCAAAGGAAACCATAAACAAGACCAAAAGACAACCCTCAGAATGGGAGAAAATATTTGCAAATGAAGCAACTGATAAAGGATTAATCTCCAAAATTTACAAACAGCTCATGCAGCTCAACATCAAAAAAACAAACAACCCAATCCAAAAATGGGCATGAGACCTAAATAGACATTTCTCCAAAGAAGATATACAGATTGCCAACAAACACATGAAAGGGTGCTCAACATCACTAATCATTAGAGAATTGCAAATCAAAACTACAATGAGGTATCACCTCACACCAGTCAGAATGGCCATCATCAAAAAATCTACAAACAATAAATGCTGGAGAGAGTGTGGAGAAAAGGGAACCCTCTTGCACTTTTGGTGGGAATGTAAATTGATACAGCCACTATGGAGAGCAGTATGGATGTTCCTTAAAAAACTAAAAGTAGAACTACAATATGACCCAGCAATCCCACTACTGGGCATATATACTGAGAAAACAATATCTCAGAAAGAGACATGTACCACAATGTTTATTGCAGCTCTATTTACGGTAGCCAGGACATGTAAGCAACCTAAGTGTCCATCAACAGATGAATGGATAAAGAAGATGTGGCACATATATACAATGGAATATTACTCATCCATAAAAAGAAACGAAATTGAGTTATTTGTAGTGAGGTGGATGGACCTAGAGACTGTCATATAGAGTGAGGTAAGTCAGAAAGAGGAAAACAAATGCCATATACTAACACATATATATGGAATCTTAAAAAAAAAAAGGTTCTGTAGAAGCTATGGGCAGGACACGAATAAAGACACAGAAGTAGAGAATGGACTTGAGAACACGGGGAGGGGGAAGGGTAAGCTGGGACAAAGTGAGAGAGTGGCATGGACATATATACACTACCAAATGTAAAACAGATAGCTAGTGGGAAGCAGCCGCAGAGCACAGGGAGCTCAGCTCGATGCTTTGTGACCTCCTAGAGGGGTGGGATAGGGAGGGTGGGAGGGAGATGCAAGAGGGAGAAGATATGGGTATATATGAATATGTATAGCTGTTTCACTTTGTTATAAAGCAGAAACTAACACACCGTTGTAAAGCAATTATACTCCAATAAAGATGTTAAAAAAAAAAAACTCTATTTGATGGCAAGCATCACTTCCTGTTATCAAAACAAAACAATCCTGATTTCTTTCACTCAGTTTAGGTAAGCCCCATTATATAAAATAAATCATTTTAACATTTTAAGGTACAGTTCAGTGAATTTAAGTGCATTCACTTTGTTGTGTAGTCATCATCACCATCCATCCCCAGAACTTATTTTATCTTCCCAAGTGGAACACTGTACTGATTAAACACTAACTTTCCATGCAGCCCTCCCTCCAGCCCCTGGCAAGCACCATTCTTCTTTCTGTTTCTATGAATTTGACTTCTCTAGGTATCTGATATAAGTGGAATTGTACAGTTTTTGTCTTTTTGTGAATGGATATTTCACTTAGCACAGTATCTTTCTTTTTTTTTTTTAGCTGTGCTGTGAGGCACGTGGGATCTCAGTTCCCTGACCGGGGATCCCGCACTCCCTGCAGTGGACGCACAGAGTCTTAACCACTGGATCACCAGGGAATTCCCTAGCATAGTATATTTAAGGTTCATCCATATTGTAGCATGTGTCAGAATTTCCTTCCTTTTTAAAGGATGAATAATATTCCATTGGAGGTCTATACCACATTTTGTTTTTCCATTCATTAGTTGATGGACACTTCTGTTGCTTGCATCTTTTGGCTAATGTCAATGATGCTGCTATGAAATGGGTGTACACATACCTGTTTACATTCTTGTTTTCAATTCTTTTACATATATACCCAAATGTGGAATTGCTGGATCTTATGATAATTCTATTCTTAAATTTTTTCAGGAATTACCATGCTGTTTCTGTAGCAGCTGCACCATTTTGCATTCCACTAGCAATCCACAAATATTTCAGTTTCTTCACAGCTTCATCAATATTTGTTAATTTTATTGTAGCCATCCTAATGGAAGTGGTATCTTCTTATGGTTTTGATTTATATTTTCCTAATTATTAGTGATGTTGAGTATCTTTTCATGTTGATTGGCCATTTGTATATCTTTTTATGAAGAAATGTATATTCAAGTCCTTTGTCCATTTTTAAATTGGTTTACTTGTTTCTTCTTGTTGTTGAGTTGTAGGAGTTTATATATTCTGGACATTAACTCCTCATCAGGTATATGATTTTCAAATATATTCTCCCATTCCATGGGTTGCCTTTTCACTCTGTCAGTAGTGTTCTTTAATACACAAAGATTTTTTATTAATTTTAATGAAGTCAAATTTATCAATTTTTTTCTTTTGTTGCCCATGCTTTTGGTGTCATATCCAAGAAATCATTGCCATATCCGAAGCCATTAAGTTTTCCCCTTGTTTTCTTCTAAGAGTTTGTATAGTTTTAGTTCTTGGTTTTAAGTCTTTGATACATTTTGAGTTAATTTTTGTATATGGTATAAGGTAAGTGTCCAACTATTTTCTTTCACCTATGGATATCCAGTTTTCCCAACATCATTTTTTGAAAAGATTGTCCTTTACCCATTGGTTTGTAGTTTGAAGTGCACAAATTAGGCTTGAGGTATACAAAGTGTACCTACTTGGTTAAGTTTATTGCTAAGTATTAATATTTTATTCTTTTTGATGCTATTGTAAGTTGAATTGTTTTCTTAATTTTTATGTTGTTCATTGTTAGTGTATAGAAATGCAGATGATTTTTGTGTGTGGATTTTGTATGCTGCAACTTTGCTGAATTCATTTTAGTTCTAATGGTTTTTTTGCATGTGGAATTTTGAGAGTTTTCTACATATCACTGGAACAGTGAAAATTTCTCTTCTTCCTTTTCAATTTGGATGCCTTTTACTTGTTTATCTTCACTAATTGCTAGGACTTCTAATACTATGTTGAATGGAAATGACAGAAGTGGGTATCCTTGCCTTGATCGTGATCTTAGAGGAAAAGCTTTTAGTCTTTCACCACTGAATATAGTGTTAGCTGAAACCTTTAGTTATTTTTAAATATTATTATTTCATGGCTCAATTTCCTTCAAATATGAGATCATGCTGTGGTATTTTCATTTCCATTAAGACATTCTTCTGTTCAAAAAGTGACTTGTTAGAATGTATTCTCTCTCTTGGTTAGTAGATATCTAACAAGATATGGTATGAGTGCATCCGACTGTGTGCACTTCATTGCTATTCCTCTTGTTGTTGTCTTGTTGTTGATATTCCCTATACTACCTTCCCAAGCTTAATTCATCCCCAGATACCCTTGGTTTACCAACATTCCCTCCACTTGGGCTCAAATGGGAGTCTCATTTTCCTCCTTTGGATTATTTCACTCTGTTATTTGGCCACACTTCAGACCTAAATACTCAGTTTATGTGGCATTAATTTGTTCCCATTGGTAGGCAGTAAAAGTAACTTAGCACCTAAGTTCTCTCTCTTCAGTTAGATTAAGTTTTGTTTGTGTGGTGAATCCAGTACTTTGCAAGCAGTAGGTTCCAATAAATGTTGACTGAAGACTGGCTGAGGCCTGCGAAGTAATTTCATTATCACAGCAATCACATCACAACAGTCACCAACAAATGCTGCTACTTAAGACAGTAGCATTTCACAGCTGCTAATAAGTCCTGTGAGAAAGTACAGCTGTTGACTATCATTGAGGATAACAAAAACATTCTGGTAAGAGCTGGAGGCAGGAAAAAGAACAAGTGCACGGAAAAGGAAATATAGATCTGCTTGTAATTTTAGAAGTATTTTAAAGAAGATATAACTGTATAGCACTCTACTATTTTTTTTAAAAAGTAGCAATTGCAACCAAATTGAATTAAAATATAAAAAGTGAATTTTACTTATTTTAATGTCTGAAATTATCTCTCATATATTTATTTTTTAAATCTAAGTTATAAAAATGTCATAAAATGATTTAAGCTAGAACTGAAAAAAAAAGAATTTAAGTGGAACTGAAGTTATATGTTACCTAAGGCTCTAGGACAACCTCAACATATTTTCTAAAAGAAGTCAAAGTTTTTTCAAGTCACCACTGAAAATTAACTCACAGTGGTATATAAAAACTATAGTCTGGATTTCCTTTTGATAATATAGTAACTGATATAATGAATATTTAATTTCTTTAAAAAATAAACTAGCACCTACTTTCAGCCAATTCATTCTAATTTAAAGAAAATCAAGAATCAGTAGCTGTAAAACAATGGCAATTACTTTCTGATATTATTATTGATTTCAGTAAAAACTCCAAACCACATGTTTCTAAGGAAAATAAAAGAAAAAACAGTCTGGAACTAGTAGGCAGGGAGAAATCTAGGGGACCTGAACATTTTTTTCTTCTAGTTTTATTAAGATATAATTGACATACAGTACTGTATAAGTTTAAGGTGTACAGCATAATGATTTGACTTACATCATGAAATGATTATCACAATGTTCAGTGAACATCCATCATCTTATATAGATACAAAGTTAAAGAAATAGAAAACAATTTTTTCCTTGTGATGAGAACTCAAGATTTACTCTCTTAACAACTTTCACATAAAATATACAGAAGTGTTAATTATATTTATCATGTTGTACATCATATCCCTAGTACCTATTTATCTTAAACCTGGGAGTTCGTACCTTTTGGATGCCTTCATCCAATTCACCCTCCCCCCATCCCTCGTCTCTGGTAAAGACAAATCTGATCACTTTTTCTATGGGTTTGTTTGTTTGTTTTTGAAGTATAATCACTCAGTGTAGTGATTTGGTATTTCTATATATTTCAAAATGATTACCACAGTAAGTCTAGTTACAATATGTCACCATACAAAGATGTTACATAGTTATTGACTATATTCCCCATACTGTACTATGCATACTTATGACTCATTTATTTTGCACCTGGAATCTTGTACCTCTTAATCCCCATTCACCTATTTCTCCCATTCCCTCACATCCCTCTGCTTTAGCAACTACTGGTTTGTTTTCTATATCTATGAGTCCGTTACTGTTTTGTTATGTTTATTTGTTCCTTTTGTTGTTTAGATTCCACATATAATTGGAATCATACAGTATTTGTCTTGTTATGTCTAATTTCACTTAGCATAATGTCCTCTAGGTCCATCCATGTTGTTGCAAATGGCAAGATTTCATTCTTTTTGATGGCTGAGTAGTATTCTATCATTTATACAACATCTTTATTCATTCGTTTGTTAATGGGCACTTAGGTTGCTTCCATATCTTGTCTATTGTAAATAATGCTTCAATGAACATACATATTTTTGAATTCATGTTTTTATTCTCTTCAAATAAATACCCAGGAGTGGAGTTGCTGGATCATACAGTACTTATATATTTTTTGCGGCATGCAGGCCTCTCACTGTTGTGGCCTGTCCCATTGTGGAGCACAGGCTCTGGACGCATAGGCTAAGCGGCCATGGCTCACGGGCCTAGCTGCTCCGTGGCATATGGGATCTTCCCGGACCGGGTCACGAACCCACGTCCCCTGCATCAGCAGGAGGACTCTCGACCACTGTGCCACCAGGGAAGCCCAGTAGCTATATTTTTAATTTTTTGAGGAATCTCTGTACTGTTTTCCTTAGTAGATGCACCACTTTACATTTTCAGCAATAATGCAGTTGGTTTCCTTTTCTCCACATTTTCGCCAGCACTTGTTTTTTGTTATCATTTTGATAATAGCCATTTTGACAGGTATGAATTTATATCTCATTGTGGTCTTGATTTTCATTTCCCTGATAAGTAGTGATGTTGAGGATGTTTTCATGTGCCTGTAGGCCATCTGTGTGTCTCTGCCCATTTTTTAATTGGGTTGTTTGCTTTTTGGATGTTGAGTTGTATGAGTTCTTTGTATATTTGGGATATTAACCCCTTGTCAGATATATTCTTTGAAAATATCTTCTCCCATTCTGTAGATGGCCATTTTGTTTTGTTGATTTCCTTCACTGTGCAGAACCTTTTTAGTTTGATGTAGTCCCATTTGTTTAGTTTTTCTTTTGTTTCCCTTGCCTGAGGAGACATATCCAAAAAAATAATTTCTAAGACCGATGTCAAAGAGCTTACTGAACATTTTAATTTACAGTGCATTGTTCTAAAGCAATGGTTTTTAATGTATTTATAGAAATATTTGAGAATGTGTTTGATAATATGTTAAGCTGTAGGACATTTTAAGAGCTTTTTATGTAGCTAAAAAGAGAAATTTGGAAATGTAAGCCCTTTTTATAGTAACATAGGTCATGGATTTCAACATTCTTAGTATTTTTTAAATGGAGCTACGTTATTAACTTTGCCTAGATTTAGAAAGGATATGCTCCATGTCAAACAGGTTGGGGAAAGAGGAATGGAATTTGATGCCTATTAATAGATGGCCATATAAGGGAATATTCCTTAGAGAAGGGGAAGTCGTTCATTCAGCCACATTTCACAGAAAATTCCAAAATGGCCCCAATATTTTTTTCATTATGTCCAGAAAGAAACCAAATAAACAAAGTTGAACTTCATGAGTTGTCACAAAGGTGGAATTCATCTCAACTCTTGTGGTGCCTGGAAAGAGGATATTTGTGAAATGTGATTAAATTATTCACAGCCTAAAATTGGTCACTTATATGATGATCCTCAGAGCATCCTGTACATAAGCAAATGCTTTATTAAGATTTAGCAATTTTAGTCAGTGAGCATTTCAGTCATTTAGAGGCAATTTTTCGGTTTCCTGTTCACTTTCTAAGAATAAATACGGCATGTAAAATGACCACAGGGAGTTTTATTTTTCTGTGTTAGTTTCTTGGGGCACTATCTTTTTGGTCTTTATTTTTAAAAAGGGTGAAAAACAAGGCATAATCTGATTATGAGAGGAACATTGGGCTTTGATTTGTACTCCACCATGTTCCTGTAGGGGTTTCCTTGGACAAGTCACTTAAATTTTCCTGCCTCAGATTTCCTACATAAAAAACAAAGATAAAACCATTTGCTCTGCTTTTTGAAAGCAAAAAATGAGATCACTCTGTAATACCATAAATTAGCATGTAATTACATAGCTTCTTTTTTAAATTTCAAAGATATTGTTTCGGGGTAGAATCGTATATGAACAACAATAATTGCAATTTACACATTTATTATGTATTAGGTACCCTACTAAGCACACGATACTAACCACATGAATTGGGGCTATTATCTCTGTTTCTTAGAGGCAGAACTGGGACATAAAAGGCTGAGGAATGTGCTCATAAATGCCTCCTATTACACTATTATGACAATTCTTAATGCTAAATGTACTGTGTGGCCTCATTTTTGGATAAGATAGAAAATATCTGTAACTTGGCTGAACCAGACAGGGGCCGTAACATTTACTTGTCTTGGTTAAGTGAGGGTTTTACTGTGTCACATAAGTGGTAAATCAGAAATGTACAGCTTTTGTCTTCCATAGATATCGTCACAGCAGGCTGTGACAGCCTAATATTCCAGCTCTATTCTTGTCTGTTCATTAATTATCTGCTGTATCTAGGTTTTTTTCCTTCTCCCAAGAATACATGTATGAACAACTACGTAATGGCTTAATACCAGATCTGAATGTTTCATTCTGCTGCCGGTGTGCTTTTTCATAGTTCATTGTGGTTCTCCTCTTGCTGTTGAAGCTTTTACAGGACAGCTCTGGACTACCATTGGATGTTTTGAAAGTTCCATGGAACTTTCTAGATATTTGGGAAAAATATATAAATATCCCTACAGTGCACCTGAGGTATATCCTCTAGAGGAAAGAGAATGGGAACTGCTATCTTGATCCTGGCTTTGCAGGCTGTTCAGCTGCTTATTACTCCAATTTGATTTTAAAGAGATACCTGAGTACATTCCCTCTAAATGTCCACTCGTTTTTTTCTCACTAGGATGTCTGTCCTAAATTTCTAACTGCTTTTAGTGAGCTATTCTAAATGGCAATAGAAAGTAACATTTTCCTTCAAAACCTAGATTAAGACCAGCTAATCTTTTCACTAGTCCACACAGGTAGCCCATCTAAATTTAAAGTACTTAGAAAAACCCTGAGGGGTCTCATCTATCTACTCAGAGAAGGGATTAGAGGGGAGGATATGAGGGAAGCAAGCTGACTTTTACAAATTTTTTTTTCTGCAAATCTTCCCCTGATTAGTCATCTCCCAGCCTGACCCAGGTGTTCTCTTGAGGGGTCCTCCCCAATGACACCTGTCCTCCCCGTGGAGACTTGAGCAAATGGAGGCTTTTTTCAGGGTTTTGGGGTTGCAAATGCCATACTCTGCAAGATGGTAGCATGCATCCATGGGTATAAGTACATCTGAAAGCACTGAATGAGTTTGGTGGAGACCTTAGTGATTGAGGTCAAGTTTAAAGGAAGCGGCAGCAACTATTCAGTCCCAGTAGATTTGTGGTAAGGAAATGCAGGCTCAGTTATAGAAAATCTGCAGGATTTTTCAGGAGGAAACAGAGATGCAGATTTTTTTTTTAAATTATGAAATCCTCCACTTTTTAAAAACTGTTTCATGTGTTTTGTAAAGAAAAAATGTGGCTAAAGAAAATATGTCTAAGCCCTTAATTTGCCCAGTGGGCTCCAAACTTGTGGCCTCTGCAATAAGAAGTAACAATTATTATGTCTGATGACAGGTCAAGCACAGTGCTCAGTGGTTTACATAACTTGTCTTAAAAAATGTCTTTTCTGTTTGTGTGTATGTGTGTATCCATGCGTCCATGCATCCATGCATGTAGGATGTTACTATATATTTCCCTGAAAACTCTTCCCTTGGCTTAGGCAATGATTCTTATTTTTCAATTTGAGCAATTTGCAATGACTTGGTTTAATTCTTACCTGCTCCACACAGACTTCTGTAACAGTGATCTCCTATTTCTGAATTGATTTACATATGTTTTCATGTAAATTTTCATATGTTTCATAGTGATACATTTATATCACTAAGCTGTAATTTAGCAAATATTATTTTATGGAATCTCTTATAACAACTACTTTATCATTCAGCTTTTCTTGAATCTTATGTCTTGTTTCCCAAGATACATTATAAGCTTTTTTAGGAAAAGGAATAGATAGACTTTTTTCTTTGTCTCTTCTAGTGACTAATAATTAATTGAAATATGTACAAGATAGACTTATTAAACATTTGGATGAGTATGTTCAAAGTCAATAACTCTATGCCAAAATATAACTAGATATTTAATTTCTTAATTAAAATGTAAAAACTATGTTGGGTGCTTGTTAGGCACTGTGTTAAGTGCTTAAAAATCTTATTAGTTGAGTATTATTGGCTCTATTTTATAGAAGCAAGAAAATAAAAAACAAAAACCCAAAACCTTGAGGTTTTACAAAGCAAATATTTTGTTGTAGTCACGTACATTATAAGTTGCAGAGCTGGTATGTACTTTAATATTAAAAGCACTCATAATAGGCATCAACGTGGGTGTGAAATATGTAACCAAAAAAATAAAAGTGCTCCGAACCAGGAGAGTAATCATCCACAACTCAGCAAATAGTAGCATGAAAAGAATTTAAATACATGTGTTGCAAGTTTCCATCTCAGAGAACTGTAGATACTAATAAATATTTCTTATTCAGAGAACTGACACCAACACTATAGCTATTCTCAACTTTTTAAATAATAAAATGCTCTGTCTTCTCCAGCTATCTATCATGGAAAGATTAATACATTCCATCAAAAGCTAACAGCTTGAGTCATAAAAAATAGAATGTTGGAATTAGAAGGGATTTTAGAAACTGTCTAACCTATTCATTAGCAAATGAGGAATATAGACCCAGGAAGGGATGTACGCACTTGTATCCTACCTAGAAAATAGTAAAACCAGTGCTGTTTTCTTCATAGAAAATAAATTTTTAAAATTTCAATAACCTATATAAGAGTGCTTGGATCTCATCTACTGATTGACAGAGAACAAATGCAAATGAATTGTCAACAGCTAATTCCTTATCCTGATTGATAGCAGTTGTTCTCGATATTGATCTGAGCCAGCTGGATGGAAGAAGTTACTGTAGATGAAGCTTGTAGCAGATAATCAAATAATGCAGAAACTGTCTAGATCCTAGACTCTAATAAATATAACTTAGCTCTTCAAGACCAGGAATTCTATCTTGCCTGTTTCGACTTTCCAGGAAATAGCTGAATGCATAATACTTGTAGCTGAAAGGAATGGTAGATGCTTTCCTTCTGCTTCTGCTCCAATTAATGTTTAATGATTGCTTTCTGTGTGTTAGACATTGTGCCTTGAGCTTTCACCTATATTAATCTCACTTAATCCTCAGCAAAAACAGAGAGAAGGGGAGAGGGGCAAGATAGGAGTAGGGGATTAAGAGATACAAACTACTTTGTATAAAATAAATAAACAACAAGGATATATGTCCAGCACAGGGAAATATAGCCATTATTCTGTAATAACTGTAAATGGAATATAATCTATAAAAATATTGAATCATTATGCTGTATACATGAAACTAATATCGCAAAACAACTATACTTCAATTAAAAAAAAAAAGCTTGTGAGATAAGTATCATCCCCATTTTACAAATAAGGACACAAGTTTAGAAATGGTAATTCTCCCAAAACCTATAATTAGTAAAACTGATGCTAAAACACTTGATTCCAAGTCTAGAGCTCTTTAAGCCATACTTCTCTTTCTCTCACACTGTCTCTTAAAAACATTTGTATCTGAAGCTGTCTGAGCAAACATACCATTTATCAGACTATTGAGTATTCATTACAATGTAAGCAGTGTTCTGAACATCTCAGCTGGAGGTGACTTGATGATGATAACAAGACTAAGAGCTGATTTTTGAACAGACACCCTAGACCTAAGCATCTAAACAAGTATTGCCCCTCACTCGGAGGTGGTACTGTTCAGTCAGGGAAGAGCCATAGAGTTTTTAAGACAGCAACAAGATAAAACATTGTTTTTTCCTTATGAAAAGCCATAGATATTTATAAAGCCCCGTCCTAGGAGGACCAAGATACATAATATAACAAAAAACACTCAGGTCAATGTCTAAGGAATTATATAATGCTGAAAGGATAAAATGGTATTCTTGTCTTGACCCTGAACTCCTGGACAGCAGGGACCGAGTTTCCTTTATCACTATAAAACCAGATACATGACAGATGTTCAACATGTTGGTGGCTGAATCTGAAACTAATTATAAAAATGGTAAAGATAATAAGTTTCTATGTCCTCTCTTCCTGTTCTACAGGCTAAGTGGGTAAAGGTACAACCGGGTAAAAGTATATCAGATGGACAAAGGTTAAAAAAAAATTTAATCTTGGCTTGTAATTATCAGATTTAATGATTATTATGAAAATATCCTTGGTAGAAACAAACAAACTTAATTACAGTTTTATTTAAGAGTATCAGAAAGGTGCATAGAAAAAAAAATGCCTTCTCATCTTCAGTAACCAGTATTTCTAAGACTTTGCAGAAAGCAGTTTGATATTCATTAAAGTATATGGTTAATCTAGCTGTTCTGTCATTTACATTTCTGTGTTTGCAGTGATTACATTCCTGTGTTTGCAGTTAGTGTCATCTTTAAATCACCTAGATATTTAAATAAAATTTAAAAAGATGACTTCATTAGTTAGCTGTAGAGATCTACATAGCGTACTGTGCAGGCCTGACTTTTGAGAGCAGATATAAAAAGCAGCACAAACTGGGTTAATTTAAACTCAAACAAAAGGTCAGCTGGCAAAAAGTAAAGACCTCTCTGACCTCTTGTTCAAATCCTGGAAGCTATAAATCCCACTAAACTACTTAGGGCTTTATTAAGCAAGGCCAACAAAAGATAATCAACATTGTAATCATTGTTCAATTATAGGCGGAATAATAAGCCTGGTTTTTATTTGTCAAAGCAACAGGCCTTATGTCATTTGTAAAACCATTTTAATGAATAGTAGAAAGCTGTAGGTTACATAGCAATTAAAGAAAAATCATAAAACCAAACACTTAAAATTGGTTCAAACCTTGACAGTATCCATTAAGCTTTTTGAAAGTCAAGGTTACAAGGGTAACTAAAATGCAAAATTTAAGGACAAAATCTATTCAGGTTTCACAATCTCCAATGTCTCATTTTTATCAAAAAGTTCAGCCAAAGAGGGAAGGAAAATTGAAAAACCTGTAGGACTCCAAACCGCAAGTTAAGTGACCTTGGTTTTTCCTTGTCAAGTGTCTCAAAAACAAGAAGCAGGATGTTCTGTAAACCAAAAGTTGAAAATCTGGGTAACACTTTATGGTGTATTTTATAAGTACTTAAAACAAAAAAACAATTAATAAATGACTGGAAGAAAATTTTGTTCTTAATTATTTTAAGATGTATTTGTGTTTCATTGCTCATGCAACACATAATGCAATGTGTTTTATAAGGCCCTTAAAACTGATTACTAAATAATTTTAAAGCACTAATTTTCTTGAAAGCCTGCTAAGTTATTACCTCTAAATCATTGAGTGGAAATAATTTTGAAAGTAAATTTTTATTGAATTCTTACATATAATATTTTGTAAGTATTGATAGTATGTGTTTCTTTTGTAAATAAAAATTATAGAGAAGTCTGTAGTTAACTATTTCCTTTTCTAAATATATTTCTGTTATTGATTAAGAAGTTAAAAATGGAAAAATAGAATGACACCTTTTGAAAACAATTGGATCTTTCTTGATATATAACTGCTTATTTTTCTGTCAGAATATATGTTTTAAATTTCAAAAATCTGTGTTTTTAGATCTGCATTATAATTGAACAGCTTTTAAGTGAGTAATCCCCAAGGTTATAGAAACCTTGTATAATCAACCTATTGGAGAAACTTCATAAGCACAAAGCAAAACTTCAAACCCTTCAGTACATTCCTACATCCTAAATTGAAGAGAAAAAGCATGTCATGATAAAGTGAGAATAGTGTCCTCTGGTCTCTGGGATTTGGGTTGGTTTTGTGTTGGTTGAGAGAAGGAGGAAGCTTTCTGTGGCAAATATGGAAGCCACTGAAACTTCCTGGTTTTGGCATTTCAACCAGGACTCAAACCTCTGGCAAAACATAACATTCTGTTTCTAAGAAAAGAGGTTTACAAAGCTCAGAAAACCTTGGGAATCAAATGGTTCTTACAAAACAACATTTTGAAGATTTAAGTGTAAATGAATCAGAAACATATGGATTATATTTCTATGAAAATACACATGGGTTGAAAAATTAACAGTGAAAGTGCTTGGCAAGATGAGTTTTTAGTTTTACTGAATCCAAAAGTTTTGAAAATACCTGCTAAGGTGATAACTTAGCAGGCTTTCAAGAAAATTAGTGCTTTAAAATTATTTAATAATCAGTTTTAAGGGCCTTGTAAAACACATTGCATTATGTGTTGCATGAGCAATGAAGCACAAATACATCTTAAAATAATTAAGAACAAAATTTCAAGTTGACAAACCCAAGGCACAGATGGATTCTTCAGCGTTTCATTGGTAGTACCAACCAACTCTGACCTCAGATACTGTGGATATCTACCCCATTCAAAAGGTGAGTCAGATACTGCCTCAGTCTCTTCTGGTTGCTATAACAAAATACCATAGACTGGGTGGCTTATAAACAGCAAACATTTATTTCTCACAGTTCCAAAGGCTAGAACATCCAAGATCCAAGTGTCAGAAGATTCGGTGTCTGGTGAAGGCCTGCTTTCTCATTTATAGACAGCCATTTTCTTGCTGTGTCCTCACATGACAGAAGGCGCAAGGAAGCCCTCTGGGGTCTCTTTTACAAGGGCACTAATACCGTTCATGACAGCTCCACCCATGACTTAATCACCCCCAAAGACCCCACAGCCAAATGCCATCTCATTGGGCGGTAGGATTTAACATATGAACGGAGGGTACACCAACAAGGTACACAGCAAGAGGGTACACCAACAACTCAGGTATAATAGTTTTAATTATAAATTAAGTTATAGAATGTTCTACTTATTTCTAAATCTTAAAATCATTGTATAATCATTCCAGAAAAATAGAAAGAGCTTCCAGGAATTCAAAACCATGTCTAATATCTTCCTACTTATGCAAAACTCAGAAATCCTGGTTATGACAAATGCAAGTGTTTTCTAAACTGTGGAATATAGATCAGCTGTGTCAGAAATACCTAGGTTTTTATTTAAAATGTAGACTCCTGGTTCTTTTTTCAGATCCACCCTATCAAAGGCTTTGGAGGCAGGGCTGGGCATCTCCATATTATTACAAGCTCTGATTTATATGCCCTCCAAACGTTGAGAATCACATCAGTAATACATGAGGCAGGTACTCCTAGGTCTCATGAGGGAAGGGTACCATCATTTTCTGAGTGGCTAACTTGAGTGTCACATTGGTTTGATTTCTATACTGAAAGATCCCCATGGGCAGGAACTGTCGACTCACACTCACCATTGCACGCTCAACACAGTGCCAGTCATAAGGTAGAAAAAAACAAACGTGTCCTAATAAATTCAATGAACCAAAATGTATAATTTTTTCTTTAAAACTTTTGCATGCAAGAATATACTTTGAGGGTTCCCTAGTGGCACAGTGGTTAAGAATTGCCTGCCAATACAGGGGACATTGGTTTGAGCCCTGGTCTGGGAAGATCCCACATGCTGTGGAGCAACTAAGCCCATGTGCCACAACTACTGAACCTGCACTCTAGAGCCCGCGAGCCACAACTACTGAACCCACGTGCTACAACTACTGAAGCCCACGTGCCTAGAGCCCATGAGCAATGAGAAGCTCGTGCACCACAAGGAAGAGTAGCCCCTGCTCACTGCAACTAGAGAAAGCCCGTGTACAGCAACAAAGACCCAATGTAGCCACAAATAAATAAATAAAATAAAAAAATTTAAAGAAAGAAAGAATATGCTTTGAGATAATTCTGAAGGGTCATGATAGTTATTAAATACTCCTCTATTCAGCATTTTATTTTCTATTTTTACTATTGGATCTTAAAATGTAAATGCAAGAATGTGTAGGTAGCTTTGTTTATATACCAGAATTACAGAGAAATGGCTTAAAACATATTGTAGCTTTTCTCTGGGTAATATCAATCCACCTAAATTGATCCTCCTCTGCTAAATCTCATGAATAATTCTGTCAAGGGAGTAAATGTTAAATCCAGGATACAGTACCTTTACAAAGTTACTTGCTTAATGACTCTCTGTCTGTATCTGGTATCGCAGGAACAAGCAGAAAGTTTATCCCTGTAAGGTGATACTATGAAAGAAAAATAAGGGATGAATCACAACCAGTTAAAATATTTATGCCAAAAGGTACAAAGAAATGTAATGACAGGCAAGAAAATATTTTAATACCTGTGATTATTAAAAGCATTATTCTTAGGTACAATAGTTGCAGATATGTTTTTCTCTGTTTATAAAATGAGTCACGTTTATTAATGTTTGGGGGGAAAAAAACCCAATGTATGAATAAGAAATCCTCTCACAACCCAGAATCAATACAAATGCTAACAGTCTGATAACTATCCCCCCATCACACTACCTTGATGTACAAATACATCAAATGTATTTGTATGTCTGTTCACACACACAGATACACACACACACACACATTTTAATTTATTTTAATTTTATATTGGACTATAGTTTATTTACAATGTTGTGTTAGTTTCAGGTGTACAGCAAGGTGATTCAATTATACATATACATATGTCTATTCTTTTTCAAATTCATTTCCCATTTAGGTTATTACAGAATATTGAGCAGAGTTCCCTGTGCTATACAGTAGGTCCTTGTTGGTTATCTACTTTAGTGTGTATATGTCCATCCCAAACTCCCAATTTATCCCTCCCCCTCACCTTTCCCCTTTGGTAACCATAGTTTGTTTTCTATGTTTGTGAGTCTGTTCCTGTTTTGTAAAGAAGTTCATTTGTATCATTTTTTTTTTAGATTCCGCATATAAGAGATATCATATGATATTTGTCTTTCTCTGACTTACTTCACTTAGTATGATGATCTCCAGGTCCACCCATGTTGCTGCAAATGGCATTATTTCATTCTTTTTAATGGCTGAGTAATAGTCCATCTTTCTTTATCCATTCCTCTCCTCTGTCAATGGACATTTAGGTTGCTTCCATGTCTTGGCCACAGATTTGTAAAATATCCTAAAATATGGACTTATAATTACAAATGTATTTTAAAATTAATCCAACAGTGATATTTTCCTGCATTCATAAGTATTCCTTATTTTAATGATTACACAATAGCTCATCTAAGTTATTTAACTGTTCCCGGTTTTTGATACATCTAAGTCTCTTGGCAGTTTTACTATTTTAAATATATTCTCTGTTCACTGTTAAAGTGCATTTTAAGGCACATCCTTGATGATCCTAAGATGAACTCAATTTAGAATTGGTAACAATAGTGACTTAAAGCACTTTCTATAGGTCTGACCCTGAGCTTGTAAACATCAGATCATTTATCTCTCACAAGATAGATGTGAGGTAGGTATTAACTTCCAATTTTACATTCTCAGGGTCAAAAAGCTAGTAAGAGGTAAAGTCAGAATAAGAACACAGAACTGGTTTTTTTTCCAAAGTCTGTGTTCTTCATCTTGATAAAATTAATGTGTTAAAGAATGTGCAAAATATTTTTAGGTCAGTACCAAATTGCTCTGCAGAAAGGTGCAACCAGTTTATATATTCTATATATGTATCAACAGTGATAATTTGACACAAAAAATAGAAACATAAATTTTTTTTTAACTTCTGTTTTTTCTCATTAATGAAGCTAAATCTTTTTCTTGTGTTTATTTCCATTTACATTTCTGTGAAACCTGTTTGTTCTTTGCCCATTTTCTTACAGTTCTTCTGCAATAGATTTGTGAAAAAATCACTTATATTCTTTTTCTCATTTTAATTTTTATTTTATTTTTCATTTACAGAAGAATTGCATTTTTATGAAACAAAGGAATATTGATTTCCTCTATGCTATTGGTGATATTATGTTTAGCAAGCAGTTCTCTTTTCATATGCACATAAAGTTGTATTTCTATTTTGTTTGCAGTTTTCATATTTAATTTTCTAATTCATCTTGAATTTGTTTTGATATCTAAATACCATTTGTTAAATATTAATTTATTCCTCATTATTTTGGATTAATCCATATATTTTATGAGTTTTCTATGTGAAAGAATATATAACCTGCAAATAAAGAGAGCTTTATTTCCTTCCTTCTAAGTTTTATGGTTTTAATTTCTTTTCCTTTTCAGATTGCACTTGCTAAGACCTCCTCTTATACGATGTACAACTGAAGAAATAGTAGTGGGTATTTTCATCTTATTCCTCAGTTTAATGCTTCTTATTGGGGAGTACTTCTAACAGCAGCAGGCTTCTAATTCTCAATTTATTTGTTTATTCTTTTAATAAATATTTATTGAACACCAATTATTTGCTAGCCCCTATTTTAGATGCTTGGGATACAACTGTGAACATAATTCCTAGTCTTGAGGAACTCATTGGACAATTATTATAGATTATCTTTTTTAGGTTAAGGACATTCCCTTGTATTGTCGGTTTACTAATTTTTTTTTCATGAATGTGTTGCATTTTGTCAAGAGTTTTTTTCTTTTTTCTGTTCTGATTTTATTGAGATGACTTTTTCCCCCAATCAGTTAAGGCAGTGATCAACATTTATAGATTTTTCTAATATTAAACCTTCCTTGCATTTCGAGGATAAACACAACTTGATTACAATATATTGCTTTATTACACCCAATTTTTTTTTTTTTTCACGGTACGCGGGCCTGTCACTGTTGTGGCCTCTCCCGTTGCGGAGCACAGGCTCTGGACGTGCAGGCTCAGTGGCCATGGCTCACGGGCCCAGCTGCTCCGTGACATGTGGGATCTTCCCGGACCAGGGCACGAACCCGTGTCCCCTGCATCAGCAGGCGGACTCTCAACCACTGTGCCACCAGGGAAGCCCTACACACAATTTTTTGGATAATAGTATATTGATGACATTTATTCATGAGTGAAATGGATCCATAATTTTCTTTTCATATTTTAGTTTAGATTCTAATTTTGTTATCAGAATTATATTGACTTTATATAATTGAATAGAGATGATTCCTTCTTATTTTCCATAGACAGTTATGTTAGATTAGAATAATCTGTTTTTGAAAGTTTGCTAGCACTCAATTGTAAAACCATCTGGAAATGATGTTTACTCTGTGAGCAGACTTATAATTATGTTTGTGAGTCTGTTATAATTATACCTATATACTTTTATAGGTATAGGACTACTCAGGGTTTCTGTATTTTTTTAAATCAGTTTTATCCACTTCCTATGTTTTCAAATCTATTGTTATAGCCTATTAATTTTCAGGAGTTTAATTTATTTTCAAATATACGTATTTGAAGCCATATGATTTTCTTGAAGCACTTATCTTTAATACATCTCATAATTTTCATATGTAGGTTTTTATTACTATTTAGTTCTAATATTTTGAAATGTCTATATAATTTCTTCTTTGAACTGTAGGTATATAGAAGAGTGTTTATCAGCCTCATTGAATTGTGACTAGAAAAAAGTATCTGTAGGCTACCTCCATTAAATTTTTTTGAAAATTTCTTTAATGTCCATTGTGAAATCAATTTTTATAACTCTTCTATATATGCTTGAGATTAATGTATATTTTATACTTGTTAGATGTAGAACTTTCTATATGACCAGCAGATCATTTTAAAATTTATTATTCAAATATTCTATATCTTTGTTGACTTTATCCATTTGACACATCAATGATTAAGAAAAGTGTTTTTAACCCAGCACTATGAAGATGAATGTATTTGTTTTTCATTATAATTCTATCAATTTTGTTTCATATTTGGATGATATATTATTATGTGGACACATTTAAAATTATTTTATCTTCCTGGTGATTGGTTCTTTACTTATATGGAAAGAACCTCCTCTCTACTCCTAATAATGCTTTTTAATACTTTACCTGATAATAATAGTGTATAGTAAAGAATTTGGCTGTGGTCAAGGAGAAGTCTGGCCTTTGTCACCAGCTCCTGTAAGGAAACCTCTAAAACCTTGGAATTTCCCTAATAGTAACAGTGTCTTTGTTGTTAATGAGGGCCCCTTGAGCAGTACTTCATAGTTTATGCTTATGAGGTGAGTTATGGTGGGTCCCTTGGGCCATGTGGTATTAGCTAGATCTCAGGAGTGGGGCAGGGGTGACAAGATTAATTCAGGCACTTGTGAATTCAATCAACTAATCACGCCTAGGTAATGAAGCCCCAGTAAAAACTCTGGACACTGAAGATGGGGTGAACTTGGGTTGGCAATACTCCATGTGTATTGTCACACAGGAATACTGCAGGCTAACATGCCCTGATGACAATGAAAGCTTTACATTTGGAACTTGCCCAAATTCTGTCCTATGACTGGTTATGATATATCCTTTCCCTGTAATAAACCATACATGTGAGCATGAAAGCTCTCAGTGAATCATATGAGTTCTTCTAGCAAATTATGGAAACTGAGTGTGGTTTTGGGAACCCTCAAACTTGTAGTGTTTAGAAATCTTGGGCAGACTTCATACTCCAGAGGACTGTATCCTCAAATCTTGTTGTTTGGCTAACTCTGGGTAAATAGCTATACCAACTTTATTTATTTTCAGTGCCCCAAAAGTACTCTGTGCTTTGCCTATTCATCCCTTGTCCCCTACAATTCCTGGCAACCACTGGTATTTTTACTGTCTCTATAGTTTTGCCTTTTACAGAATATCATATACTTGAAATCATACCATATGTAGCCTTTTCAGATTAACATCTTTTGCTTAGTAATATGCATTTAAGGTTCCTCCATGTCTTTTCATAGCTTGATAGCCCATTTCATTTTAGTGCTGAATAATATTACATTGGCTGGGGGTACCACAGTTCATTTATCCATTCACCTTGGAAGGACAATTAGGTTGCGGTCAAGTTTTGGCAGTTATAAATAAAGCTGCTAAAAACATCTGTGTGCAAGTTTTTCTGTGGACATAATTTTTCAGCTCCTTTGGGTAAGTACCAAAGAGTGTGACTGCTGGATCATATGGTAAGAGTAGGTTTAGTTTTGTAAGAAACCACCAAACTCTCATCCAGAGTGGCTGTACTGTTTTGCATTTTCACCAGCAGTGAATGAGAGTTCCTGTACTCCACATATTTGTCAGCACTTGGTGTTGTCAGTGTCCTGGATTTTGGCCATTTGCATAGGTGTGTAGTGGTATATCTTCTTTGGTGAGGTATCTGTTAAGGTTTGGGGCCTATTTTTTAATCAGGTTGTCTTTTTTCTTATTGTTGCATGTCAAGGGTTCTTTGCACATTTTGGATAATAATGTTTTTTGCAAATATTTTCTCAAAGTCTGTACTTGTCTTCTAATTCTTTGGACACTGTCTTTCACAAAGCAGAAGTTTTTAAGTCTTCATTAAGTCCAACTTTCAGTTATTCTTTTATGGATTTTGCCTTGGTGTTGTGTTTAAAAGGGCATCAACCTACCCATGGTCATCTAGGTTTCCTCCTAAGCTATCCTCTAGGAGTTTTATAGTTTTGTGTTTCACATTTAGGTCTATGATTTATTTTGAGCTAATTTTTATGAAGGTTGTAAGGTCTAGATTTATTTTTTTTTGCATGTGAATATCCAGTTGTTCCAGCACCATTTGGTGAACAGACTGTCTTTAGTCCATTGTATTGCCTTTGCTCCCTTGTCAATGATCAGTTGACGATATTTATAGGGTGTATTTCTGGGCTCTCTTTTGTGCCATTTATCTATTTGTTTATTCTTCACAAATACTGTACTGTCTTGATTACTGCAGCTTTATAGGTTTTTTAGTGTCAGTCCTCCCACTTTGTTTTTCTCTTTCAATATTGTGTGGGCTCTTCTGGGTCTTTTGTCTCTCAATATAAACATTAGAATCAGTTTGTTGGTGTCCATAAAGTAACTTGCTGGGATATTGACTGGGATTGTATTGAATTGAATCTATAGACCAGATTGAGAAGAACTGACATCTTTGCAATATTGAGTCTTCCTACCCATGAACATGGACTATTATTCCATTTATTTAGTTCTTCTTTGATTTTGTTCATCAGTTTTGTAGTTTTCCTCATACCTATTACTTATTTTGTTAGATTTATAGCTTAAGTATTTTATTTTTGTGATGCTAATATAAATGATACTGCGTTTTCGATTTCAAATTCTACTTGCTCATTGCTGGTATATAGAAAAGTGATTGACTTTTGTATATTAACCTTGTATCCTGCAAACTTGCTCTAATTGCTTATTAGTTCCAGGAGGTTTTCTGTTAATTCCTTCAAACTTTTTTCATAGATTATCATGTCATTTACCAAAAAAAACATTCTTATTTCTTCTTTCCTAATATGTATACTTTTTTTCCTTTTTTTGTATGATTGCAATAGCTAGGACTCTCCTACACTTTCAAAGGATAATCCAGGATACTGGATATAGAATTCTAGCTTTTTTTCCCCCAACAGTTTAACTAGTTCACTCCATTCTCTTCTTGCTTGTTTGCATGGTTTCTGACCAGAAATCTGCCATGATTCTTATCTTTATTCCTCTATAGAAACGAATCTCCCGCTCCCTGGCTTCTTTCAAGATTTTCATTTTGTCTTAGTGTTTTTGCAGTTTGAATATGATTTACACCTACACCTAAGGGTGTAGATTTTTGTTATTTATCCTGCTTAGTATTATCTGAGCATCCCAAATCTGTGATTTGGTATTTGTCATAAATTTGGAAATTTCTAAGCCATTATTATTTTAAATATTTCTTTGCTCTATTTTCTCTTTCTGGTATTCCAGTTATGTATGTAATACACCTTTTTAAATGATCCCACAGTTCTTAGATGTTTTGTCATTGTGGTTTTTTTTTTTCTATTTTTTTCTCTTTTCATTTGTGTTAGTTTCCTAGGGCTGCTGTAACAAATTATCACAAACTTGGTGGCTTAAATCAACAGAACTTTATTTGCTCAGAGCTATGGGGTCCAAAATTACCGTGTCACCAGGGCTGCATTCTTTCTGAAGTCTCTAGGGAAGAACCTTCACTTGCCTCTTTTAGCTTCTGGGGGCTGATTGCAATTTTTGCTGTATTTTAGCTTATAGGTACATTATTCTAATCTCTGCTTCCATTTTCACATCCCTTTCTCCCCCATCTATGTGTCTTAAATCTGTTGCCTTTTTCTTATAAGGAAAAGATTTAGGGCCCACTCTAAATCCAGGATGATCTCATCTTATGATCCTTGATTCCATCTGCAAAGACCTTTTTACCACATAAGGTCACATTCACAAGTTCTAGAAGTTAGGGCTTAAACCTCTCTTTTGGGGCAATGACCTTCAACTCACTACTGCATTTCATTTTGGGAGGTTTCTATTGGCCTATCGCCAAGCTCACTGATTCTTTTTTTGGCTGTGTGTTTTTCTTTTAATACAATTTTTAATTCCAGTGTTTTTATATGTTAACTTTTAATTGCTTCCTTAATTTTTAAAAGTATGTAATATATATTATATCCATATTCTGTAACTCTCACTTTCAACATCTGTGTAGCTTGGGTGTTGTATTAGTCTTTTGGGGCTGCCATTACAAAATACCATAGACTAGGTGATTTAAACAGCAAAAATTAGTTTTCTGACAATTCTAGAGTCAAGAAGTCTGAGATCAGGCTGCCAGCACAACTGAGTTCTGGTGAGAACTCTCTTCCTGGCTTGTAGAAGGCCACTTGCTCACTGTGATCTCACATGGCACAGAAAGAGCACTGGTGTCTCTTTCTTTCCTTTAAGAGACTGGTGTCTCTTCCTTTTCTTATGGGCACTAATTCTATCATGAGGGCCCCACCCTCATGATCTCGTCTGAATCTAATCACTTTACAAAGGTCTCACCTTCAAATACCATTACACTGGGGGGTGGGTAGGGCTTCAAATATGAGTTTTGAGAGGACTCAATTCAGTTCACAGCAGGTGTCTAAATAACTTGCATTTATTTCTGTCCTTTCTTACTCACAGTAGCTACTTTGGGAGTATGCTGATAGGAACACTCCTTACCCAGAATCACTTCAGTGCTCCTCGAGGCAAGATCAGCTTTTCCACCTTCCTGTCATTCTTAAGTTCACTCTCCCCACAACAGGGGAGAATCTGAATGTAGGACACCTCCAACTCCTGGCTGCCTACTGCTCCAAGTAGGCTTCCTGCTGCTCTGGTTCCTTGGACTTCAACCCCTTGCTCACATCCAGGCTGCCAGCCTCTGAAGCCCTGGATTGAGCTCCTCCAGCCTATTTTGGTGTTATCATTCAAAAAAAATTATGGGGCTTCCCTGGTGGTGCAGTGGTTGAGAGTCCGCCTGCCGATGCAGGGGATACGGGTTTGTGCCCCGGTCCGGGAAGATTCCACATGCCGTGGAGCGGCTGGGCCCGTGAGCCATGGCTGCTGAGCCTGCGCGTCCGTAGCCTGTGCTCCGCAACGGGAGAGGCCACAACAGTGAGGGGCCTGCGTACAGCAAAAAAAAAAAAAAAAAAAAAAAAAAAAAAATTATGGAGTTACTTAAAATATATATGCTAAATTATCACTTGTGTGTACATTATATTTATAAAAGTAATCTGGATGATCCAGACTCTGGATCATTACATTAATTCTACATCACTCATTTCTTATATAATGGTAAATTGAAATAGAAGAATTCAAAATAGTAAATTATTCTTTCATAACCTTTATTTTACAAAGCTTCTGTTGCAGGGGGCTATGAATAAACTATCAGGTAATTCTGACCATAAAATAGAGGAAATTAGGTTTCAGTAGGAAAGGTAGTTTTATGCTGCCTTTCAGGCCTACAGTGCAGCCAGGGAATTACATGACTCTGACTTTTTTTTAACTAAACAACATTTTCCCTCTCTGAAATATAAGCATATCATGTTTAGTCTGAAATGAGCTTAGAAATTTGTTCATGATTTGGCACACATGGCTAAAGGGAGAGAATCCAAAGTTATATAGGAACTACAGACATGATACAATGGTTAATTTACAGCTTACTTTCAGTGCCTTTTCTCTTTAATGACCTGAAGTTAAACAGGAACTTCTGGTGTTTTTGTATCATTTTATTTACTTATATGGATGTTTATTTTTTTACCTGTACCTTATTATTTTCCCTTACATTGGATTTTATTTATTGATGTATAGTTGATTTAAAATATTGTGATAGTTTCAGGTATACAGGAAAGTGATTCAGTTTTATATATATTCTTTTTTCAGATTTGTTTCCATTATAGGTTATTACAAGATACTGAGTATAGTTTCCTGTGCTATATAGTAGGTCCTTACCTGTACATTCTTTATGCTTATAATAGGATTTTTAAAACAGGTGGGAAATACTTATAGCATAATAGTAATTGAATAAAAAGGAGTATAAAATTATAAAACTAGTTAAGTTCTAACACATTTTTCATTTAATTTTCCCCAATATGTTATTTTGAAAAAACATTGGAGATATATAAGAATTGAAAGAGTAATACAATAAACACTAGTATGCATTTCACCTAAATTCAATAATTGTTAACATTCTGTCACATTTAATTCATCTATCTCTCCTCTGCCCCCCACACACATTTATTAATGTGGAATCACTTGAAAGAAGTAGCAGACATCATGACATGTCACTCCTAAAGAATTTAATATGCATCTTCTAAAAGTAAGGACGTTCTCCTAAGAAAAGAAATAATTTCCTAATAAAGTATTCAGTTTATATTGGGTATTTAAATAATCAGAGACAATGAGGAGGGGGGAAGGGGGAGGGGGGAAAGGGGGAGGAGGACAGGAGGGAAAAGAAATAAGTCAATGGCCTATTAGAAAAGATTCTTGGGGGAATTCCCTGGTGGTGCAGTGGTTGAGAGTCCGCCTGCCGATGCAGGGGACACGGGTTCGTGCCCCGGTCTGGGAAGATCCCACATGACGTGGAGCGCCTGGGCCCATGAGCCATGGCCACTGAGCCTGTGCGTCTGGAGCCTGTGCTCCGCAACGGGAGAAGCCACAACCATGAGAGGCCCACATACCGCAAAAAAGAAAAAAAGAAAAAAGAAAGGATTCTTGGACAGTAGCAATTTATCCTTTGCAGTGTTTGTATACCTCCTGTTGTTTTTGGCCATAACAAGGCTACTTCTCCACTGGTAAATTCAGTTTCTAGAGGCAGAAAGGTATGCTGTGCTTATGTGGAAAGCAGCTGATTGGGTGAGGAGGATTAGTGAAAAGGAGAATTCGAGAGTGACTCTCAGACTTCTGCCTTTGTAAACTGGAACTAACTCATATTGAAATGATTAGTTCTTTTAATAGGAGTCATGACTATGAAAAATGAGATTTTTTATTTTAATAAATTCAATGGAAATGATTTATATAAATGAGTTTTGATTTCTCTACTGTTTCAAATCTCTTCAATGTGGAAAGATTTTCCTTTTCTGGAGATAAACTTGAGTTTTGAAAACAGTTGGAACTTGTGAACTAACCCTGGTGACTAAGAACTCTGAAATAAACAAAGTTAATACCAATTTGGCAACGTCAAAAATATTTTCACTGAAAATACACAAAATATCGGAATGGATAAGGAGCCAATTATTGTGCCATAGTTCACACCTATTTATGAGTATCATATGCTGATGATACATAAATTTTATTGATTTACTGTTAGTTTAATAACCACATAAACACCTTCTATTTCATTATAATTATTGAAAATCTATAATAGCTTTTTTTAGTCATTTTGTAATTGAGAGCTAAATAGATTACTTTTCTTTCCTCACTCTCTCTCTCTGCTACCCTTTCTCTTTCTGCCAGCTTTATCTCTTTCATTGTGCCATTCTTGGTTACAGACTTTTTATGCTTGATACAGCCATTGGTTGAAGATCAAGAGCCAGCACTCAGGGCCCTGTGGAATACAGTCCTGTTGTACCAACCTAACATATTTTTATATTCTCCCTTCCATCAGTCTAGCCAGCGTCCCTCACTTTTCCATTCTGAACATCATAGTTATTAATTTACTGATCACACATTTATGAAATACCTATTATACATTCGGCACTGCACTAAAATCTGGAAATACAAAGATGAATAAGACATCTTTCTTCACCTCAAGGAGCTCACATCATAGTGAAGTTGCCAGGTAATAAATAATTTAACACACTGTGACAAGTACAAGTGCATTCTGTCGATCAGACAAGTTTATGACAGATCGTGCTTCCATCCATTATTGTTTGCTATGTTAGTTTTCCTTCCAGTCTAAAACAAAAGAAAAGAGTAAAAGTTCAATGGCACTTTACAGCATATATAACCCAATCCCCTCATTTTTCAAATGAGCAAAACTAAGTCTCAGAGCAGACACACGCTTAGGGAACAGGATTAGAATTCAACTTCTCAACGCATAGCCCTGTGCCTATTCAAGGTATTAAACTAGATTAATCGGCAACTGATGAGAGGCTAACACAAGGAATATCAGACAGACACCTGAAATATCATAGCTTGGTTTTCCCTCAAAATGAGATCCTGTGACAAGGACTTGAATGCAGGTAGCTTTTTGAGGAGGTTCTCAGGGGAGGTGTAAGAACGTATAAGCAGAGGAGCCCCAAAAGGGTGTGATTATGAGTGAGTTACCACCGTGAGCACCTGAGGCTCGATCTACTGAGGATCCTCCAAATCACTGTGTAGAATATGCCTGAGAATTACACTAACGAAGGACAGGGAAGTTGGGGTATTTACCAGTGACTCACGTCCCTCATTATTTTGGAGGTTGCTCTTGGGACCGTTGAATCCCCAGTACTCCTCAGCTGTGGGCAGTGTGCACAACTTCTTAGGGAGCAAGAGAAAAGTCTCAGGCAGCAAAGCAGAGAGATTCCCCATCAGCAGTTATAGAAAATGCCCACCTTAGCTTCAAGTGAGTGCAGAGGTAAACCAGGCATATGGAGCAGGGCATCAGTGACATCTGCTACATAGACAGATAAAGATTTTTTGAGGACTGAAATAGAGGTTAATGTCACTTTCTTAATAATTCTGCCAGTGCCAGATCAACCATGGTCACCCATATCATTTCTCAGGTCAACACTGGCTGTTATTCTTGTTCTGGATAATTACTGCAGTGTAAGGGTTTTGCTCTATCCATCAGAGAGAGATATTCAGTGCACACTGCAGAACAAAATGGGAAAGAGTTATAGTAATTCTCCTTAACCAACATTTTTTCACATAGAGAGTCTTTCTTTATATTTCTCTATATTTTCCATAATTTGTTTTAAAAAGTATGTGCCTTGGACTCTAATATAGAAACAGTAATATTTTTCAAATTAAATTCTCATTTTCATTTTGCTCTAGTATCTTTGAAAGGACAAACTGAGGATGTTGCTTACAGGATTAAATAATCTATAAGAATTCAGTTACTAACTGTTCAGGTAACTGTTTAAACATTCAGAAATAAATCTAAATTTCTTTTGTCTGGAAGTTGTCCTCGAAGAGTTTATTTATTTGTGGATACAATTTGAGTTAGAAGTCCTGGGAGAACTGTTTGTTTTTTGTTTGCCTAGCTTTGTTGTTGTTGTTATGTGTTTGTTTTTTTTTTGTTTGTTTGTTATTAGAGTATATTTTTATACTTCTAACGTGTGGTTTGGGTGGATTCCATGACATTAGAAGGCATGTGCACTTGTTTTTCCTTTTTGGTAAAAAGTTAACCAGAGTATTTGAAACATTGGGAACATGATTTGTGTTTAAGATTTCTTTAGAAATTTGGATTGATTCTTGTACTGTGTTAATATGTAATGGTCTCTGATCTACCCTGCATTTCATTTTCTTTGCTATGTGTTAAAAGAATACGAAGGATTTTGGTGATGACTTTCCAAACCTATCTGATTCATTGAGGTTTGAAAAGAACTCAAGTAAAGCAAAAAAAAAAAAAAAAAAAAAAAGAAAGAAAAAAAATTGTAGCCAATTCTTCATCTGGCTCTTGCTGTCCTGTGCATGACTGTGTATAAACAACAAGGAGTGAAACTTCTGAAGCTTCAGTTTCTGCATCTATTAAACATAAAAATTTAGCAATAGATGATCTCATAGATCGTTTTATTCTTCACAATTCTGTGACTTTTTATAGGTGTTGGAGACTTTTGCCATTTCATATGTTTCTAGCAATGCTTATCAGCTAGTTTCCTCAAAGTGATCAGGGCAGATCCAGTTCAATATAATGAGCAAGCTATCTTTAGACACTCTTTATTTTTTATTATTTTATTTTATTTTATTTTTTTACATCTTTATTGGAGTGTAATTGTTTTACAATGGTGTGTTAGTTTCTGCTTTATAACAAAGTGAATCAGTTATACATACTCTGGTCATTTCCATTGTAGAGAGTCAACCTTAGCCATCTAAATTTTACGACCAATTAATCTCATGATAACACAAAGGGATTAGGGATTGGTTCCTGTCTCTAGCTAACACCCCACAACCTGTGGTCTTCTACGGGATGGGAAAGGAGAGAAAAAAACAGTGAAGGGAAGACAGGGTAGGAATTGCAAGAAACCATGTTCCTGGTATTCTCCTGGCCCAGGAAACTGAGTCAAGGAAACAGAGGCCATTATCATACTGGAGTCACTGACCATGACCTAGAAGTCTCAGCCACCACAAGAATCAGAATCTTCCCGGTGGGTATATAAATCCGATCAGACACTGGCCACCAGGTGGCACCAAACTGCAGCTATGATACAGGTGAATTTGAATCATTTAGTTTTTAGGAGGAAGCAGTCCTCCTGGGTCATTTCACAAAACTTGCAATAATTGGACATTGGAATGCTAATGAGCTTACTTTTTTTTTAACATTTCTATAATCCCATTATTGATAACTCCTCCTCACTGCTTATAGGTAAAGTTGAAAACCTTTATCTTTGTCTAAAACAAAGTCTGCCTTATTTTTCATTATCACCTCTCCCTCTTTCCCCTGAACTCTTACACAGTACAGTTTAGTCACATGGGAACAGCAACCGTTTACTAAATTTCCATTTCCTCATGCCTTTGAAAATACCATTCTTCTTTGTGAGTTGCCTTTCCCACCACACTTCTTGTGCTCTAGATCTAATTAACAGCTTTTGCTCTAGAAAAGGTCAAGCTTCTAAGATGTCCTCTTCTGTGAAGTCTCTTAGATTACATCCATCCTTACAAAAGGCAGAGTTATTAATCCCTACTTCTCTGGTCTTCCAAAGAGCTTTGTTCATATTTGTTACTATCATTTCTCACATTAAAATATCATTATTGGTATTTGTCAGTTTGCCACTTAGAATGTGAACAATTCAAGTATAGAAACAAACCAAACTTTTCATCTTTGTGTCAACAGCATCTAGCACTACATTTATCACATACTATACCTTTAATAGTTGTATCTTGAATAACTAAAGCAGTATTTGAATAAAATATATGTATATCTAAATTTGTAAGTTGGATTAAGTTTAAACACATATGAGCAGCTAAGTATATAAAAGAGGCAAGTGGAGCTCTTCCTGTAAAACAAACAATCCTTTTCTAATGTAGATGAGCACTGGATCCTTGTTTTTTTAGTCCTTTTTCTGCTGTCTTAGAGCAAATATTCATGAGTATTATATCATGTTATGCTATTAATGGCCTGAAAATATTTATATGTATTGCACTTCCCAGAGTTAGTTGGTTTATAGGACAGAGTAAATTTACTTGATGGGCAAAATTCCTTTCACTGTGGTCTTCTCAGAAGAGAGACTGACATACCATGTATTCCCTAATTCTGACTTTCTTACTGCAACTCTTAGCTACAGTGATGATCATTGAATGGTCATTGGCATATGTCTTTTTACTGATGCCTAAAATACTCCTGCTGAGTTCAAAATCAGAAGGTAGTTTATTTCAAGAATTGGAGAGGATCTTAGTCCGTATGTCTTATTCTCACAGCTGAGGGAACTATGACATAGGAAAGTTAGATGGATTCCCACACAGCTTATTAAAGAGAGAATTGCAGCAGGAAACCCATGTACTTCCACCCTGTTGCTTTCCTTTGACCCACAGAGTTAATAGGTCATCATGATTTACTTAGTTTATGACTTGGATAAACAAACAAGTCTGCAATGCACAGTGATAGAAGAAAAGCCTACGAATGGCAACTTAGTTACAAACCATAGGCTAAACTCCTTCTTATAACATCCTTTCTCCAGAATCAAATCTCAGTACTCCAGGCTACTCCAATGTTTTGGTTTTTAATCACCTCTCTGGTTCTGAGAAGCACTTTTAGATACTCTAGAATTCTTTATACTTTTGATCTAGTCAGGGGTCTTATTTTGGCAGTTAAAGGACTTGGAGTGTCCCACAAAGGACTGTTTGCTTTCTTATCTAATCTTTAGTGCATCTAGCAGCAAAACAGACCATTTCATGGTATCATTCTGTCAGCAGAAGGTTGTTTAAGGATACACAACTCCTGTCACTTTTATTGTGTGGTCAAGTAAATAATCTGAGGCATTTCCAGCTCCTGACTACGTCATGTATTTGTAATTTTCTTTTTGCAGCCCCAGTTTGCTTCCCTTCTTTGGGGCCAGCTTCCAACTCAGAAGATCCGGCAAATGTTTTCTGAATAGGTGCGGTGTTCCAGTGTTTAGGCAACACAGATTAAGAAGCCTCGAAACGCAATTTGATGTTGTTTTCTGAATTCTCTTCTACCTCCCGAGTTGGGAAATATTTGGAACAGCAGTTCACTTGGCCCAAACTTTTCACCTGTTTCCTCTGTTTTCATCTCCTCAGTGAATTGTAAAACCAGTTTTAAAGAACAGGATCCTATTGCCATGTTGGATCCTCTTTCAATCACACGTGAGGTGTTTGGATGAAGCTTAATACCCTATGGGCCTGTCTGCCCTGTGTGAACGCTGAAGTACCCATGAGGCTCTGTAATATGTATCAGGGCTGATATCAATTTTGGAACCTAGATAAACCCTGGGGGTAATCCAAGACTGTGAGTTGTTTCTTGGCAGGTCAGGCCACCTGCTAACAAACCAGAAATATGCAGGAAGTTTGCAATCCCTAGTCAGAAAGAAAATAAAGTTGTTGATGCCAGAAGCTTCATAAATTACAGCACAATCTCAGGAAAGGGGGAATTAAAGGGGTAGAAAGTAGATAACTGCAGGAACACCTGAATGTAATAACAAACTGGAGTGTTTTCAATTGGCAGAAAACTTGGATGTGGAAAAAGAACAATTCTGTTTGTCTCTGGCCAATGAATAAATGATACTCTCTGGTACCACTAATCGGTCTGATCCTGACCTCGCCTAAGTGCAAGTTATGCCCTTTGATGACTGCAGTTGTGTCTCTCGAGCCTTCTTTTCCTACTTCCAGAGTGATTCCTGGATACAGATCCTTGGCAGATGACAGTTTAGTGTTAGGGCTTTTTCAGTCAGTGGTAAAGTGAGAAATCCAGTTAGGTTTGCATAACATTAAATTCATTCAATTTAGACTGTCCATTCTTTTGAGAAATTGATTTTTCTACTTTCACTTACTATTAGAATGTCCACTCCTTTATGAAATGATGGGGAAAGTAGAGAGTAGATAGTACATTTTTAATTTAAATGTCTCTGTTGGCAAAATTACAAGTTGGCCAACCTGAGTCATTCTTCACAGTTTAATGGTTCTTTAAAAAAAAAAAAAGAGCCAAGGAATTGTTAAAGTTCATTTTAGCAGATTCAGTTCAATTAGCAGATTTCTTCATTGACCAAAGAGTTTGGATACTTTGGTCTCTTCTGCAGCAGATTTGGTTTGATCTAATTGCCTCCAAGAAAGGGAAGGTGGGTGTCAGAAGGAAGGCAACACTGGGTTATATCTCATCTAGATGACTAACAAGATTATCGCCATTCCTGTAGGATTATTTCTCTCTCCTTGGATGTCTGCACAGCTAAAATTAACTGTATTACAAACTACGCTCACAGATCCCCCAGGTCCGGACTTCATGCGTACTTTCCTATCACATTTATGAGTACCGGGGCCAGCGCTGGCCTGACCTTCCCCTACTAGGCAACACAGATGAAGAAGGCTACGGTAGGCTGAGGATCGCTCCTCTTTTTCCACCTTCAGCTTCTCCTTACTTCTTCTTTTCTCCTCTGTTGCTCTTCCCGCTGCCCCCCACCCCCGCCCCCCAGCCATTTTCTCTCTTTATGTTCAGAGCTCTAGTCTTGTATCGGCTGATCAAAATCCTCTCTTGTGAAAGTGCCAAACAGATCTGTCTTGGGCACCCCACCATGGACAAGTCCTCATTAGACTCTCTGTCATGTGCTTTATCCTTGAAAGCCTGAAACCAAGTTTCCCTGTGACAGATAAAAAAATGAAACTAATTTGTGGCTGATTATGACCTAATATGAAAAACTGTTGGGAGTCTTCACTTCCAAACAGATAACAGTGCTTTAACCTGAAGGACTGATGGTAAGAGTACAATATTGCTGTGATGGGATTAAATGTACCCTGACTGCATGCCTGCTTTATATAGATGTAAGTATATATGCTATTCTTATGGTGTCTGAGGTTAGTAATATTGGACATTAAAAAACAAACAAAAAACTCTTCTTTCCCTTTTTTTCTCCTCCATCAATAATCCCTGCTAATTATCTTCTATTGACATCTTTCTCCATACTGCTCACGTTAATTCTCAGCTGAACCCCTTTGATGGGTTTCTGACTGTCTCCTTGTTTCGGGCTTAGCATCTACCCCTTCCTTACGCCTCACTCTCCTGGTCCACAATTAACTATCCCTCAATACAGCTATCAGAGCAATTTTTCTAAAATAGAATCCTTCAGTTACCCAGCTTGAAAGCCTCCAGTAATTCTCTTCGGCCTATCCTCTTATTCCCACTGGTCTCATGGTCAGTGAGAACCCCCAAAGGACTCAGGCCATTTAATAATATCCTGCTCTCCCAAATGGGATTCCCTCTTCCTGGAACAATCTTATCTCCAACATCTACTCATCTTGGAAGACAGTTCAAGGGTCACCCTCTACTGTTTTATATGTACACCTTTTACATTCTACTGAATACAGCACTCTGCATTATAATTATTGATTCATCTGCCTCCCTAACTAGATAGTGATTGCCTTGAGCCTTGGATCTCTGGTTATTTCCCTTGATATTCCCAATGCCTAACTCAATCCCTAGTGTTTAAGAAGTTGCTGGAAAAGTATGTGTCCAAAGTATGCAAGATTGTTCCCCTAGGAATAGAAGTTTCCTAACATGGTTTTCCTTTAAGTAAAGGCTCTTTTGGTTCTATTAGGGCTCTGTATTATGTGCTATTAGGGCTCTGTAATAAAATCAAGAGATACTAGATACTAGGTGCTGGAGAGAATCTTAGAGGGAATGCACCCTTCCTTTCTTATTTATATGTGAGGCCCAGAGCACTGACATGCCTCTCTTCTTACCTCCTGCTTCATCTTCCAGGCTTGTGTTTCCAAAGTACTCTGGTCCCTCACCTTCAAGTTCCCCAAGTTAGGAGGTGGTGGAGATGGAAATTAACAACCAATGCTGGACAAAGTATGTTCCTTTTCCCTTTCCCCCCATATAGAATACAGGAAGCAAGAGAATAGATGCTATAGGGTTATAAAAACAGTAAAATCTACATTAGAACTTATAAAACACTGGAGGTTGAGACCTGGTTTCCAATTCCAACTATGTCACTATTTATAGCAAACATAAATGGAAATGCTACGAAGATGAATCCAATGGCGAGGAGCGTTAGAAGACATTTAAAGAAGAGGAAGGGACCTTAAGATCAAGTACTAAGCTACTGACATACTAACATTAAAGATGGGGAATTCTGAATACTTTCCAAAGATTATCGGGCAAAAATCTAAATGTCCTTGTTCCAAGTCCAATGACCTTTAATATTCTATTATGCAATGGTTGATAAACCAATAACATATAAGCAAGATATAAGATGCAGTTCTCAAGACATAAAAAACTGTTTAAAAGCACTAAGTGGGAGAAGGTGGGAAAAGCACTGTCCTTTATCAAATGACAAGAAAAGCACTTAAAAAATGACAGTGACAGGAAGGTGCTTTTTATTTCATTCTTCTCTCACAAATGTCAACCATGATCTAATTATGTGAGCAAGAAAAGATATGATGGGAGGCAGAGAGCCTCACTAAAGTGGGAACAGATAAAAATGACTGACTCAGATTGGTTGAGTTAAATCCATAGATCTTGATAGCTTCCACCCTAAAGAACTTAAGAAATTGGCCACAGTCATTGCTGAGTCACAAGCAATTATCTTCAAGAACTCACAGAGAGCTTAAAGTGGCCCCAAACTGGAATATATCATATCAGTTCTTTCAGAAGAGGATTATGGACCACCCTGGACATTGCTGATTTACCAGAGAGGGGAAAGAGATTAACTCAAAATGTTGGTTTTTCAATGCCTAGAAGATAATAGGGTTGGAATCAATTGAACTTGTGGGAATGGAATCATAAAATTGGGGGCTAGGCATGATTTTCGGGATCATGTAATATGCTGTCTGTATTTATAGAGGAGTAAACTGAGCTTTAGAGAAGTTAAATCAGAAATCCTTAAGAGTTCATTTCCTAATTTAAGGACAGTGTGGCAAGTCTGGGAAGCTGAGGTGATGGATAAATGCAATATTTATTGGCTTTTTATCTCCTCTAAATGATTTTCTTCTTTTGAGATCATGAGTTCTTTTATACAACAGGAAAGGAGGCCATACATGGAAATTCTGGCTCCACACAAATACGAGAAAGAAGCTTTCAGTTACAATTTGTAAAATAAGCAAGATCTTGATACCTAGAGGTTATGCTGCAAGTTACACTTCAGAGAGAGAAAAATACTTCCTTAGTTCAGTAAGTTACTGCTACCTTTTCACTTTCCCTTTGTAACCCAAACTTCTTAAATCTTGAACTCTAAGTGAGCTGGGTCACTGAGCAAGAGGACTAGTCCTACAAAATCAGAGAACTTACTTGAAGTGAACATTGAGTATAAAAATATGGCTTTACCAAATATTCTTTCCAGATTCTGAACAGGTCTTGTCAAAGTAGAGGAACTTTAAGTAAGTAAAAGAATGGCACTGGATTCCTTTCGTTTATCTTTTAGGTCATTTATTTGAACTCCTATCAGGCTTTGGAGCCCCTTCCCCCAAGTTTTTCTGAAGTATTTGTTGAAAATCATTGGTAGGGTCATGCTTGAGAGGGAGGGAAATAAACTGCAGATAAAGTCTGTCATCACAGGTACCTGCTGCCACTCTGAAGATACAGTCATCCCTCAGTATTCGGGGAGGGGGAGAGGAGGAGTGGTTCCATGATACCAAAATCCACGGATGCTCAAGTCATTTAGATAAAATGGTAGAGTACGGTTCACGCTCCACATCTGCAGATTCTGCATCCGGGTATTTAACTAATCTATATATTAGAATGATTAACCAAGTCTTTCCTCTATGGGCAGCACTTCTTTGTGCTTTTTGTCTCTCCAAACTGCCTTCCCTGATCATAATTTTATTGTCCTGTATTTTACTTCCTTAGGGCCTTTTGAGTGACAGGTCTTTTGTATAATAGATGAATTCTGGCTAATAAGTTAATTTATATTTATATTCAATTATGTTTAATATGTTGTTGGTAAGTTCTCTCTTTAAACACATTTATTTGGAGAATACTTTAAAGATATCCTCCATTTCTGGTAGAACTCACCTTCTGTTGCCAGCTGAGGGAGGCGAGTGCTATAAATTACTATGGGAGAAAGAGAAGAAATCGGGCAACCCAAGAGGTCATGAAATGTGAATACAGAGGTAGTTTAAGTCATGAGAGAGACTGCTTGAAGAAAAAAAAAAAAAAGAATACCTACTAACACCCTTGCTAGCATCTGCAATAGTCAGATTTGTAGGAAACAGCATTTGAGTCTAACTTCTGTCATCTGACTCTGCACTTCCATTTTTGCTTAGATATTTTCAGGGACCTGAAGGTTCAAAGATAGTCATTCTGTTTTCTGAGAGCACTAAAGCTTAATAGTCCATAGAACAAAATTGTATTATGCCCCAAATAGTTCTACCTATATTTTTTTAACCTATGGCCCCTACTTCTATCTTCCAGGTCAGTGTAGAACAATTTTTTGCATGTAACATCTGTTCAAATAGATTTGTGTATAACTTCCATATCCCTCAGATATGCTTGCTAGAGGTTTCAAATATATTTGATAATTTTTAGCCCGGAAAGTTTTCCTGTATTCTGAAACGCCTACTTACTAATGCTCTGTTAGCAGCTATAGTCTGATAAAAGTAAATATTGTACAGTATTGCAAAGACTTTAAATTTTCTGTTAATGTCATATGAGTGTAAGAAGCTAACTTCAGAAGCTTTCTGGTTAGAGATATTGGTTCTCTGACTCAATATGTGGAAGTCTTCACTTACATACACCTGCTTGGATAGATTGTGGGAAGACCACAGACAAGTGATTAAACTCGAGATGTTTCAGGCAAAGCACGCTATTTCTTCTTACTGTAAAAAATAAAGAACATTTCTGAGTCATTGCAGTCTCGGAATGTAATGCCAAACAAATGAGAACCAGACCACAAACAGTGAGGCCAAGTACATCATTACCGAGTGACTAATGTGAACAACTTACATAAACTGTGGCTGAAGCTGAGTTTTTAGCAGATGACCATAACCTTTTGATTGCATCAAGAACAGTTAAAAGCTCTTTAATCTGCATGTCGTCCTTCAGGAAAGAAAAACTCATCAATCGTATTCATAATCTCTGAGACCTGTAATTTTTCATTAAGATTTAATTCTACCTTTCTCTGATTCTTCTTCTCCTAGAGAGCATCAGAGGCTACTAAAGAGAATTAGCTGGGGTCCAAATATGTTGCTTATACTGATAACAGGGGAAGGATGCTACAGGTTAATACAATCTTCTTCCTTCCTTTAAAGTACTGTGGAATGGCCTCTTTCAAAAATTTAGCTAATGGAATAGTTCATGTATTTCTTTTGAATACCTGTGTCATATACTGAGTTCCCAATCCTTTAGAAAGTGGATTTTCTTTTGTATCAGGATCATTTCTTCTTAATCATTATGAACCACTGTCTGCCCACAATCCCATTTCGCTGAGGTTTATTTTCTTTAAACACACAAATGAAAGGCAACACAAATTTTCACCAGGGACTCTCTTTAAAATGGAAGCAAAGAACAATGTAACTCCTTCTGGGAGGGAAAATTTTCTCCTTCTTGTTTTACTCCCTAAATAAAAGCACTAATTTTTAGACATATGTTCAAAACACCTAGTTCAGATATCACTAATAACTATCTCATAGCTGAATCAATGTTAATATTTTGGATACTTTCTCTCTGTTCACAGTTGAATGATAGTCTAATTTGTTCCTGTGTACTTGGGAAGAATATAAGAAAAAAAAGGAAGCAAACAAGATGTTGAGTTTTCCTGGAGGGTATTGATATTCTCTAAACTTAAATGTTAATCCAAAGTCTCTATCTCTCTCTCTCTTTTATTCCACTTTCTGTACTGTTGTTGCAGAATCTCAGCCCTTACCACAGACCAACTAAATCAAAAGCTTCATTTTAGTAAAAGTCCTAGGTTATCCATATGGACATAAAATGTATCAAAAATTACTCACTGAATGTCTAAAATTATGAGTAACATCAAATATTCTCACCTGAAAACTCCTATTGCCCTATTCCATCTACATCTTCCTCTTGTTTTTCCCTCAAACATCCTCAGTATTAACTTTCTTCTATGCTCAACTCTTGGGAAAAACTCTATGTAATTTCAGTATCCATGCATAGAATCCTTTTAATATCCTGGCTCTTCAACATCTTAACCTTGTCTCTTCCAAACTTCTTCTCCTCCTGTCTTAGCATTTGGTCCCATTGTCTTAAAACCTGAAACCCTACCACTAATGAAAATTGCTAATTCACCATAACTTTAGTTTTGATTATCCTACTCATAGGTTACCATCCATTCCCTTTCAATTTCACTCCCTCTGGTGCTCAACCTTTAATGTATTTCTGATCCCACTGGGATCTACAGTGTATTTGACTTTCCCACTTTATCTTTGTCATTACTCTCACCATATCCTGGTGTCCCTTCTTTCCTGTCCTAAATCCCATGGCCCATCTATAATCACTCCTTTGAATCTATCTTCTATATCCTTGCACTTTGTCTAGCTATCTTACACTCATCTTCCAAAAGCTCATCACTGGCTAAATTAAACTCTTCATTTAATCCTTTTAAGGCTTAGCCCAGCTCAACTGGCTGAAGAAAAACAAAAAATCATGCTAATGGTCTTACCTTAATTAAGGACCATTAATTTCAAGTAGGATCTTAGGGCTGCCTGACAATTCTGTGTTATTCTCTCCTTTCAGACAATTACTCTTCTCTCTTTCTCTACTCAAATCTCCAATGTCTCCAGCACATCCTCTCTTCAACGATCATGTCTTCCCTCCTTCTCACTCTCAGTTGATGACCTTACTGTCTATTTCACAGATAAAGTATAGAGGTAATAAGAAAAGATCTCTCCTCTATACACATAAATCCATATACCTACATCTGCCTGCCTTTTTGCCTATCAGGAAGTACAAACTGTACTTATTCCTAGTAAGTCCAACCTCTTTATTTGGGCCCTAGATGGCATTTTTCTGATAAAGACTTAGTTCTGGAAATTCTCCTCTCTCACACATGATCAGATTTTCTCTCTGTATTGGATTCATCAATTTACAATATAGTGTAATTTCTCCTGTTGAGAAATTTCTTCCATTTCACTCTTGAGGCTCATACCTTGAAATCTATTGTCCTATTTTTCTCTTTCCTTTTATAGGAAAACGCCTCGAAGGAGTTTTCTCTATATTTGTCTCTAATTTCTTTCCTCCTCTTTATTAAGTCCACTCCAATAAGGCTTTTGCCTCTATCTCTCCACTAAAACTTTTTTCCTCAAAGCCACCAATTATCTTGGTGTTTCTAACTGCAATGGTCAATGGTTAGTGCCTATTTTGCTTGATCTACCGGTAGGATTTGACCCAACTGACAATTTGATCTCTTTTTTGAAACAATTTCTTTACTTGGTTTTCTGGATATTACACGCTCTTGGTTTTCTTATAATTGGCAGTTCGTTCTCAGTCTGCTCTATTGGTGTCTCATCGTTTCCCTGAATTCTAAATATTGGTGTATCCCAGGGCTCAGTCCTTGATCCATTCTTTATCTGTGCTGTCTTGGTGATTTCATTCATTCCTGATTTTCTATCTCCAGCCTTGGACCCTTTCCTGATCTCTCTTTCGCCTACTTGGTATCTTCCACTGGATGCTGAATAGGCACTTCGTACATAACACGCCCAAAACTGAATTCTCAATCTTCATCCCCAAACCTACTTCCACCTACAGTCTTCCACATCTCATTAAATGACAATTGCATTTGTCCAGTTGCTCAAGCCAAAGACTAAGTCATTCTTGGCTTCTCCTCTAGCAAATCCTGTCAGCACTACCATCAGTATTTATCTTAAATCTGACCACTTTTTCACGATTACCTCCTACATCCAAGCCTCCACCATTTCTCACTTGTAATATTGCAAAAGCCTCCTGATGGGGTTGCTTATCTGCCCTTGTCAACCCACCCTCCAGTCTCTAATATGGCAGCCACAGTGATTCCTTTTTTTTTTCTTTTTTAAAGAAGGTATTAGGTCTTTTTTTTTTTTAATTTTATTTATTTATTTTTGGCTGCATTGGGTCTTCGTTGCTGAGTGTGGGCTTTCTCTAGTTGCGGCTAGCAGGGGCTGCTCTTTGTTGCGGTGCGAGGGCTTCTCATTGTGGTGGCTTCTCTTATTGCAGAGCATGGACTCTAGGCACCCAGGCTTCAGTAGTTGTGGCACGTGAGCTCAGTAGTTGTGGCTTGCAGTCTCTAGAGCACAGGCTCTGTAGTTGTGGCACACGGGCTTAGTTGCTCCACAGCATGTGGGATCTTCCTGGACCAGGGCTCGAACCTGTGTCCCCTGCATTGGCAAGCAGATTCTTAACCACTGTGCCACCAGGGAAGCCCCACAGTGATTCTTTAAAATCATGTCAGAGACTATCTCGCCTCTCTTCAAAACCCTCCAACATGTCTATTACACTCAGAAAAAAGCCAAACTCATGTCAATGGCCCTAGTGATCTACATCTTGACATTTTCCACCTCATTTCTCTGGCTCCTTCTCTTTTTTATTCTAATCTAGTCACAGATGCTCCTGCCTCAGGGCCTTTGCTCCTGCTATTTCTTCCACCTGAGATATTTTTCTCTCAAGTTCCTCCAACTTTTTGGAAGCCCCTATTTACTCTGCCTAATTTCTCACATTGTATTTATCACACTGACATATATGTCTGTATCCATATCTCTGTCTATGTCCGTATCAGTATCTATTCTTATTTCATTTGTTTAAGATCTCTCTCCATTGACAGAATTCAACCTCCACAAGGGTAATGATTTGAGGCAATTTTGTTCACTTCTGTATCCTCAATGCCTTGTTCAGTGCCAGACACATATTTGTGCTCAATATATATTTTCCAACTGACTGAGTGAATACATGAATTTTCTATTAACCCACTTATAAGGTGCTAGAATTGCTTGTGGCCCAGACTTTCTGAGTTATCCTAAGTTTTCCACCTAATCATAGACATATATAATTTGAAACTTTGTAAATTATCTAATTCAATACCCTCTCCACTGATGGAATTTAGAGGTCGATTTTGTTTGACTGGACTCTGAGCACACATGTTTAATGGGTGCTCACTGACGACTGTCCTCCTCTGTATACACCCCACCTCGATGAGCCACAGGGAGCCCTGCTTTCATCCAAACTCCAGGGCCAATTACATATTATTGTGGTGGAAAAAGTCTCTGTTATTAATATCTTTATGGATTTTTACAAGAACTTAATAAAGTGCTGTACACCCTATGGTTACTTAATAAATAGTTGGGAAGTGACTGAATACAGTAATTGAATCCCTCTGGACTTAATTATTTTATCTTGATCATTGTTTCTCCAGCTTGACAACAAGGCAAGGCTGTTGCAATTTGTTTTTGGTTTTTATATACATGCACAGTGCCCCCTGGAGATCCCAAATATATGTTAATTGATGACAAAGTGAATAGTGCTCTCGCTGGCATCTGTTATGGATTTTCAAAGAAATCTCCCTGGTATATTATCACAGAATTTATTAAACTTAGAAACATTTCCAAAGCATATGTTTATAGTTTCATATTTTGAACTGTTCCAAGAATGAATTCCCCTCACTGGTGTTCTAGCCTCCTGCCTGTCTCCCCTCCAGTCCATCCTTATATCCTTGTTGAGTTACTTTCCTGAGTCACAGCTCCAATCAAGCCATTTTCCTGCTGGAACAGTGTTGATGGCTCCCTACTGAATGCCAAATAATGTCCAAATTCATCAACATATATGCAAAGTGATGAGCCTGGTAGCTATTCCATTGCTAAGTCCAATATCGCCCAAACTTTGATTTGTGAAACACTCGAGTCACATGGGATTTTAACAGTTATTCTGTGAAAAAATGGTTAGAAGCCAAATAAGTTTGGAGAATTCTGGGTTAACATGACTTCAGGACTTCTCATAGCTTTTAAAATTCTCAACATGAATCTCTGAAAGAGAGATTCTTTTGACTATACAACTATAATTTTTTCAAGAGAAACTGCTATATTCTGCAAGATTCTAGTCTTTTCCTGTAACAGTTTGGGAGATGCTAAACATAACTTAACTCTCAGCTTATTATCATGCAATTCAAGATTCTGTTCACCACCTAACTGGCTGGCCCCAATTCCTGGTACTCCCCACGACTTTTTAGTATTTCTAAAAGTCTCACCATAGACTGGTACTTTACCCCTCTGTCTGAAATGCCTTACTGACAATCATCTGGCTTACTTCTACTCACCCTTTAAGCATTTGGCCAGGGGTGAGCTTATCATGGAAGCCTTTCCTGAAACCAAAGTGTACCATCTTATCAGAGATCTTACCACATTATATTGACATTATCTCTTTAGATGTTTATTTCCTCCACTGCCTGCAGTCCACTTGGAACAGGAATTGTGTTTTATTCATCTCCACACACTTATTGCCTACTACAGAATCTGGAAAGTGGCAGGCGCTTGATAATTATTTGTTGAACTAAAGTGAGCAGTTTAGTTTATGATTTATGAACTAAATCATGAACTAAATATATGATTTACATATTTGGAAAAGAGGACTATGGCAACTCTTTGTAATTATATTTTACATACACAAGATATTCTGCAGTTTAGATGGTAATAAATGTCTTTGTAAAAATGGAGGGAGTCAGGATAAATGAAATCATTGCTGACAAATGTCATCCTGTGTAAGGTAGGCACACTGTATTTCAATAATCTACTATACTCCTTGCCTGTTCTGATATGCATTGTGGGCATTGATAAAAGAGTATTAAAAGTTACTGGAAAATGTTTTGAAATGTTTTAGAAACCATGTCTGTGGACTAAGGCTGCTAATAAGTTTAGAAGGCAGTGATTTCATTAGTTCTTTTGCAGCGTGTCCTGAGATGATTTGGCAAAAGGCAGTAGGAAAAGAGATAGTGTTAGCTACAGAGGCTACTCTTTTATTGTTTCTTGGATCTTGGTTGAAGCTGTTAATGCAGAGCATGGATATAGAAGACCCCCAAGTGGCAATCTTTTCTCCCTATTAGCCCATGGTGGATTGATTCCCAGTATGTATACCCAAAACAAGGGTACCAGCTGTGTGCTAAGAATGTTCCTCCTACCCTAAGAAGGGATCATGATCTCATATCAGAAAACCAAAAAGTAATTGCTTAACTTTATGACAGTTGATTTTGACTGTTATATTCCTGAAACATATTAGTTTCCATAATGTTTTCTAAATAATCCTGTGTTTAGTGATGTGGGAGATTCAAAGATGGGTTAAATAATATCTGACCTCAGGCTTCCCTGGTGGCGCAGTGGTTGAGAGTCCGCCTGCCGATGCAGGGGACACGGGTTCGTGCCCCGGTCCGGGAAGATCCCACATGCCGCGGAGCGGCTGGGCCCATTAGCCACGGCCGCTGAGCCTGCGCGTCCGGAGCCTGTGCCCCGCAACGGGAGAGGCCACAGCAGTGAGAGGCCCGTGTACCGCAAAACAAACAAACAAACAAAATAATATCTGCCCTCAAAGAACTTACAATGTAACGGGGGAAATAGGATAAAACCTCAAATAACTGCAAAGCAATGCAGCATAAGCTACCTGCATTTTGAATGATACAAAATGCTTAAGAATTCAGTGCCTGGGAATTGCTTCCATATGGGCTTCTCAGGGAGATCTTTGTGGAAGAAGGGACTTTGTACCAGACTGTGGTTCAAGTTGGTTACAGAAATTTGAAGACTGAGAAGGGAATTCAAGGCTGAAGTAGAGAATAGACACAGGCATAGAGATGGTAAATGATGAAACATGTCTAGGAAGCGTCCTGTAGTCTAGTTCAGTTGAAATATATTTTCAGTAGGCATAGTGGAAAATCAGACTGGAAAATGCATTGAATTAACATTGATTAAATGTTAGACTAAGTTCGTGATTTTTTTTTTAAAGGAACTGTGAAGCCATTAAATGTGTAAGGGGAGAAAATTTTATTATCTGAACAGCAGTTACCAAAGTTTATTTTAAGCAAGAACTGTCATTGGAAAAAATATCATGGCTTCTGAAAAAGAATGACAGAATAAACATATGCTAAAATTCTACCACCCGCAGCAAGCATAAGAATGCTGAACGCGGGTGCTGTGAGAAATGGGAGAGCAGCTAGCATATGTTAAGTAGTAAAACAGTGCAAAATTCTCCACACTTATGTAAGGAAAAAAAAAATAGGAACACTGATTCTTTTTAAAGAAATATATTCAGATAATCTTTTATATAAGAGTGACAATTAGTATTTTTAGAAATAGATTGGTAAAGTATGGTAAATTCCATAAATGTTAGGAAAAGTAAAATAAGTGTTTATTAGTACCTTTAAAAATAACAGTAAAACATTAGTGTGAAGAGTTGCATTAATATGCATTTTTGCAAATCTTTACTGTCTTGGTTAATAGAGGACAGCTGAATTCTCACATCTGTGTCTACATTCAATTTGTTGCCATATCACTTGCCATGTAATCTCTGGAACTCTCCACTGTTACCTGTGAGACGTTGAGGATGAAATACAAAGAACATCTTAGTATTATTAAGAAAATAGTTTTGCTCTGCAGAACCTCTGAAAGAGTCTCAGTGATTCTCAGAGACCCCAGGATCACACTTTGATGTGAGAGAGCTGGAGGGCAATATTATTAGGCAAAATCAAATTTAATGAGAAAAACATTAAAAAGGACAAAGCGGGAGAACTTTTGTGCATAAATGAAGTAATCCACCAAGAAGATGTAATCATTACAGATCTTCATGGACCTAACATCAGAACCTGGAAATATATCAAGCATAATTTAACAGAGTCACAGAGAATTAATTAGAACTTCAAAATCACTCCAGGACATTACACTCTTACAGAATCAGCAGACAAGAAACAATTAATGACATAAATGGTTTAGTGATATAATTGGTAATTCTGAGCTAATAGATACACATAGATATTGCAGGACTGAAACAGAGCAGACATTGTTTAAAAACAGACATGAAAAATATTTTATGCTTATACATTTGAAAACCTAGGTGAAATTGACAATTTTCTAGAAACATGTACTTTACTAAATTGATCAACATGCTTAAAAAAATACAAAACTTGATGGTATAGTAGGCAATAAAGGGAATCTCAACAAATTCAAAATACTAACATTTTGTAGATTACATTTTCTGAACGTGATGCTTTAAAATTAAACACTAACAACCATGAAATAGTGACAAAATTTCCCATGTATTTGAAACTCTGGAAACAGACTTCTCAGTAATGCATGGTTTAAATGGAAAATCATTAGAACAATTATGTGATTTTCATACACTTCAGAATAAAATTATAACTTTAAGTTTATTTCTTAGAAGACAAGAAACACTGATGGTAATAAGTAAGATAAACAATCAGCTAAGAAGTTGGTGGGACTGAAAGAAAAATGATTAAATAGAAAGAAGAAAATAAGGAGGATAAATATTAGAATTTAATGAACTTGAAAAAAAACTAACAAATAAAAGAGCAAATGTTAAAACCAAAATTCCCTGTTTCCCCTTTTTTCCCCTTAAACAATGAGAGAGAAAACTCTGGCAAGATTGAAGAGAGAGGAGAGAGGGGAGAGAGAGAGAGAGAGAGAGAGGAAGGGAGAAAACAAATAACATTAAGAATAAAATGAATTGCACAGGCAAGATAATGCAGAAATTAAGAAAAAAGAATGTTATGAACAAATCTATGTTTATACATGTGAAAAACAAGATGAAATCAACAATTTTTTGAAACATGTAAATTATCAAAATTGATAAACATACTTAAAAAAATATCCTGAATGGACAAAGCACCAGATAAGAATTGAATCAGTAGCTAAAAATCTTTCGATATTTTTGGCTTGCCAAGACCAAATGGTGTTACATCTAAGTTTTGGTAAAATTTCAGGAATGGAACTTCTCTACTATATGCAACTTGTTTTCTACATATGAAAAGAAAAGAGAGCTACAAAAGTTAACTAAGCGGGACAATGTAACCTTGATATCCAAATCAGACAACAAAATTATTGGCCAGTTTCATTTAACATAAATCCTAACTAAAATGTGAAATTAAATCCAACCACATGTTAACACACACATAGACTCATACACACACATGCACACATACAGCATTACCTAGCAGACTATCTCCTAGGAGTTCATGGATGATTCAGTATTATAAAAAAATCTACCAGTATAATTCACTACGTTCAAAGTTGGTTGGAGAAAACCAGATGATCATAATAGACCAAGACTTTGGAAATTCAATAATTACTTATTGTAAAAACGCTTAACAAGAGCTATAAGGGAACTACTTTAGTATTATAAAAGGTAGCAACAAATAACCTGCAGTGAAAGCCACACTTTCTGGTAAAATTCTAGAAGCATTTCTATTAAAGTCGGGAACAAGATAAAATTACACCTTTGTTGGAACCACATCAATAATAATATAAAGTAGAGAAAAAAAGGTGAAGACTATGAAAGAAATAGGTAAAACTGATACCATTTTAGATAACTTTATCTACATAGAGACTGTAAGATACTGAATGATTGAAATCAGAAATTATAAGAGAATTTCGAAAAGTGACCAGCTACAAAATCACCATAAAAATAAAAATAATAGCACATCTATGTAGACATAACTAGTGCTCACTGCTTTTCTTTTCCTTCCCAGTTAACACAGAGAACTATATTTCCCCAGCTTTTTAAAACAGAGGCATGTGACTAGATCTTTCAGGTGTTATTTCCCCAGAAATGCTTCTCAGAAGCAGAACTTGTTTTAGTTTTGAAAGACAAGTGCCACACTGTACTCAATATCCCTACTCTGCCTTGGAAATAAAGGCCATCTTACATACCTGGCTCATCCCTTTAGGAACAATTGTCTCTGGGAAGGCTCTTCAGCTCAAAACAAAAGAAATTTTGTAGGACTTTTGTAAGTCCTACCAGGCAATGTCTAGACATATTTAATCCCAGCAGTGGATATGGTTTAAATTCCATCTGGTAAACATAGTACTGACCCATTTCAACATTTCCACCTAAATAGAGTTAAAGATTCTAAATTCAAGGAAGAAATCAATAGTTAAACTGGGTGTTCCCACTAAGAACCTTTCCAATAAAAGTACTTATAAATTTGAATTTAAAAATCTATTGTGAGGTCCGGCATTCTGCATATACCCTTAAATGACAAACACATGTTTCCCTTTGATGGCTATAAAGGGCCACAGCACAGTGTAAACCACAACCAAAAGTTTAAAATCTCAGCATTATTAAACTTCAGAATATTTATAATATTTGGTGTGCCATATGTTTTGTTTCTCTCCTAATTCTACTTCTAATTTTAGTTTGCTTTCTTTCTATATCCTCTAGCTTTTCAAGATGTTTGGTTGTACAAGTTAGTTGCTATTCCTTATAGGAGCAAAGGCAAGGTTAAAGTTTATTTTCTTAATCACTGTGGAAAAGAAGACTACTGGTTTTAAAAAATGTTTCCTATGGCTGTATTTGAGCCATTTGTGATGAGACCATTAGTCAGTGTATGGGCAGAATGCTATAGATGTCCCTCCAAGATTCCTGTCCCCTGGTGATTCAGTCAAAATCTATGTTCTGCTGTGAAAGAGACTTTGTGGATGTGATTAAGTTTACCAATGAATTGACTTTAAAATAGAGAGATTATCTCTAATTATCTGGGTGGGCCCAGTGTCTCATAGGAGCCCTTAAAAGCAGAAGAGGAAGGCAGTCAATGAAATGGGCAAAAGTGGAATTCAAAGAGATTCCAGGGCTTCCCTGGTGGCACAGTGGCTGAGAGTCCGCCTGCCGATGCAGGGGACACGGGTTCGTGCCCCGGTGCGGGAGGATCCCGCATGCTGCGGAGCGGCTGGCCCCGTGAGCCATGGCCGCTGGGCCTGCGCATCCGAAGCCTGTGCTCCACAATGGGAGAGGCCACAACAGTGAGAGGCCCGCGTACCGCAAAAAAAAAACCGAAAAAAACCCCCAAAAACAAACAAAAAAAGAGATTCCAAGCATGAGAAGGACTTGATGAACTGTTGCTGTCTCTGAGATGAAAGGACCCAGGTGCAAGAAATGAAGAGAAGCTTCTAGGAGTTGAGGGTGGCCCCCAGCTAACAGCCAGCAAAGAAATGGGACCTCAGTCCTACAACTGCAAGGAACTCGATTCTTCCAATGACCTAAATGAGGCTGAAAGCAGATTCTTCTCAGAGCCTCTCACTAAGAGGCTAATGAGCTGACAACTTGGTGATGTCCTCGTGGGATCCAGCGCAGAGAAATTAGTGAAGCCATTCCAGACTTCTGACCTACTGAACCATGAGATAATTGATGCATGTTGTATAAGCCCCTACTTTTGTGGTAATTTGTTACAGCAGCAATAAGAAACTAAAACAACCATCATGGTATCACATTGAGGCAGAGTGTGGGAAAAGTTCATAGGTCAATGTGATGTCATTTCAGGAGAGGTTATAATAAACTTTTACTGAATAAAACTATAAGTGAGCATGTAGTTAATTTAATAAATATCATTTGACTAAGTACCTAAGTATAGCTCAATTTTGAGTATCAAATTGATAAATGAAACCCCACATACAAAAAAGAAAATTTGGAGTATCTTTTTGTAGGTTTATTTATGTAAAATATCTATTCACTTTAAGAGTCACCTTGGAGTCCCTATACCACTGGATACCCTTAAAACATTTAATATGACTCCTTTTTCAAAATTTAAATTTGCTCGCAGCTTTTTTGAAACATATCTATTGAATATAATTTGCCACGTTATAAAGTAGCTAGTTCCAATATTTCATTATTTTTCAAAGTACTTGACTTTTGAATATTAGTTGCTTATTAGTACCAGTTCCAGAAATTAAATTATAAAGGAGGAAGAAAGCAAATATACTAATTTTACTGATTGCTGAATGCTGTAAGAATATATCTTGAATTATTGGTTGAAATAAAATTCAAATATCTATGCTTTTATTTTATCTAAAGGAGAAAGTTTTTGCTTTACCTACATTTCTGTAAAGTATAAACTATTTATGAATTGATTGTATAAACAGATTAAAGACCCTACATGAATCTATTCTGATAAAAATACAAATAAGGGGAGGTTGTTTGCCCATATAGCTTAGTGACTATTTCAGTTAGGTAAAGTCGACGTGACCGAAGCAAATGCTTGTGTCACTAATAATTATATGGTGGACTCTTTCAATTGTGCTGGACTACCCTGGGGAGTAATTGGCATAGTTGTTTGTTGGCCTGTGGGGTAACCTGCACTTTCTGACTTTTCTCCATTTCCTGTAACTCTAAAGGAAATATGACCTGACGTGCTTGGAAACTGTCTACTGACTATGACCTTGTAAAATGCGAATTTGCTGGGCCTGCTTTGAAGAAGTGGTCTGACTCTGAGCAGATCCCCCTGATTTAAAAAAGAAAGCTAATTAAGCACTAAGAAAAGTCCCATTCTTTTGAGACTGAAAGCATTCCATTTGTTCACATTCAAATGGTCTGAAAGACTTTATACTTAAAAAAAAAGTCTCCTTGAAAACTAATAAAGGATTTGCATTTATTTGGGTTATTATTAGAAGAAATAAATTTAAATTCTATTTTCTTAGTACATGCTCAAATTGTAGGGTAATCTACTCTATCAGGATAGCTATCTTGACATCAATTACTTTCTTAGTAAATGCATCAGGTTTTCTCATTTGAAATAAAATGTGAATGAATCATTGATTAAATTAAGATGTGTAGCTTTGTTTTGCTTTGCATATTAAAACATTACTTTGAAAATAGGTAAAACTCTCTGCCTGAAGTCATGGAGGTAGAGGAGATTTTAAGAAATTGTTATAAAGCAGATCAACAACAAATAGTTTTTTAATGTTAATAAGGTCTTCTATTTCCTTCTGTTTTTCTTCAAAGGAACTTAACATATCACCGGAAGTATCTTATTAAAATGTCCCTATGAGAATTGTAAAGGAAAAAGACATTTACCTCATTTTAAAGCTAGAGAGACTTAAATATTGAGAAGTTTCTGTTATATAAAATATATATTAGGTATTGTTTTGGCCCACTCTCAGGACAGAAACTCTTTGTCCAATTGTAAATTTTAGGCTGTTTCTCCATGAGATGACCTAATGACATCTGATCAAAGATTCCCATTTGACCAGTCAGCCTGCCCTTCCTTTACAGCTCTCTGTTTACTTCCAATTAAAACTGGTGTCAAGCTCTCCCTGGCTGATGACACAGATATTTCGGCACTTAATCTTCTTGCCTGAAATGGATGAGGATGAAGTTTCTATTCTGTCCTTCTTGGCCATTTTCCTTGATCAGCAATGGACCCTGGTTCTAATCACCTGGAGGGCCTCCATCTTTATCCACATCAGAGATTCGGTGCCTGGAAAGACAAATAGAAGAAGGTTTCTTTCTTTTTTATTTGATTCATTTTTTTGCCTTTTTATAAAAGTTTTACTGCTATCACTTCCCACCCCCCCCCCAGTTTTATTGAAAAATAATTGACATACATCACTGTGTAAGTTGAAGGCATACAGCATGATAGTTTGATTTACATATATTGTGAAATGACTACCATAGTAAGTTCAGCTACCATCCATCTTCTCTTATAGATACAATAAAAAGAAAAGAAAGCAGAAAAAAGGAAAAAAATTCTCCTTGTGATGAGAACTCTTAGGATTTACTCTCAACAATTTTCCTGTATATCATACAGCAGCATTAGCTATAGTCATCAGGTTGTACATTACATCCCTAGTACTTATTTATCTTATGGATTTAGCTATGGACTGAGGCTGAAATAAGAGTCACTTGGAAAAGTGACTTCTTGAAGTTTTGGGGACAGAAACTGAGCTGCTTGTAGTTATGAAGAGGCACACCCAGAATACAGACTGGTGATGGATTAGATCAAGGTAGCAACTATCATAGACTATGGAAATTTGCTGTAGAACATTAAGGCACTGTATAAGTTATCATCAAAGAAGGTAGGGGCTACTACAGCCAATTACAAAAGAGCCATACTGTTAGCTGGTCAAGCACACACATGGAACCCTGAAGAAGGGTTAGTCCTTCCTTCTCTTCACATTCAAGTGACATAGTCCAACTGATACAGAGACTCCCACTTAGTACAAGTTAATTAGAAACTTATTCATACTATACATCTTGCTCCAGAACCACATCAGGGCATGAGGGTTAGCCTTACTTTCTCCATAGGCAGCACATTGCCACCCTTGTAGGGCTAAAAGCATTGCTTCTTCGGGAACTTCTCCCCTTCAATCTCCCCACAGTTGCTATGGTTCAGCCTTTTTTCATTCAGCCTCCAGTGCATGCATTCTCTGCTCTGTATAAAGGCAAATGCTGAAGTGAGGAAGTGGGAGATGGGAGAAGGTGAGTCTAAAGGGAAGGATTCAGATTCTGAACAGTGAAGAGGGGAAGAAGAAGCCTTTGGGATAGTCTAACCTCAGACAGAGTACCGAAACACAATCTGATCTTCAACCCTGAGAAAATTAACATCGGGCTCAACCTGATTGCAAAACAAAAACCAAGTCTGTGGAGCACCTCTCCTTGATTTACATTAAATAACAAAAGGCATTGGGATTGTATATGGAGGAATAGTCATATAGGCAGTAGGAGAGAAAAGGACAATAGTGCCACCATATTTGCAGGTGGTTTGTATAATTTATATTGCTTATATTACATATTAATATAAATATTTTGAAGTAGGTCATATATTCATAGCGTACTCTTTACTCTCTGAATCACTAAGAGCTAAGTGATATACCTGTTTGATGAAAAAAACAAAGTAAAAAGAAGAACTGGGACTTCTGTATTAGTCTGCTAGGGTTGTCACAACAAAATACTACAGACTAGGTGGTTTAAACAACGGATTTTTATTTTATCACACTTCTGGGAACTGGAAGTGCAAGATCAAGGTGTCTGAAGGTTTGGTTTCTCCTGAGCTCTCTCTCCTTGGCTTGCAGATGTCCTCTTCCTTGCTGTGTCCTCAGGTGGCTTTTCCTCTGTGTGCCTGCATCCCTTGGGTCTCTCCCTCTCCTTATAGGGATACCAGTCATATTGGATTAGGTCCCACTCATATGACCTCATTTAACTTTAATTACCTCCTTAAAAACCTTATACCTAAATATGGTCACATTGAGTGTTAAGGCTTCAACATATGAATTTTGGGGGACACAATTCAGTCCAAAGGAACCCCTCACTCCCTACACTGCCAGATTACCTGTAACTGTGAAGCTCAGACTGATTTATACCTGTACCTCATTTCCTAAGTCTTGCCATCTAATATCTGTAAAAGGAATCCTCTGATTCCTACTGTTGACAATAGCAACCACAATTGGAGACAAATTCTACATGATCACTGGTTAACCTGAAAGAGGATTCTGCAGCCTTTGATAGGAGCTGACATGGGCCACACTGTGATGATGCAATATTTCCATTCATGAAATTTGTAAGCCTCTAAAAGAAACAATTAGTACCTAAATTCATATAAGGCACATTTGGACAGTCAAAATGTCAAAAGGAATCTTTTTATTGGAATTTTTCTCTCATTCTGTGGGAAGGTATCATAGAGGAGAAGCTCTTTTGGGCAGATGTGACTATTAACAAGAAAATACTATTATAGTATCATCATGTCTCACTACAAAGGACATCACTTTCAGAGATTAAGAAAAAAAATCTATCTGGATGTAATCAGAATAGGTTAAGATGGAAATCAATAGAAAGCCATATTTTATCATTCAGAAGTTGCTGAAAACTGAAATTTGTGTCAGGCCATCATATTGAAGAGTAAGCTGATTGGTTAAATCGTAACTTTGCTTTATTAGTATTGCTTCACATAGATAAAGCCTTGAAGTACATGTGGTTAAAAAGTACTGAATGACATTACCCATTTGTAAATGGTAAAATGAATATGGTTCTGTAAAGAGAGGTAAGATCCAGAGGAATGTTAAAGTTGTGTCTTATGATGGGGTGTTTAAGTTGAGATAGATACTGAATTGAAGGAACAGCAGAAATAGAATTCAGAACAATTCTCCTGCTTAAACTATGCTCTAGGAATAGGGAAAGAAATATTTTTAACAAACTACAGAAAATGTTTTCTAGGGGCTGTTGTGAGAGTTACCATCATGGTATCATTCAAGTTGTATTAACCTATTATTAAGTCTTTATTAACTTTTAACTGTTATAGTTTTATTAACAATATTAATAACCTTTCTGTGATCTCTGCCAGCTTTATCACCCTCATTTTGGAAGAGGGGAAGGTATTTATTAATGACAATTCAAGTTCTGCAGTGCCTGTGTCTTTTTTGGAAATCTCCCGTATCTTTCCCGAGATTCTGACCTAGATTTTAAAAACAAATAAAATAAAAGCCAGTCAAAACATTTATCTGTCAGGAGGGCACAGGCAATGCTCCGTCAGATGGGGCACCGAACAGCTAGACTGGATGCCAGCTCTAAGCAACCAGTGTGGCCAAGCTAAAGCTTGCTGGCTGAATGCCAGCTGGGCAACTGACACTTTATTTTGTTTCACTGTTTTACACTCTTCCAAGCAAATGAAATAGAAATTAATGTCAGATTCTGCCCTTATATGCCTTTTGATAGAAATCGGGGTTAGGGGAAAGCTTTCGTTAATTTCAGTAAAAATCGCCTCTGTCTTCACATAACAGAGGGTAGAATTTGGCATCAAGAGGCCTGACTGCCTATTTTTGCGTTATCAGCAGCTGTCTGCTACCAGTCTTGATGAATATTTGACATAGCAATACTCGTAAACAAGACATCCTTCCAACATGTAAAATGCTTTTGCTTCACAAATTTCAAAAGCAAGTTGAATAAGAAAATGTAAAAGAAATTAAAGTAATGGATAGCAAAGCAGTTTATATTTGAAGCAGAGAATATTATAAAATTCTTATAATATTAAGAGCTGTGCCAGCTCTTAATAATAGAAACACACACACAAGCTAAAGGATGTCTTCTTTTTTAAGTTCTGGTCATCAAATATAGTCTCATGTTTGATTGAGAAGGATACTAATATCCTTCCAAATATTCAAAAAATAAATGAAAGAAAATCTTTTTAAAAAACTTCTGTATTGGGGCTTCCCTGGTGGCGCAGTGGTTGAGAGTCCGCCTGCCGATGCGGGGGACGCAGGTTCGTGCCCCGGTCCGGGAGGATCCCACGTGCCGTGGAGCGGCTGGGCCTGTGGGCCATGGCCGCTGGGCCTGCGCGTCCGGAGCCTGTGCTCTGCAACGGGAGAGGCCACAGCAGTGAGAGGCCCGCGTGCCGCAAAAAAAAAAAAAAAAAAAAAAACTTCTGTATTGCAAAATATATTGCTATTAAATATATCCACATTCATATCCACATCCACCTCTACATCTACAAGTACAGCTACATTTATACCTCCATCAGCTACATCTATCTATCTATCTATCTATCTATCTATTTATCTATCTATCTATCTATCTATCTATATGTTGTGGCCTCTCCCGTTGCGGAGCGCAGGCTCCGGATGCACAGGCTCAGCGTCCATGGCTCACGGGCCTAGCCGCTCCGCGGCATGTGGGATCTTCCTGGACCGGGGCACGAACCCGCGTCCCCTGCATCGGCAGGCGGACTCTCAACCACTGCGCCACCAGGGAAGCCCATATCTATATATTTTTTAAAATAAATTTATTTATTTTTGGCTGCGCTGGGTCTTCGTTGCTGTGTGCGGGCTTTCTCTAGTTGTGGCGAGCGGGGGCTACTCTTCGTTGTGCTGCGCGGGCTTCTCATTGCGTTGACTTCTCTTGTTGCGGAACACGGGCTCTAGGCACGGGGGCTTCAGTAGCTGTGGCACATGGGCTCAGCAGTTGTGGCTTGCAGGCTCTAGAGTGCAGGCACAGTAGTTGTGGCGCACGGGCTTAGTTGTTCTGTGGCATGTGGGATCTTCCCGGACCAGAGCTCGAACCCATGTGCCCCGCATTGGCAGGCGGATTCTTAACCACCGCGCCACCAGGGAAGTCACTACATCTATCTATATATTAAAAGATAAGGTTTATTGAATCAACTCAATGAATGGAAATGGGTTTGTGAAATCTTATCCCTGCTTTACCCTAAACCCACTAAAAGACTCAACTCATTTTTCTTTCATCTTCAACCAAGAGAAAGAAACACCTAGAGACAGAGAAAATTGTGATAAGTACTGCTTTTATTTGCACGGTACATCTTAGAAAGTAAGTCAGGTCATGTCACTTCCCTGATCGCTTCCTCTAAGGGCTTCTCATCTCACTCAGAGTAAAAGACATATCCTATAGCCACATCCTTAAGGCCCTGTGTGATCTGTCCCTCCACCCTGTTGAGTCTCACCTCAACTACTCCTCTTCCCCCTGGACTACTCTCTTGCTCCAGCCATGCTGTCCTCCTTGCTGTTCCTGGAACAAGGTCTGTATGCTCCCACCTTATGACTTGGCCTCTCCTCTTCCTTTGGCCTGAAGAACTTCTGCTCTGTGTGGCTGTTCCCTTTGGTCTCTCAAGTCTTTACTCCAGTACCAACTCTCAGAGGAGCCTCTCTGGGCTACCTTTTCAAAATTTATATCATTCCTCTTATTCCTCTTTCCTGCTTCGTTTTTCTCCTTAGAGCTTATCACTAATATCCAATGCATTTTACTTATTAAATTATTTTCTGATTCCCCCAGCATAATGTAAAAGATTTTTGAGGGCTTCGTGAGAACAATACTGCAGTGTTTTCTTCACTGATGTTTTCTTTGTGTCTAGAATAGTACCTATGTCATGTAAGTGATAATAGGGAATCAAAGATTCTGTGTTTCCTATAACGTATCCCCTGCTGTGCTACTAGGGTAAGAAAATATCCATGATATTTTTATTTCAAATTTTGATAACTTATTCATCAATGATTTTTTACATTCATTTTGATTTAAAAAAGTATTGTATCAAAGTATTATTTATATTGATTACTGAGTTTTTTGGTCTCCCTTCAGTTTTGTGTCTGAAGGAAGAACCTTATTTGTCTCTTTCCTATCACCATAGTCCTGACCCTTGAAGAAAAAAGACTCCTTGGTCTAGTACTGGGTTTGACAGAGGATGAGTCTTCTTTACTGAGGGTCACCTAAGCTCCTTCAAAATACTAATCTGTGCTCTGACCGGTGCAGAAGGGGAGAGCGTAACATTTCCCGAGCTTGCTTTAATTTGGAAGCCTCCACCATGGAGCAGTTTGTGAACATGGGACACCTTGGTCTTTCAAAGCTATTGTCTCTAGTTTTTCTCAAACTCTAGGTCTTTGATAGCCTTTGTAAGAAAATTAAAAACTAGTTTTGAAAAAAGAGTTGAAGAAAAAAGCTAAAGAATAATAAATACAGTAAAATGTACAAGTGACACAAGTTTATTAATGAGAGTTGTGAAACATAATTTGTATTATTTCTTTAATATGTGTACACAGGAATAGCTGACGTGAGCCTCTACAAGCCTGGAGAGGCTTCACCTCAATTCTTTACACATCAGGACCACAGCTCCAAATTCTTTCAATCCCCTTTCAACCTGCTCTGATCCGGAAATTACTTTGATAGCCACAGGAGAAGGAGTCCTTTGTATTCAAATGTAAACAAACAATATACATTTGAAAAACAATTCAAGTTTACAAGAGAATGATAATAAACAGAGATAAAATATACATTTGCAGGGGATTAGATATACATTGGAAACCAAGAGGTGTCAAAGTAAACAAGGTAATGTATACCTCCATAAGGATGTTCAGTTACAGATCTGAAACAAAAGAGAGTTAGAGCATGTGTTCAGAAGAAAAAAGGGAACTTTGCACTGAGGGAGTAATTTATTGGTTGAGGTTTTAACTTTTGGAATACTTAACCTAAATTTCCCTTGGTTAGGGAGGGACTGATTTTGATTTTCCCCATCATTGGTCCCTTAGTGGAGAGACAAATCATTAGGTTATCATCACACTGTAAGAGACACTGAGGGAGGGGTCAAGGTAATAGAACCTTCCTCCTAGGCAGCAGGAAGCTACAGCTGTAAGCAAGGTGAAGACTTATGAGTCCTAGTCATTATTACTCCCGATTTCCTGGACCATACCAGTGGTCTTGAGGTTATTTGCTCTGCATCTTCCCAGTTCTTGCAGGCTTCTTTTTGGTCTTCACTCATTCCTGGATGCTACAGATTAGCCTCCTCTTATTCTCCTTCTAGTCAGTGACAGCACTTGCCTTCTTGCAGGGAAAGCCTCCAGACGTGGAGAGGATATCCACAGCGCAACTAAGCATGGGAATAGCCGTTGCCTATGATTAGTCAATAAAGTCAGTTTGCAGCAGGTTGAGGGACCCCAACCTCTCAATTGTATTTGAACTTGTTTCTCTGTGTTACAAGAAGCAGAAGTAGGTAGGGCACATCATGAGAAGCAGCTCTATTGGAAAACCCAGGAACAAATCCAATATTTTTAAGTTCTATGTAACCATTTTTTTCTGAATACAGTGTTTGGATTAGGATGGGGAGAATAAAATTGAAGCCATGGGATGCTAGTCTGGGTATACCCAAAGTTCATTAAAATTTAGGCTGGTGACAGCAGGACAGATATTTACAAATCTGTCATTGAAGAGTCTAGTGGTTGGCTTGATGAGGAATTAGACAGAGGCACCTTAATAAGAGATGGAAAATCTTTTGTTAATGGTATGTACAGTTAAATAGAAAATGTTTAGGGTTATTTAGCTTATTAACACTTCTAGCACTTGTATTAGTTTCCTATTTCTGCCATAATAAATCACCATAAATTAGTGGCTTAAAACAGCACCCATTTATTATTTTATTGTGCTATAGGTTAGATGGTTTCTCTGCTTCAGGTCTCACATGGCAAAAGTCAAAGCTGTGTACCATTCTGGTGGCTCTAGGTCCCTGTTTCCTTGCGGACTGTCAGCTGAGGGCCATTCCCAGCTTTGAGAGTCCACCCATCTTCCTTGGCTTGTGGCCTCCTTCATCTTCAAAGGCAGCAATGGCAGGGCAAGTCCTCCTGTCTCATTCCTCCTGCCTCTCCTGTTACATTACTTTGACTTCAGATGGGGAAGCCCCTTGACTTGGCTTTCAGAAAGTAAAAGAAAACAACCTCATAAAAATTAATTGATTAAACTTGTTTGGAAAATCTGAGCATTTGTATACTAATCATTAGACATGCATCCTAGGGAGTTATATATCATTAAATCCTAAATAATGAGAAGACTAGAATTCTGGAAGTGATTTTAAATATTCTAGAAAAACCTGTAAAGTTTTAGAGTATTGGCAATAGAAACAAAGTATAGCTCCTCAAATTAGAAAAGCCTACATTCTAAATAGCCTCTGTCTTTAAAGTCTCCCCTAGGATTATAGCCATGAACTATAAACTTTCTAACTCTAGTCTCTGTTTCAAATAATGTCTTATGCCACCACCAAACTAATTTTTTCAAATCAAATTCAATCCTCTCTCTTCCCTGCTTATAATTCTTCAATGGATATCTTTTGGATACAAAACAAACTCCTAAGCAACATGTATAGATTTTTCATGATCTGTATATGTAGACTCATATCCCAAGGCTCTCTAATCTACAACCTAAACCCTAATTGCACCAAGCTTCTTGTCATTCATGAAATATGTCATGCTTACTCATAACTCGTGCCTTTGCAGATGTCACTTCTTGTTTGAATAGACATGAATAAGGAAGTCTACCATTTCTTCTGTTGTTTCAATATTCAACAAAACTACTGTGCGTCTACTTGGTGCCAGACACTGAGAATACAGATCAAAAACACACTTGTCCTTTAAAAAAGCATAAAGACAAGTCAACAGACCATAGAGTGTGAATAGGGTCTGTGGTAGGAAGATTAACAGTCCCGCTAAAGATGTCCACATGTTTCCTTGACTGGAAAAAGGGACTTTGCAGATATAATTAAATTAAGAGTCTTGCGATGGGAAGATTATCCTTAGTTATGCAGGTAGATTCAAGCTACTCACTTGGGTCCTTAAAAGTGGAGAACCTCTCCTGGCTGTGGTCAGAGAAAGAAATGTGCTGACGGAAGCAGGATCAGAGAGATGCTATGTTGCTAACTTTGAAGATGGTGGAAAGGGACAAAAACAAAACCAAGGCATGTGGGTGGCCTCTACAAGCTGGAAAAGGCAAGGAAATGGATTCTCCTTCAGAGCTTATAGAATAGAATGCATCCTACGGACACCTTGATTTTATCCCCAGTGAGGCCATTGTTGAACTTCTGATTTACACAACTGTAAGGTAATAAATTTGTGTTGTTTTAAACCACTAAGTTTGTGATAGTTTGTTATAACAGCAATGGAAAACTAATACAAGGTTTGTAATAAAGTTTATATTTGTTGTATTTCATTGATTCCAAGATGGACTTTGCCCCCCTTCCCCAAGCTGAAGAGCTGTGAAATTGAGTAATGTCTTATAATTGTTGTAATCCAGGAAACATTCATGACATGGTTGAAATGATCATTGCCTACTTATCAAAATTGCAGAATGGGTGATAGTGGCTTGGAAGAGAGTCCTGAAAACAACATTGGACTATATTTTCAAAAAATGCTTTATTACCAATGCTCTTGATGGAACAGAGGACACTACTATGTGAAAAAATACAGTTGTTGATGACTCCGAGTAGAAAAGTGATTCCGAAAACTGAACTTGAATGTGAAAGATGTATGACAAAAAGCTTAGCCAGTTTATTTTACTTATATTTCTATGTATATGCACTAGAGTTATATATTACAAAACATATACCTAAATAGGTCTGGATGAGCCCTTTCACCAGTATTAAATTAAAATTCTAAGTGATAAATCATTGTATAGTAGTTTAATTCACAATGTTAGTTCCCATATTTGATAATTGGTGATATCTATAAAACTAATTATTTTGTTATGGGTTGATTGTACCTCCTGCCCCCCCCCCTTATGTGTTGAAGTCCTAACACCTAGTATCACAAAGTGACCTTATTTGGAAATAGGTTCACTGCAGATGTAATTAGTTAAGATGAGATCAGACTGGAGTGGGTAGGCACTTAATCCAATATGAGTGGTGTCCTTTTAAAAAGAGGAAATTTGGACACAGAGATAGACACACAAACAGGGAGAATGCCCTCCCAACCCCTCTGTCCCTTCCAGAGGAGGGAGTGATTTACTTGACTGATGAGTTTAGGAGAAGGAACTGACAGAGCGTCTTAGGTCCTTTCTCTCATCATATCTGCCTAGTTGCAGAGAACAGTGTCCCCATTTACTCCTGGCCAAGTAGTGGGCTTCTCAGATAGGCTCTGTCCCTGTGTCAGCTCCGTGACCCCTGTGTTGTGTGAATACATCTAATTAAGAAGTAAAATATTAAAAAGCCCGCCTGACCCACAGGTCTGAATCATATTGTCTTATACCTTTTATTAACTAAAAGGGTGATTTTTTTGTTGTTGTTGCGGTACACGGGCCTCTCACTGTTGTGGCCTCTCCCCTTGCGGAGCACAGGCTCTGGATGTGCAGGCTCAGCGGCCATGGCTCACGGGCCTAGCCACTCCGTGGCATGTGGGATCTTCCCGGACCGGGGCACGAACCCGTGTCCCCTGCATCGGCAGGCGGACTCTCAACCACTGCGCCACCATGGAAGCCCTAAAAGGGTGATATTTTGACCTCTCTCTGCTTGACTTCTGGGTTTGCCAGTTGGTTTCAACAGGCAAGGAAAAGGGAGTGCCATTTATGACCTTACTGATCATCAATATAGGCTCTCAAGCACAGTGTACGGAAGAGAGATATAAATCCACTGATAGAATATAATGAAAAGAGAAATAAAAAGGTAAGGCATAAATGAGGGCAGAGGTAACTCATCTAGGAAAAGTAAGGAAAGGTTTTTCAGAGGATGTGAAATTTGACACTAGAATGATGACTAGGAATTCTTCAGACAGAGAAAAGGGTAAGGGCAATCAATCTAGGATGAAGGAATAAAACATGAAAAGTCAGAGCACACAGGACACACATACAGAGCCAGGTATCTTTAGAGAACATAGGAAAATGTATTGTGACTGAACTGAAGCTCAGATAAGATAGGATTGGTTTGGGGCAGGATGAAACAGGAAAAGGCACAAGGAACTATGAAGCATTTTAAAATAAGAAACAACGAATTATGTTTATATTGTAGATAGAAAATTCTGGCAGTAATGGGGCTATAGTAGAGGAGACAAGGACGGGAAGCTGGTCTGGGAGTTGTTGTAGGGCACTTGCTGATGACGATTTGCTTTAAAGTAGTGACAGTGGGTGATAACAGGAGATGACATATCAGGTGCTCAGGATTATTTGTTCGGCAATACTCCTTTTGAACAAATGAACAGAGAAAACAGAGTGAGGTAAACTTTTAATGGAATGATCTTTTAAAACTTTTACTTGTAAAAAAAATTTACCTATAAATGTCTATGGGTTCAAGATTACTAGAGTTTGGCTAGAGGTAAGATATATATGGCCAGGTAGCAGAACAGACATAGTACTCTTGTTCTGGTAGCTACAATGAAACAAAAATTAAAAAAAAAATTATCTGGGATGAAACTGAGCTGCATAGTTGGAGAGAATTTTCCTCACACACAAAAAATTGTGTCTTCTTAAATGTGCCACTTGAAGATGGTAGATAGTGGTGGGAGGTCAGAGGGTTAGATGGAAGGAGAGCTCTTTAGATGACTAAGAAAGTTATCCTCATTTGAGATGTGCTTGGGGATAGCAATCCCTACACATCAACAAAAAGAAAAGAAGAAGAAAAACTTCTCAAGTAACATGAAGCGTACAGAGCATCATGACGGAAGTTAAAACCAAAGACTGAACAGAGTCGGCTATAAGCAGGTAATTCAGAACAAATGGGAGAAAAGTTAATTGTTTAAATCTCTGCTGGAAGAGAGCATGCATTAGGGAAGTGGGAGGTTGGGACTATTGTTGGCAATCCAAGGGAAAAGGAAATTAAAATGGAGAAAGGAGAGTACAGGGAGAGGAAATTCAAATTCACACCACAGCTTGTTCATGTTTTATTGGGTAAAACTTTAAAGCTGGAAAAGTGGATGTCACATTGCCAAGTCTAAAAATCATTTATGTGCCTTTTAGAATCTACTGACTCCAGGCCAAAATAAAAGTGAATCTTTTTTTACCTTCTTTCTGGGACTATCAGCCACTTGGACATGTTGGCTCTTTAATCACCTTGTAACTGATATTAGTATTTTAAGAGAGGCAGTGCTATTTGCTGGATGGCAATATTAATATTATTTTTAGGATAATGATGTGGCATTCATCCAATGGTCCTGACAGGTTGGTGTTTTTGTTGATCATCCTTCTTTGCCTTTTCAATTAATTTTTTTTCTTTCTTTTACATGCAATTTCTCCAGGGTTGTAATTTAATAAATTTGAATCTTTCCCATTCACAGGAATTACTTAATCATGTAAAGGCTATTCCCCAAAGTTAACGTTTTAGTTATCTTTAAATGCCTGTGACTGTTTTAGCATTAAACATTTCATCCACGAGTCAGTAAATTTTTCAGAAAAAAATCTCTTTTACTTACATATGATTTCAATTGTTTCAATTAATATACCTGGGGAAAATAAATGTGTAGGATTTTATACTCATTTTATAATTTATAATGGAAATTACTTTAGTGTGCTGTAACTACTTCCAAATACTCATTATATGAATATCACAATATTATCCCATATCTTGGTAATTTAGAGGAATGATAGCTGCCCTTGGATGAGATGTTATTATAATCATTAGAAGATTCTCTAAAAGATGCAGAGTTAATTTTAGCAAATCCTTTTTTAATGATAATAAAACAAATTCTAGCATATAACATGTACATTAAATTTCTTCTCCATTTTTTTTGTGAAAGAGTCTGTCCCTTCCCTACAATATACTAAATTAGAAACCAGTCTATACTTACAGAGACTTCAGAATTAGAAAAAAAAAATGACTTTTAGATTATGGCCCTGCTTTTCTCAAGATGAGATTCTGTAACACTTTATTCCTGAGAAATGCTCCTTTAAAAACATTTCATGGTTAAATAAGTTTGGGAATCACTGAATATGACCATACTTGGAGACCTGCAAAGTTCATTTGTATCTTAAAGCCTCATTTCTATCTTAAAGCCTTAAAGCTCTTATAGGTTCTTTTATAAAGTTGCATTTAACTTCTTTTAATCCAGTGTTTCTCAAACCTCCTGGACCACTGACAAAATTTCTCAAGGCTCCAGCACAAACATCTTGTACTACACAAATTGGGAAAAACCAATCCAGTCCCATAATAATATAATTAAGGAAACCTAATATGAGCCTCAGGACGGTCAAGCAACTAGCTCAATGTGGTGCCACTAGTTAATGCCAGGATCTAGAATAATTTATACATTTCCTAATTAACAATGACTTGTGGCCCAGGGGCCTGGATGCCTGAAGAGATGAAGAATGTAGGCAATTTTATGATAGCCTATATCGTATGACTTACTTTACTCCATATGACAGACTTTAGGTCCATCCACATCTCTACAAATGACCCAATTTTGTTCCTTTCTATGACTGAGTAATATTCCACTGTATATATGTACCACATCTTTACGATGTGGTACACTTCATTATATTGTTATGAGGTTCCATCCAGACACGTGTAAAGCATTTTATAAAATCTACAACATTATGCAATTAAAACAGCATTCATTCTAATGTCTGGTCTTACATTTAGGTCTTTAATCCATTTTGAGTTTATTTTTGTGTTATGGTGTGAGGAAGTGCTCTAATTTCATTCTTTTACGTGTAGCTGTCCAGTTTTCCCAGCACCACTTATTGAAGAGACTGTCTTTTCTCCCTTGTATATTCTTGCCTCCTTTGTCATAGATTAGGTGTCCATAGGTGCATGGGTTTATCTCTGGGCTTTCTATCCTGTTCCATTCATCTATATTTCTGTTTTTGTGCCAGTGCCATATTGTCTTTTTTTTAATATAGATTTTAAAATAATTAATTAATTATTTTTTGGCTGTGTTGGGTCTTCATTGCTGCATGCAGGCTTTCTCTAGTTGCAGTGAGCGGGGGCTACTCTTCGTTGCGTTACATGGGCTTCTCACTGCAGTGGCTTGTCTTTGTTGTGGAGCATGGGCTCTAGGCATGCAGGCTTCAGTAGTTGTGGCATGTGGGCTCAGTAGTTGTGGCTTGCGGGCTCTAGAGCACAGACTCAGTAGTTGTGGTGCATGGGCTTAGTTGCTCCATGGCATGTGGGATCTTCCCCGGACAAGGGCTCGAATCCGGGTCCCCTGCATTGGCAGGTGGATTCTTAACCACTGCATCACCTGGGAAGCCCCATACTCTCTTGATTAAATAAAAATATTTTTAAAAAACTTCTGATACCTAATAAGATGATATATCACACATTCCTCCTGTCTCTTTTCCCATATCATAAATGATATAACAACATATCTAAGTGACAAACAAAGGAAGAATTGACATCTAAGCCCTCATTCTGACCAAATTGAAAATGTTCCCTTCTCTCATCCACGTACCACACTTGCTTTAGTTCAAACGATACAGACTCCCATAACTCCCATTCTCTCCCCTTCATCCATCTCCCCTCACACATCTTTCAGGAACAATTCTTCGGCTTTGGCTCCAGGGTTTCTTGATGGGCTACAGGACACCCATAGACACACAGTGATGCTCTAGCTAATTGTTCTGGATGTCACTGTATGATTATATTCTTTTTCAACTACTTTCCCTGAGAAGATTGTTCCTTGGTCTTTTTCTTCCTCATGCTGTGTGACTTTGGGCTCTGGTCAACATAACCATTGATCCTTTGCAATGAATTCATCATATGAAAGGAATAATTGATACAGAGCCTGGATACCAGAGTTTCATCATGGAGTGGACGTTGATTGTTTACGTATCAGCATCTATTCCATTGATCTCTGGCAGCCATGCTCATCTGGATGGGGCTGCATCCCCAGGTCCAGTGGATAACATATAATCGAATTCCTTCATGTTACAAGTCACCAAGTCTCAATTCCTGGACTTTTATTTTGAGGAAATGGAAGGGAGTGCTCTCTTTTCTGCAAGCCATAAATCTGAAAGCATATTGAGCTGAAAGAGCTACAGTCATTTTTTTTAACGATGAGGGAAGAATCTGAGAAAATAAGAAGCCAACATAGCATAACGTGGATCCAAGAGATGGAGGGAGAGAAACAGGGTCCTCTGATATAGTCTGATCAAGTGGTACTAGGAACTAGTTACCTTCAAATTTTCAATTACAGGAGCCAATAATTTTTTTTTCCCTTTAGGATGTTTGGGTGAGTTTTGTACAATTTGCAACTGAAAGTTTTCTTTGAAACATACCACTTACTCTACTGTCACATATCTTTATGTCTGTATGGTCTTCAGCTGCTCTTAGGTTGCATCATCTTCAAAATGAAGGGGATAGCCTACTGCCTAGATGATTTCTAGTTACCTTACAGCTGTAATTTTCCATTACCCCTCAGTGGCTAGAAGCAGAATTAATGGCTTTTGACTTTCAAATCTGGGCTCAGACATTGTAGCCAATGATCCCAAGTTGGGTCCCAACAAGAGTCCTCCTGCCCGTGTCATTAGAGCTGAAATGCTTTATTCTTTGATCAAGGATGGGAGCTCATGCTTTAGACCAAGCCAGTACTGGTCCATGGCCTGTTAGGAACCAGGCTGCACGGCAGGAGACAAGCGACAGGCGAGCGAGCGAAGCTTCATCTGTATTTATAGCCACTCCCTATCACTCGCGTTACTGCCTGAGATCCGCCTCCTGTCAGATCAGCGGTGGCCTTAGATTCTCATAGGAGCGCGGACCCTACTATGAACTGCGCATGTGTGATCTAGGCTGTGCGCCCCTTATGAGAATCTAATGCCTGATGATCTGAGGTGGAGCTGAGGCAGCAGCTGCAAATACAGATTATCATTAGCAGAGAGGTTTGACTGCACACAGACCATAATAAATTAATTGCTTGTAGACATATCAAAACCCTATCGGTGAGTGGCAAGTGACAAGCTGCATCTGGTGGCAGGCTTTATAGTGGCAAGTGAGTTGATGTACATCAGTTGCACAGCTGCATCTGGTGGCAGGCTTTAAGTCAGAATCCGACGCTTGTTTTAGTCCGCGTGTGGCCCGCCCATTATTTTATTTACCACTTCCATCCACGCCGCTTTCCCGCACTGCACACTTGTCTCAGTCACAGTTTTGTTAAGCCCACAAGCTAACCCTAGCCAAAATGAGTAAAAAACACACGTTGCCGAAGAGCTTCTTTGAAAAGGGGGAAAGACCCAATGATGAGACAGCAGAAGACTCTAAGACTGCCAACAAAAAGAAAGCTGCATTTAAAAGAAAATACCAAGAGTCCTACTTAAATTACAGGTTCATTGCCACAGGTGACTGACGTTCTCCAAGCCCGCTTTGTATAATATGTGGTAACCGGCTATCCGGCGAAGCCATGAAACCTTCAAAACTGCTCCGCCACATGGAGACCAAGCACCCTGCATTAAAAAGACAAGACTTTGGAGTTTTTCAAAAGAAGAAAGCGTGAACATGAAGAACAGAAGCAGTTACTGAAGGCCACCACTTCATCAAATATGTCTGTACTGAGAGCCACATTCTTAGTGGCTAACCGCATTGCTAAAGCTAAGAAGCCCTTTACTGTTGATGAAGAGTAGATCTTGCCTGCTGCTAAGAACATTTGTCATGAACTTTCAGGAGAGGTTGCAGTCCAAAAGGTGGCACGTGTTCTTCTTTCAGCTAGCACCATAACTAGACGAATTGATTGTTAGGATTAATGAGTCACCGTGGTACACGATCCAGGCTGACCAGTCTACCGATGTTGACAACAAGGCAACAATGCTTGTTTTTGTGCAATATATTTTTCAGGAGGATGTGCGTGAGGATATGTTATGTGTACTTTTTTTGCCAACCAACACCACAGCTGCAGAACTATTCAAGTCTTTGAATGATTACATATCAGGAAAACTGAATTGATCATTTTGTGTAGGTATATGCATGGACGAAGTGGCTGCCATGACGGGACAACTTTCTGGTTCCACTACTCGGGTCAAAGAGGTCGCTTCTGAATGGGAGTCTACACACGGTGTCATCCATAGAGAAATGCTGGCTAGCCGAAAAGTGTCACCTGAACTTAACAACATTTTGCAGGATGTGATTAAAATTATCAACCACAGGGCTTCCCTGGTGGTGCAGTGGTTGAGAATCCGCCTGCCGATGCAGGGGACACGGGTTCATGCCCTGGTCCGGGAAGATTCCACATGCCGCGGAGCGACTAGGCCTGTAAGCCATGGCCACTGAGCCTGCGCGTCCGGAGCCTGTGCTCCGTAACGGGAGAGGCCGCAACAGTGAGAGGCCCGCGTACCGCAAAAAAAAAAAAAAAAAAAAAAGTTATCAACCACATAAAAGTATATGCGCTTAACTCACGTCTGTTCGCGCAGCTCTGTGAGGAGAAGGACGCAGAGCACACACGTCTTCTCTTACACACAGAAGTGAGATGGCTTTCTAGAGGTAGATCACTGGCCAGAGTTTCTGAGTTACGAGAGCGGCTCCAGAGATTTCTTTTAGAAAAACACTCACCACTGGCGGCACATTTCAATGACATAGAATGGGTCGCAAAACTTGCTTACTTGTGTGGCACATTCAACCTGCTCAACAAACTCAATCTGTCACTTCAGGGGAGAACGACAACTGTGTTCAAGTCGGCAGATAAAGTGGCAGCATTCAAAGCCAAACTGGAATTATGGGGGTGACGAGTGAACATTGAGATTTTTGACATGTTTCATACATTAGCAGAGATTTTGAGAGACTGAGCCAGGGCCTTCTTTCTCCCAGCTGGTGCACGATCATCTATCCCAGCTTTCAAAAGAGTTTGTGCATTACTTCCCAACCACAAAAGACCCCCGAACTGGGAAGGAATGGATCCGCGACCCATTTGTGAATAAGCCAGGTGAATCGACTTTGTCCGTGCTAGAAGAGGATCAACTGCTTGAGATCGCAAATGACAGTGGCCTTAAAAGTATGTTTGAGACAACTTCATATCTCCATACGCTCTGGATTAAAGTCAAGGTGGAATATCCTGAGATTGCCACAAAAGCACTGAAAAGCCTGCTTGCATTTCCAGCATCCTATCTTTGTGAAGCAGGGTTTTCTGCAGTGACAGCAACCAAAGCGAGATCATGGAGTAGACTGGACATAAGCAACACACTTCGGGTGTCACTGTCTCCCATCACCCCAGGTGGGACCACCTAGTTGCAGGAGAACAAGCTCAGGGCTCCCACTGATTCTGCACTATGGTGAGTTGTGTAAGTATTTCATTATATATTACAATGTAATAATAATAGAATTAAAGTGCACAATAAATGTAATGTGCTTGAAGCATCCCGAAGCCACCACCCTCCCCTGCCCCGGTCCATGGAAGAATTGTCTTCCACGAAACCGGCCCCTGGTGCCAAAACGGTTGGGAACTGCTGCTGTACAGCACACACTCTCTCCGCGACAGACTGGGGGTGGGGCTGCTTTGTAGGGCTCTGAACAGCAGAAGGGGGCGAGGTTCTCCCCTGGCTAGCACAGCTGTGCCTCTTTCGCTCCAGGTTGCAGTAGGGGTGCAGCCTCTCTAAACATGGCCCGCCGCTGCCATCTTGAATTGCGGAGTCGTGCGTGGCGCTTCTGCACTTGGTCACCGTCCCTGAGCTGAAGGGTCCAGTGCAGCCGTTTCACGCTAGGAACTCCACTCTGGTCTGAGGTGCCGGGCACAAGGCCTCTGGCCGCAGTACCCTGTGAACAAGAGAACCCAAAGTAAGCACAAAAGTTAAAAAAAAAAAAAAAGGTTAGAGGGGCTTCCCTGGTGGCGCAGTGGTTGAGAGTCCGCCTGCCGACGCAGGTGACACGGGTTCGTGCCCCGGTCCGGGAAGATCCCACATGCCACGGAGCGGCTGGGCCCGTGAGCCATGGCCGCTGGGCCTGCACGTCCGGAGCCTGTGCTCCGCAAACGGGAGAGGCCACAACAGCGAGAGGTCCGCGTAACGCAAAAAAAAAAAAAAAAAAAAAAGGTTAGACTTTATTCTATTTTTATTTCCTGGGAATTGTTAATGGGCTTGACCGGTAACTAAATGTATTCCGTAAAAATCCTTTTTGTTGTCCTAAGAGGTATAGAGGACTTTTACTTGACAATGTTTCCACAGTTCTATTCATTGACACTCAGGTCAAAGAACTAGGATTAATAAACTTTAATTTTTGTATCAGAAAACAATTTAGTTTTTTATGAACACACGATTTTAGGGTTGCTTAGCCAGATCTCAGTCCTGTACGAAACTTGAGAAAATAAGAAGCCAAGAAAATTAGTTCTTTTTAATAATGTTTGGTATATATTCTGATTTTCAGACACCATTTGATTCACTTAAAGTAAACATATCCATGTTTTAACATCCACCCTGACAGCAGAAACAAAACACAATAAAGCAAAACAATAAATTCTTGGCAAGTAAGATGATTCCCTCCCTCTCTCCCTCCATTCTTTCCTTCCTTCCATTTCATTTAGGGTTGTAAGCACTTTGCAAGTTATCAAAGAAACAACAGTGCAAAACAATTAAAGATACTTCAATGGAAACTTGCAGTCTAGTGAGGGAAACAGACATAAATAACCTAATGAACGATTATTATGCATAACATGTTCTTTGAAGGAAATGTGCAGGGTGCTATGTAAGTGTGAAACAGGGGCAATGCATATGGTGGAGAAAAAAGACTGCCCTAAAGGAGTGCTGTTTGAGCTAAGATCCAGAGCAAAATTTGCAAGTAAATGGTGAAGGGGATACAGGTGCTAATGTAGTAGGCAGAGACAGGTAGGAGCATAGGACGCTTAAAGGATTAACACAGAACAGTCCAATGTGGTTGGAGTATAGACAGGAAGAGAAAGAGGCCAAAGCTGACGCTAGAGAGAGTCAGGGGCCATGGGTCATGCAGGACTGTGCAGGCTACGTTCGAGCTTTAGGTCTTTATCCTAAGGGCAATGAGAAGACATTAAAGTTGGAGACCAGCAGGGCCACAATCAAACTGGCATTATAAATGACCACTTTGTGGTGTAAGAATGACTTCAGAGAATGTACTGAGAGTGGAATGTATTGAGATCAATGAGAACCTTCCAGCAGTAGTTCAGGATGGAGGTAATGGGGGTTTGTACCTGGGGACTGTAGGGTGGGTGGGAAGGGAATTAATTAAGCTATGCTGAGGAGGTAAATGAAGAGATTTTCTTGAGGTTTTATACCTGATTTACCTTTGAACCCTAAAAATCTAATCTAATGCCTAATTTCAAACAATGACAATAAATAATTATTGAATTAAATTTAGCAATGACGCATGCACTATTTAAGGGCAGCTGACTCAAGAGATAATTATTTAAATGAATATCGACATATTCAACCCAATCATTCTCCTTCCTTTAGGAAATTTTAGTATAGGCCCAGTAAAACATAGAACTGAGTCATTATCATTTGAAAACAGCCAATGTGGCTCATTTAGACCCAAATCCCTACAGTCAGACTATGTGGACAGTCACTGGCTGTGGTTTTCAGTTTAAGTACTCAGAGTTCCTTGCTTAGATGATGACTCTTCTGGAAGCTATTCTAAATTCATTTACTTTAAACATAAGGAAACATTTCCAGGAAATAACAGTCTTTTTAGCAGGAATTTTTATCACCAGAAGCTCTGACATTTTACAGAATGCAACAAATAAGTAGTGTAAATATTGCATACTCAAAGGGAATTTCAATTTTAATTAAAGCCCACCCTCCATTTTAAAACAAACCTTGTTAAAAAATATCTCCTCCCCTTAAGATAGTTGTAATTTTAGGGTAATGTCCTCTAACAAAAGGCAGTTATCTGTGATCCAGTGTAAATGTAACATCTTAAGTGCAAAAGTACAGCAAGATTCAATGAGCTGAAAATTATCTGAAACATTTTAGTGAATAGATTTATTATATTTTTTTCTCTGCTATTTATTGAAAAGGAGTCTCTTTTCTGATATTCATGGGGTTTATTTTTAACAATGGACAATATTTAACAGAAAGTTATATTAAGGTGTTAAATTTACTCTAAAGGTGAAATACCAAGCCATACATGCATATATCAGGAAAACTAAGAATTTCAGGTCACCATTAGTTTATAAACCCTTTCCTCTCACTACAATCATCGGGTGCATCCTTTCTTTTCCAGGATGTTATGTAAAACTTAGTCATAAAATATACTGATTTTCATTGATTCCCAAATACATACTGAATGTGCCCTTATTCGGTTAAAAAGCTTCCCCAAGGCTACGTATTTGCACACTGGATATCCAAGAAAACCCCCCTGATCCATCCTCAAAGACCTATTATTTCTGCTCTTGTAGGCTCTGTTTTCTAGATGGAAGTCATGTCACCTCTTCCCATGTCACTTCCCAAGGATCTACATTTCACAATGCACGCTGGGATTGTTAATTTTTGAATCAACTTGGCTGCTGTAAGAGATGCCCAGATAGCTGGTAAAACAAATCTGAGTATGTGTGTGAGGGCGTTTCTGGAAGAGATTAGCATGTGACTGAGTTGACCGAGTAAGGAGACTAGAATCATCCAATCCATTGAGGGACCTAAAGAAGCCAAAAGGGGGAGGAAGGGGGAATTCTCTCTCTTTTCTTGAGCTGGGCTGTCCATTTTCTCCTGCCCTCAGACATAGGAGCTCCTGCTTTCTCAGGCCTTCAGTCTCACACTGGGCTTGCATGGTTTTGGGGCATTTGGGCGCAGATGAAATTATACCATCAACTTTCCTGGGTCTCCAGTTTGCAGGGACAGCTGTGGGACTTCTCAGCCTCCATAATCATGTGAGCCAATTCTCATAATAAATCTTCTCATATATCTATATACATCCTATTGGTTCGATTTCTCTGGAGAACCTGACTAATACCCCTTAGCCTCAACTGTGAGTGACTGAAGGTAATGTCATCAAGGCAGCCCATTTGGATGTCATTTCATGCAGCTTAAGATCTAATGCCAGTTCCTGCCAAGCCCCACCTTGTTTCCTCTTATCCTCTCTTTTTTTTTCCTCTTATCCTCTTTGATAACTATCCTCATAGTTCTCCAACTTTGCCAGCTGGCAAGGTTGTTTGCATTCTCTTCTCTCAACATTTTCCCCCAATGTATCTATAGGATTTATAAATGTCAGTAACTCCCAAAATGCATGGCACTTTTTTCTTTTGATATAGTTTATTCCTAAAACTTGATACATATTCTAATTGAATCTCCTCATTTCTTTTATTTTAACAAGGAAATTTAGACACAAAAATGTAGATGACTCACTCAAGGTCACAAAATAAATTAGTCGCAGGACCAGGACTGCAACACATATTTCTATGTTCTGTAAAAGTTTACTCTCTGCGTAGATAAATGAGGAAAGATTTTAAAGGCATAGTGTTAAGGAAAAAAGTAAAGAAACAGATTGATACACATAATATAACACTTACATAAAGTAAAAGTTCAGGCATTAATGTGGCAATACACATTAAATGTTAGGATATTTTCCTTCAGGGTGAAGGAAAGGAAATGGGAATAGAACATGGGGAAAAAGTATAATAAATAACTAAAAACATGAGAGATTTTGCATGGATCAAATATGATAATGAGCCATGAAGTGAGTATAATTTTTTATTGATTCCTTCCTTGGGTTGGTTTTTTATTGCCAAGAATAGAGCTGTCTTTCTGTCACTTGTAACCCATGCAATCTGACAAAACATAACTTGTTTCTAAAACTTTTACACAAGTTAGAAAATCAGTTGGCCATCTGAACCAAATGAAGCATGCAGACCTCAACTTGGCAGCATGGGAAAAGGAAAGAAGGGTGCCAAGGAGTATGGAGAGAAGGGGAAATACTACCATCATTTATAGCAGAAAATCATAATATTTTTGCCAGTTGGTGTAGTCATGACAAATGAACACAAAATCTAATTGTGGCTTAGAATTGTATCTCCCTTAAAATATCATACCACGGACCAATGTAGTCAAAAATAAGTTGTGTGTGTTTTGCCAAAAGAAAAAAATATTATTAATTTAATCAAAGGCAAAAAGATTAATTATATTTGAAGATATACTTCTGAAGAGCCTTTAAACTGTTTTATATTTTGTCCAGCATATGACAAATTTCTTTACTTCTTCTTATTTGGAAAACAAAGAAATAAATATGAGAAATATATGTTTAAACAACTGACAAAAATAAATAGATAAAAAGACTTTAAGTAGCATTGATTTTTTTTTTTTACCAAAAGGACTTACATTCATTTCCCACACTCAGTGTTTAAAAGTATGCATTTAAAAGATACTTTATTAATAATGTACCTCAATAATACTATTTCTACTATACAGTTGATGAAATCAACAGAGAAGACGATTGACATATCTGAGGTTACACAGAGAATATAGCTGCAAGTCTCAAAAGTAGTTCCAAAATACCACCTAGATGTCTATGATATGATAGGAAATTAGTTCCCTATTGAAAAGAAAAGAAGTTTCTAGCTCCTCTCAGATATTTCATGGCCAGTTAATCCTTTCCGTGTGCTTTAAGATAATTTATAAATCATATGATTGAAATTATAGATGCCATATCAAAAGACTCACTATTACAGAGTTTTCAAAATAGTTTCTCTCTCTCTCTCTCTCTCTCTCTCTCGCCTTTCAAACACATTTCCACCACTGAGCCCATTATCTCTACTCAAAGGAACACTTTTCCCTGGAAAATGCTGCCTCTAAATTTTAAACTATTCTTGTTTACTTTTAAATTAACCAGATAAGCTAGCATTTAAAATCTGCTTCCAGAAAGATAAAACACTCCAGTCTTCCAAGACATCTCCTTAAATATGTGTATTTTATGACGTTTAGTAAATTTCTGGCACCAGCAAATGTCCTTTGGAAAAAGAAACATCTGAGACAAAAATTTTATTTATCACTGTTGGTTGAAATACAGTAAGAAAAAAAAAAAACCCACAAGTTTCAATGGCAACAAAGACAAAAATGCTGGAGGTTCCATTTTGCCATAGAAACCAGCCCTATACTGTAAGTTATATTTAATTAAGAGCCCTTTATGTCATCATGCGTGCATGTTGTTTCTTTTACTTATGGTAGTTCCCTTGAGGCCCCTGAGAACTTTTAGGTTCCCTTCAGGCCTAACGTGCTTTATTTTTTTTTGAAGTAGGATTGTACCAAATCCTCTAGCAGACTCACATATTCCCTAATCACCCTGTTACGTATTATTAAAATTTTCATATATTATATGATATGGTAATATGAAACAGGAAAGCGGCCAAAGGATATTTTTGTTAGAGAATGTGGAGACTTAGGCATGTTTTTATATTCCCAAATGCTATTTATTTGTTTAGAGATTATTATCTTTAAAGGTTTGTAGGGCAAGTCTGTGGAATTCCATTGGATTTTCTATTTAAATCCACTAGTTTCAATTTGAAAAATGGTACATGAGAACATTCTCCTTAGTCTATTTTTTATATTCAGTAACCTAGGGCAAATCACTTAGCACCTCTAAACCTCAGTTAAGTTACCTCATTTGCCAACTGAGGCAAATCTCCCTAATGGGCATATGAGAAAATTGTGATGCTGATATGCTAATAATGAAAGTATTTTACACACACACACACACACACACACACACACACAAAACCAGATGATTTCAAGAATATATGATTCAATAAGAACCTTTCTTGTTAAGCTATGAGGGGCTGATTACCTCACCTTTATGTGGAATTATTCTATAGTATTTTATGAAAGCGTGTTTTCAATTGTGTCTGACATAATAAATCAAAACTGCTCACTAAAACGTGAAGTAAATAAATGTCACCTTGAGCTTTGTACAACTCTGATCCGAAACCCATAAACGAGTTAGAATTTATGAATACTATAATTTTGTCTTATACTGGATTTCCATTCCTAAATAAAATGTAATCTCCATAGAATTATTAAAAGTCATATGGATTTGTGCTGTTTCTGCCTTTACGGTGGAGAAACAAAGATATGTTTGGCAACAAGTCTTAGTTCACATAATTTATTACAAATTAAACTCAGGTTTCTTTTATTACCTGGGCAAATTCCAAATAGTTTACTCTTCACTTTTGTTCAGTCATCAAAATGATTAACTTGAGAAACAGAGTGGGCTGTTCTGGAAGAATTCTGGAACTATCTCTTTACATTAAGCAGACCCAGCAAAAGGTCCAGGAAAACCTAGTTGAGATGCCACAGGTAATGCTCATAAGTAAACCTGATTGTAGGAATTCTTAGTGACAACCAAGTTGGAGGGGAGCAAAAAACGAATCATAAAGAAGTGACCACTGTGTTCTTTTTGTTATATGTTATGCTCTTCTCTTGCTTAGACATTTTTTTGTGGTAGGCTATTTAAGCACACACAGTTTTTTGTTTTTTTGTTTTTTTGTTTGTGTTTTTTTTTTAGCACACACAGTTTTTACTGAAGCTATTCTGTCACCCTAAATATGGAGAGAAAAGGGGAAGGGGTACAGCTGGCACCATGTCTGCTTTTCAGATTGTGGAAGAGGTCCTCTCCTTGCCGCAGGGCCTTTGTACCCCCTCATTGGTCTGTTTACAATAACCCTGTGCCCACACTTTTCACTTTGCTAAGTAGTCAACATAATAAAAAGTTCAGGTTTCAGTTTGAATGTCATGTCTTCAGGTAAGCTTTCCCTAACTCTACAGTAAAAACTACATCCTTCCGGTCAGACAGTCTCAGTGTGCCCATCTCTATTGTTTCAGAGCAACTGCATGTTTATTTGTTTAATATCTAGTTCCTCGACTATACTTTGAAATGTGCAAGGACACATCTTCTCCTATTTTCGTTGTTTTATATCCAGCATGTCAAGCAGCACCTGGATTATAGGGTTTAATCAATATTTGTTGAATAAATAAATAAACTGAAAATAATAATATAGTGTGATATAATACAATAAATATAATATAATATATTTAATGATCAAAGAGGTTAAAACTGCCATGAGAGGATCAAGGAGGGAGAGTTTTAAAGAGTAATATTAAGAAGTCAGGATTGTTTTTTCATCATTTGAGATTAGAGTAGCTATTGATTCTATATTTCACTTATAGTGATTTCAGGTCCATGAACTGAATTTCTGTTTTCCTCTCATTTGTTTTTATCTCATTTTTAATATCTTGAAAACTTCCATAGCAATGTACTTTCCTTTGCCCCAAATATGTGTAACAGAGCACTAAGACCAAATGATTTTTTTTCTTTAGGCTTGTTAACAGTAGCTACTATTGGATAGGCTTTAGCCACAGTCCAGATAGTACTGAATCCGTTTTTCTTAGGATTTCTTCAGTCTGTCTGGAAGATAGCTCACCCGGTTCCAAATGTAAGGCTATTCTTAACCTTTAAAAATCTTAAATCCTAAAACCTAAAATCTAAACATAAAAATCTAAATCTTAAAATCTTCAATCCTTAAACTTAAAATCTAAACCTAAAACCTTAAAAATCAGGGCTGACTATAAGAGGTGACATGGTGAAAGCATGTAAAGGTCGTAAAATGAAACTAGGACCTACAGGAGTGTGGAGGTTCACATCTCAGGGAGCTCAGCCCAGAAGGGCCTGCTTGGACTATGTGCCCACCAGGCCTATTAGTCCTGACTGCGATTAGAGATAAAGGCAGATTTCTGAAAAGGAAGGACAGTCATTTGACTTCCAGGTGTGCAGAAGTGGAAGATGTCATTAGATTCAATGTAAAAACATGGTACAGGGCTTCCCTGGTGGCGCAGTGGTTGAGAGTCCGCCTGCCGATGCAGGGGACACGGGTTTGTGCCCTGGTCTGGGAAGATCCCACACGCTGCGGAGCGGCTGGGCCCGTGAGCCATGGACGCTGAGCCTGCGCGTCCGGAGCCTGTGCTCCGCAACGGGAGAGGCCACAACAGTGAGAGGCCCGCGTACAAAAAAAAAAAAAAAAAAAGGTACAGTCAGGGCTCTCTGGCCAATCACAATAATAGTGATAATAATAATTTTAGTGTGTCTTATTTGTTAAGCTCTTACTATATGCCATGTACCATGCTACATGCTTTACATATATCATTATTTTTCATCTTTGCAACAACACAATTTCTTTAGTGAGGAGCTGAGAGTAGAGGCTTGGGTGACATGCTTGGGTCACACCACTGTGTTAGCAGAGCTGGTCACTGAAACCAGGCATTCTGACTCTAGAGCCATGCTCTTAGCTTGCTTAACCACTGTATGATACATGTTGATTTTTCCTGTTTCTAAAGACACTTGGGATTTCCACATCACATCTCTAATTTGTATCCTGTTAATGCCAAATGCTGTCCATTTAGATCCATGGACTGTTTATTGGCAGCTATAGCTTCCTACAGCTGTGATACACATGAGTGGCCCTGAGCATGATAAATACACTCTTTTGTGTTGTGAAGTTGGACGGAGGCAGAAGGGATACAGGGTTACTTGTGCCAGAGGTTGTCAGGTAGTGATGAAAAGAACACTTTGGTCAAGGGAGTCTGGTACTCCATACAGCAGGACTAAGATAAAGGATGATGCTTGTTACTCTGAAGCTAGTCTGTAATATGTTCTCCCAAACAATTAAATTACGCTCAATCTCTAATATCTTCCAATGATAGTTAGAATTTTAGTGTGGAAGCCCTTTAGTTTCAAAGATAAATTGATTTAAAGTTGAAGCCAGCAAAATTATTAATCACTTACAACTACGGTTTCCTTGGTTGAGTAAAATTTTGTTCCTTGGGAAATTTGACTTATGTTCACCTCTAATATGAAGAACAGGATGTATAGGTTATTAAAATAAATTTTCATAATGAATAGCAGTCAGTCTTCAAAAGTCATCAGAAGTAAGGCACAAACACATCACAAACACATCACAAGGTTGGGATTTATGATGTCACTTTTTATATTGATCCAAGTCAGCCTCACTGGCTCCACAGCTCCTTTTCAGAACTTCAGAGAATGCCTTCTCTTTCTTCTCCATGATGGCAACATTCTTAGTTCTCATCCCTAAGTCTTTCCTTGTGTTACTTAGTCAAGCAGAACATTTCAGGTTATTCTCTCTTACCCCACCCTCAGACCACATTTTATTCTCTCTCTCATATTTTTTGAACCGATCCTTTCTTTTTCATCCCTGTCATCACTATATAATTTCATCTTTTTCTTTTTTGCCTGAATTATTGGAAATGTTTCCTAATTCATTTTCCTGTCTCTCTTATATCCCTCAAATCAACCCTTAAACTTCCTGTCAGAATGATTTTTCTAAAGGGCAAATTATTTCATATCACTTCCTTTTTCAAAACCCAGCAATGACAATTGCCTTTAGGAAAGCACAACCTCCTCCGCATTGCATGTAAGATCCCCGATGATCTGGCCTCTGCCTACCATCTCTCTTCTCCTCTCTGAGAAGTTTATGTTCTGGGGAATTTTGAGGTACTTGAAAGTGCAGTGCCCTCTCTCACTTCAATGCCTTTTTCATTGTTCTTCCCTTTGCTTGGAATGTGCTTCCTCACTTTTTCCTAAAAAATTCCTCTTCCTGGGCTTCCCTGGTGGCGCAGTGGGTGGGAGTCCGCCTGCCGATGCAGGGGACACGGGTTCGTGCCCCGGTCCGGGAGGATCCCACGTGCCACGGAGCGGCTGGGCCCGTGAGCCATGGCTGCTGAGCCTGCGCGTCCGGAGCCTGTGCTCCGCAGCGGGAGAGGCCACAACAGTGAGAGGTCCGCGTACCATAAAAAAAAAAAAAAAGAAAAGAAAAAGAAAATTCCTCTTCCTTCTTCAGAGGCTCAGAGGTCTCTCTACATCCATAAAGCCAAGCCATCTCATTTTTGTTCCCCTTGGAGACAGTTATTCTCTCCTTTTTCTTTGTTTGCAAATATTGAACGCATGACATGGTATTTAAATGGTGTCATAAAGATCTTTCTCTATGTACGGTACTTGACATGACATGGCATGAAATTCTCATTTTCGTTGGATGTTCTTTAAGAGTGCATGCTCCAGAAAGAGACTGTGTCAGCTCAAATCCTGCTCTGCCATTTACTACCCCTTTGATCCTAGATGATGTGCTTTATCTCTCCATACCTCCATTTCCTGACCTAAAAATGGGGATATTAATAATAATGTATTATACTTCAGGCTCCAGATTATTAAATGAGATAATGCATATAAAGAGCATAAAACAGTACTTGGCACTTACTGAGTGCTCAGTAATTTATTACTTATTAACTACTTTATTATTGTTATAATTTTCATTTTAAAATGTGATCCTAATAACTGGCCAGAGCTATTAATAATAATAAATACTATGATTATTGTTGTTAGCACTATTATATATTCTGCCAGAATCTGAAAGAGAAGTAGGCTAAAAGGACCCTTCACGGTACATGAAAATCTGAAAAAGACATTTATGAATAATAAATAATTAATAATAATAATTAGCATTAATATTATATAAGATTAATATACTGTATAATAATATAATAAACCATAGATCATAAAGTTAAATATTTTTCATTCATTATCACATGGCACTAATTGTCATATTCATATTAAACTTACATGTATTCTCACTCCGCATATCAAGAAACAGCTATTCACCTATATATAAACAGCAGGAGGAAGAATGAGAGACTTAAAGGGTCAAAATAGGTCAAAGATGGTAAAAATAAAGTCTTGGATAATTGAGTATTATTACTTTTTTCAATAGACTGCTGTCTCTTCAATGTCTATCTCTGGAAAGCCAGAACATTTGTTATAATGTATGTATAGTCATTTAAAAATGATTTTCTCTGTTTCCAGAGAAGAGTTTGAAGCAATCATTTTCTTATGGCTCATGACTGACCAAGAATGGTGACTCATATGCAGAGTGCTGGCCATTTTCTTCTTTATTTTGATACAACAGGGAGATTGCAACTCTGTAAAACACTTAACTCTTGTAATCATTTAAAAATACATTTTTATCTCATCTGCTCTGATTGCTAAAGTACCTATGTAAATTTTGTTAAAACTCATATAAAGTCAAAAAACATAGTTACTGCCAAACCGACAAAACACCAAGAAACTGATCAGTTTTGTGAAAGTTTTTCAAAATTATTAAGCTATAAAAGCAAGTGGCAATTTACAGGTCTTGGATAGTCTGTTGCTATGCAAGCTAGAGTCTAACATGTCAGTGGGACCAATGTGCTAAGATATGGTATATGGACAGACTCTACTGCTGTTAATTTGTTGTTGTATTGATGATACTTCAATGTGTGGGACTGTTGTCTGTCTCTAGAAGCAATTTTGTCCCTGGTATATATGCATGCTGTGGTTTTGCACTGTATAGGTAATAGTGTCCCTTAAAACTTTAGTTTAAAATAACTGGGGAAGTCTTCATGTTAAAAAGAAATGGAGAGCTGCATTTTCCCCAAACTAATAGTGATCAGCTAAATTATAATCATAAAATTTTATAATTTGACATTTTTCAAAAGTAAAATTAATGAATTAGAATTAAAGATTCACATAGATTAAAAAAAAAACTTCCATTGGGGTTAACCATTGGTGACATTAATAAGAGTAATTTTAGTGGCACGGTAGAGGTGGAATTCAATTACAAGTGAGTTGAAGAAGAAAGAATGGGCAATAACTAAATGAAGGTGAATGTCAAGACTTTTGTTACAACCTTGACTGTGAATAGAAGAATGATTTAAGGAGATGCCTTAAGAGGGAGGGAGGCTGTATGAAGTGAGACAAACTCAGGAGAGGAGGAAGAGAAGTATAATGATAGCCTTAGACAGCAGGGTCACATCTCTCTCAGATCAGAGGAAAAAAGGTAAAACTTGTAAGGTTAAATGTGTATGTTGTGGTGAAACTATGAGGAGGGGAAATTGAGTGCATTAATGCCTGAAGACCACTCTTTTTCTAAGCAGAAAATGCTAAAAGTGAAGGTGATCTGAGTAGGACAGGTACTTAGGGGAGGCTCTGCGTTTCTGCCCCTTCAATTCCCTGATCTATCAACTCCATATATCTCTTAGTATTTCTACTTACTTGTTGTACCTGCATATTTACATATGTGATAGCTGCTGGTATGGTGTACTTTATTCTGTTTCACTTTCCCCAAATTGTTTTATTAATTTTTTATTTTTAATTTTATTACGGGATCTATAAAGAAATAAAAAAGAAGTAAAATGAAAACATAATCTCAGTTATATCTAGTTTATCTGAGATAGTTAAAGAATACCTTTCCCTATGAATATATTTTCCATATAACTGAAACATAACCCAAACTAGAAAATTAGAACTAGAAAAATAGAAAATAATCATTCTTGATGGGAAACTTTTTAAAGTGTTTGATAACATTAGCCTCATGTGTCAGTAATTTGGGGAATATACTTTCCTATCTGAGTTCTTTCACTTTTACCCTAGTTTCCCAATAAAAGGTGCTGTCAAATGCTAGGTGTGTAGCCATGTTAGGACTTGTACGAAGCTGACATATGAAAGTAACAAGATAGAAACACCATATCTGGTTTATAAATACAATTAAACCATCTATTTATAGTAAATGTCAATATATAGCTAGTAAATGGCTCTAGTATGAAATATACATATGGCAAAATGTATGTTCCCCAAACCTTACAAATCACTGTTATTTGCATTAGAGTATCTTTATATAGCATAAGAGAGTATCGCTCTTAGATATCTGCTCACTGACTACCTGCCAAAACTCTCCCTGTCATCTTTCCAAAAAGATTCCTGATAGAACTTAGAAGAGTGGTTTTTAAAAGTTAATGTGCTTAAGAATCATTTGAAAATCTTGTTAACAATTAGGATGGATGGGTCTTGCTCCAGAAGTTCCACTATCAGAAAACTGCTCTTGTTAGCAAATTCTCCTGGTAATTAGGCTACATGTAGTTCTTGGAACACACATCTAGATGGCTAATATTTTCTATTTATCTCTATCAACTTAGCTGGAAGCAGGCTATATTCCTTGTAGTTTTCATCAGTAGCCAAAGATTTTTTAAGATAATTGATAATCTTCCTCACAGACAACTTTGAAATTACCTTCTGTTAAGACCTAGTCCCTGCCCCAGGGCTGTTCTGTTATACAACATTAAGCATTCTACACTTATTTGTATTATTTATTCATACACACACTATAATATCTTATGCATAGCATTTGTGCAATCGTCTCTATATGATACAAAATTCACATTAAATTCAGGTTGATTAAAACTATGTTCTACACGTCCTTATCCTTTCAAACAAAATAAACTCACCATAAATTAAATGATTCCTAATAGCACCCATTGTTACACTGTTAGGCAATACAATTTTTGTCTTCTTTTACATTTTTCTGTGCCATTCCCTATGGGTGTCTTGCCCATAGTAGGTACTCTGTAAATATTTGTGGAATAATCAAGTTAATTGTATAGTAAATAAGAATCCAAAGGCTATGAATTGGGGCCTAGAATTAAAGTATAGGTCTTCAGTGCAGATTGATGACATTTCTTTAGCATGATAAAACTATGTTTTAGTTTCCCAGTTTCAGAAAGTTAGGGCTGATGGAAAATTAATTATTTAAAGTGTTGTAGTTCTATTTTTTGTTATTAAAAATAAATTCTCCATGTTCACACATTTTTATATAAATACTTTATGAATCAATTACCTTCCAGTTCTTTGTTTAAAAATAAAAATTACTTATTTGTAATCTATTATTTGAGTAGGTAAACAAACAGAGCATGTTTTTAAAATATAGCCTTTTTGTGTAAAGATATGTAAAAACAGACCTTTATATCTTCTTAGTAATTTCTTATCATGTTGCGGAAAATAGCCTATCATTACTGCATAATATAATAATTTTTCTTTTTGTGAAAAGCACTTTTTAATCCTGCAACTTGTATGATAAAATATCACTTGTATTTACTAATTTAGGGTTCTAGAATATATCTTACATTTATATATTACTTGTTACAAAAACTCACATTTAGATTACACTTTAGATGTTATCTTTAACACGCTACCTTAATTGAGGACATCAGCATTCCTACATGATGAACTTGATATTAAAATATGAATATTTTATGCTGTAATTTGAAATTCTCTGAGCCATCAATTCATAGGAATTTGTTTATATGCATTAATGTGGGTCAGTGATCTGTGTCTCTCCCTGGCTATTTGTTTATTGGAAGAGAAGAAGGACGATGGAAGATAAATAACTTTTTTTTTTCCACATATGTTTCCTCACAAATATTTAGTCATAAATTCAACTGTAAAGCAATTCAGTCAGTTCCCTAAATCAGAAATGAATGGTTGCTTTTGGTATAAAGTTATACTCAGATAATTTAATGACTTGCTCATATATGCTGCTCATTTCTTGTGTAGGAATAAAATCAAGTTGGAAAAAGGAAATAAAATGTCACAATATTGACTATAGTACATGTTGCTTCTTTTTGAAGTCCATAGTCTTCTTTAGCACATTTTTATTAATTTTAGAGGTAGAAATAATTGATAAATTTTTTATTCAATTCAAATGAATAGTCATTGAGATTAATACTGAAGTCTCTGCATCTCTTGATATGCTTTAGGTAAGCATAAACCTTATAATTTCTCTTTTTTGTTGAGTGGGTACACAGAAGCTGCTATAATTATGTAGAACCACACCCTTCATATAAAACACACATTCTACAGTCCTTAAACAGAGGTTGTTTAAAGCACATAGCACAAATTTGATTTAGACAAGGTAAGGCATTCTCGAGTTATCCAGTAGTTTGGGACGACCATGATAAAAACCTGAACTAGATTTATGCACCTAAAATCTGCCTCTGCCTGTCCTTTGCTATTATCACAGGGGATTAGGGATGGGTGAACCCAGCTGTGTTTTGGGTTCATCAAACATCTTGAACTACTTTTCCAATGTTCTGGGTTAGGCAAAACCCAAAATGTGTTTTGCCAAGCACATTTTCTCTTAATTCTTAAACCCAGGAGTATTTTAAGGTAAATTTAATCCATATGCTTCTGATTCATTTACACTAAAATCATCAAAATGTTCTATCTTAAGAGCTATCTAATGTGCAAGAAGCTTTTTGAATATTTTATAAGCCTTTTAAAGTCAAATTCATTGGACTTTTACATTCAGATGGACCAAGAGCAAGTGAACTCAGACCCCAAAACAATCAAGTTTGGTTGCAAAGTCTAAAACATCAAGGTTTGTGATGGTCCTAAACTTGGCTGTGCATAGCTCAATCCTTGGTAAAAATATATATTAACATTATTTTTGTACAATGTAGACTGTGTAACACAATGAATAGTGAATAAAATGCAAAATAAGGCATGGAAATATAAAGAAGCCAAGTGACAAATAATTCAAAGCAGACTGAATGTCTGTTCTTTAGCAAGAACCATGCACGAGCTAACATAATGGAGGATGACACTGCATCTGTTTTCATTTTTCTTTCTTTTGGGAAGACTTTCTTCTTTTTGTACTGTATTTGGACTTTTCTACAGTTCTCTTCCATTTCTATCTTTTGGACAGTCACAGAACTTACAGCTAGCATTGTAGCACTAACATTAAATAAAAGAAAATTATGTTTAATATCATAAAAAGGGGCTCGTTTTTGTCATGAAAAAGCTAAAATGGATTACTAACTTTATTTCTTAAGATATTATAAATTTTAGGTTTGCAAAATAACGAACAGGTTGAGATTCATTATGAATTTCACAAATCAAATTCACTATCAAAGCCCCAACTCTTGTAAATTTAGGCTGGATAATACTTACTAAAATTTGTAATAAATAAGAATCCCATTTGATTATATATTGGTAAATTCATTTTGCTCTCTTTTGATTATTTCTATATGATTTAGAAGACCAGACTATATTTAAGATTTGTACATATGGTAGTTAGGGGCTTAGCTACGTTCATGAGAAAACTAAGCAGTAAAGTAGAATAAGAGAAAGTAGAATAAAAAATTGGCATGGAGAAATAGTTTATTACATGCTAAAATCTTGTTCCTACTTTTCAGTTATGAACATTTCTAAAAACTAGACCCAGACATTGAATAAAGTTAGATAAAAATCAATAATAATTTTAGCATAAGCTTTGCACATAAGAAAAGTTTGTTTTTCCTACTGTTGTCATCTCAAAAAGCATTTTAGTGGCTTTCCAAATATCTGTTGTAATAAGACACAAATGATAATAAATATCTTTATAATCAGTATCTCAAGCATCCTATATTCCCTTTCAGCACTTTCTCAGAAATGTTGAGGAGTGACATAAATGAACACATCAATGGAGAGCAGAAGGTAGGAACAAGTATATTGCAGTGAGATTGAAATTCTTTACTAAAATGACACACTTGAACATTTTTTTCCCTTTCTCTATATGCCATATTTTTGTTTAATAACGCCATACTCAGATAATACTTTTTAAGAGTTAGGGCTTTGGCAGTAGTATATTTTAGTGTTCAACCCTCACCAGCTGGTTAACTTTGAAAATTTTTAAATCATTTTTTAACCTCAATTTTCTCCTCTGTAGAATGAGGACAAAAAGCGGGATTCTTAAAATTATTGCAAATGACAATATACATGAAAAGCTTAATATCAAATGAACTTAAGACCATGTGATAAGTGCCAAATAAATAGTACCTGTAAGATGGACAATCTACTTTTTTTTTTTTTTTAACTCTCAGGGATGGATTATCTACTACCAAAAAAGGTAATGCCTATTCCAATTATGCAAGACTTCTTGCTGTGTCAGCTTGGCTAGGTTACAGTCCCCCTTTATTCAACCAAAAACTAACCTAGATGTTTCTAGGAAGGTATTTTCTAGATGTGATTAAGGTCCATAATCAGTTAGTTGCATTTAGGTAAGAGAAATTATCCTACATAACCTGAGTGGGTCTGATTCAATCAGTTGAAATGCCTGAAGAGCAGAGCTGACGCTTCCCTGATGAAAAAGAAATTCTGCCTATGGACAGTAGTATTTGACCCTGACCAAAAGTTCCAGCCTGCCTTTCCCGATAGCCTGCCCCGTGGATTTTGGAGGTGCCCAGCCAGTCCCCACAACTGCATAAGCCAATCCCTTGCAACAAATCTCTTAAAACAGATCTCCTGTTTCTGCTTCTCTGCTTGAAAGCTGGCTGTTGCATGAATTTATTCAGCAAACACTTACTAAGGGTTTTCTATGTCTCAAATCAAGTATTATTCTAGAAACCAAGGACTCTGTACAGAACAAATTAAATATTTCCCCTGTCATCACTGAACCAACAGAGGATATTTCCTGAGATAAATTATATATAAATAAATATTTAAATTAAAATAATAAAAAGTGCTTTGAAGTAGAAGAGATAGAACATTATTTTAATATTAGCCTTTTTAGTTTCCATATGGAACCATTTAAAATTTTTTCTAGTGAATTTAAATCATATTTATATCTTAATTCAGTGAGTGTTTTATTTCTGTGAATCTAGAGTTTCTATTATTTAAATGCAAATGTAGATTTTCTTCTAAGTGGAAAAAGTGTAAAATTTTAAACATTCTGAGTTTAATGTATTCAGTGAACAAACATTGATTCATTGATTGAGTGCTTCTAGGTATATGAAATTGAGGTGAACAAGGCAGGGAAGGGCCATTTTACCTGCATTAGGATCTAATGTGTTACCCAAGTGATTGTCATTGTCATTTTTTTTATTGTATTGTCGTGTAGCTAATATGATGTGCTCATTCATGTGACTACAACATAAAAACCTCATACTTTCAGTGGGAAATACTTAATCATTAAGTGTCTTTATCAGAATAATTAGAAGATCCTTTAACAAGTAAAAAGAATTTTCATCATTGAACATTGAAAATAAGGATTAAAATTTTGAGATTTGGTATGTGTTTCTTATTTAAATCTTGAAAGAATAAACAAACATATCATCAGTAAGCAAATTTGAAGGGGATCCAACCCTTCAAATAGAAAGTGGTACAAATAATTTTTCTATTAAAAACATTATTTTCAATTTCTTCTACATTATTCCAATATCACAGGCAAGTTAGCCTTTAAATCATGTGTGCTTAAATTCACAAAAGTTTATTACAGTTTCTCATTTATAATTTCACAAAATTTTCCAGAAATCAGCAATTTGATTGGAAAAAAATGAAATGTTTTCCCTTTTCTTTGATTGTCTGTGAACACACAGCTCCTGCCCCCGTGAGCAATCAAGAGGACCATTTTACATGCCTGCTTAAATTTCAAACTGCCAAGCCCTTTAGTGGCCGAGCCCTAGCCTAGAATTTGATCAGATATTAATCAGACTTAAAAATAAGAGCTGGGGACTTCCCTGGTGGCGCAGTGGTTGAGAGTCCACCTGCCGATGCAGGGGACACGGGTTCGTGCCCCGGTCCGGGAAGATCCCACATGCCGCGGAGCGGCTGGGCCCGTGAGCCATGGCCGCTGAGCCTGCGCGTCCGGAGCCTGTGCTCCGCAACGGGAGAGGCCACAACAGTGAGAGGCCCCTGTACCGCAAAAAAAAAAAATTGTAACTATTCGTAAACATGTTTTTTAACGTTTCGTAAACATGTTTTTCCTGAACAGAAAGGAAATGTAATATGGAAATCTCCAATTTCTCAGACTTTAGTAATTTCGAAGTTTAAAACAGTTGCTATATTGTGAATTTTTTTTTTTTTTAAAGAAAAAGACATTTGCTATACAATCAGCAAATGTCAACAGCTTTCTAGGAAGAACATTAAAGGAACAAACTTTTCTACATTAAAGGAACAAATCTTTTCGAGGATTATTCACGTATAATGAAACAATTTAACTATCATAGAAATTGGAGCCAATACAATTGGTAATTGATGTCATTAAACTATTGCTTATTGCAGATTTTACCCATAATTGTCATGAATGGGCTGTTGGTGTACCAAGAAATCTTAAAGTTGTTTTTACTTTTACAACTAGTTTTATATTACAGCCATCCAAATATTTATAAAAATTCAAACATTTGTAATTATATATGATAAATTATGAATTAATCTTATCCCTCATATAGACATTCTTAGCTCTTCTTTACTCCACTCTACCCTACAATTAGCTCATTTTCTATTTAAGTCATGACAGAACCTATTGCTTTATTGTGTGAACCCTCTGAGCCAAAACACTCTTCTCTAATTAGCCTAGTTTTATAGTCTTTTGAAAATGCAAGTACCCACAAATTAATAATGCAGAACTCCTTAGTAATTCTCATGAAAAGGATTTTATGTAAAATTAAGGAAATATAAAAAAGACCAAAGCTCCCAAAGCACCTCACTTAAATGCTATGTAGTTTGCAAAGAGCAATGAAAGTGATTCTACACCTTACTTTCCTTCAGTTTTTCTTCTTTGTAAACATGTCCGAGTAAAACAAATGTTTACACACAACCAAGCAATAGATCAATATGGAGTGAAGTAAGGAAGAAAATATTGAAGGAAAATCTGTAAGCAGTTAGAAGACATGGAATTTTGAACCTTAAGCACCAAGGTCCATAATGAACAAATCATGCCAGACCATGATGATAGGCCTGTTTGATAGAGTTGCAAAACTAATTGGATGAAGAGAATGGAACTGATGTCATGTATTTGGGCTTCAGTGAAGCATTTGAAACAGTGGATCATTAACTTTTAGTTGCAAATAATTATAATTGTTTTGGATGAGAACAGAGTCACATGGATTGGGAACTGGCTGAAAGATCATAAACAAAAATAATAAATGGCCATGAATCCAGCTGACGATAACTGCAGCAGGTTTTCATAATGGTCAAAGTTCTGTAAATCTCTATTTATTTGTTGCTAAAGACTATTTTTCCTCAATAATTTCGAAGTAGAAGTGTTTTCAGAGGTACCCAATATAGTACCCAAAGTAAACAATCAGATCAAAATATGAGTTCATATGAATCAATATCTAATTTAGAATTTATGTTTGACTTAGGTTGACTTCTGAAAATGTTATATAAAAAAGTAGGAGTGCATAATATTCAGGCAATAACTAGTATCAATGGAACAGAATATTTTAAATATTTTACGTGTTATTAACTATGTCTTACCCCCTTAGTAAAGTAAGTTCAGTATCATCTCTATTAGAAATGTATCAAAGAAAAAAACTAATCTTTTAATTTTTATAAATAATGCCTGTGATTTCTCTATACTTGTTTAAATTAAATGGATTTTTATAGTAATAGGAGAACAGCATAACATATTTAAAACATAATATACACAATTCAGATTAGTTTTTTTTAACAATTCACAATACAAATTTTTAAAACTGCTAGGAGACTATCAGAAAATAACACTGAAAGTTAGATTCTTTTATGAAAGAAGGAAATTATATATATATATATATATATATATTTTTTTTTTTTTTTTTTTTTAAACACCCAAATCGCTTTTATTGGAGGGAGATGGGGGGAACAGGAGTGGGGGAAGGGTCTCCAACTACACAGCTTGTTGATTGGCGCTGCTTCCTGAGTCCTGCGGCTTCATCACACAGAGCAGGCAGCTCAGGTGGGCTGGAGAAAGGCTCAATGCACAGGGCTTCAAATGCTTCATCTGCCTGGAAGGCTAGCTCCACAGTGGCTGCGGCCTGTGGCCTTGCTCTCCGGCTGGTGAAGCTACACTCACCCAATGTCCTCCCGTCGTCCAGAAGTTGGTCGTCCTTGTACAGCTGCTACTCTTCCAGCAGCCACTTGAGCTCGATCATCTTGCTCTGCTCCTTGACATCCGTGAAGATGGTGGTCTTGTGGCAACGGATCATGAGGAACACCTCCATGGCAGCGGAAGCCTCTCCCCAAGATTTATAGTGAAATACGACAGAACAGCTTTTCCGAACTGTGGGCTACGAGATAATTTTAGAAGTTATGCAATAAAGTTTTAAATTGTATGCATTTACCAATATTAGGGGAAAAGGGGATTAAATGACATAAATATTACTTAAAATATATTTGAATTCAAACAAGTACGTTATCTCAAGAAAAATATTCGGGGCTTCCCTGGTGGCGCAGTGGTTGAGAGTCCGCCTGCCGATGCATGGGACACGGGTTCATGCCCTGGTCTGGGAAGATCCCACATGCCGTGGAGCGGCTGGGCCCGTGAGCCATAGCCACTGAGCCTGCTCGTCCGGAGCCTGTGCTCTGCAGCGGGAGAGGCCACAACAGTGAGAGGCCCGCGTACCGTGAAAAAAAAAAAAAAAAGAGGAAAAAAAGAAAAATATTCAGTGAAAGATTGTACAGTAGTATAAAATATGCCAAAATTCAGGCAATTGGTACACAGAAGACTAATGTTTGGGAAATGTTGCATTTAAAAAGCCAATATTGTCTTACCCATTGAACCAAAGATAGGTTTAATTACATGAAAGGGTAATGTATTGAGACCAATACTGGCAAGATTCTCAAGTAAAAATAAGATTAAAATGTTAAACAAATAAACAAAAATAAGTTTCATAACATTCTATATAATCTCCAAATTTCCCACCTCCAGCAGACAGCTCATTTAATTAAACAATATTCCATTAAATTTTTAGCATCACAGCAAATGAACCTGAAGATTTTCCTAAGATTTAACCTACTGAAGTGATAAATTCTGACTTTTTTACCCCTTCCAATTTTTAAACATCAATAGAATGAAATAAAGGCGCATTAAACTTAGAATAAAAAAAAATTATTGTCACCATTAGGTTTACTTTAAATGAAAAGAGTACATTTGCTGCTTGTAACTGAACCCTTAGTTGAATGAAAATTACTGCTCTAAGATTATATCACCACTTATTTTTATTTATAAAACCTAGAAAGATAGAGGCACAAGAGAGCTAGAGTAAAATACACACATTGAGGAAAAGGCAAATTTTAAAATATTTTACCCAAGCAGAAGCAATGGAAACTTTTGGTTTGCACAACAGCCTCCCAAGGTTAAAGGGGGGATTTACATCACTGGTTGTACTTAAAATTCACCCTGAAGAGCACTGAGGCCAACATTTAAGAGAATTCTCACAGGAGAGATTAGATGACCTGTCACAGCTTTCCATTTCATATTTACATGATTTTGTTGTCCTAATAATTATTCTTTTGGAAAACAATTTGCTGGCAACTTAAGGTTTTAGTTTTATCCTTGGGAGTTGTCTGGCTATGTTCAGCTAGAGTTGAGCTGTCATGTCTAAAATGGCGAAGTTAGGAAAAAGCACACCATGGATCCCAGCATTTCCTTGAGCATTTCTGCTTACAGAGGCAGTGTTAATAATGCTCAGCTTTTGGGAGGCTTCCGGGAAGATGGCGGAAGAGTAAGACGCGGAGGTCACCTTCCTCTCCACTGATACACCAGAAATACATTTACACGTGGAACAACTCCTACAGAACACCTACTGAACGCTGGCAGAAGACCTCAGACCTCCCAAAAGGCGAGAAACTCCCCGCGTACCTGGGTAGGGAAAAGAAAAAAGAATAAACAGAGACAAAAGGATAGGGATGGGACCTGCACCAGTGGGAGGGAGCTGTGAAGGAGGAACGGTTTCCACATGCTAGAAGCCCCTTCGCGGGTGGAGACTGCGGGTGAGGAGGGGGAAGCTTCGGAGCCGTGGAGGAGAGCGCAGCAACAGGGTGTGGAGGGCAAAGCGGAGAGATTCCCACACAGAGGATCAGGGGCAACCGGCACTCACCAGCCTGAGAGGCTTGTCTGCTCACACGCCGGGGCGGGTGGGGCTGGGAGCTGAGGCTGGGGCTTCGGTTGGAGCGCCGGGAGAGGACTGGGGTTGGCGGAGTGAACACAGCCTGCAGGGGGTTAGTGCGCCACAGCTAGTCGGGAGGGAGTCCCGGGAAAAGTCTGGACCTGCCGAAGAGGCAAGAGACTTTTTCTTCCCTCTTTGTTTCCTGGTGCGCGAGGCGAGGGGATTAAGAGCGCTGCTTAAAGGAGCTCCAGAGACGGACATGAGCCACGACTAAAAGCGTGGACCCCAGAGACAGGCATGAGACGCTAAGGCTGCTGCTGCCGCCACCAAGAAGCCTGTGTGCAAGCACAGGTCACTATCCACACCCCCTTTCCAGGGAGCCTGTACAGCCCGCCACTGCCAGGGTCCCGGGATCCAGGGACAACTCCCTCGGGAGAATGCACGGTGCGCCTCAGGCTGGTACAATGTCCCGCCGTCCTTTGCCGCTGCAGGCTTGCCCCACACTCCGTGCCCCTCCGTCCCCCAGGCCTGAGTGAGCCAGAGCCCCTGAATCAGCGGCTCCTTTAACCCCGCCCTGTCTGAGCGAAGAACAGACGCCCTCCGGTGACCTAACGCAGAGGTGGGGCCAAATCCAAAGCTGAGCCCCTGGGAGCTGTGAGAACAAAGAAGAGAAAGGGAAATCTCTCCCAGCAGCCTCAGAAGCAGCGGATTAAAGCTCCACAATCAACTTGATGTACACTGCATCTGTGGAATACATGAATAGACAACAAATCATCCCAAATTAAGGAGATGGACTTTGAGAGCAGCATGTATGATTTTTTCCCCTTTTCCTCTTTTTGTGAGTGTGTATGGGTACGCTTCTGTGTGAGATTTTGTCTGTATAGCTTTGCTTCCACCATTTCTCCTAAGGTTCTATCCGTCCGATTTTCTTTGTTGTTTTTAAAATTGTTTTTTCTTTTTTTCTCTTAATAATTATTTTTTTATTTTAATAACTTATTATATTTTACTTTATTATCTTTCTTTCTTTTTTTGCTTCCTTCCCTCCTTCCTTCCTTCCTCCCTCCCTCCCTCCCTCCCTTCTTTCTTTCTTTCTTTCTACTTTGACTAATTCTTTCTTTCACTTTTTCTCCCTTTTATTCTGAGCTGTGTGGATGAAAGGCTCTTGTTGCTGCAGCCAGGAGTCAGTGCTGTGCCTGAGGGGGGAGAGCCAACTTCAGGACACTGGTCCACAAGAGACCTCCCAGCTCCATGTAATATCAAACAGTGAATATCTCCCAGATATCTCCATCTCAACACCAGCACCCAGCTTCACTCAACGACCAGCAAGCTACAGTGCTGGACACCCTATGCCAACCAACTAGCAAGACAGGAACACAACCCCACCCATTAGCAGAGAGGCTGCCTAAAATCATAATAAGTCCACAGACACCCCAAAACACACCATCAGATGTGGACCTACCCACCAGAAATACAAGATCCAGCCTCATCCACCAGAACACAGGCACTAGTCCCTTCCACCAGGAAGCCTACACAACCCACTGAACAAACCTTAGCCACTGGGGACAGACACCAAAAACAACGGGAACTACGAACCTGCAGCCTGCAAAAAGGAGACCCCAAACACAGTAAGATAAACAAAATGAGAAGACAAAAAAACACACAGGAGATGAAGGAGCAAGATAAAAACCCACCAGACCTAACAAATGAAGAGGAAATAGGCAGTCTACCTGAAAAAGAATTCAGAATAATGATAGTAAAGATGATCCAAAATCTTGGAAATAGAATAGACAAAATGCAAGAAACATTTAACAAGGACCTAGAAGAACTAAAGATGAAACAAACAACGATGAACAATGCAATAAATGAAATTAAAAATACTCTAGATGGGATCAATAGCAGAATAACTGAGGCAGAAGAACAGATAAGTGATGTGGAAGATAAAATAGTAGAAATAAGTACTTCAGAGCAGAATAAAGAAAAAAGAATGAAAAGAACTGAGGACAGTCTCAGAGACTTCTGGAACAACATTAAACACACCAACATTCGAATTATAGGGGTCCCAGAAGAAGAAGAGAAAAAGAAAGGGACTGAGAAAATATTTGAAGAGATTATAGTTGAAAACTTCCCTAATATGGGAAAGGAAATAGTTAATCAAGTCCAAGAAACACAGAGAGTCCCATACAGGATAAGTCCAAAGAGAAATACACCAAGACACATATTAATCAAATTGTCAAAAATTAAATACAAAGAAAACATATTAAAAACAGCAAGGGAAAAACAACAAATAACACACAAGGGAATCCCCATAAGGTTAACAGCTGATCTTGCAGCACAAACTCTGCAAGCCAGAAGGGACTGACAGGACATATTTAAAGTGGTGAAGGAGAAAAAGCTGCAACCAAGATTACTCTATGCAGCAAGGATCTCATTCAGATTTGATGGAGAAATTAAAAACTTTACAGACAAGCAAAAGCTAGGAGAGTTCAGCGCCACCAAACCAGCTTTACAACAAATGCTAAAGGAACTTCTCTAGGCAAGAAACACAAGAGAAGGAAAAGACCTACAATAGCGAGCCCAAAACAATTAGGAAAATGGGAATAGGAACGTACATATCGATAATTACCTTAAATGTAAATGGACTAAATGCTCCCACCAAAAGACACAGATTGGCTGAATGGATACAAAAACAAGACCCATATATTTGCTCTCTACAACAGACCCACTTCAGACCTAGAGACACATACAGACTGAAAGGGAGGGGATGGAAAAAGATATTCCATGCAAATGGAAACCAAAAGAAAGCTGGAGTAGCAATTCTCATATCAGACAAAATAGGCTTTAAAACAAAAACTACTAGAAGAGACAAAGAAGGACACTACATAATGATCAAGGGATCGATCCAATAAGAAGATATAACAATTGTAAATATTTATGCACCCAACATAGGAGCACCTCAATACATAAGGCAAATACTAACAGCCATAAAAGGGGAAATCGACAGTAACCATTCATAGTAGGGGACTTTAACACCCCACTTTCACCAATGGACAGATCATCCAAAATGAAAATAAATAAGAAAACACAAGCTTTAAATGATACATTAAACAAGAAGGACTTAATTGATATTTATAGGACATTCCATCCAAAAACAACAGAATACACATTTTTCTCAAGTGCTCATGGAACATTCTCCAGGATAGATCATATCTTGGGTCACAAATCAAGCCTTGGTCAATTTAAGAAAATTGAAATTGTATCAAGTATCTTTTCCGACAACAATGCTATGAGACTAGATATCAATTACAGGAAAAGATCTGTAAAAAATACAAACACATGGAGGCTAAACTATACACTACTTAATAACGAAGTGATCACTGAAGAAATCAAAGAGGAAATCAAAAAATACCTAGAAACAAATGACAATGGAGACACGACGACCCAAAATCTATGGGATGCATCAAAAGCAGTTCTAAGAGGGAAGTTTATAGCAATACAATCCTATCTTAAGAAACAGGAAACATCTCGAATAAATAACCTAACCTTGCACCTAAAACAATTAGAGAAAGAAGAACAAAAAGACCTCAAGGTTAGCAGAAAGAAAGAAATTATAAAAATCAGATCAGAAATAAATGAAAAAGAAATGAAGGAAACAATAACAAAGATCAATAAAACTAAAAGCAGGTTCTTTGAGAAGATAAACAAAATTGATAAACCATTAGCCAGACTCATCAAGAAAGAAAGGGAGAAGACTCAAATCAATAGAATTAGAAATGAAAAAGGAGAAGTAACAACCGACACTGCAGAAATACAAAAGATCATGAGAGATTACTACAAGCTACTCTATGCCAATAAAATGGACAACCTGGAAGAAATGGACAAATTCTTAGAAATGCACAACCTGCCAAGACTGAATCAGGAAGAAATAGAAAATATGAACAGAGCAATCACAAGCACTGAAATTGAAACTGTCATTAAAAATCTTCCAACAAACAAAAGCCCAGGATCAGATGGCTTCACAGGCGAATTCTATCAAACATTTAGAGAAGGGCTAACACCTATCCTTCTCAAACTCTTCCAAAATATAGCAGAGGGAGGAACACTCCCAAACTCATTCTACGAGGCCACCGTCACCCTGATACCAAAACCAGACAAGGATGTCACAAAGAACGAAAACTACAGGCCAATATCACTGACGAATATAGATGCAAAAATCCTCAAGAAAATACTAGCAAACAGAATCCAACAGCACATTAAAAGGATCATACACCATGATCAAGTGGGGTTTATTCCAGGAATGCAAGGATTCTTCAATATACGCAAATCAATCAATGTGATACACCATATTAACAAATTGAAGGAGAAAAACCATATGATCATCTCAATAGATGCAGAGATAGCTTTCGACAAAATTCAACACCCATTTATGATAAAAACCCTGTAGAAAGTAGGCATAGAGGGAACTTTCCTCAACATAATAAAGGCCATATATGACAAACCCACAGCCAGCATCATCCTCAATGGTGAAAAACTGAAACCATTTCCACTAAGATCAGGAACAAGAAAAGGTTGCCCACTCTCACCACTCTTATTCAACATAGTTTTGGAAGTTTTAGCCACAGCAATCAGAGAAGAAAAGGAAATAAAAGGAATCCAAATTGGAAAAGGGGAAGTAAAGCTGTCGCTGTTTGCAGATGACATGATACTATACATAGAGAATCCTAAAGATGCTACCAGAAAACTACTAGAGCTAATCAATGAATTTGGTAAAGTAGCAGGATGCAAAATTAATGCACAGAAATCTCTGGCATTCCTATACACTAATGATGAAAAATCTGAAAGTGAAATCAAGAAAACACTCCCATTTACCATTGCAACAAAAAGAATAAAATATCTAGGAATAAACCTACCTAAGGAGAAAAAAGACCTGTATGCAGAAAATTATAAGACACTGATGAAAGAAATTAAAGATGATACAAATAGATGGAGAGATATACCATGTTCTTGGATTGGAAGAATCAACATTGTGAAAATGACTCTACTACCCAAAGCAATCTACAGATTCAATGCAATCCCTATCAAACTACCAATGGCATTTTTCACAGAACTAGAACAAAAAATTTCACAATTTGTATGGAAACGCAAAAGACCCCAAATAGCAAAAGCAATCTTGAGAACGAAAAACAGAGCTTGAGGAATCAGGCTCCCTGACTTCAGACTATACTACAAAGCTACAGTAATCAAGGCAGTATGGTAGTGGCACAAAAACAGAAAGATAGATCAATGGAACAGGATAGAAAGCCCAGAGATAAACCCATGCACATATGGTCACCTTATCTTTGATAAAGAAGGCAGGAATGTACAGTGGAGAAAGGACAGCCTCTTCAATAAGTGGTGCTGGGAAAACTGGACAGGTACATGTAAAAGTATGAGATTAGATCACTCCCTAACACCATACACAAAAATAAGCTCAAAGTGGGTCAAAGACCTAAATGTAAGGCCAGAAACTATCAAACTCTTAGAGGAAAACATTGGCAGAACACTCTATGACATAAATCACAGCAAGATCCATTTTCACCCACCTCCTAGAGAAATGGAAATAAAAACAAAAATAAACAAATGGGACCTAATGAAACTTCAAACTTTTGCACAGCAAAGGAACCCATAAACAAGACCAAAAGACAACCCTCAGAATGGGAGAAAAAATTTGCAAATGAAGCAACTGACAAAGGATTAATCTCCTAAATTTATAAGCAGCTCATGCAGCTCGATAACAAAAAGCAAACAACCCAATCCAAAAATGGGCAGAAGACCTAAATAGACATTTCTCCAAAGAAGGTATACAGACTGCCAACAAATACATGAAAGAATGTTCAACATCATTAATCATTAGAGAAATGCAAATCAAAACTACAATGAGATATCATCTCACACCAGTCAGAATGGCCATCATCAAAAAAATCTAGAGACAATAAATGCTGGAGAGGGTGTGGAGAAAAGGGAACCCTACTGCACTGTTGGTGGGAATGTAAATTGATACAGCCACTGTGGAGAACAGTATGGAGGTTCCTTAGAAAACTACAAATAGTACTACCATATAACCCAGCAATCCCACTACTGGGCATATACCCTGAGAAAACCGAAATTCAAAAAGAGTCATGTACCAAAATGTTCATTGCAGCTCTATTTACAATAGCCCGGAGATGGAAACAACCTAAGTGCCCATCATCGGATGAATGGATAAAGATGTGGCACATATATACAATGGAATATTACTGAGGCATAAAAGGAAACGAAATTGAGCTATTTGTAATGAGGTGGATGGACCTAGAGTCTGTCATACAGAGTGAAGTAAGTCAGAAAGAGAAAGACAAATACCGTATGCTAACACATATATATGGAATTTAAGAAAAAAAAATGTCATGAAGAACCTAGGGGTAAGACAGGAATAAACACGCAGATCTACTAGAGAATGGACTTGAGGATACGGGGAGGGGGAAGGGTAAGCTGTGACAAAGTGAGAGAGAGGCATGGACATATATACACTACCAAACGTAAGGTAGATAGCTAGTGGGAAGCAGCCGCATAGCACAGGGAGATCAGCTCGGTGCTTTGTGACTGCCTGGAGGGGTGGGATAGGGAGGGTGGGAGGGAGGGAGACGCAAGAGGGAAGAGATATGGGAACATATGTATATGTATAACTGATTCACTTTGTTATAAAGCAGAAACTAACACACCATTGTAAAGCAATTATACTCCAATAAAGATGTAAATAATAATAATTCGCAGCTTTTGGAAATGAAGAATAAGCACTACATTTTACCTTACAGATGGAATAATAATAATGACATTAACTCTATCTACAAATATCTCCTACTTCACCATAATTCTTGGTTTGAATAAGGTCATGACCCTTGTGTTATCATATTTTTGCTTGAAACATTAGCATTTACTTATTGATTCATTAATTCTTCCATTTAGGAAATATTTCCAGTGTCTACTCTGGTAGTTGTGCTGGATATTGAAAACACAGTCATAAAAAATACACATCCTTGATGCCACCAGAGGGCATAATCAGGCAAATGAGTAATTATAATAAAAGTAGTAAGTGCTCTGATTAGAAAGTAACTGATATTTTGGGACTATATTGGTGGGACACCCAGCTCAGCCATCATGTTGATCGCAGAGGTGATGATAAAAAGTATCTCAGAGCAAATAATATACATGTGTGATGTGTGTGTATATATATATATATACACACATATAGCATATATGAACATATACATAATACACATATATGCTATTATATTATATAACTATGCTATATACACTAGGCAGAGTACAGCTTGTCTGGAGGCTCCAAGGTAAGAGAGTATGAAATGTTTAAGGAGGCAAAAGATGTTTAATATGCTACAGAGTAGAGTTTGAGAGGAAGATGATAAAAGGTGAGGCTAGAAGGACTCCAAATGTTGCCTACTCTACAACTCCAGGGGCCCCATTCACGTGGACTGCATCACCCAGGTGAAAGAAGTAGTGATTTTAGTTAGGCTAGAAACAGTGAGGATGGCAAGAAGTAAAATGAGCCAAGAAATATTTAGGAGGCAAATTAAACAAGACTTAATGATTGGATACGGAGAACTAAAGAAAAGGAGAGAAGATATTTTGCTTTATCAGTTGAGGTGTAGATGGTACTGCCTTTAACTAAGATGAGAAACATTGAAGGAAAAATCGATGTCAGGTAAAAAAGATTTCTTAAGGTGGTTTGAACTTGTTGACCTTGAGGTATGCCTGGGAACTCTAAATGGGTATTTCTTGCAGGCAGTTGGATATGCAGATTTGCAATTCAGAAGAGGAATCTAGATTAGATATATATTTTGAATAGATGATAATTGAAACCATAGGAATTAGAAAAAATTGAGAGGAAGATTAGTCTCCTTTGTGATTTTGGATAGGATTATAGCTATATAATTCTAGATTTATAATAATTATTGAAGGATATTTACAGGAGTAGATTTTATAATTTACTTTGATAATCCACATTTTAGCTTAACATCCATGCGATTTATTGACTCAATTTTCCAAAATAGTATAGAAATACAGACACTACAAATAAGCAGAGGAAACCAGCCAGTTTTTGTTGTATATATTTATAGTTTCTGCAATGGATATGTAATTATTTTTATAATCAGAGACAAGTAGATGCTATTGAATGTCTTTCTAAATTATTTAGGGGAATAGATAATAATTGGCTCATTTCTGATAGCTGAAACACTCTTTGTTTTTAAGAAATTAAATGAAAGCATGAGTAAAAATATGGAAATCCTTAATTTATTTAATAAAAATATTGGTATGGCCCTTAAACTGTTGGACAGCTGAAAATATTGATATGGGTTTCTATTCTTCTTTATCAGCTTACCCTGTTGTGGAGATAAGAATGAATAATGAAGTCCCACACTACTGAGAGAAGGAAGAAAAGCAAAGAAGCCATAATTATGAAGGAGGCTATTTGTAGTCCGGGTAAGTGACAATTATTTGCCTATAATTAATGTTCTTTTTGATACCTTACAAAAATGTGAAGTAAGAATGACTGTAGTAGATATATTTTTCTTTAGAACATAGATTGCTATGAACAATATAACACAGTCCTGTGTATTGTTCTGAATTTGAAGATGATGATTTATTTTTGATCACTGGCATGTGGTTGTGTATATAGAAATCCAAAACAAGTGAAGCAATCAGTCCATCAATTGGTTATTTTGTTTACATGAAATCAAAAGAGTTAGCTTGACTGTTTCCCCCATCCTTGGATGTTTGGGCATTAAATATGTAACCCAGATGTCAGCTGGGGCCACCTTGTCTTCCTTGAGACCTAGATAAGATTGCCTTGAATCTTGATACCCACCTTGTGGAAGGAGGAAACACTTTTCAAATGTCAGTGAAATCCAGGTAGCTTGAGTTCTTAATGGTTACTCTTCCTCCAGCCTGTGTCTAGGTTTCTATGTTTCCTGTCTCTTTTATCCACCATATCATTCCAGATTTACACTCTGAACTGTTTTTTTTCCCACAAAACAAAAACGTAACCCATGCAAATGAAACATTCGTGAGTGTAGAGAACTTTTTGGAAGATTGGGACAAGGGGATTAAGAGGGCAAAGCATTTACACTGCTGTAAGAAGAATGACTCTACATTTAATAGTATAAGGCTACCCTGATTCCCTCAGTTGTCTTTCTTGATGGAAACTTCCATCAGTCCTTCAGCCCCTCTGGAAGTGTGCTCTGGAATAAATTTGTGAATTTTATCTATACGTCCCAAGATTTAAGTAATAGTATTGTTTATAATAGCAAACATTGGAAACAAAGTTTCTTATATAAGAGCCTAATTAAATGGATTAGGATAATCCATACAGTGTGACATTGAGCAGTCATTTAAAAATGATGAAAATATGTACACCCTTGAATGGAAGAGTTTCCAAGTGATATTATGAAGTAAAAAAAATCAGGGTGCAAAAGGATGTCTGTGGCATGTTTCTATTTTTGGCAGTAAATAAATATATTTTGAACTGGAAGAATACACCAAAATTATAATAGCATTTCCTTTTAGGGGGAGGTATTGGGTTAGTGGGAACGACTATTCCTTTCATTTTTGTACTTCAGTACTGTTTAATTAAATTCAATTTAAAGAAGGTATGTTAAATTAATTAATAGTGGATTGATTTAAATAAATCCTTTTATTATCTCATTTAGAATAGCTGAGCCACTCCTATATGGTTATGAGAAAAAGAGCTGCTATTAAAATAAAATCCAAAGTTCTTTACACCCTAAGTCTGGACACCCTGGCCTTCCTGGTGCCTCGCCAACTTGCCGCATCTGTTCCCAAACCAGATCCCTTGCACTTGTTCTTCCCTCTGCTTCCAATTCTCTTTATCTGTGGCATCACCTCATTTGGGTCTTGATTCAAATGTCACCTCTTCAAAGATGCCTTCTGTGACCAACCTATCCATCCTAAGTCCCCTAACCTACCTAGTTATTCTCTGCCTTGTCCTATTTGCTTCATGGCACTTATCACTCCCTGAAATTAAGCATATATGTGTGTCTCCCGCAGTAGAACATTAACTTTATGAGATCAATGGCTTTATCTGTTTTGTTTGTTGCTATAACTTCAATGCCTGATAGTAAGCACTTAATGAATGCATGAGTGAATGAATGAAGGAATGAATAAGTTAAGGGGTCCACATGTGCCCCCTGGGTCTTATCTTCTATAATCCAGGAGTTTATCAAGAATAGTTTCTTTCCTAAGAGGGACTCATGTATCAACTCTTAAATATTACACTTAGTTTTGAGTATTTATCCATTTATACCATGTAATTTAACAGGATTCAAGAACTGGAGCAAGTTTTGATAAACTTGCTAGAATAAATATAAGCATAATTTTAAAAAATTGAACCATCACTAGGTGCCCTACATATGCATTATTTTAGTTAATCCTCCCAATAATCAGATGAGATGGGCCCTATTATGATATTTATCATATTATAGCTGATTTCAGATTCTCAGAGGACTCATATTCTCACAAATCACTACAGATTTCCTTGATTGAACAGGGCATGTTTTATGAATTTTTCCCATTGCAGGAAAGAAAATGACAAGATCTACTAAATTTTTGAGCAGAATAGTAAGATATGGTCAATTGAATTATAGATGCATACTCAGCGGTAATGGTTCTGTTTTTCTTGACACATCTACATACATTTCATAGAATTATCAAAATAAACCAATTTCAATGTGCTCAAATTCCGTTGATGGTGATTATCAGTGTTTGAGAATAGTTTATAGCCGCGGAACAGATGGAAAAAACATTTTTAAGGAACACTTATGGAGCTGAATGCTCCAGGTAAGACTACTAGCCTCTCCGTCTTTCCCCAGCCAACGACACTGCTAGTCTCACCACTTTAACTGCAGCCAGGAACAAAATTCAATAAATAATGCATAATTAGAATCAAATAGCCACCTTGCCCTCAGAATAAACTGCATTATGTCTTTCATCACTTTTCTCCCTCAGTTACCCCCAGAAATCCAAGCCTCCAAAGCCTTCTACCATCATGCAGAGTCTTAGCTTTCTGTATTCTCTAACCTACCAAATTAGATCATCCCAGGCATTGGTGTCTCTATTTGTATTGACGTAGATCTTCCTTCTTAGAGCATGAATGTCTTTTGCCTCAGTCATGCTAGAAACCAATACTATTCTCTTAAACGTGAGTTCCACCCTATTCTCATCCAACCATTGCTGAGAATAATCAAGATAGAATGTACTAAGCAAAGAATGGGGAAGGTGAGTCCATTATGAGAGGTCTGCTAAGGGGAGAAGAGAGTTTATTGCAGAGAATAGTAGAAATATAGAATTAGGTACAGTAGGCCTGTATTAAAAACCAATTTCCTTTAAGTAGTTTGGACTGTATTTTCAAGCTAACTTTTTAAGCAGGGGTGTCTGGTTTATGGTCACCCTTGTAACAGTGTGGAGGATGGGACAGAGCCTAGGTTTTACAACTGTTCAGTGGAACCAGAGAGTTCATTGGAGGTACTAATCACAATCTTCAAGCATTTAATCCACATGCAATTAAAAAAATAATTTAACATTTAAAAACTGTAATTAATATGCCAACCAGTGCTATAAATAGTTACCATCACCACTCCAAGCTAGAAACAAGGTTAAGAGCAGAACGGTTAAAAGCATCTTGCTGTAATAAAACCAGGTTGGTTTTATTCATACCTCTGTTATGAATTTTCAGCACATGGGGTTGACTGTAGGTTACCTGAAATGAGCCATCATTGAGTGGGGAATCACCAAACTGTCTTATCACCTAGACTACTGCACCTGTTATTTGTTGTGTGTGGAGCTGAGAACAAAGCTCCTCTGACTGCTTTTGAGCATTTATTTAAAGTACTTATAAAAAATATATTTGATCAGGGATTTCTTGCTCTATACTGATTTTGAACTCTGTTTTTGTTGTGGGTGTTTATTCATGTGTTTGACCCATACAGCCCTGTGAGAATATTCGAGTCAGACTATTATTTCTAGACCCAGGCTTTGCAATAACACACCTGAGAGGGTGCAGGCACAGCAGCTGGGTGTAGGCCCTCAGCATCCTTAATCACAGTTGCACTGTAACAAGTGAATACATAATGCCTAAAGTGGAGATAAAATAATACTGTAGTTCCTTTTGCATTTAGCTTAAGTTTAGACTTTTTTTTACATTTGACTATTTTATATTTAACTATTTTATATTTGACAATGTTACTGTACATTTTCAGTGGTTTCTTTTTTTGGTCTAACTGTTGTCAACAGTTCTTTTATAGGAGAGGTAAAATAATTACCTTTGAAACCAGAAGTAGACTTTTGGTTATAAATAGAAAATTTTAAATAGCATTTGATGATGGCTGTGATGAGAATGATTAGGCTGAATAAAATATGATAAAGTATAGCATAAACTAATTTCACAACTAGTGGTAAATACCTTGAAAACAGAATAGCACAAGATGGTGAGAGGTCCTTTTTTTTTTAATGCCCTAGTGTGACGTGAATCACACTTCACACTACTTTAGATCTGGGCAACAGGGACCTCTGCTGTGGGTCCCATGCTTTAGAGGATCCTATTTTTTTCCTCCTATGGCTGCATCCCTCTCCACGGAGCAAATGAGTCTGTGGAATCAAAGAGATAAGTCCAACTGAAGCCCACAACTCTCTTTCAGACTGTCCTTTAGGTATCCTGCTTCCCAGAATTCCCTGCCCTCAAGCACACTCCCGGGTAACATAAGAACAACTGGCCCCCCGTCTGCAGTCTGCCTCCTTCTCCTCCCATCACTGCCTCATTCCACACCCTGGGGGGCTTTGCATGGATGTGTGTGGTCACCTTGGCTACATGCCAAAGCTCCACAGACACCCAATAGTGACCCCTGGGCCACCCCTCAGTCCTAGGGATGTACACACCAGCAGTATAGAACTACTTCAGGAAGGATGGATCCAGGTAAGATCCTCATGGAAGCAGAGTTGTGGGGCGGGGTTGGAAAGAAAAGGAAGCTGAAGCATAGAAGCCTAATGAGGTCCCTCCCATAATTCTTTCTGTCTAGGAAATATGCCCCATGTAACTCTCTGCCAGCAGCTACCTGCTAATTTGTCATGATTTGCCCAGAGAAGACCGGACAATCACCTGATTATGGTAGCACTATCATACCTTTTCTCTTTATTCTTAACTAAACACACATTGTCTTGTTAGCAAGTGTCTCAGAAAGCTAATAGCCTGTAACACCCCATGTAAAGGGAACTTTTTAGTGCCTCACTCCACTGAGTAATTACAAACATCAATTCCAAACTTTACAAATGAATGTAATAAGCAAAAAAAAAAACAAAACAAAAAAAAAAAAAACCCCAAATAAACAAACAAAACCACTAATAAAATAATTTTGTATCTATTTCCCTATTTTTCTCACTTGTTTCCTCAAAAGCAAGGTCTTGATATTCAAAAACTGGAGTATGCATAAAACCCACAAGGTGTGATTTTAGCTATATAAAACAAGACAACTGCAGATGACAAGAGACTTTCTGGAGAAAAATATATTCAAGTTTAAATATTTCATACCATCTGCAAATGGAAGTCACACTAGTGGTTATCTTGAGGCCAGGAGTATAGATTGGGAGGGGGCATAAGGAAAACTTCTGGAATTCTGGGATGTCCCATATCTCCTCCTGGGCAGTAGTTAGACACGTGATTACTTATGCTGAAATTATCAAACTGTACACTATGATTGGTATACTTGACATACTTTACTATGTTATACCTTAATTAACTTTATAGTACTTAAATTTTGTTCTGTTACACCTTAATTGAATTAAACATGCTTTACTATGTTAAAAAAAAAAAACAAAACAAAACTGGGGCATGGAAGAAAATCAAACTTGCCGTCTCCTGGAAGATCTCTGGTGCACACCAAAGTCATTAAGTAGTAGCTCTCTCCTCCCTCCAGATGCACTGAATGAGGGGTGAGCCCTCCTGCCGACCTTAGTATGGCTACTGGCTTTATTCACTAATGAAATATTACTGCCAGAATTCTATTTATTGGAACATTACTGGTTTTTAAAAAACTTTTAGAGTAGTATACATAGCATTTGCACATCAAATTGTTTTTCTCTTTTCCCTTTAAATCAGAAAAGAGTTTGTGACATATTGAACAAAGGGACTGCTCTGAAGTTCTTTTAAAAAGAAACAAACATTGTTACTATGTCCTCACACCTCCCAATTAGATGGCCATTGACTATGTGCAAATATTTCCCATTTTGGCAGGCCCTAGTGCTGAATCAAATGGCAAATCCTGAGTATTCCACCTTCTCTTTGATAAGAAGTAAAACCATTTGTAGTTTAACTGAGGGGACTGCCTTTTATCTTGCACTTTGGCTATGTCTATGTACAGGATGTGAAGTGGACAATTGAAATAGTGTCTTGATAATATGACTTTAAAACCCACTTTGTCGGACTGTATCACATAATTGACCAGAGGTGGCTAAAGAGAAAGTTGAGCAAGCCAAATAATTGATTTTCTCAATTTTTAGATAGCCTCTGTGAGTTAAAATATAAATCACATATATTTTTATTCTTATAAATGGGATTATTAAGTTCCTTCCTAAATGAGTGTATTTTTCCTGATTTAGTAAGCGAGGTTTTATCTGAGGCAAAACAGCATGGAGAGTGTTTACTTACCAGATGGGGAGAATAAGGCAGCTGGGATTCCATCCCTGACTTGACGTGAATGGTGTGCGCTGTGCCCTTTCCTTTGGTACCTCAGCAGCTACTAAATCCTGCTGTGCTTCCTATTGCTGGCTGACAAGAAACAGAAGCCTCTTCCCACAAGTGACTGGTGGCAGATGGATCAAGCCAGTGAAACACTACGCCCCAGACTTTCATCTGTCCAGCTGAACTGGGTCATTACAAAGTGTGCTTTCACGCATATGTTCCTCTTATGGCTGAAATTTATGTGTAGTGTGGGCAATAGTTAGTTTAATTTAGCAAGTTTATTTTAAACATTGACTACCTGCCTGGCAGTGGGCTGCTTACTTTCCAAAGGTTAAAAAAGACATGGACGCAACATATTAGCTTGGTGTGTTTCATTTTTAAAGGGAGTAATAAATGTAAATTTAGGCAGAAATGTCATTGAAATAAATCCAGATCACTTGGTTCTCAATTTTCCTGTAGATTAACAAACTCTTTTAGGGGTAATTAGTGAGCAGAACAGTTGGAAAGAGAAAGAAACAGGATAAACATAAATAGCTATTTGGGGAAAGGGAGTAATACATTTTAAAGTCTTAAAAATTTTGAGTATACATATTGAAATTTAAGTAATGTATATTATTATTTACTTTTTGGTTTTAGATGTAGAATTACAGAGGGGGGGGTCTCTTATTTAGTTCTGAGCTTATATCTGTGTACCTCTTTCTCTATCCATCCAGTATTCATCCATCCATCTGGTTCCTTATTTTGTATTCAGAGTTTTCTTTGATGAAAACTGAGTTTCTGAACCATTTATCATATAATCCATAATTAAATTTTTTCATCTAAGCCTGTGACTGAGGAAAACAACTTTGAATCAAGTGTATCGTTTAGGATTTCCAATCTAAGAAAGCCAGCTAGTGGGCCGTACTTCCTCAAAGGGTGGCTGGCAAAAACATCTGAACATCCAAAGGAAGATCTTATTCTGAGCTTTTATGAGCCCACAAAGTCCTTCCTCTATTAAAAAGCTTGCTGACTTTTGTGTGTGTGTGTCATTTTTTTTTCTTCTTAAGTACTTTGGGAGACATAAACTGGAAAACATTATCTGGTTTCAGACATGCACCATAGCTCAAGGCAGGAGGAAAAAGTGAGAGCAGGTTTGCAGAGTTGTTCTCTAGAGGCAAGTGTCCGGGAATGTCTTGCTGCACCTAACCCAGAATCAGCTAAGAGTATTTATTTGAGAAAATCCAACAGGTAGACACATTTGGTGGAGAAATTGAATAAAACCCAACTTATGTTTGCTGTTTTACAGACCATTAGCTATTCAAGTTCCCAGCAATAAAACAGTTTGTCCTCAGTTTTGACGATTCCATGAGTCCAAAGACTCATAAGACTACCTTATCTGAAATTTAATACAAAATATATGTCAATTACATTTATTTGAAGATAGGCATTCACTTTAATTAACTTGTAAAATATGCCTCTTTAAAAACCCAACACAGCAACACATTTTTTTTCAAACCAGAATGAACACAGGTAGGCACATTTTGGTGTAATTGTACACATTCTTTCCAAGTTAGCGCTTTGAAAAAGTGATGAAATGCTTCCTTATTGAAAGAAGAGTCAAGCAGGAATGCCATACCGATCTGAATATGACATATGAAAGGTGACCTAAGCAAGAGTTACTCTTTTATTAAATAATTCACTGCTTTAAAACATCTTAACAGTCATAGACTGATTCTTAAGGTTTTTGTGGCAAGTGACATGGACCTGATGAATTTTATTGCAATTTGAGACACCTGACTCCAATTCCTTGGGAATATTATTTGAGTTTTTTGAATCTACAGATTTTACCTAGGAATTTGGACTCAGTTGGTGTGGCAGAGGCTGGGAATCTATATTTTTATAAGGGCCACAGGCATGTCTGGGAATCCTGCCAATCAAACCTTTGCCAGGATGTATATGTGATTTGTGACTAGTTTGTGAACTGAAACATGATTGATTTATCGTACAGTCCCAGTTTCCTAATGGTTTTGACTCCATTGCATTCAAGTGTTAGTGTCTGTTTAAAAAATACTGTCTAAAAATAATTCCCATCTTCCCTATACTTACTACCTCTAGAAACATTTTTATCTTTTTGAGTCGTTGCAAATGTCGCCACCTCCAGGTGGCCTTCCATGATCGTCATAGCTGAAAATAACACTTTCCTACACTGACAAGAATTGGTCTTCAACAGAAGTGATTTCTCTAATAAGCTTTTTGGTGTGGTATGTGCGCCTATTTGGGGAACATGTCTTTCAAATTATTGTGGACTCTACTATAAGGATTTTGTTAAAGACATTACCGCATAGTGTCGTAATGAGGATCAGAACACATTTTTTTTTCCATAAGAATACTTGTATTTTTCTGCAGGCAGTGTGGCAGAACAATTAGGATCAGGGATTTTGAAACCAGACTGCATATATTAATATCCCAACATAATTACTTACACGCCCTGTGACCTGGGGCAAGTTGCTTAATCTCTTTTGCCTCAGTTTCTTCATCTGTAAATTGAGGATAAGTGTAATGCCTACCTAATAAGGTTATTATGAGGATTAAATGAGTTGATATATGCATAATGCTTAGAATAACACCTGGCATTTAAAATTACTATATTAGATATTTGCTATTAATATTATTTGCCATAAGTGGTTTGTTTTTATATTATGAATTCTGAGACTCTGTTCATCACTTTTCTCTCTTCATATGGACTGAATGTAGATTTAGAGCCAGGTTTGTAACCTGATCATAACAAGGAAGGAAACATTTTTAGCCTTGTCCTTTTGTCTCTTCTAGTTCATTTCTTATCTCCCATTTAGTTTATGCAATCTTGTATAATTTTATGAATTCATGGATGTTACTTGGTATTCTTTCTGGAAAAGGGTAGGGTATATAAAAATAAATAAGTACACATTTTTTCTTTATCCTGTTAATTGAGCTGCACAAAAATATGAAGAAATTAAGGAATAACCTCATTCCAGGACAAAGCAAAATATAGAAAGTTAGCATTAAAACACAAGAGTTTGAGGGGGGGAAATATGTGTTAAAAAAACAAGGAGGGTCACTGGTGGTAGTAGACAATTTTCTTCCCAGTTTGCTTTGCTCTCAATATATAGTTTAGTGTAGCTATCCAGTGTGAACTTCCATATCATTTTCAGTGGGCAGATGCTCCTTTTGTGGCAGGAGATGAAATTTTGGAGTCACTGAATGAAATTACAGTAAAACTAACCTGACAATTTGTAAACCCAATGCCATAATATTCAAAAAGCCTCCAGACATGGGCAACACAGGTATTCATAAGAGTTTTTTTTTTTTTTTAAATTCCTTAAGTGGCTTTTTAAAACTGCTGTCTTATGTTGAACATTTTAACCATAAGAATAACAAAAACAATCCTCTCTACCCCCTTTATAAATAACACTGGATGACTAGGGATGGATTTCTATCCTTGAAATCTCTCAGAGGCTCAGAATGTTTTTTGCAAACCACAAGAGCATTACTTCTCCAAAAGAGCATTATGTCTGTGGCTGTAATGTCCGTCATCTGGACTTCTTGATTTATTTATAGCATAATTAACCAGCCATCTCAGTTCATTAACTCACGTATTTTTCTCAGCTTTGGTCATGTGTCCTGTCAAATCAAGACTTCTCTTTAATTCTCAGTAATGTCCTGATGCTGGAATACTGTAAATTCCAGATTAGGAAAAGGTCTTTCGACTCCATGACTCATGTCTTCAACTTTCATTGGACACAGCTATTCACCCGAAGACTTACACTAGGTGAGACTTGGTCACAGCATGTTTTGGGTTGAGAGAGTAAAGCTATCAGATATGGCAAAGATCTACTGATTGAGCACTAGAACTCCTTCCAAATTATAGCAAGTCCCACTTGAAGGGGAATTCTGTGCCTGGAACCCAGGCAATGAAATGTGAGCATCACATATGAATCTAATTGTTTAGGATTGTGCCAATCCTAAATGTTCTGATCATTAGCAAGTAACGAAACCAAATAAATCTGTCATTTTAAAATGTGTTGCTATTATACAGTGATTATAGCTAATAGAAGTAATTCCAGAATTTTCATTCTGGTACACAAATATGTGGGATTAGAAAATTGTACATAATAAGCTACATATTAAAACAAAAGCATAACTACTCAGTAAAATTATTATGCTAAGGTAAAAATGACCATTGGAAAAAATCCTAACAATATTCTTGGATATTCATGGTAGGCATTCAGATAATTACTGTGTGGAACAAAAAAGAATCTGGAAATATTTTAAGAAATTCACTAAATATCAAAATCTTGGTTACATTTATTTCCTCTCTTATTTTTCATAAGCATTTTACAAATGCTTTGATTTTAGGTCAGAACTTATAAATGTTCCATTTAGAGTTTGGGAGAGAATTCTTGATCTACAAATGTTTGTGGTCTCATGAAATATCTTGCTTTGCATGTAGACTTCTATCCTCAGCCCTGTCTTTTGCTGAGTAAGACTAACATATGTTTGTATGTAGAATCTTGCTTTTGGAGTTTACCCTCCAAGAACAATTTTATCAAAGAGTAAAATTTGGAAAAGAATATTGGAAATACTTTTGATCATTCTTAATTTCAGAAATTTCATTTAACTTCCACCACCTTTTTCCCAACCAGCTGACTGAAATGAAGACAAACTTTATTTCTGATGATAGCAATTGTCTGTACTTTTAATGACTTCTCCTTTATGACCTTTAAGTAAATAAAATATTTTATATTTTTTAAGAAGGAGAGTGAGGAGGGTGACACAGTGCATAAAATATGTATTTCAAATGACACATATGTATCTTTTAAAAAGTAATTTATATCTTCAAATGCAAATCATCTTTCTGATCTAAAATCTTAAGTTAATTGTAAAAATAGTCCAATCTCTTTGTTTATGAAATATGAAACATTAATATCTCACTGAAACATAGTTTTTAATGAAATAAATATATGAGTATCAATGTTGATTGACATTTTATATACTTACTGATATTTATGGAAATATATTTAAACAAAGGAATTAAACATACTCTGCAATTTCAAAAGGCAAAATTATTTGTAGCCCAAAGTCACTTATATAAATTACATTGACAAGTAGGCATCAACTTTATAGATAGACTATCATTCTTAGAGGAATGCCATGTGAAAAATTATGATTATGGTAATAGAAAAAAAAAAGAGTACATTCTGGTCAGAAACCCAATGCCTGTCCTTAGAGTTAAAGGATTCTACTTTTGATTACAACTTCTGAGCATTCTCCAACCTGAGCAGTTTATACTCATGGGATAAATTCATGGTATTTATGGCACTGGATCTGTTTCATAGTCCACTTGTTGACTGTTAAACGTTTATCTTATGATGAGAATAAGATCTTATTATTCTTCCTATGACTTTTCCATCTTAATGGTATCTTGCATCTTTTCTTAAATTTGGGGACATAAGAAGGATCCCATTAATATACAACTCTGTAAGTCTCTCTGGCTAATTATATCTGTCATTTAGCATTTCTATCCTAAAATGGTGAGAAAATCCACAAGGAAGCAGAATCAGCCTTTTATTTGGCTAAATGTATTCACAGCATCAGCACCAATAAATATCCATTGAAATCTAGAACTGGATTGAATCTACCATTGTAAATTCTAGACATGCCTTGGGTAAGCATCTTAATCTTTCTAAGCTTCAGTTTCCCCATCTTGTTAGTGGGCATAATACTGACTTCATATATTGCTGGTAGTATTAAATAAGATAAAAATCCCTAACAAGGGCTTCCCTGGTGGCGCAGTGGTTGGGAGTCCGCCTGCCGATGCGGGGGACACGGGTTCGTGCCCCGGTCCAGGAAGATCCCACATGCCGCGGGGCGGCTGGTCCCGTGAGCCGTGGCCGCTGAGCCTGCGCGTCCGGAGCCTGTGCTCCGCGACGGAACAGGCCGCGGCGGTGAGATGCCCGCGTACCGCAAAAAAAAAAAAAAAAAAAAAAAAAATCCCTAACAATAAGACCTGGTGAGTAGAAATAGTCAGATTTTCTCTTCTGATTCTATTTATACTTTCTGTCTTCCTCCCTCCACAGCCAGACAGATACATGACCTTTACAGCTATTATTACTTTTTGTGCTTGATATTATGCTATAGTTTACTATTCTCTGCTTTATGTGTATATATTTTCTTTATTTCTGAGAAACAAAATTTGAAGGCAGAGGCTATATTTCCTTGTGTTCTACCATGTAGTAGTAACAGACAGTTGGATACATGGTAAATGTTGAACATACCTGCTTACCAATTTGTTGACATAGGCCAAGAATTATTCAAAATTAGTACTTTTGACATATAAATGTTCTTAGATGTATTCTCATTTCCATGGGTAATTAAGAGTTACCCATGAGAATCATATCTCTAATAACTATTTATGGTATAGAGGATGAAAGTTGTGGGTAGAAAGGAAGAAAGAAATAATTATTTGCTAAAATGAAACATATGCCTAGCTGTACAAGTAAATATCTTCTAAGCACAAGCTAAAAATACTGCCATTTCCAGTAACATGTCCTCATCTGAGTAGCTAAATCTATTATACAGAGTTTGAGAAGCTGCCGGGGATGGTGGAATGAAATTTTCACTAGAGAGTTATCTAACAGGGAATATCTAGAGAAGATTTAAATTTTTATAATTAACTGAAACAATTACATTCGTTGTACAAAATTTCTCTTGGTTTTACAGTACAGGGCTTCAAAGAATGATACTTCTAATCCATATACTAAAGCATGCAGTTTATAGCTTGAAGATTGTACACGAGTGGAAAATTATGATTTCCAATTGCATTAGGAGGAATCATCCATTTCATAGTAGTATTTACCACATTCTTGGCAAGCTATCTGCCTAACAACTGAAAGGCCTATTGTAAATAGCCTATAAGTTATTTTCAAATAGGAAATCATTTAAACATCATTTCATTTACTTACCAAAAATTTTTATTTTCTTCTCTCCACAGCCTAGAAATATAGTTTATATGTGAAAGTAGTTTCCATTAACAAAGACAGAAAAGGCAAATTTATAATACAATTCAGATACTAGCAATATAAAAATTCACAGAAGACCACCTTCTTTGTAAATTGACTTTATGTCTGCCAATAATACTATTAAAAGTTAATGTAAACTCTAGGATGGGATGTTAGACTTGCCTATGACAGATTGGCAAGAGGATTCTGGAACATTTCAAGGGTAAAAGAAAATAGGACTTGACAGATTAAAGAGTCCTGAGCTGTGCTCACCTTCCTCAAATTGCCCTTTATCAGATGGATTAATGCAGTCTTACCATTGGAAAAGACAGGCTGCTACCTATGACAGTAACCAAAGAGCTTACTGAATGTGGCCTGGCATTAATAGGGGAAGAACTGGAAATGTTTATTTCCCCTGTCACTATACTGAAAGAAATAGACAGTTGTTGACCAGTGGCTTATCTTAAAATAGCTTCATTAACACAAAGAAGCAAGTTAGAAAATAACAACATAGGGACTGGAAAGTCTAAATGCCGAAAACTGAGACATCTGGCCAAAGAGCATATTTACTGGGTAAATGTGAGTTAATTTGGAATTTTGTCTTGTTTTTAAGAAGGGGCATATTAGGGCAGATTCACCTCTGATTAAGTAAAACTTAAAAAATGCTTCTGGATTTTTATTTTTTAAATGTATTGATTAGAACATTTTAAACAGTTTTTTTAACAACTTTATTAAAGTATAAAGTTCATAAAACAAAATGCATCTATATTAAGTGTACAGCTCCATGAGTTTTGAAAATTAAATGCCTATATAAACACCACCCCATATATACACATGTCCATCATCCCAAAAAGTTCCCTTATTCCTCTTTGCCCTCAATCCTACTCCCTTATCCCTGACCCCAGGTAAACACTGATCTGCTTTGTTATGGCATAGATTAAATTTGTCTCTTCTAGATTTCATATAAATGAAATCATCCAGTATGTTCTCTTTTGTGTCTGGTGTCTTTTACTCAGTATAACGTTTTTGAGTTTTGTACACGTTGTGTTCCACTTGTATCAATTAAAGATTAATGTAAGTTAACTATCAATTAAAGTATTAATTTCATTGTATGGCAGTTGCACAAGTTGCTTACAGATTTACTTGTTGCTGTACATTTGTGTTTCTTCCAGTTACACACTATTATGAATAAAGCTGCTAGGGGTATCCACATCTTCTTATGAGCATATGTTTTCATTTGTTAGGGTAAATGCCTAGGAGAAGAATTGCTGGATCACATGATAAATAAATTTTTGACTACACAATAACTACTAGGTTGTTTTCCAGAGTGCTTATACCACTTTACATTCCCAACAGTCATGCATAGAAGTTTAAATTTCTCCACATCCTCACTAACACTTTGGTATTTCTAGTCTTTATAATTTTAGTCATTCCAGTAGCTGTACAAAGGTAACTCATTGTGGTTTAATTCACATATCCCTTGTGAATAATAATATTGGGTATGTTTTTCATTTTCTTTATTTGTATATCTTCTTTGGTCCAGTGTCTATTCAAATATTTTGCCCTTTTTACTGGGTTATTTGTATTAATATGTAGTTGGAAATTCTTTACACATTGCAAAATACATGTATTGTGAAGAATTTATTTCAACCCATGGCTTATCTTTCCATTTTGTAATGGTGTTTTCAATGAGCAGATTTTTAAATTGTAATACAGTTTAATTTATCCATTTTTTTACTAATCGTGCATTTAGTGTCCTATTAAAAAATATTTGCCTACTCCAAAGTCACAAAGATTTTTCTGCTATTTTTGCTTTTAGAAGTTCTACAGTTTTAGCTCCTACATTTAAATATATGCTAGATATCAAGTTAACTTTAGTATGTGCTGTGATGTAGGGTTGAGTTTCATTATTTGAGGGCTATGGATATCCAATTGCTTTAGTATCATTTGTTGAAAAGACTACATTTTAAACTTAGAATTACTATAGAACCATTGCCAAAAATCTATTGAATATGTACATGTATGCTTATGCTGCTTCTACACTGTCTTGATTATTGTAACATTATGGTATATCTTTAAATAAAATAGTAAAATGTCTCTAAATTTGTCCATTTAAAAAAATTGTTTTGGCTATTCTGGGCCTTTTGCATTTCCATATAAATCTTAAAATTGTCTTTCAGTTTCTACAAAACAACCTGATGCTATTTTGATGGTTATGTATTGAATTTAGGGAGAACTGAAGGTTTAAAAATATTGAGTCATCCAATACATGACTATGGTATTCCATTTATTCCTTAATTTAAAATATCAACTGTAATAGGATATTTATACATAGGATGTTCTACATATATAATTATAATGTCTATGAATAAAGGCCATTTTATTTAATTCCAATCTATTTCTCTATTTTCTATTTATTTCTATTTATCTATCGATCTATATATTATCTATATTTTAACATCTTTTTTCTCACCTTATTGCACTGGTCAGGACTTCTACTATAGTGTTGAATAGTGATGGTGAAGATAGACAAGCCTTGCCTTGTTCCTAATCTTGAGAGAATTGTTAATTCTTTCATCAGTTGCATATTAGATGCATGTTGAGAAAATTTGCTGTTATTCCTAGTTTGCTGAGAGTTTTTATTATGAATGAATGTTGAATTTTGTCAAATGATTTTATATTAAATCCTTTGACAAAATGATTATATTAAAATGCATATATTAAAATGACCACATTCTCTTTGGTTATTTTGCTAATGTAGTACATTATTTTGATTGATTTTTGATAACAAACCATCCTTGCATTTCTGGGATAAACTCCATTTTGCTCTTTTTATATGATGTTGGAGTCAGTTTGCTAATATTTTGTTAGGAACTTTCATGATTATGTTCATAAGGGGTCTCTGTAATTTTCTTCCTTTGTTATGTCTCTGTTGGATTTGATTTTAGTACAATGCTGGCTTCATAAAATGAATATGGAAACATTTCAGCTTGCTTTACATTCTCAAAGGCATTGTGTAAAATTGGTATTTTTTATATTAAAATTTTGGTAGAATCGTCTATAAAGCCATCAGAGTCTAGAATTTTCTTTGAGGGGAGATTTTTACCTACAAATTTTATTCTTTTAATAGATCTAAGTCTATTTTTTTTTATATGTTATATTCTTTTGTCAGTTTATAAATTAGTGTCTTAGGGAATTTGTTCATGTCAACTTGAATTTATTGGCACCAAGTTGTTTATTACATTACCTTATTATCTTTTAAATATATCTAGGATATGTGGTGAAAATCTTCTTTTATACCTAATATTGGTAATTTGAGTTTATTTCTTATTTTCTTTATCATTCTAGCCAAAGATTTAGAACTCTTATTGATTTTTCAAAGACTCAGCTTCTGGTTTTATTGATTTTCTTTTTTATGTGTTCATTTGTAAATTTCCACTCTGATATTTTCTTTATTTTTACTCACTTTGGATTTAATTTTTTTCTTCAGCTTTTTAAGTTTAAAGCTCAGATAACTGATTTTACTTATTTTTCTTTTTTAATATATGTATTTAAATCTATAAAATTTACTGTAAATACCACTTTAGCTACACCCCCTGAATTTGGATAACTATCTTTTCCCCATTACAATTTTTTTAATTTTTTTTTTTTTTTGGTTTTATTTATTTACTTATTTATTTTGGGCTGTGTTGGGTCTTCGTGGCTGTGTTGGGTCTTCGTTGCTGCATGTGGGCTTTCTCTAGTTGCGGTGAGCGGGGGTTACTCTTCGTTGCGGTGTGTGGGCTTCTCATTGAGGTGCCTTCTCTTGTAGTGGAGCACGAGCTCTAGGCGTGCAGGCTTCAGTAGTTGTGGCACATGGGCTCAGTAGCTGTGGCTTGCAGGCTCCAGAGTGCAGGTTCAGTAATTGTGGCATGGGGGCTTAGTTACTCTGTGGCATGTGGGATCTTCCCAGACCAGGGCTCGAACCCATGTCCCCTGCACTGGCAGGCAGATTCTTAACCACTGCACCACTAGGGAAGTCCTCCCCATTACAATTTAATTAAAAATATTTTCTAATTCTTTTGTGATTTTTTTTGATCGATAGATTATTCTGCAGTGCATTGCTTAATTTCAAAATATTATAGGGTTTTCTGATTTTTTAATTGATTTCTGAACAGATTCATATAGTCAGAAAATATATTCTATATTATTTCAATTATTAAATTCATTGCTACTTGTTTTATATTTTACTGTTTAGTCTATATTGGTGAATATGCCACGTGCTCTTGAAAAGAGTGTATTTTTCAACATCAGTGTGTAAATCTCAGTTTGACCAATTTATTAGTAGTGTTCAACTTTCTTACTAATTTTTGTGTTTCCTTATTTTCTTACTTCCCGAGAGAGGACTGTTGAAATATTCCACCATAATTGTGGATATGTCTATTTCTCCTTTCAATTATTTTATCTTTAGAAATTCCATTGTGTTTTTAAGAAATATCTTCCATTTATCTCTTCATTATGTTCAAGTTTTCCTTCAAATGCTTAGACACATGTAAAATAGGTTTTTGAAAGTTCTTGTCTGTTAATTTCATTATTTCTAATATTTATGAATCAGTTTCTATTGACTGAGATTTCTACTGCCTATAGGAAACATTTTCCTATTTTTACACATGTGTAGTCATATTTTATGAGATTCTAACATTATGACTGCTATATTGTTGAGTCTCTGGATTTTATTGTTTACCTTTAAAGAGCATTGAAGTTTGTTCTGATGGGCAATTAAGTTAATTATAGTTCAGCTTGAACTTTTTGAAGCTTGCTTTTAAACTTTGTTAGGGGCAGGGGCATCTAGATAGCCTTTACTCTAAAGCTAGTTTAGCTCTACCACTAAAGCAAGACCCTTCCAGCGTTACTATTATGTACCCTGCATGTTTAACAAGTTTGTTTCATTTTGGCTAGTCAGAACTCAACCTGTCTCCTAACCCAGTGTTAAGTTACTGAAATTGTTTACCCTACAGCTTGCAGGTAGTTATTCTTTGTCTAGCAGTTATATTTTGCCTGGCCTTATGGAGTTTCACCCTACACAAACACAGCTTAATACTCAGCCAAAAACTCAAAGGAGCTATGCAGATTTCTAGAACTCTCTCTGCAGAGCACTTTCCTATCTGGTCTTCTGCACTACAAACCTTTACTGCCTTAGTATTGCTTAACTCTGATTTCTGTCTCTTTAATCAGGGAGACTAGCTTGCTTGGGGACTCCCTACTTTTCACAGTCCAGAAAGCCTCCACGGGCAGAAATCTGAGCCAGTTACTGGGCTCACTGGGTTTGTACCCCTTCTCTCAAGGATTACAGCCCTGTATGGCCTGTTGTAGAATGCCTGAAAGCAGTTGTTTCATATACTTTGTGTAGTTTTCTAGTTGTTTGCTATTGGAGAGCAAGTCCAATACCAGTTACTCCATTATATCCCAAAATAGAAATCTACAGGTAAACATTTAGCAGTAAGTTTCAAAGAAGAATGGAAAAATATATACTGTGATTTTATTTTTTAAAAGTTCAAAACCTAAGTCAAAACTAAATTATATTATTAAAAGATTCATGTGTAGATGGTAAAATTTAAAGAAATCAGTAAGATGAAAATAATGATCACTTGAAGGGAAAGAATGGAATTGTGGTCAGAAAAGGGCACACAGTGGAGCTGGGGGCTAGAAATGTTCTATATCTTAATGTGGGTGGAGATTACATGAGTGTTCACTTTATATGTATTCTTTGAACTGTACATACAGGCTTTATGCAGCACTCTATATGTATGGCATGTCTCACAATTTAAAAATATTTTATGTGCATATACATATATGCCTATAATGTTGAAACCACTAGAAGAGGATCCTGTCTTTAACTTTGTTTCCTGCTCTTGAGTGGTGACATCAGGAAGGGAATAGCTGGTCTTTACTGTCCCTGAAGCATCATGTGATGCCAATTTTGATGCAGAGGTAACACAGAACTTAATAAACTCCCTGGAGTTCAGAGGCATTTGCTTTTTTCCCCCAGTATTGCAATCAGTATTATCCATGAAATGGTCTCCCTTGGAAAAAAGACATGCTCTGTAAGGGAAGTAATAGAAAAGTTTGGGTAAACATTGTAACACCCTTAATTTTCAGCATTTCATAATTTCCCAGCAGAATATCAGACCATGTGTCTTCTCTTAGCCCTGAGGAGCCTACAGCTTTTGTGTCTGTACTCACTAATGGATATCACTTTGTCTTATATGTATCATTTTGTTTGGTATCCAACCTCTCCTGTTATGAGGCAAATCTGAGAGCCCAAAGAGGGGTTGCTTGAGAGCCCAAGTCACTGTCAATTGAACTGGATTAAAAAAAATGTGAAATATCATAATTGCCTAAGAAAGAGCCTCTTATAATGTAGAAAATGTCCTTTATTTAGTATTCAAAGCTTTTATGGTTAATTAACATCCATGTATAAAAAGACCCTTTTGGCTTTCTGGGAAATGTTTATATTTTGTTTTATTTTCCCCAGAATATTTAGTCCATTTCAGTTATCAGGTAAAGAATTCTGATTCTCAACCATGAAAAAAGATAATCTGTTTTTTACTCCGATAATGGTGATGTAGAGTTTTTGAAGTTATTCGTGCCAATATGCAGTCCCAAGTGCTCAATGGAACAACTGCTCAGTTTGGGGCTCTGGATATGCTGAGGCCAGATGCTTTAACTGACCCATAGAGTAGCTGCAGAACAACAACAACATGAGTTCCAATACGTTAATTAGAAAGAAGCATTAGGCATGAGAGATTGTTTTGGATTTATTTGTTTTGAAGGTTTACATGAATCAACCCAACATAACGTGGCCTCTCCAGTATTAAGTTCATAGTCAAGGGATAGGAATATAAGGGAAAATGCTGCAATTAACCCATGATATTTGCCTCATTGATTCTCCACCCATTTTGTGTCTCATAATAATGGAAAGGAAAGAACACAGCCCCTTCTAATGTGAGAATGGCGTGTCTTGTCCCCATTGCACAATGCTTACTGCTTAAGGATACTACTGAGTTATTGGATTGTCCAAATTTTTATTAAGAAAATAGTCAACAAATGTAGGAGGTCTAGATATTTCAGATGAATGCTTGAACACCGAAACCCTGACATATTTCTTGTTAAATGGCTCAGTGTGAAGTTGTACGGCTTTGTTTTAGACATCTCTGAATGAAATCCCATTAATAAGTTCAAGGAGTCAAATCATATACTTCATCTCCATTCTTAACGTGGACCCTACACTTGTTATGTAACAGTTGAAATATATTTAACTCTGACTTTAAGAAGCCTAGGGCTGAATATATTCATTTAGTATTAACTATCTTTGTGATTTTGAGCAGTTTCATTTTTCTAGCTCTTTGGGGCCTGAATTTTACACAAGTGAATAGTATTTGCCTGAAGGCAAGTCTAGGATCTTTTGTGATATCAATTACTGAGAACTGCTTTTAATAATAACTGTCATTTGTTGAGGGATTAAGTCATGCTTATGTTCTAAGAACTGTGCTAAACAGTGTGCAACTCTGTGGAGTTGAATGCTATCCAAAGGAAAATGGTTGAGGTTAAACTATAACCAAAAGGTACAAAAAGTAAATGCCTAAGATAAAGAAAGGTTATATCTAGACTGAAAACAAAATACTAGAAATAAGATTCACATTAGAAAATACAAGAACTATAAGAGGCACTATGAAAATTTGAATCATATGGGTCTGAATGCAGAGGAAAAGAAGAATAGGATGAAAACCATGAAAATGAAGATAATAGGTATGGCAAACAGAATTATAAATGATCTTAAAGAGGAACTACAAAAATTGGAAGAGAATTAGTGATCAAAGTGCTCATTAGTATTAACACCTTCCTAACTTTAAAAAGTACTTTAAGTATGAAGACTGAAAGGAGTTGCTTCTTTCAGAAAAGAGATGGTGAATATAGAACCCATGTAAACAGATATTTGAGACTTTTTTCATTTCAAGAACAGGTAAACATTCTATAAGTACCTGGAAAAAATGGTTGTATACAAACAAGCAAAATTCAGGTTAAGATTCAGACTACTTTGTAATATTAAAAGCCAGAAGCTAATGAAACAAAAATCTATGAAGTTTTGAAACAAAATTTGTAACCCAAGAGTTTTACCCTTCAGCTAATTATCATTTGTGATGAAAAATTTTCTTGATTGTGTAAAGATTCCAAAACTACACTATCCAGAGTATGGGTATGTTCAATAGAAAGTTATTTTTACTTAGGGTAATACTACTTGGATTTTAAAACTCAATAGACCAAAACTGACAAAGCTATTAAAATTTACCAGTGTTTATCTGTGTAGAGTATAATGTTTGCTGCATCGAACAAAATGAACGCTTGATTAAATGTTAAATATTGTTCTATAAACTCTTAGCTACAATTTTAACTGTCTGAAAAATGACCCTTCAACAGAGCTATTCACTCAACAAATATTTATCCACCTCTCATTACAGAGGTTTACAGTGAAGGAGGAGAAACAAACCAGTAAACAGACAATTACATTCCAGTGACTGGTGTTATGATAGAGGAAACAAGTGAGTGTTACGAAAACACAGTGAGGTACCTCCTCACTACCTCCAGAGGTAGAAGGCGTCACAAAAGAAATAACACCCAAGCTTAAACTTCAAGTTTATGGAGGAGTAAGTGAACCAAAGTAATCCCGATCAAGGGTAGTCATTACAAAAGCCAACAGGAGGGAGTTGTGTTGCTAGAACATAGAGTGTGAATGGAGGAGTGGTAACAGTTATTGAAGGCCAGTGCTCTCTGGCCTCATGCTCTGTGGTCACCATCTTAAAATACTTAATAATTTTGTCTCTGAGTTTGTGTCTTATAATTGAATTCTGATAGGACAGTAGAATATGTGCCAATGACTTAGAGTAACATACTGTTTTGATTATAGCTTTATAGTATAGTTTAAAATCAGGGAGCATGCTACCTCCAGCTTTGTTCTTATTTCTTAAGGTTATTTTTGTTATTTGGGGTCTTTTGTGTTTCCATACAAATTTTAGAGTTATTTATTCTAGTTCTGTGAAAAATGCCATTGGTATTTTGATAAGGATTGCATTGAATCTGTAGATTGCCTTGGATAATATGATCATTTCAACAATATTAATTCTACCAATCCATGAGCACAGTATATCTTTCCATTTGTTAGTGTCACCTTCAATCTCTTCCATCAGTGTCTTATAGTTTTCCAAGTACAGGCCTTTTACCTCCTTAGCTAAATTTATTCCTAAGTATTTTATTCTTTTTGATGCAATTGTAAATGGGATTGTTTTCTGAATTTCTCTTTCTGGTAGTTCATTGTAAGTGTGTAAAAACACAACAGAGCCTTTCAGCCATAGTGCATGACTCAGCTCAGTCCAGTTCAAGATGCTGACAAACTTCAGGGCTGGTGCTTGAAAGAATCTTTTCAAGGAGATAAGGTTTATTTGAACATGTGATGATTGAGAGGTTTTTGCTTTCTTTGTCCCTTTCATGGTGGTAGCAGGGGTGAACTTTCAAAAAGGTACCAAATATCTCTAAGAACATATATCTTCCCCATAGAGAATTTCTACAGAATTGAATTCCCTTATTTAAAATAGTTTTTCTTCCAACCAGCCCCAGCCTGAAGCTTGACACAGTAACTAGACTAGCTATTCTACAGCTATCTTAAGACAACTTTGTCTGCTGCTTTAATATACAAAGATTATTTTTAAATCCCATTCTTTTGACAATTCTAAGCATTGTGTGTTTCAAAGTATCCTTTTAAAGACTTGGATTTTTGTGTTTACAATTTTTTCTATAATAGATCATTTTGATGATTAAATTTGACCCCTTTGACAGAAAACAGATCAGTGGATTCCTAAGAATTGAGAGGAGTTCATTGCATAGGTGTTTAGGGGTGGGGTGGTTTGAGGAACTGTTCTACACTTTGATTATGGTGGTGATTGCATTTGTCAAATTTCGAAGTGAATTTTATTGAATGTAAATTCAACTTCAATAAACATGACTTTAAAAATTAAAAAAAAAGAGACAAAAAACCACAACAGATTTCTGTAAAGTAGTTTTTTATCCTGCAACTTTACTGAATTCGTTGGTAAGTTTTCATAGGTTTTTTGTTGTATCTTTAGGATTTTCTATATATAGTACTATATCATCTGCAAATAGTGATATTTTACTTCTTCTTTTCCAATTTGGATTGTTTTATTTATTTTTCTTGTCTGATTGCTGTAGCTAGGACTTCCAAACCATGTTGAATAAAAGTGGTGAGATTGGGTATCCTTGTTTTGTTCCTGATCTTAGAGCAAATGCTTCCAGTTTTTCACCATTGGGCACAATGTTAGCTATGGGCTTGTCATATATGACCTTTATTATGTTGAGGTATGTTTCCTCTATACCCACTTTGTGGCTATTTTAAATCGTAAATAGATGTTGAATTTTGTCAAAAACCACAATGAGATATCATCTCATACCTGTCAGGATGGCTATTATCAAAAAGACAACAAATAAGTGTTGGCAAGGATGTGGAAAAAGGGAAACCTCCTGCACCATTGGTGGGAACATAAATTTGGGCAGCCACTATGGAATATAGTATGGAGATTCCTCAAAAATAAAAAACAGAACTACCATACAATTCTGCAATTTCACTCCTGGGTGGTTATCTGAAGAAAATGAAAAGACCAATTCAAAAATATATATACACCTTTATGTTCATTGTAGCATTATTTTTTTTTCCTTTGGACAATCTTTATTTATTTATTTTTTGAGGTAAAGAAACCTTATTTTATTTTATTGGAGTGTAGTTGATTTACAGTGTTGTGTTAGTTTCAGGTGTGCAGCAAAGTGATTCAGTTATACATATACAGATATTCATTCCTTTTTTATATTCTTTTCTCATATAGATTATCACAGAATATTAATTTTTAAAATTAATTAATTTATTTTTAGCTGCATTGGGTCTTTGTTGCAGCATGCGGGCTTTCTCTAGTAGAGGTGAGCGGTGGCTACTCTTCACTGTGGTGCACGGGCTTCTCATTGCGGTAGTTTCTCTTCTTGTGGAGCACGGGCTCTAGGCCTGTGGGCTTCAGTAGTTATGGTACACGGGCTCAGTAGTTGTGACTCGTGGGATCCAGAGCACAGGTTCAGTAGTTGTGGCGCACAGGCTTAGCTGCTCCACAGCACATGGGATCCTCCTGGACCAGGGATGGAACCCATATCCCCTGCATTGGCAAGTGGATTCCTAACCACTGCACCACTAGGGAAGTCCCTATCACAGAATATTGAGTAGAGTTCCCTGTGCAATACAGTAGGTCCTTGTTCGTTATCTATCTTATATATAGTAGTGTATGTACGTTCATCCCAAGCTCCTGATTTATTCCTCCCTCCCTCCCCACATTTCCCTTTTGGTAACCATAAGTTTGTTTTCAATATCTGTTACTCTGTTTCTGTTTTGTGAATAAGTTCATTTGTATCATTTTTTAGTTAGATTCTACACATGAGTGATATCATATGATATTTGTCTTTCTCTGTCTGACTTCACTTAGTGTGATAACCTCTAGGTCCATCCATATTGCTGCAAATGGCATTATTTCATTCTTTTTTATGGCTGAATAATATTCCATTGTATATATGTACAACACCTTGTTTATCCATTCATCTGTCAATGGACATTTAGCTTGCTTCCATGTCTTGGCTATTGTAAATAGTGCTGCAGTGAACATTGGGGTGCATGCATTTTATCATTTTCTCTGGATATATGCCCAGGAGTGGGATTGCTGGATCACATGGTAGTTTTATTTTTAGTTTTTTAAGGAACCTTCATTGTGTTCTCCATGGTGGTTGTACCAATTTACATTCCCACCAACAGTGCAAGAGGGTTCCCTTTTCTGCACATCCTCTCCAGCATTTACTGTTTGTAGGTTTTGTGATAATGGCCATTCTGATGGGTGTGTGGTGATACCTCATTGAAGCTTTGATTTGCATTTCCCTAATAATTGGTGATGTTGAGCATCTTTTCATTTGCTTTTTGTCCATCTGTAGTCTTCTTTGCAGAAATGTCTATTTATATCTGCCCATTTTTTCTGGAATTTTATTTTAATTATTTTATATAGAGCAGGTTCTTATTAGTTATCTATTTTATACACATTAGTGTATATATGTCAATCCCAAACACCCAATTCTTCCCACCACCACCATCCACCCCCCGCTTTCCAACCTTGGTGTCCATACATTTGTTCTCTACATCCGTGTCTTTATTTCTGCCTTGCAAACCAGTTCATTTGTACCATTTTTCTAGATTCCACATATATGCCTTAGTATACAATATTTGTTTTTCTCTTTCTGACTCACTTCATTCTGTATGAGTGTCTCTAGGTCCATCCACATCTCTACAAATGACCCAATTTCGTTCCTTTTTATGGCTGAGTAATATTCTATTGTATATATGTACAACCTCTTCTTTATCCATTCATCTATCCATGGGCATTTAGGTTGCTTCCATGACCTACCTATTATAAATAGTGCTGCAATGAACTTTGGGGTGCATGTGTCTTTTTGGATTATGGTTTTCTCTGGGTATATGCCCAGTAGTGGGATTACTGGGTCATATGGTAATTCTATTTTTAGTCTTTTAGGGAACCTCCATACTGTTCTCCATAGTGGCTGTATCAATTTACATTCCCACCAAGAGAGCAAGAGGGTTCCCTTTTCTCCACACCCTCTCCAGAATTTGCTGTTTGTAGATTTTCTGATGATGCCCATTCTAACTGGTGTGAGGTGATACCTCATTGTAGTTTTGATTTGCATTTCTCTAATAATTAGTGATGTTGAGCAACTTTTCATGTGCATCTTGGCCATCTGTATGTCTTCTTTGGAGAAATGTCTATTTAGGTCTTCTGCCCATTTTTGGATTGGGTTGTTTGTTTTTTTAATATTGAGCTGCATGAGCTGTTTATATATTTTGGAGAGAAATCCTTTGTCAGTTGATTCGTTTGCAAATATTTTCTCCCATTCAGAGGGTTGTCTTTTCATCTTATTCATAGTTTCCTTTGTTCTGCAAAAGCTTTTAAGTTTCATTGGGTCCCATTTGTTTATTTTTGTTTTTATTTCCATTACTCTAGGAGGTGGATCAAAAAAAATCTTGCTGTGATTTATTTCAAAGAGTGTTTTTCCTATGTTTTCCTCTAAGTGTTTTATAGTGTCTGGTCTTACATTTAGGTGTTTAATCCATTTTTAGTTTATTTTTGTGAATGGTGTTAGGAAGTGTTCTAATTTCATCCTTTTACATGTAGCTGTCCAGTTTTCCCAGAACCACTTATTGAAGTGACTGTCTTTTCTCCATTGTATATCCTTGCCTCCTTTGTCATAGATTAGTTGACCATAGGTGTGTGGGTTTATCTCTGGGCTTTCTATCCTGTTCCATTGATCTATATTTCTGTTTTTGTTCCAGTACCATATTGTCTTGATTACTGTAGCTTTACAGTATAGACTGAAGTCAGGGAGTCTGATTCCTCCAGCTCCGTTTTCCCTCAAGATTGCTTTGGCTATTCAGGGTCCTTTGTGTCTTCATACAAATTTTAAGAATTTTTGTTCTACTTCTGTGAAAAATGCCATTGGTAATTTGATAAGGATTGCATTGAATCTGTAGATAGCTTTGGGTAGTATAGTCATTTTCACAATATTGATTCTTCCAATCCAAGAAAATGGTATATCTCTCCATCTGTTTGTGTCATCTTTGATTTCTTTCATCAGTGTCCTATAATTTTCTGAGTACAGGTCTTTTACCTCCTGAGGTAGGCTTATTCCTAAGTATTTTATTCTTTTTTTTGCAATGGTGAATGGGATTGTTTCCTTAATTTCTATTTCTGATCTTTCATTGTTAATGTATAGGAATGCATTTATTTTGTATCCTGCAACTTTACCAAATTCATTGATTCATTCTAGTTGTTTTCTGGTGGCATCTTTAGGATTCTCTATGTATAGTATCATGTCCTCTACAAACAGTGACAGTTTAACTTCTGTTCCAATTTGTATTCCTTTTATTTCTTTTTCTTCTCTGATTGCCATGGCTAGGACTTCCAAAATTATGTTGAATAATAGTAGTGAGAGTGGACATCCTTGTCTTGTTCCTATCTTAGAGGAAATGCTTTCAGTTTCTCACCATTGAGAATGATGTTTGCTGTGGGTTTGTTGTATATGGCCTTTATTATCTTGAAGTAGGTTCCCGCTATGCCCACTTTCTAGAGAGTTTTTACCATAAATGGGTGTTGAATTTTGTCAGAAGCTTTTTCTGCATCTATTGAGATGATCGTATGGTTTTTATTTTTCAATTTGTTAATATGGTGTATCACATTGATTGATTTGCATGTATTGAAGAATCCTTGCATCCCTGGGGTAAATCCCACTTGCTCATGGGGTCTGATCCTTTTAAGTAATGTGTTGCTGGATTCTGTTGCTAGTATTTTGTTGAGGATTTTTACATCTATAGTCATCAGTGTTATTGGTCTGTAATTTTCTTTTTTTATAGTGTCTTTGTCTGGTTTTGGTTTCAGGGTGATGGTGGCCTCATAGGATGAGTTTGGGAGTGTTGCTTCCTCTGCAAGTTTTTGAAGACTTTGAGAAGGATGGGTGTTAGCGCTTCTCTAAATGTTTGATAGAATTCACCTGTGAAGCCATCTGGTCCTGGACTTTTGCTTGTTGGAAGATTTTTAATCCCAGTTTCAATTTCATTACTTCTGATTTGTCTCTTCATATATTCTAGTCCTTCCTGGTTCAGTCTTGGAAGCTTATACCTTTCCAAGAATTTGTCCATTTCTTCCAGGTTGTCCATTTTATTTGCATAGAGTTGCTTGTAGTAGTCTCATAGGATGCTTTGTATTTCTGTGGTGTCTGTTGTAACTTCTCCTTTTTCATTTCTAATTTTATTGATCTGAGTCCTCTCCCTCTTTTTCTTGATGAGTCTGGCTAAAGGTTTATCAATTTTGTTTATCTTCTCAAAGAACCAGCTTTTAGTTTTATTGATCTTTGCTATTGTTTTCTTTGTTTCTATTTCATTTATTTCTGCTCTGATCTTTATGATTTCTTTCCTTCCACTAACTTTGGGTTTTGTTTGTTCTTCTTTCTCTAGTTCCTTTAGGTGTAAGGTTACATTGTTTATTTGAGATTTTTCTTGTTTTTTGAGGTAGGATTTTATTGCTGTAATCTTCCCTCTTAGAACTGCTTTTGTTGCATCCCATAGGTTTTGGATTGTCGTGTTTTCATTGTCATTTGTCTCTAGGTATTTTTTGATTTCCTCAGGGATCTCTTGGTTATTTAGTAACGTATTTTTTAGCCTCCATGTGGTTATGTTTTTTACATTTTTTCCCTTGTGATTGATTTCTAATCTCATAGCATTGTGGTGAGAAAAGATGTTTGATATGATTTCAATTTTCTTAAATTTACTGAGGCTTGATTTGTGACCCAGGATGTGATGTATCCTGGAGAATGTTCCGTGTGCACTTGAGAAGATAGTGTAATCTGCTGTTTTCGGATGGAATGTCCTATAAATATCAATTAAATCTATCTGGTCTATTGTGTCATTTAAAGCTTGTGTTTACTTATTAATTTTCTGTCTGGATGATCTGTCCATTGGTGTAAGTGAGGTGTTAAAATCCCCCACAATCATTGTGTTACTGTTGATTTCCTTTCTATAGCTGTTAGCATTTGCCTTATGTATTGAGGTACTCCTATATTGGGTGCATATGTAATTGTTATATCTTCTTCTTTGATTGATCCCTTGATCATTATGCAGTGTCTTTCCTTGTCTCTTGTAACGTTCTTTATTTTAAAGTCTATTTTATGTGATGTGAGTATTGCTACTTCAGCTTTCTTTTGATTTCCATTTGCATGGAATATCTTTTTACATCCCCTCACTTTCAGTCTATATGTGTCCCTAGGTCTGAAGTGGGTCCCTTGTAGACAGCATATAGATGCATCTTGTTTTTGTATCCATTCAGCAAGTCTGTGTCTTTTGGTTGGAGCATTTAATCCATTAACATTTAAGGTAATTATCAATATGTACATTCCTATTACCATTTTCTTAATTGTTTTTGGTTTGTTTTTGTAGGTCCTTTTCTTCTCTTGTGTTTCGCACCTAGAGAAGTTCTTTTAGCATTTGTTGTAGAGCTGGTTTGGTGGTGCTGAATTCTCTTAACTTTTGCTTGTCTGTAAAGCTTTTGATTTCTCCATCGAATCTGAATGAGATCCTTGACGGTAGAGTAATCTTGGTTGTAGGTCCTTCCCTTTAAATATATTGTGCCACTCCCTTCTGGATTGTAGAGTTTCTGCTGAGAAATCAGCTGTTAACCTTATTGGAGTTCCCTTGTATTTTGTCATTTTTCCATTGTTGCTTTAATAATTTTTCTTTGTCTTTAATTTTTGTCAATTTGATTACTATGTGTCTTGGTGTGTTTCTCCTTGGGTTTATCCTGCCTGGACTCTCTGCACTTTCTGGACTTGGATTGCTATTTCCTTTCACATGTTAAGGAAGTTTTCGACTCTAATCTTTTCAAATGTTTTCTCGGGTCCCTTCTCTCTCTCTTCTCCTTCTGGGACCCCTATAATGCAAATGTTGGTGTGTTTAATGTTGTCCCAGAGGTCTCTTGGGCTGTCTTCATTTCTTTTCATTCTTTTTTCTTAATTCTATTCCATGGCAGTGAATTCCACCATTCTGTATTCCAGGTCACTTATCCATTCTTCTGCCTCAGTTATTCGGCTATTGATTCCTTCTAGTGTATTTTTCATTTTGGTTATTGTATTATTCATCTCTGTTTGTTCTTTAATTCTTCTAGGTCTTTGTTAAACATTTCTTGTATCTTCTTGATCTTTGCCTCCATTCTTTTTCCAAGGTCCTGGATCATCTTCACTATCATAATTCTGAATTCTTTTTTCTGGAAGGTTGCCTATCTTCACTTCATTTAATTGTTTTTATAGGGTTTTATCTTGTTCCTTCATGTGGTACATAGTCCTCTGCCTTTTCATTTTGTCTGTCTTTCTGTGAATGTGGTTTAGTTCCACAGGCTGCATGATTGTAGTTCTCTTTGCTTCTGCTGTCTGCCCTCTGGTGGATGAGGCTATCTAAGAGGCTTGTGCAAGTCTCCTAATGGGAGGGACTGATGGTGGGTATAGCTGGGTGTTGCTCTGGTGGGCAGAGCTCAGTAAAACTTTAATCTGCTTGTCTCTGATGAGTGGGGCTGAGTTCCCTCCCTGTTGATTGTTTGGCCTTAGGCAACCAAACACTGAAGCCTACCTGGGCTCTTTGGTGGGGCTAATGGCAGACTCTGGGAGGGCTCACACCAAGGAGTACTTCCCAGAACTTCTGCTGCCAAGGTCCTTGTCCCTGTGGTGAGCCACAACCACCTGCTGCCTTTGCAGGAGACCCTCCAACACTAGCAGGTAGGTCTGGGTCAGTCTCCTATGGGGTGACTGCTTCTTCCCCCTTTGTCCTTATATGCACACTACTTTGTGTGTGCCCTCCAAGAGTGGAGTCTCTGCTTCCCTCAGTCCTGTCAAAGTCCTGCAGTCAAATCCCACTAGCCTTCAAAGTCTGATTCTCTGGGAATTCCTCCTCCTGTTGCCAGACCCCCAGGTTGGGAAGCCTGACGTGGGGCTCAGAACCTTCACTCCAGTGGGTGGACTTCTGTGGTATAAGTGTTCTCCAGTTTGTGAGGTGCCCACCCAGCAGTTATGGAATTTGATTTTATTGTGATTGCACCCCTGCTACCATCTCATTGCGGTTTCTCCTTCATCTTTGGATGTGGGTTATCTTTTTTGGTGAGTTCCAGCGTCTTCCTGTCAATGATTGTTCAGCAGTTAGTTGTGATTCTGGTGCTCTCGCAAGAGGAATTGAGAGCATGCCCTTCTACTCCACCATCTTGAACCAATCGCTCATTGTAGCATTATTTACAGTAGCCAAGAATTAAAAACAACCTAAGTGTCCATCAACAGATGAATGAGTAAAGAAGATGTGGTGTTTATATATACAATGGAATATTACTCAGCCATTAAAAGAGTGAAATGTAGACAATTTTGGCAACATGAATGGACCTAGAGGGTATTCTGCTTAGTGAAATAAATCAGACAGAGAAAGAAAAATGCCATGTGATTTCACTTATATGTGGAATCTAAAACAAAACAAATGAGCAAACATGACAAAACAGAAACAGTCATAGAGAATAAAGAGTGGGTGCCAGAGGGGAGAGGAGTGGGGGATGGGAGAAATAGGTGAATGGGGATTAAGAGATACAAACTTACAGTTATAAAAGAAATGTCACAGGGATGCAATGTACATCATAGGGAATATAGTCAATAATATTGTAATAACTTTATATGATGACAGACAGTAACTAGACTCACAGTGGTGATCATTTTGTAATGTATAAAACTATCAAATCACTATGTTTTACACCTGAAACTAATTTCATATTGTAAATCAGCAATACTTCAAATAAATAAATAGGAACGTTGGACACATATACACCCCTTCACACCCTGCCCCAATCCACAGTAGTTCCATAAACCACTTCCCAGCCTTGCGCAGACTGTACAGTTGTCTCTTTGCTGTTATATCACCTTTTTATCCAAGTATTACAGTATTATCACAGACATAAATATTCAGATTCCTTCCAGCTGCCCCCACCACTCCCACTAAAGGAAAAATCTTTGGGTAATGTTTATTTTGGTTACATGCATATTTTTCTGTCTCACCCACTAAATGTGGATGGCTTGAGGACAAAGAACTACAAACAAACACAGAAGCAAATATTTTCTGGACACTCACAGAGTGCCATATACTCCTTCTTCTTTGAAGATAAAACAAACAAACAAACATACAAGTGCATATTTTCTGGATACCCTCAATCTAGCAATGACTGATTTTCTTATTTACCTATTTATGTACCACTGTTCTTGACAGCTTTTACCAAATGTTTATGTAAATTGACTTGAGGGCAAGGATCAACCTTCTATGTAGACAATTTATTCTCAAATGGAGTGAGTTTGCCCCAAGGAGATATTTGGAAATGTCTGGAGGTAGTTTTGATTGTCACAACTCAGGGGTTGCTACTGGCATCTGGTGGGTAGAGCCTAGGGATGTTTTTAAGATCCTACAATGCACAGGACAGCCTCTCACAACAAAGAATTATCTGTACAAAACTTTAATTGTATTGAGATTGAGAAACCCTAGAATAGACCAAAGATCCTTACTCCAGGGTTAGTGGACCCCTAGGAGGGCTAAAAAAAAAGGCTATAAGAAGTAATCTAGTAATTTTCAGAGATTGTACACAAAATGGTGTGTGTTTTCATGTTCACTTGTATTCTAGGGAAAGGAGGTTCTTAGCTTTCCGTAAACTCTAAAAGAGGTTAAGAACCAATGATATGGATAATGTTGATACTCTCTATTTCCTAGCCTTTGCATGGAGCCTCAATACCTTTTGGTGATAGTTAGCAGTTTTCCATTTACTTGTTTGAGAAAACAGTGTGTGTACACACACACACACACACACACACACACACACACACACACACACACAATTTTTAACTTATTGGTATAACCTCTGATCCCAGGAGGATGGAGCCTTGGCCACTAGAAAAAGGAAAGAAGCTGTACAAAGAATAGACTGTAATAAGGACTATATGAGCTGATGGAACCATCAAGAAGGAGTGCTTTAAAGGTAGGTGTTATAGGTTGAATTGCATCTCCCCGAAATTAATGTGTTGATGTTTTAACAGCAGTCCCTCAGAATGTGATCTTATTTGGAAGTAGAGTCTTTGTAGATGTAATTAGTTAAGCTGAGGTCATAGTGGAGCAGGGTGGACCCCTATCTAATATCACAGGTGTCTTTACAAAAAGGAGAAATTTGAACTGAGACACACACACAAGGAGAACGCCTGTGAAGATGAAAGCAGAGGTCAGGGTGATACACAAGACAAGACGAGGAACCACAGATATTGCCAGCAAACCACCAGAAGCTTGGGAGAAGCATGAAGCAGATTCTTCCTTACAGTCCTCAGAAGGAAATGACTATGCTGACACCTTGATCTCGTTCTTCTAATCTTCAGAATTACGAGAAAATAAGTTTCTGTTGTTTAAGCCACCCAGTTTGAAGAACTTTGTTAAGACAGCTCTAATGAACACTGGAAGGGTTATTTTTTCTCATTTGCATAGGAATAGACATACTGTCCCCTATTCTCACTTTGATGTTGCCCTCCTACATTATGTGATAAAAATAACAACAATATTATAATATAGCTGTCATATGTACTGAGAATTTATGTGACATTTATCATGTGTCCCCTTTACTGCATTATATTATTTGCTCTTCACATTTTACTAAAATGTTAGGTTTCGCTATTTTCTCACTTATGCACATAAGAACAGAGGGGCTTGTTGGGTAAGTAACCTTCCCCCCGCAAAGCCAGCCAATGGTAGTGTGAGGATTGGAAACCAGGCAGCTGGTACAGAGCTCTGCTCTCTTGTGGCCTGTTGGTGATCAGGTTGCTGGGACGAAACGAGCACAGCACTACACTACATTCCATCTTTGCCTCATGTCCTAAGCTTGGGCCTATTTGGCTTGTTTTGCTGGCATGAAGCCCCAGCTTTTTACCTTCCCCTGCCGCAAACCTATTAACAACCACAGCCTTCAGATGCATCCTGCTCTTGTATCTCATTTACCTATCACTTCTCAGATCTCAGGCTTCTGCTTTCCCAGCTATGCCGAGGTTGTTTAGAAAACCAAAATATTCCAAAATTATTTTTTAGACCATGTTAGTGTGCCACTTATTCACAGAAAAAAGATAAAGTCTAAAATTCCTGATGTAATATTTTAGATAAATATTTTATTTACATTTTGAGAGAAAAAAACCATTTAAAAAAAACCATTTAAAAAAAACCATTTAAAAATATCTACCCAATTCTAAAGAAATCTTTACTGTCTTGTAATTAAATTTAGGGCTTAAATATTTTAAAATGTTAGAATCATTACTTTTTCATATACTACGAAAAACATCTTGTTAAGAAGAAAGCAAGTATGAAGGTGTTTGATGGCTCTTCAGTGGCACCCTAAAATGCCACTAAAGAGTGGGGATTTTCACCTCTAGGGTAAAGAATCAATGCAGAAATTATCCAAACTTGTGAAAATCAAAAGTGCAAAGTATTTGAGATATGTTTTGTAAAATATGATCTAATTTCATTACCCATTATCTCAAATAATTATACATGTATATTCAATTAGAGGAATTTTACTGAAGTAAGAGGTTAAATAACTGACTTGGTTACTACTATATATGTAATTAATAATGTATGAGTGTGTGTGTGTACTAACTACTCAATCCAGTACAAATTGCAAAAAGGTAAAAAGAGGCAGAATGTGCTGTTTTCTTTTTTTTCTATATAAGAAAGAAACCTCTTTATTATAAAGAGGTTAATACTAAGAGAAGACATGAGTTAGTGCAACTATGTATATGTCTTCATTCTCAACTAGTTTTATAATTCGATTCACTCAACTTGTCAATATAATCAAATGATGAACTAGGCAAAAGTCAAACTAGTTGACTTGATAGAATTGACATATGAGAATTTACTTTATGGTGTGGTATCTCCTGTCTCCAGATATCTTTCCTCTTTCCCAACATACATACATGCACACACACACCCTTTGCTATGGCCACAATGAACTCTTCAGTACATTTTTAAATATGTCATCTTTTCTCCAGGCATCCGTAAGTTTGCAAGCACTGGGTCAGCCTTTCCTTGTATTTCCAGAGCTCCTTTTCATGTTTTAAGACCCAATTCCAATGCCACCACCTGCATGGTTTGATGATGGTTTCTGTTTGCTGCTGATTCAAACGAAGAGACATTCTCACTCGATATTGAAATAGACAAAAGAGATATTTCTGACCAGAGAAATGTTATTTTCTTGAGACTTCACTTGAATCAACCATTTGTCATAAAATCCTTTTCTGCCTTCAAGTTACAGCCTCAATGAAATTAGTTTCTACCTATGTCCCTAGCCACAAATGGGAAGATGTACCATTCATTGAGATAGAATGTCTGACTTAATATCAGATGAGTAAAAAGATATCTGCATTAGAGTGAAAAATGAGGCTATGCTCTGAGTAGAACATTTGATGAAATCATGGATTACTGACTGTGCAATTCTTCCAGTACCATCAGTTGCTGTTCACAGCTTTAAATTTCCTGAGAGGAATCAATAATCTTGGGAGGACATCAGTGATGAAATTGTAGAGATACCCAATTCCAAGCCTACATAACTAACATGGTATCAGTGTATTTAATCACCTCTTGGGGTGACTTAATAAAAGGGTAGTGATGAGAATATCATTTCTTAACTAAAATTTTTGAGGATAAAAGTGTATTATAGGTGGTTTCATTTGGAAAATGAAAACAAATAAAGATAAAAATATAAATCAGAGTCTAAACTCTGACTAAATTAAAAAATCTCCTCCATCCTACAAAAGAAGGGGAAGGATTTAATATTTTTCATAAAAGGTGACATGTAGAAGAAAATATTTTTTTAACACTAATTTGCTTCCACCTGAAATGCTTGATTCACCCTTGTATAATTCTGCAATATGTAATATAAAATGGATGAAGCCTAAGAGCTTGGGATATCCAGAACTGCAGGAGGTAACAATAAGCAGTCTTTATGGCATGATGGACTCCCTTTGGTAGATTTCTGTCCATCTTCTAAGAGTCTTTCATAACTAACAGCATCATATCTCACTTCTTGGTTTTCCCTGTGGCAGCACAAGAAACCCAAGCTCTGCAGGGTGTGCATTAGTCTAATGCTGCCATCGTCATCCTCTGATTTGACACACCCTCCAACCCTCCTCTCACTCCCAGACCCTTTTCCTGTGCTTCCTGAAATACTCCATCTGTGGTTAACATAGCCTTTTATATCCTCGTTCTCTTCTAAACTGTTATTTCTTCTTGTTTGCCTTGACTAAACCCAGATTAAGCTACTTCCCCTGAGGACCTCTCAAGTGGAGATTATTTATTCTGTTTCCTTCTCACCTACCCCAGAACTGGGTATTGTATTAGCTGACCACTTGCTACCCATTGCTGCTTAAAACCATTCCATTTCCTTTGCTCTTCCTTCCAAACCCCAGTTCTTTCAACCTTCAGTTCATCCAACTCTCTCTCTCATATTACGGTTCTCTAGACCTCCATGGTCACTCTCTGTCATTCACTGAAGGCTCGAGTAGAGTACTCCTCTCTACCTCCAGCGCTGCTATTTTCCTGATGACTTTAGTATCCAAGGAAGTGATACCTGCAACACTAGTCAATCATTTCCTTACCTGCCTTGAATGCTACAATCTTTAATCCTGGTAGCCAAAGCTACTCACTCTTAAAGCCATGCTCTGGATCAGTTATCAGCAGTAACTGTACCACATTTGAAATCCTGATTTCAAATATTTCCCAATCTGATCCAATTTTCTGCCTTCTTTATCCTTGTGAATATTATGGAATAAAATGATATAAGTGGGTTGACTCATTTTATTTTAAATTACCACTTGCAAATTTAAAAGGGTACTTTAAAATACTACTTTCCTTAGTACAGTAAATCTCCTACATATGAACGAGTTCCGTTCTGAGAGTATGTTCGAAAGTCCAATTTGTTTGTAAGTCCAACATAATACTTTTCACACAAATAATAAATAAAAAACAAACAAACACAAAATATAAAGACAAACACACAAGCACAAAATATAACAAAAAATAAAACATTTTTAGTCTTACAGTACGTTACCTTGAAAAGTACAGTAGTACAGTACAACAGCTGGCATACAGGGGGCTGACATTGAGTGAACAGGCAAGAAGAGTTACTGGCTGGAGGAGAGAGAGGAAGTGGGAGATGGTAGAGCTGAAGGATCATCAACAATAGGAGATGGAGGGCAAGCTGCCATTTCACTCACGCCTGATGTTGATGGTACAGGTTCTGGTTCCTTGCTGGAACCAGATGCACATTCGCATCTTTGAAAGTTCGCAACTTGAAGGTTCATATGTAGGGGACTTACTGTAAATCTCCTCTTCCTTTCCAAAGAAACAACTTTATACCTTCTCCTTTCTTTTTCAAACCCCTTCCAGCTCTCCTCACTACACAAACATATATACATACCCAACTAACAATCTCCATACTCCTACACTGCCTTGAAAAGCCAGAAATTATCATGTATTTTAAATTAGTGCAACAAATTTTATCAGAGGAAAACTGTCTTATTTTTGCAACACCAAATTTACCTGCTTGAAGGTAAATTCTCCTGTTCCTAGTCAGCAGAGGAAATACCCTTGCTCCTGTCAAATAAAATCCCCTCCACTGGTGCTAAGGATCTCATCCCCTCTTGCCCTCTCAAGGATTTTGCCTATGTAATCATCTCTTATATTTCCTGCATCATCAATATTGCTTTTCTTTCTATTGGATTATTCCTGTCAGTATTTAAAACTTTTAGTATGCTCTTTCCTAAAAAAAAAATAAGCCTCCCTTTAATGCCATTTTCCCCTCCAGCTAATGCCCATTACTCTGCTTAGCTTCAGAGCAAAGTCTCTTAAATAAATAACATACACTTGTAATAGCACATTCTCATCTCCCATTCAGATTCTGACCCATTTTAATTTCACTTTCATCTCCACCATCACTGAAAGTTCCCTTCTTGGGTTTACCAAAATCATCCCATTACTAATTCCTATAGACATATCTCAATCTTCAACTCCCGTGATTCCTCAGTATTGTTACACAGTTAAGTACTTAAAGTCAGTTCTTTAGAATACTCTCCTTTCTTGTCATCCTTAATACCATGGAGTCCTGCTTTTTTTTTTGCTTTTATATCCCAGGCTTCGCCTTTACATCTCCTGTGCAATTTTTCTTACTCCGCTTATATTTACTTCAACTTTAACTTTCCATGTTGGAGTTCCTCAACTTTCTTTCCTGAGTTCTGTTCCTTTCTCATCTATACTTTCTCCCTAGGTGATATCATCCAGCCTCTTCACTTTAAACATAATCAAATACTGATGATTTTCCTGTTTTATGTTGATATTGCTAGGTCAGATCATTCACTGAACTCCATATTTGTATATACATCTGTCTGTTTGATGGATGACTCAAAAGTTATCATGTCCAAAAATGTACTAACCTACAAAATCTGTTTCTCATCCAGTCGCCCTCATCTCAGTTAAAGCCATCACCATCTATTCAAGCAAGCGAGCCAGAAAGTTGAGTCCTCCTTTTCTCTCACCATCCTTCATCAAACCCATTACTTTTTCATCAAGTTCTTTTGTACCTACATCCAAAATGTATCTCAAATACCTGAATTTTTCTCCACTTATTTCTACAGCCACCATTCTAGTTCAAGCCACTATTATCTCTGACCTGGACAACTGGTATGCATATCTTCATGCTTATATACATGACTTTTTCCCTCCCAATTTGTTTTCTACACAGGAGACAGAATGTTCTATCAAAATAGAAAGCCAGACCATATTAATCTATTGTTTAAAAGAGTTATGACTTTCACTTAGTTGGAATACAATTTCCTATTGTGATCATTTGGCTTCTGTCTGCCATTTGTGTGTGTTATTTCACAGATTTCACTCACTCTGCTGCTGCCACACTCCTTTTCTTAATATCCTTAGTTGTGTAACATAGCATCGTTGTGTAGACATAGCATAATTTAACCTCCGCTTTCAGTTTCCTGAATGATGTTCCTATTTTATATTTGGATTTGGCCTAAGTATTCCTGTAGGATATAATCTACATGGGCATGATTTGCCATATAAGTTCACTTCTACTGCCTAATTATGGGCTGGCTATCATTTTGATGTCTCTAAACATAGATATCAGACTCATGTAATCTATAGTGATCTGTGAACTGCCTGGCTGGGCCTCTCTCTCTGGCCTGCTTTTGCTGGGAATTGGATTTAATCATTACAGACAAGAGTGAAATCTCATTAATTAACAATAAAGGTGGGTATACGTTAAACTTAAATGATTTGCTTAGGTAAAGGTACATGAGAGACTTTTAATTTAGAGTTAGTCTTTGTTACAAATTAGGTACTGTATAACAAATCTACAAACCCTAGTCAATAATCTTTTGCAGGATGCCTGAAACTGAAGCTCTGGGGAAAGGTGAAAATTTTGTTTTATCCTAACTTTGAATACTCTATTGATTTTAGTCTCAAGACTTGTAAGACCTTGAATATATACTAGAAAAAAATGTTTAGAAATTCACTATTGATAATTTTCATGTACATTTAACCCTTGCTAGTTTTATATATAGAAACTCAACTTGTGTAATATATCCAAGTGCTTTGGGGGATAATCTAAAGCCTGGGATCACCTGCAAAAGCTGAGTTTGGCTTTTTTCCTTTGCGAGACACCATATAATCTAAGCAGGTTCTTATGTAGAGAGCTCTAGAGAGTAAGGGAATGTGACTATTTAAGGAAAATCATACATCCAACTCTATGAGATATGGTAAGTCTGGCATTTCTTCTACTGAGGCAATAAAGTAATAATCTTTGGAAGATATTTCACTATTCCACGGAAAACAGTAGAGTCTATTGAAAAAGCTAGAGTTGGCTAATCCAACAAGAACTCCTAAGCTTCCTTTTTGGTAGCACCAAGGAAATCTGGGAAGTTCTCTGTTAGGTACAGAGAAGGGCAGTTGGTGGAAAATACATGGCCCCTTCAGTAGGCATTATCAGTGTCTGAAAATCATATGCAACATGGGCAGATAGCCCATCAATGTCATGTGAGCTCGTGGGGGAAGAAAACAGGAAGAGTAACAGTATCATCATTATGAGAAATCAACATTTGCCAGAGAAATTGCTAACAGGAGGAGGGCAGTATAGTTAGCAACAGATTTTTGACTGATATTCACAAAAACTTGTGAACCTTAAAGTTAAGTCATAGGTCTGTTCCCTTTTTGACATTAGATAGCCCTGTTTGTTCATTATTCTTACCAGTTTCCTTTTGACATCTTGTCCCTTGGATTCTTGTAAATGGAGGAGCAACAGACTATTGGTTGATGGATTTTTTTTTTCTTCTTTTTTTAGCTTTTTAAATGGAGCTCAAATGCCTAAATCCTTCCATTTCAGGAGTTCCTCTCCTAGATAAGGTTTACCTAGATGTATAAATGAGTTCCAAATTAGCCCAGGTAGGGAATTGAAGTAAGTTGAGTTAATGAAGTTTAACTTTTGGAACTGTTTTTAGAAAGTTACATTGCAATTCACTGTCATTCATAAAAAAGAAAAAAGAAAACCTTTAAAATGTCTGTTTGAAATGAAAGACTATCGGAGAGTTGTTAAAAATAAAATAAGCTACAAAAAGGGTCAGTTTATGTTAAATTTAGAGTATTTCAAGTTTCCAGGGAAACAGAACATATAGAAATTAAAAGCAGATGTTCTTAAATTGATGCTTTGGAAAAGCCCCACAAGGTTTAATCCTGTGCTGGGTAATGTTGCTTACCCTCAAAACTTCATTTGCCCATTTTTTTGCAGTGTGAATTTTGACAACTACACTGTTCCCAGAGCAAATGTAGATATTATTACAATGTCCTAATGCCTTGGTTATTACTCTCACAGTGTTGAACAAATTACCCACCACTGCCTCACTGCCAAGTCAAAGTAGCATAACTGTTCTTTCTTCCACAAAAAAAAAATCCTGACAAATTTAATAGCTGGCAACTTAACATGTAAACCTGTAGCCCAATTTACTACTAGATTCGCATTGGCTAAGGTAAATTGAAAAATAAAATCTAATATTTTTGCCCCTAGTTATTTCCCGTTACTTTAAAATTATTTCAGCAAAAAGGATGGAAAACAGAGTTGGGTCAATAAATTCCTTGGATTTCAAATTCTATAGTAAATTTTGAATGATAGAGATGATAACTAATCAATTCTAATGCTTTCTTGAGACTATTGAGCTTCATTTTCTACAGTGCCTGAGTTGCTCCCTGGTGATACAGTCATAGAGCCCTGTCAATTCCATCCTGTTGCAGAGATACTATTTCACATATAACAAACATTTAAAAACGCTTAATGTTAGTGTTCAAAGATTTTCCTATAGGAAGCCTCTCTGGTGTATGGCTGCAAGGTCAAGACAAGCAGTTTTCTCAGTATTTGTCTATGTGAAATCTGTCCTGAGCTCTGCCAGTGCCTCCACCGCCTCCTGGACCACAGGAGATTATCCTGAAGTCTGAGGCCAGTGCAGCATCTCTGTTTTTTACAGTCTAGCAGATGGGCACCTGGCCAGCTGTTGTGAGTTTTAGTCACCATATTTTCTACATTACTTGAGGGAATGTTTCATAGACATGCAGATTGATAGTGAGCATGTTTGTTCATATACTATAGACCAGCATTTCCCAGCCTTGACACTATTGACATTTTGGACTCAATAATTCTTTGTTGTGGGGAGGTATCCTCTGCATTGTAGAATGTTCACCAGCACCCCTGATCTCAATCTACTAGATGCCAGTAGCATCCCTTACCCCCCATCTCAATTGTGACAATCAGAAACGTTTCCAGATATTTCTAAGTGTCTCCTGGGGGTAAAACCATCCCCACCTTAGAAGCACTGCTGTAAGCAAAGGGTAAATGAAAGGGGCTTTGCAGAAGAGAAGTGTTGTTTAGGAGAAATATCTAGTGGCACTGGAGGGGGAGGGAATATGAACCAAGGAAGAGACTTGGAAAGAGAAGAGGTCATATTATAGAGAGACACAGTTACCACTTGGGAAATTGTGAGTTGTCTTTGGTTTTATTTCAGGAAATGTTTATTAAGTTGGTGTTATGTGCTAAGCACAGTGTTTATTGCTGTAGATATTTAGACCAGTGATGCATTTAAATTGCTTGCAGTCTGGTAGAGGAATTAGAAAAGGAAACAATTACAGTCACATATGAACTGCAGTAAGGGAACTTAACCCAGTTGATTCAAAGAGGAAGGGAGAGAAGCCAACAAGAAAGGCTTTCCAGAAGATTGACCTCTGTGTTGAAGGTCAAAGAAGAGTTAATCACATTTGGAAGGATGTGGGAAGGTTATTGTTCTTATAGGAACAACAGGTGCAGTGTACTTATCTGAAACAGCAAGTGCAGACATGTGTAGTGGGTGTTTCTGAGTGTGTGTGTGAATGTGTGCATGGACACGGGCACACATGAGGGAGAAAGCAAGAGACTGACAGAAAAAGACAGATAGAAAGGGCAAAAATGTGACGTTGGTACCTTTAGAAAAATGTAAGTAATTCTACCTTGCTAGAGCAAAGAGGTTTAATGGGAGAGCAATAAAGAGACAAAGCTGGAGAAGAGGTCAGGGGGAAAGTTATGATGGACTTTGGAAAAAAATATTATAGTTTAGGTTTTATCTGCAAGGACATAGGAAGGATTGTGAGCTGAAGGGTGATGTTTTAGAAAGGTAATTCTAGGAGTAGTGAAGAGAAGATATTGGAGTTGAGGATAGGCCAGAGGTAGAAAACTTGAAGGCTGTTGTAGCTGTTGTAGCAAAGAGAATTTAAGAAGTGGGAAAAAAAGTAAAGGAGCAGTGGAGGATATTGCAACAATTTCCCCACCCTCCCAAATCTCAACCAAGGTTTAAGTGACAAGAAAGAAGAGGAGTATATGTATTAGATAGCTGAGCATACGCAGAATACAGAGAAAAGAGCTGTGATAAGGAATGAAGAAGAAAAACTCCTGGAATGATCGTAGGTCTCCTGCTTAAGTGATTAGTTGTGTGGTAGAGTCATTTATCAAGTGAGAAAAAAGGAAGAAAAGAAATACAACCATGTGTATTGGGAACGATGATAAATTCAGTACCGGACATACTAAGCTTAAATTGCCTAAGGGATATTTAAGTGGAAATGTGAAATGAGTGGTAGGATACATGGTTGGGGAATTCAGCAAAGGGATCTTGGCTGGAGATTTGTAAATCGTTTGGAAATAAATGATCACTGAAACCAGGGTTATAAAGAATATTACCTTAGAAAAATGAGTGCCAACAGAGCAAAGATAGAAGGACATCATCCAACTAGGAAGTATAACAGCCAAGAATTGAAACAAGGTTTGTGGATCCTAGTCTGGGGTCTGAACCACTGTACAGTTGGCCGACTCTAACTCTCAACACCTATCTGCAACTCATTCTTAGAAATTTACAACTCAAGCATCATGCTTGTGGGGCCTTTCCTCCATTCCTCTAATAGTAGTCCTCAGGGCACCACTGTCACCTGTATATACCTTTATCATAGAACTCAACATGGTGAATTGCATTTTGTTTTACACTGGATATTGCTACATATGGAGGGAAGAGACCTTATCATAATCAGCTTGCATTTCCTGCACATGACAGAATGATTGCATATTCTAGGTGCTCAATAACATTTTGCTGAAAGAAATGTAAAGGGTCTACAACAGATTATGTGTTAAACCAAGTAGAATACATTTTTAATAAGCTCATTCTGTTTGCCATGACTTAAAATTTTTACTAGTCTTAAAATATTTTATACTCAAGCTATTTTAAAGTCATATACCAAGCCACCAACTTACTGTTCACCCCATATTCTCATCTTTCAGTTTAATGTTGCTAGCGCTTCTCCCATTAGAACCAAACTACAAAGTTCAGTAGAGAGACAACTTTGAAAAACAGCAATAGTAGCAAATAGGTTGCCTAATTGGATTTCCTCATCTTTTACAAATGAAATTCTAAAAGATGGCAAAATAAATAACATCCAATTCCTTTTACAGTTAATGTCCATAACAAGGTCATTGTCTTTTAATTTAGAATTATGTGTAATAGTGATTCAATCTACTGTTTGCTGGTGATATGTATTTTATTGTGAAAATTTGAAAAGGTAGGCCAATATGCTCACATAACAAAAAACATAAAAGCATAGACTTTTCACTCATTTTAGGAGTATTATCCAAATCACTATAGATCTTATTTCTTAAATAAGAAATAGATATGTGTGAGTGTGCATCTGCTTGTGTGTTTATTGAAGTTCAATATGGATTATAGCTGGGAATAATGTCTTAAAAATAGCCTGCTTATTCTTCCCTTCTCTGGGCACTGATTTTATAATTTGTATGATAGGAAAATGTTAATGTAAGTGACCTTTACAATAATACCAGGAAACCTATATAAGTAAGTACCCTGAGAACTAGCAAATTCTTTACCAGTATGTCATTTTCTTTGTGAGATTTCCTCCTATTATATGAGTTGAGTTGCTCCAGAAGATGATTAAACTTAGTACAATACTAAGGTGCTAAGGTGAAAAAAAACTCTTATAACAAAGATGAAGGAAGAAGGCACACACCTTAATCATGGTTTAAGGAGATGAAATTTCTGAGCTTACCAGTGGTAGATAGTTCAAGACTCATTTGTAGAATGTGGTCTTGGAACCATTAACCTCTATATCTAAACAAAGGGAGAAGGGAAAAGAGCAAGTAAGGTGAAATGTCTGGCACTCCTCTGTTCCTGTAAGATGAGTTTTCAGTGAGATTTACTACATGATTATGACTACTACTCGTAATCATATTCTAAAAGCAGACACACAGTACATACAGAATATAAACTCCCTATAGACTACTAGAGTAGAAAGTGGTGTCACATTTTCTCAGTGTGCTGAAATGGCAGCAAACACAATCACAACTGGATGGAGCACGATGGCTGTGCGTTGTGTGTGAAGATAATACCATGCATCTATAGTCAGCTGAGCATGTGCTTCGAATTGTTTTTCTAGTTGTGGTGAAAGATTTGAACTGATTCATCTGCATTTTCTCACCCAGTCTGCTTCGTGACCAAGGGCGCATATTTTCGGGGCAGCTGGCTGAGGCTAGTGGTAAAGTCTGTGGCCATGGAACAGAGGAATTCAAATTGCCCAGACCCATAACATTGGCTTCATAGTACTGTGCTCCAACCAACCGGCCTAACTAGCAGCAGCTGAACTACTCTGTGTTGCACACATTTTGAGAGCATTCCATAGTGGCCCATCAGATACCAACTGGGCACAGACGAATTCTTGTTTACTTGCATTGAGGCCAAAAAAAGCTGCACATAGTGGTTTGGCTTTTCATAAACATCCAGCAGAAGTGTCTGTCATTTCCCATGTTTATGGCTAAATGAGGCTCAAGTCATCAGGCCTCACTCTGACATGAGGTTTTTATCAGTGGAAAAATGGAAGCAGATGATTCCATCATCTTTTAAAGTAGTGACATGGGGTGATGCTGACATCATGTGAAATCTGTGTTGCAACCACTCTACTACCCACTGACTATTTCTTTAAAAAAAATTAATGCCTTTAGAGTTTTACATAAGCTTTTCTAAAGGGCTGATTCTAAAATATTCAGTTGGGGACCGTGCCTCTTATAAAGTGCTCTACCTTGGTTTCTCAAAAATTTTATCCTCATGTGCTTCTCATAAAACGGGTTGAGGGCTTCCCTGGTGGTGCAGTGGTTGAGAATCTGCCTGCCAATGCAGGGGACACGGGTTCGAGCCCTGGTCTGGGAAGATCCCACATGCCATGGAGCAACTGGGCCCGTGAGCCACAACTACTGAGCCTGTGTGTCTGGAGCCTGTGCTCCGCGACAAGAGAGGCCGCGACAGTGAGCGGCCCGCGCACCGCGATGAAGAGTGGCCCCCGCTCACCGCAGCTGGAGAAAGCCCGCGCGCAGCAACGAAGACCCAACACAGCCAAAAATAAATAAATAAATAAAATGTAAAAAAAAACAAATTCTTAAAAAAAAAGAAAAAGTTGAAGGTGAAAACACGGACTAAACTGCCTTAAAACAGAGATTCTGGGCTTCCCTGGTGGCGCAGTGGTTGAGAGTCCGCCTGCCGATGCAGGGGACACGGGTTCGTGCCCCGGTCCGGGAGGATCCCACATGCCGCGGAGCGGCTGGGCCGGTGAGCCATGGTCGCTGAGCCTGCGCGTCTGGAGCCTGTGCTCCGCAACGGGAGAGGCCACAACAGTGAGAGGCCCGCATACCACAAAAAAAAACAAAAAAACCCGAAAAAAACAGAGATTCTCAGCCTTGGATAGACATTGGAATCTTCCGGGCACTTTCATAATCATTAATGCCTGTTTTGGGTCTGCATCTGGGGAGTCCAAAAACTCCCCAGATGACTCTAAAGTTCAGTCCTGTTGTAGACTTAGGGGCAAGAGGAATGAACTGCACTATTACACAGTCTTTTGCATTTGGCAGAGCGTTTTCTGAATTCCCATGAGTTTAACTAATTAACATCTTTTCCATATGTATATTCCACATGAAATTGTATCCATCATAGAATCTGTCCTGGATTTCTCTAGACATTTGGTTTTTTTCCTTGGCGAAAAAGCCCAGTGTTCACTAAATAAATGCAAACTCCTATGAAATTTGTTAGGCCATCATTTTAGGCCTATGACTCAATTGAGATCCAAATATTATAAGCATGATTCTAGATGTTGTATTTAGAATAATAGATTATCAATGGCTTCCTGCTACTTGTGTTTTAAAGGAAGTAAGTGAACTGAATTTTCCAGGTAAAACTTGATACTCAATTGTCAGCATTATCCACTAGGCAGGTTGGTAGTTATGGCTTCTCTTTTTCTGTTTCAGGAAGGTAGGAAGGTTTATACAACACTTTCAAGAGATCTGCTAATTTTTATAGAAAAAAGAATAGGAGTCATTAAAATGTCATCTTGATACCTTAAGGATGGCATTCTTGAGTAATGATGATGTCATTGAGTAATGATAATGTGTCAGAATGCATGAGAATTCAGTGTTCTTGTTCTTATCTTTTAGATTAATAAACTGGGAGTTAGAAAGATTAAATAATTTGGGTGGATTACGCAGCAATTTATAAGCAAGATAGGTTTAAATTCCATGTCTGCCTGACTCCAAAACTAAATCCTGAAATCAAATTACTAAGATAGTGATCGGTGTAGGATAGTGACTTGTGTTCTAGTGACAGAGTAGATTATTCAGAATATAAATTGTAAGGAGGCTTTGGTCCACTTTTCTTGTTTTCTCTTTAATGGGGAAGATGAATTTGATTGCTGGGAAGGAATAGAAATATTCAGTTAATAAATAACGCTTGACAATGCTTTCTGTATTTTAGTTCCTGTATAATTCATCAAAATCTGAAATTGAGGTTATACCAGTAAATGTTTACTCAAATAGCAAGAGATTAAAATATTTGACCATGTCTCATTAGCATAAACACCTAAACAGAAGGCGCAGCAGTGGCAATAATAGCTAACATTTGCAAGGTTATTTCCAATTTACAGAGTGCTTTTGCAACAGGTACTTTTGTAATTCACTGAGTATTTTTTTCAAAAGCACAAAAACATGAGAAAAGACACTTGAAATTCAATTGTGTCATTTTTCATTTTATAATATTTACCTTACGAAGTACTACTTTTGAAATTTCACTTAAGAGGTGTTTGAAAATTCAAAATTTTAAAAGGGCAAGCAGGTGGAAGTCCCCCTCAAACCCAGACCCTCCGTACCAGAGTTTCAAGGACTTGCCTGTTATGTCACAAGCAGCAGGTAAAGGAGCAAGGAATTGAAACCTGGTTTTCTCATCTGGAATTCCATATTCTTTTTACTGTATTATATCTAGACTCTGCCATTTTGTAACAGGGTAAACTTCAGCTAGCTAAGCTATTGAAATTCTGTATGCCTTAGTAATCACATCTGTAAAAATGGGGAATTTTCTAGCACTTTCTGCATAGGACTGTTATTAGAATCAAATGGGGTTAATACATGTTAATGCTTAGAACAGTGCCTGACTGGTCAGTAGATGAGCGTGCAGTCGATGTTTGTTCCATGATTGCATCATATGTCTCCAGTGATTTCTGCGCTTCACAGAATGCAAATACTATACCATGATTAGAACCAGCTGAATCTGTAGATCATATATTCTATGAACTTGTATGGTATCTTCAAATATTTAGGTCTTTCAAATTTGGCCACAAACTGTCAATATAGGTCTGTCATTGGTGATTTCATAGTTCACTGAGGTTACTGGGACACTCCACTCCTAAATTATATACACTTTTGTAATGGGATCTAATAGTAGGTATAACTACATCCCACAAACAAATCACTTGTAGATAAACTAGGCAAAAATCTGAGGATGTCTGAGTTCTTACTCTGTTCTGTCTTGGATGATCTTTTCTTTTTTTTTGGTTAATTATTTTATTGAAGTAGAGTTGATTTACAGTGCTGTGCCAACCTCTGCTGTACAGCAAAGTGACTCAGTTATACACAGATAGACATTCTTCTTTTAAGATTCTTTTCCATTATGGTTTATCACAGGATACTGAATAGAGTTCTCTGTGCTATACAGTAGGACCTTGTTGTTTATCCATGCTATATATAATAGTTTACATCTGCTAATCCCACACTCCCAGTCCTTCCCTCCCCCACCTACCTCCCCCTTGGTAACCACAAGTCTGTTCTCTATGTCTGTGAGTCTGTTTCTGTTTTGCAGACAGGTTCACTTGTGCCATATTTTAGATTCCACATATTCGCTTTGTTGTGCAACAGAAACTAACAGTATTGTGAAGCAATTATACTCCAATAAAGATCTATTAAAAGAAAAAGATACACACACCCTTACGTTCATAGCAGCACTATTCACAGCAGCCAAGTCATGGAAACAACCTAAATATCCATTGACAGATGAATAGATAAAGAAGATGTGGTACATATACACTATGGAATACTCTCAGCCATAAAAAAGAAGGAAATGATGCCATTTGTAGCAACATGGATGCAACTAGAGATTATCATAGTAAGTGAAGTAAGTCAGAAAGACAAAGACAAATGTCTTGGATGATCTTTTTTAAACAAAATCAATAGATCACAAATTAAATAAGCATTATAGGTCTCAGGTTATCAGTGGTAGAAGTTACGTTGTATCACAAAATGGCCACATCATTTGACACGTTTAGCAGCTTCTGCACAATAGAATCCCATGGCGTTTGACTCCTATGTTACACACTCAAATAAATGTTCAAGTGTGGACATGTTTATTTGCTCCAGGAAATTAGGATCCATTAAATTCTCAGGGTCCTCACTCATCATGAGAAAAAAAGTTCTGAAGAGTCTTATTTGGCAAGTTCAGTGGACATTATTGAAAACATCAAACTATTAAAAATATTCGATTTCCAATTAAAAGAAGTTACAGTCTCTTACCTTTTGACATTTCCAGTTTTCCATGATCTCTCCACAAGTTTTCCGGTTAACAGACAGTTATTTAGCAATCTATTTTGCAATTCTCTAAGTACCTTAAGAGCTTGACCTCACTTAAAGGGTAGATGATTATCAACAGAACTCCTAAAACTGTAATGCTCTCTTACCAATGTTTGTTTTATGTTTCTCAGCATGTAGAAAATTGTACTCAAGAGGAAATTGAAGCAATCAAAAAGAGAACCAATATACCTTCTTTCTATTATTCTTTAACCCTAGGCTATCCAAATATATCCAAGAACCCTGGGAGTAGTTATGTGCTTTGCCTCCATAATTCCTGTCCTAGGGATTTGCCCTACAAAAAGTCCACACAAGAAAAATGCTTGACAGAGGACAATGCAGTTCATATTATACATAATAAAATGTAAGAAAATAAAAAATACGAGACAGAAATTAATGAAATTGCCTGTTAATAAGGAAATGTTTAAGTAAATTGTGGAACATTAACTGGATGCAGTTCTAGTCCTGGTTGCACCATAACCACTTAAACTGCTATGAATGCATTTTAAAATTCCAGTAAAATCCATGTATCATGAAATCACTACACTACAAATATTGACTGTCTAGCCTTAAGGCTATTGCTTGCAGTGTTGCCTAGGCCACTTGTTTCTGCAGAGGTGCTTGATGAAGCCCCCAGGTGTCAAGGAGAGGGCTATTGTCTTATTCATTTATGTGTCCTCATTGCAGGGCAGAACAGAACCAAATAAACTGAATGGAAATGGGAGATCCCTGTGGATTTGGAGAAGAGTGTCCGGTGTATCCCATAGTGTTTTGCCCTTGGGGAAGCAGGGAGGGGGGACTGCTGCTGTCACAGTAATTGCCTTTGTGGTTGGAGGGGGACTCTCACTGACCTCCCCACCCCTCCCAGCCCCTCCCTTTCCCCAGAGAACATCCTCCCTCACAGCTGTCTGCAAGGTTAGGAAACATGCCTTTTTCAGTAAAATAATATGTGCCTGCCGTGTGGACACCGTGTAATGAATATGGAGAAAACCTGAGGCTATACCCAATGTTTTTTGTCTTACTTATCCATTGTCTTGCCTGGATTGTATACGCAGTGGTTTGAATCAAGCCCTTGATGTTTAACACGAAAGCAGCCGGGCATCAAATGAGCTTCTGCTTCTCACTATAGTCTCCAAAATCATCCTGGCTTTTCTTCAACTCTCTGCACCGTGTATGAGACTTCAACCCATTCCTAGGTCAGATTCTCCTAAACACACTTTCGAGTCAACAAGGGAATTTTGTTTGAATCCTGGCTACAGGACATGAAATAAGTGTTCCTGAAAGAACGTTCTCTTCCTTCTTGTCTTGGTTCAATTCATCCTGCACTTTAACTCCTGTCTCTGGTTCCAGAATTTGGCACTGCCTCTCACAGTGTTAAGCATCTGGGCTTTTAGGCTTTTCAGAATGCTGTATACTTTAGGAAGGTCAGCACTTTGTAACAATTTTCCAAAGAAAACAGTCTTTGTTGCCATAACCTTCTTGTATAACCAAGTTCACAGAGCCTGGAAGCATTTTGTAATTGTATTGAAACAGCAAAAACTGCCCTGGGGGACCACCCAAGGGACAGGGATAAATTGGTTGCCTCCATTAAGTGATCTTTAAGCATCAAATTTTAGTAGAAATGTTGGGGAGTAAGCGATCACTTAAAAAAGAGGTTGCCTGAGGTCTGAGAGTGCAAGTTGGCCTATATTTAATAACTGCAAGGTCATTGCGTGAAATCAGTAAGAGGAAGCAGAGAGAAGTGGGTATCTTATTTCCATACCCTCCGTGCTCTGATGGTTTGTGATGTCAGCAGACCTTCAAAATGGAATGGTTGCCTTTAAAATATCACATCATCTCGTTAACGAGAAAAGAGATCAAAGAATTTACTCCAATATCCAGTCATGACACTCTAATTTAAAAATGCTTTGCCATGATTCCCATCCGAGGACCTCAAACTCTTTTTCTTAATTAATTTCATTCATAGAAACTGCTCTAAGGGCCAGAGATTTTTATGGCTCTTTTGCAGAGAAGTCAGGTCACATGCAAGGAATTCTCGATTAGGCACGCTAATACTGGAGGAGATCAGGAGTGAAGATTATCCCAAATAGTGGATAATCCAGAAATCCTCTCTGTTGACCTTTGGAAGCTATGGCATTATTTGTTGTCGTTTTTGCTGCTGCTGCTGCTGGGGTTTTTGTTTGTTTATTTGCTTCCTATTGGTTGTTTTTTGTTGCCAGAAGACACTGAGTAGCACACCAACAGAAAGGACCTCAATGCCAACCTGACCAAATGCCAGTCGAGAAGGTGGCTCGTAAACATCCTGAATGGCAACAGAAGGGGGCCCTGATATAAGGCATGCAGTAGATTGAAGGGAAACAGATACATAGAAACCTCAAGTTGGTGTTGCCAGAGAGAAAAACAATTCTTCCCATGGCTTCTTTACCAGAGTAATAACCCAGTTATTAATTTATCTTTGGTAAAATGAAAAGGAAATAGAGTTGAAATGAATATGAACTTGCATTGCAAATTTGAAATGCTGAATTTAAACAAATCTCCTCTAATTATAAAGTATATAGAGTTAGACATTTTTTGGCCAGGAAAAACCTGATTGACCTTTATCATTCAGGGAATTATTTTTGCTGATGTTTTTAAGTGGAATCAGAAGCTAATTAGTTGGGAATAGAGCATGAAGTGAGAGAGTTAAAATATATACTTGGGGGGCTTCCCTGGTGGCACAGTGGTTGAGAGTCCGCCTGCCGATGCAGGGGACATGGGTTCGTGCCCCGGTCCGGGAAGATCCCACATGCCGTGGAGCGGCTGGGCCCGTGAGCCATGGCCGCTGAGCCTGCGCGTCTGGAGCCTGTGCTCCGCAACAGGAGAGGCCACAACAGTGAGAGGCCCACGTACCAAAAAAAAAAAAAAAAATATATATATATATATATATATATATATATATATATATATATATATATACTTGGTGTTTGGTTCAAAATATCCCAAAGCTTCCCAGATATTCATTGCATGCTGTCAGCCTTCACAGGAATCATCTTTATCTTGGTTATGTAGGTCCTAAACATAGTTCATCTCTATATTACTCTTCCTAAAATGGAGGCACCAACAAATGTACACTGAGTCTCTTTCACACTGAAATAACTGTCAAAATGGGGACCAAAACAAGAACCTTCATTCATTCATCCATTCAGCTATCCATTTGTTTATTTACCTTCTGTATAGAAAATACTGTTAGATGAAGGATACTGATTGTGTGTACAACACAGATTATCTCTGAGCATACAATCTACCTGGTAATATAGGGTATTTATATAAGAAGCAACTAAACCTTTTGGTATGGGAAGTTCAAATGACTTGTAAATTCTGCATATCAGTGTGAGGAATATTTTTTTTGGTCAAATCTTCTACATGCTACCTGTGAGGTATCTACTTAGGCCAGCTCCTTTCATCCTCACAACCCTCTGAATTAGAGTTATCAGCCACATCCCCCAAGTGCAAAACCTGATGCTCATTGAAGAGCTGACAGACTACGATTACAGCCCAGGACTCCAGGGTTTCAGTAAGACATTCCAGATCTGGCCTCCAGGAAACAAAAAGTAGGGAGAGGAAGAAAGGAGACATGGACGGAAATGTAAAAAGAACTTGCCTCAGTGGGGGTGGAGGGGAAGGTATAGTTTTTATATGGAGCTAAACACTAAGAAAGAGAAATCCTCAATCACAACATTATAAGGGAAAATAAGCAACTAAAACTGTATAGAAATGAAATTGCACATGAAGAGTGAATGCTACCATATCTTCCTCTAGGCTCATAACCTTGCATCTCTCTGAGTCTGTTTCTTCATCCACTGGACAGACTACCTCATAGACAATTAAAAAGTTCACATTATATATTCCATACTAAAATGTTTTAAAACTGGCACAGTAAATTGAATGTCAGATAAATCGGCAAGTGCTTTTATTGAACATATTTTGTTAGCCATACCTAAATTCGCTAACCCAGATAGCTCTAAATTAGGATCAGCCACGATTATTTTATGATGTCGCTATGGATATGACACTAAGAAATAGTAGTTCATCCATTACAGCATGGAAATGGCCTTTGCTAAATCCATTGGTTCATATTATGTGATGCAGCTGGTAAAGAGATATAGTTGCATATTCCTATGTTGTATCATAAGCCTAGGTCCAAAAACCTCTACTATTCCATAGGCAATGGATTGGTAGCTCTTGAATTCAACTGTTTAATAAATGAAGACGGAAGAGGTAAGCTGTATATTGCTCTGTCAGTGTTAGATAAAGAAATAGGAAATTTCATTTTAAAAATACCAACAAGAGTTACAAAATTATTCCATTGCTTTTCTAGGTTTAGTGATCTTATACGAAACTTTGCATCAAATTGCAATTACAGTTGTAAAAATGTTAAGAATTTTCTTCATGTGTTTAACCTTTGCTAGCCACCCTCTACATGATGCAACATCAAAGGAATTCCTTTGGGAAAAAGTAGATAATCAGGTTTGTTAGAGAAGGACTTTCATATGTCATCACCATTACTTACCGAACTATAGTGAAGTATAATTTTGCAAGCAAGGAAGGATCAAAAAAAGATATGACAGAAATCCTCTTTAGCCACATTCTTAAAACTGATCCAAACAATGTTCGATTTTTATCTTCCATGACAAATCAGGTGTCAAGGTGAGTTTGGGTACCACTTCCATTGAATGAACTTCTCAATTAGATGACAACCAAACGATATGTTCAAGCTGCTGTAATTTAACAATATAGAAATAAAGGCCTTTAATCTCTTGTATTTTCCTCTACAATCCTCCATTTATTTCAGTATTGGAGAAAGGAGGAACCTTGTCACAAACCCTTTTGAGAACAAAACATTAGCTTTTTATTAGAGACTGGGAGTTCAGCTTATTTATACATGCCTCAGTGTCAGGTAAACCAATGTCTAATTTTTTTCTCTTTCATTCCTGTAAAACTTTGATGCTTACAATAGAATGTCATCATCAAACACAAAGATTTCCACAGGTGCCAAACTGGTTGGAATAGAACTTGATCTCTGCTAGGTGAGGACGCTTATTGTAGAAGGTCATGTCTTTTGTCTTTTCAGACTGGATGGTGATTATCTTACAACTGTTAAATATATAGCATCTACAAATACACACTTTATTTTGACTTAACTGCAGATATGCAGATAATTTCCACTTCTATATGTGAATAACCTGGTTTTTATTTTTTGTAGTTTTCAAAGCACTGTCAACTGTTTTATCTCCTTCAATTATTACAACAGTTCTATGGTGTAGTTAGGTATATGTCTCAAAACAAAACAAAAACAAAAAGAAGAAACAGATCTGCAAGCTTTAGAGGCTTTCTGTAAATCTTCTGTGCAGTAAATGTGGTAACATAAGAAACAGATTTCATAATGTCTGGCAATTTGTTTAGAATATTTAGAGCCACCTGTAGTCTACCACTTTCTTGAATAACAATGAAAATATTTATTATAAGGATCAACAGCTATAGAAATGGAAAGGATTGGAATATGGCTTAGTTTTATTGATTACTTATATCCTATCTTTTAGTGGCCATTTCAATGTACATGTTTATTTTTTAGTGGTTATCACTATTGAGATATAGATCACAGAGAGGATCTAATTTTCATATATCTTTCTAGCAATTTTTAATATCAGAAGGCCACTAGGATTCCTGTTTATTTGTTAGACTTCATGCAGACATAATGAAATAGAATCTCAACAAATGCATAAATGCTAGTCAGGTCCCAGAGACACTGGGAATAAGTCTCATGAACATAAATAAAATGAGAGTCATGAAAGCTATTCTAAAAAAATGGGTAGGTATAATTGGGGTGGGGAAAGCAAAATGATGTCCAGGGATAGCAAGGAAGTTACCGGGAGGTAAAAGATGGTCAGAGATACTGACTCCTTCTTACTTAACAAGAAAAAAACCATTTTTTCATATATGTCAATGGGTGATTTCCATCAAATTCTCCCTTCCCTGTTCCTGGAGGGACTTCTCATAGTTACTCAAAGCTGAGAATGAGGTCCATCCATGTCACTGCAAATGGCATTATTTCATTCTTTTTGATGGCTGAGTAGTATTCCATTGTATATATGTACCACATCTTCTTTATCCATTCCTCCATCGATGGACATTTAGGTTGCTTCCATGTCCTGGCTATTGTAAATAGTGCTGCAATGAACACTGAGGTGCATGTATCTTTTTGAATTATGGTTTTCTCCAGATATATGTCCAGGAGTGGGATTGCCTGATCGTATGGTAGCTCTCTTTTCAGTTTTTTTACCTAGAGATTGTCATGCTGAGTGAAGTAAGTCAGAGAAAGACAAGTATCACATGATATCATTTATATGTGGAATCTAAAAAAAATGGTACAAATGAACTTATTTACGAAACAGAAAAAGAGTCACAGATATAGAGAACAAACTTATGGTTACCAAGGGGGAAAGGTGGGAGGGAAAGTGATAAATTGGGAGGTTGGGATTGACATATGCACACTACTATATATAAAATGGATAACTAATATGAACCTACTGTATAGCACAGGGAACTCTACTCAATACTCTGTAATGACCTATATGGGAATAGAATCTAAAAAAGAATGGATATATGTATATGTATAACTGATTCACTTTGCTGTACAGCAGAAACTAACACAACAATGTAACTCAACTATACTCCAATAAAAATTAATTAAAAAAAAAACTGGAAATGAGGCATTGTCAGTATCCAGCTCTATTTTGTACTCATGAAGGGTAGAACATTCCAAAGAGCTATAGCTACTTAAATGCATGACCAACTGAGCGGTAACATCATAGAGTTGGGAGTGGGGAGGAAAAAAGCTAAGGATTATACCACGGGTAGCAGGAGAACTCAGAGAACAATAGAAGGTGTAAAATGGGATATTGGGGGAGAAAAAGTGATCAAAGATGTGTTATTAAAAGTAACAGCTCCTTGAAGGCAATACCTGTACTAAGATCTAGAAAAAAAAGAAACTTCTGGGAAGCTTGAAGACCCAATGATTATCATAAAATACAGTCTTGCTCAATGTCTGTATTATTATTATTTTTTTTTGCGGTACGCGGGCCTCTCGCTGTTGTGGCCTCTCCCGTTACGGAGCACAGGCTCCGGACGCGCAGGCTCAGTGGCCATGGCTCACGGGCCTAGCCCCTCAGCGGCATGTGGGATCTTCGCGGACCGGGGCACGAACCCGTGTCCCCTGCATCGGCAGGCGGACTCTCAACCACTGCGCCACCAGGGAAGCCCTCAATGTCTGTATTACTGATTGAAGAAATAAATGCTAAAAATTGTTGTTATATGTCATTTGGTTGAGACCAAAATGTCATGTAAAAAATCTAGGATTCCTTGCTAAAGCAATATGTAACTCTTACCTATGCTTAACTCACTTAGAAGTTCATACAGAGTGTTTAAGAACATGGATTGAAGAAATGTAGGTATGAGCTGAGCTCTGGATCTGAGCTCTGCCACTTATTATTTCAGGGATAATAGGTAAATTATTTAAATTCATTTGATCTCAGATTTCTCATTTGTTAATTGAGATAGTAATATGTATGTTCCTCACAGGGTTGTTACACAGGTTCTGTTACATAATGTAGGTATACCTGTTAGCACGGTGTTCAGTACTAGACTGAACTCAGTGTATGGTGGACCCAGATAATGCAAATGAGAAAGGAAAAATGTTAATGTCACAAAATGACTGGACTTTTAGCAGCATTTCACACAAGTGACCAATGTGTTCTTTTCCCTTTGAAATTATTTCTTCTCTTCACATAATGCTGTGGCTCTCTTCCTCTTTTCTTTCCTGCAGGAAGCATCCAAAGTGATCTTATAAAAATGCAAAACACAGCATGCTGCTCTCCATTTGCATTTGTAATATATTCAGACCCCTTCCTGCAAACCCTTTCTACCTGTTCCCTTTCTATCTTTCCTTCTACTTTCTCAAGATAGGTTTCTTCCCATCCATTCCTCAAGCACATTAAGAATGTTCTTATTTTAGGGTATTTTCTATAGCCATGTCCTCTGCTGGGATGCTTTTCCAGCAAGCAACTTAAGGTTGATTAAATTTTGCCCTATCGATTTTACCTCTTGTAGGACTTCTCTGTCTCTGCATTGTTAATGTTTGGTCTGGCTAAATTTTTGTGGTGGGGACAGGAATCCTGTGATTTATAGGATATTCAGGAGTATCCCTGGACTCTGTCTATTAGATGCCAGTAGAACACCTCTCCACTCCTCCAAGTAGTAAAGAGAAAAATGTTTCCAGACATGACCAAATATCCCCTAGTGGGCAAAATCACACACCACCCACCCCAAACACACCACTGAAATCACTGGCTTCAGGTCACTTTCTCAGAGAAGCCTTTCCTCATTCCTCAGCCAAAGGTAGCCCCTGAATCACTATCTATCCCCCTTTACCTTTATCTATAGATAAAGATAGATAGATATCTTTATCTATCATAAAGCACATTAATCACTTAATCTTTTCTTGCTAAATGATTTATTTGATTATTGTCTATTCCCCCCATCCCCGGCCACCAATACAGTATAAGTGACTTGAGAGCAGAAGCCATGACTGCCTTATGTATAATAAAGATGTGATGAATACATACGTACATAAATACGTACATGTTAGTTTAACAAATGGATAGATGAAGAATGTGTGCAGTGTCCAAACTGCAGTTTAGTTTTATAAACCCTGCCTCTAAACATGATTTTATGTTAGTAATCTAAAGATTAAATCTTATATTACTAATTTAACAAATATTAATTGAGTGCTTCCTATGCACCAGACATTATCCTGGCTGCTTGGCAATGCAGTGGTCAACAGGACAGAAGAGACCTACGTTAATTCTAAAGTCATTTGACAGGTATTTTAAGGTTGCAGAGTGGAGGGACACAAAGAATATTACTGGTAAAGTAGATTTGTTGCAAGCATCATGTGGGAGGATTGTACATCCTCTCTTTAGTCCTTAATTGTATATTTCTTCTGAATCCCAGTCTTCCAAGACTGAGACTTTTTTCCCAACACTTTCCATAATTAATCCAAAAGAAGAATTGGATTTGCCTTTCCTAATCCATTAGGAATAGCTTTATCTATGCTTGTATATATATATGTCTGTACATATGTGCATCTAAAAATGGAAATGATTGGAATAAGTCCTGAAACATAGCTAAATAATATAAACATAATTTTGTTATGTATGTACTTTATATAAGTAGGATCTTATTCTAAACATTGTCTATAATTTGCTTTTGTTGAATCCCAATATATGTTGGAGAGTTTCTTTCCATATTAGTTTATATAAATCTACATTGCTCTTTCAAAGTATTTAATAGAAATTCATATTATGGATACTTTAAATATGTTTAATTATTGTGTATTCTTTTAGTTTATTTACAGTTTTCATTATTACAAGCCTATAACTTTTCTTGTGCAAGTATATCTGGAAGTAGAATTATTAAATTGAAGATAGGCATTTACATTTTAATGTAATTCCAAACACTCTTCTAAAAAGTTGATGAATTTATATCTGTACTGATTTAATGATTGTGTGTGTATATTAATATTACCTATTAATCTGTATATATTATAAACAGGTTCCAAATACATTCTCCCTGTTATTATTTTTTAAGATTCTGAGTATGATTATTTTCCTATAGAGAAGTTTTATTTTCTTTTAAAATGTAGGCAAACATCTTAGTCTTTTTCTTTGAGATATTTGTGTTTTATGTTTTGCTAATTAATTAAGTAGGCCTTCACTAATCCAAGTTAAATTTTCCTTACAATTATTATTTCTATAGTTTTTTTTTTTTTTTTTTGCGGTACGCAGGCCTTTCACTGTTGCGGCCTCTCCCCTTGCGGAGCACAGCCTCCGGACGTGCAGGCTCAGCGGCCATGGCTCACGGGCCCAGCCGCTCCGCGGCATGTGGGATCTTCCCGGACAGGGGCACGAACCCGTGTCCCCTGCATTGGCAGGCGGACTCTCAACCACTGCGCCACCAGGGAAGCCCTGTTTCTATAGTTTTTTAAAAATGTGTAACTAGTTAATCCTCTAGAATTTGTTTCTTGTATATGGTGTGAAGTAAGGATTTAACTTTTTTTTCCAAACAGATAGTCAGTTATTAAAATATCATTCATAGGATGGCATTAAATCACATATTTAATATATACAAAATTATCAAAATTATGTATGTCTATATTTTCAGAAGTCTTATGTTTAATTGATCTTATTAATTCTGTTCCAATTCCATACCATTTTGTTAATATAGTTTTACAGTAGGTTTGGACATTTGGTAAAATTTTCCTCTCACCCAACTCCCAGTAATATTTTTTCTATTCTAGATGAATTTTAGAATCAATGTATCAAGTTTTATTTTAAAAAAATTGTCAGCATTGTATTTCTTTTATAATCAAAAGTACAATGATGACAAAACTATTAAAAAATAAAATATATAATAATGTTTAATACTGGCAAAGTTCTATTAAACCTCATACTCTGAGACAACACTTTTGGCAATTTGTACTTGTAGTCACATGTACAAAACCTTCTAAAATTAATTTTATAATTAAAAATTTTGCATATATGTTTTAATTCAGTAACCCTCAGTATGTTTCTTTAGGAATAACATTTTAAAAAGGAAGTGGTCATATGGATTTTATTATAACATGGAAAAGACTTGGAAAGAACTTTAATGTCCAATGGCAGAAAAAGGATACTATGATACATTAACTAACTTTTCCTTAAAGAGCAAGTTGCTAAATCAGTTGGGTTGCAGGCTATATGGTCTGTGTAGCAAATATTCAACTGTTCTGTTGTGTCACAAAAGCAGCTATAGACAATATAGAAACAAATGTATATGGCTGTGTTCCAATAAAACATTATTTACAAAAATGGCTGATTGGCCTATAGGCTGCAGTTTAAGTCCTGTTATAGAACCGTAATAGTGCATATAAACATAATAGCAGTAGCCTGGAGAGTATCTTGTGCTAGAAGATAAATAGGAAAAGGCAGAGTAAAAATATACCCACACTGTGATTGTAATTATGAGTAAATTATAGGTGCGGAGAAGAACTTGTGAGGAACTAATAAAAATATAAAACTTTGCAGTTATAAGGCAGTTAGATTTGTGGATTGTTTTCTTTTGTTTTAATTATTTATTTGCTCTTTGTGCCGAACAATATTGTTCAACTTAAAAAAATCAATATTTCGTTCTGTAACATTTCTTTCAGTGTCCTTAATCTTTTCCTATTTATTTCTTGTCTGCATTCTGCATTAAGCCATTCCATATGTGACCTGACTTTCAATTATTTAAGCTCTACACTTAATGGCCTATCTCACACTATATCTCTTATTCTCTTTTTCCTCCCATCTGCTTATACTATTTTTTTTTTTTCTTGTGGTACGCGGGCCTCTCACTGCTGTGGCCTCTCCCGTTGCGGAGCACAGGCTCCAGACACGCAGGCTCAGTGGCCATGGCTCACGGGCCTAGATGCTCCACGGAATATGGGATATTCCCGGACCGGGGCACGAACCCGTATCCTCTGCATTGGCAGGTGGACTCTCAACCACTGCACCACCAGGGAAGCCCTGCTTATACTATTAATCAATTAACAACTCCGGCCCTTCACTTCTGAAAAGAATGATAAAAGTAAGAAAAATCTCAAATACTTTGATATTTGCTAGAAATTTTCAAAAGTTAAGATTCTTCCAAGTAATTTTTCTGGTATCCCTGAAAGCGTTAAAATATATTTAGTTCTAAATCATTATAGAACTCTCTTCAGATAATGAAAAAAAGTACAAAATATGTTCAGTTGTAAAAGGGAAAAACTCATATCATGATAGGAATTCTCATTATAAACACAAATAATTCAGGAAACTAGAAACATGTGCATAATTATATATAGCCTACATTAGCAAAACTTTAACAAACTTAAACCTAATCTGCAAAGAATAGATTGTTTGATTACTCTGTGTCTTTAATAGGCCCGAGCTATCACTTGGGGAAAATGCTAAAAGTGCTAATGTTACGTTTTAAAGTGAACTACTGGCAACCTCTCTGCATCAAATAAATCTAAACTGAACATTATATCGATGGACTTTAACCACCAATAGATAGTATAAACTGTCTGAAAATGATTAAAAGTCCAGTGGAATGGACAGTGAAATCATTAATCAAGCTACTTGTTTGGAATACTGAATGTTCATAAATGTATAATTGACACTTTTGCAATGTGCATTTGCTATAGTTCTTCATTGTAGATGTGATCTAACATGAGCACATAAACCTTTCATGAATATCAGTACATTTTTTATAAATAAAATAGTTTACATCTCCGGTGCTTTGTATCAGTCTGTATTTCATTACGTTTTGTGAGAGGATGTGAGTAGCACAACCTAAAAGGCCTGGATACCTAACTGTTGTGCCATGAAGCCCTTAGAAGGAATTGCCAAAGATCTTCAGGAAACACTTAAAGTGGCAGCAGCAACTGAAACAGGAATAAAATTGTGAGGGCCATCTGTTGGAAAAATCAAAACATGTGGATAAATGTAGGCCATAGGCTCCTGAGATTGGCAAAACTATTCTATAATGAACAGGTATTGGATTTAGAGGGGATGATTTCATTTGACTGGGAATAAGAAACTAATATGGGACATATGTTAGCCATACTTCATGTCATTGCTTCACATCTTAAGTGCAGAACACTTGGGATTACAGTCTCCAAACTCCGTAGTAGGTCTGCACATTGTGAAAGTAGCAATTCATAGACTTACTTCCCTGGGGGAAATCCTGAACATTTTCATATAGTGAATAGTTATCTTTTGTGGGGGGACATAAATGTTTTCTATGAATAATTGTTTTTGATTTCTTCTTTTTCTTATAAATGCTTTCTCTGCTTTTAGAATCATAATCCAGGCTCTGATAGTCAAAGAAGCATTCACACATTTAAGGTTAAATATCTCAACTGTCGTGTGTTACTTAAAACTATGTCTGTCCTTGGAGGTATTATAATAGAGAAAAAAGGAGACTATACCATTTAAGTTTGAGGATAAAAAACATTCCACTAATTTAAGAATATCAATTTCTAGGGAACTAAGCACTCTTTTCAAAATGTTTTATACAACTTAAAATTATTTGTATCCTTTACTTTCTATTCATATTGATTGCTTTCTTTGAAAATATATGCTTATATTTTTTTAAAAAAGAAGTTTGCTTGCCTATTTCCAGGTGGTCATAGGGGAGTGATTGCAGATGGAAAGCGGATGCCTCTGGTTTATGAAAGAGTTGCTAGAGAGGATTTTCTGAATGGCAAAGCTTACTGTCTATAACAAACATCCTCTTCTTAGGATGTTAGACCAAGATCACATCTGAATTATCTCCCTGCATCATCCTAAGTAGTCTCAGGACTGAAGGTCTTTTGGCCTTGTTTTGAGTGCATTGGTCACTGCTACTTGCCTTTGGTATCTCCTGCCCTCCCAAAACAAACAGGCCTCTCACTTTTTCCATGCTTCATTCAGTCTCAGAAACATAGATGGCAAGTAGTTACAAAGAAATCAGAAAATGTTACCTTGTTATTGAGAACTGCTTGAGCTCAAACCAAAATAACACAGATGGAGAGCCAAAGAGAAAGAAGCAAGCTGGTGGAATGCTCAGTGACAGTCTTGGGCACATCCTCCCTGAGTCTTTCAAAGAATGGTCACCCCACTTGGCTGACCCGGAACAGTTTGTCGCCAGGCTGCAGGTGCTGCAGAAAACCGTGGATCCACTGGAATGTGCCATTCTGGTATTTGAAATAATTTTTAAAAAGTGATAAGGACCACCTTTCAAGGATTGTTCCCCAGTCTCTCATCCCTCACAATCACCTCAAAACACAATTTTAATCACAAAAATCAAAGAAATGCATACCATACGTGAGCATAACTTAGTCCCTAACATATTTTCTGTCTCTTTCCCTGTAAAAATCTGTATCGCAAAAGATAAAGAACAAGAAAAAATACATTTTATAAGTGCTAACTTATGAGTGGAATATTAAAATCCATATATACAAAACCTTAATGAATCATCATAATCTGAAGAAAACTAAATGACTAGAATTTAAATTATGACAGGATATTTAGAAAAAGCTGTATTGCTATAGTAGTTTCAAGCATGTTCCTTTTAAAATAAATTTTATTATGTAGTTAAGATCCTTAAGGTTCTTGATTGGGTGAGTAATTTTTCAAAGCATGACAGATAAATGGGTATTTTTAAAGTGCATAAATGTCTTCAAAATTATAGTTACAACTTACAACTTATAAAGTGGTGAATCGTATCAACATTATTGCAAACTTTAATGACTATTATGTTTACATACATGTATTTTGAAAATACTTTAATGTCTTCTTAAGAGTGTTTTGTGTTTGGTTGTTTGTTCATTTGTTTAATTTTTGGCTGTGCTGGGTCTTTGCTGCAGCATGCGGGCTTCTCTAGTTAAAAGTATTTTAAGTTTTGTCCTGCACATCATTGAATTTTACCTCTAAGATGCATTTGACTGTATGAAAACTTTATCTCAAACAAAGTAACTAAAGGCATGATTTTTTTTGTTTTTTGTTTTTTTTTCGGTATGGGAGCCTCTCACTGTTGTGGCCTCTCCCGTTGGGGAGCACAGGCTCCGAATGCGCAGGCTCAGCGGCCATGGCTCACGGGCCCAGCCGCTCCGCGGCATGTGGGATCTTCCCGGACCGGGGCACGAACCCGTGTCCCCTGCATCGGCAGGTGGACTCTCAACCACTGCGCCACCAGGGAAGACCTACAGGCATGATTTTTAAGAACAAGTCCTAAGATGTGTGAACGTAACATGTGTTAAAAAGACATATACAATATTGATCAAGGCGGAATCTGAAATGGGTTAAATTAATATATATCTCAGAAATCTGGGATCCTCTGAAACCAGAACAAAGGTTGTGCAACCAGAGCAACTTCAGAGAGTGATCCTAACCTCCTACATGATGATGAATGTGGCAAATGGACAGTTAACCACTGATATTCCCAGGATTTCTGCAATCTACATACAGTGTTTGATATATATGATGATAATACCTATTACTACAACTGTACTATAGAGCTTGTCAGGAAAACACGTGGTGAACAGTTCAGGTGAGTAAATCTTACCAGGTGTAACACATACAAACAAAGTAGAAGGTTTATAAGAAACATGCTCTAAAATTTAGTGTTTCTTAAATTTGAATGTGCATACAAATCATCTGGAGATCTTATTAAAACATAAACTTTGATTCAGGAATACTGGGGGTGCCTAAGAATCTGCCTCTCCACAAATTCCAGGAGATGCTTTATGTTTCTGGTTTGAAGACCAAACCTAGAGTAGCAAAAGTTGACACTTCTCATGCCTGATGCAGCACAAAATTACCATATTTGACGACTGGGGATAAAGTAAAATAAAAAATGATAAGCCTTTAAATTGGCATGTTTTGATGTCGAGTAACATTATAAGGTCCCTACTTTGTACATGGTACTGTAATAAACTCTCTATATGTATTATCTCATTTAATATTCCCACACCCTATGGATGAGAAGCTAGTATTAACATTACTTTTTTATTAGAAAATCATGCCTTAGGGCTTCCCTGGTGGCGCAGTGGTTGAGAGTCCGCCTGCCGATGCAGGGGACACGGGTTCGTGCCTCGGTCCGGGAAGATCCCACATGCCGCGGAGCAGCTGGGCCTGTGAGCCATGGCCGCTGAGACTGTGCGTCCGGAGTCTGTGCTCCGCAACGGGAGAGGCCACAGCAGTTAGAGGCCCGCGTACCGCAAAAAAGAAAGAAAGAAAGAAAGAAAGCCATGCTTTAGAGCTGTAGAATTAGTATAAAAACTGGTATTCAAATACAGGTGTTTTCCAATTCTAAGCCATACTTGTGTACTTATTTAATGGTATTATTTCATATAGAAACCTAGAGATATGATGGAGAAGGCAGAGTGAGAATATACTTAGAATTTATATTGATGTTATTTGGGGTCATCCAACTGCAATAAAGCCAAGTAATTCACAGAGTTCATTAAAGTAGAAATGACCATTTTATAGGGTTTATTTTGTCGTACGCATTGTTCATTCCTTCTTGATTTAGTATAATGCATATATCTATTTTAAAGATTATATCATTATTGGATATTTGCAGATGGCAAAAGGAGATAGTATTTCAGGTAAAGATGATTTCATGTGCAAAGCAGTGGAACTGTAACAGCATGTTGTAGTTGGGAAAATATAGTTTGGGTTGCTGGAACATTCAGTCTGAGGAAACAGTATCTGGAAAGAGGCCAGAGAGCAAGACATGGGCCAGATCACGAATGATCATTCAGTGGAGTGTTGGCTTTATGACACAGGTAGAATGTCACTGAAGGAGAAATCAAATGCAAATCTGTTATTTTTAAAAGAGGAGTCTGTTGGAAAAGAGGAGGAAGGATTGAAAGGGGAAGAGACACTAAGCAACCATACCAGTTTGGGAATTTTTCATAGTCAAGGCAAGAGAAAAGTCTTAGTTTTAAGGTGGTTCCCATAGAAGGAATGATTTAAGAAATATTTAAGAGGTGATATTATTATTAGAATGTTATGAACAAATGGGTTGAGAGAAGTGATAGAATTGACTTAGATTATAATTTGAAAATTTGTTTAAAAATTAGTTCCGTTACCAGAATTGAAGTATTCTTTTAAAGTATTTTTTTGGACATGTTGACCTCGAAATTCCAGTAAAATATACAGGTCTTTTTTTATTGCCTACAGATACAATGTAGCATAGGAAAGGCAAAGGTGTACCTTGAGGGCCAATTTCAGTGCACTGACAGATGCTCAAAGTGCTGTGCTGCCATGCTGCTACATCTAAGTTCATCACAAAATAGATTCCTGTAGCTGTTTTGGTTACCTATTGGATTATTTTTAACCTTCCAGGGAATAAAATACAAGATATTCAGGTAGAGTCAAGACTGAAGTAAATGCAAAATCGTCAACTCAAATAGATAAAAAAAGAACCAAAGAAAAGAAGTAAAGGAGAAATCTTTCCTAGGTGTCAGAACAGAAAAATAAGCTATATTTATATGATTGTCAGGAACTTATCTTTTTTGTGTGAACTAATCTTAGATATTTAATGATTATTTCTCTGTAATGTAGTTTTTATTAGATTTTTGATATATACTATAAAAATATTTACTTGTAGTTTATTCTAGCCATTTTCTCACAACTACAAAAACTTTATGAACAATAGTTGAAAGGGAAAGATGTAAAGAAGAATCATGGAAAAAATAAATTCTTTTGAAGACACTTTAGTAATAATGTGAAAATATTATATATACCCTTTACATAAAAATTCAATTCTTAGAATTGTAACTGGGAAAATAGTGATAGACATAGTATGTAAATTTAGCTACACTGAATTTACTGTAGGAAAGCTTAATTTTTAAAACTTTTGATTGAAGTAATACATGCAGGCATATGAATTTTTAACCAATTGGCTCTTTGAATATTTCTTTTTTTTTTTAAGAATATTTATTTTAAAAGTCTTTGCCCATACTTCTTCTAAGGACCGTTGCTGTTTTTTATTTCAATAGGTATCTTTCTTCCTCTAAATAAATTGTTTCTATTACTAGCTATAATTTTAGATATTATCAATTTATTCTTTGCTACGAATGATTAAGATTTAGCTTGATTAAACTAAAATACCTCTCTTTTCTTTTCCTCCCAATAAAGCTACATAGCTAGTTTTGGTTCTTCAGTTAGTTATATTTGTATGTTTGTACATTTAAAGGATGAAATTTAACACCTATATCGTTTTTTTAGACAGTGATAAGCAGAAATTTTTTATGCTTTCTAAGTTCATGATATAAGTATCCCATGATTGCTTCTATGTAATAGTTTATTGGAATGCTTAACAAATTCAACAAGATAAAAAACATAAATTAATTATAAATATTTTTAAACTGCCTCATTTGCATATAACTATCTATGTGCACCCAAGTGAATATAACAAGGTCATTAATAATTAAAAGAGAGGTAAGAAGGGAAAATATGAGAGACTAAAGCAAAAGAAACATTTTTGCTAATAATAGCTAAAAACTGTTCCAAGCTTAGTGACAGACACTAAACTACAGATCCAGGAAGTTCAGAGAATAGGAAACAAGGTAAATACCAAGAATCTACACCTTTCAACTGCAGAAAACCAAAGACAAAGTGAAAATATTGAAAGAAACCAGAGAGAACCTTACCTATAGAGGAACAAAGATATGAATTACAATGGGCTTCTCATCAGAAATTATTGCAAGCAAGAAGAGAATGGAGTGAAATATTTCAATTGTTGGAAAGAAAAAAACAAAACAAACAAACATTCATTTAAAATTCTGTATTCAGTAAAGTTATCCATCAAATTTGAAGAAGAAATACTTTCTCAAACAAAAACCAAAGGAATTCATCACCACCAGCAGAAATAACCTGCAAGAAATCTTAAAGGAAATTCTTCAGACATAATGAAAATGATATAGGTCAGAAAGGCAGATCTATGTAAAGAAAAGAAGAACATCAGAAAGTGAATGAATAAAAGTAAAATAAAATATTTTATTTTTCTTATTCTTAATCTAAAAGACAACACTGTTTAAAATAGAAATATTAACAATGTTTTGGATGATTATAGCATATGGATAAATGAAATAAATGACAGCAATATTCTAAGAAATGGGAGGAAGGAATTAGGAATATTCTGTTATAAATACCAGCATTACATGTGAAATGGAATAGTCTTTTTTGAAGGTGGATTTAGATTAGATAAATATATAAATTTCAAAATGTAGTGCAACCACTCAATTTTTTAAGAGGTATAATTGATTGGCTAAGAAAGATGAAAAAATGAAAGCATATAAAATGTCAATTAAAACCACAAAAGGTAGAAAAAGAGAGGAAATATAGAAAAAAAGAACAAGTGCAACAGATTGAAAAAAGTCACATTCACCAAGATACCAAATTCTGAGCTATAAAGCATACTACCAAATATAAAGTACTAGGAATCATATGAAGTATGTTCTTAGACCACAAGTTTAAGTTTCAAGTTTAAAAGTACTAGTTCAGATGGTTTCACTGGAGGGTTCACTGGTGAATTGAAGAAATGATACCAATTCTCCATAATCTCTTCTAGAAAATAGAAGTACAACAAACACTTTCTAACTTATTCTATGAGACCAGCATTACCCTAATACAAAAACCAGATAAAAATATTGCAAAACTCTTCAGCAAAATGTTAATAAATTGGATCCAACAAATAGCATATGAAAGAACAATCAATATAATTTGCCATTATGGAAGAGAATCAAAGGACTGGATATGAAAGACCTACTTGTTGAGCAGGAAAGTATGTCTGACAGCATAGCCAGTCACTGGAATAGCTGATCACAGATTAATTGAGGGAATGAACTCTCAAAATGCTAAGGAATGGAAGGCTAAAGGAAGGACTGGGGAGAAAATGACATAAGATTACCCATGGAATTCCTTGTTTTTTGTTATTATATAGTTTTTGAAATGAATCATCCAGACAGAAATGGCCTGTAAATGGAAAACAGTAACCAGGGAAAAAAGTTACCAAAGGGTGGATCCCTGTTTCAGATCACTGAATGATACCAACGATCAAAATGACTTTTTAAAAGATATTTGAAGAGGGTGCAGGACATAGAAAAGACAGAAAAGGATATGCCATAACTGTACTCCCTTACGATGTATTAGGATAGTAAAGAGGCCTATCCAATGGAGCAACCCCCAGTTCTTTTATTAAAACCTAGTCATGACTCCGCCACTGAGGTAGAAGCATTGGTTGTTCGAATACAAATACCCCTGCACACAGTTCAAGTATTGAAGGGTAGTCTCCATCTATAATGGTGGCCCGCAAACAATATTTAATTAGAAAATGGACCTCTTTTCATTGCCCAGGCAACACAGAAGTTGGTCCCCTAGCAAGGAATAAGGTAGCTATTCTATGATCCGTGGAGCAGCTGGATCCCTGGAATAGTTTAACAAAGGCATATTTCACCAGGCCAGTGTTTTGCCCCCCACGACAGGCTGGCTGGATGTTTGCCTGTAGCTAATTATGCTAAGCATGCTCTGAATAAAACTGTTCCTCACAGATTCCATGTGCTCTCAGCAGTCTGATGAGAATCTAGAAGTTCATTGTAAGGAAGGAGGGAGTGGCCTGGACCACACAATTGCGATCAGGACCCTGAGTCTAGATATATCTTACCACATCTATTTTTCACCTCTACTATGAGTGTCAGGGGGCTGGGAAGTCTGGATCTCACCCTGAGCCTAGGGATGAAGGACACATACCCCAAATCACTGCTGCCTCCTCATTCATTGTTGGTGGCCACCTCACTGGAGCTGGACCCCTTCTCTGCACTTTGAAAAAAATATTGCACTTCCAAGTTCACATACTGTGTTTTAAGACCTTGTGCTGGCTGTCCTCATCCTGATACAGGTGGAGAGAAGTTCACTCAACCATCATGAGATGAAGGGGTCCTTCCAGGTAATAGCTCTGTATATGGGTTAGACAGTATTAATTATATAATATATTTTATTATATATTATTATTATATAATTATAATTCCAAAACAATGAGAAACCCCTCATTTAATAGAAAGGGGACATTTAAAATCATCAGAGACAGGGATAGGTGCATATTTATTGTCTTGAACTTATCCCCCACTGATCTGAATTCTTTTCTACAACTCCCTCAAGCAGTGGCTTCCTCAGCTAATCTGTCATGATTCTGGCCAGTACTGACAAGGACGGAGCCATTAGTCATTCAATTTGTGTAAGTCAAGATCCCCTGAGAAGCAGACACCAAGAAAGGAGTAGACATACAAGAGAATTACTGGAAGGGAACCCATAGGAAGGATAAAGTGGAAGAAGCAAGAGTAGACAGGGAAAGACTTTGTACAGCAGTGCAGGCCTGTGAAAGGAAAGGACGAAGGAAGTTTTGGTAGGTAGAGCCCAGACTGCAACACCTTTGTAATACATTTTCTAGTGAATTTTCAAACTGGGCAATGGGGAGTCTTTGAGCCAAAGTTGCCCATTTGAGGATTCCCTTGACTCGCAGAAACAAGCTTGTGTTAGCATCATTGTTGTGCTTAGTCACTGATAGGGATTGATTGGGAGTTAGCCAGAGGAATGCGGTAGATCCCAAGGGTTGGCAGCTGGGACTGTAAATCAACTATGGTCTCTGTAGCAGATTCAAGTGACGTGTTCCCATGGCTGCCATATATATATATATATATATATATATATATATATGTATATATATATATATATATACATATATATATATATATATATATATATATATATATATATATATCTGTGAGTGTCTTTAAAATGTGATAAACATTACTTTTCAAATTCGTGGAGAAAGAACGACCTAGTCAGTATATGGCACTGAAAAATGCTGGCCAGCATGTACGCTTTCTGATAGGAGCAACTTGTCATACTTTTGAATGGATTCCCATTACCTAGAACTATGCCTAGCATTTCATAGTTGCTCAAAACAGTTTTCTTAGTTATATTGAATAGTCTATCTTTTAAAAAAAAGATCCCTACTTCATACCTTTTAGTAAAATTAATCTCAGATATTCAAAGATTTGATCATGAAAGTTATAAAAGTATTGGAAAAAGTGTAAGAAAATGTATTTATAAATTTAGGGTAGGAATAATTTTAATTAGACAAAAAAACAAAAAAAAGAGAAAGTCGATACATTTGATTATGTATAAATTTAAAGTTTCTTTCTAAAGTTTCTTTCTAAATTAAAAGATAAGCAACAAACTAATATATTACAGATGAAGGATTAATATGCAAATGTATTTGAATACCTACATATCACTAAGAGATAGAGAAAACTGATCATAAAAGAAATGCCCAATAAACATGAGTGATGTTTCAGAGCTGGTAATCTGGGAAACGCATTAAGATAACATACACCTTAATCTATTAGATTTACAAAAACATAAATAGTTTAATAAGGTTACAGATTGGTGAAAGCATGGTTAACAGATGCCAGCAGGACTGTATTTTGAACAGCCATATTTGACAGTATATTTTGACTATTTTGGTATATAATATAAAGAAAATATTTTGCATATTCTATGTACCAGCAATTCAACTTCTAGTTTCCGATTCTAGAGAAATACTCTCACATATACAGGAAAAATTCTTTTACAAGGATCTTCATTGTATAGGTATTATCACTTTTAACAGTGAAAGATTTGAAGCAAATTGAAAGTCTGTGGAAAAAGGAAGGACTAAAGAAATTATTGCATATCCATAGTATGGAGGAAATTGCAGTTATTAAACAAATGAGGTATACATTTAGATCTTTCAGATATTCTTGAGAAAAAAAGGAAAATTGTAAAACAACCAAAAATGTAATGTTATGTTTTAAAGATAGAATTATGATAACAAGTATTGGTGAGGATGAAGAGAAATTGGAACCCTCATTCACTGCTGGTGGGAATGTAAAATGGAACATCTACTTTTGAAAACAGTCTGGCATTTCCTCAAAAGATTAAATATAGAGTTACCATTATGACCCAGTGATTCTACTCCTAGGTATTTAGGCTAGAGAAAAGGAGACGTATGTCCACATAAAAACTTGTACACAAATGCTTACAGCAGCATTATAAGTAATAGCCAAAAAGTAGAAACAATTAAACGTCTATCAACTGATGAATGAATAAATAAAATGTATATTCATACAATGGAATACTATTCAGTTATAAAATGAAATAAAGTGCTGATGTGTGCTACAACATGGATTAACCTTGAAAACTATGCTAAATGAAAGAAGCCAATCACAAAGGATCACATATGGTTTCATTTATATGAGATATTCAGAATAGGCAAATCTATAAAGATAGATTAGTAGTTGCCTAGTGCTGAGGGGTATGTTTGTGGCTTGGGGATTGGGAAAGTAACAGCTAGTGGGAGCAGCATTTATTTTTGGAGCAATGTTCTAGTGTTGGTTATGGTGATGTACACAAAACTCAGTGAACATACTAAAAACGATTGAATTGTGCACTTTAAATGACTGAATTGTATGACATGTGAATTATATCTCAATAAAATTGTTAGAAGTATAGTTATAAAACAAAGTTACTTATTTTCTATAAGGGCGTATATATGCACCTAAATTAATTGGAAAAGCTCACACACCAAGTTGATAACACAGGGGACTACAACTGAAAATTATATTCTCAAAATGGATTTTAGCTTTATCTTTTCAATTTCTTTCAGGTAGCATGTATTTGTGTGCTACTAGTGTAAGCGATAATTAATTCTCCAAATTTATTTTCCTTAGAGTGTTCCTCTACATCAGACTTATCAAAGACTTCTATAAAGGGAGGTTCAGGTTTCACCACCCCTCTTCTCACTCAATGTCTCACCACCAAATCTTGAAAAAAATAAAAAACTGGGTATGTCTAGAGTGTATCCTTGCCAAACATAAAGCGGAAGTCCTGAGAAGTGCCCTAAAGTGCCGCCAAATATGTCACCCTTCCACTGAGAAGCAACTTGATCTTCAAATAATGTAAGGTCACAGCCCACAGATAATGTGTCACACTCACTCTTACTCAGCTGGGGATTCTATTAGGAGTGCTCTTCTACTTTATGAGAGAGCTAAGAGTTGCTTTCACAGCATCCCCACCAAAACCCTATAACATTTGGCGATGGAATCTCTATTCTTATGTTGAATTTGCAAGAATTAAACAAAAACAACTGTTTGAACTCATGTTGATGTATAAAAGATATGCTACTCAAGATTTTTTGAGGTATGCCTAAAAAATCTGAAGCATTAAATAAAAGAACTTTATGAGAAATCTGGAAGAACATAAACTACTTAGCTACAGGTACAAAGTACAAATTTACTTCTATAAAGCCACAAAAGAAGTTTCAGTTTGATGAATAAATTAAGATTATACTGAGCATTTTTTTCCATAGTTTGTAGAACACCCAGAGCAGTACTTCAAATGTTTTCCTTCTCCTTTAAGTACAATAGAATTTAATTCGTAACATCTTGAATTTCCAAATTTAAATCACCTTTAATTAAAGAATTTCAATCAGCCATAGAAAAAAAGAGTGCTATATTTTCTAACCATAAGTGATTATGTATTCATCAAAGCTATATGTATATTTAAATAGAAGTCTAAAAAAATAATAAAGCAGGATTCTGCAGACCAGAAAGCAATTAGTCTCAGGTGTTTCCTGTTAATAAATTAGACTAAACTAAGGACCAGACTTGTGAAATAATTTCCATTAATTAAAAAATCAAGGGTTTAATGTTTATTCTCTTTTCCCAAAGGTGAACTTGAAAGCTGTGTTCTTAACTAAACAAGAGAACATAATTACATTTATACTTAAAGCTTTGAGGTACCATTTTATTTTTCCAAATGACCAGGTGTGATATTGAAATAACATGAATGACTGGGAAATCCGAGAAACCAGTTTTCAATCAACAATTAATGACTGACCATCTGTTTTGTATAAGTTAATCTAGGAGCCAGTGTCTGACACATCACTTATTAACCATATCTCCTGCTTCCAGGGATTCCCAATCTAAACTAAACTATATTAAACAACATGATTCAGTGATATCTTGTAGGATATACCCTTTACATCATATTAAATTTTGAGCGACATCAGAGAAGATCATATTTACAGAGTACTACTGTAATTAGGAAGTTGGACTTGAGCTGGAACTTGGAAGATAGATGACAGATGCAGAGGTGAAGAAGATGAAGGAGGATGCCAGGCAAGTCAACCATCAAAGCAATGACATAGAGTTAGGAATGAGAGTGGTCTGCTCACTGGAGGAAACAAAGGAGTCTTTCCTGGTAGAAGAGAAATGTGTATACAAGACAATAAAGAGAAGAAGGCAGGACAGGTAGGGTAGGATCAGGTAAGGAAGCCTTAAACCCAGGTCAAACCTACTTTGATAAGAAATAGGGAGCTATTGCAGGTTTCTGAGTAGAAGAGAAAGCTTATCAGAGTGGTAGGTCAAAAATCAGGCTGGCATTGATTTTTCAAGAGGGAATTCCTCTAAATAATTCTAGTGCAGAAATGTATCTGGATGGAAGTAAAATTGGATTAAAAATTCCAATAAAACATGGATGCGCTTTGATTACTTACTAATTACATATGTCAAAGAAAGGTATGAATTAGGCAACTTATCTTCAGTCCCAGGTAAGAACCGATTGAGGGACATAAAGTGAAGAAGATCATAGGTTCACCTTTGAACACTGAGTTTGCAGAGAACCCATCTTAAAATATCAGAAGGTAATAGAGAGAGCCAAAGACTAGATGAGAAAATTCTGGAAATGCAGATTTGAAAGTCATCAACATAGCTGAGAAACAAATACATATAAGAGGACCAAGTTCCCCAAACTGAAACTGGGACATCTCAGTGGTTAAAGAGAAGCCAGAAAAGGAAACAAAGAAGGATTAATCAAGGAAGCAGGAAGCAAAGTAGGACATTATTTCACAGAAGCAAGTGAAGTAAGGCAGTTCAAGAAGGGTGGAGTCACCAATTTCAGAGGATATAGAATCATCAAAGAGATGAGAACAACAACAAAAAAAGGCCTTTGGGATTTGCACACACACACACATATTATTGGTGACCTAGAAAGAATACATAGGGTGAAGTTTTTAAAACTACATACTAAAAAAACCCCAAACTTAATTTACACTAACATTTAAAATTGTTTCTGTTTCTCCCTAATATAGAAAAAGCTTGTTTATCCAACATTTGCATTATTATTGAATGCCTTAACACATCTGCAGTACTGTAAAACTGCATTTATATTAATAGTCCTAAGATACTTAAAGGTGATTTTATATCATCCCAAAAGGTCAATAGAATATAGTACTAGACACAATTACTCCTTTACCAGGTTATCCATGCAGATGATACAAAAGGCTACCTGATGAAATTAGAAATCCACATCATATATCGTCAAGCTCACTCATAGTCAAAAGTAAGTATCAAAAATCTGCAAATGTCAAAATCAACTATACAGTTTCAGTGTATTTCACTGTATTGTTATTCAGTTTGTCAAATAAGCACTCTACATTAAAGAGGCTATTTGTTTCACTAAAACTCAGTATGCTGAAGAGTTAATTGTGCTTGGCAAGAGGTGGAGAGTAAGTCAGAAATCTATGACTGTTAATTACAGAATGGCTTTCACTGCCTGTACTTTTTTTCTACTGCACCTAACAAAGCTAAATTGCTTTATCGCCAATATCACAGTATTATAGTTAGAAATGAAATTAATAATGTTCCTGTGAAATGGCTTTCTCTTGACCATAGTAATAATGATTTATATTTTTTTAAGCAAGAAAATGTCATCCTGTGACAAAAAAGTATTGTCTTGGGAGCAAATCTAGCTTCTCTCACTAGCTTCTCCATACCACCTCAGCTGTTTCTTAAGTGCTTAAGTCAAATTTTCCTGTCTTTCAAATAAAAATAATGATTCTAGTCATATTTACCTCATAAGGTTTCTATGAGAAAAAATGAGAAATTACTGTAAAAATCTTTACCACATCAAAAGGAATTAGCCCTTAGAGATTCAATCAACCCTTTCCACGATAAAAATAATTATTGCTTAAAAATATTAACACGTGGGCTTCCCTGGTGGCGCAGTGGTTGAGAGTCCGCCTGCTGATACAGGGGACACGGGTTCCTGTCCCGGTCGGGGAGGATCCCACATGCCGCGGAGCGGCTGGGCCCGTGAGCCATGGCCGCTGGGCCTGTGCCTCCGGAGCCTGTGCTCCGCGACGGGAAAGGCCACAGCCGTGGGAGGTCCTCGTACCGCAAAAAAAAAAAAAAAAAAAAAAAAAAAAATTAACACGTGATTCATATGTAGCTTTGTGAAAACAGTTCTGCTGCCAATTTTCACGCAGTGGAAGACTTAGACTGATTAATTATTAAAAGTATAATATAGGTTTGATTTTTTTTTAGCAGAAAATACATGGTTATAACATTCTAATTCCCTCTTGTCAAGAGGATTGTTGCATCTAGAAGTCTGAAAGAAAATGTGCCTTAAACCCTGTCTTTACTTCTTTTTTCCCTTGTTTTGGGCTTGATCACCTTGTATCATGTCTCTCCTCTGAATTCCCTTTCTTTCTGTAATTGCATTAGCATGTGTATATTAGCTGTCAGAGTAGAGTAAGGCCCAAAGCCACAAGCAGCCTAGCCAGCTCAAGGGGACCATGGCACAGGGCCCCATTACAAGGTTTTTATTGTTGGAGGGAGCAACTGCTTGCAATCACATTTTCAGATTCCCTGCAACCAAAGGGTTTGTTTGTGTTTGTATGTATTCCGGGCAGCCTCCTTATTATAGGAAGCATTACTCATCAGTGCATATGGCCCATTAACATTTGACCGCTGTCCATAGGGCAAAGCTGCATCCTCCCAAAGACCAGGCAAGAGGTTATACAAAGCCGGAGGGAGTTCTAGGGTCAATGGATCCTCCTAACTGATTTAATTAGGTACTTATTAACCATTATGAATAAAAGTCTCATTCTGATCAACATTTACTCAACAATTTGGCTGAGTCAGTCTGGCTTTTGCATCGAGCCACTACTGCTATTTTTCTTGACACCAGATTATTCTCCCCCTAACCCTGCCTTTAAAAAAATAACCATGGGATATTTCAGAGAACTACTTCCTAATTATCCTCATTCTTCCTGGCTATTCTCCCCATAGAAATCCTTCAAAATATTCAAACTGTTATCACTAACTACGTTCATTGCATGCATCTAAATGTATTTTTATACATCATATTATGCTTTGCTTACACCCTAAATCAGGTCAACAGATTTCTTAAAATGTTTGACATCTAATAACTCCTCATTCTTTTTTTTTAATCTATGTTTCACTCTTTCCAAGAAGTTATTAGAGATAGAAATTGCTGAAATCCACGGTATCTAAACAGAAACCTCAGAAGGTCCCTCTGCTGTGTTGTTTTAATTTTCAAAGCTTTTTATCATTGTATTTTATCAAGTATTTATCAAGTATTTTATCATTGCCACATCTCTGAACCTTCTATCAGTTTATTTCAAGGAAATATTATTTAAAAATTGAAAAACATGATTGCTCAACAATCATTTAATCTTCTGTTAGCCTATTGTTTATAATTTATATCAGATTTTGATTAGTAATGTATCTAAATAAATTTGGAGATAAGCTTTTTTTTTCTCATATAGGAGAGGGTGGGGAGTTTCTGTTTAGTTATTATTTTGGTTTAAATACCCTTGTATTTGTGTTTATTGTGTAACAAATTACCACAAAACTGTATCTACCTATCATCTCAGAGATCTGTAAGATGAAAGTATGACCATAGTCCAACTGTGTTCTCTGCTTGAGAGGTCTTAGAAAACTGAAATCAATGGGTGGGCTATGTTCTCACTTGGAGTCTTGACTGGGGAAGTGCCTTTCCAAGCTCATTCAAGTTGTTGACAAAATTCAGCTTCTTGTGGTTGTAGGACTGAGGTTCCTGTTTTCTTTCTGGCTGTTAGCCAGGGATTGTTCTCATATCCTACAGACCACCTTCATGTACAAGATGCACAAAAGGGAAAACTGCTTCTTCATGGCCAAGGAAAGCAGTTTCTTGGTCTGCAGCTGTTACTCTGAGTCTTTTTTTTTTTTTTTAACATCTTTATTGGAATATAATTGCTTTACAATGGTGTGTTCGTTTCTGCTTCATAACAAAGTGAATCAGCTATACATATACATACATCCCCATATCTCTTCCCTCTTGCATCTCCCTCCCTCCCACGCTCCCTATCCCACCCCTCTAGGTGGTCACAAAGCACCGAGTGGATCAGCCATAAAAAGAAATGAAATTGAGTTATTTACAGTAAGGTGGATGGACCTAGAGTCTGTCATACAGAGTGAAGTAAGTCAGAAAGAGAAAAACAAATACTGTATGCTAACACATATATATGGAATCTAAAAAAAAAAAAAAAATGGTCATGAAGAACCTAGGGCAGGATGGGAATAAAGACACAGAACTGCTAGAGAATGGACTTGAGGACATGGGGAGGGGGAAGGGTAAGCTGGGACAAAGTGAGAGATTGGCATGGACATATATACATTACCAAATAGTACTCTGAGTCCTTTAGAAAAAGCTTGCTTGAGACTCACCCAGAATTATCTTCCTTTTGATCGTATTAACATCACCTGTTTACAGACTTAATGCAAATCTTTTCACCTTTGCCTGCCAAGTTACATAACCTAATCACAGGAGTGATAGCCATCATATTCACATACCCTGCCCACATTTAAGTGGAAGAGATTAAACTGAAAGTGACTGTAGGCAGTAATTGTAGGGCCTTCACAGCATTCTGCCTGATACAACCCTAATCAAAAAGATCTTAATTAAGACAACAGTGACATTTTTGTTGATGTTACTGTTGTTCTTTTATTGGAATATACTTGACAATTACCTCAACTTTCTAGGGCATTGTAGAGGACTATAACCTGAAATTTTTTCTGACAAAATTTAATAGTCCTGATTGTAAACTAAGACATTCCTAAAGATTGCCTGATTGCTCTAAACATTCTAAATGATATCCTGGGATGAAGCCAGACTTGCAGGGAGTTGAGACACATGCAACATTTTTTGGTCCCTCAAAGACTAGAATTTAGTAATCTTGGCTTTCATATTATCCCTCAGCCTATGCTTAAACTTAGAATAAACATCTCTAAGAATCTCATCATCATATTTACAATATGGTTGATGCTCACTATACAGCATGGCCTCATTTTTATGGAAGAAGTTTCCCTCAGGTTTTAATAGAAGGATTAATTATATGTCTTCAGGAAAATTAGTTTTGATTTTGTGGATGTTGATGCATATAACTGATCAAGATTGCAGTTTTATCTTGGCTACTATAAAGCATACAATCAAAGGTATAACATAATCCTAGAAAATATACAAGAAATTTTGGGTACAATCTTTATCCTAATTTTAATTTAATTTTCTTGCCTGTGTTTTCTTTTTCACATTAAACTTCTTCACTTAATTTTTTAAATCTTGTGGTTCCACAGGTATATTTATATATTGCCTTAAATCTTTTCTGAAATAAGTCAGTTAATATATATTGATCATTGTCAAGGGAGCGGTTTTTAGTACTCTAGTAGGAACCTAAAACACACTCTTTTATTTTTCCTTCCTCTCAAAAAGGAGACTAGCTAATGGGTTCACAAAATAATTAAGAATGCACATAAAAAAGGATTAAAAATGTGTTAAAAGAAATATAGAAATGAGCATATACAGTAATTATAACATATAAAAATTTAACATTTTATTGTATAAATGTTCCTTTTTATATAAACCAAATAATATCAGGCCTTACCTGTGGTTCAAATTAAATCATACTAATATCAAATCATGTTAATTCCCCAAACCACAAGTTTCTCATCTTGTGCCCATCTGCTCATGTAATGCTTTAATTCCATTGAAAATATATACTCCAGCTATTTTGAGGAGTTCCCCCAAAAATGTCTCACCCTCAGTCCAGACTCTCAGGCAAGGTCACTGTGTGACATGTGTCTTTATGTCCTTCTACTTCTGATCTGGCCCCTATTCCTCAACATCTGCTGCTCCTTTTGATAGGGCCACGCAGGAGGATTATACTTATCTATGATCCTCCATCTTATACCCTTGCCCCCCATCTTTCCCTAGACCACTGACCCAGCAAAAATACTCATCCCTCTTCTCTAAAAAAAAAATCTCGCATCATCATCATCATCATCATCTTCATTATTGAGTGTACACAAAGTACTAGGCACAGAGTGCAGTGATTTACAGGCACTATTTCACTAAATGTCACAAATATTACTATCTTCATTATCTTTAGGGGATTGTGAATGCACAGGGATATTAAGACACTTGCCCATGTTCATTCACCTAATAAGTGGAGAAGCTGAAACTCAAGCCTAGGTAGTCAAATCCTCATTCTTTAACTGATATACTATATGAATTCCTGATGTAAGTTAATAGCTGCAAACAGAGGAGATGTAGTCAACTCTGAATCCCACCTCAATATGTTGCTATGTCCAATTATATTCACATCTCTAATCAGTGATAACCCCATAGATCCTACTCTTGCCTTTTTTATAGGAAAATAAAATGAGATTCAGAAAAACAAAATGACTTTTGTAAGATTTCACAATTAATACCTAGTAAAGGTAGGACTCATACTTCTATTGGATCAGCACCTTGAAGTCAGGTACTCACCTATACACCTCTAGCACCTGGGAAAGTGCTTAGTATGCAGAATGCCTTCAACAAATGTTGGGTGGATGAATGAATGAATGAGTGAATAATGAATAAAATCAAGAAAACTTGATTATTAATTCAATCCTTTTTTTCTTTATACCACAGATGTCCCATGATGACAGTAGTCCTGAAGGAAAGATGCATTCCTGGTAAGTACTATTTATCCAGAAAGTGTGTGATTAGTGTTTTAAAATCAAAGATCATAGTTTAAAGAGTGAAAAATAAAGGAATTTTATATGGGTGCCATGGTATGTGATGGGGTAATAGAGAAACACATGTACCTGTACGTAAGTGATGTTAAACATGTTTGCTTGGCTAAAGTCTAATCTGAGTTAACTTACTAAGAATTAACTGTTTAAGTGATGAAGGACCAGTTGATAGAAGCACAGCTTTTTTTTCTAGTTCTGTTTTTAAGCTTTAGCAAGTGTCGGGAAAATTTGAAAACAATATTACTTTTGTTGAGTGCCTCTAGAAAATGTGTGCAGAAAATGTTATGAAGCCAAACAAAAAACAATGAGGTTTTAAAACTTGTAATAAACTGCAAATCTTTTATTAGGGAGTCATTGTACCTTTCTAAGCAGGGAAGACACATGATTTAAAAACATAAAAAATAAAAGCCAGGGCTTCCCTGGTGGCGCAGTGGTTAAGAATCCTCCTGCTAATGCAGGGGACAGAGGTTCAAGCCTGGTCTGGGAAGATCCCACATGACGCGGAGCAACTAAAGCCCGTGCGCCACAACTACTGAAGCCGGCACTCCTAGAGCCTGTGCTCCGCAACAAAAGAAGCCACCGCAATGAGAAGCCCGCGCACTGCAATGAAGAGTAGACCCGCTCTCCACAACTAGAGAAAGCCCACGCGCAGTAACAAAGACCAAACACAGCCAAAAATAAATAAAAATAAAATAAATAAAAGCTAAATCTCTGCTTTATGTGTCTTGAGAAGGGGTCAGATTTTATTCAGGGAGATTAGCAATTTACTATTATTGATTTTACCTTATAAGACTAATGGTTCATAATTTTATGAGAACTCCTTAGAGTGGCTTAAACTTTATAGTTTGAAATCTATTGGCCCTTTAATGTTTTCAACAGTCCTAGTTTTTCCAGAGTTATTTTTCCACCTAATGTGCATACTAGTAGATATTATAAGCCAACTTTTTTTTCCAGAGTATTCTCAGCATTTTAATAACATATTAAGTGATCAGCCAGTCTAAGTCATAAGCAAAAGAAACCAACTCTGGACATATTTGGCAGAAAATGATTTATACTAAAAGAATTGGATAGTTCACAGAGTTTGCAAGATGACCAAAGGGAGGCCACACAGCCAGGAAAAACTCCAAGACAATGTTGCAGAACATATCAGTCTGGGCGGCGGTTGGCCACAGATCTCCTCTGCTGTTCCCATCATAGATAGAAGTCAGCCCTACCCCAAAAAGGGACATACACGCTTGCCCCTGAAGAATGAGGCTTGATTGCTTTGCCTGTGGAGATGGGGCAGAATTTCTATCATCATATCTATCCTCATCTTCAGAATGAATTTTGGTATATTCCTCTTTGGGGGTGCAATTAACTTTATATTCCAATCTACGGCATCTTTGGCAGAGGCCGGAGCATTAGACCCCCATTAGGGGGTCTCCACTGAAGGTCCCTTATCAGGGTTTGCTCATGGCTCCATACAGCATCCCACAGACATTTCATGAATCACTGGTTTCACTGGAGCCACATGGCAAGGGTCTTCTTTGGCCCCCACTTAAAGCTGTAAAACTTTTGGGTCTTACAATAAACAGATTTGTTTGTTGCCTCTAAATCCAGGAAGGCTCACCAAATACTATATCCCTACTTAGTGGGAGGGAACATAGAGTTCAGCTATTGCTCTGCCATTTTGTAAGGAGTACATACCTCCACATGTTATAATCCGTGGGTCTCTGGAAACTTCACCAAGGTGTCAGGATAACACATTTTCATGAATTTATCTACTATCTTCTAGCAAAGCACCAACAAACTTCTACTCCCCTGGTACTAACAGTGTGATTTTGTCAAAGTAGTGGGCCAAGATGATATACAGAGGGATAGTCAGAAGATTAAATTTCCTGCAAATTAAATTGTGGTCTATAACCGGAGATAGCACATGTCTTTTGCAAGATATTGAAGATGTACTTCTGTCCATGACAGGTAAAAATTACATATATATGTATAAAACTTCCAGATTATACTAGTTGCTCGGTTTGTATTGATAGGACCCAAGAAAGAAACCACATCTGGAACTGCAGTTGCAATCAGAATTACTGCTTAAACTAAAGATAATTTAACTGCTATTTTTGGTATCAGTCAAAGAGGAAAGTTCAATGTGGACACAACAAAAATCATCATCTCTTAATCTTTTAAGTCTTTGATAGCAGGATCGATCTCTACTGTTCTCTCTGAGCTGCAGTATTGTTTTTGTTTTACTATTTTGGTATGGGATGGGGAGGTTCTGGGGTTTCCCTTTAGCATTTTCTAGCATGTTAATCTTTACTCTATGAGTAAAGGTGGGAATTCTGTCAGTTGTTTAGAATATTAATTCCATTTGGAAACTAGGGAATAAAATGTAGGGTCTTCACTGAGCCTAACATAAGATGGACTTGGGTCTTGACTCCCATAAACCCCTTTATGACAGGTACAGTGATATTCTGGCTTTATTCCAGGATCTACCTTGAACCAAGTGTCCAAGAACTCCTGAAAGTTATGGAAATTATCTTTTCCAAAGATGCAGTTATTCTAATAAATAGACACAATTCTCTTTGGGAAAACATTAAGAGGTAGAGTCAGAGTATGTACTTCTGATATAACAGAGTCCAAACAAAATTATCTATCCCTCCCTTGGTTGAAGGGTCATGAGATATTTGTACTGACCCAGCTCTAAAAATCGGGTGAGGAAATGTTATAAATTGTGGTGGCTTAAGTAAGGCCTCTACTCATGAGGTCTAGGGTTTATGCAGTTCTGTGTTCATATCAAGGACCCTATGATCAACATGTCACCACAAAATGCCTTATGGAACACACCATTCTGATCCCTTTGCTCATATTACTGCTGTTTATAGTCACTATGACCTGATTAGTCCAACAGTGATGCACCATTTCTTACCTTCTGACATCCTGGGAGCCAGTGTCACACTGAAGTCAGGGAGCCCTTGACTGCAGTATCTTGCACAAGCATTACTTTTCTCCAGAGTGCAACCCCCTGCAGTACCTTTTAGAGATGTGGGAACTCCATTCCCTAGAATATTTCTCAAAAACTTGGCGTAGTGAATGTTTACTGGGCCCTTCAGAGAGCATAGTCAGGCAGCAGTTGAGCCGTTCAGTGTGTTCAACCATCTTTAACATTTGCTAATCCATGAGCCTTTAGATTCTTTCGTCTACATTATGCCAAAGAATTTGAGTTCAGTGTAAAGTTAACCAAACTGAAAAAAAAAAAAACCCACACTCAACTGCTCAAGCTGACACAGTGAACCAAGAATCAGCTTGGTAACTGAGTGTATATTGATTGATGTAACCCATTCTAAAATTATTCCTTTCCCTCTTAGATCTAGAATTTTCCATTCTTGCACATTTTCTCCACATCTACGTTCATATAAATCATACAAATTATCGATATCTTACAAGCTTTCTATGCCAAGGGTGTGTGTGTGTGTGTGTGTGTGTGTGTGTGTGTGATTTCCCTACCCAAATATTCTTGACTCTGATTCTGGTTATAGGTCTGGGGACTACGTGAGGAGTCACAGGTACCTGGTATGATCCTTCCGTCAGGGAACTCAGTGCCCTCCAATAAGACCTAACGACAAGGAGGAGGACCCAATTCCAATGTTTTCCTCCTATAAATTCCCATTCCAGTTTTCAGAATCCCAGTTTTTCCCCAGGTCAAAGGCCTAGTGAATTCAATTAGTATGATAATCTGGCAACCTGAACAATCAAATTTTGTTTGGTTTTGGCAGTTGCAACCCTGAGGACTCTAGACAAAAGACAATATTTTAGTATGCTTGTATAAAAACCCTGGTATTTGGGCTGAAATCAAGATTTTGAGACTTCTGTCAATCATTTTCTTTTCTTTAAGCCATGCATGTGTTTAGAAGCAACTCGTCCCTTTCCTCACCCCCGATAGGCCTTGCACTCTTCAGGGCCATCATACTCTCCTATGTCAGCATCCACTTTGTCCCCCAAAGTTTCACCTAGTCTGAGGTCACTCATTAGAAGTCAGGTTGTAAGAAACATACAAACTCTATATAATTAAGCAAGATGTAAGTTAATAAAAATATATTCAATAATTGTATTAGGATATGTCATGGCAGGTTATATTGTTGTCAAAAAATATGTAACCTCCAGAAGCTTAGTTGCTTATATATAGAAAAATATGTGTTACTTTCTCATGCTACATGTCTAATGCGGGTTGGTCAAGGACTTTGTTCACCACATCTACTCAAAGAATTGGACCAACGGAGTCTTTTTTTTTTAAAGTTTTTACCATAACTTTATAAAGTTATGGTAAAACTTTATAAAGTTTCTACCTCTTTTTTTTAAATTAATTAATTAATTTATTTATGGCTGAGTTGGGTCTTCGCTTCTGTGCGAGGGCCCTCTCCAGTTGTGGCAAGCAGGGGCCACTCTTCATTACGGTGCGCGGGCCTCCCACCGTCGCGGCCTCTCCCATTGTGGAGCACAGGCTCCAGACGCGCAGGCTCAGTAATTGTGGCTCATGGCCCCAGTTGCTCCGCGGCACATGGGTTCCTCTCAGACCAGGGCTCGAACACGTGTCCCTTGCATCGGCAGGCAGACTCCCAACCACTGCGCCACCAGGGAAGCCCTGGAGTCATTTTTGACATGTGCTTTCAAAATCACTGAAGCAGTGGGAAGAAAATATGGCAAATTGCTCATTGGCTTGAAAACTCCTGTCACATCACTTCTGGTCAAACTATTTTGGCCCAAACACATATTATGGCTGCACATACTTCAAAGCAAGTGGGGCAGAGCAATTCTACTGTGTGCTCAGAAGAGTGAAAATGTTTGTGAACATTTCTACTGTTCGCTGCAGAACTCAGAGGATTTTCAGCAGGGCGGGAGACTTAGGCTTTTATTCTAAGCAGCCTGAAACAGTTTAAAGCCCCATTATTTACCAAGGATGAGCGTACATTGACACATCATAATCATCCAAACTCCATAGTTTACCTTAAGGTTCATTTCTTGGTGTCGTACTTTCTATGCATTTTGACAAATGTATAATAATATATACCCATTAATTTAATATCATAGGGAGTATTTTCACTGCCCTAAAAATCCTTCGTGCTCTGCCTATTCATCTCTCTCTTTTTCCTCACCCTTGCCAACCACTGATCTTTTTATTGTCTCCATAGTTTTGCCTTTTCCAGAATGTAATATAGTTGAAACCACACAGTATGTAACCTTTTCAGATTGGCATCTTTTACTTAGTAATATGCATCTAAATTTCATCCATATCTTTTCATGGCTTGATAGCTCATTTCTTTTTTGCACTAAATAACATTCCATTGTCTGGATGTACCACTCACTGAAAGACTTCTTGGTTACTTCCATGTTTGGGCAGTTATGAATAAAGTTGCTGTAAATATCTGTGTGTAGGTTTTTTTGTGGACATGTTTTCAGCTCCTTTGGGTAAATACCAAAGAGTGTGATTGCTGGATCATATGGTAAGAGTAGGTTTAGTTTTGTAAGAAACCTCCAAACTGTGTTCCAAAGTGGCTGCATTATTTTGCATTCCTACCAGCAATGAACGAGAGCTCGTTTTGCTCCAAATTTTTGCCAGCATTTGGTTTTGCTAGTGTTCTGAATTTTGGCCATTGTAATAGGTGCATAAATGCATATACATATACATATATATATATATATATATATACACACATATATTTTTCACACTCTTTTATGGTCAGTCAATTATCTCGCTCAGAAAATCTTATATATGAGTGTGTATACATATATATGTATATGAAAATTCGCTGGTTTATGAGAACCCATTAAGACGTCAAAACTCTATCTCAATTCAAATAGTAGTTTTGTACAATATTACATGCCCTCTAGTTTACTACATGCTACAAAAAGAAAGTAAGGGAGATTGTAAAAGAAATATCTAATACAGGGTGCTCAGATAAATAAATGTAAGCCCAAAAACTTAAATGACACTTCTTAGGGACATCAAGAGTTGAGATAAGAGTTAAAGGAGGGAGTGGTAGAACTTTATTCTTTTATTAAGAACATTAAATTCACAAAATAAACTCATAAGAGAAATACAAGTATATCTAATACCATTATCCTAATAAGGATTACAAGAAAAAATTCAAGTTTATGTCAGTGCTAATGTTGAGTCTTTCAATTAACCTTCTCCAAAATACCTAATTATGACTAACTTAAGTGGTCTTAAGACTTGTGGCTAATTTTTAGCTACAGTTGAATAGAAACTGAGCCTCTGATATACATAAATAGAACAAGCCCAGGGAGAATTTGGCAACATGCTCTTTGCATCGATAACGAGTTGATTGATTAGGCTAAAAATGACAAATATTTATAAAGCAAATTTTAAGTAGAAAATGTTTAGTTTGAAAATTCTTTTAAACATTGTATCATTAGAATATGAAAGACAATTCCTATCCTGTCACTGGAGAACTTTTTATTTAATTTTAAACTAAAAATGCTTAAGAAAAACAAAACATTTGATTCATTAGCTACAGGATCTAGAGTTTGATATTGTATGAGGGGTGTGTTCATACCAATTTTGGTATGCACCATTATCATGACTTACACACTTCATAGATACTTGTCAACTCATTTCAAAATGCCTTCAAATGAAGAGAAGGAATTACAATGCCTAGCCAATCCTGCTTAGCCATCTTCAGATATGCCTTTACATACATGGACTCTAAAGGAGAAATACATTTTAAGCACAGCTGGGTTGTGACGAACATATCGTGGCATGACTCTGAAAGTAGAAACTCTGGAACTGAGTCTCAAAGTTCTTTTTACTGTGGTTTACATAAACAATCCACATCCACATCATTGAAAACCTTTGCTTCAAATATGCTAATGAAAGATTAACACATGGAATTGGGATGTATGAGAAATTAATGCATGCTCTTACAATAAATTTTTAACGAATATAATTCCCCAGAGTAATACACTATAGTAGTACAGTCATGACTCAACGAAATACCTCACTATAACACATATTATTCAGTATAGTTTGATACTCAAGCACCGTGTTTAAAAATCTTTCTCTCTGCAGAAGTTTCCGTATTCGTTTACTTAGGCAGCCATATTCTAATCTACAGTACTGAGTTTTTATTTCTACTTCAACATAAGATAAAAGATTCAGCTGTGTCCAGAAACAGGATTTTAAAAAGTGACAATTCTCTAGCCTTCATCTCAAGAAGAAAACAAAAATAGCCCCAAATATTTGACAACATGTCCTACAGGGTTATTAATGAAGTTTTGTCTGGAAGCCAATTGAGGTGATAGAGTATAGTCATGTGGACAAAAAAGTAGTAATTTTTTTAAACAAGGAAGACTAGTTAAGAAATAACTAGTCGTGTCTCTCTTAGTACAGTTAGTAGATGAGTTAGCGTAACTAAGAAAAACAGTATATCCAAGTTTAAAAACATGTTCTCACTCTTTTAAATTAAGCCATTCTAATGAAGTAGACCAGACGATATAGTAAAGGAACCATAGTTAGGAATAGATGGAAAGATTACTCTTGTTGAGCAACTTAATAGGCATCAATATCCAAAAATATCAACTCTACTTAAGAAAATCTCATAGTTTCTTTTTTCCAGAGGTACAGTAGGATCATTTGAAATTTTGTACTTTCTTCTATGCTAAATTAAGTTTGTTTCTTTCATGTCAGGACTGACTATATACCATAACATAAGTAATCATTTCCATAGATTCCTAGGGGATGAACATCTGGCCCATATTTGCTGATGATGATCATGTTTATATGTTACCTCCAGACTGGACCTGGCATATGCCTGTGTAGTAATTTTGGCTATTCTGATGGCTGCTACCACCAAATGGAATATATGCTGTTTCAGATCAATTGCTAAGACATCTGAAAGCATCAGATGAATGATAATCTGGTCCAATCTGTGATGCTTAGAAATATTCATTAATAATATTTCTTTGAGTCTATATTTAGAAACAGTATACATGGTATTTTCCATGAAAACTAATCCTTAAATATCTAAGGTGGTTTAACCTAATAGAATGATTGAAAGGACTTTCTTGCACTTGCTGGTAGATGTTTATTTGGCTGTATTGAAGGGACCAATAGATTCCTCCAAATACTCTGAAACATTATTAGCCTAAAAGATAGATAATTGACCCTCAAGAGAGGGGAGAAGAGCCACCTTATTTCCCTGACAATTGTATCCAAATGTAATGTTCTCCCTTGTTATGTAAAATGATTTCCTAGGACCCAAAGCATATCAGATAACAGAACGTAATTTTTATTACGTGTAATATAAAGTATGAGAATTACTGGCATAAAGTAATGAAAATTACTTCCCAACTAGTGAAATATTGACTTTAAAAATTGTCTTAGCGATAAGAAGTAGGATTTTCAAAATTATTGTGCATTCATTGTATGGAAAGTGATATAATATCCTAATGCCACACACTTTTCAATCTTTAATTTATGTAAAAATCATTTTATGAGGCATAAATTTTCAAACAGAACTGAAATAATTTTGCAGAAAATTTTAAGCTGTTTAAAATGAAAATTACTATAAGCTCACTTGCAAAGGCAACAAGTACTGGCAAAAAATAGTAAAGAAATATGTCCAAAACAAAACAAAGACAAAATTGAATAAGTGACAAAAAGAGCATAAAGTATAAATTCCAATAACAAAACCTGAAGATATTGGAAAGAAATGAAAAGGAGGCTTAAAATTAAAACTTAAAAGAAAGAAGGCTGGCAAAATAAGATTACAATTCATGGGACACAAAACCCACAAATAATTAAAAGAAGAAAATTGTGAGGAATATAAGTAAAAATTATCCCGTTTAACTAACATTTATAACATTATTACTGTTATGTATCTGATGTTGATTTTGACAAAAAGAAAATCACAGATTTGACAAAGGAGCAATGGGCACATATTGATATGTTTAAAGTCTCTAAGATTTCTTCCATTGCTTTATATGTCTTACTGCAAATTAGGAAATAATCTGCTTAGTAAAACTTTTAAAGTATTTTTATATTATGCACAAATTCTCTTAAACATTTTATAGAAAAGAGTTCAGGTAGTTTCCACAAAACACATTCTCTCTGACAGCTCCAAAGGGCCACACATTACCCAGGGATGGTTAACTCCCCTTTGTGCTTATTGAACTTGTTCCTATAAACTCTTCAATCCCTCCAACCCAATTAATGGGACGAAATGCCTAAATAAACAAGAAAGGGAAGACCTTTAAAAGTTCTACTACCCCTAATAAAAGGACTTCATTTTGAATGTTTGCAGCTTCGAGTTGACACTTTACTATGACTGACAGTATAGACATCCCCCCTCCATTTCTGTGCCCCCAGTAATGACACCCACCTCACCAAGCTTTGAGAGTTTTCATACATTGGCAGTTAAAGTCATTTGGCCTTTGGCCTTGTGCCTTCAGGGGTTAGAGGCATTTATTTAAGAGGAAAGATTAAATTAACCGTAGCTAGACCAAAGAATAACTAAAAGAAATAAAAAGCAAAAAGATAAAGGAATGAGGAAGCACATTAGATGGTAAAATGAGGAAGTCATTAAGCAAATGAAACCTTAGATTGAATAATTGGCAAAATTTCCTGGAACAAAAGAGCTCTTAACTCTGAAGTACTGTTGTTCTGTGACCAGAGTGACTGAGCTGCCCTTGGGTCGGGCAACACTAGATTGGCAGCCTGCGGCAAGCCTTGCTGGACTAACAATCCAAGTCAGACCAAGGAAATTCCTTTAATGTTTAACATCTAGCTGTGTTTGTGGGAACATGAAATCAGTATTATTTCTTTCTCACTCTCAAAAAGTGCAAAATACTCTGGGTAACTGTACCAACAATCAATCTTCATAGTCCGCTGGGTAGAAATTTTTGTTATACGTTTCAGACTCATCTAGATCAAAGCATCTATAGGGCAGGAGTCTTCCGGTCCTTAATGCCTGTTATGGTGTCTGACACGGTGAATGTGAATGATGCATGAATATGTCTGGTAAGTTACCCTAAACGTTATGCTAGGTAAAATTATTCTGAAGTAATCACTAGATATTTTATAATTTCTGATTCTAGATCCTTCTGATTTCATTGCCCATGTTTCTGAAAGAATGATTCAGAGGGAATTGTGATCATTCATAAATGTTTATTGCTCATTAGATACCAGAGATTCACTGTATCTCACCATCCATAATGTTTTCCTTGTCGTGCAAAATTTAATAAGATACAGAGATGTTCGTTTTCATCTCCAAGCCCATTGTGATGCCACTTTTCAAGTTCTGTGTTGAACACTAAAGTGCCCTTAATAAATGAGTCCAGATGGAGCGTGTATGTGAGACGGGTTAGGTAAGTGCGTGAGATGTAGACCACAAATAGCTTTATACACAATCACTTCATAAGACGCCACATGGCCTGGGGTAATTTTCCGTAGCAGAATCTAAATAACATTGTTCATTTGCTAATGGTCTAAATATCATAATTAGGACATGTTGCTGCTATAGAACTCTAATTACTGATAAAAAGGAACTTTCATCATGACCCTCTCCCATTTAAAGAAAATGATCATTATACCTAACTCTAGCCTTTCAACCCCTTGATCATTCCAATAAAGCATTTTGGAAAATGCCAAACACATTGCCTGGTTTACAATTGCTGTTCTAACTGGGAACTAATGATTTATGTCTTTTTCAAATGTCATACATTTGGAATCATTACCAGGTGAGAATAAAAATAGCAAAAAGTGGATGTCTCGGAAACCATGAGACACATGCTTACTAAGGTTATAACTAGCCACTGTACCACTTATCTCTTTCACTTCATCTCGTGCCAGACACATTGCAAAGCAAGCCAAAAGTAAGTTTAATCTAGTCAAGTTCAATTGCAGCAGTATGGTTTCATGTACCTTAGCATTCATCCGACCCATTGGATCTCCCTGAAAACACACATATCTGTACATCTCTACATAACACCAAGTCTGGGCTAGCTTTATGATGTGAGCTGCATACATGATGTGATATGGAGAGTCTCTCTGTTTAAAAAAATATATCCCTGATTGTCTATTACAATTACCAAAAGTCCATTACCAGAATTTTGTTATAGACTCTGATGTGTCCCCAATGAAAACTCAAATATCCTTAAAAGGAAAAGCACGGTAACCTATATTAGCTAAAATCTTGCTTGCCTTGAGAGCAAGGTGTGAGCAGGTCTTCTGGTTACAGTAGAAATAGGATCTTGGAACCATGAATGGTCATTCACTCCTTCACTTAGATAATAAGCATTGACTGGGCACCTATTTTATTCTAAGCAATAATATAATTTAGGGCATAGAGATGCATGTGTATGATGTCTGTATTCAAAGAGCTTAGAGTTCACTGGAGGAGACAAGCAAGATATAAGGCAATCAAAGTAGGGAAAGTACAATGATAGAAAAAGGGAACTATGGAAGCATGTGGGAGGGGAACCTAAACTGGGTTAGGCTGAGGGGAGACAGTGTGGAAGCTTGCTTGAGGAGACCATATATAAGCTAAATTCTAAAGATGTCACCCTTCAATAGGGCCTTACAAAGTTAACTATGTTTTCATATTATATTAATGAAAAAATAGGGCACTTACCTTCCTTGACTCGTAGTCAGTCAAGAATAATTTTTGTGACTTCTTGGCTATAACAGTAGTTTTAGTATTAGAATTGCAACATGCCCCATGAGCTGAATATTAATCAGCAGACTTGTCACTTTCTCACTTGGTCTCTCTGGAAACTGAACAAATACCTTGTCCTTTTTGTGTCTTAGTTGCCTCATATGTGAAATGTGCAGTAGGCATCCCCAGTCCTAATTTGTTTAGGGCATCTTCCTTGCCCAGGTTGAGGCTGGGGTTGGTACTGTGTCCAAGGTTCTGAGACAACAGACAGGATCCCCTCCTTCCCACCTTCAAAAGAATAAGTAAAAGGTATGTGCATGTTCCTGAACAAATTTTGCTTATGTCACCATTTTGTACAGCAACAAATCTCTGACCTTAGAAAGTAGATCTTTATATTTACCATCACATTTAAAGTTTTTCTCTAGAAACTTATTTTTCTTAGAACATTACCTAAGGAAAAAATACATTAAACGCTATATTTGATTTTTGTAACACAACACAATTTAGTTAAAATCATGAAATAGAATGTAGTTACCAAGCTTCTTTAAATTTTTTTCAGAAGGCTTTCATTAATTTAGGAATTTTTTTAATCTTTTGTTGAAGTATAGTTTTATTGAAGTATAGTTATTGATGTACAATATTACATAAGTTACAGGTGTACAACATAGTGAGTCACAATTTTTAAAGGTTATACTCTATTTATAGTTATTATAAAATATTGGCTATATTCCCTGTGTTGTATAATATATTCTTGTGCTTATTTTGTACATAATAGTTTGTACCTCTTGCTCCCCTACCCCTATGTTTCCCCTCACCCCTTCCCTCTTCCCACTAGTTGGTAACCACTAGTTTGTTCTCTATATCTGTGAGTCTGGTACTTTTTTTTTTTAACATCTTTATTGGAGTATAATTGCTTTACAATGGTGTGTTAGTTTCTGCTTTATAACAAAGTGAATCAGTTATACATCTACATATGTTCCCATATCTCTTCCCTCTTGCGTCTCCCTGCCTCCCTCCCTCCCTATCCCACCCCTCTAGGTGGTCACAAAGCACCAAGCTGATCTCCCTGTGCTATGCGGCTGCTTCCCACTAGCTATCTATTTTACATTTGGTAGTGTATATATGTCCATGCCACTCTCTCGCTTTGTCACAGCTTACCCTTCCCCCTCCCCATATCCTCAAGTCCATTCTCTAGTAGATCTGTGTCTTTATTCCTGTCTTACCCCTAGGTTCTTCATGACATTGTTTTTTCTTAAATTCCGTATATATGTGTTAGCATACGGTATTTGGTTTTCTCTTTCTGACTTACTTCACTCTGTATGACAGACTCTAGGTCAATCCACCTCATTACAAATAGCGCAATTTCATTTCTTTTTATGGCTGAGTAATATTCTATTGTATATATGTGCCATATGTTCTTTATCCATTCATCCGATGATGGACACTTAGGTTGTTTCCATCTCCGGGCTATTGTAAACAGAGCTGCAATGAACATTTTGGTACATGACTCTTTTTTTTTTTTTTGCGATATGTGGGCCTCTCACTGTTGTGGCCTCTCCAGTTGCAGAGCACAGGCTCCGGACACACAGGACCAGCGGCCATGGCCCACGGGCCCAGCTGCTCCATGGCATGTGGGATCCTCCCAGACTGGGGCACGAACCCATGTCCCCTGCATCGGCAGGCGGACTCTCAACCACTGCCCCACCAGGGAATCCCCATGACTCTTTTTGAATCATGGTTTTCTCAGGGTATATGCCCAGTAGTGGGATTGCTGGGTCATATGGTAGTACTATTTGCAGTTTTTTAAGTAACCTCCATACTGTTCTCTGGGTCATATGGTAGTACTATTTGCAGTTTTTTAAGTAACCTCCATACTGTTCTCCATAGTGGCTGTACCAATGCACATTCCCACCAGCAGTGCAAGAGTGTTCCGTTTTCTCCACACCCTCTCCAGCATTTATTGTCTCTAGATTTTTTGATGATGGCCATTCTGACTGGTGTGAGATGACATCTCATTGTAGTTTTGATTTGCATTTCTCTAATGATTAGTGATGTTGAGCATTCTTTCATGTGTTTGTGGGCAATCTGTATATCTTCTTTGGAGAAATGTCTATTTAGGTCTTGTGCCCATTTTTGGATTGTGTTGTTTGTTTTTTTGTTATTGAGCTGCTTATAAATTTTGGAGATTAATCCTTTGTCAGTTGCTTCATTTGCAAATATTTTCTCCCATTCTGATGGTTGTCTTTTGGTCTTGTTTATGGTTTCCTTTGCTGTGCAAAAGCTTTGAAGTTTCATTCGGTCCCATTTGTTTATTTTTGTTTTTATTTCCATTTCTCTAGGAGGTGGGTCAAAAAGGATCTTGCTGTGATTTATGTCATAGAGTGTTCTGCCTATGTTTTCCTCTAAGAGTTTGATAGTTTCTGGTCTTACATTTAGGTCTTTGACCCACTTTGAGCTTATTTTTGTGTATGGTGTTAAGGAGTGTTCTAATCTCATACTTTTACATGTAGCTGTCCAGTTTTCCCAGCACCACTTATTGAAGAGGCTGTCCTTTCTCCACTGTACATTCCTGCCGCCTTTATCAAAGGTAAGGTGACCATATGTGTGTGGGGTAATCTCTGGGCTTTCTAGCCTGTTCCATTGATCTATCATTCTGTTTTTCTGCCAGTACCATACTGTCTTGATTACTGTAGCTTTGTAGTATAGTCTGAAGTCAGGGAGCCTGATTCCTCCAGCTCCGTTTTTCATTCTCACGATTGCTTTGGCTATTTGGGGTCTTTTGTGTTTCCATACAAATTGTGAAACTTTTTATTCTAGTTCTGTGAAAAATGCCAATTGTAGTTTGATAGGGATTGCATTGAATCTGTAGATTGCTTTGGGTAGTAGAGTCATTTTCACAATGTTGATTCTTCCAATCCAAGAACATGATATATATCTCCATCTATTTGTATCATCCTTAATTCCTTTCATCAGTGTCTTATAATTTTCTGCATACAGGTCTTTTGTCTCCTTAGGTAGGTTTATTCCTAGATATTTTATTCTTTTTGTTGCAGTGGTAAATGAGAGTGTTTTCTTAATTTCACTTTCAGATTTTTCATCATTAGGGTATAGGAATGCCAAGGACTTCTGTGCATTAATTTTGTATCCTGCTACTTTACCAAATTCATTGATTAGCTCTAGTAGTTTTCTGGTAGCATCTTTAGGATTCTCTATGTATAGTATCATGTCATCTGCAAACAGTGACAGCTTTACTTCTCCTTTTCCAATTTGGATTCCTTTTATTTCCTTTTCTTCTCTGATTGCCGTGGCTAAAACTTCCAAAAATATGTTGAATAAGAGTGGTGAGAATGGGCAACCTTGTCTTGTTCCTGATCTTAGTGGAAATGGTTTCAGTTTTTCACCATTGAGGATGATGTTGGCTGTGGGTTTGTCATACATGGCCTTTATTATGTTGAGGAAAGTTCCCTCTATGCCTACTTTCTGCAGGGTTTTTATCATAAATGGGTGTCGAATTTTGTCAAAAGCTTTCTCTGCATCTATTGAGATGATCATATGGTTTTTCTCCTTCAATTTGTTAATATGGTGTATCACATTAATTGATTTGCGTATATTGAAGAATACTTGCATTCCTGGAATAAACCCCACTTGATCATGGTGTATGATCCTTTTAATGTGCTGTTGGATTCTGTTTGCTAGTATTTTGTTGTGGATTTTTGCATCTATGTTCATCAGTGATATAGGCATGTAGTTTTCTTTCTTTGTGACATCTTTTTCTGGTTTTGGTATCAGGGTGATGGTGGCCTCGTAGAATGAGTTTGGGAGTGTTCCTCCCTCTGCTATATTTTGGAAGAGTTTGAGAAAGATAGGTGTTAGCGCTTCTCTAAATGTTTGATAGAATTCACCTGTGAAGCCATCTGGTCCTGGGCTTTTGTTTGTTGGAAGATTTTTAATCACAGTTGCAATTTCAGTGCTTGTGATTGGTCTGTTCATATTTTCTATTTCTTCCTGATTCAGTCTTGGCAGGTTGTGCATTTCTAAGAATTTGTCCATTTCTTCCAGGTTGTCCATTTTATTGACATAGAGTTGCTTGTAGTGATCTCTCATGATCTTTTGTATTTCTGCAGTGTCAGTTGTTACTTCTCCCTTTTCATTTCTAATTCTATTGATTTGAGTCTTCTCCCTTTCTTTCTTGATGAGTCTGGCTAATGGTTTATCAATTTTGTTTATCTTCTCAAAGAACCAGCTCTTTGCTATTGTTTCCTTCATTTCTTTTTCATTTATTTCTGATCTGATCTTTATGATTTCTTTCCTTCTGCTAACTTTGGGGATTTTTGTTCTTCTTTTTCTAAATTGCTTTAGGTGCATGGTTTAGGTTGTTTATTCGCAATGTTTCCTGTTTCTTAAGGTAGGATTGTATTGCTATAAAATTCCCTCTTAGAACTGCTTTTGCTGCATCCCATAGGTTTTGAGCATCGTGCCTCCATTGTCATTTGTTTCTAGGTATTTTTTTATTTCCTCTTTGATTTCTTCAGTGATCACTTCGTTATTAAGTAGTGTATTGTTTAGCCTCCATGTGTTTGTATTTTTTACAGATCTTTTCCTGTAATTGATATCTAGTCTCATAGTGTTGTTGTCGGAAAAGATACTGGATACAATTTCAATTTTCTTAAATTTACCAAGGCTTGATTTGTGACCCAATATATGATCTATCCTGGAGAATGTTCCGTGAGCACTTGAAAAAATGTGTATTCTGTTGTTTTTGGATGGAATGTCCTATAAATATCAATTAAGTCCATCTTGTTTAATGTATCATTTAAGGCTTGTGTTTCCCTATTTATTTTCATTTTGGATGATCTGTCCATTGGTGAAAGTGGGGTGTTAAAGTCCCCTACTATGAACGTGTTACTGTCGATTTCCCCTTTTATGGCTGTTGGTATTTACCTTATGTATTGAGGTGCTCCTATGTTGAGTGCATGAATATTTACAATTGTTATATCTTCTTCTTGACTCGATCCCTTGATCATTATGTAGTGTCCTTCTTTGTCTCTTGTAATAGTCTTTATTTTAAAGTCTATTTTGTCTGATATGAGAATTGCTACTCCAGCTTTCTTTTGATTTCCATTTGCATGGAATATCTTTTTCCATCCCCTCCATTTCAGTCTGTATGTGTCCTTAGGTCTGAAGTGGGTCTCTTGTAGACAGCATATATATGGGTCTTGTTTTTGTATCCATTCAGCCAATCTGTGTCTTTTGGTGGGAGCCTTTAATCCATTTACACTTAAGGTAATTATCTATATGTATATACCTATTCCAATTTTCTTAATTATTTTGGGTTTGTTATTGTAGGTCTTTTCCTTCTCTTGTGTTTCTTGCCTAGAGAAGATCCTTTAGCATTTGTTGTGAAGCTGGTGTTGTGGTGCTGAACTCTCTCAGCTTTTGCTTCTCTATAAAGCTTTTAATTTCTCCATCAAATCTGAATGAGATCCTTGCTGGGTAGAGTAATCTTGGTTGTAGGTTTTTCTCCTTCATCACTTTAAATATGTCCTGCCACTCCCTTCTGGCTTGCAGAGTTTCTGCTGAAAGATCAGCTGTTAACCTTATGGGGATTCCCTTGTGTGTTATTTGTTGTTTTTCCCTTGCTGCTTTTAATATGTTTTCTTTGTATTTAATTTTTGATAGTTTGATTAGTATGTGTCTTGGCATGTTTCTCCTTGGATTTATCCTGTATGGGACTCTCTGTGCTTCCTGGACTTGATTAACTATTTCCTTTCCCATATTAGGGAAGTTTTCAGCTATAATCTCTTCAAATATTTTCTCCGTCTCTTTCTTTTTCTCTTCTTCTTCTGGGACCCCTATAATTCGAATGTTGGTGTGTTTAATGTTGTTCTTGAGGTCTCTGAGACTGTTCTCAGTTCTTTTCATTCTTTTTTCTCTGCTCTGCAGTAGTTATTTTCACTATTTTATCTTCCAGGGCATTTATCCATTCTTCTGCCTCAGTTATTCTGCTATTGATCCTTTCTAGAATATTTTTAATTTCATTTATTGTGCTGTTCATCATTGCTTGTTTCCTCTTTAGTTCTTCTAGTCCTTGTTAAATATTTCTTGCATTTTCTCTCTTCTATTTCCAAGATTTCGGATCATCTTTACTATCATTATTCTGAATTCTTTTTCAGGTAGACTGCCTATTTCCTCTTCATTGGTTAGGTCTGGTGAGGTTTTTTTTTTTTTTTTGGTTTTTTTTTGCGGTACACGGGCCTCTCATTGTTGTGGCCTCTCCCGTTGCAGAGCACAGGCTCTGGACGTGCAGGCTCAGTGGCCATGGCTCACAGCCCCAGCTGTTCCACGGCATGTGGGATCTTCCTGGAAGGGGGCACAAACCTGTGTCCCCTGCATCGGCAGGCGGACTCTCAACCACGGCACCACCAGGGAAGCCCAGGTCTCATGGGTTTTTATCTTTCTCCTTCATCTGCTATGTGTTTTTCTGTCTTCTCATTTTGCTTATCTTACTTTATTTGGGGTGTCCTTTTTGCAGGTTGCAGGTTCTTAGTTTCCATTGTTTTTGGTGTATGCCCCCAGTTGTTGAGGTTGGTTCAGTGGGGTGTGTAGGCTTCCTGGTGGAGGGGACTAGTGCCTGTGTTCTGGTGGGTGAGGCTGAATCTTGTCTTTCTTGTGGGCAGGTCCACATCTGGTGGTGTGATTTGGGGTGTCTGTGGCCTTATTATGAGTTTACGCAGCCTCTCTGCTAATGGGTGGGGTTGTGTTCGTGTCTTGCTAGTTGGTTGGCATAGGGTGTCCAGCACTGTAGCTTGCTGGTCGTTGAGTGAAGCTGGGTCTTGGTGTTGAGATGGAGATATCTGGGAGATATTTGCTGTTTGATATTGCGTGGAGCTGGGAAGTCTCTTGTGGACCAGGCCCTGCACCAAGCCCTTCAGACCAGAGCTCCTAGTGGGAAACGGCTTGTCCCGACACTGCAGCTCCGCAGCACCATGGGCAGAAGCTCAGGCAGGACACCGCATTCAAGACAGCAGCAATGGGCCTGGTTCTTTTTTTTTATATTCACTAGTTGTGTTTTTTAGATTCCACATATAAGTTATGTCATATAGTATTTGTCTTTCTCTGTCTGATTTATTTCACTTAACGTAATACCCTCCAAGTCTATCCATGTTGCTGCAAATGGCAAAATTCCATTCTTTTTTTATTGCTGAGTAGTATTCCATTGTATATATACAACATCTCCTTTGTATATATACATATATACATGTATACATATACATATATGTATACATATACATATATACATATATACATATATATATATATACATCTCCATTGTATATATATAACATCTCCTTTATCCATTTGTCTGTTGATGGACATGTAGGTTGCTTCTATATCTTGGCAATTGTAAATAATGCTGCTATGAACATTCCACAGTGGCTGCACCTATTTATATTCTCACCAACAGTGTACGAGTATTCCCTTTTCTCCACATCCTAACCAACATTTGTTATTTGTGTTCTTTTTGATGATACTTAGGTGATAGGTGTAGGCAAAGGCAGATTTCCTTTCCTTAGTTAAGAAGGGCAAATTAAAATTATAACAGCCATAGTGTTCTTCATCACTTGTTCTTTTTTAAAGCATAATATATATTTCATACCAAAATAAAAATATTTGTTATTTAATAATTACAATGATCACAAAATGATGAACAACACAATTTGTGAACTAGTTTTCCAGATCACTGAATTTGGAAATAATATTCCTACAAAGAACTTTTTTTCATCATTAACTGTCACCTCACAATGCCTAATTCTATTCTGACTCTGGGAGAAAGGAATAAGAATTAATGGTAGTAAGCTTGAATGAATTTTGTTATGGAGCCGTGGGGAAAGAGTCTGGGTGGTTGTCTAGGTTGCTTTCCCCCAGGTTTAGGTTGCTGAAGCAATCTAAAATCTTTCAATAGAGGAAGAACTAAGTAAATTTTATATATATATATATATATATATATATATATATATATATATATATATATATATATATGTATATATACATACAATGAAACATTACTCAGTTCTTAAAAAGTGAGGCAGGTATATGTGTACAGCTAACACAAAGCTATCTAAAAGTAAGTGTAAAATTATTTTTAAAAGGTCCCAAACATGGTTAGACTATGTGCCTAATTATATAAATTCTTAAAGATTTAATTAGGAAATGTAATTGCGTGTGTGCATGTGTGTGTGTGTGTGTGTTTGTGTGTGCACTTCTGAGGGATATAACTGAACATCAGGATGGGAGGGAGGCTAACTTTATATTCTAGCCATATTTTATGGTTTGACTACTAAAATTATAAAATAATTTTGATAGTTTGATGATTTTATCAAATACATAAATTATTTTTAATAATTAAAATTGTATAATTGTATTACAGTTAATATTGTATAATAATTATGTTGGAAATTAAGAAAATACTGATATATTTCATAATTTGGGGAACAAAAGTAAGGCAATTTTTTTCAAAGTATGTTTTATAGAAATAGTCTTGGAGATGCTGTTAAAACAATGACAAAAACAGCCATAACGAAACTACAACAGAAAAGTGTTCTTTAGTCAAAATAATCAGAACCACCTTGAACTCTACCTCAGACAGCAATAATGAGTATTCACATATGCAAGCCTCTTAAAAATCTTGCAAACAAGAAATTTTACTGGTTTTAACCAAGTGTTTCATTTTTTTTTCTTTTTGTATTACCAGTCTCCTCAGATATAATCATATTTTGAAATAAAATGCAATGTTTTAATATATGGTACTAAGGAAAATAATGTATATGAACAGAGAGAATAAACTCAAAAACCTTTGTGACTGTTTGCTTTATTTTTTTATTTTTAAAATTTTTTTACCAGTCTAAATATATATATATATTTTGAATTTTTGAATTTTATTTATATTTTTATACAGCAGGTTCTTATTAGTTATCCATTTTATATATATTAGTGTATACATGTCAACCCCAATCTCCCAATTCATCCCACCACCACCACCCCACCACTTTCCCCCCTTGGTGTCCATATGTTTGTTCTCTACATCTGTGTCTCAATTTCTGCCCTGCAAACCGGTTTAACCAAGCATTTTCCAAACACATTTATTCAGGTAATTTTTTTGTGTTTGACTTATCACCTATTAATATCTCACAAAACATACTTGTAGCATCCTTTTAGAACTGTACCAGAAACAATGTGATCATTTTATCTGTTTGAGATATGGGACTGAAACAGTTGATCCAGACTCGCTTGGCTGCCAGCTGGAGAAATTCCAGGAGGCTGGCATCTTGGCCACACTCCTGGGTGCCACGGTCCTTCCCTCTGTCTCTGGGAAGTTACGTAATACTGAGAGGCATGCTGCCCTCATTTAGAGGGCACGCACACTGCTGCTGGGATTTGTCTGAGATCCATGAGAAAGAGAGCAGCTCCAGAACTTTATTTTCTTTGGTACTGAGCCAAAGCCAAGAAACTCTTGGCAGAGAAGACCTTTTTCTCAGAAACTGGGCAAAATTCATATTTGAACACTTCAAGTGGCAGAATCCTGTTGATTCCTTTGCAGAGGGGCTACCCCTGGACTTGTTCTTGGTGGCATTGTTTGCTTATGCCGGTGCTATTAGAACTGGAGAGTCACCGTATTACTGGCCTGGGTTGTTCCTGCTCCAGCGTTTGGGAGAGAAATGCACTTGGCACACAGGGAGAACTTGGAGGATGAAAATGTCTTCCACATAGTTGCTAGAAGGGTAAGGGTTTGCCAATTCTTTTTGTTTGGCTGCTTCATTTTGGGGGCAAAAAATCACTTGCATATTTTCTAATGATAATCTAATAAAACTAGAAATCACCAATAAAATGTGAAGTATTAGAAATTAAGATACACTCAGGAATAACCACTAAATCAAAGAGAAACTGAAAATAAAACTTACCTATGAGACATACAAAAGCTGGACTTATGAGAGAAGTTATAACCTAAATGCCTAAATTATTGCAGAATTATGGGAAGTAAATTTGAACAGTAAATACATAAATGCCTACATAAAAGGCAGGTGTGGTTTTTTTATTGTTGTTCTATGAGGTTTTCCCTCATAAGTGAATCATTGTATATTTGAGTTCTTATAAAACCTCTCAAATAGTCTATCAGGCTCTCAGTAGTTTTGAAAATCAATGATCTATTTGAGGAAGACATATTAATCTTAAATGACAGCCCTCAGTGCTAGTTTGGGATGATAATAATAAAGTTTACCTGACAGAATTTGTTAAAGAAGGTAATAAGGAAATTGAAGGTGGATTTAGTGATTATCCCTGAGTAAATGATTTTATAGTTATATGTTTGGGATTTTATGAGAAACATGGATCTTAAAAATTATTTGGAATAAAAATGTATGGTCACAGTTTAGAGATTATGCAAATTCATTTTGGAATAGATTGGAACGAATGAGAAAAACTGTCTTATGTCATGCAAATAAGATTGAAGTGTGTTAGGAAATTCAGCTGTGATTTCAAAAAATGCTATGTCTTAAACAACTTAGATGATGTGAAGTTTATGTGCATTAGAAACAAGTACTCAATGATTCATAAAGTGGAACCAGTGGCAAAAATTACAATAATTTCAAAGATGCATTTAACAAGTTTGAATAAAATTGTTTCAAAAATGTGAGAGAAGAGTTTCCCACACCACATGTAAGAAGCTTGGAAATTGCTACTCCATCCTAATAACAAGTAAAAAGCTGAACAAACTGGAAAATCAACAACTTACTTAGATCTGTAAGGGTAGTGAGCTCACAAGGTAAACCGTGGTGCCCCAAATTGCAGAGGCAGACAGGTAAGCACAGAAAGTCACAGCAGCAACCCCCATGGGTACCAGGGCTGGGGCAGGGAACCTGAACTGATGACTGATAATCACTGAACTGCTGTAACAGGATTAAGATTATTTGGTGAAAAATAAATCAAGGAATTAAATATAAATTTTCATAGGTATAAGACACTGATAACACCAAGTAGGAGCAAGCAGTTATATAAAATCTCCAAGTGGAAATACTGAGAATGAAAAATAAAATTGTTTAAATAAAGAGCTCATCAGAGAAGATGAATAGCCAAATAATGAATTAGTGGGTTCGAATTTCAGATTGAATAACTGCCAGAAAACACCAAAATTAATAAAGAATGGAAAATGGTAAGTGCTAAAAAATTAAAGTGTCAATAACTTTATAATAGAATTTCTGAAAAATAGTATAAATAGAGAATATAGATTATTTAAATATAATCACCAAGAATTTCTTAAGTAAGGATATCTGAGAAATTAAAGGATGGTTCAATATTGGGTAATTTTTAATGTTATTCATTATTTTCATGGGTCAAAAGGAAAATAATGTTCTTTCAACTGATTTAGAGAAAGCAATAGAAATATTTTACCATTTATTTATTATTTGAAACACTTATAAAACTAGAAATAAAAACTTAACTTAGTAAAAGCCATATACACAAATCTCTATAATACTTAATGAATAAACTTGATAAAATCAAAAGCAGTATTCAGTCAAGGATGTTCAGTATCATTACTATTATTTAACACTATCCATAAGAAAATAAAAAAAGAGAGATGTAAGAATTAAAAGGGAAGAAATAAAACTATTATTGTTTGTAGATTATATAAACATCCACATAGAAAACTTCACAAAATCAACAGATACTCAAAACTTACTCAACTAATAATATAACAGTTTTACAAAACAACAGAACTATATTATCTATTAAGAAGTCTTAAAATGCGTAAGATCTATATAGATAAAAAGTTTAAAAACTGTCTTGAAGAACATCATAAAAAGAGTTAAAATAAATAAATATACCCCTTTTACTGATGGACTGACTTAACACTATCAATTCACAATCTTGTAAACTTACAAGTTATTGGTAGCTATAATATCTGTAGAGCTCCAGGAAATCATATAGAAAACTATTTTAAAAATAACAAAATTAGTACGATCAAATTGATTATAAAACTAATGTAATAAAAAAATACTATTACAGGAATGGACAAGTAAGTAGTCAAACAGAATAGAGAAACCTGAAACCAGAATGGGGATACAGATAAGTCATATATATATATATATATAGTGTTTGGTTTGGCACAATTGGCATTCATTTAATTCTAAGAAAAATGATGGTTTATGTAAAAAATGGCATTAACACAATTCATTAAATATTTGGGGGTAAAGCTAGATTACATCATGTATAAAAATAAATTCCAGATTTTTAGTAATGGTGAAATGTCATTTATACCAAGCCTTCCACTGAAAAAAAGAAACGAGAATAGCTAGACAAATAATAATTATAATCTGTTTAAAAACATTAAAAAATACCAAAAAAGAATACTAGAGAATGCAGCATTCCAAGAAAAAAAACAAAAAAACAATTGAAGGTACTCAATATTTTCCCTCTGTCCCCTAAATGCTTCTCATGCCTGCTTCTTACTTAAGGAGAAAGACCTGCATGTACATTAATAGTTCTCTTGTGCTCTGAGAGAAGTTGACAGGTGTAAAATGCATATTGTAGAAAGGATGTTTTTAAAAGGAACCATAAATAAACCCCAGAAAAAATAAAAGAAAAATAATAAAAATTAATAGGAGAAATTCATAAAATAGCAAAAGCTATTTTAAACTAAAGAGAGTCAAGAAAACCAAGTTATTTTTCTTTGGAAAAACTTGTAAATTTCTTGCAGAATTAATATAGAAAAAAAGAGAGAAGGCACAAATAACAACACTAAGATTGAAAAAACAATTACTATATGTACATATTATTCATAGTATACGTATTATGCTACAGATATTTAATAGTTCATAAGAGAATCTTATAAAAATTTTTGCCAATAAATTTGCAAATGTAGATGATCTAGAAAGATACAACATATCAAAACTAAAATAAGAATAGAAAATGTTAATATTCTTTTATCCAATACAGATATTGAATCTGTAAATAAAACCTTGTCTGTAGAAAACTACAGGTTCTGGTAGATTCAATGGGGTATTCTAACAAGTGTTTAAGGAAGAAGAAAGCCAGTTTTACACAAACTATTTTAGACATGAAAGTAACAGATAACACTTAAGGCATTAGGTATTGTTAAAACTTATTAAGAACACTAAAGCTATTACCAAAAAGAAATATATATATATATATATATATATACACACACACACATATATATATAATATATATATTGTTTTTTCTCTTTTGTGAAGAGAAAGGCAAAAAATCTTCATGAGAACATTAGTAAATTAAATCTAGTATTATACAAAAATGATAATTTATCTCAACACAGTTGAAAGTATCCCAGGAATAAAGGCCTAAGTTAACACTTGAAAATTACTAAGTACTATTCTTTACATTAATAGACTAAAATAAATATAACATATGTTCCTCTCTACCAATTTAGAAAATGCATTTGACATGATTTGGCATTTCATGTATGATTAAAAACAAAACCACTTTGTAAACTAGAAATAGAAAGGCACTTACTTAATAAAGTAATAAAAGGTATAACTTTTTAACTATTAAAAGGTATGGATAAAGTCTATAGCAAAAATCATACATGATGGCAGAACTGGAGGAATCAGACTCCCTGACTTCAGACTATACTACAAAGCTACAGTAATCAAGACAATATGGTACAGGCACAAAAACAGAAATATAGATCAATGGAACAGGATAGAAAGCCCAGAGATAAACCCATACACCTATGGTCAACTAATCTATGACAAAGGAGGCAAGGATATACAATGGAGAAAAGACAATCTCTTCAATAAGTGGTGCTGGGAAAACTGGACACTTACATGTAAGTGTATGAAATTAGAACACTCCCTAACACCATTCACAAAAATAAACTCAAAATGGATTAAATACCTAAATGTAAGACCGGACACTATAAAACTCTTAGAGGAAAACACAGGAAAAACACTTTTTGAAATAAATCATAGCAAGACCTTTTTTGACCCACCTCCTAGAGTAATGGAAATAAAAACAAAAATGAACAAATGGGACCCAATGAAACGTAAAAGCTTTTGCACAGCAAAGGAAACTATAAACAAGACCAAAAGACAACCCTCCGAATAGGAGAAAATATTTGCAAACAAATCAATGGACAAAGGATTAATCTCCAAAATATATAAACAGCTCATGCAGCTCAATATTAAAGAAACAAACAACCCAATCCAAAAATGGGCAGAAGACCTAAATAGACATTTCTCCAGAGAAGACATACAGATGGCCAATAAGCACATGAAAAGCTGCTCAACATCACTAATTATTAGAGAAATGCAAATCAAAACTACAATGAGGTATCACCTCACACCAGTTAGAGTGGGTATCATCAGAAAATCTACAAACAGCAAATGCTGGAGAGGGTATGGAGAAAAGGGAACCCTCTTGCACTGTTGGTGGGAATGTAAATTGATACAGGCACTATGGAGAACAGTATGGAGGTTCCTTAAAAAACTAAAAATAGAATAACCATATGACACAGCAATCCCACTACTGGGCATATACTCAGAGAGAGCCACAATTCAAAAAGACACATGAACCCCAATGTTCATAGCAGCACTATTTACAATAGCCAGGTCATGGAAGCAACCTAAATGCCCATGGACAGATGAATGGATTAAGAAGATGTGGTACATATATACAATGGACTATTACTCAGCCATAAAAAGGAATGAAATTGGGTCATTTGTAGAGATGTGAGTGGACCTAGAGACTGTCATACAGAGTGAAGTAAGTCAGAAAGAAAACCAAATATCATATATTAACGCATATATGTGGAATCTAGAAAAAGGTACAGATGAACTGGTTTGCAAGGCAGAAATAGAGACACAGATGTAGAGAACAAACGTATTGACACTAAGGGGGAAAGCAGGGTGGTGGGGTGGTGGTGGGATGAACTGGGAGATTGGGATTGACATATATACACTAATATGTATAAAATAGATAACTAATAAGAACCTGCTGTATAAAAAATAAATAAAATAAAATGCAAAAAAAAATCATACATGATGGAATATTGAGAAGTTTCCCTTTTATATGTAGAATGGGCTTAGATAGTTCAAAAAAAGCAGGAAAAAATAAGATGCATGGCTTGGAAAGGAAGAAATAAAACTGTTATTATTAGTTATAAAAATCCCTGTGAAGTCCAGAAATGAATTAGAAGGATTAAAATGTGAGTTTAGTTGCATTGCTGGAACAGTGTCAGTATTAAAATATCAATTATATTTCTATATGCCAGAAACAAATAGCAATAAAAATTCTAAAGCTATATTTTACTGTAGCAAAAAAAACAAATCGGGCTTCCCTGGTGGCACAGTGGTTGAGAGCCCGCCTGCTGATGCAGGGGACACTGGTTCGTGCCCTGGTGTGGGAAGATCCCACATGCCACGGAGAGGTTGGGCCTGTGGGCCATGGCCGCTGAGCCTGCATGTCCGGAGCCTGTGCTCCGCAACGGGAGAGGCCACAACAGTGAGAGGCCCACGCACTGCAAAAAAAAAAACAAAAAACAAATCAATTACATAGAAATTGAGAGAAATTAAAGAAATAAATCATTGTACTGTCCTTCTGGATAGTGTCATATTTCCAAATTGATTTTTTTAATGCAATTTCACTAAAGTTTGATAAATTTTTGGCATTGCGTGGAAACTGAGAAACTAATTTTATTTAAAATGTATATGGTCATGAAAAGTACTCATAATAGCAAAGACAATATTAAGGAGCAAAAGAAGGAATATTAATTCTACCAGTTATTTAGACTAATAGGTAAAAGGCTACAGTTATTAAAACAGTGAGATATTAACACAGGATTGACAAATAGACGCAAAGAGATTCAAAACAGACCCACCCTAAGGGGCTGCCCCACCATGTAGGGAGAACAAGATGGTCTTTCAATAAATAGACAATTTGGACAACTGCATGGGAGAAAAAAACAAAGCTTTACTCTCATCTCTTACCATATGTACTATTAACTCCAAATAGTTTGAAGATCTAAATGTGAAATGCAAGACAATAACATTTCTGGGAAGTAATATAAGAGCCATCAGTGGAGTAGAGGAAGAATTCTTAAACATGACACACAAAAATACTAACCATAACTGAAAAGCATGATATATTGGACAATATTAAAACTGAGCTACTTAATTTGCATCAAATGGCACTTTTAGAATAATAAAAAGGCAACAGAGTGGAAAAAGAGGATATTTTTGACATGTAACCAATCGAGACCTCATATCTAACATGTACCACAATGTTCACTGCAGCACTATTTACAATAACCAGGACATGGAAACAACCTAAATGTCCATTGACAGACAAATGGATAAAGAAGATGTGGCACACATATACAATGGAATATTACTCAGCCATAAAAAGCAACAAAACTGAGTTATTTGTAGTGAGGTGGATGGACCTATAGTCTGTCATACAGAGTGAAGTAAGTCAGAAAGATAAAAACAAATACCGTATGCTAACGCATATATATGGAATCTAGAAAAATGGTACTGATGAACCTAGTGGTAGGGCAGGAATAAAGATGCAGATGTTGAGAACGGACTTGAGGACACAGCAGGGGAAGGGGAGGCTAGAACGCAGTGAGAGAGTAGCACTGACATGCATACAGTACCAAATGTAAAATGGATGGCTGGTGGGAAGCTGCTGATAGCATGGGGAGATCAGCTCCGTGCTTTGTGACCACCTAGAGGGGTGGGATAGGGAGGGTGGGAGGGAGGCTCAAGATGGAGAGGAATGGTGATATGTGTGTGCATGCAGCTGATTCACTTTGTCATATGGCAGAAACTAACACAACATTGTGAAGCAATTATACTCCAATAAAGATGTATAAAAAATAAAACTAAACAAAAAAGACCTCATATGTAAATATTTAAAGAATGTTTACAATTCAATAAAAAACAAACCAATAGAACAATGTACAATTGGCTTCAAAATAGAGAAGAAAACCAATAACCGATAAACTTATGAAAAATTGCTTGAAATCTTAAGGAATCCGAGAAATACATATTAAATTCAAAATGAGATATTACTACATGTCCTCCAGAATGTCTAAAATTGAAAGACAAACAATACCAAGTACTGACTATCATAGATAATGATACTAATTCATAAAAGAGATATTCCAAAAGGTCAGAAAAGCATAAAATATTTCTCAGCTTTACTGATTGGAAGATACAAATTGAATGATCCAAGTGTAAATTATAAGATCATTTTGGATATTATCACACACACATGATGGAATAACCATACTATAGAAACAATGTAGCTATGAAAACAAATGTGTTAATACATCAACTATATTGATCTGAACTGTTGCTAGGGACACCTAGTCCAATGAAAAAAGAAAATTGCAGAGTTATGGTTTTGGTTTAAAAAATATTCAAGTGCAACAGGAACACAAAAATCAAAATGCATATACATATAAATATTCATAAGTATTTATGAGCAGGGGAAAATATGTGGATGAAAACACATCAGGCTGTTAGCATGTTTCCTAGGGCAACGGATGTAGAGATTTCAGAGAAGGAAGAAATAGTTAACCTTTTCTTTATATGTCTTGTATTATTTCCCAAATTAATACGAGTATGTAGTACTTCTGTATTTTTAAAACAATGTAATAAAAGATAAATAAAAATAAAACATAGAACAATAAAAATTAAGATGACTAAAAAATTTAAGCTGAACAAAACAGCTACCATGTTCATGTTCTGGCAAAACATCTTATGACCAAAAAATTCACTGAGAACTAAAATTTCACTTAGAATTAAACTCTCAAGAAGCAGACTTTTTCTAGATTCTATGGTGGATGTGATAAAAAGCAAGGATGCCTTGGGATAGTTTTCTTTGTTTGTTTTTTGTGAATCACTGGGGCCTTTATACATGACTAAAGTAGACATTTGGAATTGATAGATTTCGTTATCTAGAAAAAACGTGGTATATTTTGAAGAACTCTTCATAGTTGTTGAGTCTTTTTGATGATAGTTTTATTCTATTTGGAATGCTCAGTGCTGTGTCTCCTTCACATTTTTATAGTTATTTATTTATTTTATTTTTTTGCGGTACGCGGGCCTCTCGCTGTTGTGGCCTCTCCCGTTGTGGAGCACAGGCTCCGGACGCACAGGCTCAGCGGTCATGGCTCACGGGCCCAGCCGCTCCGCAGCATGTGGGATCCTCCCGGACCGGGGCACGAACCCGTGTCCCTTGCATCGGCAGGCGGACTCTCAACCACTGCGCCACCAGGGAAGCCCTATAATTATTTTTTAATAAACATCTTTAAGCATTTTCTTAATCTTTCTCAATTCTTGCTGGCCTGACCCGAAAGATAGCACTATTTTTGAAAGTGTGAAATTAAGCACTTGCTTAAGGAGCTGCATTTTGATGATCATTTCTTTTTCTCACATCAAAACAGTGCTGGCCTGAGGAATCACATGAATGCTTTTGTCTTTCAATTTAAATAAAAGTAACCATTACAGATAGCATCAATGGCATTTTCTCAGTTTTGAAAAAGGTGTATTCTGCACGTTATTTATACCTACTTAATGTAGCAAGACAGTAAACCGTAAATTAGATCCATATTATCGCTGGGTTTTTAAATATTTGTTTAGTCTTTGGACCACTAAAAGACGCACATACAAACCTAGGGTGATGTTCAATTTCTTCATATGGCCAACTATATGTTAAAGAAATTTCTAGGAAACAATATGAATTTGCATTTCTTGGATGACTTTTAATAAACTACTTTTTAACATCTGTATGTTAAGAGTTAGTAACTGTTATATGTTTCAGTGCTTTAACTCATCTAAACATGTGTTTCAGAAAGTGGTCTGCATAATAACTTAATTGATATTCAGCAAATGAAGTATCCTTAGCTTTGTTTTCTTTCTGCTTGATTTTCATTATTACTATTACTATTGTTATTATTATTATCTCAAAGTTTGATGGCAAGAAGCAACTTTTCATTGGTTGAAATATTTATTACAGTGGAGAAGTTACCTTAAAAATGTTATTTTACTTACGGTTTGCTCTCTTTTCTTAGAGTTAGTTAACAATCTTCAGAACTGTTAATATGTTTGACTTTTCCTTAGATAATTGATTTTAATAATCCATTGTCATTAATAGATTTTAAATAAATATACATATATATTTCCTTGCTTCAAATTATTGACATATTTGGACTCAACAATCAAACTCATTTGCAAAAGTGTTATTTAGGTTAATAATTCACATTATGGTAACAAAATAAAGCCAAAACTATACAGTAACTGTACAGTAAAAAAGCTCCTTGACATAGGTCCTGGCAGTGATTTTTCAGATTTGACACCAAAAGCAAAAGCAGCAGAAGCCAAAATAAAAAAGTGGCACTACATCAAACTAAAAAGCTTCTGCACAGCAAAAGAAACTATGAACAAAACGAAAAGGGAACCTGCCAAATGGGAGAAAATATTTGCAAATCATATATCTTCTGATAAGGGATTAATAGCCAAAATATAGAAACATAACAGAAGAGTGGATCCCAGGCTGGGGCGAGTTGGGAAATAGGGAGAATTTGCTAAAAGGGTACAAACTTTCAGTTACAAGACAGATAAGGTCTGAGGATCTAATGTAAAACATGACTATAGCTGATAACACTGTATTATGTAATTGTAATTTGCTAAGTGAGTAGAACTTAACTGTTCTCACACTAAAAAGTTAAAAAAGACAAAACAAAAAAACCCTCAAAGCTTCAAAAATTTTTTAAAAAAATTCACAAACCTTCCATTGACCTCATTGTCATTTTTCAATGTTTTTCTCTTATGTCTTTCTACTAGTATATCTATTTGTAACATATATTTTGGTAGATGTTATTTTCCCCTATATGGACAAATTTTAGCTCTTTTTTTTTTAAACATCTTTATGGGGTATAATTGCTTTACAATGGTGTGTTAGTTTCTGCTTTGTAACAAAGTGAATCAGTTATACATATACATATGTTCCCATATCTCTTCCCTCTTGCGTCTCCATCCCTCCCACCCTCCCTATCCCACCCCTCCAGGCAGTCACAAAGCACCAAGCTGATATCCCTGTGCTATGCTGCTGCTTTCCACTAGCTATCTACCTTACGTTTGGTAGTGTATATATGTCCATGCCTCTCTCTCGCTTTGTCACAGCTCACCCTTCCCCCTCCCCATATCCTCAAGTCCGTTCTCCAGTAGGTCTGTGTCTTTATTCCTGTCTTACCCCTAGGTTCTTCATGACATTTTTTTTTCTTAAATTCCATATATATGTGTTAGCATACGGTATTTGTCTTTCTCTTTTTGACTTACTTCACTCTGTATGACAGACTCTAGGTCTATCCACCTCATTACAAATAGCTCAATTTCGTTTCTTTTTATGGCTGAGTAATATTCCATTGTATATATGTGCCACATCTTCTTTATCCATTCATCGAATGATGGGCACTTAGGTTGTCTCCATCTCTGGGCTATCGTAGCTCTTTTTTATATTCAAACGCTGTGTTAATGGTTTTTACCTTAAATTTTATGTTCATCAAACTGTTAACTGGCATTTTTCCTCACAGGCTTTTCCGGATTGAAAATGCAGTTCTGTGTTCTGACTTTTTATTTGGTTCATTAGTGAACAGTGATGTTACATGGGTTATCATGGCTCAGGAGTTTAAGAAGGAGCGTGAAGCTTGGGAGTGTATTTAAGAAGTTTCTGCCGTGTGGATCTGTGCCTGCCATGTCTTAGGAAAGCTTGCCCTGAGCATTCACCTCTCAGGGATTGCGCCACAGGACCCACTGGCAATTTGCATGTGCTCAAAAATTTATATTTATATACTATATATCAAGTCGAAATGCTACAGTAAGCCTTAAGAGGGTAGCTTTTAAAAGTTTCTACTTTTAAAAAAATCCATGGATTAAACATAATGCAAGCACATGTGAGCAAAAACTGGCAGAGCTGACCTTATCCAACTTTGAAAAAGGCTTAACTAAGAATATTAAAATTATCTGAGGAAATCAGATAAAAAATTGAAATCATTAAGAAAACTATTTTTATGTGGATTTATAACAAAAGTCATTGAAAATGAACTTTTCCTTAAGTATAAATTGCACTTTGAGATGCTAACTATTAATAGAAGTATATATAAAACCTTTATGAATAGAAATACATATATTGAGAATGCATGACTTAAAATTTTTATTGATGTGCTATATAAATGCAAACAGTTGGCAACTAGGTCATAATGAACTGTGACTCCTGGTTTACTATTCACTTTCCTTCCTGGGACCTTGAGCTCTCTAATGCCAAGAACTTCACAGCCTGTTAACAATATCTGCAACATAGAAATTTATCAAAATTTTTTGCAGATAATTTAATATTTTAGGTTATTCAAAGGATAAATAGACTTAGATCTTGCCATCAAGGAACTTATGATTTGTTGATAACTAATTATTATGACTAATGAAGATGTTTTATCCAATGCATATAATACTATCCCCTACAGAAAAGTTTGTCGTCAGTAAGGACTTAAAGTTGATCACTTCCCAGCATCCACTTTATGAAAATCAAACTATAGTCCTGCTGAACCAAAACTAATTTCTCACATATGCTTTTGTATTTTAATCTTATTTCTAGTTCCATGGATTCTAGTTCCATCTTTTGCTCACCTCTCTCTAATTCATTATAGGTTGTCTGCAGTTGTGGTCTGCTCATCTTGCATGCTCTAGGCAGTCTCTCTTCAACATACCTGAACTGCCCCCTGCCCAAATATAGCAGCACAATGAAGTATCAAAGCAGCAATGAAATGGATCAAAGGTGACAGGCTGTATATTCTGGAATACAGACTTTTCTGCAAAAAATTGCCATTAAAAAAAAAGAAACAAAGAAAAAACATAAAAACAAAGAAAGACCCCACCATCTTTGTTCATTGGTAGTATAAGTTCAATTAAATGTGTTATGCAGCAGCATACAAAATTATTTTTTTCCCTTGTGATGAGAATTCTTAGGATCTACTCTCTTAGAAACTTTCAAATATACCATACAGCATTGTTAACTATAGTCATCATGTTGTACATTACATCCCTAGTACTTATTTATCTTATTTTAAAAATCAGATATCTGGAAATATAAAGGGAAACTAGGTCACATCAATGTAGGACTTTAGATTCTAAGACGTAATATTTTAAAGCCTGCTGACCTCATATTCCAAAGAACATGAAAGAGACATTTAAAGAAAAAAGAAATAAAAATGTCAAATCCCTTCACAAAGGGAAAAATGATATGTATCTAAACAGCAAGTTAAATGAAAACTCAAAAATATGCTATTTGTTTACCTCATGACTTTTTTAATCCAAAAGGGACTATGAAATCAGATGAATAAAGAAATTTATACTGTTCCATGGAAATATATATATTGTAGATGTTTTACCTACATGACAACAAAAGTTTAAAGGGTTAGGCAGGTCATGAACAGATAATATATTACTAGAATATTCATCTTAAAGACAAAGACATCATTTTTCATGGAGCTGATCTTCTGATTTTTGGTGACTGAAGAATTCTCTTGGTTCTCCAAATCATTTCTGTTCTTCTTCTTCTTTTTTTTTTTTTTTTTTTTGCGGTAAGCGGGCCTCTCACTGTTGTGGCCTCTCCAGTTGCGGAGCACAGGCTCCAGATGCGCAGGCTCAGCGGCCATGGCTTACGGGCCCAGCCGCCCCACGGCATGTGGGATCTTCCCAGACCGGGGCATGAACCCGTGTCCCCTGCATCGGCAGGCGGACTCTCAACCACTGTGCCACCAGGGAAGCCCCATTTCTGTTATTCTTTTAGCTTCCAACAATAGCAGCTAACTTATTATGCTTCACTTGAATAGTGAGATAATTGCATTTTGGAATAATACTTAACTGCTTTGTTTTAAGATCCATTGTGAAGTCATTTCCAGTCATTTCAAAAGCACAAACACTTGCTTACTTGTAAACGGTTTCCTTTCTTCGCCAAGGGCACCAGGCCTGTCAAAACTCTTGTTTCTTCCTATCTCTGATGCCAAAAAGATTAAGAAGGATAAGAATTAATACAATTTAGCATGACTAGAGGGATATTCATCCTCTGAATTTGTTTAGTTTCACTAGATTAAATTTACAATAATGCAGTAAGCATAAGAGTTTCATATCTTAACACAATAATTCTTAGTTACATCACAGTTAATAGTCTTGTTTCAGCTCTTCATATAACTATCTCATGTATAATCTTATATCTGTTTTCTAAACATATTTTCTGGCAACCCAGACCTCACTAAGGGTCTTGTCTAAATAAATATATTCTCTATTTAGTGCATATCATGGGGAAATTGTCTTTAATGACAGAAGATCATAGACTGTACACAAAAACATTAATAAGTACATCATCATCATCATAATATAATACTCATACCCCAGAAAGACAAACTCACCTGATTCAAGGACTATACATGGACTGTGGTATTACAAAATAATCATTACCACTCCATGTAATTCTGGGACAAGTACATTTAGCGATTGTCTCAGTACAAAAGCTGGAAATGTAACAAGTTGAGAGATGGAATAGAGGTCACCAAAACCAGAGGAATGAACAGATCCCAGAAATGTGTGCAGAATCCAAGTCCAAGAAGCTTGGAAAGGGATGTTCACTAAAGCAAATGGGTAAGCAGCAGATGTAGAAATTGAACTGAGGCGCCAAAAATTCAGGAAATCAGAAGATGGGAGTAATTGCAAGCGGGTCCAGAGGGAAAAGAGGTTTCTAGTGTAAAATGGCATATGGTTTGCAGCCCATGATCCAGCTGGTCTCAACTGTGCCCAAAAATATCCGTGAAGGCAGAGGAAAATCACAAGTCAGAACACTGTAAATCAGAATTGATAATAAAATTTTTACCAGTATCTGTAAAGAATGTTCATTAACAGAGCTAAGAAAATTGTATTAAAAATTGTAATAGGTATTCCAACATTATTTGCCCAATTAAAAGTAGATAAAATTTTCCCTCTTTGCTATTTTTCCTGATTCAGAAATAAATCTTCATCGACCTGGAAATTAGGGAACTATCTATTATATGTGTACCACATTTTGAGATTCTTCTTCCCTCTCCATAACCCAATGACTATTACTACCATGACTCTCTCTCTTTGTATGTCTATTTGGAGACTATAAAAAATAGAAAGAAAGGGCTTCCCTGGTGGCGCAGTGGTTGAGAGTCCGCCTGCCGATGCAGGGGACACGGGTTCGTGCCCCGGTCCGGGAAGATCCCACATGCCGCGGGGCGGCTGGGCCCGTGAGCCATGGCCGCTGAGCCTGCGCGTCTCGGAGCCTGTGCTCCGCAACGGGAGAGGCCACAATAGTGAGAGGCCCGCGTACTGCAAAATAAATAAATAAATAAATAAATAGAAAGAAAACAACTAGTCAGGAGTGTGTGTGTGTGTGTGTATGTGTTTGTGTTGGGGAGAGGTTGTCTAGTGAGGTTGTACAACATCCTAGAAGGTATAATCTTTACAAACAAAGTTACTATGTAAAAATATTAATGAGAAAGAACTCAGTGAATACTGTTAAGTTTTGAAAGCATCATTTATTCAGAGTGCTGCAAAATTCGGCATTGAAGTACAGGCAATCCTGTCTCAGATCAGCAACACCTCACTGGCACTTAGTCGATAGATATTGGGCTAAGAACTATGTGCATCAACCTGCTTTCTGCTTGTAGTCCTGGGAAAGAATTCTGCCAGTGTGTAAGTGTATAGAGAAGCAATGGCAGTCCAATCAGTGGAATTTGGGACATCCAAGAGAAGATGGTGACAAGTATATTTTTTTTCAGCCTAGCATTCACTGGGGTTACTTATGTCACATCAATGAGACACAGTCCCATATAAATGTTGGTAACTATTGGCAACATTCTAACTCCCTAACACTGAGGATGAAATATTCCTCACCTGGAATCCTGCACCACTCTCACTAGGCTACTGAGAGTGACCTGAGTATGTAAATAAGTCAGGAGTTTCACATTATTGTTTTAAAATGTCTGATTGCCACAATAGGTAATAGCTAATTCATTCTTTTCATCTTTACTTGAAGTAATGGCGAATGTCAGGGTGAGATTTTGGAAGCAGAGTGGACATGCATAAGCATAAGCATAAGGTCTGCTTGCCTTGTCCATGAATAATACCATTGATCTCACTGTGTGGTTTTTAAGCGGGTTGTGAAAGCGATTTTAACATAGGAATTTCAAAACTGAGCTGTTAACAGCAGCCTCAACGAATTAAGGGTTAACTTTGGTGATTCATATGCATGACAACACACATCTGAATGTATATGCTTTAGTATGTTTGCTAAAACGCCAGACACACTTAAAATTCTTCTTAATATTTCATAGCCATTCCTTGAAAAAAGCTTTTGCAACACAGACACTGCTCTGCATCAGCTCACATTTTTTCTGGTCCCTCAAGACTTTCTGCCCAGATACCTTCTTGCTGCTCAGCTCTATTGATTTGGGTCTGAGCACCGAGCCTTGGTGCTCAAATCCAGTTGCCCAGTCTCCTTGTTGACCTTGCCCTACAGTATCCGCCACACTTTGTCTCTTAGTGGAATTTTTTGGATGAGACTTTGGACCCATATATTAGCCTATTTTCCTATTTTATCAACTGTACTCCCCCCCTACGCCCACCTGCTCTGTGGCTGCTCAAGCCCTGGCATGATCATTTTCACCCTCAATTCAAATGAGGATGTTGCCTGAATTTACAAATTTAGTTGGGATGTTATGTAGGCAAAGCCACAAAGACAAAACAAATTGATAAAAATCATACCCTTTGCAGTTTGAATTTTGTGTCCATTGCTTGATTTCCACAGGGAGAAATCTGATGTCAGTGGGAACCGAGGCCAGAAGGTGAAGACAGCACTGAGCCTTCTTTTGGGACAGAGAAAAAATGTAAACAGATGTAATTAAAACATTGCAAAATCTGTTAGATGTGTGAGCAGACGCTGGGTTATAAGAGTAATTATTATCAGGTTCTCCTATTGCCTGAAATATTCAAAGCTAATTTATTTGGGAGTACTTAAGATGGTTTTAAGAAAACTTTCTACTGCTGTGTATTCTGGGAAACATTGTGCATTTCTTCACTGCATATTGAGAAGATTTTCAACGGCCGTGTTGCTGCCTACGTCTGAGTTTAAGTTCTCAGACTTTAAATCTTCACAACTGGAGAAGTTTAGGTTTAGAAAACCTGTTTATTAACTGCTTTCCAACCAACTTCATTGCACATTGTCTATCACTCTCTTTGTGGCTTTTATCTTTCCCCAACAATGTACGTGGCTCAGGTAAAGAGTAGATATGAAAACATATAAGTAGGCTCTGGAACTTTCTTGGTTTTTCAAATTATCTTAAAAGAAAATTACTAGGCCTAAGTTCACACTGAGTTTCAGAGCTTGTGTACGGTTAATTTACTGTTCTATCTGTCTTGCTGCTGAACTGATGTTTTTGTTTGTTTAATGTGAGTGGTCTTTCTAATCCCATTAAGTGGAAACAAAGTTTACAAATGTAAATCCATTTTACTTTGATTTAGTACTTTTGCAAGACCAGGCTTCACAAATCAAGGCATGAACTTTGACAGCAGGAGTAGTTTCAAAAGGTGTTTTTCCCCCACCTTTGAGAGAAGAGGACTAAGACCTTTTCTAAGGGATTCCTTTTTTTCTCTTCTAAAGATAAACACTGGGAGTGTGGGAGGTTGAGAGGATCAGGGACTTGGCAGACACTTTTTGTCCAGAACTAACTGGTGAACCTAAAAGCCTGAGGTCCTGCAGGTGGAATACAATCTGTGGGATTACTCCTGTTGTTGTTCTATTGTTAAATCAATCCCCATTCTTTGAAGGGAAAAAGTAGCTGAGAATCTCTGTGAGGCCCTGAGGATGAAATTTTGGACTATGAGTCAGAAGACCTGGGCAAGCCATAATCACTTTGACCCTCACTTCTCACAGGCACCAAATAATAGCAATGATGGCTACCATTTACTGAACAATTAGAATGTGTTAGCTCCTTCTCATTTCTATTTCTGGTTTCCACAGTAGACCACACGAGTTTCTGAAAGAATTAATTTAGTGAAATGTACATGAAAACTCCTGCCACGCTATCTAATGTTCTTGTGAAAAATCAAATGGAAAAATTTATATAGAAACCATCTGAAAATTGAAGTTATTATTCCCACTGGAAAGGACTCTTGGCTACCCCTCTTGATATCAATTTCATAGTTATTTTTTCATAATTCAGTTACTGTCAGAGGAAAAAGAAATTGTATAAAGATTGTAAGTCTTGATAAGCAATAAGTCAAACTAAGAACCTATAGATATCTATATTTTCCCCTGAGTAACAAATTGGAAAAAGTCAGTGTAATACTTTGATGGATATTATTAACAAGAAATTATGGAATTAAGATACTTAAAGTCTAGTGAGAAAAGTTTTACATTTGTTTCTGAGACTCAATAAATACATCACTATTTATAAAAATGAAAACAAAAATGACCTAATTGACATGATCATTAAAGAGTAACACTCAATGAGTGGGTGATAAATTGTTTTCTAAAGGTATGTTTATGCTCTTGTTCAAGAAAAGTTTATGCACCAAAATTATAGTGCTTCTTTTTATATATACCTTGAAAGTAATGATAATTTGGCACATTGTTTAAACAATGTAAAAAATTATCATACACACACATACACATGAGAAAAAGAAAGAAGAAAGAGAAAGCAGAGATAAACTTTTGTCCTTGAACCTGGACATGCAGGAAATATTTTAATTAAAATTTTCTACAACTTCATTTCTGACCCTGAGACTCCATTTTATATCTACCTATATGTATCTAAAAAATTCAATTGTCATCATTCTTGGGTGTCTCCCCTATTTTGACAGGTTTTTTTCCAGAGTGAAGGCCTTGGGGGACATTTACTGGCATTCTGTCATCTATTCCCTTGTTTGAAAAACCACTTCAGGTCTGTTACTTCTATGCCAGGCTTAAGAGAGGGAATGTTTTCTGACTTGCCCATGCACTCATTTTCCTTTCATATCTGAAATCTTTTTGCTTTCCTGGTGAGGTCAGAAAACACCATCCTTCTTTCTTTCCTCCTCCACAAGTTCAGGGGATCTCTATTCTTGAAGGACATTTTCCTATCCTTTATGGACACTCTCATCCATATATTTCTCCAAAACACATTGTCTTAATCTGCAGATCTTACTTTATATGCTTTAAATTCACTTAGGACATAGATTTTCAGAAAACAAAAGCCAGAAATATCCACAGTTTATTTCTGCTTTCTGTTCCTGCTACCATCCCTTTTGTTGTTCAAAACTTGACACTCTCCTTAAATTGAGCAAGGGAGAGAGAGAAAATGATAATGTAGTATAGTATGTATAATTTTAATATAGTATGTATAATTTAGTATCTCTGTGGTAGGATGACATAAGAGTCCCCAAATATATCCCAATCCTGTTCCCCAGAATCTGTGAATGTTACCTTATACAGGAAAAAGCATTTTGCAGATGTGATTAAGTTAAGGATCTTGAGTTTGGGGACTGTTTGTTACGCAGCAGTGTGTAACCAAGATAGAAGTTAATATCTAAAAAGGTAGATACTGATGTAAGAATAACCTAAATCATGGGCAATGGCTTTGGGAGTGGTCAGTAAGGACACTGTTGGTGGGGGCTTGAAGTTCAGGGAGAACAGTGCTATTGCAAGCTGGAGGGATTTGTGTTATATATTTGGTGGAGCAATTGGTGAGACTGTCACTAGCTATAAGCTGGAAGATGTGAAAAGGACCTAATAAATCTGTGGTCTGGATAAGGTGATTTTCAGGCAGAATGTTAAAAGTATAATGTACATTTTTAAGCTGTCTTTGATAAAGTATTTCAAAAGAGAGATTACTAAGTAAGGAAGGAAATGTTCAACTTTTGAGCAGAATTTAGAAGAATTATTTACACAACAGGATTTACTGGGTTGGAAAATAAAACTGTTTTTCACTCTCAGGATTTCCAGTTGGCAAAAGGTTTTCAAAGTTGGGAAAGGCCTCAGTGCAAATATCAAGTACAGAGTGCTGACAGTAAAATGTGACTTCAGGGTAATAATCAAGTCAAGTCAAGCTATAAGATCCCTTTTTGAGGCTTGAGGAATATTTACGATGGTGCTTCATAGTCCTCTCAGCTATACAAAAGACATATAAGAATCTTAAGGTTATGCCTCTTATAGTCTCTATGTCAAACAAAAGCACTCTTAAGACTTAAGGAAAAAAGAATAGATACATGAATATGTATAACTGAATCACTTTGCTATACACCTGAAACTAACCCAGCATTGTTAATCAACTATACTCCAATATAAAATAAACATTAAAAAAAAAGACTTAAGAGAATCATTCTATAGCACTCAGGGTAGACAGAGTCTTTTTCTAAGAGATTTATTATGGCTTTTGTCTAATGGACTGGATTATAATTTGATAATCTGGAAACCCATGAAGCTTTTAAAGGAATTATATCAGTTTGGACTGAAAGAGACAGAGACATTCAAAGAAAAAAAAAATCTCTGAGCTCTTTTTCTTTTCTATAGGTCAGAAATATTGGCTGAGAAAACTATTCACATGCTAACGCTGGCCTTTCTTATGGAAAATGAAGGATGTCTCAGAAGGCAGAGCCAGTACCCCAGAGGGTAGAACAAATAGCTGCAGAAAACCACTCCCAGAGAGCAGAACTTGGTCCTAATGAACATAATTCCTTTGTTTCCAGAACAATGAAAAGGGCTGGATTTCAGAATTTCTATGGATCAGTGACTGCTATGTGCCTCTCATCACCTCAGCCCTCATTTTTGAGTAAGATATTCTACTGTGGTTCATTTGTCCCTGTCTTACCCTCAATATAGAATATGGGTGATAGATAGATTTAGTTCACAGATCTTCATTAAGGGAGAGCTGCACCCGAAAACTCTCATACATTACTGGAACCTGATTTCAGTTATGAGATTCTGGACACTAAGCCTTGAGCATAATGCCATTAAGGAATGAGGTTTAAGAGGTATTACAGGAGAGGGAAGTTAAGTATATTTTACAAGTGGGAAAGACATGAACATCACTGGAAACCAGAGGGTGAACTGTGATAGACTATTACTTTTTTTAATTGAGACATAACTGACATATAGCATTATATTAGTTTCAGGTGTACAACATAATGATTTGATATTTGTATATATTGTGAAATGATCACCACAATAAGTGTGGTTAACATCCATCACCACACATAGTTATAATTTTTTTCTTGTGATGAACACTTTTAAGATTTACTCTCTTAGCAAGTTTCAAATATACAATACAGTATTATTAACTATAGTCACCATGCTGTACATTATACCCCCCCACCAGGACTTATTTATTTTATAACTGGAAGTATGTACCTTTTGACCACCTTTACCCATTTCCCCCACCCTCCACTCCTGCCTTTGGCAACCACTAACCTGTTCTCTGTATCTATGAGTTAGTTCAGTTTTTTTGTTCATTGGTTTGTTTTAGATTTCACATATAAGTGTGATGTTATTTGTAGTCCTCTGCCTGACTTATTTAACTTAGCATAATGCCTTCAAGGTCCACCCATGTTGTCACAAATGGCAGGATTTCCTTAACTTTTTATGGCTGGATAATATTACACTATATATATATATAGTATATATCACATCTTCTTTTATCCTATTCATTTTTCAGTGGAACTTAGTTGTTTTCCTGTCTTGGCTATTGTGAACACTGCTGCAGTGAGCATGGGGGTGCATATATTTTTTTGAGTTGGTGTTTTTGTTTCCTTCAAATTAATATCCAGAGTGGAGTTGCTGGATCATATAGTAGTTCTTTTAAAATTTTTTTTGAGAAACATCCATAGTGTTTTCCATAAGGTCTGTACCAGTTTACATTCCCACCAACAGTGCACAAGGGTTTTCTCTTCCCCACATTCCCTGGTATACATTCTTAAGTGTTCCTTATCAAGAACTGTGAAAAATATGAGACAAATTAGCCTGCCACCATATCACGGATGCTGGTAGAGGCAGACAAGTCCTGGATTAGAGGTAAAAGATAGGTTATTACTCTCAACAATAGTTTGTGGCCAGAGGATTATCATTTTTGTGCTAGTTGCACACAGCTGAATTCTCACAAGATAACAGAGATCCATATTACACTTGCACATACAGCAGATTGTGTTACAAGAGAATGACTCCAAGCTAATGGAACCCAAATCTTTTATCATGGGCAGTAAACCTGCTTGCTGTTGCTCTGGAGGAAGACAGTAATTTCATTATACTGGCCTTTTGCTCAGAAGAAGACATCTGTCTTCCAAGGCTATTCATTATACAGCTGTCTGTGAAAAGATAGTTCAATACAAAGGCAGCTAGTTAGTGCCTCTGCTCAAAAGAAGTGCAGAAATGCAAGAGACCCATGGGGAATTGTCTTTCAGAAAATACTTCCAGTTATTAGCAGAGATTTCTGTTTGTTTCACAACTGGGTATATTCCTTTTCATTGTAAAGATTTAATGTCAGTTCAGTTCAAGGATTGTGTCCTTCCCTGATGCACTGCAGGCTCAAATCTGGCCTCCTCCACTCTTGGAGTAAGGGGGCAGGTTCTGGCTCAAAGAAATCTCATCTTTTTCCCTTCTACGCACTCACTCCCCACTTTTGGGGGCAAGGTGGATAAATAGGGGACTTAGGTATCAGTGAGAGAGGGATGCCTCTGGCTTCACTCTGGTATTGATTGGTCTCATTTTCTCCTAGTATTTTCTGTTGACATGATGTTTGAAGACATATGGGCATATTTTCCTCAGCTTGTTCCAGACTCCGTTCCCTCTTCAAAGGATAGCCCCGACTCCCTTTGACAAGTCAAATGTATAAAATCACCAATCTTTCTCTGGTATGAACATCTATTCACTTGACGTCTATGACCTCTTGAGCAGCAATGCAGCTCATGCCCACCACTAACCTTCATGCACCTTTACATGTAGCGTCAATAACACTTGCTATCCTCTCTTGAACCCTTAAAGAACTGCAGAGAACTGGGTCAGGAGTAAGGTTGCCCCACCTTCTTCCAGGCATATTTCACCATGGCCCCTTGAAGACCATAATGATATCAAGCTTTTCAACTCTCCTCAAATCCATCAACTCAAATTCAACATCGATCAAGTTGTTTCTTTCACTAATACCTTTATTCTTTGCCTTCAGTGTGAAAAAGGATCACCTATGACATTTGTTAAAATTCAGATTTCCAGCTCCCAAGCATAGAGACTTTGTTTCAAGAGTTTGAATGTTTAACGAGCTTTTCACATGATTCTGATCATGATTTTGATACATTGGTCCCTCTGTTTCCCATCTCTTATCAGAATAAGTAGTATTCTTCAAAACAGTGCAAATACTGTGGAAACAGTGTAATATATTGGAAAAAGCATTGGCTTTGCTGTCAGCTAGATGTGCATTCAGATCCTGGTTCTGTTAGTTATTAAAACTTTCTTCTTTTTGAAAGGAAATAGATCTTTGGTGACATCTAAGAGAAATTAATTGGTGCATGTGCCATAAAATATGATAAGCAGGAATGTCTAGTTTTCTGTAAAGGGTGAGATAGTATTTTTAGCTTTTCAGTAGATATTTCAGCAGGCAATATGATCTCTGTCACAGCTACTCAACTCTGCTGCTGTAGCATAAAAACAGCCATAGAGAGGCTTCCCTGGTGGCGCAGTGGTTGAGAGTCCGCCTGCCGATGCAGGGGACGCAGGTTCGTGCCCCGGTCCGGGGAGGTCCCGCGTGCCGCGGAACGTCTGGGCCCGTGAGCCATGGCCACTGGGCCTGCATATCCGGAGCCTGTGCTCTACAACGGGAGAGGTCACCACAGTAAGAGGCCCGCGTACCACAAAAAAAAACAAAAAGAACAGCCATAGACAAGAAGTGAGCAAATGAGAGGGGCTGTGTTCCAATGAAACTTTATTGACAAAATCAGAGGCCGGCCAGTGCTGGTTGTGGTTTATTGTCCCCTCTATAGAACATGAAAGTGATAAAATCAAACTTGTGAATGTGTACATTATGAACCATAATTTGGTGATCAATTTTATAATTGTAAATAAGTTTTCCAGAAAGAAAGAAAATTTAAAAAGGACTTGATTCTGGGGTCACATTATGGAGGAGTTAACCACCACTGGGCCAGATTTTGCATCTCTAATTGTTATTAATTGGAAGACCTTCTTTATGATGGAGTGTCACCTGTCTTTAAGGGGAGATTTGTAGTAGAGTGGATTATTTGTCCATTCTTTACTTTAGTCACATAATTAATTTATAAATCCATACTCTTTGGCATGTAACTTTCTTTGCTTGCCTATAGTTGGTAGAGCAGACTTACTCAGTTTTTTTTTTTTTTTTTAATGTCAACCTTTGGTCAGTGGGGTATTAGCAACTGTGACACAAAGAGAAATTTGTAAAGCTGTAGCATAATTGGCCCTGTACTTTAGAACACACACACCATGAGGACACACTTAGGCTAGCCTTCTGGTTCCATGAGGAGGCTATCAAACATGTGAGGCAGAGCCGCCCTACTGAACCTAGCTGCCTCCAGAAGCATGAGTGAGTCCAGTTATGACCAGTAGAACCACCCAAACAAGCCCAGCTTAGACAACCTTCAACAACATGCAGCTAAGTGAGAATAAGTGGTTCAGTGTTTCAAGCCAGTTTCATTTCAATAATTTGAATTTTTTTTTTTGGTGCTTTCCTCTTTATTGATGTGCCTTCTACCTTCCTCCCACAGTTTCAGTCCCTTCCATTTACCCCCCAAAAAGAAGGTAGTGAAAAGGGATTGTTGGGGTTCTGAGCCCCTTGGGCAGTTAGAAAGGGAACAGAAAGCAAAACAATCACTGGATGTGACAGAGATTGACAATCAAGAAGTCTAAAGCAGAATGGGAAAGGTGGTAGAGAAAGGGGAAGAAAGGAGAAAGGAAAGGTACTAGAGGACATCTCCCCCAGTAATCCTCTTGTTAAGAGGGGTTGGAGGAGAGTCTCAAACATTATGAAGTGCAGGTCCTGAGGAAGAGAGTCGGTGTTTGAGCCTCAAGGAGGAGTAGGTCAAGGAAGGGGGCCCCCTCTCTCTTTGTAGAATGGGACCACCTCACCTTAGGGGCAGCAACTTCACAGGCCGTAGACACTTTCATCACTGTAGGCAATGTACAGAAAGAAGTCTTCTTCATGGTGTTCCTGGTAGGGCTGACCCATAGTGGCACTGGTGGGTGGAATGACATTGTTGACAAAGAAAAACAAGGCATCCTCAGCTCAGAGATGAATTTGCTTCCCGATCAAGAAGTAGAACTGACCAACTGTATGATCAGAAGGCACCAGGTATATCTTTTTGTCCAGGTCTCCTATCCGAACTTTGGGAGCCTTTTCTACTATCACCGGGACCCAGTCTGGGTATTTCTTTCAGATCTTCTAGCCCTCAGAGCCACACTTCTCTAACGGATACTCCTCTTTATACACGAAGTTCATCCTCCCAGTTCCTGGGCTGGACCGGGCTGGGCTGAGAGAACCCGGGGTGGGGGCCAGGAAGAGAGGGCAGGTGGTGGCGACCTCAATAATTCGAATTTTTTCGTTTGTTTTTCGAAGTGGTCTTTCTCCAGATAGGATTTAATTTTCTTTAGGTAGACGAGTATGAACACATCACCTTGTTCCATGAGAGACTGGGTTTTGGACTGTTAGGGCTGATCTATTTCAGGTTTGTTCTTTAATTTTAATTAATTAATTTATTTATTTAAAAATTTTTTTTCACACATACACACTGTATTTTATTTTTACAAGAGATAAACTGACACCAAGCATTGTAAATGGATGACCACAACAGTAATTTGAATTTTTCACAAATTTTTATATGATTCTGATATGTTATATATTGGGTCCTCTATTTTTCCTCATTGAGTTTTGGGATGGTTTTTAACACAACATTATTTTGATCAGAATTAACTGATAAAGGGGTAATGTCATATGTATTTCACAGACATAGACAGACAGTCAGACAGACAGACACAGACACTCCAATACAGGTCTACTGGCTTAGAATTTGCATGAAAATTTTCTTTTATTTCTTTAATATTGTTTTTCCAGTCTCCATTGCTGGTTTCAGAAAATGATGCTAGAGCCATAGGCAAGAACCAAATGAAATGGTATGTGCCAATTTATAATTTAGTAGCCGTAAGAAGCCACTAAAGGATTCTAAGCAAAGGTATCTCATGTTTATATTGTGCTTTAAATTTTTAATATTATCAATCAGATATACGGAAGTGCAATTTTATTTTCCATAAAATAATTATTTTTGATTTTAGCCCCAAATCTGCTAATAGAGAGAAAAATAAAAATAACTTACAAACTCAACCCTACCAAGCAACCTAGTTTCTTCCACTTTAGAACTTAGTCTCTTCCAGGTTAGCTAGGTAAATCAGAGGCTCTCCACCTACTCTATTTTATCTACTCCTACGTCACCCTTCTTTTACACCTCTCTTTGGTGGATATCTGTGCATTTAAAAAAAACTTGTAAGAGTGGGATAAGAGGGGCCTCTCTTCCATGAGCTGCCCTCTCGATTCTTTCTGGTCTCCCTTATTGATGTACCCATTCCCTTCTGTCTGTAGCATCGGCTACTATGGCCCATTGTCATCCCACAGTTTCCAGTCAAAAGGGGACTAAATACTTTCCCAGTACGAATTACATGTGTCTTCAGATCTCCAGACCACTTATTAGCACTTTAAAATGCAAACAGGAGCTTGTGAACCTATTCCATTTACATTCACACCATGGGGAACTGGAGTCAAAGGTTATCTTGGGTCCATTCTCTCTGATTAAATACACCGTGTGCTGGAGGTGCTCTTTGAGGTGGTGTCTTTCCAAAGTTCAAACATAAAGGGAAATACAAACTTCTGCTTTCAGCTAGGTTTGAAAATTATTAAGAATGCAGAATCTAGGATAATGCTTCTCAAATTTCAATATGCATATGAATCACCAAGCAATCGCTTTAAAATGCAGATTCTTATATAGTAGGTCTGGACTGGAGCCCTCCAAATCTGTATGTGAACAAGCTTCCAGGTAATTCCAGCGTTGCCAGTCCATGAACTGCACTGTGAGAAATGGAATCACATTAAGTTCCAGAGCATTTGGAAACTGATTGGAAGGCAGAGTTAATGTCAAGGAAAATCTTTGAGATAGCGTACCATCCTTTAAACTGGCCTTGCCAACTGTTCAGAGTGTTATAACTTTCTTCCCCAGCAATTCCAAAACCCTGCAAATTTATGTTTGATATAACCTTCATCACCATGTATTGAAATTATTTTCTGTTCCCCTCAACTCTCTGAAACAACTCTCTGTGCCTAATTCTTTTGGCACTGCTTTTGCCCGATCCAGTGGAACACCGAATATTCTCAAGAAATGTATGATGAATGGCCTGTGTTCTCAGTTTAGGTGTGCAAAATATGCCAATATCTTTACCAAACCTCTGAGTGTTATAAGTAAAAAAAAATCTACATCAGCTTGTTTCCTTTCATTTGTAATGTAGAGGAACAGCCTAGCCAATTGAACTTTCTGGTTGCTGGATTTTAAAACAATATAAAAGAAACATATACATAATATGCAAAACTGAAAAGACTATTGTTATTTCACCATCCTCCTCTCCACTCTCATCCTATACCCCTTGCCTCAGAATATTCATTGGCTAAGTGCTGAAGAGCAAAAACGAAAATATTATCATCTATGATTGAATTTTGTTACAGCACATATTTATGAGAATGTAATTCATCTCAAAAGTCTACATAATTACTGTTTCTCTTAAATAATTTTAAAAAGTATAATATAATGGAAAAATTTGGAATCTACACTGGTCCTAGAAATACAGCCTTTTTCTAAATATAAAATTAATTATTACATTCTAAGCTTTCTGTGCAGCATTCAAACAACCAGTTGGTGAGGTACAAGTCAAATGAGAGAAGAGGAACTGGTCCAACTATCAAAAATGCATTTCTAAGGTAAAATTTGCAACGGAACATGTTTAGATCAGGGTTTTAATCTATCAATCATTATTATCATTAAACTATTATTTTCCAACTTTATATAAGCTCCCTTTGGCTCCCTGAATGCTACAGTTGATTTTAAGCTCTAATCCAAAGTGAAATGTAGCATTCTTTTTGCTTTGTGTAGAAACATCAGTGACTTTCAAATTATCCAAGAAAAGACAAATTACCAATAATCAAACTTGTCTGAATAATTTTTAAGTGATTCCAGGCAATATATATTTACTAATGTATAGAACATGGGAAGTTTTAGCTTCAAATTATGAACTTGCAAAAAGTTTGTAAAGGACTGAATATAAAGGGGGAGTTATAGAAAATATTTGGTCACCTTAATTATAGGTTTAAATGCCACAAATGCTATAATAATACTTCTTACTTTTTTTAGTTTATAAGCAACCAAACCACTTTATAAACATTAAGCCAAATATCTCTTTAAAGTAAGACTTCTTTTTTTCTCCCTGAGTATCATTTATAGACTGATAAAAATGAAGTGAAAAGTAAATGTTTTCCTGTAGACAGGAAAAGTACCCTCCATGCTAGAGCAGTTCTGAAAATGGTAACCACAATTCCTCCCAATTTTTTGCTTTTTCCTCCCTATAACTGTTAATTATAATAAAGCATATTGAAAAGTTTTTCTTGAATGATAGCTCTGGTCTGCTATTATGTTTTTATTAATATTTTTACTTTATTTCATTTATTATTATGAGGATGAAACAATTTGGGGATTTCTTTTTCCACTACTCAATGTTTTTTTCAGCAACAGATTGTTTTCTCTTATTTGACAATATTCTGAAAACCACCTACTCATTCATGTTTGATGTGGTCAGACCTCTGTGGTGAACTAAAGACCAACATTACTGTTTGTTTAGTGTTTACATTTTGTTTAGCAGGGGTTTCATATTAGTGGCTACTCTGGGAGATGTATCTCAGATAATTATGGCAGAAAAGCAGCAAAGGAAAGGCTGAATGAAGCAACCCTAGGCTGGAATTCTCAATCTTGCCTTCAAGTGAACAAATATGTTTTCATTACATTCCCCTCTTTTTCCACAGTATCTCTTAAATAAAGAACTTTTTCTTTTTACAGTAGACCAAAAACATGTATACATTTAGTCTTTATAGATTTTACTTTTATTGATTTTGCATGTTGTGAAAATAGTTTCACTGAATACTTAATTATTCTTAGATTCTACTTGTTTGCAGCTTCCCTTCGTTTACTTATTTTAAAAAATATTTTATGTAGACAAAGGTGCTGTGGCTATGTCCTCAGATCCTCAGACAGTTCTCCCATTAAAGTTATCTATTCTGTTTGTGACATGATAGCTTAGCAGGACTCAGTAGGCCATTAGGAAAATAAGCAAATTCTTATCTGGAAGTCATTAGCTAGAATCACTCATTCTCTTGCCTGGAAGTTGGTTCTTTTCACATCCTGAAAAAATATTTTGATAGAGAATTAAGTGCTGGTGAAAGGTGAGTATATGGCAGAGGGACTGGAATGGGTAGGAGACTAAAACCACGTTTGTCTGTGTGATCACTGAGGGGCATTAACAAAGACAAGGTCAGTGACCAGCTGCTGGCATTGTCATAGTTCGCTGCTTAAGTTCTGACATAGAAATAACAGATTCATAGCCAATCCATTCTACTGCACTGAAGGGTCTTCTAATCCATGTGAGTAATAGATAGCTTTAGGTAACAGAGTTTTAATCCACAGTTCTTGAGGATGATCCGTGGAGATTATATAGAACAGCAAATTAAAACTCTTAGCCATTCGGAATCCAGTGGGTCATCTAAACCCAAGACGTTAGCTAAAGGTTACATTCCCAGCTCCAATTTCAATTTCAAGGAAATATCCTGATCCAAAATCATGAATAGATTCCCTCAGCCAGATTCCCCCGCTGAAGTCCACAGTGCATAAATGAGCCGAGTTTGAGAAAATCTTCTTAGCAGGAGTTAAAATATGCTTTTCTTTGGAAAATCATGTCATTTTTGTAACGTAGAAGCATTTGCCCATGAGAAAATTAATCTCCTTTATAATTAACTTGTGATATAAATACCCATTCATACCCATATATCCAAGTGTGTGGTTCTTTTGTTTAGCTATCATACATAGAGTAAACATGAAGTAAAGCTAGATCTGTCTCTCAATTCTAAGTCAGCACATCACTCCTGGTATTTGCTGACCAAGTTTAGAAACTGAGTAACATCATAATATAAATTGTTTAGTGATTCATTGGGTTGCAAAGGCACTGTATTTTAGAGCTATATTATTTCATTTATGTCAAGGAGGACTGATTAAGAGTCTGGGGCCATTTAGTCGATGGGTCCAGTGCTCTGTGGTGGTTTCCTGGAACATGAATGATCTATGAGCACACTGTTGAGTGGTGAACTTCCACCAGCCCCCCACAGAGATTCTGTCCCAGTGCCCAGACTGTGCTGAGCTCCAGGGGGAAGATACATAGAGTCGGAGCCAGCCATTTCGCTGGCTGATCGTTCCCCCACATCTCCAAGATATGAAAAGACGAGTGAAACGGGACAGTTTTAGAGGACCTTTCACTCCCCTTCCTGACAATGTCCTGGAACATGCATCATCACTGACCTTAACTATCCTCTTAGGGAAAAGACCAGAGAGTAGGGGTTTACGATAATTTGTGTTCAGTCTTGTGGATCAGAAAAATCAATAATATTGTGTCCTTCAGATAAAATCAATTTCATTGAAATTAAATTACAGAAAACTTAATAAGATTGTGCTGGTTACTTATAAATGCACTCTAAATATTACTGCTAATGCACACAGCATTAAAGGGAAAAATTAAAAGGGAAAAATTATTCTCACAGATCAGAAAACAAGATTATAAATCTGAGTTTGAGATTCCCTAGGTTAAGAACATATCTTTGAGTGCACATTATCTATGCAAAAAATGTTCTGGCTTTACATATGATAAAACGAAGTTTTCTTATTGTTTTTTAAAGAGTAAGATCAAAAGAAAAGCAGAGAAAAACATGTAGATATTGTAGATGTCTAAAGCAGGACTCTAGGCTGAATGTCTGTATAAATAACCTGGCAATATACTTGTGAATATAGAACTTATTTAGTAAGCTGCCGAAAGAATCCATAAATTTTCTAAAATTGCTTAGTTTAAATTTGGTAGTGTCATAGAGCTTTTGAGTGAATGTGGCTCAATCTGCTTTCCTGATAACTCAAAATATACACAGTTCATAATAGTATGTCTATGTAGTAATGATGACATAGTTTAGTATCATCATTTTGACAAGCATCAGAGGGGACAAATCACTAAATTATCAATGAAGAGAAAATTCTCACTGTGCTATAGCCAAATCGTGTTCAGGCAAAATATTGTAAGACCTGAGCCCAGATGATGAGTTTTGTGGAAAGACTGATAACTATGGATATTGGACTTGGGAGAAAAGTGAGCATATCTTTAGTTTATAACACAGTATTAAGGAATTTCTCATCTGACTTCTTGCCGAACTGAACTGGCTACTTAAACGCACCCATGGGATGGAATGAGGTAATGGTAAAAGCCTTTGAAATCCCCCAAACTGTCCTCATTTAAAGAAACAGAGACCCTGATTTCAACCTAACCATTTCTAAAATACTGAGGGAATAGGTGTGGTATGTTATATGGAGGTTTTTATTTTCCTGCAGCAAGTGTCAGGTTTTCGAGATTCCTAAGTTAGGAAAAAAAGTCCAGAATTTAGTGTCAAGACATAGTGAGGGGTAGAAACAAAAGGTGACTTAGCCACCCACTCCCTCATAATCCTATGCAGACTAAAATTTGGTGGTCAAACAAACCAGAGCTGAACTCTATTATGGCCACACTAAAGACACAAGGAAAATCAGTGGGTTAGATTGCTGATGAAGATTTTGTTAGAAATCAATTCTCTGTGGGATAGTTCTATTCCATCACATGAAGCCAATTCTCTAAATCTTGACAGCTTTTTCATAAGCACTGACTGTGGATCACAGAGGGGCCAGGTATTCTTGTATCACTGTAAATCCATCAACGTGTTTCTTTAAATATATGTCAATTCTATGTACACAGAAAGTACACACTTATTTGAGAACTGTTTGTTATTAATCATAATAGCTATATTTCACTGAGTGTGCCCTATGGACCAGGTGCTATGCTGAGAGGCTATATACCTCATCTCAATTAACCCTTACACTAACACCAGGAGTAGATATCAAGCCAAATATGTGAGATGCCTGGAGTATCATAGCTAGTAAGTGGGAGACACAAGATTTGAAATCATTCCATCTGTTTCTTATTTTTACATTCTAAGCCATTTCATTATATTGTTATTCCATTGTTTTCTGTTTCTAAATAGCCGTTCAAGACTAGGTGATATATTCCAAGAGTCTGTGAATTCGTAGGTTCATTTAGCTTGTAAGTTTTTAATCTAGATGATAATTCAAACATTTAGGATTTCAAGTCCAGTATAGCTGGTCTGCCTTGGCTGCATTATAACGAGAAATCCATTCCAGTAAATAAGACTTTGTGTTTTTCTGTGCTATTGATAATCATATGAACAGATTCTATAGGAATAAGAACTCATTGGATATATTTATATTTATATATGGTCATGTCTCAAACATACACATCTTGGCCTGTGTTATTAAAAGAAAAATGAAGTAGAAAAGGCAAACTTTTTTCTGCTTAATCAGCCATAGCCTAAATGTCAGAAAGATTAAGTTTCAGGATAAGCCTGGAGAGGTAGATAGGAGACACACGTGCACACACACACACACGTGCACGCACACACACACACACACACACACACACACACCCCTGACCCACCAGAACAGTAGGAACCTAGGTGGCAGTATTTCATTAGTAGAGGATTTACAAAGGGTTGATTAATAAAGTGAATAATGTCATTAAGCTACCAAAATAATTTTGGAAACCAATGGTCCCGATGTATTCTTGACTCCTCCAACTATATCTGATGGATTAACTTTTAGTTCTGGGCATGATATTTTAGGAGGATTATTGTAAGTCTGTAATATCAGGGAGAGAGTAGCAAGATGATGGGGACCTAAAGGTAGTACTGATATTAAAATGGTCAAAAAGTCTGGGTGAGCTTAGAAGAATGAAAGAAAAGGTTGGGGAGTTCAATGACAGTGGTCACCCAGTATTTGAAAGGCTGTTACGTAGGAGCAGGAAAAAACTTAGCTTTACATGGTTTCCAAGGACAGAAGTAGGACCAATGGGTAAAAGCTATAGAGAAGTAGATACTTGGTTCAACTAGGAAGAACTTTCTAGTCATTATTACTATACAACAATGGAAGAGGCTGCCATAATACAAATTCACAAAGAATGGGGAAAAAACGAAAGGTACTGTCAGAGGCAGTAGAAAAATGAGGGGGAAAGAAAAGGACTCTAAAGAAAGCAGAGAGTAAAACAGCAAAACCATAACAAAGTCAGAGTTACGGAGTCTGCTTTGGAAATCAAAACTGTTTTGTCCAGGAAGGTTTAATTGAAGATATGCTGGAAAGTAGTGGATTAAAAATAGATTTCTTCCTACTCTACCTGCAGAGTAATGTTGTAAATCATGTAGTAATAAAGTAAGAGATACAAATTTTTTCAGCCGCTCCGTGGCACGTGGGAACTTCCCGGACCGGGGCACGAACCCATGTCCCCTGCATTGCCAGGCAGACTCTCAACCACTGCACCACCAGGGAAGCCCAAGAGATACAAATTTAATACAACCATTTCTAAGCTAGTTTTTGAGGATAGAACCAATTCTAGTCACATAAAGCATCTTGCATTATGTTCTTTTTTCATCTTCTATTAAATCTTTTCTGGAGGAAATGTTTGTTAATTCAAATAAAGCTATTGTTATTGGTTAAAAGAATAATATAAAGTCAGAGTGTTTTTTTTTGGTGGATTTGTTTTCTATTTAAGAATAGAGCATTCAACTTCATTAGCAAACCATATTGTTTTAAATTAAATTTCCAAATAAATATACTTGGGTGTGAATTCAAGGGAAAATATTTTGCAAAACTCAAGGAAAAAAAATTAACATCCAAACTCAAAACATTCTAGTGGTTTTGTAAAACTGAAACATTTTTTGTCAAGGTTTTTAAAATAATGAATTCTAACCACATATGCCCAGCAAAATCTGTTCTTCAAGGCGTCCTTCCTGCCCATACAAAAGTTAACAGTGACATCTTGTGGTTAGTTTTTACTCTTAAAAAAGCCTGTGTGTGTGTATGCAAAGTACAGAAATAATGCCCTTTTGTTTTACTGCAAAAATATCTAGTTTCTCCTTCCACTTCCAAATATTTTTGTGGTGCTTATCCCCTATGCAGATCTTTAATTGTTAAATTAGTTGTTTAAAATCACAAAAGCATAAGTCATGTTGATAGCATGTATTCTTGATATGATTTGATGAGAATGGCATTTTACCTCTGTGGTCTTCCCTCTCAAAATCCATAACCCCAGGGCTTCCCTGGTGGCGCAGTGGTTGAGAGTCCGCCTGCCGATGCAGGGGACACGGGTTCGTGCCCCGGTCCGGGAAGATCCCACATGCCGCGGAGCGGCTGGGCCCGTGAGCCATGGCCACTGAACCTGCGCGTCCGGAGCCTGAGCTCCGCAACGGGGGGAGGCCGCGTCAGTGAGAGGCCCGCGTACTGCAAAAAAAAAAAAAAAAAAAAAAAAAAAAAAAAAAAAAAATCCATAACCCCAATCTAGCCATGAGGAAAATATCAAACAAACCCAACCTGAGAGGAAGTTTCCAAAAATTGACCAGTATTCCTCAAAACTGTCCAGGTCTTCAGAAACAAGGAAAATCTGGGAAGCTACCACAGACCAGGGGAGGCTAAGGAGACATGACAACTAAATGTAATGTGATATCTTGGATGGGATCTTGGAATAGAAAGAGGACATTACGGAAACACTAGAGAAATCCAAATAAAGACTGGACCCTAATTAATAGAAATGCACCATTGCTGGTTTCTTAGTTGTGATATATGTGCCATGGTCATGTAAAATGTTAAAAATTAGGAGAAACTTGTTGAGGGGTATATGGAAATAGAATTCTATAACATCCTTGCAACTGGTCTGTAAATCTCAAACTATTCCCAAACTTTTAAAAGTTTATTTAAATTTAAAAATACTTTCACGCTATGAAAGGTCACCGGATTTACTGGGTGGGATATATTTACCTTTCCAAAAATAAGAAACAAAAAATAAAGATTTTGCAATTTCTAAATGTTCCAGGTCTTATGTAGTGAACTTATATTGCTATGCAAATGCGATGAATAAAAACCTGATTTCTTTACAGGAAGCCTTAGGGCTTAACCCCAGATACAACATTCCTGAATTCCTCTCCATGGATCTTTCCCACACAAATAAGACAATTTCATTATGAAATTATAAATACAATGGAAGTAATTCCTGCTCCCTTTGATGTCGTCTCCTATGTCTCATCCCCCTCCACCTCCTGTCCCTTCCTTCCCCCCTCTCCCTCCTCACCTACAAACTTTTGCACTTGCTGTTCTGACTGACTGGAACTCCCTTTCCTCAGGTATCTTCATGGTTCACTCCTTGATTCCCTTCAGTTTTCTGTTCAAACGTCCCTTGTCAATGAAGTCCTTCCTGATCAGCTTACATAAGTCACCCTCCACCATCACTCTCTGTCCTCTTGCCCTGCTTTATTATCCTCCAGAATGCTTATCCAGCATGTGAATATTACATATTTGTTTATCTTCTATCTCTCTGGGACAGCATGTAAGCTTCAGGAGACTAAGAACTTTACTTGTTTTGTTTACAGATGAATCCCCAGTGCCCAGGGCAGCCCAGTGTCCAGTACATGATATGCACTCAACAGTGTTTTTTTTTTTTTTTTTTTTTTTTTTTTTTGCGGTACGCGGGCCTCTCACTGTTGCGGCCTCTCCCACTGCGGAGCACAGGCTCCGGACGCGCAGGCTCAGCGGCCATAGCTCACGGGCCCAGCAGCTCCGCGACATGTGGGATCTTCCCGGACTGGGGCACGAACCCGCGTCCCGTGCATCGACAAGCGGACTCTCAACCACTGCGCCACCAGGGAAGCCCCACTCAACAGTATTTGTTCAATGAAGCTAAAATCTCCTCTAAAACTGGTGTCTACTGTTCCAGTTCTTCTCACTAGAGGAGAAAACTGATATCTCTTGCCCATTTCAGCCTACATTTATGATGCCCTCAGCTCCCATTTCTGTCTTCCTCTGCTCAGGCTCCACACGATATGCACTGTTTACTCTCTATCTGTAGCCAGCTCCCATATCTATTCTCTGCCATGCTTTGTGCACTGGGAAGCTGAGCCCCGAGGACTGCCTCCCTTGGACTCCCTGACTGGCTGGTTTCTATCTGGGTTTTGATAAAGGGCATGAGAAGTGAGAAGTTGAGGTATTTCTTCTGTGTCCCCCCTGTCTTGTACCCAGATATCCCATGACAACAGGTACCATCAGGTGGTCCCTCCTTCAGGGGACAGGTCTCTCTGGGCTCAGGTAATGCGCTTTCCTCCTTTGCCTCTTCACAACTTGAGGTAGGCATGTCTGTTTGCTGTTGCTGGTCTCTGAGTTTCATCATCCCTAGTGTGCTCTCTTAACCCTGCCCACACCTCTGTAAGTAGGCTGTTAATTAAAATTTCTTCATTTGTACCATGTGGGGTGCATTCTTTTTACTGCCATGACCCAGAGTGATAGCCTGGAGCAGTGGTTCTCAAAAATTAGCATGCATCAGAATGACCTAGAAGATTTGCTAAAATATGGTTTGCTGGGCACCACCCCCAGAGGGGTGAGGCCCCCCAATTTACATTTCTCACTAGTTCCCAGGCAATGCTGTTACTGCTAGTCTGAGGATCACACAATGTTATCACTGCCCTACAGAGTATTCTTTTATGATCCTAAGTGATATACATTGGGGGTGTTATAGTGAAAACTTCCCACAAACGTGAAATAGAAATTGTGAGTGCTGGAGGATGAGGGGTGAGCGCAGGGTCAGGAAAAAGAGTGTTTTAATTTCATTAGGATGTGTGAACTACTTCGTCTTCCTGCGCCCTACCACGAATATCAGAGTGGGTATTCTGGATAATCATAATAACAGCTAAAGTTTATTGAACATTCACAATGCTCCTGTCACTCTTCCAAGCACGTTGAAGTAGTATCATCTCATTTAAACATAACAATGGCCTTATCAGGTAGATATGTTATTGTTTCTATTTTAAAGATGAATGAAGGGGACAGAGAAAGGTTAAGTGACTTGCCCAAGATGGCAAAGCTAAAATATTGTAGAACCATGACTTTTACCGAGGCAATCTGACTCCAGTGGATATACATATCCACTAATCTGAAAAAGAGGTGCTCCTGGGATCAGAGCACTTGGGTCATTGTCGCCTTTCTAACCCACATTGTTGGATGAATAATCACCAGAGGTTTTATTCCTAATATTCTCTAATAACATAAAGGTCACAGTCATAAAAATTCTACCTCTCTCTTCACACAACAACACTGTAGTCATGATGATATTTCCTAGTGAACTCAATAGCCAAATAATTCAAGCACTTGAATGAAATATAATGGTCCTTGTAGATCTCTAAGTGCTATAAATTCTAAAAATCTTTGTCACCCATTTTTTTGAACTAGAGATTGAAGTCTCTTCTCTTTCGTGATGATTAAAGTTCAAATTCATTGTACAAAAGACAATTGGGGGGGCTTCCCTGGTGGCGCGGTGGTTGAGAATCTGCCTGCCAATGCAGGGGACACGGGTTCGAGCCCTGGTCTGGGAAGATCCCACATGCCACATGCCATGGAGCAACTAGGCCCGTGAGCCACGACTACTGAGCCTGTGCATCTGGAGCCTGTGCTCTGCAATGGGAGAGGCCACAATAGCGACAGGCCTGCGCACCATGATGAAGAGTGGCCCCTGCTTGCCGCAGCTAGAGAAAGCCCTCGCACAGAAACGAAGACCCAACACAGCCAAAAAATAAATAAATTAATTAATTTTAAAAAAGGCAATTAGGGGATATTAATATTTGCCAAATAATGTACAAAAACCAAATATGAGAAAGTTGAGGGTTGCCTCTGTGTATACACACGTGTGTGTGCTCATGTGTGCACATGTAAACATAGACTTTCCTCTTATCCAACCTAAACCCCATGGTGCATTATTCTAATAACTCAGCCTATAAACCTTAATGTTCCATCTTCGCTTAAATTTTTGCATAGGCTTCTGTGCAACTCCCAGCTGTCTTTTCTACTCCATTGCTGTAGTAGAAAAAAAATTAGAATCATCTAGGTTGCTGCCAGCAAATTTAAGTTTCTACACTTAATTAGTCCCTCAACAATATTGTAACAGTCAGAGTTCAGCCTAGATATTTAGACCAGAATGAGTTTTAATGAAGGAAATTAGAGGCAGGAAGGTTTCTTTCAGAAAATCCAGAAATGCAACTAGTACAGGAATGTCCCCACCATTGGTCTCAGCAGCTGTTGTACAGAAGGAAATGATTTCATTTGTCACAGGGAAAAACATGAATATTAACCCTTATCTCACACCATACACAAAAATCAATTCCAGATGAGTTAAAGACTAAAATGTGAAAAAATAAGTAATAAAATGTTTGGATGATAATATATCTGTAACATCAGGATTGAGAAATGCTTCTTAAACCAGATTTAAAAATGAGCAAAACATAAATATGACCACACTGAAGTCAAGAAATGATGTTTATCAAATGATATAAAAAAGAAAGTGAAGAGTCAAGCTACAAACTGGAAAACATAATTTCAAGTCCTTTAAAAAAAGATGGGACTTCCCTGGTGGTGCAGTGGTTAAGAATACGCCTGCCAATGCAGGGGACACGGGTTCGAGCCCTGGTCCGGGAAGATCTCACATACCAGAGAGCAACTAAGCCCGATGCCACAACTACTGAAGTCCATGCACCTAGAGCCTGTGCTCTGCAACAAGAGAAGCCACCACAATGAGAAGCCCTCGCACTGCAACTAGAGAAAGCCTGTGTGCAGCAACAAAGGCGCAAGGCAGCCAAAAATAAATAAAAACATTTATAAAAAAAAAAAAAAAAAAGATGAACTCCTGAAGAGGCATTTCATAGCAGAGGAAATACAAATGATCAGCAAACATATTTAAACATGGTCAAATTCATTAGTAGTCAGGGAAATGCAAATTAGAACCACAAAAATTCTATTTTACACACACCAAATGAGCAAAAATTTGTCTGACAGTATCAAGTGTTGCTGATGATAAATCAGTGGAAACAATTGCCTTGGAAAAATATTTGATGCCCTACCATAGTTGAAGATGACCCCACCATTCCACTTTTAGCATATACTACAGAGAAGGTATGTTCGAGGAGGATTATTTGAAATAGCCAAAAATGAAAAACAATGCAAATGTTAAAAAACTGGAGGATTACCCTACTGAAATCTATCCATAAAAAGTAATACAATGCAACACAAAAGTAAGCAAACCACAACTATAAAATTCAATATGGAGAAATCTTAGAATCTTAAAGTTGAATAATTAAGCCCATCACAGAAGAAAATACATAGCATGACTTCATTTACTTCATTAAAGTTCAAAAACATGCAAAACTAAACAATATGTAGTCAGGACTGCCTTGAATGCTCACACAGGTTGTTCACTGCACAAATCCATGGCTGCCACTTAGAGAATAAATATTTAAGAATGTCCACTTATGGTAAGAATATCCATTACTAAGAACAATTATCTTCTCAGTAATGTAACTAGTAGCTTCCTTGTTATCAAATCAATACGAATTATCTGTTCCTATTTAAGTTCTCTTCAAGATTCAACACTATCTGGGATCCTCTATCATGATTTCTACAAAACTACACTCTTCTGGCCTTCTTTCTATCTCTGAGGATGTTTCTCTTTTACCTTGGCAAAGATCCTCTCATCTGCTAACCTCTGAAATATTGGTGTCCACCAAAGTCCAAACTACTCTCTTCTCATTGTCAGTGATGTGTCAAGGCAATCTCACTTATGCTCATGGTTTCAACCTACCACACATTTATTGACCTCCACATCTGTATTTCCAGATTATACCTTGGTCCTGAGCTCCACTGTCATATGTCTAATAATTGGTAGAAGGATATCCAAAAATGGACTCATCATCTTCCCCCACTAAAACATACTTCCCTCCACATTTGAATAATGATGCCAACATCAGTATCATTTCCCTGAGGGTTATTCTAGGAGATTTTTCATGTTCCTTTATTTCCTATATAAGTTCAGTTGATTATACATCCAAAATTTCTCTCCTATATATCACCCTCTCCATCACCACTTCAGTTCAGACTCTCATCATTTTTCTCTTGACAATTGCAGTAGCTTTATTGTTTTGTATACCTCCATTCTGATCCCTCATATTTATTCTTTGCTGCCATCAGAGTTATCTTTCCTATATGTAATAATTTCTCTGCTTATAGTTCTGCCATGATTGCCCATCCCCTAAAGGATCACAAGCAAAATTATTATTGCATACAAGACTCTACATAAAGATACAGTCATTACAACATAAAGGATAAACTCAGGTCCAAAATCTTCATCCTACATCAAGACTTCATGTTCCTATTACTGTGGGAACAAGCCAGCCCTAGTTGCTGGGCTCAGGGAATCATGGAGGTATAGCTATAAATGAAGAAGCCATTTTGTCAAAGATATCACTTTCTCTCTAGCTCAGAATGACACTTCTTGGGCACAAGTCTAAGATTCTGTTTATTCTCCCACCGATGTAGAGCAGACTAGCTGAACATGATGTTGTGCCTTTTATCCTGTTTCTCTTTCTGCCACCTGTCTTCCTGGGAAGGCTCTGCAACTGTGTTTTTTTGTCAACTCAATGTGTAGGCCATGGAACCTGCACTTAAACAAGAGGTGAGCTTCTTCCAAGTTAGCTGTTGTCTGTTCTGATTCCACACTGGCTTCTTTCAGGTTATTCTCTGTTGACTTTTGACATTTCTTCAAGGGTCTGATAGTTTCTTCCAATTCCTAGCACTGAATTTACTAGTTTATCCTCTCCAAATTTGAACTTGGGTGAGCAGACTATTAGACTTTGGCATGGAAGATCAGTACAATCTAACCCAGAATTCTACTCTGGGTTAGAATTTTACTATATGATCAAATTTATTCAACAAGGAATTGGCTATCTGATATAATAAGAAATGGTACATCGGGCTTCCCTGGTGGCGCAGTGGTTGAGAGTCCACCTGCAATGCAGGGGACACGGGTTCGTGCCCCGGTCCAGGAAGATCCCACATGCTGCAGAGTGCCTGGGCCCGTGAGCCATGGCCACTGAGCCTGCGCATCCGGAGCCTGTGCTCCGCAACGGGAGAGACCACAACAGCGGGAGGCCCGCGTACCACACAAAAAACAAAACAAAACAAAAAGAAATGGTACATCTATTCAGATTCTGATTACCTGTTACATTTTTTCCTAACTTTTAATTTCTAAGTTTTGTTCTGATTTGTAAAAGAAAGAAACAATCTGTGTCCACTAAAGATAAATTAGAAATTATAGGGAGGAAAAATGCCAATAATTCCATCACCAATTTTCAACATTTGTTAACATTTTATTGCACTTTTTTCCTGGGCTTTTCTGTGTGTCTTTGTGTACATATATTTCTTAATGGATCATGAAGTTTATGCAGTTTTTTTTAGTCTTAGTTTTTTAATTTGTATTTATTTCAAAAGCATTTCATACTGAGAAATAGGAAAATATATAACCCAATAATCAGTTTGGTAGGACACTAAGTCACATTAAAATCTGATCCTATATATAAAAAGTATATTCAATTTCATTGGTATCTCCTTAAGAAGTCTTTGTTGGGGAGGAAGGACCAGACCTATGTACAGATAGAGAATAGGATGAGGGGAAACTCACCAATCTAATATTTAAGGAAGCATCAGATGTATAGCCTCTTAGGGGCTTCACTTCTAGACTGGGAATAGATTGTGAGTAGATCAGTGCTTCTGCTGATCCTGTCTTCATTTAAAATTTTGACATTTTGTTCACTATGAACTTTTTGGTATCAACTTTGATTTTTTAAAGATGTTTTATTAAAAATATCATTTATATAATATTTGATGTTTTTGCACCACTCAAAGTCTGCACTGGAGGTGAGTGAGACACTTGCCTTACTCCTGACTCAATGTGCCTGACTCAATGTGCCTTACTCCTGCCCCAACTACTCTTTTCTCCCCTTCTCTGCTCAGAAGTGTAGCATATTCATGTGGCCACCAAAAAAATCAGAAGTTTCTACTGTATTCTCCAACCAGACCTTTCCTCCATGGACTGTTTTTTCATGCTTCCAAAGTCTTTCATCTTTCTTACCTCACCAACCCCAAAATAAGTCTTAAATACATTCTATTCCTCAGTGTTCTTCTCTTACCTGATTGTAGATAATAGATAATCTATATGGTGCGTGAATGTTGAAGGATAATTATATTATTATTCTTAGGGTATATGTATGTGTTTAAAAAGAATCTGCCCAGAGATAAAATCTCTTCTCATTAATTTACTACAGAAATATATATTTTTCTGTGCTAGGAAGGTAGCTGTAAACAAGACAGACGAAACTCCTGCCCATGGAATTTACATTATGCCAGATATATAAAGATATGATCAAGAATGGTGACATCTCATACACCTTGGCAAATAGTAAGGAAGGAATGATAACAAAAATGCTGATAACAGAAACAGGACCTAAAAAAATCTTGAAAAGATAGAGTTGTCTGATTTGAATAAGCTGACACTGAAGGGGGTAGATGTAAAATGTTGAATTTGAGATTCAATGGTTATAACTACAGAGCAGGAGATGTAGCTTAGTCATAGTTCATGTGAGACATTAGGGTTAGCTTGACAGAAACTATGAATTGACAGAAATGTCTGTCAGGTCTCCCTTGGCCACACCATGAATTCAGGTAGTAAGTAATGTGAAGGGAGATGTTTCGGGCTTGTGTTGGGAGTCCCCAAGGCCACCCTTAAGTTTGATGATTTTCAAGAAGAACTCACAGAACGCACAGGCTTTTATGCTCATGGTTATGGCTCATTATAGTAAAAGGATAAAGATTAATATCAATAAAGGAAAAAGGTGCATAGAGTAGAGGCCAGGAGAAAACAGTGCAAGCTTCTAGTTGTCCTCTCTCACTGGTGTCATACAGACAATGTGTAATTCTCCCAGCAACAACATATGATGTGTTGCCAACCAAAAAAGCTTACCTGAACCTTGATGTCTAGGATTTTTACTGAGGGTCAGTCACATAGGCACAGAGTACTTGCTTGACTGACCTTATTAACACTTTAGCCTCTTCAGAGGTCAAATCGACACTGTGTGGTCCAAGACTCCAGTTATACAAAAACACACTCATCTAGCAGGATATTCCAAGGGCTTAGAGGTTAAATCCCAGGACCCACCCCTACCCCTTCCTCTAGCCAGTCTTTTCTTTGGAACGTTCAGAGTTTGAACACTCCAAGCCTGGTCAGTTAATGCCTTACTACACAGTTAACTCAACAATATGAAAATATCATCAGGGAATCGGGACCATCTTTCCATTCTGTCATCTTTAGCATTTCTGTGATGTTTCCATTCATGGTTATAAATGGCTGAAGCAATTTCAAGCATCACATGGAGATACTGGGTTGGCCAAAAATTTCGTTGGGGTTTTTCCATAAGATGTTACAGGAAAACCCAAACGAACTTTTTGGCCAACCCAATACAATAACTGTTGGGGAAGAAGATGGTGTCTCCTTTTATTGAAGAGAAAAACCTTCCTAGAAGCCTCATGGGAAATTCCCCTTCAGGCTTCATTGACCAGGATTGGGTCATATGCCCTTTTCTGAGCCATCATTGAAAATCGGCTAGAATTACCACAATTGGCTCAAGCTAATCATGACCCACCCCCATGGACTGAGGGAAGTGTTGGCTTTGCAGAGCATATTGGATGATAAATGCCTGAACACGGTTAAGGTTCTACCACTCAGGAAGAAGAAGAGACGGATGGTCACTGAATTCCAAAAACATGCCACAACCAGAAAACTGAATAGATGAGAAGATATAGGAATATCCATCTCAATTCAGTATAGTGAAAAACACTGTTTTACACACTATTTTGTATGTGTGTAAAGTAACACCTATTATATTGTATTCTAATTATTTCTTTATGAATTTGTCTTCACAACTGCTATGCTTTTGAGCTCCTCAAGTACAGGGTCTAGTCGTATTCATTTGTATCTATGCCCAATACTTAACATACAGTTAACCTTCAAAAAAGTATTTGAAGAGGACACATAAATAAATAAGCAGGATAGCTCCCAAAACATAGGGATACTCTGGCAGTTGGTGAATTTTCCATCATCCATTTGATAACAGTTGTTTAAGAGAGGAGCCTAGTATAAAATGCTTGCTAATACAAAATAAACTTTCCATACTCTTCCAATCCTGGATATTTAAAAAATGAGATTGCTATATCATGAGAACTAATTAGTTTCTAGTGGTAATAATGAGCTTCTTCCTCTTCCTTTACCTCCCCCAAATAATAATATTAACAAAAGCATAATGCTTAAAGTGCATCTTATTATTTTATTATATTATAGTGACCCTATGATAATAGGTGATAATAGTCCCTATTTTAAGATAAGGAAGTTGAGGCTTAGAGGGTTTCACCAAAGTCACACAACTTATTAAAGTGGTGGAGTCAGGAATACAACCTAGATAACTTCACTCCAGAGTTCACGTTCTTAACCACAACACTTCACAATACTGATCACTCTTTCCTGCCCATGTTCTTTGTCTCCTTTCCGCAAACCAGCAGGGAATCCTTCCTGAAATCTTGCAAATCTCATCTCTACTTTTAATGAATTATTATTTGAGATGCAAAGAATCATTCAAAAATCTCCTCTACCCCGCTGCAAGATTAACTCTCACTTTCTGTTATTTTGTAAGATGTACGGCATCACGTAGAACAAACTCAGAGCACCTCTACTTCCAGCCAAGATGTACTTATCAATTCGTTCCCAGACCTGTTCAAACCAGTTTTATTTATAACTATGTAATTTAACTAAAATTGCTTAAAATGATAAAGATTAGTATGAAAAGAGAGAAAATTAAAATAAAATTATGAAAACTAAGCTTTAAAAAATCTGATTGAAGTGTGAGTTGCCCAAAGAATATTATTGTTAAATTAGATGAGTCTAAGAGAGGTAAAATATGGAGAAAGGGGGAAAAGAAGACATGAAAGTTTAGAAAGATTCTATATTCAAGTTACTTTTCAAATATATGCTGCGGCCCTACATTAAATAATGCAAACATGGACATCATAAATGATACATTATGGATGTGGTTTATACAAAAAGCTATCTGGGAATCCCAATTAGGAAATTCGTATTTATAGAGAAAGTCTTGGTAGTCCATCAGAAACTGGCAACATTTCCTATAATTTTGATTTATGATTTAAAGATAATTTAAAGTTTTTATGTAACTACCTTTAAAACAAATATCCATTAACTATTCCAATGTTTGGTGGTAAAGGGACTTTTATTCCAGATATGTCTGCACATCTATTCTAGAGACAGTTACATTTCAATAGGAATTTCCAGAGACAAAAAAACAAGGAATTTCTCATGGGAGAATTTCAATCCTAGGGAAAAAGTGATAAGACAATTTTAGGGTCTGGAGCTTTGTGTTACACTGAAGCGCTAACAGAAAAGTGGTCATCCCTTGCAAGAGGCCAGCCTTGGCTCTCTCATAGAGTCCCAAGGGATGCCTGTTTTCTTACAGAGTGCCTGGTTGTGATCAGTGCAGTTGGTCTTATCAACAAGAGGTTGTGGGTTGGGACCAGACTTTTGGACAAATGGTTTACTTTATCAAAATTACATCTTTCCCTTGTTTTGTTAGATTTACTTAATCCAAAATAATACAAGCTAGTACTATTTCAAAATGCCAAATTATTATTAAAATGTATACAACTGTAATATTCATAAAGAAATATGCTCTTAAGTAATTAATGAGTTAATTAATTAATGTTGGCTGAGTATTTACTTCCTAAATTTTTCTACCCCTTTCCCATATCAATCTTCTTTTTCTTTCCCTAACTGCATAATTATGTTGCATGAACAGTAATGGGGGGAAAAATGGATAGAATTTAGTCTAATTCTCTAGCTTGCAAAGATTTAATTATCTAAATTTCTAATCATTATCTAACTCGATAGCAGAATATCTGACGACCTGTGCTTCTTGTTCATAGTAATAGGTGGTTGAATGTGTACTCAAAGACAACATGGCCTACAGTGCATTTATGGTTCTTTAAAATGTTCAGCTGAATTAACATGATGAAATTGTACTAGAAAAGTAAAAATGTATGTGGGAGGAAAGACAAGTTCCTGGGGTATCTGTTCAGTTAGGAAATTACTTGATTATTGAGAAATTACACTTAGAGAAAAGGAATCTACTCAAATTGAGAAAGACAGCCCTTAGGTGTTATCCCTTAAGTTTCCCTTTGTATAGGGTACTATACTAAAGAATACGATTTATAGGAGAAAAGAAAATTGGTAGATATGCAAGTGTCATTAATACAGGTTTCCATTAAAATAGAGAAGAGTTGGGCTTCCCTGGTGGCGCAGTGGTTGAGAGTCTGCCTGCCGATGCAGGGAACATGGATTTGTGCCCCGGTCCTGGAAGATCCCACATGCCGCAGAGCGGCTGGGCCCGTGAGCCATGGCCACTGAACCTGCGCATCGGAGCCTATGCTCCATAATGGGAGAGGCCACAACAGTGAGAGGTCAGCGTACCACAAAAAATAATAATACTAAAAAAATAAAAATAAAATAAAATAGAGAAGAGTTATAAATCTGTATGCTCTCCCATAGAAAATATTCAATGTGACATCAGTGACACTATCCTGAATTGTATGTTGATAACAGAGGACATGGCCTAGGATATAAAAGGGGAAAAATTGTAGAATGGAGCTAGGAAAGTGGATATGATTCTTAAACAAGTTCTAGCATCATATGCTACTTGAAAGGCAATGTGCTCAAGGTAGCCAGAGATAAAAGGACACCTGGCAGGAGACTTTTATCAATACACCTAAGAGATATAACAAAGCAAAACCTGAGCCCAATATTTACTGAACATCTCTACATCATTGACATTGGAACATACAAAATTTAGTAGAATGATGTATGGTCATACTAGAGTCATACTGTGTCTCTGTATTCATTTTAGAGTATTATGAATTGGAGTATTATGACTATGGGTACACTGAGACATCAATGTATACATAATCACATGTAAGTGACCTCCCCTCCTCAATTCAAATCCACATCTAAATTAATTTAGGACATGCATCAACTATACACCTCTAATTGTACAATAATGGAAATGTTTCTACTGAACTTTTTCATGCATAATCCAGTTGGGCTATTCTTTGTAACTTCTGTAACACTTGCTCTTATTTCAAGGACCACTAATCCAGATGAATTAGATTAAAATCTAAATTTTCACATAAGGTGGGAGGATTTTCTTCAGCAAAACAGAAAACTAAAAGTCATAAAAAAGAAGATACACATTTTTGAATAGATAAAAATTTTGTGTAGCAAGACTCCAAATTAACAAGGTTAATAACACACGGTGAATATTTTATAGGCAAAGAACTTCAAAGAAAAAGACCAAAAAGGGGCAAAGCCTATTCATAAAAAAGAAATGTAAGTGGTGGACAAATATATGAAAAGATGCTCAACCTCAGTTGTGGTCTGTGTTATAGTAATTAAACAAGGAGGCAGGTAGACTGAGGTGTCTCTAGTGCCTTGGTAACCTAGGTAAGCAAACCGAAATCTAAGTCAGAGTCAAGGCACTCGAATCCAAGAAAACATAACTGAAGAAAAACTAATCATTAAGAGCCAACCAGGCTTCCCCAAATAAGGCAACTGCTTAAGCTGTAGCCAATCAGATAATTTCTTTGCTTTGCTTCTGATCTTCTCTGGAAATGTCTTTCCCTTGGCTTCTGTCAGCAGAGCACTCCTAAACACTTTCAGTTTGGTGCTGCCCAATTTGAACGAATGTTTGCTGAAATAAACTCTTGTAAGTTTTAATGTGCCTTGGTTTACCTTTTAACATCTGATAAATAAAAGTTAAAGCAATTATATAATCTATTAAGCTTGGTCAAAATTACTTTTTAAAAAGGCATTGTTGGTGAGAATGAGAGAAAATATGCACTTCACTGTGATAGGAGCGTAAATTGTTGGTAATATGTCTAAAAATCAAAAGGGCATATAACGTGTGTCCACTCTTCAGAGTCTAGCCTAGGAAAATAAAAGCACTAGTACTTAAACATATTTATTATATAATTGCCTATAATGTAAAAAAGAAAGGAGATTTTAAAATATTGAATTAACCTGAATGCCCGTCTACAAGACTGTCTAAATAAATTATGGTAGATGCATACTAAGGAATATAAATCAGCTATCGAAAAAATTGTTAAATTTTTATCTATTGACCTAGAGGACTCTTCCTATGTATTAGATTAATTCTGTTTTTATTTAAAACTTATCCTACCCAAAGTGAAAAAATAAGTGTCTTGTATTTGTCTCTCATATAAGCATCTATAGAAAATATTTATAGTTTTATGAGCACTGTGGGAGACAATTATTGGGTCTGCTGCTCTGAAGCCATGAGTGGGGGATAAATCTATCTAGGGCAGAGCAATGAAACCGTATTGTTGGTTCTTTTCCTCACATAACAATAAGTCTGGAGACAAGCATCTGGACTAATGCATGGCTTTGAGAAGATAAGAAGGTCCCAGCCACACCTATCTTTCTGTTTCCTCACTCTTCAAAATGGGCTTTTGTCCCCACTGGTTTATGGCTTCTTGCATCTGTGGTCCAGGAAGAAAAAAAAAGGAAGGGGAGATCCTCTCCTTGTGAAGCTTGCCTTTTATTTAGGAAAGATTGTCCTCTCCAAGGACATTCTTTTTTTTTTTTTTTTTTTTCGGTACGCTGGCCTCTCACTGTTGTGGCCTCTCCCGTTGCGGAGCACAGGCTCCGGACGTGCAGGCTCAGCGGCCATGGCTCACGGGCCCAGCCGCTCCGCAGCATGTGAGATCTTCCCAGACCAGGACACAAACCCGTGTCCCCTGCATCGGCAGGCGGACTCTCAACCACTGCGCCACCAGGGAAGCCCCAAGGACATTCTTAATATGGCAAAAATGGGTGATTTGATTAATCAAATGTTTTTATTCTTATAAATGACCATACATGCTAGTGGGTGACCAATACTCATATTAGAGTGTAGAAAAATAACTCAATTAAAAATTATGAGAATATTTGATTCCTTGATGATACATCTAAAATGATTTAGAAGAAGGTAGACTTCTCTCTCTCTCTATTTCTGTATATAGACACACACACACACTATCTCTGTCTTGTTTTCAGCTGAAGCCCTAAAACACTAGGTGCCAAGTAGTTCCATGTTTCCAAGTAAGTGCCAGGCTAAGTATGCAGCAATTGCAAAGGAATTTATAAAACACGGTTTTGTACTTCTTGACCCTCCCCCAATCCAAAGGTGAGGAGACACCCAGAACATACTGAGAGTCTCTCCCACCCCAACGTCACCCTTGACAGGGCAGGAGGAGCGACTTTCCGTTATCTCAAGCCTACCTAGAAAGACCATCAGACCCCCTGGAGGAGCTTAGTACTGGTTGTTGGAGTTTGGGGGCACAGTGGTGTCTGAGTCACAACTTAAAACATGGAGTTGCCAGGAGCAGCCTAGTGAGCAGGAGCTAAGCTAATGTAGGGAAGCAGAGGAAGCCCACCCAGGCTTCTGCCAGCCAAGCTAAGGCAGCTTGAGTTAAGGCTGGAGAGAGAGGATAGAACTTTAAATGAAGTTGACAGCATTGTTTCTGTTTCTTATTGCATTGAACTGAACATGGAGTTACAGGGTTAAGAAATTTTTGTGACTAGAAGGAACTGGAGGATTTATCTGAGATCAACTAGAAAAATAATAGATCTTGACCTACATTTTCTCCAAGATGCAGGATGGAAATAGCTCTTCAGAGCGGATTTGAATAAGCAGTCAGTGACAAGAACAAATAACATCTGACCCTCTGAATGTGTATGTATATGTCGAAATTCTTATGCAGGAATAGAATCTTTAAAAGGATATACCAAATGATATGCAAATGAAGCAACTGACAAAGGATTAATCTCCAAAATTTATAAGCAGCTCATGCAGCTCAATAACAAAAAACAAACAACTCAATCCAAAAATGGGCAGAAGACCTAAATAGACATTTCTCCAAAGATATACAGACTGCCAACAAACACATGAAAGAATACTCAACATCATTAATCATTAGACAAATGCAAATCAAAACTACAATGAGATATCATCTCACACCAGTCAGAATGGCCATCATCAAAAAATCTAGAAACAATAAATGCTGGAGAGGGTGTGGAGAAAAGGGAACCCTCTTGCACTGCTGGTGGGAATGTGAATTGGTACAGCCACTATGGAGAACAGTATGGAGGTTCCTTAAAAAACTACAAATAGAACTACCATATGACCCAGCAGCCCCACTACTGGGCATATACCCTGAGAAAACCATAATTCAAAGAGTCATGTACCAAAATGTTCATTGCAGCTCTATTTACAATAGCCCGGAGATGGAAACAACCTAAGTGTCCATCATCGGATGAATGGATAAAGAAGATGTGGCACATATATACAATGGAATATTACTCAGCCATAAAAAGAGACGAAATTGAGCTATTTGTAATGAGGTGGATAGACCTAGAGTCTGTCATACAGAGTGAAGTAAGTCAGAAAGAGAGAGACAAATACCGTATGCTAACACATATATATGGAATTTAAGAAAAAAAAAATGTCATGAAAAACCCAGGGGTGAAACAGGAATAAAGACACAGACTTACTGGAGAATGGACTTGAGGCTATGGGGAGGGGGAAGGGTAAACGGTGACAAAGCGACAAAGAGGCATGGACATATATACACTACCAAACGTAAGGTAGATAGCTAGTGGGAAGCAGCCGCATAGCACAGGGAGATCAGCTCGGTGCTTTGTGACCGCCTGGAGGGGTGGGATAGGGAGGGTGGGAGGGAGGGAGACGCAAGCGGGAAGAGATATGGGAACATATGTATATATATAACTGATTCATTTTGTTGTGAAGCTGAAACTAACATACCATTGTAAAGCAATTATACTCCAATAAAGATGTTTAAAAAAAAATAAAAAATAAAAAATGTATTTATTTTATTTTTGGCTGTGTTGGGTCTTCGTTGCTGTGTGCAGGCTTTTCTTAGTTGCAGCGAGCAGGGCTACTCTTTGTTGTGGTGCGCGTGCTTCTCATTGCCGTGGCTTGTCTTTGTTGTGGAGCATGGGCTCTAGGCGCACGGGCTTCAGTAGTTGTGGCATGAGGGCTCAGTAGTTGTGGCTCGTGGGCTCTAGAGCTCAGTAGTTGTGGCTCAGTAGTTGTGGCACACGGGCTTAGTTGCTTGGCGTCAAGTGGGATCTTCCCCGACTAGGGATCGAACCCGCGTCCCCTGAATTGGCAGGTGGATTCTTAACCACTGTGCCACCAGAGAAGTCCCTACAGGGCTATTTTAAGCTAGATTCTTAGAAACTATTTCTCAAGCCTTCTTTCCTTTCTGATATTCAGATAATGTCCTGCTCCAGAAGAATCTCCTTCTAGTCTACATGACCTTGTAACAAACCACTTCTACTTTTCAGTTTCTGTATCCATAAACCTTTTTAGTCCATCTTTTTACTCCATTATATCTTTTGGTTACCAGCTGTCTATGAAAAAAGCTGTTGAAGAAGTGAACTTTGTCTGGGACTGCATCCATTATCAGCTCACTGTACATATTAATGACCTGGTCATTCAGCCAATTCTGACCATCCAGGGTTGCCAGATCCTCCATATCCAGCATGTGCTTATTGTAGAAGATGCGGAAGTTGCATTTTTGATGTCTGGCCTGATAGTTTCTTATTTCCCTATTGATAAATGGTTTTCTATTGGAAAAGTCTTCATTAAAGACATCTTTTAATCTTCCAAGATCATCTTTTTCGCTGAGTGGGACCAAACTGACATACTTCTTCATAACCTCATCCAGGAATCCAGAAAGGCAGATTGACAGCTGTTCACCATCCACTGGAGAGGCTTTTTGACTGTTCTTCCCACCTCCCACTGGATTTTCTAGTTTGAGTCCACTGCACGTTAGAGGAGCCTTCAGTGGACTTTTACAGTAAGGGTGGTCCAGCAACTTAGAACTAAGAATGTTCTGCTTGAAAGATCCATCCTCATCCCACTGGCGTGAGCTCTCATTCTGAACAGTGTCTTTGGACACAGGCCCATCTACACTACTCACAGATTGATCTGCCCCTGACACTGACAGTTTTACTGTGTCATCATTGACAGTACTTGTCCGATTTTCCTGACCCAGAGCCATAACTTCTCTCTCAGTTTCCAAGATAAACATGTTACTAGAATGATGTTCTGGTAAGGGGATGTCATGAATCAGTTCTGTACACTCCCACTTAGGAGAGGAAGGGGCTGACTCGCCCCAGGTGCATTGTGGCACTGCCATTCTGTTGGTCAGGGAATGCTTCATCTAAACTAAGCTCCTTGCCCAAGAGAGGGCTTCCTTTAGTGTGGCCATGAGGCACATGAGAGTTCTTTCCCTTCACCACAGCATTGCTGTCCGTATCTGGAAGGTATGGTTAATGCTGACAAGAAGGCGCTTCAGGTTCTGGGGAAGGGAATGGGCTGCAACTGCCACCCGCACTGTTCTCCATAAGGGTCTCTTGATGGTCCCCAGTGACCTGCACCCAGCTTTGCTGGGCTTTTTTTAGCTTGCAAGCTTTGCTTTTTGTTCTGAAGTGCTGGGATCTGAGAACCCTGTACCGAAATCTAATCATGGATCATTTCTCATACATCATATGAGGAGATACTTTTATTCTTCTTTGTTAAGTTGAAACTTTTTTGGAATCAGGGGTCCCTCATTCCTGTGGTGCTCCAGCCCTTGGTAGCAGCCATAACAAAAGCTCTTTCTCTTATGGTTGCTCAAGGTGACCACAATTGTGCCACTCTCACCTGGACTCTGGCTCTCCACATTGAACTTCATAGGAAGATGAGAAGCCTGTGGCTCCATCCTAGGTTTGTGACCACTGGCCTGACTTAAAACACTATTTGCTGGTACGTCAGCAGCTGCCTTCAAGAGACTTTTCTCTCCAGAATATTCATGATCAGATCAGAGTTCTTTGCTGATGATAGCAACTTCTCTGCTTGGACTTTCAGGAAGGCACTTGAGGAGGAAATGAAGTGTTTAGTGTCCTTTCTTTTCACTTTAGAGGACAAAGTACTAAGATTCTGAACAGCCATATTGGACTTTGTCTTAGCAAAAAGGGGTTCATCCTGGATCCATATTTTCTGGATTTGAAGGGCCTTCTTTCTGCATTGGAAATGCCTCAAATGCCTGCTCCAAGTAACTGGCCTTCCCAACTTGGCTTTCAGAATGCACAACTGTTGATGAAAGTAGAACTTCTTAAAGCCTCCAAACCCAGTATTCCATTTCTAAGAAAAGGCTAAGTGGATTCCTTTCCTCCATAGAATTTTCGTCTGTTTTTTCATTTTTCTGATGCATAATGAGATCTGAAAGCAGCTATGCCCCTCTCTGCTGGAACCTGTCACGCCATGGGTCCAGAGGCTGCGGCAGCTTGGACTGCGGCTCCACCTTCGCCAGCTTTAGGGGAAAGCCCGTCAGCCAGCAGGCATCTGGCCTGCTTACAGCGACCATGGCCGCCGAGCTTCCTCTGGAAGGGTTGGCTTTTTCCACTCAATCTACTTTTCTGGAGGTTCATCCAGGTATTACATGTATCAGTAGGTCTTTCCTTTTTATTGCCGAGAGTATTCCATGGTATCGATGTATCATAGACTGATTAACCATTCACCCGTTGAAGGACACCTGGGTTTTGTTTTGGTTTTTTGTTTGTTTTAATTTGGGGCTCTAATGAATAAGGTTATATTATGTATAGGCTTTTGCTTGAAAATAAATTTTCCTTTCTCTGGGATAGAAGCCCTAAGAGTGTGGGTCATGTGATAGCTGTATGGTTAATTTTTTGAAGAAAATGACAAATTGTTTTCTGGAGTAGCTGTGCCATTTTACATTCACCCAGCAAAGTACTGGGTGATCTAATTTCTCCTAATTCTCATCAGTATTTGTTGTTATTTTATTTTAGCTATTCTGATAAGAGTATAATAAAATCTCATTTTGATTTTAATTTGCATTTCCGTTATGGTTAATGATCTTGAACATCGTTTCATGTGCTTATTTGCCATCTGTATATTCTCTTTGATAGTCATTTTTTAAAAACCTATCTTCTAATTGGATTGTTTTGTTTACTGTTGAGTTTTGAGAGTTCCTTTTTATGTGTTCTAGATACTGGTTGTTTGTCAGATATATGGTTTGCAGTTATTTTCTCTCACTCTGTAGCTTTTTCATCCTTTTAACAGTATGTTTTGCAGAGCAAAAGGTTTATTTTGATGACGCCCAGTTTATCAATTTTTCCTTTTATGGATCATGCTTTTGGTGTCAACACTAAAAACTCTTTGCCTAGCTCTGGAAACTGAGGATTTTTTCCTCTTTTTTTTTCTAATAATTTTATGTTTACATTTAAGTCTGTGGTCCACTTTGAGTTAATTTTTCCAAAAGATGTAAGAAATAGGTCGAAGTTCTTTTTGTTTTTATTTTTGGCTTATGGATGTTCAATTGTTCTAGCACTGTTTGTTGAAGAGTCTGTCTTTCCTCCACTGATTACTATAGCTAAATATTAAGTCTTGAAATCAAATAGACTGGTCCTCCCCTTTCATTCTTTTCTTTTCAAAATTGTTTTAATTGTTCTTCATTTGTTGATGAGAAAGAGCTCTGTGACTTTGCAAAAAAAACCCAGAGGGAGGATAGTATTCCCTTTGGAGGGTGATTGTGAGATTATGGGCACTGACACATATAAAGTACTTAATATAGTACCTGGCATATGATGCAGACACTTAGCTTTCTTCCTGTTGATTCTAAACCAACCATCAAAAATCTACACATACACACACACACAGACTCTCTCCCCCAGTAATACTGTATATTATGTTCTCTGTTTTATGTAAATGTGTTATATATGCAACCAGGTAAGAAATATGCCTTCAGTAAGAAATACATGTGAAGGAAACAACTCAAAAGGACTAGCTGTTACTCTCATCCACATCTGTAAATAGGAACTATCCAGTCTCCATTTCCTTCCCATACCTTCAGTTTGAGATATAAGCTCTGATAAGGACATCAACTGGGAGGTTATGGTCTCATCCAAACAGCAACAGAACTCATGCCCAGCCAGGAGACAGTGAGATAGGTTCCCAACAGGAAAATAAAAAGTGAGTATAAATATTGTCTAACTCATCAGAACCTGTTTCTGAATTGGATATTGACTATTGCTGGCAAAAGGGTAATGCCCTATTCCACTTTAGCCCACTGGCCTCCCTGCTGTTCCTCCCACTTTCCAGATACATTGTGACCTTTGCCCTGGTTGGAATGTTTTTCCCCCAGATATCCACATGGCTCTATCTTTCATCTCCTTCAGATGTTATTCAAGTGTCACTTTCTCACAGAGGTCTTCTCTGCTCAGTCTATTGAAATCACTCTACACAACCCCTAAACCCAAAAAAGTCTTCTTCCCAGCTTTATTTTTCTTCTTGGCTCCTATCACCATCTAGCATAGAACACGTATATTTGACAAATTTGGTTAGATTTCACGTACTAACTTGTAAGCTCTATGAAGGCCTTTATTTCACTGTTGTATACTATGTACCTAGAAAGGTGTTTCTATGTAGTAGTCACTTGATAAATATTTGTGGAATGAATCAAGTAGAGAGGTTTCAAAAGACCATTGGAGAATGTCATGGCTTTTAACTATAATACTTTAAATCTAAGATCAGTGGCAACCTTAATAGGGAAGATCTTAATATCCATTTCTTCTAGGAGAATGTCAACTAAATAAACATATATAATAGATAAATACATGTTTCACAGATTCTCCTATTTCCTTTCCCAAATCTTAACCCACTCTCCTGCTGCCCTCTCCCCTTCCAAAAAAAGACGACAGATTAAAGGAAAAGTGCATTTCTTGCCCATTGGCCTTCTCCTCTCATTCCACTGCTCAGGACCAAAATCTTGGATACTTTCTCATACCTACGTTCAATTCAGGATCTATGATTACTCTCACGATCTTCACTGCTATTGTCTCTTGAAGCCACAATGAGCTTTTGCCTGAAATACAGCAAATTGTCTTCTAATTGGTTTCTCTACTTCGAAATTTGATTCTCCATAATCTATTTCCAAATCAGCCAGAGTGTTATGGACTGAACTGCGTCTCTCTAAAATTAATATGTTTAAGCTCTAACCTCCAATGTAGACACAACCTTTGAGACAGTCAGAGACAGAGCCTTTATAGAGGTAGTTAACATTATGTAAATACGGTCATAAGGTTAGGGCACTAATCTGATAGGCCTCTCTCCTTATAATAAGCAACAGGGGAGAACTCAGTCTCCACCATGTGAGGGCACAGCAAGTAGGGAGCCGACTTCAGGCCAGGAAGAGAGCTCTCACCAGAACCCAACCACGCTGGCACCCTCATCTTGGACTTCCAGCCTTTAGAAGTAAGAGAAAATAAATTTCTGTTGTTAAAGCCACCCAGTCTATGGTACTAGTAAGCCTAAACTGCCTAATACATAGAGTAATTCTTTTAAAAGCTAAGTTACACCATGCCATCCCTCTGTGTGGAACCCTCCATTGGCTTCTTACTCCTCTGAATATTAGTTAAGAGCCCTAAAAATCCTAGAAATTGCCTTTAGGAACCTATAAATTCTGGATTTTCTTTCCTTCTTAATCTCATTTCCTACTACTCTCCCCATCCATCACTTCCTTCAACCACACTGGCCTCCTCTCTTGTGCTTGAACCCACCAGGCGTGTTTCCATTTCAGGACCTCTGCACCAGCCGTTCCTTCTGCCAGAATCCTCTTTTCTCAGTACTGTCATGATTCACTCCTCACTTCCTTTGAGCCTTTGCTCAAAAGTTAATGACTTAATGAAAAAAATAATGCATTTGGGGCATCTATTTCTAAATGTCAGTTTAATATACTTGCAACTTTATAGTTAGATTGTATCATCCATTATAGCTTAAAGGAATACTTAAGTTATAGCTTCCTTTTATTAACAAAATGTTTGGTTTTCAATACCCTCAAGAACTATTGCAATAAATCCAAATAATATTCCAGTTCCTGATTATAATAGGAATGAGAGTCAATAAATTAGATCACCTGAAATGAGCTTATATTTTTAGTGATTTAGATGGTTTTTATTTTGTTTTTGTTTTTTTTGCAGTATGTGGGCCTCTCACTGTTGTGGCCTCTCCCGTTGCGGAGCACAGGCTCCGGATGCGCAGGCTCAGCGGCCATGGCTCACGGGCCCAGCCGCTCCGCGGCATGTGGGATCTTCCGGGACCGGGGCACGAACCCGTGTCCCCTGCATCGGCAGGCGGACTCTCAACCACTGCGCCACCAGGGAAGCCCTAAATGAGTTTTCTCAGCAGGTATTTGGTAAGTACCCACTATGAAAGGTTGACTGGCCACTGCGGATCAAAAATAAAATAGTCCCTACTTCGAGCAGCTTACAGATTAGTAGCAACCAATTCATGTTAAAATAATAATTGGTTTTAACACAAAGCAAAATTTAAATACAATTCTTTGGTAGTTTTTAATTTATTTCCCTTTTTAAATTAGATCCAAGTAAAAGTATATTCCTCTTTTTGTAAATTATTCTCATTAAACAAATTATATATCAACTAGCATAGAGATATATGTGTAATTATTTTCCCCAAAATTAGCACTAGTCATCTATAAGTGATGCTTGCATCATTTAAAAAATAAGCATGGGGCTCCCCTGGTGGCGCAGTGGTTGAGAGTACGCCTGCCGATGCAGGTGACGCGGGTTCGTGCCCCGGTCCGGGAAGATCCCACATGCCGCGGAGCGCCTGGGCCCGTGAGCCATGGCCGCTGAGCCTGCGCGTCCGGAGCCTTGCTCCGCAACGGGAGAGGCCACAACGGTGAGACGCCCGCGTACCGCCAAAAAAAAAAAAAAGCATGTATCACAAAACATGTTAGAACAGTATTTTCAATAACAGGACTCGACCCCAAGAACTAAAATAGAAAAGTGATGTGATATCCATAAATGAAACCAGTAAATTTAGCCAAGGGCCAGAGGTTTCGGTGCAGAGCACTCCTACAGGGTTTCTGGCAAAAAGTTTGCCCTGGTTCTAACAGGCAGCATCTATTTAAAAGTTTCACTCCTCCCCGACACATCCGTGGAAAACCTATTGGCGCGCGAGCTCTTCCTTTCAGCAACAACCTCTTCGGTTCAAGATAAACTAAGTTGCAGAAGCTACCTGATTGGCTAAGAAATAATGACGTAAGATTTCTCAAGCCCACTGAGAATCGTCCTCCCCTAGCCTGCCTCAGATTCCGCTTTCCGATTGGTTATTACGGCAAGAAGGCGGGGCCAACTGCTGAAGTTGACCTCTGGGTCGGGAACCCCAGCAAACATGGCGGCGGCCAGGTGCTGGAGGCTTGTGCTCCGTGGTTCAGGGCTGTCACTGCACACCGCGGCCGAGGCCGCCGTCAAGGCTCCCGAAGTGACCGGCCCAGATGTCGCGGCAGCCCCAGTCGCGCGCTACCCGCCGGTCGTAGCCTCTCTGACTGCCGACAGTAAGGCGGCACGGCAGCGGCGAGTGGAGCGATGGCAGGCCACGGTGCACGCGGCCAAGTCGGTAGACGAGAAGCTGCGAATCCTCACCAAGATGCAGTTCATGAAGTACGTAGTTTACCCGCAGACCTTCGCCCTGAACGCCGACCGCTGGTACCAGAGCTTTACCAAGACGGTGTTCCTATCGGGCCTGCCGCCGCCGCCTGCCAGGCCCGATACCGAGCCCGCGCCGGCTCTGGACGTAGTGGCCCTGCGCGACGCCGCCTGTGATTGCCTACTGCAGGAGCACTTCTTTCTGCGGCGCAAGAAGCGTGTGCCTCTTTACCTGGAACGTGAGGCCATCACCTCGCCTTTCTTGGACCAGCTGGTTGCCTCCCTCACGGGCCTGCTCAGCGCTCGCAATCCGGCCCTGGCTAACGCCGCCCTCGGTGAGCCTCGGGCCCGCCACTCCGGGCGGGGGAGGTGGGGATTGTAGGGGACCTCTCTGCGCCAGATTTGCCCCCTTTTTCTTTCTTTCTGCTTGGTCAGTTTTTTTTCTCAGTCCTTTCGCTCCTGGCTGGCGACAGCGTCCGGAGACTGGGTTCTCGTGCATGTGCTGCCACCTACTCACTGTACAACCCTAGGCTAAGTAGCCTGAGCCCTCCAGGACTGCTTTGTGAAGGTCCAGACAAGTGTTGGTTAAGAAAAGGGGCTCCTGGAGAGCGGGACAGGCCTGGGGTTGCCTTTTAGCTCTTCCATCAAAAAGTTACTGACCTTATGTTAGTTTATAAACAGATTTTGACCTAGTTTTTCTCATTTTCAAGATGAGAATACGATAATAGTACTACTTGGTCATAGATAGAATTGTTAAGATTAAAGGCGATATTGATTAAAATACCTAACGTGTATTCGGTACTCTCTGTGTACCTGGCCCTGTTCTAAATTTTATATGTGCCAAATTTAATCCTCACAGTAACTTTACAGTAGGCAGCATTGTTTTATAAATGAAAAAACAAACAGATCCAAGGTACAGAAACGTAAAGTGTATCTAGTTAAAGAGGCTACAGCTGGTAGATTTGGAGGACGGGCTTCAAACCCAGCCATTCTGGGTTCCCAGTAAACAATCAGCAACTTCTGTTTTACTGTTACATTAAGGCATGAAAAATAATTAATGGATAGACAGTTTTAAAAATCAGTGTTTCTGACGTGTTCATCATTTTATATCAGCCACCCAGTAGGTATCTTAATAAATATCTATTGAATTAACGTTACTGTGACTGTAGGTGTGTGCTCAACTGAGTCTTGTAGTGTTCTTGTTTCTTTCATCCCAGTTGGGAATGAAGTGGTCTTGAGAGAAGTGTCACAGACTTTGCTCATGATTGATGGCCTGGGAAAGTTGACAATCTCGTCAAAACCCAGGTTCCTCTTCTGTATAATGGAGATAACAACTATACATACCTTTGAGAGTTATTGTGAAGATTGAATTAGTAATTCATAAGACAGCTCTGACTCTTAATAAACTTTTTATTTCTGGTGAATGATGCTGCTGTTAGTTTTATTTTATGTTTGTCCTTAACTGAGAAATCTCTTTGGTTACAATGCTTAGTGTAGTGTGGCAAAAGTAGACAATAAAGGTTTGAGCGTTATTTTAAAGTTGTGATTGTTTAAGTTAAATTATTACGTAATCCAGACTCTACATCTTACATCAAAGAGTAATTTTTGATGTATTTTCAGCTAGCACAGTCATTCTTGAGTTCTGTATTGCAGAGTTTGGTGTGCTTACAATAACTAAATTCATCTAAATAATCATATAAAAATTTTTTGAATATCTTTTGATAGACTGTAAACGCCCAGTTCACTTCTACTGGTTGCGTGGTGAAGAAATTATTTCTCATGGTCATCGGAAAGGTCGAGTTGATGCTTTGAGATACCAAATAAATGATAAACCACACAACCAGATTCGAATATCCAAACAACTACCTGAGGTAAAGATTTATTGCATATGTTTCTGTTGACAGTTGAGGAGGAAGTGTTATAGCAGGCTAGGTAATGGGCTACGTAGGATAAAAAGTTTTGGATAGAACCCTTTTCTTTCAAGTGTATTTGGAATATATCTCAGCTATAATTCTTTTTCAGCTTTTTAACTTGCTATAGTATATATATCTTGCAGAGGTCAAATAATCGTTTTAAGTGGGGTTAAGTCCTCAGTTTTTAGGACCATACAAATCTTTTTTTTTTTTTTAATGAAAATACTGATAATAGTTTATGATTGTAATTTATGGTAAAGTACCCTACCTAATTATAAATCAAGGCATTTTTACAGCTATAAGCTGGTCATCTTATGTGTATACACTTCTTTTGGAGAAAACAAGTGTGTTTTGAGTATCATCTGTATGTCCATGTCAGTGGTTGGCACATTTCTTCTGCAGAGGTCCAGATAGTAAATATTTTAGGCCTTGAGCGTCGTAAGTCTCTGTTGCATTCTCACTTCTTAACATGTAACAGCAGTCGTGTACCATAGGTAAATGAATTTGCATGACTGTGTTCCAATAAAACTTTAGAAAAACAGGTGGCTGGCTGGATTTGGCCCATCACTAGATGGTAGTGTTAAATCATTTTGTAAAATCATCTCATTTTTAAGATTTCTAAATCTATTAAGAATGTGACTAAAACATATGCTAGTGTTGCTGTGAATTCACTTATGACTTTTTCTTTAAGTTTGTGCCACTGGATTATTCTGTACCTGTAGAAATCCCAGTTATGAATTGTAAGCCAGACAAACTTCCATTATTCAAACGGCAATATGAAAATACCATATTTATTGGTAAGTTTCCTCTTTTAATAAATGAGTTCAAAGTGTCCTGTGCAAATTTGCATAATTAATTCTTTTATTTATTTATTTATTTTGCGGTACGAGGGCCTCTCACTGCTGCGGCCTCTGCCGCTGCGGAGCACAGGCTCCGGACGCGCAGGCTCAGCGGCCACGGCTCACGAGCCTAGCCGCTCCGCGGCATGTGGGATCTTCCGGGACCGGGGCACAAACCCGTGTCCCCTGCATCGGCAGGCGGACTCTCAACCACTGCGCCACCAGGGAAGCCCCATAATTAATTCTTGATGACCAAGAGATTCAGATAGTCTATAAGCAATGTAATTTATCTCAGGTTGCAGTTCGCATGAAAATTGGAAAGAAAATATTCTTTCAGCTTGCCATTTAAAATTTTACTTGTTTCTACTGAATTAACAGTATTTAACAGATAGTTATGTTTATTAGGCTTTGTTGATTTATTATTTATATAGAAAAGTAATTTGTGTTTTTTCAAAAGTAAACAGGTAAGAACTGGATTTGAGGTAGTGATTGGCTTTTTTTTTTTAACAAAAGCCTCCCATTTGTGCCACACACTGATAACCATCAGGAATATAAAAACTAATAAGGCCTGATCTCTGTGCTCATGCAGCTTATACTTTGGCTGTTTTTTCTTTGTTTATTAATTCCTAGCTGATTGAGGAAGATTTTTAAGAAAGCAGCTTTCTGCTGGTCCTCCAGAACTGTTTTATCAGTCCCTTCTCAGTCACTGTGGTCTTAGAGAGTGAATTATGGGGAACTTTTGGTTGAAAAGACTTTACCACTAAAACCAAGAATTTCAGCATTATAAAGGGAGTTTTTAAAGTCATGAAGCGTTTGTATCCTTTGGTGATTATGACCAGCAGAATAACAAAGCTCCTAGTGATGACCGAGGAGTTTGAGAAAACTGAAATAATAGGGAATTTTAAATAAATTTTACATATATTCTTTTGACTTATCCTATATCATTGTGAGCCGATGATAGCTTGCAGATTGTACTTTCAGATGAAATTTATTGTAATCAATAAAATAAATAAGCCAAGCTTTCCGTTTGTGTATTTTGAATGCTGATCACATAATGAGTAGAGGAGACAGATAGCCTTGAACCAAATACTGAGGACATGTGCTGCAGATATTCTACTTGTGTATTTCATCTGAAATGTTTTTATTTTGCTCTTCAGGCACAAAGACAGCAGATCCACACTGTTATGGACATACCCAGTTTCATCTGCTACCTGACAAATTAAAAAGGGAAAGGCTCTTGAAACAAAACTGTGCTGATCAGATAGAAGTTGTTTTTAGAGCTAATGCTATTGCAAGCCTTTTTGCTTGGACCGGAGCACAGGCTATGTATCAAGGTAAAACTAGTTTTATGGCATTATAGTTATTGGAAGACATTTTAAGAATTTAATAGATCAAATTGTTTTCCTTGGGTTAAAATGTAGGCTGAATCTTCACATTTTGAAAGCTTTTGCATTGGCACAAAATGCAGTTGTTTTAAAGTCCATAATTAAATATTTTACATTTGTAGTTGGTAAGTGGCACTTTGGTAGTTACTCTGATCTTTTACTTTGACCATTTTTGTGTGAATGTATTTTTTTCTGATGATGTTCTCAAGCATTTCAAAGACCACCTAACTGAGTCAGCTCTGTAGATGACAGCAGCTTTCTGAAACTAGAAAATGAAATGTTTTCATGGATTACATTTTAGATTAAATCACAGTTACGATATATAACTTCTTTGAAGGCCATATCTAGGGTGTGAGTTAGGAGACTGTTCATTCAGTTAATGGCTTATGGTTTTTACATACCAGGTGCTGTTGGCCTTGGAGATATAGTGTTGAGTGAGAGAGACAGATCCTGCTCTCCTGGAGCTTAATGTTATAGTAAGGAGAGTAAGAGATAATAAACATGTAGTATTTTTAGCTAGTGGTGTTACTCTGGAGAGACTATACTAGATGAGGGGTAGAATGATTCATAGGTTGCAGGTATAAATGAGGCGTGGGGCAGAATCTATTTAAACAGAGTTAATTCAGGGGAGGTCTCTAAAAAAATGACATCTGAACAGAGACCTGAATGGTGAGGAGCTGCCTTTGCACAAACCTGGGAGAAGGACACTTCTAGGCAAGAGGAATGGCAAGTAACTCTGAGCTAGGAACGGACTTGAAGTGTTGAAGGAACAGCATGAAGGCTGATGAAGAAAGGGAGGGGGAGAATGGAAAGCGATAGGAGGTGAGAGAGGAAGCTGGAGGCATGCCATGGAGGACTTTTAGAGCCAGCCCATTGTGAAGCATTTGGATTTTGTTACAATACAATATATACCTAGATTACTCCTATATAAGCATCCGTGAGGAATTTAATACAGATTTAATTGCTGCCAGGCTCACCTTTTTCCTTTATATATATATATGTATATATGTACACATATATGTATACACACATGTATATATATATATATATATTTTAACCTTACACTCACAATTGTTGACTTACGTTTTTGTAATAGAAATAAATGGATAAAGTAGGAATAGGAGTAGACAGAATCAGAAAAAGTAGAAGGAAACTTTCTTGAAGATACTAGAATGGCATTGTTCATTCATAAAAGATATTCTTTTCACAGTATAATTCTATATTTTAACAATACTGTTTATTGGCTATCTTCATTAAAGCTGATATAAAATATGTGTGGCAAAATTTATAAGTTACTCCTTGGCCCTGGCAGTTGGATTTAAAAGTATTAAAGCCAGTTAGCCTGGAACAAGAAGCAGCCATAAAACTTGAGTAGTAAAGGTATTAAGATATCCTGGAACCTTATGATGACGTAAAATACACTAGGCAAAATGAAAGCAACTCATAAAATCAATTTTGAATTATAAATTAAGACACAGAATTCATCTAATTACATGGTTGAAGTTCTTAGAAAGTCAAGTTTTTTTCTGAAGGGCGTTTTTTTTGGTAGATTTGGTGAAGTAAATGGCCGTAATGGTTATTGGGTGTTAGATGCTGCTGGTATAAGGAAAATTTGAACATATTTGAGGCTGTGAGTAATCATGTGGTTAGTATCAGATGTAGGAGAGATCTGCATAGATAGAGCTTGCTGCTCTTCTTAGATGAAGTGAGTTAAGGTTGAAAGCTGATAAAGTCCAAAGTTGTTGAAAAGGTGTATCCTGAACTTTGGGGATAGTAGAGGGAAGGAAATAGTTCTTGATGCAGAAATGGAACATAGGATTAGAATGGAGAAGATAGGGAAAACTTCGATATCTTTAGGAATTTGGTAGGTAAAATATATAGGTTTTAGGAGGTATTTTATATCCTCTAATGTGTGTGTTTTGTTTTGGTAAAATATATTCTGTATGTAAGTTTCAGCATAACTTTCTTCTACAGGATTCTGGAGTGAAGCAGACGTTACTCGACCTTTTGTCTCCCAGGGTGTGATCACAGATGGAAAATACTTCTCCTTTTTCTGCTACCAGTTAAACACTTTGGCGCTGACTGCACAAGCTGATCAAAATAACCCTCGTAAAAACATATGTTGGGGGACACAAAGTAAGCCTCTTTATGAAACAATCGAAGATAATAATGTGAAAGGTTTTAATGATGATGTTTTACTTCAGATAGTTCACTTCCTACTGAATGGACCAAAAGAAGACAAATCACAGCTGTTGGTAAACTAAGAAAAAACATTTGATTTGAGACTTTGGGAATACTTAAATTTCACTGAAGGAACAATAAAAGGAATTTTAATAATGAGACTTCTGTCAAATATTAAATGTACTGATTTTCAGGCAAATATTTCTTATGTTAACCTCTGATTAGACCTTTCATTTGGCTCAAAATACATCACTAAAGGATTTAATTTTAGATATAGTATGTCGATTAAAAATAATTTTACTTATATGTGACTAACTGATGAGACTAATTGAGCAATCATCAATACCTGGTATTAACTGTGTGTGTAAGCTCATACTACTTGCTGCATACCACTCACTGCATGACAGGCCAGTAATTTGAGAGACAAGGTGTTGGCGTAAGGAAAAATGATGTTACTTGGAAAGCCAGTGAGCCAAGATGGCGGACTAACATCCTGAAGAATTATTTTAATTCAGGGTAGAATTCTAGCTTCTTTTATGCTAGGGAAGGGGGAAGCAGGGTGCCTGATAAGCTTGTGGACAGTCTCCTGACTGGTTGGTAATGAGATAACCAGGTGGTATTTTGGGAGTCAACATTAATCAGCCTTCTGGTTCCAACCTGGCTGGGGTGTATGTGCTTGTGGTCAGCATGTAGTTAACTTTTTCTACGTGGTGAGAATTTTACTATCTATAAAACAACTGAAGTGTATGGCTCAGAATATTATCTATAGCCCTCAAGGAGGAACTAAAGGTCTTTGATGCTGTTTTGTGGCTAAACTATTATTTTGTCTTGCTTGACTATTTTCCTTTGTTTCTGCATTGTCTCATTTCTCTGACTAAATTTGCTGTTTGGAACTCAGGGAAGGCCTTGGAGGCTGAAGCTTTTCTACAAACAAGAGGCAGGGGATATGAGGGTTCTGTACCCTGGAAGGCCCTGCAGGTCCTGCTCAGTTTTCTATGGTTTTAAAAGTAATATAAAGACAATTCAGTGCTTGAGAATATTTAGATGTTTTGTTATATTTTTTCTTTTTATTTTTTTATAATAATATCGTATAGAGTTTCAAAACCCTACACAAACCCCTTCAAAACATGAACAGTATTTTGCACATATAGGAAACTGGCACAGAGGAGTTAAAATGACTTTAATAAGTTTTCACAGATGATTAATGATATAACTGATGAATTCTATGCAACTTAGTTTCCTTAGAGCTTAGAAGTAACATTAATATAGTTCTGCTAGTTTCATTTGTTCTATCCCAAAGATTGGTAAACTAGGTTTGATATGTTTGAAAATCAATTGTCGGTAAAATTGTTAATCTTGTTGAGAATTAAGGTTCATTCAAACTATTTTTAGTGAGAAAAAACAATTACCTTTGTTATTGTTGTTGTTGTTTGGCCGTGCTCTGCGGCATGAGGGATTTTAGTTCCCTGACCAGGGATCGAACCTGTACTCAGTGGAAGCACCGGACCACCAGGCAATTCCCCTAATTACCTTTATATAACCATGCTAACAGTTACGATTTTATATAACCTCCTGTTGTAGATATCTAAAATAATCCATTATTTACTGTAGTTAATGACAAATGCTGTTTTTTCTTTCTTCCTTCTTCTTTCCCTCCCTTCTTCCCGCTCTTTCAAAACAGAGGTCACAGTTATATGGAATAGATGCCTCAGCTAGAAGGGATTATTTACTACAAATGATTGCTAAACTGAAGGAATATGATTTGAAAGTTGTAATTCAGTTCAGGCAAGTGCCTCCTTTACAAGGCATTGTGCTAAGTGTTCCATCTTTACTTTCATTTTTTGCAGAATGCCATGTAATTTCACTCCACCATTCTTTTATTTAAGCTGTTTCCAAAGCTTGGAATACTGTTTTCTACCCCTGGTCCTGTTTATTCCAACCTGTCTGTTGCATTCTCACTCATCCTTCATAGAAAAATGCAGGTATAGAGGGAACAACCATATCAAGCTCCAAATAAAATATCTCTTAATCTTCACTCTCTAACTAATTGAACCTTGTGCAATTTGAGTTACCATCCTTGACTTCTGCCTCCATAAAACAAAATAATTTCACAAACTTGTCTAAGGATGAAATGAGCTAGTGTATGTGAAAGTGCTTTTAAAATATTATGTAATTAAAATATCGAGGGTTCAGTTGAAATACTTTTCTTTTCCTAAACAGATTGTAATTGATTGTCCCATCCTTTGAATACTTCTTCCTCTATGGTAGCACCTGTTTCATTGTTTCACAGCAATTTTTCTCATTACAATGGTGGACAACACACACATCAGACATACACACCTGTATGTACATGTCAGGACTTCATACAGCACTTACTATATTCTAGAGCATGGTCTAGATATTTTACCGATATTAGCTCACTTAATCATCACAACCATTTTGTGAGCTAGGGACTGTTATTCTCATTTTGCTGGTAAGTTAACAGGCACAGAGAGCCCAACAGCTTATTGCAGGTCACACAGCTAGAAAGTGGCAGGATTAGAATTTGAGCCCAGGTGGTCTGACTCCAGAGCCTATGGTAGATATTCCCCAGTAATACACTATAGATGTAGTCAGTGCTACAGCAGTGTATCAGTGGTATAAATTTAGATAAAGGAAATGTTAATACTGATATGAATCATAGGAATGTGCCTTGGAGCAAGTAGCATTTGAATTGGTTCTTGATAGATGGCATTTTCCAAAAACAGGAGAGTAAGTGGATAGATCTGTGAATGAAGGTGAAAAATTCAAGATTTACCTGGGAAGTAGGTGGTAACTTGCTTTACCCAAGTAGGGTGTAGTCTAAAAGCATTTCGAGAAAAAATTTATTTACTAAGAAACAAAATCTAATTGGTGTCCCATCTACATATAACACTGAACATCAGGAAACAGTATAGCAATGTTTAGACTTCTGGGGGAAACATTACATCAGAAGAAATCTGAATTAGTCAAGATAAAGATAGGTTAGGACAATTGAAAAAAATGTTAGAACACCCAAGTCTCTTACCAGTTCATCAGAAATGTATTTCAGTTGATTAGCACATGATTTAATAGAGGAACCAATGAATGGAGGAATCAAAATGAATAAATGTAATGAGTACACAAAGTTGTATCAGGCAAAAGTAGGCATAAAGCAGGGTTAGTACCTATAATTTCAAATAATTCAAGGCAAGAAAAGAAATCTAGTGTTAAAAGGTCATTTTATGTTATAAACTGTAATCAGTGTACAAAATGTTAATCTTAGTTTGAGAAGTTGGAGTAACTAAAAATGAGGAATAATGAGTAAAGGTGACTTAATAAAATTTGGTATCTTACAAACAGAATATATCTTTTAAAATGTGATAGAACATGTATACAAGATCATTTATTAGACCACAGAAAGTGTCAGGAAATTATTAAAAGTGGGAATCATATAGGTCGTGAACTCTATCCACACCGCAGTATACCCAGAAATTGTTAGTATAGTTTTAAACCAGGAACACCTAATCATTTGAAAGTGAAAGTATATTCCTCAGTGGTTATTGCCTGGACAGAATTTTCAATATAAAAATCAAACACTCCCAGAGCTATATCACAATCTAAAAGTGAGAGCTAGTTATCTTACTTGCCTTTTCATTTTTGTCAGATGTATTTTTATATGATCTGGACAGTTCTTCCTTTCCTATGCTTTGAGCAGGAAAGCATTGTATTAGTGTAAGTAAAACTTTAGACTAAAATACAAATCCTGCCTATAAAAGCTAGTGGAATATAGCCAAAATTATTCTGAATACATTTACTCCTAAGGATGCATGAAGGTGCTGTAGGAGAGAATCACTGAATAAACAATCTCTTCCTTTTGCAGTTGTCAACTAACTTTGCTTTAATTGTTTTTGTATTAAAACACATGGAGTAGAATGGGAAAAGCCACATGTATTTTAAAAGATAGAACATGAAGTTCAGAGAAATTTTCACTAATCTCAGAACTCGGGAAGAGCATCATATCTTGCTTTTTGCAGTCTTACATTTGATTTGATGCCTGTTTACTAATATACTTAGTGGCAAATTTATAATGTTACGTGTTTATGTAAAGCAAGAAAATAAAATCTGTGTTTGCTAGAAGAGTTTAAAAAAACTAAAGAAAATCAGAAGAAGAAAATATAAATGTAGAAGACTGAATTGGAAGAGAAAGCAGACTTGACAAGTAGATGCACTAACTGGTTCTTTATCCTAGCCCCTCCCATATCAGTAAAAGAGTTAATATTCTAGTAAATCTAATCAAGAGGAAAAAAGAAAACATTTAGAATTGGAAAAGGGGAAGTAATATACTTGGTGGAGGCTCTAGATAGATAGGAAAATGCTATGTATAACAAATTTGGACATTTTCTGCTGAGAAATATAAACAAAATGATAAAGATAGAAAGCTTAAATAGACCATGGAAGAAACTGAAAATATTTCTAAGATACCTTCCGACAAGTGTCCAGAGCAGTACAGTTTATCGGTGACTTCTTTAAAATTTCCATGAAACAAAACTAAAGTTTGGAGTGCTACCCAATTCATCTTATTAACTCATCCTAATTTTTAAAAAAATCTCTAAAAACATACAGGTTAAATGCACATTTGTATATAAATGCAGAAATTCCAAATGAAATGCCACATACCAACTTCAACAGTAATTAAAAAATCCACCCTAATAGGGTAGAGTTAATCATGGAAATGCAGTACCAGATTGATGTTAGGAAATATGCTAGTAGCTAACATCAGTAGTTCAAAGGAAAAAAATAAGGCTTTTGATAAAATTCTTACTCTTGGTTAAAAAAGCAAAGAAAAATGGGTATTAATAGAAGTATATTTTAATAAGAGTTTTATGTTAGGCTACCCCCAATTTATGTTTAATGGTGAACAATAACTGATGTTCCCACTGAACTCAGGTAAGACTGCCAGCTTTGACCTTTATGTGTGGTTTGCTGATTCATTCCAGGTGCCTAGAATCGTACAAGCAAGCACTCCAAAGTTTGTTGAATAGATGTGAATTAATGAACTTAAGGTAGTCAGTCTTTCTAGTTTGAAATCAGGTATATCTCCTCATTTATGTGCACTTTTCATATCTCAGCAAAGTTACAGTTTTCTTTATGAAGATTTGCATGCCTAGATTTTTCTGTAATTGTGAGTTAATTTTTTTCATTTCAGTTATTTTTTATAGCTTCAAAAAAGGGCTTTGTAATAGCTGTTGTTGACTGCTATATATTTATTTTGTAAAAGGCCATTTAATTAGCTCATTAAATCAGGAATTTTTTAGTTGAGTCTCATGAGGTATATAGCTCCAGTCTGTCTTGGGTTCCTCTGAAACTGCTTATTAGCACAGCTAATCATCAGCCTCCATGTAGTAAAATCATTGGACAGTCTCTGACTACTTCACTCAGTACATTTGTCACATTTGGCGTAGATGACCACCCCTTCATTCTTGAAGTGGTGTTTTTCATTGCCTTCAATGAAACATACTCCATTTTCCTCCTATCTCTTTGACCATTCTTTCACATCCCCCTTTGCTGTTCTTCCTCTAATCTTTCTTTAAATATTGGTATACCTCAGGGTTCTGCCCTAGGCTCCATCTTTTTTTATCCACCATCTTTCCTTAGATGACCTTACCAAGTTTCATGGATTTAAATATATTTATAAGCACATTCAAAATTGCAATTCTGTTTCAATTTTGTGTTTCATGTCTGAACTGTTAACGTCACCATTGTAAATGAATAGGTCTGAGTGATTAAAATTAGGGTGATTTTTCATTAATTTTTCAGTTTCATAAATTTCCCAGAAATACATATTATTTTTATAATAAAAAATTCACTTTAAAGAACCTAGTTCTCTTTCCTGAACGGACTCCAACATGGAACCACCGTCTTATGTCAAATTGTACTCCACCATAAACAACTTTATTGTGAAATTGTATTTGGTAAAGCATTTCTTGAGTACATTTGTTATTTAAGAAAAGTTCGTTCAGTAAAATTCACGTAAGTTTCATCATACATATATTTAATTTATTCTAAATAGTTGATCCCTATAAACTGAAAACTTATTTATTAGATGCAAAGAGCTTAGATTTTTTTCTTGAGATATTTTAATAGACCAGTCAATTGCTATGCATATTGCATTTTATATTAAATTCTAGCACATTTTGGATAATGCTTAAAATAAAGCTGAGGTACGGTTAATTCACATAAAATGTAAGGCACAATAATTTTTTAATTACTCATTTACTATTATAGAAATCGGAAAAAATCGTTGCTTTGGACAGAGGCAGGAAAAAATAAGAAAAAGAAAATAAAAGGGAAAAAATTGCTACAGAGAATATTGAGAATAGAAATCAAAGACCCACGGGTGAACAACACTGACATTGGCCAATATTTGATTGGACAAGGTTGAATTTCTCATGAAAGGCCTTAGTATTCCAAAGTTTGGTAAAAAAAAATTTGTAAGACAAACAACAATAACAGTACAAAATAAAAAGCAGGGACTAATAAGACTCCACAAAGGGTGAGAATTATAGGTAATAATATTGCAAATGTACAGACGTGATCACTGTCTTGGTGTGTAATAAGCACACTGTAGACTAAAATTCAGCAATAGTTACTATCCAAATAAGCTTATCTCTTCATTAAATGTAGCTTATAAGACTATGTAACTTTAAGAGTATTCTCATAATTAGCCTGCTTTAAATAATGTTCTGGATGTCATCCTTAGAACAAAATTAAGCTCCATTTCTCAATCACATTTCTTTGTTTCTTTCCCTCTATGTAAAAATATGGAATTCTGTCTCAGGTCTTGATTACATTTTGTGTTCTTTGTCATCCTATAGAATTCTGCATTTCACTTTGGAAATTTTTGTAATTAACTTTTGACGCTTGAAATTGGCTTTTGAAACTTTTATAGTAGTTTGGACGTAAGTTTGGGGTTTAATGTGTAGGTTATATTTTTGGCTTTTTGCATCTTTAAAAGAAAGTTATGGTTATGAGATGATTTGTTTTTAAAATTATGTAAAGGAACTGCCATGGGATTTAAAACGCAAGTAATGTTCTCTAGAAATGAATTGAATTGATGGGAAGTCCAAGTTGATACATGCAAATGGGATATCACTTGTTTTTACCTTTTTAGTTTTTGGACAAAATAAATGAAGTTTTAAATTGGTGACATATAGCAAAAACTTATATATTAACCAGTTTAGAAAAGCTGAATACAGAAGAAAGTAACCATCTTTTATTTTTGTTTATTCTTTTTAATTTTTAATTAATTTATTTATTTTTAGCTATGTTGGGTCTTTGTTGCTGCACATGGGCTTTCTCTAGTTGTGGCGAGCAGGCTTTCTCTAGTTGCGGCGAGCAGGGGCTACTTTTCTTTGCAGTGTGAAGACTTCTCATTGCGGTGGCTTCTCTTGTTGTGGAGCATGCATTTTAGGTGCGTGGGCTTCAGTAGTTGTGGCATGTGGACTTAAGTAGTTGTGGCTCGCGGGCTCAGTTGCTCCATGGCATGTGGGATCTTCCCGGACCAGGGCTTGAACCCGTGTCCCGTGCATTGGCAGACAGATTCTTAACCACTGTGCCACCAGGGAAGCCCCCGTCTTTTATTTTTGAATAGATAACTGTGTAAATGATTATAAACTTGGTGCTTTAATTCAAACAAACACCCTCAGAATGTTTTTATAAAAGTTGTGTATTGATATAAAGATATTCACAACTTTAGCATTTTTTAGATGTGATACATATATATATATATAAAATGGGAATTGGCATATTCATTTTTGCTATGGCCTTATGGCCTTATTCATCTTGTAGAGGTATATACTGCAGAAATATGTAACCAAATAGCGTTATAAATGAGCTACCTGTACTTTTTATCATTTTAATTCTAGGTTTGAATTACTAGAACCTGTCATGATCTTAGGAAAATGAAAGCTTACATGATGTTTAGCCACTTGGAAAGTATTTCTCTGGGTCTTCAGTTCATGTAAAACGTGACTTTTATTTGTAAACTAACAGTACTTTTGTTATAAGCACTTTATTAGGATCTTCTGAAGCATTCCAATAAGTTTCCTCTCTTAATCAGTAATTAATCATTAATCATTAATAAAGAAGGTGGGCAGGATTTAAAGCCAGAACGTACATCAGGGATAATTTAGTTTAGCAGCTGAGTTCTGTTTATGTCATTCATCTTTACCACAGACAGTGCAGGTTTTTTGTCTTAATTGGCAACATTAAAAGGGAGAGAGGTTTTAAAACATCCAGGTTTCAAGTTCTTTTGAAAAATAGTAAAATCTGATGACGCTAGGTTTACATTCTTTTGTGTTAACAATAAACAGGCTCTGGAACTTGTCTGCTCTGGGTCCCTTTAGAGGGGACATACTCTCTCCAGTTTGTCCCAGTCCCCCCACCACCCACTCCTCATTTTTACTCTCTTGACCAACATCATCTGTCATGCTTCACTAATTTCTGTTAAATGTTTTTTCTCTAAGGCATTGAGTTTATGACCCCTGAGGTCCGGATTACCATTAAGAACTTGTATTACTAGTGATAAAATTCAACCTTTACAATTACTTTTCAGGCTTTAGGATCTCAGTTTTCTATCAACATACATTAATGATAAATTGAATTCAAATGAGGAGTTCAATTTCATTTGAGATAATTAAGTGAAACCTGGTCTTTGAGTGAAAGAAGATATATTAGTTACCTGGCAAAATACATGAACTTCTGTTCCCTACCTCTTTTGCTGAATGAAAGGCAAAGTGAAACCTGATTTGTTTTGTTTTGACAGTTTATTAATCATGAGGTTGGGAGAAATTTTGTCTATTTTCACAGAACCAAAGTTGGCAACCAGAGAATATTTGGACACTATATGGAGTATTTTGTTTACCTTTATAGTCTATGTTGGGTTGTCTACAGTATCACCCTCCCCAGTTGTGGAAGAATGGTTAGGATGCTCTTACAGAGTTGAGCCCTTATCAGACTAGAGAAGATGCCCAAATGGTGGTCAAAAACAGACTGGTTAGAAGACTGTGAAGTAACCTATTAAAAAACAAAAACAGAAACAAAAGAAACCTTTGACTTCTGTGTCCCAAAATGGTGGACTAGATTATTTGGTTCAATCTTCCTGCTATAATATCTGACTAAATATAACAAATATCCACTTGAAGGCAATTAGAGAGGTAACAAGGTAGTGAGTAATTGCCAGACTGATATCAGGAAGAAAATGGAAATCCAGAAAGGTGAACCTAGTCTTGGGTCTGCTTTTGCTCTGGAGGGGGAATTTGTTAACCAAGAAGAGGAGGCTGAAAGGTTGAGTAGAATTTTAATAGTCTTGTGAGATGAGAAGGACAAGTTATAGCACAGCATCTCCAAGTTTGGGACTTGGGAAGAATTCCTTGGTTTGAGACCCTGAAGGATCACATTCAAGGTATAAAGGTGAACTAGAAGCAAACCATTCACATAGAATATAGCTTAGAATTGAGTCAACTAGATAGCTTAGAAAAATCTGAAGTTTTGAAAGTAGATTAACATGATCTGAGATTTTTAGTGCCCTGGGAATCTGAAAGATGCAAGTTTGGAGAAAGAGAACAGGTTCCTAGGTCTCAAATTATTTCTACAAAACTTTTTCAAATACAATATATCCATATAATAATTGGGCACAAGAGGAGAAAGACAGTCAGAATGAAAATCAGCAGAAACAATAGACAGTAGAATCAGACCCAAAGGGGCATCAAATATTTGGATTGTGAAATAGACTTTAAAATTAATGTTTACTATGTTCAAGGAGATAGAATAAAAGATTGAAAATTTCAGTATAGAACTGGAAACTATAAAAAATGTCATCGCAGATTTGTAAAAGAGCGAAATATTCAAGAACTAGAAAAACAAAACAGTAAACAAAATTAAGAACACAAAACATTGTATTAGTTATCTATTCTGCATAACATATAACTGCAGACTTAGCTTCTTAAAACAACATACATTTATTATCACAGTTTCTGTGGGTCTGGAGTTCAGCCATGGCTTAACTGGGTTCTCTGATTCAGAGTCTCACAAGGCTGCAATCAAAGTATCCGTCAGGGGAAGGGTGTCATCTGAAGGCTCAGCTAGGGAAAGATCTGCTTCAAATCTGTGTGGTTGCAAGCAGGTTGTTGGACTGAAGTCCTCAGTTCCTTACTGGCCATTGGGTAGGGACATCCTTCAGTTCTTGCCATATGGGCCTCTCCACTAGAGCAGCTTACAATAGAAAGAGCATATAGAGAGTCTGCTAACAAGACTGTTGGTCAGAAGGCCAAGTCACTGTGTCCAGTCCATAACCAAGGGGAGGGGACTGCACAAGGTCATGAATAGGAGGTGTGAATCATTGGGGACCAATGATTCTTAGAGTCTGCCCACCAAAGATTATAAATACCACTGAAGAGAGAACTCCTGAATTGGAAAGTCAGAATAAAATATCCATAATAAATGTTGTCTTCATAAACTTTTTTACTCCGCCATTACCAATAAAGAAGGGTTGATATTTACCCATGCCCAGAAGAATGGAAGTAGTGTGGAAAGGGAATAAATAAGGATATATGTTAATTGAATACATAGGAGCTTAGAAATAAGGAGACTATTAGGGAAGGAAATGAAGGATCAAACTAGGTATTTAGGAATCCCATTTTTTCTTGTTCTGGATGCCAGTGGGTACCCCATCTGTAGTACTCTTTGTAATGAGCTATACATAATTTGTGGCTTAGTTGATATTTTTGATGTTGATTAATAACATGCCAGTGGATAATCAGTAGAAACGTGTGTCTATAAACTACTAGCCATAGCACATATTTTATCTTGCTCATTTTATTTCTGCACAGGATTTTTCAAGGTGCAAACATATTTCTGAGAAGTATACAATTTTCTTAAATAAATAGGTGTTTATTTTTTAATTGGCCATTACCTCATGGGAGGTGATATTTGTAAATATATTTCAAATTAGCATGCATTTCAGTAAATAAATTATTTACATGTCCAAAAAAGCCCAACATGACAACTGTAGGTTAAGAACCAGTTTTAGTTTATCTCATAGGTGTTCTATCTTTGTTCAAGCTTAGTTATAATGGAAAAACTCTTTAATGTTGACAGAATTTCTTTAGAATAAACGATTAATATGTCTGAAAGACCAATTTCACCTGGCAAAATTGGAGAGGAAATAGTAATTTGGAAAACCAAGTTACTGTAACCTTTGATAAGCAAAGGCATCTATAATGTAAGTCATTATAGTATTTCTCCTTTTTAAGAATTCATAAATTTAATGGTCCTATCAGTTGCGTGTTAGTTTGAAAATGATCTCGAGCTAGATTCATACTGAATAAAATCCAGAAACTTTCATCATAATTTGACTAGATGCACAGGAAGCTAGGAAGAAAAGGGAAAACATGGAGAATAAACTTCTTCATTCCAGGTACTATATTAACATGAAATCAGTCAACCTTCAACACCCATATTCATTTGAAACTCGATGACATTGTTTAGTTACTTATCATGCACTACCCAAGGGACATATAGATAAATATTTTAACATCCCTATGTAGAAGCATCCAGTAAGGTTTATGACTTTGTTTATATCAAATCATATCCTAGGTATTAATTTTATCCACTTAGGTAGAGAATGGATAGGCTTTTGATTTAGTTTAGAAAATCAGATTTTCATATTGTTTTTTAGCTTCATTTTAATCTGTAGAATATAAGATTATTTTTGTTGTCGATGTGAAATATGTAATTATTATAGAAAATTTGAAAAACACAGAGAAGTGGGAAAAATAATCTCATACTGTTAACATTTTGGACTGTTGCCTTATATCTATGCATTTTTGTCAACAAAATGTTTTATGTTTTTATTTCATAATCATCTTATCAAATTACTGTAAGTTTCTATATTCTGTGAATAGTCTTTTGGGGGTATTTTAAAAGGTGATTGAATAGTAACAGTATTCTGTTACTGAAGGAGAAATACTTAAACATGAAATTTCCACAATATTAAGTTCACATTCATTTACAGAGGAAAAGAATCATAATTTTTTCAGTTGTAAAAAACTTGAACATGATAATTCTTTAAGATTAGCTAATGTGGGTGTAAATATATTTAATGTTGGACTGGTTCACAAGTATGCAGATGATTATATCCTTTCAGTATATTTGCAAGATTTCCATATCTCACTACCTTAGTGTGATTCATAATTGGAAAAATAAAGGATCTGTGTATTTGGAAAGCCCTAAAGGAAGAAAAAATATCTATACAATTATCCTCTGGTAAAGTGTAATTTGTTGAAACCTTCAGAACTAGGATATTAAATGTCATTTAAAAGAACAATGCCAGAGAATTCTAGGTCTCAGGTTACCTGAAAATGTAAACAAGTTTTAAAATCGGTTTGACAGTTGGATCTGAAAATCTAGATTGAAGTCTTGCTTCTATCATTAACTAGCTAAGTGACTTAGGACCACTCAGTTTTTCTTGAATTCAGTTCCTTCATATAATAAATTGAGGGGATTGAACAAGAAGATCTTCAAAATCCCTCCTAACTCTAATGTGCGATGAATCATTCCTTCTAAGCCTGTCACAGCAGATGTGATTTGCCATTAACATTATTTTTTTTAATTCCTTTTTTAAACCTCCTGTTTCCAAATGACAAAATGGTAATGTTCTTGAGAGCTGGAGAGTTGTGTGGGGTTCAGCTTGCCCTTTCACTAAATTTCTTCAGTTGTGATATTTTTCTTTCATACATTTTCCCCCATGGCACTATCCCCTGAGGGATAGACTCATAAACTTTTAGAATAAAAGGAAATTTAATGGTCATCAAGTTCAACCCACGATTCAGTGCTCAAATGTCCTCTAAAACATTTGCACCAAATACTCGCCTCTGTGCCTGAAGGTTGAAGATTTATTACCTCCCAAGGCTGCCATTTTCCCAGTTTGTACTGTACTGATTACTAGACAAAGTTTATTTTGAGTTGAAATCTCTTTTCTGGTAGCTTCTTCCCATTTATAATTGCCTATCTCAAAGTTATTTGGATATCTTCTCCATTTCCTTTCATCAAGTACATTTTTTACATCTTACTATGTTCTCTTTTTTAAAATATATTTATTTTATTTATTTGGTTGCACCAGGTCCTAGTTGTGGCATGTGAAGTCTTAGTTGCAGCATGCATGTGGGATCCAGGTCCCCAACCAGGGATTGAACCCAGCAGGGCCCCCTGCATTGGGAGCGCAGAGTCTCAACCACTGCACCACCAGGGAAGTCCCTGTCTCACTATGTTCTTTTAATTGGAAACAACCTAACTGTTCAACAATAAGGGATTGGTGAAATAAATTTTTCCCAATCTATATAAAAGGAGTACTGCATTAGTTTTCTAGAGTTGCCATAACAAATAACCACATATTTGGTGGCTTAAAATGACAGAAATTTATTCTTTCACACTTTTGGAGGCCAGAAGTCCAAGATCAAGGTTTGGCAGAGTCATGCTCCTTCTGAAAGCTTTAGGGGAGAATCTTTCCTTGTCTCGTCAAGCTTCTGGTGGCTCCTGGCATTCCTTGGTTTATGGCAGCGTAACTCCAATTTCTGCTTTGTCTTCACATGGTCTTCTTCCCAGTGTCTGTGTGTGTTCTCTCCTTTTCTCACAAGGATGCCAGTGATTGGATTTAAGGTGAACACTAAATCCAGGATGATGTCATCTCAAGATCCTTAACTAATTACATCTTCAGAGACCGTTATTTCCAAGTAAGTTCACATTCTCAGCTTCCAGGTGGACATGAGTTTGGGGGGGATACTATTCAACCCATGACAAATACTATAAAACTGCTTAAAATGATGAAATGGGTAAGTACTCAGTTGGTCATACACTATCTTGTAGGACCAGGCACAAGTTCTCATTGATCGTTTGGGAACATCCTATTTTAATAAGTCTATCATCATTAAGCTTTTTAACAAATTATCAACATGTGTAGTGTTACATGTTGAATTGTGCCTCCCCCCCCCCCCCCAAATTATACTGAAGTCCTAACTCCTAGTACTTCAGTGTGTGAGCTTATTTGGAAAGAGTCACTACAGATATAATCTGTTAAGAGGAGGTCAGACTGGGGTAGGGTGGGCTCTTTATCTGATATGACGGGTGTCCTTACAAGAAGAAGACACAGGAGAGAAAAACCACGTGACAACAAAGGCAGATTGAAGTGTTGCAGCCGCAAGCCAAAAAATGCCAAAGATTGCCAGTAAACCACCAGAAACTAGGAAGAAGCAATGAAGGATTCCCTCCTACAGGTTCAGAGGAACATCTGCCCTCCCTGCCAACACCCTGATTTTGGACCCCTAGCCTCCAGAACTGTGAGATAATAAACCTCTGTTGTTTTAAATCACCTAGTTTGTGGTAGTTTGTTTTGGCGGCCCTAGTAAACCAACACGGGTACAGTTGACCCTTGAACAAGGTGGGGGGCTTAGGGGTGCCAGCCTTCTGCACAGTCCAAAATCTGAATATAACTCTACAGTTGGCCCTTTGTATACATGGTTCTGCATCTGTGGATTCAACCAACTGTGGATCCAGTAGTACTGTAGTATGTATTTAGTGAAAAAAATCGGCATATACGTGGATCTAGACAATTCAAACCTGCATTGTTCCAGGGTCCACTGTAGTTTAAAAAAACAAAAGAAACTCTGAGCTCTGGGAACAGGATTTCTGAACTCTAAACGCCTCCACCAATAATAAGGTGGGGTTTTTTTTGTTTTTTTTTTAACATCTTTATTGGAGTATAATTGCTTTACAATGGTGTGTTAGTTTCTGCTGTATAACAAAGTGAATCAGCTATATATATACATATATCCCCATAACCCCTCCCTCTGCGTTCCCCTCTTACCCTCCCTATCCCACCCCTCTAGGTGGCCACAGAGCACCGAACTGATCTCCCTGTGCCATGCGGCTGCTTCCCACTAGCTATCTGTTTTATGTTTGGTAGTGTATATGTGTCCATGCCCCTCTCTCACTTTGTCACAGCTTACCCTTCCCCCTCCCCATATACTCAGGTTCATTCTCTAGTAGGTCTGTGTCTTTATTCCCGTCTTACCCCTAGGTTCTTCATGACCTTTTTTTTTTCTTTTTTTCTTAGATTCCGTATATATGTGTTAGTATACGGTATTTGTTTTTCTCTTTCTGACTTACTTCACTCTGTATGACAGACTCTAGGTCCATCCACCTCACTACAAATAACTCAGTTTCGTTCCTTTTTATGGCTGAGTAATATTCCATTGTATATATGTGCCACATCTTCTTTATCCATTCATCTGATGATGGACACTTAGGTTGCTTCCATGTCCTGGCTATTGTAAATGGAGCTGCAATGAACATTTTGGTACATGACTCTTTTTGAATTATGGTTTTCTCAGGGTATATGCCCAGTAGTGGGATTACTGGGTCATATGGTAGTTCTATTTGTAGTTTTTTAAGGAACCTCCATACTGTTTTCCATAGTGACTTTATCAATTTACATTCCCACCAGCAGTGCAAGAGTGTTCCCTTTTCTCTACACCCTCTCCAGCATTTATTGTTTCTAAATTTTTTGATGAGGGCCATTCTGACCGGTGTGAGATGATATCTCATTGTCGTTTTGATTTGCATTTTTCTAATCATTAATGATGTTGAGCATTCTTTCATGTGTTTGTTGGCAATCTGTAATAGTAAGTTTTTTGAAGCCTTGATTACTGCTTTCATCATATGCACTGTTTTCTTGACACTTGCGATAACTTTCAGCCTAGAAATGCTATGGCTTTAAACTGAAGTTTGCCTAAAGCTAGAGTAGAATGTCTTGGAATTCCATGATCAAGATAGCAACTTTGTGGAGGACTGAGATTTTCCTAGATTGAGCTCAGTATCAACTAGAATTTTCCCTGATCTGAAATTTCAGTAACTTAATCAAGAAAACTAAACCTTACACTAAGAACAATCAGTGGGTTATAGTCTAATAGAATCAGTCTTAACTCTCTGCCGGGAAAGGGCTCCGAATTTCAGTACAGGTGAGATTTAGAGACAAATCTCTCTTTGTCTCTCTCTCAGTCTCTTCCACCATCTTTTCATTTTGTTAAAATTGCTGTTCCTACATAGTTGATAGTATGTTGATAGATCGTTTTCTAAAATGTCCAGGAAACCAAGGTAGAGAAATTTCAAAACATGCTTTTCCATAGCTATCTTGGAGAGAAAAAGGGAACCAGGCAGAGCAATAATTAGAGATAATGGCTTAAAATGAAATAAAAGTAGTAGAGATTTCTAGTTCAAGCAACATGGTAGACTAGGGCATCAACTACTTTCTCCCTCTATTACAGATTCTTTATAAAGAAATGTACCATAAGAAGGTACACTAAAGTATGACTGAGCTGAAAGGAAGGAAGGAAGAGAGGAAGGGAAGGAGGGAGGGAGGGAGGGAGGAAGGAAGGATGGATCCATAAGTGGGAACCTATTAGTACACTTAAAGCCAGAACAGTGAGCTCTGAGTGGTGCTTCTGTAGCCTGGGTGATATCATGCCTGGATATGGGCTGTGGAGTTTGAGCATATTCACGTTTGCTTGGGGAAAGGAGGCATGGACATAGCTAACGACTGTTGAGCTTAGAGATTGGAAAACAGCCCCAATCCTCCTATGAAAGGGACTAGAAGAAAGGCAATCCACAGAAAATGAAGCTAAAATATCCTTAGCCTCAGTATCAATGTGGGGAATGCAAATGAAAATAATGAGTTACTATATTATTCTCATTGTATTGGAAAAAGAATGTCTAAATACCTCATATAATCTTGGTGTGGGGAAATGGGAGCTCTTGTACACTGCAGGCAGGCATTTAAATTGGTGGAACCACTTTGGATGCTGCTTTGTAGTACTTTGTGCAGTGGAAGATGAACATGCCCTGAGACATACCAATTGCACTTCTAGATCAATACCCTGAATGTACTCTCGCTCAGGTGCACAAGAAGATGTTGTAAGAGATTATTCCTTGTGGCACTATTTGTAATAGGGGAAAAATGGAGAACTTCTGAATGTCTAGCAATAAAGGAATAGATACATCAGTTGTTATATGTTCATATGAACATACTAGTGTTTAAATGAATGAACATGAACAAATCTGGAAAACAAAGTTGGGGAGAAAAAGCAAGTTGTTGAAAGATATGGTCAGTATCATCCCATCTATGTAAGGTTTAAAAATCCAGAGAATATTACACTGGTAATGCTATACAGGTGTAGTAAAATATAAAAATATAAACTGGAAGCTCTGTACATACTTTTGGATATTACAGTATGATGAGGGAGGAAGTGGAATAGCATTGGAGTGAGGTGGCGGTTATGTTTGGTGGTTCTGTTTGGTTATTTTAGTTGTTTGCAACATTTTATTTTAGAAAAGAAGGAGGATCAGATATAAGTATGGTAAAATAATAGTATTTGTTAAGTTTGAATGATGGGTATATTGGTTTTCATTCAATATTTTCTAAGTTTTCTGAATGCTTGAAATATACGTATGTTAAAAAATTTATGTAAATGTATTGTTTTGTGCCGGTCTCAGTCTATTGATAACCAGTGTTGTGGCTGGACCAGCCCTTATGGTTCTTATTATGACTGCAAGATGCCCTCAGCAATAACCATCACCAAACTTGGAAAAAAAAAGTTTTATTACTTAAAGGTCCTGGAAATTACATGGCACACCTGGGGCCACACAGCAAGGTTGCCGGTAGAGAGAGAGAGAGAGAGCACGAGGCTGGGGTTCTGTGTTTTGGGGGATTGAGGGTGGGGCCTAGGATTTCACGGGCTCACTCTTTATTGGTGAATTTAAATATAAGTGGAAATTTTAAGCACAGAAAGAGAAAAAAAAGCAGCCCAAGTGGTCAGTTACAGAAATCAACAAAGATCTCTAAAACAAAGGAGACTAAAGCAGGGTGGCAGTGGTGTCCTGGCTCTATTTCTGTGGCTGGCAATGTGTTTATTTGAGATAGCTTTCTTTGAGGGGATGACTCTTTGTAGTGGATGACAGCAATCAAAGCTTAAGTCAGGCACTTGCATTACAAAAGAGAAAAAAAACACCCGTTCAGGGCTTACACTACATTTATAAAAATAAAAATAAATATAACATGTCGTATATAACAAAAGCTCTGTGTATATATGTGTGTGTGTGTGTGTGTGTGTGTGTGTGTGAAAAACGTAGGCAAAGGAAAGGCAGGACAGACTTCTGAGTAGTAAAAACATGGAGAATCCTAGGACGAAGAAACTGGCTTAAATACACGAACTTATTTGAGAAACCACATTCCCATATGACAATCTAGTACAATTTTCTGGTTTTAAAGTACAGGCATACCTCAGATATATTGCGGGTTTGGTTCCAGACCATCGCAACGAAGTGGATATCGCAATAATGTGAGTCATACGAATTTCTTGGTTTCTCAGTGCATATAAAAGTTAACTTTATACTATATTGTAGTCTGTACAATAGCATATGTCTACAAGATAATGTACACACCTTAGTTAAAAAATAGCATATTTTTAGCAAAAAAGTATTTTTTTTCTGAGCAGTATGTCTCAACAGTGGGCTTAAGATATCCACTAAGCAATGTTGTAAATATAATCATCCAGTCTTTGTTGTTCCATTTCTAGATTGCGGAGTAGATTGAGCATAATTCTTAAGGGCCCTAGGATTTTTGGAATAGTAAATGAGCATTGACTTCAACTTAAAGTCACCAGCTGCATTAGCCCCTAACCAGAGAGTCAGCCTGTCCTTTGAAGCTTTGAAGGCAGGCATTGACTTCTCCTCTCTAGCTATGAAGCTCCTAGATGGCATCTTCTTCCAATATAAGGCTTGTTTTGTCTACACTGAAAATCTCTTGTTTAGTGTAGCTACCTTCGTTAATGATCTTAGCTGGATCTTCTGGATAACTTGCTGCAGCTTCTACATCAGCACTTGCTGCTTCACTCTGCACTTTTATGTTATGGAGATGGCTTCTTTCCTTCAACCTCATGAACCAACCTCTACTAGCTTCAGACTTTTGTTCTGCAGCTTCCTCACCTCTCTCAGCCTTCACAGAATTGCAGAGAGTTAGAGCCTATCCGTGGATTAGGCTTTGGCTTAAAGAAATGTTCTGGCTGGTTTGATCTTCTATCCAGACCACTAAAGCTTTCTCCATGTCAGCAATAAGGCTGTTTTGCTTTCCTGTCATTTGTGTGTTCCTTGGGTGGCGCTTTTCATTTCCTTCGAGAACTTTTCCTTTGCATTCACAACTTGGCTGTTTTGTGCAAGACTCACCTTGGCTTTAAACATGCTTTCCTCACTAAGCTTAATCATTTCTAGCTTTTGATTTAAAGTGAGAGACATGTGGCTTTTCTTTAACTCGGACAGTTAGAGGTCATTGTATGGTGGTTAATTGGCCTAATTTCAAGATTGTTGTGTCTAGGGAATAGAGAGGTCAGAGGAGAGGGAGAGAGAACCACTGTCTTAAATGAGCGCAGTTTGTGGCACCCCAAAACAATTACAATAGTAACATCAAAGATCACTGATCACAGATCTCCATAACAAATACAATAACAATGAAAAATTTGAAATATTGCAATAATTACCAAAATGTGATATAGAGACAGGAAGTGAACAAACGCTGTTGGAAAAATTGCACCGATAGACTTGCTCAACACAGGGTTGTCACAAACATTCAATGTGCAAAAACAAACCAAAAAAAGCACTGTGAAGTGCAAAAAAGTCAAAGCTCAATAAAATGAGGTATGCCTGTAAGCCAGAGAAGTTTAGAGATTTGCCCAAGGTCACATGTATATTGGTGTAAAGCTGGGTCTAGAATCCAAGTGTTCCGAGTCCTGTCCCATGTTCTTCCTAAATTGCCACAAATAGGTCATTAGTGTACAAGTCATGATTTGTACTTTGGCTTCATAAGGTAGATCATGTTGTGAGCTGTATTTCATAGATTCCCTTTATTTTATATTCTCCTAGTTCTTTCTATAGTGAAAGGCATTTTGATGTATTAATATTAGCAAGCCCAGAGTAACTCTGAGATGATACAATTTACTTCCATGTGAGAATCTTCCAGTTGGCATCAAGCTTGAGACTCAAGTAATAATTAGCTTTTAGGATTTTTTTGCAATACAAAATCAATGACTTACTGACCTATCTCTGTTTGCCAAGCCAGGCTTAAAGTAGTAGTACAGGTGTGCTGCTGTCACAGCAAAAGATCAGTTGTTTGAGAGTTCTGCTGGTATGTGTATTAACTAGCAATCTTTTGGATTAAAAGAAAAATATATTGTTTATTTTCAACTCTAGTTAGTAAAAAAAAGTGTTCAGTGATTATATTAGATTCCAGATTGTCTTATCTTTTCTTGACAATCTAGATAAATAGACTGTGACTAGACACCATTTTTAGTGTTGTCAAATATTTTGTAGAACTACATAGATTTTGTGTAGAAGGGGTTATATTTTTAGCAAAGGAATTGTTTCCTTGGGGAAAAATACTGAACATGGAAGCATTAAAACAAGTGACAGGGAATGGAGGTCATTTATTGTACCTATCTTCTTTGTCCTATGTTTATAGTCACTAAGCATTCCCTGGGGAGGGAGCAAAGAGCTGGGTATCAGGAACTGGATTCTTGCTATTCTGATAAGTCCACCTTTATCAGTTATTTGCCATATGTCATTTCTCCATCTGGAAATGGATTTTTTTTTTTAAATACATGGACTCCCGTATTATTTTTAAATTTATTTTTGGCTGTGTTGGGTCTTCGTTTCTATGCGAGGGCCTTCTCTAGTTGCGGTGAGTGGGCTTCTCACCATTGTGGCCTCCCTTGTTGCAGAGCACAGGCTCCAGACGCGCAGGCTCAGTAGTTGTGGCTCACAGGCCTAGTTGCTCCGCGGCATGTGGGATCTTCCCAGACCAGGGCTCGAACCCGTGTCCTGTGCATTGGCAGGCAGATTCTCAACCACTGCACCACCAGGGGAGCCCCTGGAAATGGATTTTAATGCTAAATAATCCAGAGATACAGTGTGAGAAGGTATTAATTAATTCTTATTAAATATAGCCATTTACAGGGCTTCAGTATCGATGTTTGACTGTTTGAAAATGTTAAAACATCTGCAGCAGAGAGGCATTGGACATGGGGGAAAGTAACAAAACATTTAATTTGGACCTTCTGCAGGAAGCAGTATGACAGCTTACATGATGTGCTTTGGAGGTTACAAAGGCCTGTTGCAGGAGTGGTTTGTTTCTGCTCCACGATGCCCGGGGTTTCACCTGGTAAAACTCAAGTGCTGGGAGTGACTCAACACCTACAGTCTGGGGTCATCTGGAGCCACCTTTACTCACATGTCTGGCAGCTGTTGCCAGCTGTTGGCTGGGATCTCAGCTGGAGCTAGCTGACTAGTCTACACGCACTTGGCCTTTCTATGTGACCTGGGCCTCCGCACAGCATAGAGGACTTAGAGTGGTTGAACTTTTCATGTGATGGCTCAGGGTTCCATAAGGGAGTGTCTAAAAAGAACTATTGGAGGCTGCATGGCCTTTTCTGACTTAGTCTCAGAAGTCCCATAGCATCACTTCCATTGTGACCAGTTATAAACCTACCAAGAATCAAGAGAAGGAGGCAGAGACCCCTCTCCCTGACGACAGGAATACAAAAATAATTTGGAATCATGTTTTAAAACTGACAGAGGCACCTAACTGAGAAGGAAATCCAAAAAAGAGGGGAATATATGTATACATATAGCTGATTCACTTTGCTGTACAGCAGAAACTAACACAACACTGTAAAGCAGCTATACTCCAATAAAAATTAAAAAAAAAAAAAAACTGACATAGGCTACATGACTTGAAGGCCTCTAAAATCAAAAGAAGAGGACAACAAAAGGAAAATGGTGAGAAACTCTGCCCTCTTTTCCCAGAGCAGGCTGCCTGTGGAAGGTTCAGCTCTAATTAAGCTGTGGCCGCTGCCAGCTATCCAAGTGTTGCTTTAGTGATTACTCTGAGGTTCTCACACGTCTTCTTTCAGGAAGCCCTCCACACTAACATTAGATTAGCATGGACAGTAGGGACCCCTAGCCTCAGCCACATTAATTGGTCTGTGTTACCCACTAGGAGGGAGTAGCAGAGAACGGTCACTTCATCATGTCAGCCTACTTAAAATGTTCAGTGTTAGATTACTCACTCCCAGATGTATGAAAAGGTTTTTCAGGTTTCAACACTATTTTTAGTACAATTTCAAGGAATCTCCTTCCTTAATATAGAGCTCCTCAATATAATATTCTCTTCCAGGAGTACTACCTGTCCTCACACCTACCACAGAACCTTGACGGGACTTGGTTTCATGATTCCCGACGCAGACCCCATGTCCTCTCAGACTCATGAGACGAGACGTTTTTGAGAAGGAGCTGATTATCCCAGTCAAAACCTGGCCGTCCAAGTCTCACTGTGGTGTGGACTTCCAAACATTTTTTTATTTCACAGAGCCCAAAGAAATTTATATTTACTCAGCATCCTCTTTTAAATAGGAAGGGTCTATTTTTAATCAGTGGCAACTGGCTTATGTATTCCTCCCATCCGTTTCTCCACGTGCCTGTGTAAAAGGAATCAATATTTGTATACCTGTAGCCCATTCTTGCCAGGCTGATTAGGGAACTGTGGGTAGAGAAAACCACTCTGAACTAGGGTTCTAAAAATCTAAATTCCAAGCCTGTCTTTACCATGTGAGTCGTCTTATACTCTTGGTCAAATCAATTGCCCTTATTATTTAGCACTTCCTTTTGCCTCACTTTCCTTTCTCCATTTACTTCTTTCTTCTTCTACCATTCTTTTCCGCATAAAATAGTTCTTCATATTTTTCATTAATGATACTGACCTTACCTGTCCTTTCTGTGCCAATGAAACAGATCATCTTTGGGAGATTATCTCTTCTTGCATAAAAGATGCCTGTATATTCTAAGTGACAATTTAGGTGACTCTGTTTTGTCTATCTGGCAGTGTTTACCAGAAAAAGCTTTTTTTTTTTTGGCCATTGTAGGGAAACATGTTAGCTATTTGGAATGGTTTCACTGGTTGAAATCCGAATCTAGATAAGGAGACTGTAGCTGCTCAACTGGCATCCCAAATCCTACAGTAAATCTGAAGACACTTATAGTTTGATAGTGCTATGGAAAGGAAGCCTAAGAGAAACTTTTCTTTTGAGCAAACGTGTGACCCAAATGTGACATGCTTCCACTTCGGTTATATCTTTCCCAACGTTTCCTTAGCTGAATATAATTTTTTCCTTCGGGTGGTAGATAAAGATAAAGGAACCAAAAATCAATGTCTGAAGATGAAGTCCTCGGAGTAAAGGAATAAAAAACAAGGTATGAGAAGGAATGATGGGGACTGAGTGTGGAGGTGGATGTAGGCTTGTGGTGAGTGTGGGCGTCATGGTGAGTGGGTGGAATGGTGGCAGAAATCAGAGGGCTTCTCTTAATACAACATTCAAAGCAGAGGAAAAGCTTTCATTTTGGGGGGTGGGGGGGAAAGAAAGTGAAAAATCTTCCCTGGCCAAATATACTCCTCAGTGTGACTTGCTGATTTATAGAAGAAAAGAGGAGTGTTTCCTAGTTTTAGAAAAGGATGTAACAGAAAGAAACCACGACACAGATAAGGGCAGGTCATGGGCTTAGCTGGTACATCTTGGCTGGCAGGGTCCTTTCATGGTCCACTCTTGGAGGATTGCCACATGCTGGGTCTCTGCTCAAGAGCTGTATGTCTTGAGACGACAGCACACTGGGAAGAGTCAGTCACTGGCTGCTGTGGATGTGAGAGGAAGGAAGAGACAGAATGAATAAAGGGCCAGATAATGCTGTACAGGCCAAGGGAGCAAGACAGACCCTAGGGTGAGAGGTGCAAAGCCACAGACTAAAGAACCATTTGGTTAACTTTGCTATAACCATGATCCCCATCATTGACTTTGTCAGTGTGGAATGAAGCACAAATACTCTGAGAGGATTCATGACAATAACTTGCATGTTTGTTTGTTTATTCCACAAACACGTATTGCATAGGATGGTGTGGGAAGCACTGAGCTAGATGATCATGGGGGAACCAATGATAAGAAGTCAGACTCCACTTTAAGGAGCAATCAGAGTGGAGTCAGAAGGAAAGACTGTATTTCCATGTATGGCTCATCTACCACAAATAATTTATAAAGACTTGTCTCGTCATTTCAGGCTCAACTTTTTCTCCAGACTGACCTAGTTGTGTCCAAACAACAGTTTCACGAATTTTAAGAGCTGGTGGGAGTGGGGTGGTTGTGATAGTGTGTTAGTGGGGGTGGTAGGCTAGAAATACCCCTCCAGTAGGTACCCACATTCTCATCCCTGGAGCCTGTGGATGTTCCCTTATTCGGAAAAAAGGCTCTTTGCTGACACCTTGATTTGAGTCCAGTGAAACTGATTTTGGCCTCTTGGCCTCCAGAACTGTGATGGAATAGATTTCTGTTATTTTAAGCCAGGAAGTTTGTGATAATTTGTTACAATATCCACAGGAAACTAAAGTAGTGAGGAATGGCCTGTAAAAATGTGAATATAGTCTTGCTGCTCTTAATTTTTTTGATGATGCCATATTCCTCCCAGTGACGTTTGGGCATATGTATTTATACTATATACCAGAAGATTATTCTTCCCCTTTCCTCTCTTCCTTCCTTCCCCATCCCTTTCTTCTCCTCCCCCCACCTTATCTCTCTCACACACACATCCATGCATGTGCAGAAATAAAAATGAGGCAGTATCGTTGCAGAGAACCAAAATGCCTTGGTGATTTATCTAAACCAAGATAATCATTTACTTATAATGAGTTCCAAAATCCTGCTTTTTTTTGGGGCATTGAAAAGTTTTAATGTTTAAAAAAAGAAAAAAAAAAGACAGGAATATACCTCTCTAAGTCTCATAAGTACATTTCAGGGTTGCAGAAAATTTGCAGCAAGAAAGAACACTGCTCTGAGAATCTGAAGATCAGATTTCAAGTTTCATCTCTGCTGGTAACACATTTAGGAGATCAGGATTTTCCAACAATTCGATTCTTCAATTCTACGGAAAAGTAGAATTGATTTGCCCTAAACTATCAAAATCCTGCTTTGAAGCATGTGCTTCTTCAAGAACTTGGGGTTGGAAACAAAGTGTTGAAAACCATAGCAAAATGTTGATTGTATTTACAATAACTTTACCATGTTCTCTGCTTTTGAATTTTGATGTTAGTCAAAATTAGAGGCAAATCCTAACAAGTAACAAAGAGCGGTAAGTGATAAGAATAAAGGAAGGCTGATCCCTTAGCAACATCCCTGGCTTGGAGGGTTGTTTGGACAACAGCTGTAAGTAACAATTATGTTGATACCAATGGCCAGTCTATTCAAAATCATGGGCCTCCCTGGTGGCGCAGTGGTTGAGAGTCCGCCTGCCAATGCAGGGGACATGGGTTCGTGCCCCGGTCCGGGAAGATCCCACATGCCGCAGAGTGGCTGGGCCCATGAGCCATGGCCGCTGAGCCTGCGCGTCCGGAGCCTGTGCTCCGCAATGGGAGAGGCCACAACAGTGAGAGGCCCGCGTACCGCAAGAAAAAAACAAAGTCAATTATGTTCTAAAAAGACACCATTTACATTATTGTCCACGAATCCAAAGGTAAAAATCCCCATGTTTATGTTGACTGCTGTAGCAATAACATTGGTTGAGGTTAGTTGCACAATCACTGAGCACTTCCAGAAAAGTTCAGCAGCAATTTTGCGTAGATTATCAGAACAGTTGTTAGCTTCTGCATTACAGGTTAATGATGCCAGCAGTTGGAATCTCTTAAGACTCTGCATGGCCACTCCAGTAATCTTTTGTCAACTGAGTTGTTTAATGCCAGAAACAATGTTAGTGACCAGTTCAGTTTGTGGCAGGCTAAGCTGAGTGGCGAATCAAGTATAGCATATCCACTTAGCCTCAAGGAAAAGGGAAGAAAAATATCTTAACGTCTGGTCACTTGGTCAACCAAAATAAAGCAAGGATTCAGGTTCTAACAGGAGCATTCTATCATTGTCGTTGTAGCTCCAGAGTAAATGCTGGAATTAAGATTTTGGAGTTATTTAGCTCCAGAGAAATGTGGGATGTGGTTGGAGTCACTGGAGTCAAATAGTAGAAGTAAAAATGTATTCACTTCCTTCATATCTCCTGAATTACTAATGAACCTTTCCACGGGGTATTCTGCTGTTCTTAGAGGGTATTGCACCATCACTTGTGATTTTTCACATAATCCCCACATTTTATAAAATAGTTCCTTTATTAAACTATCATTAGTTGCCCAATTCAAGTGTGCATCTTTTTCTTCCTAGACCCTGATTAATTGATGGTTGGAATGTACACCAGACATAGAACATAGCCTTCTTGTTACTTTCATGCATTTATGTGAGGCTTTTCTTTAGTATGTAGTTTATATTTAAATTCCAGGATGTAGTGCCCCCAAATGTAAACACTTTTCTTACATTATCACCATAAAATCTTTCAAATTAGCGATTTAACAATACGACACTATCATACAATCTATAAATCCCATTTGGATTTTACCAAACATCAAGCAAAGTCTTTTTCCTTCCTGGGTCAGGATCTAGTTCTGAAACACATGTTGCATTTTGTTGTTAGGTGCCGTCATTCTCCTTCAGTCTGAAACAATCCCTCACTTTCCCTGTCTCCTATTCCCTTGACAGTCATAAAGAGTACAGGCTTTTCATCATGTAAGATGACTCTCGGCCTGAGTCTGATTGATGTTTTCCTGTGAACAGAGTCTCAATACAAGAATATTTTCCTGCGTTCTTGGTAGGAATGCAAAAGAAAGAAAAAAAAGTGCTGTGTTCTCATTCTCAATGTACCACATCAAGGCACCCGTAATTTCAGGTGATTTCCACCATTGATCACTTGGTCAATTTGGTGTTTACAAAGTTTCTCCAACTTAGAGTCATCGTTTTCCTTCTAAATTTTCATCATGTTTTGTGGCAAGTTATTCTGATATTACCTCAATACATTTTCCTTATCAAATCTTACCAAGTCTTAGAATATATTGATACCTTCCATCCTTGTCAACTACCACTATAACGGATGTCAAATACTGATGACCCATTTGTATCATTCCTTATTTACTTATTAAAAATGTTTAAAGTCTTATTTATTTCTTTATTTTTATATCAGTATGGAATAATAGAATCCTAGAAATGTTTCTCTTACCTACTTATCTATCTATATCAATATGGAATCATTGGTCACTGTTTTATTCAATAGATTGTAATTCTATATACTCATTTATATTAATACTCAAATTAGATAAGTTTTGGCCTGTGAGCATCTCCTTATTTTATTGCTTAATTTATGTCCAGGCTTATTTTCTTCTTCCCCTGTTTCTCCCTTGAGCCAGCATGTCCCCAGGGAGCCCGGGTTCCTTTTGGTGGAGAGTGGTATTTGGAAACCAAGAGATGTATTCTCAGAGTGCTTAGTGCTGCTGGAATTTTATTGCTTCTAAGCTTCTTTCATGGACAAAACTAGGAATGTGTGTGTGTGTGTGTGTGTGTGTGTGTGTGTATGTATGTGGAGAGAGGGAGAGAAAGAGACAGAGATGTACGTACATACCTTTATGACTATTTCTAAATCTACCTCTGTTTATTTTTAAAAGTCTGAGTTCATACAGATACTTTTAGTTCTAATTCAACCTCTCAGGGTTTTTTAAAAAATAGTCTTAAAAAGATAAGTTTTAAAAGGGTAGAAGTAGTGGCCAAGATGGCAAAGTAGGAAAACCCTGAGCTCACTTCCTCCCTCAGGCACACCAAAATTACAACTATTTACAGAGCAACTGTCCATGAGAATGACTTGAAGACTAGCTGAAAAGATTTTCCATGACTATAGATATAAAGAAGGAACCACAACGAGATGGGTAGCAGGGGCAGAGATGTAGTATAGTCAAGACCCACACCCCTGGGTAGGCGACCCACAAAAGGCAGGATAATCACAATTGCAGAGGTTCTCCCCAAGGAGTGTGGGGTCTGAGCCCCGCATTGAGCTCCCCAGCCTGTGGGTCCTGCACTGTAAAGACGAGCCCTCAGAACATCTGGCTTTGAAGGCCAGCAGGGCTTGCATACAGGAGAGCTGGAGGGCTGTAGGAAACAAAGATCCCACTTTTAAAAGGCACATATAAAATCTCACATATTCTGAGGCCCACCACAGAGGCAGTAATTTGAAAGGAACCTGGGTCAGACTCACATGCTGATATTAGAGAGCCTCCCAGAGCGGCAGGAAGTGACTGGAACATCCCCTGGGGACACAGCTATTGGCAGTAGCAATTCTGGGGAGCTTGGTCTACAATAAGGACACCGATGCTGACGAGCACCATTTTGGAGTCCTCCCTCTACTTATTAGTGCCGGAGACTTACCCCCCTGCAACTGGTCTGCACCAGTCCTGGGACGCCCCAGTCCAAGTAGTTAGTCACAGTGGGACCCAGCCCCACCTACCAATGGGCTGGCACCGGCCCTGGGATTCCCTGGGCCATGCATCCAGCTGAGGCAGGACACGGCCCCTTCCACCAGTGGCTGGCAGCCTCTACGGGAGACAGGGCCTGGCAGTCAACTGCGCCAAGGACTAGCCCCATCTACCACAGTTGTCAGTCCCACCATAACAGAAGGGCCAATGCAGTTGACATAGGAGGCATTGCAGGAGAATATAGTTCTGGTGATCAGAGAGGAATGCACTGCTGCACCCCATAGAGAATCTCCTACATCAGGCCTCTTCTCCAAGATCAGGAAATGTAACTAACTCACCTAATACATAGAAAGAAAAACAGAGAATTAGGCAAAATGAAGCAACAGAGGAATATGTTCTAAATGAAGGAATAAGATAAACCCCAGAAGAAGAACAAAGCAAAGTGGTCCATAGTTTCTCAATTTCTTACATTTGAATGAAAAAAAAAAAAAAAAAGAAACAGTACATCAGTAGGGAATCATGGAATTTTCTGTTGCTAAAATATACATTTTGATAGTTATGTATACAAGGATATGCCTTACTTTTAATCAGTGATAAGCCATGGATTAAGAAGTCAGTTATCTGGAGGGCCTTTCATACCTTGTATCTCCCCAAAGTTTTGAGACTACACCATCACTGAACTTGTCAGCTAGGTTGAAAATCCTGCTGTACTAAGCTTTTGGTACCTGTTAAGTGTGTTTCACATTTTCCAAATGTGAGAAGGAAACTAAAGTTTGTAAACTACTGTTTCAACAGACCTTCATATGTAAAAATCTGGATTTAGATAATAGACAAATTGGAGGTAACAGCTTTAAGATATTCCAAACACTTCTCATGTTCTTCACATGTTCAATGGCCATGTGTACCTAAAAAACTCTCAGGTTTCTTTCTACAGCCGGGAGTTTGCTCCTGATCACCACCTGGATGTCCCAAATATGCTCAAACTCCACATGCCCCAAACTGGACTCGTTAGCCTCCTATCCTTTTCAGTGTTCCCAAATCCATGGATTCGCACAGCTGTTTACACAGTCTCCCATCTGGAAAGCTGGGAGTCTTTTTTTTTTTTTTCCGGTATGCGGGTCTCTCACTGCTGTGGCCTCTCCTGTTGCGGAACACAGGCTCCGGACAGGCAGGCTCAGTGGCCATGGCTCACGGGCCCAGCCGTTAAGCAGCATGTGGGATCTTCCCAGACTGGGGCACGAACCCGTGTCCCCTGCATCTGAAATCCATGCTTCATAGCAAGGCCTGCAAGACCCCTGGTCACCTTTCTGGCCTGAAGTCCTGTCATTCTTCACTTTTTCATGTTTAGCAATACTGAACAAGATGTCTTTCACTAAATGCACTGAATTGATCCTGAGCTCCTTGTCCTTACATGACGAAGCTCCAGATTTACCTTTATATGTGAACCGCTTCTTGGTTCCTCCGCACAGACTGAGGCTCACCGCCCATTTACTCCACACAGACGTCCATTATATCCCCATTGTATTGCATTTATTGTTCCTAGGTTCCTTAAGAGTATGGATTGCGTCTGTTCTTTGTTCAGGCTCTAGTACATTGCACAGTGCCTGGTACATTATAATTCTCAGTAAATATCTGGCTAATGAATGAATGCATCCCCCTGATTAGAACCCTCAACAAAAGCAATCAAAATATAATTTACTATGCAACAAAATTTGACTTACAAATTTTGGAGTTGCGAATACATTGAATCTTCTACTGGCTTCACTCATAATCAATCAGAATATTTTAAGAATATAACTATCTGATTTGAATATGTTGACCTTTTGGGGAAAATATAGTTTGCAGCTACAGTGGATTCTCACATAAGTGCTGTAAATTATAGACACCAACACATTTATTATCTCTACTGTCTACTTTGTGTCTTTTCCTCTTTATGATCAGCAGAATGCTTTGTATATCATATTTGTTCTCTTCTGCAAGACACTGTGTGGGCGCTCTGATGTGTAATTTGCCCATGCAAAAAGGAAAATCACTGCTGGAGAAAACTGTAGGCGGTGTCTGTTCTTACCTTTGGGGAAAAAATATTGTTTCATAACTCGTCCCAAACTTTGAAGACATTTTCTATCTTAAGACTTTTCTTTTATGTTACTGTGACTATAGTTGGTCAAGGCTTCTGGCATCATGTTCATTCATTCATTCATTCAATGAATGTTTATTGAGAACCTAGTACTTGCCAGATATTGTCCTAGAGGATAGGGTTACAAAAATGATTAAGACAGAATCCCTATCCTCATAGAGATTGTAGTATAGTAAGAAAAACAAGCCACTAAAGAGACAATTACAATAATGATAAGTATTATAGTAGGTAACCTGAATACAGCTGAACTACCATGTAGCCCATTTCAACAGCATGGTGTCCTACTGGGTATGACATGCATGAGAAACTCAATCTAAAGATTGAAAATTAAATTATTTTTGTGTGTATTCTTGAAAAATGCCAAGAGTGGTTGTCCCATGAAGCACTGCAAAATATCCTAAAAATCTGCGTTCCCAACCATCCCCCCAGCTGATAAACACAGTAAGGCTGCTGCCCTCAATTTTCTCTTCACCCCTTCCCCAACTTTTGGTTTATTTGCTCTTTCCCCACTTCCTCTTTCATTGTCTCTCCTTCTTCAAATTCTCTATCTAAAAATTCACACCACTCTTGGTCTTCTCTATTTATTTCTCCTTTCCCTCCTTTGTTTCAAATCTACTCTTTTCTTTCAAGAATAGACTTTGCCTACCTTAAAGTAAGTAATCTAGTTGGGTTTGTTTGTTTGTTTTTTGGGTTTTTTTTGACTCTGCCGCTTGATACCTACACCATAATCTGGCCAACACAAGAATCAGGATAATAAGTAGCTCAGAAGCCCAGCAAGGATAGGAGAGTGAAGGAAGATGTGACCATTCATGCATTAACATTTTTTCCCCATCACGATAAGAAATTATGACAACCCATCATACCTTCCTTACAGAGGTGGGAATTCTAGGAACAAATTAACACTTTCCAGTTTACACAAAACAAAATGGAACCATGATTATTAAACTCCCTAGACCTAGACACTTAAAATTATGAAAAGAAACATTTTGCTGCTAAAATGGAATGGATATTAAAATCAAACAAATAAAAAAGAGAATTCTAGATAACCTTTTAGAACAATTTGTCTTAAGAAATCCTGAAATGAAAACTTTTGGTCCTGGACTGAAAAGTGGCTGTCAACTTTGGAAATATACTAAATTCAAAATAGACTAGACTCTAGTTGTGTTGTGCCTTTGTATCAGTATAAAAGTCAGTTGTATGCTGACAATTTGCTCCTCCCAAGCTTGGAAACATTTTATTGAGTTATCACAAAGGACTTTTGTGATAATTATCTAGTTCAATTTTTAGCCCAGTGAAGAAATCTCTTCCATAAAGTGCTTGATAAACAGCCATTGACCTTCCTCAGGGTCAATCTGGAGGATGGGTTAAGGTGGGCCGTCTAGGAGAGGATTCCCCATGAAGAAAGTATTTGAGAATTATGTCTTAGAAGTGGGGTAAGAAGGCAGCAGATGGAGAAGGGAAGGAAGGACATCCCTAGGTAGAGGAATTGCATGATGAAATGAGAAAGGGATTGAAATATATATTGTGTTTGCAGAAAATCCAGTGGCTTGATATTATTGTGGCATAAGAGTTTAGAAAAATGAGAAATAAAGATTGGAACTATATTTTGGGAAAAGTGATGAATTCTCTAAATGCCACTGCAAGGAGTTTGGAATTCATCCTGGAAGCAATGAAGAATTCAATCCAACTAATTGTGGGAAGCCTTCTACAATTTTTTAAGTTGGAATAAATTCTTCTTCCCACTGGAGAGATAAAAATAAATGAATGAATAACTAAATGAATCACCTCCAAAGGGTGGGTTTTTTTATGTAAAAGGAAAGTTTATTGTTTATTGTTTCCATTTAGTCCACACCTGGGAGGGGACTCTGGAATGAGGAAGGCCGCTGGGCTTGGAAGGCTCCTTGTCGGGCTTGAAGGTGAGCCTTCTGCGCAGTCTGTTCTGGGGCTGTCAGCCCTCTGGAGGTTGATCAGGTGGTTGCCCAGAGGTGGTTTACACCCTCCAGGACCACTTCTTCACGGTGGAAATGGAAACACAGAGAGGTAGGTGTAGGATGCCTGCATTTGCAGGTGGACCAGACAGTTGGTGGTGGTTTTCACTTTGGTGGAATAATTCTGGCAGATCTGACAGCTCATGGTTGGTTGGCAATGAGGATTTAACTGCAAAAAATAACGTTAGCTGATCTTGGAAGCTAAGATCCTGCAGAGAAGTGGTCCTGGAGGATGGACTGGAGAGGGGATTGGAGGGTGGTCTGAATCTCTGGGTCCATTCGTCCAAACACTGGTAAAGTGAGCTGGCACCAGTGGGCGCTCTGTGCCTTTGCAAATAAGGGAAGTATGCCTTTAAGATTATGGTTCAACCCAATCAAGAGAAGAAGAAATAAATAAATAAGAGTATGATGGTACTTATTCTACTGAAGACTTCTCTCCCAGTTGTCAGGGTCATTGGCTAAGCATTTAGTGGGATAAGTATTCAAACATCTGAGACTTCTATCAACAGTATGACCAGCAACACATTTCGTTTAATTACTTGGAAATATCTTTTATTTCTAGGACTAAAGTCAGAGACAAAATAAACTACATCAGGACCAGAGATACTCTAGTAATACCAAATTTTTTTTTAATTCACATATATTACATCTGGGTTTTCCAGACATTTTATGGGATAATTATGGCAAGGATAATTATTGTAATTTTAGAAAAGAGGAAACTGAATCTAAGATGGTTAAATGATTTGCTTAAGGCCACATAGTTAGGGAGGGGAACCCTAGGGTGCAAACCTAGATATTTCCAGTTCTAAGGCTACTGATTTTTCTTAAACCTTACAATGAATCCCAGATATACTTTAATAAAACATATAGTCAACTTTATGAGGAGGACACAAAACGAGGTCCACTGGAATGACAAAAGAATGAAGTATACACTATGTAAATATACAAATTATTTTCTACATCTATATTGATAAATCAAGTGCATGCAGGTGACAAAGCAAACTACAATGTTAAGTACATCCAGTGTGAGCAGAGATGAACTAATAATGCTGGGGAAATTATTATTTTACTATGAAACATTCTTCACCTCTATTTGTCTTTGGAGATGTAGCACAGGAAATTTGCCTGAGGAGCAGTTCTGAGAAACAAAAGATGCAGACAAATTTTAAGGAGGTCAGATGAGTGCTAGGGAAGAAAAGTGCCCAAGGAAATGTTACTAGAACAAATGTATTTAATCTGCGAATGGTTATTTAAATGGAATTTTTCTTTTGCTTTGAAGCTTTAACTAAGTTTTTAAAAACCTATCTTGATTATTCATGATGATGGGTGTCTTTAATTTCTCCCACCAGGTTTTGTTTGTTCAGGCTCTCCCTAATCCCTAACAATATCATTCCCTGGTTCACTTCTCCCCTCCTCCCCAAACAGGGATATTCACAGTGCTATGCGTGTAAGAGATACCGACTAAGTATGTGTAATTGATCTAAAGTCTGACTTAGCTTTGTTTTTCTGACAGCAACTATATATGCCATGAAATGGATGGAAAAGAGAAGCAATAAAAATCCCAGGTAATAAGTAGACTTTATAATTAGGCACTGAGTAATTGATAAATGTCTGTAGTTAAATGTAGTTGCTTATAAATATTCAGCTAATTAGTTATAAATTTATAACATCCAGAATTGTTAAACACCGTCCATGAACAAGTTCTCTGTTATCTAATCTTTTCATTTTAAGAAGTTAATCTTCCTTCCTTTCTCCCCCCACCCTTCTCTTTCTCTCTTTAACATAATATCAACTACACATAAGATGAGGATAATAATAGCACATACTTTTTGGTGGTGTTGTGAGGATTAAATGAAACAGTCCATGTAAGGTGCTTAGCATGTTCCCAGCAATGTCAGTTTATTTTGTGATAGGTTGTTTATACTGAACTCTTATTTTTGCCTGGCACTTGCCTAAGTGCCTTTGGTGAGTTATGTCTTTTTATCTTATCACTCTTACTTGGAAGATGGGGTCCATGGTCGCAGAGCCAGTAAATGCTAATGGCAATATTTGACCCTAGGTAGTCTTATTCTAGTTTCCCAATTCTTAGCCATGATACTTCTCAGTCTGGACACCTGTAACTTGCTCTTACTTTTCCTTGATGTGCAGCAAGTGCAGCTTTGCCATATTTTTCAGCAGGATTTCCAGATGTAGCAAAACAGGTCCTTTGAGTTAACTTGAGTGAAGTCCTTCTACAATAAATCAACAGAGAGAGATGTCACATTAATATTGAAATCACTGAGAGTTCCAAATTTAAATTAGAATTATGTTTATATTTATGTTATCAATAATAAAAGCTCTGTCAGGTATCAATAAACGCAATTTGAAATATTCTGGATATAAATGTTAAACACTTTTTACTTAACAGTATAGAGTTCAATTACTCTTTTCCCTTAATGGCTGCAGTAAGGACTCTTGATCTGGTGGAAAATTTCACAAAATTAGGAGTGTTTTGAATGAAACAATCAGAATCCCTCTGATTTTATTAATATACAGATCTCAAAATTTAGTACTTATGTCCAGTGCTATAAAATAGCAAGTATATATTAAAATAAACCCTGCAATTAAAATTTCAGTAAAGCTCTTATATGAATTGTAGATAATTAAAAACAAGGTGTTATACTGATAATAATTTAGGGGACAATATTGGATGTGTGTATTTTTCCTTTTAAAGGTTGTAGACTTATGCTTGACTAATTCTTTGGACAACATCCCTGGCAATGTTATTATTTTTCTTGAAGTAGTTGGTGTTCACAATTTTTAATTCTCATTACCAGCATTTAAATATACATACCAACATTTACTGTTTTGGGGTGTGTATTTAAATCAATAACTGTCAAGCACCCATAGGAAAACAGGAGAAACATGAAGTCTTTCACAGTTTAAGTAGTGTAGCTGTATCCCAGGAAGGTCTGTGCCTTAAAAGACAATTGTGTCGTTCAGAGGACTACCTTAGTTTAAAGACAGCATGTGAATCTATTGAAATGTGTGTGGATTACATACATCTTGCCTCCTGGACCCAGCCCTGGACCCCAGCAGTTGACCCAGTGTCGAGCATATAGGTGGATCTTAATATTTGTTGGATGGGTAAATTCTGACTGATCAATGGAAACACTAGAAATGTGATTTTGTGTGTGTGTGTGTTGGGGGGAGCGGTGGTTTTTAGATGGGAGAGATTCATTCATTCCTGCATAACAAGTGGAAAAAAGTTTGTAAAGCAAAGGTTTTAATGGCAAAGGCTTTGAAAGTAAAAGTTTATTAAAAATTCAGAATCCAAACTTGGGTATGAATGGTAAGTTCATGCAGTGTAGCTATCTTTTACTGTCCTCTTTTTGTACACTTTATTTTAGAGGCATTGACTATTAACGCAAGATATGTCTTGATAAATATGAATTAGTGGAGCAGAAAAAAAATGATAAGTAAACATTTTCAAAACAGGTTAGAATTAGAAAATATGTTATATAAGGACATATATTCTCCCTCAAGTCTTCACGTATCTAGTGAGTTTGCTATTTCTGTAGGAAACATCATCTTGCATGAGAAGAGAGAGCATTTTAAACTATATAAACAAGGGCTTCCCTGGTGGCGCAGTGGTTGAGAGTCCGCCTGCCGATGCAGGGGATGCGGGTTCGTGCCCCGGTCCGGGAGGATCCCACATGCCGCGGAGCGGCTGAGCCCGTGAGCCATGGCCACTGAGCCTGCGCGTTCGGAGCCTGTGCTCCGCAGCGGGAGAGGCCGCAGCGGTGAGAGGCCCACGTACCACAAAAAAAAAAAAGTAGACTACATAAACAATTCCATCTAGTTATAAATAGATTGTGTTCTAGAAGTTCATTTGAAAGTTAATTTTTTAGAAGTTATAACCTATTTTCCTGAGGAAGCAATGTGAGAAATAGGACTTAGATTCTCAAGGTGCCAGAAGGTGTAATGACTTGTCCAAGCAATCTAATGTAAAAGCAAGTGCTCTGGGTTAAGAAAGAGCTGGATTCAAATTCCACCTCTCTAAGTGATAGTTTCCTTCTCCATAAAATGGTGCTAATTATAACATTCACTTCATTGTGTCTATGTGGGTTAAATGACGTGGTAGATTATTAAGTGCAGTGCATGCTTCCAAGCAAACATTGCTCAAAAATGGAGACATTGTTTCTCCCATTACAATAAAGCCTACAAAAATCCATGCTCTCACGGTATTTATACTATCTTTATTGTATCCCATTCCTTTTGGGGCCCCAGACATTGTTAGTATTTAAAAATTATCTATGTAATTCTGCTCTGCTCTGGACAGACTTCCATACCTTTCTTCATTCTCTTTTCTCAGCTGGAAATGAATCCATATACTTTTTTTTCTTCCAAGTTCCAGCTCAAATGCTGCTTTCTCTAGAAAGGCTTTTTCCTCACTGGAGCCAGAATTAATGAAGAAAAACTCAAATGGTGAAGAAGGAGCTAAATACTAAGCAGAGCTAGTTCTAGAACCAGAACAGGCCAGTAGACATGTAGGTTTGCCTGCTTTTGAGGGTGGGTAGGGCAGGTGGTTTAGTGTCCTGGGTTAGGATAGGGCTCTTTTGTTAGAAGTAGACTAGGTGAGAGCCCTAATCAAGGATCTGTCGAAGTAAATCAGAAGGGACTGAAGTAGCACGGAAATCCAGCTGGAGCGGTACTGTATAAACTTGACAGTGAGCCATACAAAAGCAGGAGCATTGCTAGACTCTCACAGTCTAACACAGGGTTAGTTAGGTGTTCGTTAACTGACTTGGTGATTTGATTAGAAAAGACAGATGGAAGAAAGAAGGAGAGTATACAAGCTAAGTTGTACAGAGGTTCAAAAGTCTATTAAGGCACATTCGCTGAAGTAAAACGTCATTCAATGTGTAGTTTTCTATGCAGTAAAACAGCCTGCTGCTTTTAAATTTTTAATTAAAAATTTTAATTTTTGCTCTCATTCACCAGTTCCCTTTTAAGAAGTAATTCCAGCTTTCATTTCAAACCATCAGTAGGAATATCCATATTCCTCATGTGATGATTTAGAATAGAGCAGGGTGGTGGGGTGAGACAAAAGCCTTTAGTGGATATTAAAAACTATGATGCTTTAATTACGGGACTTTCAAATTTGCACATACTCGGTAAACACGTTACCCTTATAAGTTTCATGGCTCAGGTGTACGCATTTATAGAAAGAGCAGACTCCTTTGGGAGGAGAAGGATCAGATACACATTAGCAGACTGAATTAAAACTTGTATCATCTTATTTTCTTTTTTTTTTTTTGCAGTACGCGGGCCTCTCACTGTTGTGGCCTCTCCTGTTGCGGAGCACAGGCTCCGGACGCGCAGGCCCAGCGGCCATGGCTCACGGGCCCAGCCGCTCCGCGGCACGTGGGATCTTCCCAGACCGGGGCACGAACCCGCATCCCCTGCATCGGCAGGCGGACTCTCAACCACTGCGCCACCAGGGAAGCCCGAAGGTATATCTATTTCTGATTACTTATCTTTGCTTTTTTTTTTGGCTCACAAAATGATGTCAACAATTCAGACTTTTCTAAGGAAAGAATTTTACATTTTTGGTAAATGTCAGGTGTTTTTTGTCTTTGTGTTTCCTTAAAGGGTAACAGTTACCAAAGGCTATATGATACATTGGTACCTAGTATATTGGGAAGATAGTACTTTCTGGCTTTATTCCAACTCTTTCATTCAGCACATGGCCTTCCCAAGGGGACTGTTCTACTTTATAACTATGCTGTATGGGCAATCGTTTTAGCCAGGTGCAGTGGAAATTTTTATCCCTTTTATGAATGCTAAGCCAGCCACCCCTTGATGCATGTGTTGCATGTGTTTCTATGAGTGCCTATTTGCATGTACACCTTCCGATTTTGTCCTTGACCTTCGTGTGTTCTATTTCTATTAGAGCTCTTTGGCTTATTTCCTTTCTTTCTATGGTTTTTAGTACAATCTCTGTATGTACCAAAGATGCCCCATTTAAACTTCCAACCTATATCTCTGTCCGGCATATTCAGATACATCTATCTAAATGCCCCCTGAACATCTCAAGTTCTGGATCCAACAGACAGCTGTCATAGTGTGGTTTGTAAAGAGAAATATATATTTGGTCTTTGTCCCCATTCGTGGCACAGAAGTCCTGAGTCCCTGGGATTTCCTAAGTGATGAGAGCAATGGGTGTCTTCTGTTATGCTCATGAAGTGACTTTTGAAAAGCCCCTAGGTAACCTAAGGCTGAGGGCTGGTTGCTAGTGGAGCCAACCACATGATTAGAGGGTTGGAACTCAGTACTCCCGCCTACTCCTACCCCAGCCCCACATCTGGGGAGGGGAGAGGGGCTGGAGATGGAGTCCAATCACTAATGGCCAATGATTGAATCAGTCATGTCTAAGAAATGAAGCCTCCAAGGAAAACCCGAAAGGATGAGCTTCAGAGAGTTTCCAGACTGGTGAACACATGGAGATCTGGAGAGAGTGGTACAGTGGGCGAGCATGGAAGCTCCCCACCCCTTTCCCTAGACCCAACCCTATACATCTCTTCCATCTGGCTGTTCATCTGTATCCTTTATAATACCCTTTATAATGAACTGGTGATTTATTAAGTAAATGTTTCTGTGAGCATCTGGCTGTTCATCTGTATCCTTTATAATACCCTTTATAATGAACTGGTGATTTATTAAGTAAATGTTTCTGTGAGCTGCTGTAGTAAATTAATGGAACCCCAGGAGGGGGGTGTTGGAACCTCTGATCTATAGCCTGTGAATTAGAAACACAGGTGACAACCTGGATTTGGGATTAGTGCTGAATTGGGAGTGGGGGAGAGGGGCAGGCTTGTGGGACTGAGCCCTTAAGCTGTGGCATTTGATGGTTAACTCCAGATAGATAGTGTCAGAATTGAGCTAAATTTGTGAAATGCCTGGTCAGTGTCCACAGAGAACTGAGTTACTTGCTTGGTGGTGTGGAAAGAACACACATATTGGACAGTTCAAACTCAATATGTTAGAATCTTAACACATAATATTTTCTCTCCTTCTTATACATTTTCACAACAACGTGGTCCTTTTACTATATCCTTATTTCAGTGAAAGTCACCTTTATTTATGTAGCTACCTAAGACTGTATTCTAAGATCAAAATTCAACATCTTCCTCATTTCTTACAGACAATTAATTCACCCTCCTTAACATCTTTAGGATCAGTTTCTTTTTCTTTCCTTATATCACCACCTTACTTTGGAGCCTCATAATATTTTGTTTGCTTTACTGTGATAGTCTCCAAAGTACTTAGCCTACATTCAGTCCAGCTCTTTTCCAATCCATTTTCATACTTTACCCATCCACAGTGATCTTTCTAAAACACACATCTTGGGTATTAAACTTGTCTAACGTTCATCTCGCTCGGTAAGTTCTGTGAGTTTACCACGTCTGATTCAACTTTGCATCTCTACTGTTTAGGTGAATACTAGATACAGGATATTTACTAATTCATTCCCTTATTCATTCCTTCACTTTAAAGGAAGTGAAGGTATTTAAGACCTTCTGTGATCCAGGGACTGGTACATGTACTGGGTATACAAATGTAAACAAGACAGCTAAAGTTCCTGTTCTATGCAAAAAAAAAAATGGTGTGATAGAAAGTAGACAGAAGTGGATATTTTATATAGAGTTATCAGAGAAGGTCTCTCTAAGGGGCCTGGAATCTTTAAGGATGAGAAGGATTCAGCCTTGAGAAACAAAAAGGTGACTGTATATCTGGAGCAGGGTAGGCTAAAGGGAAATTGCAGCGAGGTAAGATTGCCCAGCTGGGAAAGAGGCAGAAGACAGAAGTGGTCAGTACACTTTCCTTCACTGTCTGAGTGAATATAAAGAAGTAGGTGGGGAGCTTCTTTATTCTTTGACTTGGCCAGACACTAGAAGAGTTGCTTTGCAATCTTTCCATGCTATTGCCTTTACATTTCCATTAGATACTGAAATCTGCAATCTGTTTAAAGTAGTCAGTGTGGATTAGTGAGCTCTGTTGTCTTTTAGACTGTTGATTGAGGACATGCAAGTGCCAACAACGAATAAGCCCGCAAGTCCCTGTAATATTTAAAATGGATCCATTTTGTGACATATTTTCTCCAAGTTTTTTAAAAGCCTTAAGCAGAGACTCAGAAGGATGACTCCAGAGTGAATTAGCATCAAAAAAAAGAGGAAATGATTCCTTTGTTTTGATTCATGCTGATGGGCCTGCCTTCACATCAGAGCAGGAAGTCCTCTGATTCTTTTTTAAAGCACTATCAAATTCATATATGCTTTCTGTTGTCTGCATATATTTCCAGAAGTGTCGAAAATTCAAATAGTTCAGCTTACTAACTGCATCTTCAACTCCTTATATGCAGAGGCAAGACAGTTCTATTGAAGAAAATTCAGGATAACGAGGACAGAATTGCAAATTGTAATTCCACATACAAGAGTGTTGATTTCACAATAAGGTAAATAACCAGTACCAAGCTGCATGGTATACTGAAGTGAATTTGATTAGTTGGTTATGGCACTGGATGGAATTTGGAAGTGGGTGGTAATGGAGTTCTATCTGATGTAGTAAAATATTAGGGGCTTTGGAGCCAAACAAATCTCTCTTCTTGCCTCTAATCCTCTGAGCTTTATACTTGAGAGCCAAGTTCCTTTAATGCAGTACATGCCAAACTTGCCTGGCGGTAAAAATTACCTCAGGTAATCCTATCATTTTTACATTCCACAGTCCCTACTGAGACTGCTGACTCTGTAAGGGAGGAGCTGGGAAAGACATATTTAATGCCTCAGATGATCAGGAAAATTTGGGACTCACAGGCCTCATGTGACTAATTAGACATTTTCTTATTAGTCCCTGAAAATTCCAAGGTTCACCAGTTTGAGAAACACTGACTTGGAAAACTAAAGGCTTAGACTTTTAAAATGTCTCTCACATGGTAATTATCACTGAAAAAGAGTGCTTAACCTTTAATCTTGTCAAAATTAGTTTTAAGGCTTACCTTTAAATGAAAAAGTAAAATTTTTAAATTCTCAGAGAACTCATAAACCCCCAAGGGAATGTGGGATGATCCTTAGTTGGAGAGACTCAGTTTTACTACAGAGCCAACTATGACAGTTGTCACTTCATGAATTTATTGTCACTTCATTACTTCCTAACTTTTCCTTATGCAGTGTCTCAATTTCTCATTCTAAAGGCATCTGAGTTGTCCTCAGATTTTGCATTTTGGAATACCTAATATATGCCAGTTGGTAAGCTGTTTAGGTCTAGCTCGGTATGTGTTATCACATTAGTTCAAAAAAACTATTTCAATAACTGATTTTATTTTCTGTATTCCTCTTTGAGGGTAAGAAGCAAGTCATCTGAAAATGAGGTATGTCGAGAATCTGCGTGTGTGGTAAAACAACTTCTAGATCCCATCTTTTAGTTAGAAATCCACGAGCTCAATCTCCTTCAGTTTCTATACTCAAAAGGAAAAGTGGTTATTTATTTTCAACATGAAGATTCTTAGATTGTGAAGCTCTTAACCATAAAAGCAAGCCTCACCATACAGAATTTAGCTGATTACTCTGATCCAGATATTGCTAAAACATTTTCAAGGATTATTGAAATATAATGTGCAGTCTTTAATTTTTCTGTATGTATTTTTCATATAGTTTAAATCTATCTAGATATCTAGTTTTCTCTCCCATTTTTCTTTCTGTCTCCCTACCCTGACCCACACCCCCAACATACACACACACACACACACACACACACCCCAGTGTATTTTCCCTTGGAGTGCATCAGTGTTTTTCTGATTAAGTTTGTATATATTTCTGAGACTGCATTTGACCAGAAAATCTAGGACATGGAGGAGGAGAATTGAAACTTTGATTAGAACATGTGACTTTAGGTCATTATAAGAAATTAAATTATGTACTAACTAGTATTCTCTCCAAAAATAATTATGATAAATAATATTTTGCTTTGAGATGTCATCAAGAGTATCGAAAGATGAATTGTCCTAGGCTACATACTATGTATTTTGCAGCACACTCCTTATTTTAGATTTATTACTTTAAATAAATCAAATATATACTTAAATAAATATGAACTCTAGGTCCTCAAATAAGAATAAGATATACATTTCCTCCTCTTTTGGCAATCTCTATCACAAAATAGGCCAAGATGTGCCACATTCAGTCCATGGGAAATTTGCTTTATTCTGAAAGTGCTACTCTAGCTTTTCCGTATGAAATAACGATTTGCATTGAATTTGTCTCATACTTTGGAATAGGCCATCAACTGAGTAAACTATTTGGAACGTTCACTCGAATCTTTGTTATCCCAGAAAATCTTTGTATCCTGTTAAGAATTGATATATGGTTTGTCAGTCCTTTTATTATTGTTATTCTTTTTTAGTTGTATGTTATGGTCGTGAGTATTGGAAATGGCTAAGATAGATTAAAAATGGTAGGTAATTATACTATATTATTTCTCAGATGGTTAAATTAAGAGCTCACATGATATTAGGTATCATATGTTCTACATGGAAGAAGACCCTAAGACGTATTTTAAAGGGTAGTTTCTCACATAGTGATTATTAAAGAAATAATAAATTTCAAAAAGCAATAACTGTGCTATGATAATGCTTTTTTTAATACCAGTGAAATTTAACAAATACACTAAATTACAATTCTATAAATAACTTATTCCCTATGTGATTCATTAAATATATAAATGATCCCTTGTTTAGTCCTTGCTTAGCTAAACCTGTTATATTTCCATCTAACAATATTGGAAATTACTTTTTTCACAAACATGTCTTCTTTTTCATTTGGTAGTTTGTCACTTTGGAAAAAAAATGATTTCAAAGCAACACTTCATGCTACACACATGCTATCCACCATGTTGGATTTAAATAAGAAATGACAGGACTTCCAAGTTTTACCTTTTTTGTGTGTTACCTTTAGATTATTGGTGAAGAATGAAGAATTCAAAATCACATATAATTTAAAACAAATGAAAATTGATTTTTGAATTTGCTTTCCCATTTTGTGAGGTTATTTCCCAGATCAGAAAATGTCACTGTTATAAAGTAATAAAGCCATACTGGGGCGATCCAACTGAAAGAAAGGAGAAAAAAACTGTACAGTTTCTTATTTTAAAAATGTTTTCCTTTCTTATTAGAGGAAATTTAGAAAATACAAAAAGGAGAAATAAGATAAAAAAACCCACTTTAAATATTATCCTTCAAAGGTCGTGTCTTTTAACCTTTAGTATATTTTCTTCTAATGTTTTATCTATGTTCACCTTTAGGGATTTTCATAGGTGTATATAAGCAATATCAAATTCTATTTAGTTTTCTTTTTACCAGTACACATCATATTTTGCTGTATTATTATAAATTTCTCAGAGATACAGTTATGAATATCTGCAGAATATTTCATTAGTTTAATATCCCATAATTCATTCCATTATTACTCTGATTAGACAGTTAAAGAACCTCTAATCTTTCGTTATTTTGTGTACAGCTTTGTATTTCTATCATTGACATGTTGCATTTCTCTATGATTCTTTATTTTTGTAAAGTGATGATTTAATTATTGTTTTCAGATTTTGTGATTATATTCCTAGAAAACACAAACTTATCAAAAAATTATATTGACATATTATGCAGAATTGTACAGAATTATACAGACAAAATTCACTGAAGAAAATGAAAGAAGACATGAATAAATAGACTGATGGTTTGTTTCTCTGGATAGAAAGATTCAATAAAATACAAATACACATTATCTTTCCATTGTTTCTTGTTTGTTTGTTTGTTTTAACGTCTTTATTGGAGTATAATTGCTTTACAATGATGTGTTAGTTTCTGCTTTATAACAAAGTGAATCAGTTATACATATACATATGTTCCCATATCTCTTCTCTCTTGCATCTCCCTCCCTCCCACCCTCCCTATCCCACCCCTCTAGGTGGTCACAAACCACCGAGCTGATCTCCCTGTGCTATGCGGCTGCTTCCCACTAGCTATCTATTTTATATTTGGTAGTGTATATATGTCCATGCAACTCTCTCACATTGTCACAGCTTACCCTTCCCCCTCCCCATATCCTCAAGTCCATTCTCTAGTAGGCCTGTGTCTTTATTCCCATCTTACCCCTAGGTTCTTCATGACATTTTTTTTTTCTTAGATTCCATATATATGTGTTAGCATACGGTATTTGTCTTTATCTTTCTGACTTACTTCACTCTGTGTGACAGACTCTAGGTCCATCCACCTCACTACAAATAACTCAGTTTCGTTCCTTTTTATGACTGAGTAATGTTCCATTGTATATATGTGCCACATTTTCTTTATCCATTCATCTGTTGATGGACACTTAGGTTGCTTCCATCTCCTGGCTATTGTAAATAGAGCTGCAATGAACATTTTGGTACATGACTCTTTTTGAATTATGGTTTTCTCAGGGTATATGCCCAGTAGTGGGATTACTGGGTCATATGGTAGTTCTATTTGTAGTTTTTTAAGGAACCTCCATACTGTTCTCCATAGCGGCTGTACCAATTCACATTCCCACCAGCAGTGCAAGAGTGTTTCCTTTTCTCCACACCCTCTCCAGCATTTATTATTTCTGGATTTTCTGATTATGGCCATTCTGATCGGTGTGAGATGATATCTCATTGTAGTTTTGATTTGCATTTCTCTAATGATTAATGATGTTGAGCATTCTTTCATGTGTTTGTTGGAAATCTGTATATTTTCTTTGGAGAAATGTCTATTTAGCTCTGCCCATTTTTGCATTGGTTTTTTTTTTTTCTTTTACGGTACGAGGGCCTTTCACTGTTGTGACCTCTCCCATTGCGGAGCACAGGCTCCAGACACGCAGGCTCAGCGGCCATGGCTCACGGGCTCAGCCGCTCCACAGAATGTGGTATCTTCCCGGATTGGGGCACGAACCCATGTCCCTTGCATCGGCAGGTGGATTCTCAACCACTACACCACCAGGGAAGCCCAGGTTGTTTGTTTTTTTGTTATTGAGCTGCATGTGCTGTTTGTGTGTCTTGGAGATTAATCCTTTGTCAGTTGCTTCATTTGCAAATATTTTCTCCCATTCTGAGGGTTGTCTTTTGGTCTTGCTTATGGTTTCCTTTGCTGTGCAAAAGCTTTGAAGTTTCATTAGGTCCCATTTGTTTATTTTTATTTTTAGTTCCATTTCTCTAGGAGGTGGGTCAAAAAGGATCTTGCTGTGATTTATGTTATATAGTGTTCTGCCTATGTTTTCCTCTAAGAGTTTGATAGTTTCTGGCCTTATATTTAGGTCTTTAATCCATTTTTAGCTTATTTTTCTGTATGGTGTTAGGGAGTGTGCTAATCTCATACTTTTACATGTAGCTGTTCAGTTTTCCAGCACCACTTATTGAAGAGGCTGTCATTTCTCCACTGTACATTCCTGCCTCCTTTATCAAAGATAAGGTGACCATATGTGCGTGGGTTTATCTCTGGGCTTTCTATCCTGTTCCATTAATCTATATTTCTGTTTTTGTGCCAGTACCATACCATCTTGATTACTGTAGCTTTGTAGTATAATCTGAAGTCAGGGAGCCTGATTCCTCCAGCTCCGTTTTTCATTGTCAAGATTGCTTTGGCTATTTGGGGTCTTTTGTGTTTCCATACAAATTGTGAAATTTTTTGTTCTAGTTCTGTGAAAAATGGCAGTGGTAGTTTAATCGGGATTGCATTGAATCTGTAGATTGCTTTGGATAGTAGAGTCATTTTCACAATGTTGATTCTTCCAATCCAAGGACATGGTATATCTCTCCATCTATTTGTATCATCTTTAATTTCTTTCATCAGTGTCTTATAATTTTCTGCATACAGGGCTTTTGTCTCCTTAGGTAGGTTTATTCCTAGATATTTACTTCTGTTTGTTACAATGCTAAATGGGTGTGTTTTCTTCATTTCACTTTCACATTTTTCATCATTAGTGTATAGGAATGCCAGAGATTTCTGTGCATTAATTTTGTATCCCACTACTTTACCAAATTCATTGATTAGCTCTAGTAGTTTTCTGGTAGCATCTTTAGGATTCTCTATGTATAGTATCATGTCATCTGCAAATAGTGACAGCTTTATTTCTTCTTTTCCGATTTGCATTCCTTTTATTTCCTTTTCTTCTCTGATCGTTGTGGCTAAAACTTCCAAAACTATGTTGAATAAGAGTGGTGAGAGTGGGCAACCTTGTCTTGTTCCTGATCTTAGTGGAAATGGTTTCAGTTTTTCACCATAGAGGACTATGTTGGCTGTGGGTCTGTCATATATGACCTTTATTATGCTAAGGAAAGTTCCCTCTATGCCTACTTTCTGCAGGGTTTTTATCATAAATGGGTGTTGAATTTTGTCGAAAGCTTTCTCTGCATCTATTGAGATGATCATATGGTTTTTCTCCTTCAATTTGTTAATATGGTTTATCACGTTGATTGATTTGCATATATTGAAGAACCCTTGCATTCCTGGAATTAACCCCACTTGATCATGGTGTATAATCCTTTTAATGTGCTGTTGGATTCTGTTTGCTAGTATTTTGTTGAGGATTTTTGCATCTATGTTCATCAGTGATATTGGCCTGTAGTTTTCTTTCTTTGTGACATCTTTGTCTGGTTTTGGTATCAGGGTGATGATGGCCTTGTAGAATGAGTTTGGAGTGTTCCTCCTTCCGCTATATTTTGGAAGAGTTTGAGAAGGATAGGTGTTAGCTCTTCTCTAAATGTTTGATAGAATTCGCCTGTGAAGCCATCTGGTCCTGGGCTTTTCTTTGTTGGAAGATTTTTAATCACAGTTTCAATTTCAATACTTGTGATTGGTCTGTTCTTATTTTCTATTTCTTCCTGATTCAGTCTTGGCAGGTTGTGTATTTCTAAGAATTTGTTCATTTCTTCCAGGTTGTCCATTTTATTGGCATAGAGTTGCTTGTAGTAATCTCTCATGATCTTTTGTATTTCTGCAGTGTCAGTTGTTACTTCTTTTTCATTTCTAATTCTATTGATTTGAGTCTTCTCCCTTTCTTTCTTGATGAGTCTGGCTAATGGTTTATCAATTTTGTTTATCTTCTCAAAGAACCAGCTTTTAGTTTTATTGAGCTTTCCTATCGTTTCCTTCATTTCTTTTTCATTTACTTCTGATCTGATCTTTATGATTTCTTTCCTTCTGCTAACTTTGGGGTTTTTTGTTCTTCTCTCTCTAATTGCTTTAGGTGCAAGGTTAGGTTGTTTATTTGAGATGTTTCCTGTTTCCTAAGGTAGGATTGTATTGCTATAAACGTCCCTCTTAGGACTGCTTTTGCTGCATCCCATAGGTTCTGGGTTGTTGTGTCTCCATTGTCATTTGTTCCTAGGTATTTTTTGATTTCCTCTTTGATTTCTTCAGTGATCACTTCATTATTCAGTAGTGTATTGTTTAGCCTCCATGTGTTCGTATTTTCTACAGGTCTTTTCCTGTAATTGATATATAGTCTCATAGCGTTGTGGTCGGAATAGATACTTGATACAATTTCAATTTTCTTAAATTTACTGAGGCTTGATTTGTGACCCAATATATGATCTATCCTGGAGAATGTTCCATGAGCACTTGAGAGGAATGTGTATTCTATTGTTTTTGGATGGAATATCCTATAAATATCAATTAAGTCCATCTTGTTTAATGTATCATTTAAAGGTTATGTTTCCTTATTTGTTTTCATTTTGGATGATCTGTCCATGGGTGAAAGTGGGGTGTTAAAGTTCCCTACTATGAATGTGTTACTGTCAATTTCGCCTTTTATGGCTGTTAGTATTTGCCTTATGTATTGAGGTGCTTCTATTTTGGATGCATAAATATTTACAATTATTATATCTTCTTGGATCAATCCCTTGATCTTTATGTAATGTCCTTCTTTGTCTCTTGTAATAGTCTTTATTTTAAAGTCTATTTGTCTGATATGAGAATTGCTACTCCAGCTTTCTTTTGGTTCCCATTTGCATGAATATCTTTTTCCATGCCCTCACTTTCAGTCTGTATGTGTCCTTAGGTCTGAAGTGGGTCACTTGGAGACAGCATATATATGGGTCTTGTTTTTGTATCCATTCAGCCAGTCTGTGTCTTTTGGTGGGAGCATTTAATCCATTTACATTTAAGGTAATTATCGATATGTATGTTCCTATTCCCATTTTCTTAATTGTTTTGGGTTTGTTATTGTAGGTCTTTTCCTTCTCTTATGTTTCTTGCCTCGAGAAGTTCCTTTAGCATTTGTTGTAAAGCTGGTTTGGTGGTTCTGAACTCTCTCAGCTTTTCCTGTTTGTAAAGGTTTTAATTTCTCCATCAAATCTGAATGAGATTCTTGCTGGGTAGAGTAATCTTGGTTGTAGGTTTTTCCTCCTTCATCACTTTAAATATGTCCTACCAGTCCCTTCTGGCTTGCAGAGTTTCTGCTGAAAGATCAGCTGTTAAGCTTATGGGGATTCCCTTGTGTGTTGTTTGTTGTTTTTCCCTTGCTGCTTTTAATATGTTTTCTTTGTATTTAATTTTTGTTAGTTTGATTAATATGTGTCTTGGTGTGTTTCTCCTTGGATTTAGCCTGTATGGGACTCTCTGTGCTTCCTGGATTTGAATAACTATTTTCTTTCCCATATTAGGGAAGTTTTCAACTATAATCTCTTCAAATATTTTCTCTGTCCCTTTCTTTTTCTCTTCTTCTGGGAACCCTATAATTCGAACGTTGGTGCATTTAATGTTGTCCCAGAGGTCTCTGAGACTGTCCTCAGTTCTTTTTGTTCTTTTTTCTTTATTCTGCTCTGCAGTAGTTATTTTCACTCTTTTATCTTCCAGGTCACTTATCCATTCTTCTGCCGCAGTTATTCTGCTACTGATCCCATCTAGAGTATTTTTTATTTCATTTATTGTGTTGTTCTTCATTGCTTGTTTCCTCTTTAGTTCTCCTAGGTCCTTGTTAATTGTTTCCTGCATTTTCTGTATTCTATTTCCAAGATTTTGGATCATCTTTACTATCATTATTCTGAATTCTTTTTCAAGTAGACTGCCTATTTCCTCTTCATTTGTTAGGTCTGGTGGGTTTTTATCTCGCTCCTTCATCTGCTGTGTGTTTTTTGGTCTTCTCACTTTGCTTATCTTACTGTGTTTGGGGTCTCCTTTTTGCAGGCTGCAGCTTCGTAGTTCCCGTTGTTTTTGGTGTGTGTCCCCAGTGGGTAAAGTTGGTTCGGTGGATCGTGTAGGCTTCCTGGTGGGGGACTAGTGCCTGTGTTCTGGTGGATGAGGCTAGATCTTGTCTTTCTGGTGGGCAGGTCCATGTCTGGTGGTGTGTTTTGGGTTGTCTGTGGCCTTATTATGATTTTAGGCAGCCTCTCTGCTAATGGGTGAGGTTGTGTTCCTATCTTGCTAGTTGTTTGGCATAGGGTGTCCAGCACTGTAGCTTGCTGGTCGTTGAGTGAAGCTGGGTGTTGGTGTTGAGATGGAGATCTCTGCGAGATTTTCGCCATTTGATATTACATGGAGCTGGGAGATCTCTTGTGGACCAGTGTCCTGAAGTTGGCTCTCCCACGTCAGAGGCACATTACTGACTTGTGGCTGTAGCACCAAGAGACTTTCATCCACACGGCTCAGAATAAAAGGGAGAAAAATTAGAAAGAAAGAAAGAGGATAAAATAAAATAGAGATAAATAAAATAAAGTTATTAAAATAAAAAATAATTACTAAGAACAAAAAAATATTTTAAAATAAAAAAAACAAAGAAGAAAAAAACAAACAATAAAAACGGACGGACAGAACCCTAGGGCAAATGGTGAAAGCAAAGCTATACAGACAAAATCTCACACAGAAGCATACACATACACACTCACAAAAAGAGGAAAAGGGGAAAAAGTAATGTATCTTGCTCTCAAAGTCCACCTCCTCATTTTGGGATGATTCATTGTCTATTCAGGTATTCCACCGGTGCAGGGTACATCCAGTTGATTGTGGAGATTTAATCTGCTGATCCTGAGGCTGCTGGGAGAAATTTCCCTTTCTCTTTGTTCGCACAGCTCCCGGGGTTCAGCTTTGGATTTGGACCCGCCTCTGCGTGTAGGTCACTGGAGGGCATCTGTTCTTTGCTCAGACAGGACCAGGTTAAAGGAGCAGCTGATTCGGGGGCTCTGGCTCACTCAGGCTGGGGGAGGGAGGGGCACGGAGTGCGGCAGCAGAAGCCAGCGTGACGTTGCACCAGCCTGAGGCACGCCGTGCATTCTCCCGGGGAAGTTGTCCCTGGATCCCGGGACCCTGGCAGTGGAGGGCTGCACAGGCTCCCCGGAAGGGAGGTGTGGATAGTGACCTGTGCTCGCACACAGGCCTCTTGGTGGCGGCAGCAGCGGCCTAAGCGCCTCATGCCCGTCTCTGGGGTCCGGGCTGATAGCCACGGCTCGCGCCGTCTCTGGAGTTCCTTTAAGCAGCGCTCTTAATCCCTTCTCCTCGCGCACCAGGAAACAAAGAGGGAAGAAAAAGTCTCTTGCCTCTTCGGCAGCTCCAGACCGTTTCCCGGACTCCCTCCTGGCTAGCCGTGGTGTACTAACCCCTTCAGGCTGTGTTCACGCCGCCAGTCCTCTCCCCGGGATCCGACCGAAGCCCAAGCCCCAGCTCCCAGCCCCGCCCACCCCGGCGGGTGAGCAGACAAGCCTCTCGGGCTGGTGAGTGCTGGTCTGCACCGATCCTCTGTGTGGAAATCTCCCCGCTTTGCCCTCTGCACCCCTGTTGCTGCGCTCTCCTCCGCAGCTCCGAAGCTCCCCGCCCCCCTCCGCCACCCGCAGTCTCTGCCCGTGAAGGGGCTTACTAGTGTGTGGAAACCTTTCCTCCTTCACGGCTCCTTCCCACTGGTGCAGGTCCTGTCCCTATTCTTTTGTCTCAGTTTATTCTTTTTTCTTTTGCCGTGCCCAGGTACGTGGGCAGTTTCTTGTCTTTTGGGAGGTCTGAGGTCTTCTGCCAGCGTTCAGTAGGTGTTCTGTAGGAGTTGTTCCACATGTAGATGTATTTCTGGTGTATCTGTGGGGAGGAAGGTGATCTCCGCGTCTTACTCTTCCGCCATCTTCCCCCTCTTCTCTATGATTCTATCTATCCTTAGGAAAATAAACCCTATCAATAACCTTGTAAACAAATTTTTCTCAAATGAAGTTCAGTGGAGTTTTCCAGAGATGGCAATGGAAATTGACAAAATTTCTTATTATTGAATGTGGAGTATATGGTTTAGAGAAATCATATTAGATATAATTGATTTAGTACTTTAAGAGTTGATATTTTTCAGGAATTCCCTTGTGGTCCAGTGGTTAGGGGGGCCTGGGTTCGATCCCTGGCTGGAGAGCTAAGATCTCAATGTTTATCAATACCCAATTTGAAAATCATTATCTGGAAAGTTATATATAAAGCAATGTAACTTTAACTAATGACAAACATTACATGAAAACAGTACACTTCCTAACTTAAAAAGTATATGTGATTATAGTTTTGCTAAATGCCTGATGTTGAATATTGTCATGTGAGGAATAAAGTAAATTCCAGCGAAAAGAATATTGGAAACCAATTCTGTCCCTCATCTGCTCTTCAATCTCTCCACGAAAGGACCAGTCTGGAACACGATGTCGATGAAATGTAGACTGCTGAACTGCATTTCCTTTTGTGTCTGGGGCACTGAATCCAAGCAAGGTTACACTGTTATTTGTTGAAATAATAGCTGGAAACGGAGAAAGTGCTATTGATCCTTTCATCAATAAATCACGAGTAAACAGTGCACGCTCCTTGAGCTGCTAGGGGAAAATTATATCTCATTTCCCGTTTGCCTCCTCAAGTAGAGCGGGATCATTCACTAAATATGCAAAAGAGAAGTTTCAATTACGAGTTGACTTCTAACATCTTCAGAGAAAATTTTCTATGTGTTCACCTCTCATGACAAACAGCCTTTAATATAACTCTTCCTTTTCATTTCTCCTCCTCTTTTCTTCCTCTTCCACCCCTCCTCCTCCTTTTCTGCTTCATTCTCCTTCTTTATTCTTCATTTAACACTGCTTTCTTTGGAGGAATACAAGGAGACATTTCTGAGAATAAAAATCAGTTTTTAAAAGGAAAAAACAAAAAACAAAAAAACAAACCCAACCCTCTCCCCTGTGCTGTCTTCCCTGACAATGCAGATTGAATCGACTTCTGAATGTCTGTCAGCACTGGGTCTCAGGTGGTATTGGGGTTGCTAAGCCCTGACGAGTACACAGCACTACCACGGCAGATGAAGGATCCAGGACAGACTTTAACAGTAGCCAGTGAGGGGCAGGTAGACATTGCAGGTTGTCGAGGAGGATCTGCCTGTTCAGTAAATGCAGCCGGTGATTCAGGCAACAGTACCTGAGTGCTTGTCATGGTCTAAAGATTTCACATATGATAGGCCATTGGTTTTGACATGTTACAAGACACAGGTAGGAAGGGAATTTAAGAGCAAGTAGAGGAAGCCAACTCACCGGAACTGCGGTACAGCCAAAAGACTCCTGCATACAGGGAAAATAGAGCAAGACAAGTCCAAGCCTAGAGAAAATCCTTAGAGAAATATACACTTATGGATGTGTTCATTGCCCAATATTGTTATGCAAATTGTGCTATAATTGCATAAAGTTCTGCTGCCTATTTAGAAGTTTTAGCGGATTTTAAAGTGATTGCGTCCTCAATATGATTAAAATGAAAATCTAATTAGAAATAAATGTGTGCACACTGATTTGGCAAAATATTTTAGTATAAATGTAATAAACAAGTCACAGTTAGTTTAGATTCTATGTGTGTCCTTCTGTACAAGAGTAATAAAAAAAAGTCAGTTAAAAAGTTAGCAAGCTTTAGATAGACTCTATTATACCATTACAGTGTCAACCAATTTCAAAATGCGATTATATCTGCAAATGGAAATAAACATTAGAGGGTGATTAAATTAAGTGTAGTTACACATCTTTTGGTTATACAAAAATCAATTATGGAAGGTACAATAGTTGTATGGTGCACTGGAGTTTTATTTTCATACCAGTCTAATGTGCAACTGTAGATAAATTATGTCCCCAACATGAGTTATTGTTTTTGTGAAAAGATCCACCAACCAACCGAGCACCAACTTGTCAGAATCAAGGCAATGGTACTTTCATTACAATGAGTCACTTCCTAAAGAATATGGGCATTGGTAATTGCTAACACAGGTTTGAGTGATAATGAAAACTCTTGGTTACTTTGACAACATATTTTCTTTTATTCAATCAAATACTGACTATGTGGAAGAATCTAAGTATGCTTGGGGAGAACTGGGGAAAGTCTGTGGATGGATAGAAAAGGCTGGATATTTCCTACCATCAGAATTTACTTATGTCCTTTATTTTTTAGAAAAGAAATGTGACTATAAATGAAATGTTACTGATACTTCAGACTACGAATTTTGTTAGAAGAGTGCTTAGTTTGTAATAAGAATTTTCCCCTACAAGATAGTCTTTCTTCCCCCTCTGCACCTTTAAAATAGAAGCAGTTCCTTGTTAATGTTCAAAAGTCAGTTAATATTTTCTAGTGGAGGAAAATAGAAATTGCCAGTGTCTGCAGAAAAGAGCAGTGTTATTTGTCTGAAGAGCTTTTGTTTTATTTATAGGCTGAGCAAAGAAAAAATCAAGCTAGAATCTTTCTTTTGGTAATTTATAGGTAAATATAAGTCATCTTTTTTTTTTTTTTTTTTTTTTTTTTTTTTTTTTTGCGATACGCGGGCCTCTCACTGTTGTGGCCTCTCCCGTTGCGGAGCACAGGCTCCGGACGCACAGGCTCAGCGGCCATGGCTCACGGGCCCAGACGCTCTGCGGCATGTGGGATCTTCCCGGGCTGGGGCACAAACCCGTGTCCCCTGCATCAGCAGGCAGACTCTCAACCACTGCACCACCAGGGAAGCCCCTAAGTCATCTTTTAATAGTATGGCTAAATATTGAAAATGTTTCAGGCAAGCTTGAAAAGATTATTATTTGTTGGGTGTAGGATTCTCAATTATATGTCTGTGTAATTGAGTTTATTGTGTTCTTTAAATCCTCTCTGTTGTCAGTAATTGACTCAATCTATCCATGTATAAAAGAAATAGATTTAAATCTCCAATTATATTTGTGACTTTTATCAATATCTTATAATTCCATAATGTTTACTTTACATATTTTAAGGCAATGCATTTATGTGTTTACATAGAAATGATTATTATCTTTTCCATTTTTATTATGTTATTTACTATCATTTGTTTATTGGTTATTATATTCTTGGAGACTATTTATCAATCTTCACTGTTAAACTTCCCACTTCATATTTAAGGAGTATATTGGAGCAAGCATCTAGCTAGATTTTGTTTGTGTTTACTGATTTTTTTAACTTATATATGTCATTTTACATTTTTACTTTATTCTTCATTTTCTGGAATTACTGTTATGTGTATGCTGGAGTCTCTCAAGCTATAATTTTTAACCTTGTTTTTAAAGTTTCTATTTTGTTATGTTTTTAGTCTACATTTTAGGTGAAGTTTTCTACATCTTTGAATTTACTAATTTTCTTTTTACAATACTTCAGGTTGGAGTTTACCTTATTTTAAGTTTTCATTTCAATGAATTTATTTGATCATTTCTTAGTATTTCCATTTTGTTTTCACCCATTCTTGCATAATTTCTTCATGATGGTTTCATAATTTCTTGTTCATTTTGATGAGCGCTATCTCTTCTTTGTGCTCGGTAAGGATGCTAAACGTTCGTATTTCTAAAAATATTTTCAGATTGCCTTGTTTTCATTTTATTTAGAGTAAATTTATCAGCTATTTTTTAAGGTTGTAGGCTATCTCCCTATTCATTATTTAGAGGCTTATAATGAGTGGAAGATTTTATTTCTACCTCACCTGCTTTTACCCACTTCTTATTGGCAGTTTTATAATTTTCTCCATCCAAACTCGCTAGAACTCTCAGACCTGAACTAGGTCTTGTATTTGTGACTCAGGGCTCCTGTTCCTCAGAGATTCAGGAGCCCTGGAAACTAGTCACTAGCTAGGTGAGAATATGGCCCATGTCCTGACCTCTAGGCTGCACTTGCTTGCTTCTACTTTCCTTGCTTAATCTAAGTTTTAACCTCTGGCAGAGTTTGGTCACAGACTGGGACAATTGACCAAACCTTGAGTAGGATGAAATTTGTTTTATTGCCTAAGCTGGCATGGATCACTTTAAGTTTCTCATACTTGCCGAGTTGGGAATTCCCATCTGGCCCTGACTTCTTACAGATGCTAAACTTGGCTGGCCCATGTTTGTGTTTTGACTCCATACCTATGCTACAGAGATGGTTGTCTTATTTCAGATCTCAACTGTTTCTTTTAATTTTCTCTCTTTTTTTTTTAATTGGTATCTTCCACTGCTTTACATTAGAAGAAACAGGTCTCAAAACATGGAGCTATAACACTATATTGTCTTTAGCTGCACTGTACAATATAGTGGCCATCAACCACATGTGGCATGTTAAATTAAAATCAATTAAAATTAAATAAAACAAAAAATTCAGTTTCTCCATCACATTAGCCACATTTCAAGTTCTAAATAGTCCCATGGGGATATTGGCTACCATTTTGGATAGTACAGATGCAGCCTATTTCCATCATTGTAGACAGTTCTCTTGGGTGCTCTGTCTACAGTATGAAGCTAAATATTGAAAAGAAGACAAAAAAGGCTGCAGATATTTAACCTGTTATGAGGTTGTTGGAAGCCCTGAAGCTTACTAAATTATTGCAACAAGACATACATAGACTCTTCAGTAATAGGATTCTGAGACCATGTGCTTTATTGTCAACAACATGTCTGTAGTTGCCCACTGTGAAGTTTTCTCTGAAGTATAATCTTCTGATTTTGGAACCTGAAGACCTGGGTGCAAGTTCCAGTCCTGCCCCTTGCTAAGAATGTGATCTATAGTTATACACCTAACTTCTCTGAACTTCCATTTTCTCATTTGAAAATTAGGATAATAGTTATTTTGCCAACTCTGTGTGCTTTTTGTAGTATATTGAAGTGTATTTCAGAATTAATTAATAGGTGACCTTTTTATATTGAAAATTTTACATTTCTTTAAATCTTGCTTTTTATTGTTTCTTCTCAAGTAACATAATGTTTATTCTATTTTATTTTTATATTAGAAGTATCCATGTCTAATTACATTAATAGAGACGATTTTGAGTAATGAGAAAATTATAACTTCCTTCCCAAACAGGTACGCCTATGGATTAGAGAGTGCTAATGACGGCATTCCACTGAAGAATCTTCCACTTCAGGCCTAGTGAATGAGGTATATATATTTCTGAACCTTAATGTAATAAATTTCAATCTGTAGTGTTATAGCAATTTTAGCACCTATTACACAATATGACTCACTTTTATTAGACATAATCAGGCAAACCATGAAGCAGAGTGCTGAAACCATAAATAAGATTTGACTCTAATACTTGTATCCATCTCCATAATCAAAGAGTAATCTTCATATGTGTGCAGTTTAGTCAGTTTTTTTTTTTTTTTGGTAGAACATCTTAAGGGAAGCATTTTTATCAAGACCCTTAAGTTTTAATATAACAGATTTTCAATATTGAGATCTATATAATAATTGTAAACTTTCTATATTAATTCCTGAATCATTTCACTTACTTGTAGGAAAGGCAATCTCTAATTGTACAATAAAACGCTAATGTTGAGGGGATGTAAGTAGTTAAATAATGGCAAATTTTTACCTGTTGTATTTTTTTCTACTTAAAAGAAAATATGTCTATTCTTATAATTGTTTGGTCTAAATTAAACAATATTTATTTCTCATATATGAAATTGAGACATGCATGTTCTAAAATTCATCATTTGTAGCCTATTTTAACTGTCACAGAAACTCTTCAAGGTAAGTGTTTATAACAAATGAGGTGACTGAAACGCAGAAAGTTAACTTTTCTGAAACTGGGTTTTCAGTTCAAGCTCTACTCTGTATCTGTTGTATTTCTTGTAATGAGGCCCAAAACAGAGTCCCTAATTATAATATTGGTTATCTGGTTCTTACCCCACAATGAAGGCTTCTAATGTTTGCATTGACTGAATTTTTTATTAGCCCTTTTGGAAACCTATTTTATACTCTTTGTTAATGTGACACCAAATAACTGTTTTTTGGAAACAACCTATGGACAGTGAATCCTTCCCAGAAGACCTAAATATTCTCTGTTAAAGTAATCTGTAGCTTTTTCTGGACTATGACAGATTTTCTGTAGAATCTCATTTTATAATCCAGTTTTAGCCTGTGTTCTGTAATTGTCCATTCACTAATGATGTCTGTATCATAAAATTATAATTATGAAGTTAACATCTAAGTTTTAGCTTGACAGGGAGCTAATTATTATTTATAATAGTGGAATAGTGTAAATAATAGTGGAATAAAGAAAAATACAAACTAAACATAGATATCTATAGTAAAATGTTGCAATATATGCAGAGAGATAAGAAATATGACCTATTTGTTTCATTTACTGGAAACTACTAAATCAGTAAAACCTTGGGAAATTCAGTTTTCTATAAAAATGATTTTACAAGTTTTCCGGTCCACTGACAATGTGTAAGGTGAACTTGCACATTCATTTTGAATGTATGACCCAAGTTGTTCCTTTGAACTCAGATTGTAGTAATGGGGCGTCTACATAGAAGATTCATGCAACTGTAATGTGAGGCTGAAATGAATTTTAAAAGATTATCTATTCCTATTCCCTTTTCTTCTCATTTTGGCTGGATCATTCCAGGTGCATAAAGTTTTAAGGCAATCAGAGAAGGAAGCAGCCTTTTACTAACTCTAGTAAACTTTATCTTGCTGTATGCTCTATTTTAAATTTATATCAGCCCTACTGGAGACAGCTCATAGGCGAATTATGAGAACAGTAAGAAAACTTGAAACTATATCAAATGAGGACAGTTGGAAGAATTTTTAGCTAACTAGCAGCATAAGCAATTTCTTAAGCATTTGAACAGATGTGAAAGAGAGAAGGAGAGGACTCTTGTCTTTTAAGAGTTACCTATGCTAATGGATAAAAATTGCAGAAAGACAGATTTCAGTGATATATTGAAAATAATTTTATAGCAATCGTTGAGTGTTTTCCATATTTGAAGATGATATTGTAGAAGGAATTAAAGCACTAAATGGGTGTTGGAAGATGGCTCCCATATTGTAGACAATACATTGAACCTCCGGGAACTTAATTTGTATGACCTAATAATTATGTCAGAGATGGAACTTAAAACTAGGTCTATTTGAAGTCCAATAAGTATGGCATTGCATCCAGTTTCTGATGCTCAGAATTTTAGTCAACCACCATCCCTTCATTTTTGCATAGGAGACAACTGAGTCCCAGATTGAGGTGAGAACTTGCCTAAATTTACATGTAAACAAAGTTTATATTTGGGTATGGCTCATATAAATGGCAAGTTATTAATATGAATTTGTTTGCAAAGATGGGATGAATTATAGATGAAAAATTCTCAAATATTGAAGCAAGAAGACCTGCAGAGGTCATGTGTCCCATGTAAAGCTCCCTTCTGTAGCTTGCTTGACAAATGGTTATTCAGCTAGAGCTTAAAAACTCAACTTTGTGAATATTCCTTTTCATGTTTGACAGAGAGCATTGTTATATTGAACTGAAAAACTGTCTTCTTTTCTGGTCCAACTTCTATACTTAGAAACAATAAAGAATAAATTTGTGGGCTCCCCTGGTGGCGCAGCAGTTAAGAATCTGCCTGCCAATGCAGGGGACATGGGTTCAAGCCCTGGTCCAGAAAGATCCCACATGCCACGGAGCAACTAAGCCCGTGAGCCACAACTACTGAGCCCGCGTGCCACAACTACTGAAGCCCACACACCTAGAGCCTATGCTTCGCAACAGGAGAAGCCATGGCAATGAGCAGCCTGCGCACTGCAACGAAGAGTAACCCCTGCTCACTGCAACTAGAGGAAACCTGAGTGCAGCAACAAAGACCCAATGCAGCCAAAAGTAAATAAATAAGTATCTTCACTATGATTAACTGTTTGGGTTTTTGTTGTTCTTGTTGGTGTTTTTGTTCACTCAATTCATAGTTGAAAAAGTTAAGACTCAGGTAATAGAACAGAAGTACATATCTTGGGAAACTATATTAGTTTTTGAATTATTCCTGTGCAAAACAGAAATTAAATAACAGAAAGTGCACCAAGGGAAATTTAACTTCGTGAATTGTGAAGTAGGAGGTGAACAATGCTTCCTTTTTACCACCAGAGGTCTTCAAAAGATCTATAATAACTGCATTTCCTCCAACTGAGGAAGAAAAATCTCTAATGACAAAGCTGACAGAGTCTTAGCAAATAATATACTCAAGAACTTAAGTAATTATTAGTGTTCTCTAGCCTTAAGGCTAAACATTTCCTCTAGGTAGAATTCAGTCCAAGAAAACAAAAAACTAATAACCAAACCCTCAAATGCAGAACAATTAAAATGTATTATTTTATATTTTAGTTTGATTTATTGCTTAATCATCTTAGTTCCTGTTGGGGAACTTCTGATGCTAATTGCAATGATTAAAAACAATATTACATGATTATCAATATTACATGAAAGTGGAAACCCACTATTATTTACATATGTTTAAGAATGTATTATATATTACAAATGTGAAAACATCCTAATTTTGCTTTTCAATTTAAAGGTTAAGGGACAATGTGGCTTAATTCCTTTGATTTATCCTAAACCACTGGGAAGCAAAGCTAAGCAAAGATTTTTGTATCAACTTAGAAATACAGCTACCTGTTTGGATTTTAAAAGAAAGAAAATGACGTTAGATGAACTAATGGATCCTGTAATATGCATAATAATTTGAGTAACAGTTGTCTAATTTCATTGGTACTTTGTATTTCTTATGCTGATTACTATTTAATTCAATATTTACTGAGAGCTTACTACGTGCCTGCCATTTTACTAGTGATGGCATATATAAAAATTGCAATCACACATGATCTTGTTCTCAAGAAATTCACAGCTTAGTGCAGGAAAATAGGCAAAGGATTACAATTCAACTTTATAAATGCCACATTAGAAAGATGATCATAAGGGCAATGAGAACCAAAAGGTGGGCACCTAACTCAGGGAGAATCAGAAGATTTCAACAAAAAGCAGATACACGAACTAGGTATTGAAAGATGAAAAGCAGTCACGTTGTTTAAAGTAGGGGGAAGGAGAGCAGTGCTTCATGGAAGAGAAAAAATATGAGCAAAGCAAAGTGAAGGCAGAAGAGAATATAACATATTAAAGAATGATGGGAAGTGGATGAAGAAATATGCCTCGATCTGTAAGCCAGGCTAAGCTTTTTGCGTCCTACACGTCAAATGAAATTGAGAAATACATCCTCGATTGTTTTATTTTGAGGATAAAGAAAGGGCTAAGGTGAAAACATTCTTTTTATTTATTTATTTATTTATTTTTATTTAATTTAGGCTACGTTGGATCTTTGTTGCTGAGTGCAGGCTTTCTCTAGTTGCGGCAAGCGGGGTTTACTCTTCGTTGTGGTGCGTGGGCTTCTCATTGTGGTGGCTTCTCTTGTTGCGGAGCACGGGCTTTAGGCGCACGGGCTTCAGTAGTTATGGCTCGTGGGCTCTAGAGCGCAGGCTCAGTAGTTGTGGCGCACGGGCTTATTTGCTCCGCGGCATGTGGGATCTTCCCGGACCAGAGCTTGAACCCGTGTCCCCTGCATTGGCAGGGGGATTCTTAACCACTGCACCAACTAGGGAAGCCCTAAGGTGAAAACATTCTTAATTCTTGTTTGCAATTTTAATCATTAACCATGTAAAAATAAATAAAGGTTCCCTAATCAGTGTCCAAACAAAATTGAAAACATAAACTCACACAATGATCTGAAAAACAATTTAAAAGTGGTTTTTCTTTTTATAATCTAGCCCCCCATCTCCTGATTTTTGTTTTCTCATGAACTTTTTCATCTCCCCGTTCCCCCTTGCCATAGGTTGGCATGCTTCACTTTTTTTTCTTTTTTTAAGTCTAGTGAAATGGGGGCAGTGGAGAATGAGGCATGTCTGACTTGGAGGAGAGGGGACACTAGATAATGTGGGTGTGTTCAGGGAAATGTTTGTGTGTTTAATGTTTTTGTGAGGCAGGAAACAGGAAGCATAATAAAACCATTCAAAATAGAAAGAAAGCAATATATTTTAATTATAATTTATGGTCATAACAGTACTGCCCCAAAGGGACTTAATTCAACCAACCTCTTCACAGACATTGGACACAGCTGCTGTTGTCTTTGGTTTTGATTGAGTAAAACTGTTAAAGAAAATGCTGGATTCTAGAGTTTGAGGGTTTACATTCCTGCTCTTTGCAGGATTCAATACAAATCTCTCTATTTAAATTTGAATCGGAAACAAAACAGACCGGAAACTCCTAGTCTTGCATTTAATCTTCCTCTGCCCAATTCGTTTGTTTTGTGGACTCCTCTTTGTTTCACTCCAGTGCAGGATCTCCACGAGACCTCTCATGATGGTTTGCCATCTATCTCCCCAGGCCCATTCCTTTCCTGGCTCCACTCTGCTCCAGTTGTACCAAATTTCTGTCATTTTCACATGTTGACATTTTAGGGAAGCTTCTGGGCTTTTGCACAAGTTGTTCCACAGCCTGGACATCATCTTTCTTTTCTCCCATCCTGTCTGTCTATACAATAAGACAATGATGAACTGAAGAAACTACAGTATAACAAAAAGACTTTCTTTTATAGTAGTTGTCTCTTCGCACATCAAATTCTTCCTAAATTATGAAGGGCAAAGCTCTTATGTTTTCACCGTGATATCACCTGCCTTGGTGAGTATATTTGTGTTGAATAAATGAATGAAGGAAGAGCTGTAGGGAGATAAATGGATACTGAAATAATCACATAAATTATGGAACTATTTGGATCAATTTTTTAAAACTTGATAACAGGTTAATTTCAAATCATGGTGTTTCAATATAAATAATCTATGTATCATTTGCTTACTATTACCTTATGTTTTAATTTTTAAATACCAAAGAAATAGATTTCTCACACTTTTCCAGGGTAGTCTGTTATGGCATTTGAATACAAATCTTCCCTACAATTTATTTAAGCCTGTTTGTTTCATCTTCGTGCTCTCACTTTTTCAAAGGGAAATATATTTTGTTATTTATTACTAGATTAAGCACCTGTTGAACGGAGAGTAATGGATATCTCTGGCAAGCTCTTGAATCTTGTTAATGCTTGAGACAGGAAACAAAGGAAAAGATCCATTTTTTTCCTAATATGCTTCAAGCAATGAAAATGCATCAATACAGGTTTTACACGTTTGATCTCAACTGTCAATGCCTCTTTCCCGGGAAGCCACCTCTACTCATTTTGTTCTTGGGGAACAGCAGTGGGTCAATACTTGGACTAAACATTCCGCAGAGAAGTTAAAGACCTCTGTGATGCTAATCTTCACTTCTGGACTTCGTTATAGAGACATGCTTTCTTTTTAGTGTCACTTTACTTAACCAGTATTTGTGAAGAATCTCACTTGTAGACTTCATGCATTTGGAATGTTGCTTTTGAATAAGGAGGCTGAAACCTTTATATTAGCCAAACAGGAAGTTGGTATGGTATCAGCCTCTTCTAGTTCTTCCTTTACATCTAACCTGGCATTTGATAACGACACATTTAAACATGTTGCAGAAGCATTTAAACTCGGAAAAACATACCAGGAAAAACATAGCAGAAAGCACTGCAAGCAAATGAACCAGTACCATGTTGCGCTTCATTGTTACTAAAGAAAAACTTTAAATTTGAACTTCTTTCCTACTGTTTATACCATGATTTAATTTTTGAAAAATTTGCTACAAGTTGATTTTTAGTTATATATGTCTGGAATTTGCAAACTACTACTGACGCCACCGAATCCAGACTGTCCCTTGTTTTTGTTAATACACTTTATTAGAATACAGCCACTCTCATTTACTGTCTATGGCTGCTTTTGTGCTATAACAGAATTGAGTAGTAGCGATAGAGTCTAAAATATTTATTGTCTTACTTTATCCAGAAAAAGTTTACTGACCCCTGATCGTAGTTTATGATACTTAGTACAATTTTCTTCGTCAGTATGATGTTGTTTTTTACCACTTTTTCTTCTTGGGTAATGCTGTAACAAGATTTATGTTATACATTAAAACTTTACAACATACATTAAAAAGTGGAGATATAAATTTGTGTGCATTGAATAGAAAATAGGTTAAAATATGTATAGGAATTTTTATAAGATAAAAGCAAAATTGATAAAAGAGATGAAATAAAGAAATTATGAGCAGAATGAATATAAATATCATTACAAATATCTGTCAAATAACCTGTTTTTAAGAAGCTTTTTTACTCTGACATTGTTTACTATCCATTTCTCAGGAAATAAAGTTTCTAATTAGAAAAGAGTTAATACTACCTGTGAAAATTGATATACTTCATCCATTTTAGGACAGAGAAATTCTACCAAGGTCAATTAAGATAATTTCCCCGTCTTAAGCTCTAACATTGTTATTTGTGTCATTTGTACTGCAGTTCCCAGTAATTAAAACAGCAGGTTACAGATGGGTTATTTTGGCATGGGCACACTCATTTTCTTGCCCCCAGGTTAGATGGACATTGTCTTCTGTAGGCACTGCCCATTGTCCCTCGGCAAGACTCCCTCAGATTGTCCTTGGACGAGAAAATCAGCCTAAATAGATCTCTTTTATTTGTCTCATAAGTCTTTCAAACAAACTATATTAGTGACTGCCAACTGAGTTGTTCCAAACAGGAAAAACAATCTTATGCTTTTGATGTCAACCCAACATAAAGTTAAAAAGAAAGAGGTTCTGTTATTTAAGAGAAGATTTTAAAAGAGTTTCTTTGAAGTCCATATTTATCTGTAAACTTTTGTTTTTAGGTTGACAAAAAAAATCACATTCCTCTGATAACTCTCTAGTTAGTGTACTCCATAACAATACCTGCTTAAAGAGTGGTAGTTAGGAAAAATTTAAGGAAGAAAGATGAAAGACGAGAAAGTTTCAAAACAATATACTCATATGTTTTGGGGATGGGAAGGCAGAGTATCAAATGCCCATTTACTCACTTACTTAAGGTTGTGTGGAAAGATCTTAATACATACTGCTTACGTCTCTTAGATGATCTAATGTTTCTGCTCCTTTCCATAATCAGAAACCATTTCTTTTTTCTCCCCCCAAGCCATTGAGTAGAAACTCAAATGGGATTTACCAATGCATGATGGAAAATTCTATTTTAAATCTTATGATTTCTATGTGTTAAATGTGTAGTTTAAATTACACGTCAGTACGTTTGAGTTGTCACAAATGCATGGCACTGACCCAAGTTCCTTTAGACAGGTTTCTTTGTTGAGAATTCCTGATGTTCGAATTAATCGGTTGCCTTGGTTTTAGATGTTATATATAGGATGTTATAAATAGACTATATAGGAATATATTCCTCCTTTGAAACAAACACCCAATTGTGAGAAAAACCCTGTTTGTATCTAGAAAAGATGGGGAAATATCCAGATCGATATATCTATGTCTCAAAATCAGAGGATTAAAATCAATGTAGTAATAAATACCTGGATGCTGTATGATATTGTTTTGAGTAATAAAAGGGAGGGCAGTAGAAAAACTTTTTTGGTTTAGCTCTAAACTTATCAGTGTTTTGAAATTTAATTTCTTGAATTATTTTTGAAGAACTCAAGTTAGGCCTCATCTAAAGATTTACCATTAATTTAGACTGGAGCCTAATGCAGCACAATGGAAAGCACGGTATGCAGATATCAATTAGCACATATTGTGTCCACCCCCTTCCAAGTGTTCAGATAATTAACTCCATGAGGTGGTTCAACATTTTTATCCCATTGCTGACTATCAAGGAACCGAGGCCTAGGAAGAGGGTATAGTGTTTGCCCAAGGTCATGCAACTGAGATGCCATGGAGCCAGGGCAGAAAGGCAGGTGCATCTGATTTCAAAGCCAATGCCTCTTCTGTCCTGTGTTGCCTTTTACAAGAATGTGTTATCAACATCTAGAAATCTTGCTTATAAAAATCCCCCCGGAGAGTTTAGAGCAGATACATATAAATTCATAGCTGGAATATATATTCTCTACATATACATAAGTAGATGAAAAGGAAATTTGCAAATATACTTCAAATTACCTTCAATAAACTTTCTACATGCAGCCTTTGGAAAAAGCAGGATCTACCATTTAACAGAAATTGTTGACTTTTAGAAGAGTATGGCATTTTCAACTCATATTCAGTGTGTTCTCCATCTGACCTCTGAATCCTTGCCTGTTTTTCGCTTAACTTGCCTTTCTTCTTTTTAGAAAAACAATTTCCCTCTAATGGATTTTCTTTTAGGGTTGAAACTCAGTTTAATAAGAATCAGACTCTCAGAGCTGCAAGAGACCTTAAGGCAAAATTGAACCTCAACCATCATTTTACTGATGAGTAAAAAGCTGACAGTCAGTGAAGTGAAATGATTTATCTAGTCTACAGGAGGGATCCAGGCCTCCTGATTCTCAACTCAGTGGAATTCTGTGACACACTGCATCTTAATGAGATGCTCAGAGATCAAATAATTTTGAAGTTGATCGACCCTTTTTTTTTCGGTATTTATTGACCAGGTTGATTTAAAGCCATCATTACTAATTCATTGTTTGAATGCTATTTTTAATCTAAAGGCCATTGTTTGAAATGCTATTTTTAATCTAAAGGCCATGGAAAATTGAAAGATGGCATATAATGTAGGAAAGTAGATATTATTATACTTCAATATAGGCTTTAAGCTGCCTTTCCAGCCTCACCTTTCACCCATTTTCCCCTAGTTTATTCTAGAATTTGTCATATAGTTCATGCCTCCATGATTTAGCCCCTTGTGCTCCTGCATCTGGAATTCTCTTCCATATCTTGACTATCTGGAGAAATTCTACTTATTTTTCCTTTTGCATATCTTAACGTTAGCCACACCTTCCTTTGACCTTGGCAGAATTAATTTTCTACTTGTCTGTGCTATCATATCAGTTTGTGCCTTTATTGTAGTATTTATCCTTATTTTATTGCCATTATTTCTTCACTTATCTTTCCTCCTCCAGACTGGAAGCTCCTTGAGGGCAAGATTTTTTTCTAATCACCTTAGTATCCCCATGACAACATAATGTTAGACACATAGTGGGAGCTGCAAATACATTTCTCTTGAATGAATTCCTTGCACATCATGGTCTTTCAAAGACAATGCCCTAAAAGAAAAAGTAAAAGTCTAAAAGTTAGGGCTGTACGTGAGGTCACTTGATCTGATAATTATCACAAATTTTGCTGTCATTCTTACAAGTTGAATTCTGTCTAGTCACAAGGTTTGAAGCTATTGCTTTATTTTCAGTGGTCTGTGTTTTCAGTTCCTTTTTTAGTAATAGAGATTTATATGTCCCCAATCAGAATTTCTTGCCTAGTTGTCATTATTGCTAATGACATTAATTTAGCCATCTCTTGACTCAAGAATAAGCTTCTGACTGCTCCTTCTAAGTTGATATAAGAAATTAAGTCAATGACAAGCATAAGTTACAGGCCTTTACATCACTTCAATTTTGGTAGAACTGAGGTTTAATATATTACACACATACATAGCACAAATCTATTATAAATAAAATGTAACTGCTCATATTTATAGAATAAATTCACATACAAATGATTTGCAGAAAGATATGTTTTTCTCTTCACTATCAATAAGAATGAAAGAAAGCTAAACTTCAGCTGTAGGACATTAATTCAATAGATTATATTTGTTTATTAGCACAAATGCATTCATCAATATAGCCCCGCAGCCCTAGGCATGATTAATAAGACACTGGGCTCCTGAAGATGGTGTCTTCTGGTCCATATATAGCATTACATAACGCACAGCTGTTGGTGATTAATCACAGTTTGTAATGGCTAGTGAGTTCATTCTGTACTCCTTAGAAAAGAAAAAATGCAATTTGTGTGTGTGTGTGATCTGAGTAAACAAATTTTGAACAAATGTAATGCTGGTTTTTCAGTTCCCAGTTCATTAATGGGGAGCTTTTCCTTTCCCAACGATTGAAATCAGTGAAACATCTGTCAAATTATAGTTGCATAATCTATGAGTGAAACAATGCTTAGGTGGTATAAATGAGCTACTTCCTTAGAGGTTCTCAAATTGTGCAAGAGGCAGGTGCTCAAGTGTCCCAGAATTCAGGATTCTTTAAATGAAATATCTAATAGATTTGCTATTTTTCTTTGCCATTTCAGTGAGTACAAACATGATCTACCATTTCAATAGCCCTAGTGGAAACCAGATTGTGGACTTAGGCTTTATTTAACTCTCCTTATCTTCACCCTACTTCACTGCCAGCACCCAGATTGTTATGTATTTGTGCATTACATATAGCTAAGTTAGAGGTATCCTACCTAAATGTTTTGATTAATATACTAATATTAATACTGTATTTCTTTCCTCTTTTTCTTAATGATGAAGTAGTTCTCTGACAAAGCATCACTTTTATTCAGGGGAAATGCATACCCTATAGTTAATTAAATGCTATTACAAAATGCATCATCTTCCAGTTAATTCAAGGAATTGTTACAGTCCTTTAGTAGAAATTTTATCCTCTGTTTTGAGAAAAGTTTCTGTGAGTGCCTGAAACAGCTTCCTGCTGATAACTGAAAATGTGTTCCTAAATGTCCCCAGCTTGCCAGATTAGGTACCTAGGTCATTCAGTTCTTTCTTTCTAGCTACTTCTATTCACTGTGAAATTTTTTCCTGTAGAAAATGAGATGTTATGCTGCTTTCACTGAAACATCATATAAGTCAAGGGAAACTAGTGCCATAGGATAGGTTCCCCAAAAAACAGACCCTGAGCCTCTGAGATTTATGTGCAGGGGATTGCTCTGGGGAATAAATAGGAAAAATGATTGAAGAGATGTTGAGCAGGTTAAGAACATGAGCTATGATGCAGTTGCAACATTGGCTTCGGACCATCTTACAGAAAGCTCTCCACCTGGGATGGCCCTTCAGAGTTTTGTGTTTTGAGGCAAGGAGCCAGATTTTATGCTCCCATCAGCCATTGAATGCAGGCCACCTTTGGGGAGAGGGTTGATTTTGAGCCAACCTGCTCTTTCTGGCTGAGGCTGATTCCTGGAGAGAGATTAATCAGAGAGCTGTTGGCCACCAACATTCCCAGCAATGGATGAAATGAGTGTTTCAGTCCCAAAGAGGAGTTCTGGGCAACACACCACAGTATCCACTATAATGAGATGCCTAACTTTGGTACCACATTTGTAATGCCAGTTGTGAGTGATGATTAACTTGCGTGTTGTATAGAACATTGAAACCATTTAAGCAAACTGTGGGTTGCAAGCAGTGGATAACATCCAAATTATTCTATAGCATGGTTATCTTTAGATAACTTTAGAAATGCTAGCCTTTAATTTCCTACTGAGACCCTAGGGAAGTTATAGTCAAGATTATCATTAGCTTTAATGACAATAATTTGTACAGAATCCCCTGTGTTAGACAAAGATAAAAACATCTCTGCATGTGAAGCTTTGAATATACCTTTGTTTATTTTAGCCTTTAAATGAATACAGAGTTGTTTTGTTTTCAGAGGTTTTATCAAAATGACATTGAAAAGTTTCACATTTTTGTTGCTTTATTCCTAATAGATTTTCAACTGTATTAGTACCAGATATGGGTATTTTAAAATATTTCTATTAATCTGGGTTAAAAATTATAAGTAAAGAATTACTCTGACTACTAAATAAAATACTATGATTAAATTCTAAGGGTTAAAAAAGATCAATTTTGAAGCTATGTTTAGAGTGAAAAGGATGATAGTAGCTAAATGATGTAAATTTTTTTTTTTTTTTTTTGCGGTACGCGGGCCTCTCACTGTTGTGGCCTCTCCTGTTGCAGAGCACAGGCTCCAGACGCACAGGCTCAGCGGCCATGGCTCACGGGCCCAGCCGCTCCACGGCATGTGGGATCTTCCCGGACCAGGGCACAAACCCGTGTCCCCTGCATCGGCAGGCGGACTCTCAACCACTGCGCCACCAGGGAAGCCTCAATGATGTAAATGTTGATATTTATTGACACAATTGTTGCCATAGCAAAAATAAATCCAGATGTGTGGTGATTATAAAGGAGTGGCAAAGTGACATAATTGAATCAAGTACATAAAATTTGCTGGTTGAATGAACAGGTCAATTTGCATTTAACAGTAAGGGATCAACTGGTATTTGGAATGAGTATTGGTGACAGATGGTGTAGTTACATAGTCCTGTTTCAGTCAATTAACAAGTAATTGACAGATATACTCATGGTGCTGAACAATTATTTGAATAAAAATGTTTAGGACTGTTTCCTAAGCTTCAAGGTTTACCAAATGTAATTATAGTTAATTCTTTACATAAATTCCACTAAATAAGTTAGGATATTCACCAATTCAGAATGCCAGTATTGTTTTAACCGTATAATTAACTCATTCTCATGGTTTGTTTGCTTAATGGAATAATTCATCTGATCTTGGTCTCTATTAATACTATTTCTTTGTCCATCAAAATGATGACCCTAACAAAATGAATACTTCTATAAAGTAAACATCAATTTTATATAGTAAAAGACCCAGCTAAATAAGACATTGGTTAAAGAGAAATGGCATAATAATCATACTCAACTTAAAGTTTTGATTATCAGTGGACACTGCCCTCATAGAATTTTGTACTAGCATGTTTAGGTTAACTTATTATTTAAGCTCAGGATATATAATTTCATCTGCTTTATGTTTTCCTAGAGAAAAATGGTTCCTAGGCCATATATTATACCCCTATACTCAGAATAGGAATCAGGTAACTATAGATTGATAGATAATAGATAGATAGGTAGATAGATAAAGATACATTCTTATGAAAAAATATGGATGACTGATAGAGAAAGAAAAATATCTTAAAGCCTATGTGGGTAAAATTTGTTAAATTTAGCTGACAAAGACATTGAGATATGTCCCCTTTCCTCCACCCACAAAACAAATAGAAAAGTTGAATAAAATATCAGAGCATTAAGAAAGTTAAACTCAAAGTTACCAAGTGGCAGAAATGTTGAGGGTGCTTATAGCTGAAAAATTAAGTTGTAGACAAACTGTCCCAGCCCATGGGGATATTTGAAGCATGTATTCTTAAGAGATGGTTGGTGTTTAAAGGTCAGTGATCATTGATCATTCAGGGCCACAGGACTGACAACTTTGAATTCTAAAAAAGAGAAGTGTACAAAAAAGTAAAAGACAAAAATTCTAGAGACTATACATACCTACACATAAGGAAATAAAAACCTCATGTGGGTTAAACAATATATACCTGCAGAAAATACTAGTCAAATACAAGCCAGATTTAATGAAATCACTCAGAAGAAAAGAATTATATTGTATTATCCATCATTCATCAAATTCAAACTCAGACAAGAGAGAATTGAAAAGAGACACTATTTTAATATTGATGAAAAATGTTCCAGATTGAAGAGAAATGTAAATTTTCAGATTGGAAGAAAACATCTCAAGTCCCTATAACCAGACACTGTGCTCTGAAACTATAAGGAATCAAAGATAAAAAAAGATATGAAGAACCTGGAGAGAAATGACAGATAAAGAGACATAATTCAATTGCTATAATATTTCTCATTAGGAAAAAATAGATGTGTGAATACAATGAAATATTTTCTAATTGCTGGGGAGACATAGACATTCATAAACATAAAAACAAAATTAAAATGGTGTCCATAGACCCTCACTGAAAGACATACTAAAGGATATACTTCAGCAAGAAAAAAACTTAATTCATAAGAAAAGTTTGTAAAGCAAGAAAAAATAGTGACCAAACCAATTGACCTAACAAATTTAAAAATACTAAAATACTAATATCACTAACAATAACTACTTTTGGAGGGTTTAAAAACAAGGTGGAACTTAAATACTGAATAGTAATTTAAATGACTAAAGAGGAGTACCTGAAAGGAATATACTTTGTTACATATATTTGAAAGAAAATAGTGGTATTGATTTACTTTAGATTTTATTAGGAAGAAATAAAGTTAAATGTATATGTAAAAGTTTTAAAGGAAATAGAATCACTGCAACAATAGAAATAGAATGTTTAATTTCCCAACAAGGAAGGAAATTTCTATCAAGTCAATAGAAGATAAAAGAAGAAAAAAAACCACAAGATACTAACAAAGGCATAGTAAATTAAAAAACTCAGAATAAGATGTAGAAATAAATCCAGATATATTAGTAATCAGAAGTATAATAAATTAATCATCCTATTAAAAGACTAAGACTGTCAAATTGGATTAAAAACTTTAAAAAATGTTGTTATTCTATATAAATACTAATCAAAAGAGGCAAGGGAATAGTTTTATCTGAAATATGTAGACTTAATTCTACTTCTTCCTTTCTAACATGGATACTGTTTTTTGTTTTTGTTTTTGTTTTTGTTTTGCCTATTTGCTCTGGCTAGGACTTCCAGTACTGTGTTGAATAAATGTGGTGAGAGTGAGCATCATTGTCTTGTTCCTTATCTTAAAGGAGAAGCTTTCAGCTTTTTACCACTGAGTATATGTTAACTGTGAGCTTGTCATATATGGCCTTTATTATGTTCAGGTACATTCCTTCTACACCTAATTTGTTGAGATTTCTTATCATGAAAGGATATTGAATTTTTAATTGCTTCTTCTCTACTGACATGATCATATGATTTTATCCTTTATTCTGTTAATATTATATATCATATTTATTGATTTGCAAATGTTGAATCATCTTTGCATCCCAGAAATGTCTCACTTGATCATAGTATATGATCCTTTTAATGTGCTGTTGAGTTCAGTTTGCTAGTATTTTGTTGAGGATATTTACATCTATGTTCATCAGGAATACTGGCCTGTATTTGCTTTCCTTGTAGCATCCTTGTCTATCTGCTGGCCTTATAAAATGAGTTTGGAAGAGTTCCCTCTTCTTCTATGTTTTGGAAAAGTTTGAAAAGAATTTGTATGAATTCTTTAAATGTTTGCTAGAATTCATCAGTGAAGCCATCTGGTTCTGGCCTTTTCTTTGTCTCTATTTTCAGGTGACACAATCTTGTATATAGAAAATTCTGAAGACTCCAGAAAAAAAACTGTTAGAACTAATAAATTCAGTAAAGCTTCAGGACACAAAGTCAGCAAGTTGTGTTTCTACACACTGACAGTAAACTACCTAAAAAAGACAGTACAAAACAATGTCCTCTAAAATAGCATCAAAAAGAATAAAATACTTAGGAATAAATGTAACCAAGGAGATGAAAGATCTGTTACTGAAAACTGTAAAATATTGATGAAAGAAATTGAAGAAGGTACAAGTATAGGGAAAAATATCCAATCTACATTAATTAAAATAATTAACATTTTTAAAATCTCCATACTATTCAAACCTCTATACAGATTCAAGGTAATGCTTGTCAAAACTCCAATGGCGTTTTTCACAGAAATAGAAAAAACAATCCTAAAATTTGTATGGAATCACAAAATGCCTCAGATAGCCTAAGCAATCTTGAGCAAGAAGAACAAAGCTGGAGGCATCACATTTTCTGATTTAAAACTATATTACTAAGCTACAGTAATCAAAACAGTATGGTACTGGCATAAAAACAGCCACATAGACTAAATGGAAGAGAATAGAAAGCCCAGAGATAAGACCACACATATATGGTCAACTACTCTTTTACAAAGTTGCCAACAACAGACAATGAGGAAAGGATAATCACTTCAGTAAATCGTGTTGGGAAAACTAAATAGCCATATACAAAAGATGTGGGGTGATAATAAAATATACCTAAATAATTGTAGTTACATCTTATGTTTATTTAATATTGTTAAGTTCAGAGAGCAGTGTCCTATAAGTCATTGTGATATTTACTGAACATCTGTTACATGCCAGGTGTTATGATAATTTCTGGAGATAGCAAATATGTGTCAGTTCCTGTTTTAAAGAACTCAGTCTACTCAGTGGTACAGACACACAAAGAATTCCACAGGTTGGAAGAAAAAGAGGACTAAGAAAAGAATTTGAAAACACAGAGAATTTCAGAGACCTTTGAAGGAACAGTTTTGAGTTATGTTGAGAAGAGGGATGAATAACATAGTGGTTTTAAGCAAGGAAACAAGTGGTTGCAGACCCAAAAAAGGAAATTTCCACATCCCAGTTACATAAAGTTGGTTCAGTATTAGGAAATTTAATTTACTTCATGGAAAAAAGAAAAAAAAATTATATTAGTGCCTGCCAAAGTCTTAAATACCCTTAATAGTTTGTTTCAGGAAGTAACAGCAAATATATGTGGTGAAATATTAAGGACTTTCTATTAAAATTAAGAACACAGCAAGCATTCTGATGGCCACTACAATTATTCAATACTCTTTTGGTGATTTTAGGTAATGCAAAAAGACCCAGTGTGGGATAAATGTAGTAAGAAAATGTTTTGTTTTCAGATGATATAATTGAATACCTAAGAATATCAAGAAATTCAACCAACAATCTTTTTGAACAGAAAAAAAAAATTTATTAAGATAGCTGGCTACAAAAAGTCAAAACTTTCCTTTTATACTAGAGTAACAGGATGTTAAGTTGGAGGCTTTGACTGAACTCCAAGTTACAATGTGCTATGAGTCAGACTGACAGGCTGAAATTTCAAAGAAAGTGTCTGGGAACCTGCTGGTTGAGTCATCTTCAATAAGGATCTAAAATGGTCAGGTTGCTGGAGATTCAGCAGGATTTGGTGAGAGCCAGTTTGAAAAAAATCTACACTCTAGTCATATCTCCCACTCAAGGGCGGGGAAGGAAATAATTGATCCTCTTGCTCAAATCTAGGGAGAAGCCTTCACTAAGTGGAGAGTGAGCAAAGGGGGCATGAGAGGGGCTCCTGAGTTGTTGGAAGTGGTCTGTGTCTTTATCTAGACAGTTTCACACATGTGTGCACTATGTGAAAATTTCACTATGTGAAAATTCATTGAGCTTTACACTTATGACATATGCCCCCCCCCCACACTTTTTTTTTTTTTTTTTTTCGGTATGCAGGCCTGTCACTGTTGCGGCCTCTCCCGTTGCGGAGCACAGGCTCCGGATGCGCAGGCTCAGCGACCATGGCTCACAGGCCCAGCTGCTCCGCGGCATGTGGGATCTTCCCGGACCGGGGCAGGAACCCGTGTCCCCTGCATCGGCAGGCGGACTCTCAACCACTGTGCCACCAGGGAAGCCCCACCCCCCCTTTTAAAAACATTTTTATTGGAGTATAATTGCTTTACAAAGTTGTGTTAGTTGCTGCTGTATGCTCTTTAATGTGTATTATACTTTAAAAATTTTACTTAAAAAAAAAAAAGTCTTTCTTTGGCTTGTTGAAGTTAGACACTATACAGCTAACTGGGCCTTTTCATATCCCCCAGTCTTAAACTGATTAGATGTCTTTAAAATAAAAATATTTTCTCAGGGATTATTGAGAGATGATCCTACATAATTGAAGCTTGCAGGACTGCTATCATCATTATTTTTTACATAACCATTTTCTTTAACTTTTGTAGAACTAAAGCAGGGATGCCAAATTGAATACAAAGACTCCGACAGGTCTGGATGACTGGTGGGATGGGTGTGGAAGTCTAATATCATCCCAAGAAGGTGATAAAATCCTTGTCTAACACTGAGACTCCATTGCACTGTGCCTGGTTCATAGAATTTTCTCAATAAATATTTGTTGAATAGATAGGTTAATGGAAGGATAGATGGATGGGTGGATAAAACAGAGGGAAAGCTTATCATAAATGACAGAGAGAATAGAGATGACTAAGAAATCAATTTCTGGATTATCAGAAGGTGGATCACTCTAATTAGCAGAGGATCTGTCCCTGGTATTTGTTTCCTGTCCTGATTGATTGCATTGACTTCATGTCCAAGTCCAGAGGCTATCAGGAGTGCTGTGAATGATGTCTATAAAAGTGGTTTCATTAAACCTCAGTAAGACTTGAAACACAAGTAACAATGCTCAGAAACAGAGTGAACCCTTCTTCCCCACATTACAACAAAGCATGGTGAAATTTTGAGAGCTGTCCCTGTAGCAGTGAGTTTATCCTTGACCACTTAGAGCACATGTCCTGGGGTTAGCAACAGTAATTGATGGACATTTGTCATGTGGCTACAACCTGTACTGACAGGTGTTGGAGATAATAACCAATATCATTTGAATTTTTCTGCTAATGTGACTTAATTACAGAGCCAGGACCAGGGCCCTGTACTGCAAGACCCTGAATGTAATTGTCTCCTTGGCTTTTGTACTCTAGGTACTTTTCCTGCTTCACGCTAGTTCTGGCCTTGCTTGATAACATTAACTGATAGTAACTAGAGAATCTCAGGTTAAAAATATGTATTTCACTGTCTCCCATATCCACTGATGAAGCTTCTTAACAAGCAAATACGCAAAATGGTAAAGCTAACAATACTGACCTTAGGTAATTGCTTTTAGTGGAAAATGACAATAAATGTGAATTCTACATCCCAGACAAATGTCAGTTATTACAATTTCTACTCAACTAACTTCCTTACACATTGATTGAGGTCCTTCCCTAGGAGTGAGTAGACAGCCAAAGATGATGACAGCACAATCATTGTACTTGGGAGCCTAACGCTGATTTACTTTACTAGAATATTTTTCCCCCTAACAATGGTAATACGTATACAATGACCAGTCTCCAGTCTCTTATCTTATATTGTGGCTAAGCAAGACATTTTTTTAAAAAAGTTTTAAAACCATTTAAAAATTAGGAAAGCTTTCAAATTATATATGATGTATAGCATGCTGACAGGCAAACTTGTATGCTCTGAAGCAAAGCACCACTCAGCAAAACTGTAGTTTTATTTCTACAGAGAATGATGTCAAAAAGCTAGGACCAATTCTGGTGAATGTAGGCTGGTGTGGGACCTAATTTTAAAAATAGAAGTGTCCTGACTAATCTGTTATGCTGGCAACAGATCTAAAGACTATAGACTGATATTTTTGAAGATCTGAGAAAATGAAGACAAGCAAAGACAGATTTGCCTTCACCATAGTGGTTGAGATAAATACTTCATTCAGTTAGTACCGCAAGGAAATTTCATTTAGATTTTTAACTTTTTGGTATATAATTCACAAAGGGAATTTGTCTCACTTCGAAAATAACTTCAATTATCAAACAACAGAATACATGTTTTTTTACACTGGAAAAACATTTCAGATTTTTCTGACAATGCCCTAGATTCTGGGAAAAGAAAAAGCAAAAGCAAACTTTGTTTTCTAGAGTTTTCCTAACAAAGTTCATGCATTTGTCTCTGTGGAAACAGTCTAATTGTTCTGGGTAATTTTGCCACCATATGTTGTCAGAAATTTAACTTTTTTTTTTTGCTGTACGCGGGCCTGTCACTGCTGTGGCCTCTCCCGTTGCGGAGCACAGGCTCCAGACACGCAGGCTCAGCGGCCATGGCTCACGGGCCCAGCCGCTCCACAGCATGTGGGATCTTCCCGGACCGGGGCACGAACCCGTGTCCCCTGCATTGCAGGTGGACTCTCAACCACTGCGCCACCAGGGAAGCCCAGAAATTTAACATTTTTTAAAGGTTAGATTGCATACTTCTATTTGTTTCATTAATCTCGAATGAGGGTTAGTCATATAAAACATTTTAAATTGTTGTGAATTGACCAATCTACTATAAGAACTTACATCCTGAAAGAAAGGAAGACAATTGCCTATCGTGTTCCCAATGATCTGACCTGCAAATGTAGACCTGGATGTTGAGAAGCAAACCAAAGAACTTTGCCGTATGGTGGCCCATATGCAGCTTCCATACAGTGCACTGAGAAAGGGCGTTCACATAGTCTGAGCAAGTTCAAGGTGACTTCTGTAGGAGGAGAAGATCCAGCTATTGAGAGAGAAGGAGAAGGGAGGAGGAAGAAGAAAGGGAAAGGGAAGGAGAAAGGGGAAGGCAGGAAGGGATGAGGGAAGACAGATCTAAATGAATTTTTGCATTTAATATCTGAGCTCAGATTTGAGTGAACACAGTGGTGTGCTAGAGCTGCCCGGTACCAGCCCAGAGCAGATTGTGGACGTCTCTTCCCAACTCTATGCTCAGTAATATCATATAGGTTGCTTCAAACAGACCATAGCAGAAGTATTACACTGCAAAAATAAGCAAATGCTACAAATCAGGGCATCATCTGTTGCTCCCCTCCCCCCAACTCCAGGAGCTAAACATTTATGGGCTTACTCTGGTAGACCTGGAAACTCTCAATGGCCGCTGTGATAAAGAAAAGCAATGTAAGGAAATAGAAACAACTCTTGAGCTAGCATGAACGGATCAAGGAGGAAAGAAGGAGAGAAACTCAGGGTGGTCATGAAAATAATTTCATCTCTGAGGTGATCATGCCTACCCGAAAAGCACACCCCGTTACTGAGCTGACTGGGAAAAGAACACTGGCTGTTTCTCTGGTGGAACATTACTGATGTATGACCCAGGCAGACACTAGAAATAGATCAGGTAGTTTTCCTGGGGGGTTCTTGGATTAGCAGGAAGTAGTCCATTTTTAGGGTGTTAAATAAGATTTGGAGGTAAAACATAATTAAAATGTGATATACATTTGGAACAAAATGAGATAAATACAGGCACTTTTCATGAAGATTTGAGGAAGATTATGAGTAGAAAACCTTTTTAATCTCTTGATTCAAATCATTTTGGTATAATCGATTGCCAGTGCTGGTCATAATAGCTGACTTCTTCAAGGTTCCTAGAATGTGCCAGAATGTCCTAGAATGGGTTATTGACTTGATATACATTATCTGATTTGATACTCATGGAAATCATATTAAATAAGTACTATTATTATCCTCATTTTACAAATAAAGTAAACGAAATTTAGAAGTGTGAAAACACTTGCCCAAGGTCTGGTCCAGACTCTCAGCTGTTAGCTGTTTTAGCATGTTTTGCTGTGCCATTCCAGGAGTTGCAAAATCTATTTGAAATGGAAAATTCTGCATCAAACTGAGTAACTGAGGAATGATTCTCAAGTCAGAAAAAGTACCAGTGAGCTTAATTTTTCTATTATAACTGTGGTCTAAATTGGTAACTTTTACAGTACCCTTAATATAGAATATATACTTCTCATACATATCCATTATATATAAAGTATTATTTTATTAGTAAAAAAATATGAACAAACCTGATTCACTGTGTAGTGTCTATCTAGAAACTTCAACAAGCTAAAGAAATAATTTTTCTTTTTTTAAGTAAATTTTTGAAGTATAATACACATAAAATACACATGGCCTATGTCATAAATGTAAAGCTCAATGAATTTTCTTATAGTGTATATACAAGTGTAAAAGCTGCTTCAGTAAAGAAATAGACCATTTCCAATAATCCAGGAGCCCCTCTCTTGCCCTCCTTGGTCACCCCTCACCCCATACACAATACAACTACTACTATCCTGACTTTTATCACCAAAGATTATTTTTGCCTATTTTTGAATTTATAGAAATGGAACAATAAAGCATGAAAATGTATTTGACTTTTTTTTTGTTCAATATTATATTTGTTTGGTCCATCCATGCTATTGTGTGTCATTGTAGATCATTATCATTGCTGCAAGATATTTCATTTTTTATTTACTTATTTGACTACTAATGGAAATATGGATTGAGAAATATCATTAAAGCATATTTCCTCCTTTACTCTTCCATCTTACGTTAAATCTTTTTAGCTGCAGGAGAAGGTCTTGGGAGTTGGAAGGACTTCTTAAAAGAATTTGCCAGCAAATACACTAATATAAATTAATCTCCATCTTTATTCAAATTTAGCTTTACATAAGTTGTCTTATTTACTAAATTCCTAAAATTTTAAACATTCCTAAAGCACTTCAGAGACAGAAGAGTTTCTTATTACCTATTCCACTCAGAGACCTCAAAGGCCTTTGTAAATTTACATGTGATCCAAAGCTTCCCACATACAACCAATATGGATGTAAAGATCTTTAGTAATCCTGCCAGCTACTTTGAAGCTAAAACTTGGACTAAGTATAAACCCTCTCACAAAAACTCTTGTTCTAAGAAAGCTCTTTAAGACAATGTTCCACTTTCTTTATATGTACTATAGCCATTTTCACAGAGTCAATGCTCAACAAATTTTGAAGATCTAAATTGAATTTGGTTATTTCAACAAATGAAAAATGGAAGCTATTATATAAAATTCATTAAGTCAATCAATGCCTAAAACATTTCCAGTCCTGTAGAAAATAAACAATTTTATCCAGCCTACAAATGTCCCTTTTCCTATTGTTCTAAAACCAGTACTTCTTAATTTCTTTAATATAGTGAAATCTGTGGACCTTCTCAGGATAGTTCTTTTTTTTTTTTTTAATTGGTTTGTCTTTGTATTATGTTGAGCTCTAAGTGGTCTTTTTGTATTTTGCATGTAAGTCCTTTTTCTCAAATATATGTTTCAAGTATTTTCTCTCAAGTCCCTGGATTGTCCCTTCATTTTCTTGATGGCATCTTTCAAAAAGCAAACTGAGGGCAAAACAGTTGATTTGACTTACTTAAAATTACCTGGCTTATAAATGTTATGTATGAAATTTGAACTCAAGTCTTCATTTTCCAAATCCTAGCTCTTAGCCATTGTGCTATGTTGCTAAAGAGTATTGAAATAATTCATTTATTTAGATTGAAATATTTTAATGAATGGCTACAATTTTTTATGAATTTTAAATTTATTTCTGTATATATGAATTGGATCTCTAAGCATTAAACTTTAAAATTAAAATAATTGATATACATTTGATAAAAACAATATAAATGCATTACTCGTTTGAATAACTTTTAAACAAATGTATTGGAAATGCTTTCTTTTTCTGTTTGTTTTAACTTATTTTATATTGGAGTATAGCCGATTAACAATGTTGTGATAGTTTCAGGTGCACAGCAAAGCGACTCATATATACATATACATGTATCCATTCTCCCCCAGACTCCCTTCCCATCCAGGCTGCCACATAACATTGAGCAGAGTTTCCTGTGCTATACAGTAGGTCCTTGTTGGTTATCCTTTTTAAATATAGCAGTGTGTACATGTCAATCTCTAACTCCCTAACTACTCCTTCCCTCCACCCTTCTCCCCCGGTAACCATAAAATCATCCTCTAAGTCTCTGAGTCCGTTTCTGTTTTGTAAATACGTTCATTTGTATAATTTCTTTTTATATTCTGCATATAAGTGATATCATACGATATTTCTCTTTCTCTGACTTACTTCACTCAGTATGACAATCTCTAGGTCCATTCATGTTGCTGCAGATGGCATTATTTCTCAGAATAGTTCTTGATGAACAATTTTTTTCCGTATGATTTTGGTGGACCTACCCAGGAGTCTATGAAGTTTCTGTGGACATCATATTAAGAAACTCTCTTCTAAATATTTGACATCAAACATTTGTTGTGTGGCTACATGCCAACCAATGTGCTATTTGTCACTCTGTAGCATGCATTTTCTGTGGGGTAATATCACTCTTAAGGGGATAAAAATTAGTTCTTGAGAGGTGAAAATAATCTTACTATATTTTATGTGCAACATGTAGCTATAGATACAGTACTACATTAACTGATTTACAATATATCTGTAGTATTAAAATTTCTTGGAGTAGAAACAAATAAAAAAAGAAAAAGGTATAAAATATCTCCTTAAGGGGGCAATGGAATTGCATTGGAAATGGGAAGGGCTGAGGGAGAAATACTGGGTAAGAGAGGTTTGACTTTAAGCCTTTTACGTATACATTGTAACTCACCCTAGTTTCAATTAAACATCTCCTTTTAAATATCTCTGAATATATGTTATTTTAATCAATCCAAAATGTGTTGGTAAGAATATTCAATTCTGGGAGGCATAACTATGGGTGTTTCCCACAGTAAGCAATAACATAAGTCATTTGTTCTTCAAAGCTAAATTTTAGTAATTTTTTCATGTATTTAAAAAATCTCTGAAGATAGTTTTACATACATTATTGGTTCTGACACACTATAGATGTAATTACCTCTAATTTCTTTAATGATATATCTTAGAAAGTTACAAATTATATATAATCTTTTAGTTTTGTACTTAGTGATATGATTTGGGAAGAAATGATTATTCTCTGAAATAAGAAATATCATCATTTAGCATAATTTTGAGTAAATTTATACTTTTAAAGCTTATAGGAAGACTGAAATCTTGGGACCCATTTTTAAAACAATCAGGAAATTATCTTATAGAAAGAATGAACTAATTGTTCTGTTCCTACAGAACATTCCTGGTGGGTGATTATTTTCTAGGTATAAAGAGTATGTAATTTACTACCCAGTGGCATATTTCCTTGGGTGTTTTCTTGTCGTTTATGTTATTCACTTACTCCTTCAATACAATTACAGTGAGTTTCACCATCTACTAAGAGGTAAAAATCAAATACTTAGAAAAACACAATGACTAACCTTGGCATTTTAAAAATGAATTTTAGACATCATCCAGAAAAATATATCATCTCTCTCTTATTAATCTGATGCAGGAAATCACCTTATCAAACAGTAATTTTAGCAAAAAAGCAAAAACAAAACAAACAAAGCAAAACCCACCAAAGCAACAAAAACAAAACAAAAAAATGAAAGCAAACCCTTGTTTGTGTTACTATCAATAGCTTTTCATAATGTGGGTCAACTTTCTCAAAGACTTGTATAATTTTGTTGTGGAAGGAGGACCTGCCCATAAGCAAATGAGACTAAAGATCTTATTAAACTTGGTAGATTGTCTTTGGGCAACTTTGTTAAATATTATATTTGTTCCATTGGGTTTTAGTTGGAAAGCTAGAAATAACATAGAGAAATTGTAATAATAATTCTTACTTCAAATTTTTCAGGCTTTTTGTATTTGGCTGAGTGTTATGGGCTGACTTATGCCCTGCCCCTAATTCAGATTTTGAAATTCTAACCCCAGTACCTTAGAAAGAGACAGCATTTGGAAACAGAGTTTTTATGGTGGTAATTAAGTTAAAGGGAGGTCAGCAGGATGGGCTCTAATCCAATAAGACAAAGTGCTTTTAGAAGAAGAGGAAATTTGGACATAGATGCATACAGAGGGAAAATGATGTGGAAATACAGAGAAAAGATGGCCATCTACAGGTCAAGGAGAGAGGCCTGAGAAGGAAACAACCCTGATGAACTCTGGATCTCAGACTTGCAGCCTCCAGAAGTGGAGAAAATAAATGTCTGGTATTTAAGCTACCCAGCCTATGGTACTTTGCTATGACAGCCCTAGAAAACTAATATGCCGGGTTGACATTTATAAAAAGTTCTTTACAATTTTTTGATATAATACACAGTTGACCCTTGATCAACCTGGTTAGAGACACCAATCCTCCATGCAGTGGAAAATGCATGTATAACTTATAGTCGACCCTCCATATGCATGGTTCCTCCATGTTCATAGATTCAACACCTGTGGATTGTGCAGTACTGTAGGACATAATTAGCAAAAAAATCTGCATATAAGTGGACCCGTGTAGTTCAAACCCTTGTTTTTCAAGGATCAACTGTATTATTTTCTGTGTTATTTTCTATCCATTTCCATCCCTTTGTTATAGTTGTCTCTTAGCTAGAATGGTTGGGTAGCTATAGGTAGAATTCTGTGGGATAAAGGAGGTTGCTTTTAAGAGAGAACTAAGACTATAGAGTTAGGAAGATACAGGTTTCTTTCTACCTGCATCTTAAATTGTGCCATTTACTTAGCATTTCTTTCACTTTGAAAAGGCTAATTATACTTCCTTCTGCTTCATAATTACACTTGCTGCCACAATGAGGATAGAGTGATGGGACCAAATATTCCATAAAACTGAGATGATACATGCAGTGCATCTAGCAAAGTGCCTGGATAGAAGAGTGATAATAAATACTGGTTCTCTTTCCGTCTTCGTTCTCTGCTCTCTTAAAGAAATGCCATACAAAATATAAAATTGTAAATAGCTTAACTTTGAATAAACATATCATCTACTAATTATGAAACTAGTAGTGATAAAGCATTTGTTTATTTAAAATTAATTTTGTCTAATAAATACAGGGGTTCTTTTCCAGACATTTATTTTTCACATGGAATTTTTATAGAAGCCATCAAATGATATTGTAGATGACATAGAAACAAACACCATGGCTGATTTGATTAGAGGTAATAATTAATTTCAGAAAAAGTACCTACTATGAGTGATCTTTGTTGAGATATAGGTTTTCATCCAGCTGCATCTTCAAATTTCTTAGTCATTACTTTTGAAATGTATAGAAATTTGTTCTAGGCAGTTCTGATTACAACTGTCTTTGATCATTGTACAGGTTTTTTTTTTTCCTGTAACAAGGAAATCTTCACTTCTATTTTTTATTTCTATGGCCAAAAGAGAGTATTTTGAGGGTACTTTGTACTTTGAAACATGTCTCTCCATTTCTACAAAACCAAAGTCTAAAATTGTCAAATGTTTTAGCAGTGCCAAAACTTGTTACAGAAGATTTCTTCATTTTTAACCCATGGGTTCTCTTTGTTATTGCCATTCATGGTAGCATACTCACTAATGGTGGAATTTGTGTGTATCATAGTCTGCAGATTTTATTATTTTGGTCAGATATCTTTCTGATACCTGAAATGCAATATGATTTTAAAAAATAAATTTCTAGGGACTTCTTTGGTGGTGCAGTGGTTGAGAATCCACCTACCAATGCAGGGGACATGGGTTCGATCCCTGGGCTGGGAAGATCCTGCATGCTGCGGAGCAGCTAAGCCCGTGCGCCACAGCTACTGAGCCTGCGCTCTAGAGCCTGCGAGCCACAACTACTGAGCCCACACACTGCAACTACTGAAGCCTGTGCACCTAGAGCCTGTGCTCTGCAACAAGAGAAGCCACCGCAATGAGAAGCCCGCACACTGCAACGAAGAGTAGCTCCCGCTCACTGCAACTAGAGAAAGCCCGCACGCAGCAACGAGGACCCAACACAGCTAAAAGTAATAAAATAAATAAATAAATTTCTAGTCTTTTCATTCTACATCAGTTCACTTCACTAACCTTCCCATAAATCTGGCAGTATTATCATCCTGTCTGCTTTCCAGTTAAACACACAGAGAGGTTAAGGACTCTCATTCTTTTTTTTCTTTTTTTTGCGGTACGCGGGCCTCTCACTGTTGTGGCCTCTCCCATTGCGGAGCACAGGCTCCGGACGCGCAGGTTCAGCGGCCATGGCTCACGGGCCTAGGCACTCTGCGGCATGTAGGATCTTCCCGGACCAGGGCACGAACCCGTGTCCCCTGCATCGGCAGGCAGACTCTCAACCACCGCGCCACCAGGGAAGCCCAGGACTCTCATTCTTATAATCCTTTGTTCAAACCATTGCCATATCCTACTGCTGCTTTTTTGTATCATCTACTGAGTGAGTTCTTTCTGCTCTAACCACTTAAAAAGCTTTGTGCAAATAATGGATTCGAGTCTGGACAGCAGCAACATTCTTTACAGGGACTTTCAATGTTCAGTCATCCCATCTGCATTAATCCAACTTTCAAGAATGGTTAGAGAGGCACATAAATGCTGATTGATGATGTGAAACACAGTCACAAGCTGGAGAGATGCAAGAGAATTTCTAATGATGAAAATAATCATCTTCATAATGTGATATTCCTTTAATAAATATTTAATGAGTACCTACTATGTGCCAAGTACTATTCTAAGTTATATGTATTTTATTAAGTTCCTCAAACTTCATAATCATGGAATCAGAAGTGAAGGTAAACATCACTTTATAGTATAAAACTGTATACTGTGCAGAGACATTTATAAACCTTAATATGGATGGAAGTTAGTGTATTTAAATGAGATTAAGGGAAAGAATAGGAAAGGTAATTCCGGTATGGCAAAAACTTACCGCTATCTGTCCAGTTAGAGGAAATCAGTTGGTGATGTGTATGTTACACAATCACAAAACTGTTATAATGGAATCTACAGAAGTGACACAGAAACTTCAATCTGTTCACCTTCTGGAAGTCTACTCCACATGAACAGAACAACTGACGAAGTCTTGCCTGGTCTTATTGACATTTTCATGCCCTGGAGGGTAAAGGAAGTGATTATACGAACTATCATTTCTGGCCCAATTTTGATCAGCAAGGAGAATTTAGTTCATAAAGGCCAGTGACAAGAGACTGGAAAAACTGGCCATGTCATTTTTAAGAATTTGGAGTACCTTGGGAGGGACATTCATTAGATGGGTACTCTAGACTTTAAGAAGAAAGGCTTCCAAAATTTCAGATATGAAAAATTTAGAAGAAAGCTCAGAAAGGTAGCAAAAGGTGCTAATGATATAACTCTGACAATGCAAATTTCAAATTATTTAAATGAGAAAGAAAATAAGGCTGTTAGTGGAAGAAAATGACATAATTATGCAGAGAATATATATATATATATATTAAGTCTACAGATCATAAAAAGACATGTACAGAAGGGGAAAAGGAAGATGGATAACCAAAAGGAAGAAAAATAACTTTAAATATAGGAATGTAGCGTGGATTGGCAAGAATAGTGCAGGAAGGTCAACATCCATAATGAGCTGAGGTTTGCAAAATTTGCTACCGACAATTGAATTTGGCCTCAAATGGAAATGAGTAGGGCTATTTTGGGTGAAAAGTCAAGACTGTCTGGTTGATATATTTCCCCCCTTGCTCTCTTGCACTTTGCTATTTCTTTCTCTATTAAACAAAGGCATTATCTAATATTAATACAAATTTCCTTTATTTTCCAGTATTTTCCCTAAGCCTTTCTCAGTCCAATATGTAGGATTCACAGTTTAAAAACTAATTTTCTAATCTACCAATGTAGGAAATGGAAGGGCCCAAGGCAAAGATGTTAAGCTGAATATATTGAGTCCACAAGCTCATAGGCAGAAGATATAAGAAGACCTCAGGATACACAACTTAAATGAAGGGCAAAGGTAGTACTCACAAGAGGGTATTTTCCTGCCTTTTTGAGATATTTCTCTAAGAAATTGTGATAGGTTTTTTTTTTCAATTTATTTTATTTATTTATTTTTTGCTGCATTGGGTCTTCATTGCTGTGCGTGGGCTTTCTCTAGTTGCGGCGAGCAGGGCCTACCTGTTAAGGTGTGTGGGTTTCTCGTTGCAGTGGCCTCTCTTGTTGAGGAACACGGGCTCTAGGCGCGCGGGCTTCAGTAGTTGCAACTCACAGGCTCTAGAGCTCAGGCTCAGTAGTTGTGGCGCACGGGCTTAGTTGCTCTGTGGCATGTGGGATCTTCCCAGGCCAGGGCTCGAACCTGTGTTCCCTGCATTGACAGAAGATTCTTAACCACTGCACCACCAGGGAAGCCCCAGGATTATTATTAAAATAGTCAGTGAGAGAGAAAACTGGGGGCAGAAATGAGGGATGAGCTTTCTTTGGCTTGACTCTTTTGAAGATGGTCTGGAAATCTCAAACTTCCCAGTGTACCCTCCTGGCATGCAAAACGTCAAAGCCAGCTCTGGTCAGATTCCCGAGGGACCCCAGAAACACCAAAGATTAATGGAAGATATTACGGTGTGAGAAATACAACAGAAAGGGGAATTTAAAATTTATATTGCAATTGGAAGAATAAGGAAAATATGGAATGATTTAAGAAAAGTTGAAATTGTTGACTGTTAGGTAGCTATTAGAATTTTTGTCAAGGAAAATACTTTTCAGGATCATTATAGAAGAAACTAATAATGGAGAGGAGACTAATTAAACACAAGATCTTTCATAAAACAAATAATAGACTAGGTCAATCTCCTGCTTAAAAAACTTTATGGTTTCTCATTGTACTTAGTGTAATAGTCCCTCTGACTGTTTCCTCCATCAAATTCTCCTTTATTCTCCCCTTTTCTCTCCTGACAACACATCATTTAAAAACATTTTTTGTTTTGAGATAATTGTAGGTTCACACACAGATGTAAGAAATATTACAAGAGGTTTTTATATACATCGCCTGTTTTCCCCCAATGGTGACATATTGCATAATTATAGTACAGTGCTACAAGCAGACACAACAGCAGTAAGATCTTACTGTGACTTACAAATCTTAAGTGAACAGGCTGGCCCCTACTCTCACACCATCACATGACCACAGCAATCTGTTTTCCTCCTGTATCAGTTTTCTGTTGTTGCATAACAAATTATCACAAAATTAGTGGCTTAAAACCACACATGAAATATCTTAGTTTTTGTGGGTAAGGCATCTGAGCACAGCTTAGCTGGGCCCTTTGCTCAGGGTCCCACAAGGCTGCAATCACGGTGTCAGCCATGTTGCATTCTAATCTGGAGGCTTGTCTGGGTTAAGAATCCACTTCCAACTTCCCTTGGGTCAGTGGCAGAATTCACCTCCTTGTGCTTATAGGACTGAGTTCCCTGCTTTCTTACTGGCTGTTAGCTGAGAGCCACTCCAACTCCAAGAAGCAGCCATGGTTCCTTTCCGTGTGGTCCTCTCACGACATGATACCTTACATTTTCAAAGACAGTGAGGGGAGTCTCTCACTCCAGTCTACTGTGATGAAGCTTATACAATGCCACTTAATCATGTGAGAGGCAGCTCAACATCTTTGCCATATACTGTAAACTAATCAAGGCAGTGATGTGCCTTCTCCTTTGCTATATTCTTCTATTAAATGTGATACCAAGTAGGGCCCTGTGGGGCTCCTGGGCACAAAAGCCTTTCTGTGTCCCCCTTTTCATTGGTTACAGGAAATAGGCTTCATTCGGCCTCCATGACTTTCCCTGAGTTCCAAGGACAGATTCAAGCAGTTGTTAATAGGGAAGAGAGGGGATATGAGACAAGGGAGAAACAGTCATGGGAAACAATAGTGGAGCCTTGGGGCAAGGTCCTAGTTCCCCATCAAGGGACACACACAACAACTTTGAAACCCCCATCAGGTGGGAGAAGTTAATGGTAATGACGGTATGCTGCCCAGAAGCACATAGACCCCAGATGGGTTGAAACCTGAAGGTGGGTGATGCTGACTCCCACTTACCTCACCACCAACCAATCAGAAGAGTGTCCACGAGCTGATCATGCCTTCTTTGAACTATTACTATAAAACTTCTCACTACCCTCTCCAAGCTGGGACACACAGTTTTGAGGACATTAACTTGCTGTGGCTCCCTTTACCTGGCAAAGCAATAAAGCTATTCTTTTCTACTTCACCCAAAACTCCGTCTCCGAGATTTAATTCAGTGTCAGGGTACAGAGGCTGGATTTGGCTTCAAAGGGAGGGAACTTTACTGGTGTAATACCAGGGTGCTGAGATTTGGGGAGCCACCTTAGAATTCTGCATAGCAGACCTCCAAAGGTTCCCATCACTCACTCTGCTCCAGCCCCTTGGACCTACCTTCCTTCTACTTCTTTCTGTCTCTTCGTAAAGGTAACTGTAGTAGAGAGGCCTTCCTTCATGACCATCTTATTTAAAATAGCATTTCCATTTATATCCCCTATATGCCTGCGTCCATCCATCTTGCTTTATCTAGCTCCATAGCACTTTACACTGTCTGGCTTAGTATATACTTGTTTGTTTATTGTCTGTTTATCTTCACTAAAATGAAAATTTCATGAGGCAGGGATTTGATCTCTTTTGTTTTCTATCTCTAGCACTTAGAATGCTGCCTGGTATAAAATTGGTCCACAAATATTTGTTGAATGAACAAATAAATACTTTATTTGGTGAATATGGACAGTGTGGTTACATAATAGAAATAATTCAGTGCCTGGATTTTTTAAATGAAATAATTTTGTTTGAAGGAGCATAGTGGTTAAGCTCTCAAGTTTGGGATAATACTGCTTGTGTTCAGATCCTGTTCTCTGACTTAATGTGTCTTTGTGCAGAGAATTTTACCTCTTTATGCCTCAATTTTCTCAGCTATGTAATGGCTAAAATAATAGTATTTCTTATTTGGGTTTATAAGGAATTCTGGAATAAGACATGGAAAATATTTATTAAGCCATCTTATAAACAGGAAATTCTCTACAATATCAACAAATGTAATTTCCTGTGGTAGTTTATTCAGACACAGTGCATTAGATGATTGCCAACTCATCGCTATTTCATATTTTGTGGGCATGTCTGTTTCAGTGAATTCTTCCTGCCTAATAAATTACCTCAAAACTCAGTGGATAAAAATAACTATTTAAAAAAATTTATTTATTTTCTTTTCTTTATTTTTGGCCATATTAGGTCTTCGCTGCTGTGCGTGGGTTTTTTCTAGTTGTGGTGAGCGGGGGCTACTCTTCGTCGTGATGCGCGGGCTTCTCATTGCAGGGGCTTCTCTTGTTGTGGAGCACGGGCTTTAGAGCACAGTCTCGTTAGTCGTGGCGCACTGGCTTAGTTGCTCCGCGGCATGTGGGATCTTCTGGGACCAGGGCTTGAACCTGTGTCCCCTTCATTGGCAGGTGGATTCTTAACCTCTGCACCACCAGGGAAGCCCATAACTATTTTATTACTTCTTATTCTGTGGATCAGAAATTCAGGCAGGGTTCAGTGGGGATGGCTCCTCTGCTTCACATGGTATTAGCTAGGGCAACTCCACTGGAGTTAATGGTTTATGATGGCCTCTATTGTTTGTCCAGAACCTCATCTTGGGTGGCGTTATCTGAGATGGCTGAACGTCTCTCTTTTCATGGAGCCTCCAGACTCAGTTGCATGTATTGTCATTTTTCTTTGAGTGACCTCTCTATCTACATGAAGTTTCATCCACCAAGGTTTATCTCTCCCGTCAGGTTATCCAACTTTACCACGCAGCTGGCTTCTCAGACAGTGGAAAGGAGAAGCTGATGGCCCTCTTGATGCTGAGGCACAGAGCTGGCCCTGAATCAATTCCACTGTCCTCTGTTGGTCAGATCTAGTCACAGACCAGTCAAGATTTGACAGGAAAGAAATAGACTCCAGCGCTAATGGAACAAGTGACAGGAGTGTACAGAGATGGAAGGAATTGCTGGCAACCATTTAGCAGATGACCTGGCACGAAAACCTAAGAAAATGTTTATTTCTGAAAACTTATAGCAGAGGTTAGAATGTGGATAAAGTAGTGAAAATTATATTTTTCAAGCTACTTCCTTGTATCTAACCTAAAATGGAAAGAGATCAACAAACTAACACACACACACACACCCCCATATTAACAACAGAAGTATTGAGAGTTTGACACATTAGATTGAAGAAAAATAAGTTAAGTCTAGACCACTCAGTGAATCAATAATTTAAGAGAAAGACAGCCAGTGCAAAATGCTAAAGTGTGCCAAGGAGACAAGCAAATTATAAGAGCTAAAACTCATGGTTGAGAGCAATTTGATGATACCTTACAAAATGAATCTGAATGTTTAGACTATGAGGAAAATATCTATATATTGGAAATAGGAATGTTATTTTAAAAACAAATTGGCTGTCCTATATTTAATTTACATAAAAGTCAGATTTCTCAGTACTTGTTTTTCTAGCCCTGATGCAGAAATAAAAATAATATATATCCACCTCTTGGTGAGGGAATTAATTTTTTTTCCAGTTATAAAAATCATAAAACTGCAAATTATCTGCAAAAATAAATATTTTTAAAGAGCTAAATCACTAGGGATGCCAAACTAATTCAATTAAACCTGGAATTATAACACCGTATGTGTATGTGGTTGGTAAGGACAGATACAAATTAAAAATAAGAGGCTTAATACTCCCTATTGAAAATAAGGAAATCTCTTTCCTCCTCTCTTTTCTTAGAGCATTTCCTTTAGAAAACTTCTATCTCTGTCTCTTTGAAATATACATAAATCTCTTTAAAAACTAAATAAGCCTCTTGCACTTTATGACTCAAGAATGTCTTTCTCAAGGACCTAGGAGTCATGTCTTTAAAATGCAATCCAGGAATATGGTGGCCCCATCTCCCAGTGTCCATGGAAGGGTGGGAGCCTTACTTCCGTGGGTGCCTTACCGCCTGTCAAAAAGATGAGTTTATTTTTCCTTTGGCTAAAGCCAATTAGCTAACACAGGCGGTCACTCCAATTACCAGATGAGTTTAGGATGAATGTGTGACAAATGGTTCTGTCAAGTACTCTTACTCGAGGACTATTTACTGTTTATCTTGAGAACATGTGTGTAACGAGTTGTATCTGCTTGGTTATACACGAGGGTGAGATTTCTTCCTGTCTTGCAATCTCTGAGCAGCTTGCGGGCCTAATATTTATTCAATAATGAAGTTTTCTTTTCTTCTACCTTTGTTGACAGATTTTCTGGGTTGAGAGGACATTTGGGTTTTAATTATATTTCTGTAACAAGATACAGTTCATGAAAAACACAAATTGATTATAAAAGGAAAACAATGTACTAGAATAGTTTTAAGTTACTTTTGACGACTGAGAAATCTGATAGACTTAATCCCATGGCAACTAAAACCATGGAGTAGAGAGGCAGCATTGGAGAACGGAACAGCCTGGACCCAGGGAATCCACGATTCTACTCTTGGTTTCACCATTTTGGTATTTGTATTTAATCTTATGAGGAATCATTTTTCTCATTTGTAAAATGAGGTTACATTGGACTGGTAGCCTGTTGGCAATATCCATCTTTATATGTGTTTTATTTATTATACATTTTGCTTAGGTTATTTTCAAAATAGAGAGACTACACATAAAAATTGAACTTCTGGATAAAAAGAAGAAGGAAAAGGAGAAGGGGAGGAAGAAGAAGAAGAAGGAGAAAAAAAAGGACGGTTTTGCTATACTGGGCTCATAATAACATTAGCTGGAGCTGAGAAGTGACTGACTCCTTGATCTGGACACACGCTCTTGAGTGGCCCACAGTCTTCAACATTCCCTGCTGTATATTAGTTGGTTTGTTCATCTACTTATATTTCCTGTATACATGTATGCAAGATATAGGTCACTGAACAAACCACTTAAAGTAGATGTGCATGATAAGAGCAAGAAGGAAAGGACTATCTGAATGGTACTTTTCTACTCTCTTTTAGTAGGAAAGTAACACTCACCTGTGTATGTACATGGGCAAGGCAAACAATGGAAGGTTTCCAAGCTGTGCTCCAGTAGGGGATTAATCCTTTGTATCCTGACAGGCAGTTATTGGTGATGTAATCCAAGCATGTCATTACCACCTGTGCCTTAACTGGCCAGAGTAGTTTCAACATAGAGCAAAACACACAGAACAAACAAAAGTTGATGACTGATTCAAAACCTTACTAGCGGTGAATTCTAAAATGCCACCAAAGCTCTTTGGTAAAGTGTATCATTATTGATTAGATGCTAATTTTTAATCTTGGTTATATGTGTGTGTATATATATATATATATTTTTTTTTTTTTTTTTTGCGGTACGTGGGCCTCTCACTGCTGTGGCCTCTCCCGTTGCAGAGCACAGGCTCCAGACGCGCAGGCTCAGCGGCCATGGCTCACGGGCCTAGGCACTCTGCAGCATGTAGGATCTTCCCGGACCGGGGCACGAACCCGTGTCCCCTGCATCGGCAAGCGGACTCTCAACCACTGCGCCACCAGGGAAGCCCTATATGTATACTTTAAATATAGATTTGAAACTGCTATTCCCTTTAAACGTCTATTCACTTTTTTTTTTTTAAACAGAATTGCTCTTTCTCTTTTCCGTCAAACCTAAATGTACCTAGTTCCTAAGATAGGCAAATGATCACTACATAAAGACATGTTATTTCTTCTTCAGCCTTCTAATGGACATTAGTTTTATATCTAGTTTACCAAACTGTGGCAGATCTGTGGGCTTTCACTTTGTAGCATGAATGAACATCTGATGAGGCATGTATGGTATGGTATATAAACTATCTATGGTATATGGTATAGTATATAAACTAATGTATGGTATAGTATATAAACTATAAATATATCATGATTTTTAAAAATCAGAAAATAGCCGTATTCAATGAAAAAAATCTTAGAATATCTACTTGACTTAAAGTACTATTGAACAATGCCATAATTAGTTTCCAAATGATTTACAATTAGCTTTTCTTCCAAAGAATAATAAATAAATAATAAATGAAGCTTAATAATAAGCTTCTCTTTTTTTTAGAAAGTTTCCTCATCAAAGAAATCAATATTGTTAATAATAGGAAATGTCACAAATGTCCAGGTCTGCTAAAAATAAATCTGTCTAAAGTGAAAAAAAGTCAGAGAAAGGTAAAAGTAATCTCTTTTATTTTTAGCTTGTCATGTGTTTTGGAGGACTAATTGCTTATATACTGAATACCCTGTCCAGGCAAATTAAAATGGAAGTGAAATTATCATGCTTGGAAATTGCCTGCATCACACATTCAACCATCCAGATTTCAAACGCAATGACCTCAGCAATTCTCTTGCTAAATCCATCACCCTCACATTCTTTATACATATTCCATTTCCAGTCTTTCACCCGGAATAGCTGGCTGAAAATCGTGTTTAGCCTTGAAGTGTTGGCAGCCACCCACCTAATCTTCAAGACCGCATAATGAAACAAAAGGGGTGGAGACCAAGCATAGAGCATGCCAGCCTTAAGCACATTCCTTGTCATTGGGCCTCATTCCATGACTATTAAATTATAATTTTAAATGATTTAATTTTAAAATTATTTTTCATAGCCTGAAGCAATTTATGTGGGTGATATTAGGACCTCAGGGAATTAGCTTCTCCTTTAAATAAATATTAAGTAGTCAAAAAGTTTAGAATACATCAACCTGTTATATGTTAGTCTCAACCCAACAAACAGTGGTATATAGGGTGATGTTTAAAATTTTTAGAACAAAGAATGCGATTGATTGTTTATGGAATTCAAGTCAGACCTTTACATATGGTATGGAAATGCCTAAAATCTTCTTTCAGTTCTGGAACTATCCAGCATAGGTTAAAAATAAAACCATGTGTATGGTACTAGCAGCTAGGTATTTAAAATGTATTCTAATTTACAATATTGGAAATTTCTCTTTGCTTCATTGACTTATGACTTCTTTGATTTGAAAAATAACCACAACTTAGAGAATAGGAAAATAGCAGATAAGGACACATTGCTAGAAGATAGCTACTTCACTACAATTTTTTATGACAGTTCAGACTCAGGATTTTATGGCTCACTAAAATTGAATTCAAAGCCTACAGTATGCATTTTAGCAACACACAATTCTTCACCACCTACTGAGAAAGTTTTAGTGTTTAAAGACTTAACAGCTGGGAATATAGGATCATATTTGGTTACATAGTTCTATGGACAATAAAAATTGATTATTAATAATCATTGACTAGCATCCTGATTGATTTTTTATTTTCAATTTTTAATTTATGTCTTTACTTGCAAAACCCAGAGACCCATGGCCTGGGATTTTCTGTAGAAAGATTTGACAAAGGTAACAGTCTCAGCTTTATTGCTCTTGAGACTTGTGTCAACACCAGTGAAAAATTAATTGTTTCTTGCCATGAAATAATGCTGCTACTTAAATTTGTATTTATTGAAGAATTGAGAAAGTAGGCTGGAAATTAAAGAAACCAACAGAAATGATTAAATCTAGAGAATATTTTACATTTCAAAAGCAAACAATATGCTTCCTTCAGGCAAACAGTTTCCAAATTTCATGGAATCCTCATTATGACCCTCCCTCTTCCTGCATCCCAGGCCACTTTTTTTTTTTGTTTTTTTGGAGTAAAATTGCTTTACAATGTTGTGTTAGTTTCTGCTGTACAATGGAATGAATCAGCTATAGGTATACCTATATCCCCTCCTTCCTGGGCCTCCCTCCCTCCCTTACCCCCCATCTAGGTCATCACAGGGCAGCAAGCTGAGCTCCCTGTGCTATATAGAGCAGGTTCCCACTTTTGGAGTGGTGTACTTAATTGACCTTATTCTGTTTATGCTGTTACTTCACAGTGGTGTTATTCTGGTGATTCCAGATTTTCTTAGAACTATTATTGTAGGCTTCATGGATTTCAAGGACTATATAATGCTTTAACAGGACAATCATTTTATAAGTTCCAAAGTTGTTGGATAACACCAGTTTTCAACAATTTCCCAGGCATGCACCGTGGTTTATTTTTAATGAAGAACAAACTGATGTACAGCCAACTGTAAAATATTGGAAATAGCCATTTCCAAAGTACATCAGAGAAGGTTAAAAGGTCACAGGACTTCTTACAAAGTTAACATTTGACTTATTTTTCAGTTTAGCAAGCTGAATAAAGGGTACTCTAGATTCTTCAGATGAACTAAAACAACTAAAAATACAAAAACTTTTTCTTCAATCAAATCAAGACAAGTTAACTTAGAGTGGACTGGGGTGCAGGGCCCAAGAAATCACTGTATGACTGAAAAGGGAACTCAACAATCACTTTGAACACTTGAACAAAATTATGGCCCTATTCTTCAGAAATAACTAAAGAAAGAAATGTTGTGTTGTTACTTCTTTCTAAGTGAAAGTGAAACGCACTATTAGGAAAAAGAAATCCGTAGAGTCTACATTAATGAATTTATGACCTGTTTGGCACTTAGAGGGGTGCCTGGATATAGTGCTCAATGAAGGTCAGCATCCTCATCGTCATATTCAGTCATTGTTGTAAGTTGTCGGTAGCTGATAACAAGCAAGACATAGATTGCTTGTTATCAAGATTCCTGCTTCAAAGGTTATTGACCATACTTCTCTTCATGGAGTAAGGAATGCGTGTTGGGGTCAGAAAGGCTTCCTTAACTTGAACTGTGTTTCTGCTACTTATTAGCAATGGAAACTTGGGGTTTTTTTTAAGTTTGGTGAATCAATTTCTGTTCTATAAAATAAGGCCAATAATTGCTACCTCACACACTGGGCTAACAATGTAGTCTCTGACACATAGTAGGTGCTTCTTTCATATGTGCTAGTGTTCCCTCTTCTCTTTGAAACAAGTATTCAGTTGAAATGTTTTTCTGTGCACACCCTATGTAAGAGGAGAGTTCTAGCAGTACCACATATCCATTCTCCACTTTGTCCTTAGAACAGAACCTCTGAATGTTCACTGGTCACATTGCTTTCCCGGATATGCTTCATTTCCCAGATATCTTTGCAGCTAAGTGTGGTCATTTGAGTTCTGACAGATATGAAAGTGAAAATAGAAGGTTCAACTTCCTGAAAGTGTGCTAAATAGGCAACCTGGCCCACTTCTTCCCTTTTCTAATTTTTGCTGACTGGAATGTAAAAGTAATAACTGGAGCAACAGCAGCCATTTTGAGTCATGCAGAAGAGGGCCACACCCTAGGAATGGATCATTAGAAGCTAGGAAAAATGTGTGTGTCTCTAATGAAATATTGTTCTAATTAAGGTATGTCATCTGACCCCAGAGCCTTAGACTGTCAAATTCCAGGATAAAAACATTATGCATTTTAGTCACTGTTAATTTCAGTTTTCTATCACAAGTAGCAAAAGCTAATCCTAACTAACAGTATCCCAAAATATATTTGGGAGTACAAGCAGAATTGACATATTATTCATGTATTCTTATGGTTTATTATTTTTGATAGCACTTTTGTTAGGGTTATCTTTTTATGCAAGTTTCTCAGAAATACTTGAATTATATTTGTAACACAGAAAAAAATTCTGTATGAGCCAGAGCAGTTGGTATGGCATAGGGTTACAAATAATAACATTTAAAGACAGGGATCTACTCCCTTTGACTAAGCTTTGGGTTCTATACAATCCACACAGTGGGACTGAAAAAAGTGATTGGTGTCTGATCATCTGTTCTGGTTACTATTGCTATACTACAGAACACCCAAAACTTAGCAGCTGAAAACCACCATTTTATTATGGGCAAGAATTCTGGAGTCAAGAATTGGGACAGGATATAGGAAAGTTGCTAGTCTCTATGTTATGGTGTCTGGGGCTCAAATGAGATCAGCTGAAAGCTGTGGTGACTCAAGAGTCAAGGGCTAGAATTATCTGAATTTCACTCCTTACAGGTATGTCTGCTGTTGTCCTATAAAGACTAGAAGACTAGCACTGCCAATTGGCATAACTTATACATGGCTTCTCCCTGTGTTTTGTCTTCCTCATGGCATAGTGGCCTCAAGGTACTTATTCATATATCTTAAAGAGCGGCACAGGGCTCCCAATACATGTGTTTTCAATCAACGTGATAGAAGCTGCGTCATCCTTTACTAACTATCCCCACTTACGCTGGTCTGTAGTTGAGGAAGCAGTTCCATGCCTGCTGAGGTATAAGAGGCGGGGACATAGACTCTACCTCTTGTTGGAAGGAATGTCAAAGAACTTGGAGGAAGGAATGATTTAAAATAGCCACACCTTTGTGTACTGAAGGAGACGTAGGTAGCTCCGAGTTTTGTCATAGCGAGGCCTGGTACTGCCCAATGATACAGTAAGGAGTAGAGCAAGGACTTAATGCGACTTGTATTAGTAGGCAAATTATTGAATGTTGCTGTGGTCCTTCCAGCCCAACTAATAGATAAAACACAGGGAGCCCAGAGATGTGAGTAATTCTGACCTAGCAGGATGATTATCCTACACAGGTTGCACTGACCTCTGAAATTTGAACGAACTTTATGAGGAACTAACATCTAGGTAACTAGCAACAGTGAAGCATTGGGGAGCTGCTTCCACTTTTATCATTATCTGATTGATTTCTTTGCATTGCTTAGGTCTGTGTCAAACCAAACACAGCAACCCTGTGTTTGAGTTTCTGTTCTCACCAGTCTTCATACTTCGTGGTCTAGTGTCTTAACCTGGTTTGGATGAACAAGAAGCTTTTATACTTGGAGATATTAAAACTTGATAGTGGTGACATTATTAATATTTCAAGCTCAATAACTTTTCTAATTAGAACCAAGCAGAAATAAACGTCAAGGTATTCTTGCTTATTGGGTGACAAATTATTTCTCGTACCAAGAATTTGTAAACTGAGAAACTAACATTAGAAAAACAATTTTAGATTAACTGTTAAAATTCTGTGTCTCAATTTGCTTGTCATGCAACAAATGAAAATTCTACCTAACTTGGGGAAGTTTGGTGGGAATTAAAAATATGAGCGTGGGGCTTCCCTGGTGGCGCAGTGGTTGAGAGTCCGCCTGCCGATGCAGGGGACACGGGTTCGTGCCCCGGTCCGGGAGGATCCCACATGCCGCGGAGTGGCTGGGCCCGTGAGCCATGGCCGCTGAGCCTGCGCGTCCGGAGCCTGTGCTCTGCAACGGGAGAGGCCACAGCAGTGAGAGGCCCGTACCGCAAAAAAAAAATAATATATATATATATATATAAAAGCATGAACAGCTCCTGGCACAGAGCAGGCACTTAGTAAATGCTGGCATCCTCTTCCCCACGTGGCCTCCTGTAGACTGTCACACTCCAGGGCAGTGTCTCATTTCCTAAAGTGAGTCTGCAACTTGGAAATTCAATTTCTGATTTACTGAAAAGGAAATTACAACAAGACTCAGAATCACCATTGTTTCAAAAGCTCTACCTTTCTAAAAATTAACAAAAGAGTTGATACTTATATTTCTAAGTCATCTTTTATGATCAAAAAAATATGCTATTCCAGGGTACTATCATTTCAGTGAGAAATAAGGACGTTATGGCTTAGAGAGTTTCAAACTTGAAAAAAACAAATTTACATTTCTTACAGTAATTTTAATAATTAAGTTGTCATTCGTAGCCATAATTGTAGGCTTATAAATCTAACCGTCTCTGAGCATAAGGAGTTGGCTGTTTACAACTAGCTTTTGCCCACGAACATTGGCCTATTTCTCTGCTCACATAAATTAGTCACTAGTGCTTCACAACATTTTATCATCATTATCATACAGCTTTATAACAGAGCACAACAGGGCTCCAGTGGAGTAGCTGTGTGTGTGGCTTGTGTATTCCCTAGTCTAGAACAGTCACAGCCTGTAATGGATGGGATAATAGAAACTGATCCCTACCCAGTGGATTTCATTATACGCTGTCTGCCTTATGCAAACTTGTGCTTTGGGAAACATCAATTTTATTTATTTATTTTTAACATCTTTATTGGAGTGTAACTGCTTTACAATGGTGTGTTCGTTTCTGCTTTATAACAAACTGAATCAGTTATACATATACATATATCCCCATATCCCCTCCCTCTTGCATCTCCCTCCCACCCTCCCTATCCCACCCCTCTAGGTGGTCACAAAGCACCGAGCTGATCTCCCTGTGCTGAGTGGCTGCTTCCCACTAGCTATCTATTTTACATTTGGTAGTGTATAGATCAATATTAAACTGAGATATCAGAGAACATTTGGCTACAACTGTTAAAATACATAAGAGTGATTTTAAAAATAAAAATATTCATGTTACTAAACAGAAAGTAAGAGGTAGAAAGTTCCAGGATTGGGCCAGCAACGTAAAGTTTTCAGAAAGGACTCTGGCTGTTTCCACCTTCTGTTCTGCCATTCTCGACAAGTTGGTGATGCCTTCTCTAGCTGCACCAGGCACTACAATCTTAAGGGACATTGTCCAGAAACAGAGAGGAAGGAGCAGACCTTCTTTTTGACTTTTGTCAGCAAGATAATTTTCCCAGAATCCCCCTATAGACTTCTTTCATTTCATTGGCCAGAACTTGGTCACATGGCCGCACTAACTGCAAAGCGGGCAGGAGATGGAGTGTCTGTCACTTTCACCCTGTGTCACGGGAAGCAGACTCTGCTAATGAATAAGACTAGAAAAAGAGTGACTGTAGGGTACCTATGGAAGATCTCCTGTCATCCCTGATAACTGGTAATCGTAAAGTTACAACTAAGGTCATTGCTATTTTAGAGGAATAGTTAAATAAAAATAAGAAAATAATGATACAAGCGGCTGGCATTTGTTGAGGGCTTACTGTGTGCCAAGTGTGGTGCTAAATGATTTACATTTACCCTCTCATTTAACTTTCAAAATCAGCCTATGAGGACAGTATTATTACGTCCTTTCTATAAAGGAGGAAACTAAGATTTAGAGAGATAAAGTAACTTTCCCCAGGACATGCAGCTGCTGAGAGTGGGGTCAGTGTTTGAAGGCAGCTACCCTGACCCTAGAGTTTATGTTTCTTATCAAATTCAAAATATAATTCTTGGGTCCCTACTACATTTTAATCAGTGTGTCTTACTACACCAAGAGTCTTAGCAACACGCAAGGCAATTTGTTTCTCTTTTTCATCGGAATCATAGTCTTAAGGGGTGAAAGCTAAGGTGATTATACATGTGCATATTCTCAAAGGGGATAAAGTATTTAGAGATTGCAATAAAGGGATTTAACCTGTTTTAAAATGTGAGAGAAGGCTTCTTTGAATAAGTCATCAGTATTAGTCTGGGTTCTCCAGAGATACAGAACCAATAGTGTGTGTGTGTGTGTGTGTGTGTGTGTGTGTGTGTGTGTGTGTGTGTACAGAGAGAGAGAGAGAGAGATTGTAAGGAATTGCTTGCTCACCTGTGGGAGTTTGCAAGTTTGAAATCTGCAGGGCAAGCTGGGAGTTCCCACAAGAGCTGATATCAGTCTCAAATTTGAAGGCTGTTTTGAGGCAGAATTATTGCTTTTTCAGGGGATCTCAGTCTTTTAAGGCCTTCAGCTGATTGGATGAGTCCCACTCACATTATAGAGGGTAATCTGCTTATTTAAAATTTACTTATTTAAATGTTAGTCACATCTAAAGAATAAATACCTTCAGAGCAACATCTCCACTGGTGTTTGCCCAAACGACTGAGCACCATAGCTGTGGTAAGTTGACAGAACTAACCATCACATCATCTTTAGTCTCAAACTCCAAGAATGAGAAGAAATTATCCAAGAGGTGGGGAAAGAGAACTGTAAGAATAAAGAACTGAGTGAATAGAGGCATGAGTCAGGATAGAATTTGGTACATTTAAGGAAATGAAAGAAATTTGTAATGGCTGCATCAGCTAAACAAGAGTAGTGATGGCTTGAAATGAGACTGGAGATAAGGAAAGGATCTCTATCATGAAAAGCCTTTGAAGTGGACACTTAAAAGCTCTTCAACACTCACATCTTTGTGTTTTAGTGCATTTTGAGTTTTATTTTTTTAAGGTATAACTCAAAAGCTACAATTTCTAATATCCCTTAAGGTGCAGACATGTCACTTATGTTCAGCTAATCAAATATAAAACTTGATTTGATAAGTGAGCCACCTGGGAAAATTGGCTGGGTACTGGACATCCACCTTACTCATGTGAGTGGTTGAAATGGCAACCAGGTTTTGGGGGTCGTGGCAGGTTCCTGATTGAATTATATGGATTTGAGGGGAATTTATAAGATGAAATCAGAAAGACCGGAAGATTAAGTGAGTGTTGGAAATTAGAATGAGGAAAGGATTAGCTTCTATCCATTTTTCAATGTTATCTATAATCTATTTTTACTGAACTTTATCTATATTCCATCCACAGAATCTCACTTATATATTTATGTTTAATACACATCAATATTCACCTCTTAAAAATAATTTGCTCATTTATCTAAACTGTTCTCAAGATACCACCATTGTATTATTTATTATCTTTCAAAAAGCCATATGCAACACAGTCCTTTATAACTTAATGATAGAAAAAAAGCTTACCTATTATTATGCTTTTTTAAAATAAAATGTTTAAGTGATTCACTATACTTAATATTTGGTTTTAATAGCAAGGAACTTCAAAATCAAATTTTGCACTTATTTGCAACAAATTTAGTGTAAGTTTCTTGAACAAAATTTTCCCTTAAGTTATGATATACTTCTTTTGTTTTTACTTTAAATGTCGCATTTTAGGATTTTTTTTTTCTTTTTTTTTGGTATGATCAAGGTGGAAGCTATGATGGGATTAAGTGTGGAATGTGCCAAGATAGAAAGCAAGCTTTTTCTGGCATTTTTTTTTACCTTCAAAATTATTCTTTAGCATAAGGGATTCACATCTTATTACTTGAGTCCTTGCAAAGGGCACTCCCTCACAATTATTTTGAGCTCAAAGTACTGTTAGAGGAAGCTAGCTTAGTCTGAAATAAACTCAATCAATGTTTCTTTGAGATGCTTAAAAAGTTCACCTGAGGATTTATAACACAGAAGTCAAGGAAATATAATTTTACTCCGCAGATTTTGACCTCGCAATTGGAAGTATCGAAGGAAGTGGTAAACAAAGGTTTTTAAAGCTTTTGGATGAATGAAAAGCACAATCGCATAGACTCTATTTTCCAAGAACACCAAAAAACAAAAAGGTTGAATTCAGGTATGTGTCTTAGCTCAGCATCTGGTCCAAAGTGCATAGGGGATAAGACTGGGGCTTAGATCTCTATCTTTCCTCTAAGATGCATTTTTATAAAGAAAAATCTAGTTTTCATAAGAATCGAGGCTACATTTCATGTTTACAGTTTTCTATTTTTTCCTCATGGAATTTCTCTTGAACATTTTTTTCACACTTTAGATTAGGGACTATTTTGTCATACAAATTTGTTCAACAGGAGATAATTCATATATTAAAAACAAAATTAAATTATATTAAGTAAAGGAAATTAGTAAATGGCCACTAAATTTCTCAGGTCCCTTCATTGTATTATAAGCTTTTCATCGTTTTAAGCAAATGTGTATAAACATGATTAGTATATTCCAGTGAAATATTTTAGTAAATAGATTTGAAATTACAGCTTTTGAGTGATATGCACAAGTGGTATAATTAGAGTATAATTTAAAGCAATTTGTTCACATTTTTTTGTTTTTTAATTGAAATTTATATCAAGATAATTGGAGATTCATATGCAGTTGTAAGAAATAACACAGATAGATACCCTATACCCTTTATCGCAATGGTAATATCTGCCAAAACTATAATATAGTCTCACAACCTGGGTTTGACATTGAATGCCATCACATATTTTCACAGATTTTCTCAGTTTTGCTTATATTCATTTGTGTGCATGTATATGTGTATTTTGCTCTATCACATTTTATCACATGTGTAGGTTTGCATATCCATAATCACAGTCAAAACATGTAATAGTTCTCATAACTAGGATCCTTCATGTTGCCCTTTTATAACCATACTCACTACCTCCACCTTCTCCCATCCCCAACCCTGGCAACCCACTCATCTACTTTCATTTTTAAAAATTTGTTATTTCAAAAATATTATATAAATGGAGCCATATAGGCTGTTGCCCTTTGGGACTGGTTTTTTCATTCAGCATAATTCTCTGGTGATGCACAGGTTGTTGTGTGTAGCAATAGTTTATTCTTTTTTATTACAGGGAGTATCCATGGTATGGATGTACCATAGTTTATCCATTCACCCATTGAACAATATCTGAGTTAGTTCTAGTTTTTGGCTGTTACAGCTATGTATAGGATTTTGTATGAATGTAAGTTTTCATTTCTCTGAGATAAATACTCAGGAGTGTAATTGTTGGGAAGTTTGATAGCTTTATACTTCGATTTTTAAGAAAATGCCAATTTTTTTTCAAGAGTAAATGTACAATTTTACATACCTACTAGCAAGGTATGAGTTATCTCGTTTTTCCATATCCATGCCAGCATTTGGTGCTCACACTATTTTTTTTTTAATTTCGAGATAAGTATCCGCTGATAACTCATAGTAGTTTTAATGTGCATTACTCTGATGAGTAATAATGTAGAACATCTTTTCAAGTGCTTATTTGCCATGTATATAAACTCTTTGGTGAAACGTTTTGGTGAAAATTTGCCAATTTTCTAACTGGATTTTTTTAAACTATTGAGTTTTAAGATATATATATATATATATATACAGATATATATACACTCTGTAGTGTGTATTTTTATCCATTTAACAGCATCTTTGGCAGATACAGTTTTTAATTTAATGAAGTCAAATGTTTCTTTTATGGATCATGCTTTTGGTGTCAAGTCAAAAACTCTTTGTCTTATTCTATATGCTAAAGATTTTTCCCAATGTTTTATTTCCTAGAAGTTTTATAATTTTATAATGTAAGTCTCTGATTTATTTGGTATAAGGTGTGAGGTTTAGTTCGAGGTTCATACTTTTGCTGATGTAGGGTCAGTTGCTCTGACACCATTTATTGAAAACGCTAGTCTTCCTCCATTAAATTGCTTTTATGCCTTGGTCAACAATCAGTTGAGCATATTTGTGTGGGCCTGTCTGACTTCTCTGTACTGTTTCACTGATCTATGTCTCTGTCCCTCAACCAATACCATACTACCTTGATTACTGTAACTAGTAGTAAGCCTTAATATTGATTAAGTGATTGCTCCCAATTTATTCTTCTGTGTGAAGGTTGTTTTACCTATTATAGGGCATGTACCTTTCCATATAAATTTTAGAATCAGCTTGTTGATGTCCAAAAAGCCTTGCCAGTCCAGGATGCCATTTTTTTCTCCATGGACCTAAGATGCCTCTTCACTGTATTAACTTTTAAATAATTTGGAAGTTCAAATGTAAGATTTTAGAAAAGCTAGATCAGGTGAAGAAACATCTTGCACTGACTAGATAAGTGAATAGTCTATGTATACAGAATGTGTCATAATTTCTTTTTTTGTATTATAAGATAATACATTTGAAATAAAATACTTTCTCTGAAATGAAAAACCTTGGGAAACTTTAAGGAGTATACTCTTCATACTGGTGTACAGACAGTTCTGTAGTTTAAAAGGAGTACTGGGCTTTAAGATCATCAAAATGAGGATGAGTTATTATTTTTGTGGTGAAACTCCAAGGTTCTGGTTAATAGAAAGTTTGAGAACTTTGAGGGTTAGATTAAGTGATTTTTATATAATTAATTAATTAGCGAAGACTATGCCTTAATAAGATACCATATCTCATTTACATTCAACAACTGAAGAGAAATAGAACAACTTGGGAAGTAAATAAGGTAAAGGTTTCAAAATGAAACTTTGTGTTGGATATGATTAATTAGCACCCAATATTTACGTTTTTTACCTATTTCTTGGGGACCTTCTTGTTTTGTGTGGTCTGTAAAGCTAAATACTCCATTTCCTTGTAGTTAGCTTTCTAGATATAAATCATTTTCTGCCTATTAAATGCACTGTCTGAGATTTAGAAGATAGAAATGAGACAAACATCATCTTCCTTCTACTGCTGGCTGTTTCCTGCTGTCACCCATGGGATGGAGAAATAATTGTTTTGTTTTTGTTTTCTGCAGCAGAATTCCATGTCTAGTCACCAGCTTTGGTATTGAGAAGGAGTTAACAGTGGTGGTGCAGCAGCTTCTCAATCCTGGTTTCTTGATCGTCAGTGTGCTACTGAGAAGTGTGGTTCTTGAACCTAAAACTTCCTTTGGCATCCTGCAGGTTACTAACCCTTCTGGAGTGCGGTTGAGGTAGTAGTTACTCTGGTGGTCTGTTCTGTGGCCTTCTGTGGTACAGGTCTCAATGAGATCCCTTTACTCCAGCCCTTTAAACATTCTACAGGTGTCATTTTTCCACTCTTTCTGCTCAAAATACCTGGACGGTTTCTATTTACTGACTGTAATCCAAATTGATACATAGTTCTGCAGAAACATTATAAAAGTAAGCACAAATAAACATGGAGAAAATATCGAGGAATGATTTAATAACTGACTTTTTAAAGAGGTAGTGAACAGGCTTCTCAATACACTGTTCTTACTGACACGATGGCAATTGTAATTGGACACCTCACCCACCAGCAATATTTGCTAGAAGCAGCTCTGATATGCTGCTCCTTAAGTCAGATGTTTTTGAGTTTATGAAAATGAAAGTAAGAAAGTTACCTTGTGTTTTTTACTTCTGCCTGAGCTATCTTCAGTGAGAGACAAGGTTTTTAAAGACTAGTTTTTAAAAAGGTTTTTAAGACTAGTTTTTAAAAATGCAACTCAGGGGCTTCCCTGGTGGCACAGTGGTTGAGAATCTGCCTGCCAATGCAGGGGACACGGGTTCGAGCCCTGGTCTGGGAAGATCCCACATGCCATGGAGCAACTGGGCCCGTGAGCCACAACTACTGAGCCTGCATGTCTGGAGCCTGTGCTCCGCAACAAGAGAGGCCACGACAGTGAGAGGCCCACGCACCGCAATGAAGAGTGGCCCCTGCTCGCTGCAACTAGAGAAAGCCCTCGCACAGAAACGAAGACCCAACACAGCCAAAAATAAAATAAATAAAAATGCAACTCAGTAGATCCACCTTCTAAATGACAGCATAAAGAGCTCTGTGTATGTGTTCCCCAACAAAACAACCATAGTGGTTTTTGTCCCCTCAAAATTCATATGGTGAAACAATCCCCAATGTGACAGTATTTGGAAGTGGGGCCTCTGGGAGGTGATTAGGTCATTAAGGTGGAACACTCATGAATAGGATTAGTGCCCTTATAAAATAGACCCAGGAGAGCTCTCTGTCCCTTCCTCTACATGAGGACACAGAGAGATGATGTCAACCTATGGATCAGGAAGTGGGCCTTGACCAGACACAGAATCTGCTGGCACCTTGATCATGGACTTCCCAGGCTCCAGAACAGTCAGAAATAAATGTTTATTGAGATGCCCAGTCTATTTTTGTTATTAGTAGCCCGAATGAATTAAGAGAAGCATTAATTTGTATTTCTCTTAGACTCTCTTTCAAGAGAATCAGGCTTAAGTTTCAATGAAATTAATTAATGATAAATGAGAAGAATGACTATTACTCTGGAAATACGTTATTAGTCTCTGAAGTTTATTTTTCCCAGTACAAATTTCTAGTGCTTTTTAGCTGTAAAGTGCCTAGCAAAGTATTAATGGTTTTATTATTATTTTAAATAATTAAAGAAGGCAATACAAATACACTTTAACCCTTCATAAAGTGGGCAGTCTCTATTCCCAAGGGTGCAGAGAACTGCAAAATGGAGTGAAAGGCAGGAAGCTTTTATAGGATAAGGAATAAAGAACAAGGAAGAGAGAAATAGAAAATAAATAAAGAACAAGGAAATAAGTACAGGGCCCAGAGTTGGCTTGGCTTTTGGGGATTGGCTGGTTGGATAGACTACATTTCTGGTCAAGCAGAGCATTTACAGAGACACTGTATAAATTTAAATGCTGTATAAATTTTGGTTTGCTGAGTGGCACCCCAGGAGGAGCAGTTCCATCTTGAGTCTACAAATTTATTTCAACATTATCCATAATCATCTTCCTTTCTACATTTTTTTTCACAGCAGTTTTATACCTTCAGTCTCCTAGTCATTCATATACAAAAATTAGAATTTATCTTTGACTCATTCATGTCTGTCCTTTCATATCAAGTTAATCACTAAAATTTATTGACAATTTATTTTCAGTTGATCTCTCCCTTTTTGTTGTCATTACCATGTTCTTGTTTCAGATAGTTATTATCACCTGCTTGTACTAAAGAAATAAATATCTATATGTTTCTCTATTGTCTATCCTCCTTCTCCTAACAATTATACACATTACTGCCAGAGGAATTTTTCATATGTTCATTCTCAGAGTGTCTCTTTTCTGCCTCAAAGTATTCGATGACTGCTGGTTGGCTACTGAATTTATTTCAAACTTCCTGGCCTGGTATGTGAAACCTTTCTTAGTGTGTTCAAGCCTACTATTTCAATGCAGAAGAGATGAACAGTTCTCTGACCATGAATTAATGCATTCTCTCACACATATTAATGTCTCTTATGGAAAAAAAATTAAATGGAATCACTGCTTTATAAATGTGGAGCAGTGTGTTGAATCTGAGTGAACAGCTCCATTTACCATATAACAAACCCAGGCTGTACTTTCAAAGTAAAGCAGAACATTTACATTAGCAAATTATGATGTGGGTCTCTTTTGGTCGCAAAACAGGAAAGAGAGAGGGATTTTTATTTTTGTAATAAAATTGATTACTAGGACCTTATATTAATTTCTTACTGCTGCTAAAACAAATTACTACTACAAACTTGGTGTCCTTAGACAACACAAATTTGTTATTTTACAGTTCTAGAGGTCAGAACTCTGAAATGGATATCACTGGACTAAAATCAAGGTGTCTGTAGGGCTACATTCCTTCTGGAGTCTCTAAGGGAGAATCTGTTTCTTTGCCTTTTCCAGCTTCTAGAGGCTGCCTATATTCCTTGCCTCATGGTCCCTTTCCATTTTCAAAGCCAGCAGTGGCTGTTCAACTCTCTCACATCGCATCACTCTGACACTGACTCTTCTGCTTCCCTTGTCTACATTTAATGACCCTTGTGATTGCATTGGGTCCACCTGGATAATCCATTGGGATAATGTCTTTATCTTTAGTCCAGCTGATTAGTAAGCTTAAATTCATCTGCTTCCTTAATTTCTCTTTGTCATGGAATACAACATTTTCATAGGTCCAAGAGAGTAGGACATGGACATCTTTGGGAGGCCATTATTCTATCTACCGCTGGACTATTCAAAATAGAACTGAAAACAATAGACTCCAGAACTTTGTCCAGAGTTTATTTAAAGTATCTATATCAGCTTGGCTACTCTCAACCACTTCCTGAATCCTTCTCTCCCTTCCCAACCGTTAGAAAATTCATTGCATTCAGAAAATCCTGAGTCTTCTACCTGAGGAAGGATTTTTAAAAATTTATTTTATTGACATATAGTTGATTTACAATGTTGTGTTGATTTCTACTGTACAGCAAAGTGATTCAGTTATACATATATATATATACATTCTTTTTCATATTCTTTTCCATTATGGTTTATCACAGGATATTGAATATAGTTCCCTGTGCTATACAGTAGGACCTTGTTGTTCATCTACTCTAAATATGATAGTTTGCATCTGCTAACCCCAAACTCCCAATCCATCCCTCCCCCACACCCCTTCTCCTTGGCAACCACAAGTCTGTTTTCTATGCCTGTGAGTCTGTTTCTGTTTTGTGGATAAGTTCATTTATGTCATATTTTAGATTCCACGTATAAGTGATATATGGTACGAGGAAGGATGTTTTGACATCCTTTCCTTCTCCTCCTGTCAAGCCAGCTGGGGAATAGCTCCAAAAGAATCAAGAGGAGAAGGTAAGATTGGCAACTCATTTCCTGGATGGACTTCTTTGTATGCAGCATATTGACATTTTGCCATCTGGGAAGATCTAGCTGGGGCAAGACTAGAATTAGAGGGAGATAAGGGAGTAGAGAGAGAAGCTGTAGTCAAACACTGGGACATCTGCAGTGTATTAAGGCTGAAGGTCAAGTTGGCACTGCAAAAATTGGAAAGTTGTACCACCTGACTGCCCCCCACCCCCAATAGGAGTGCTCCACGAGGGGGTCGCTGGCATTACTGCCCCTCAATGGCACAGTCGGTTGATGTCAGCCAGAGAAGCCACAAAAGGCAGACAAGAACTACATTAGCCCAGTTAAGTAAAAAGTCTTTGCTTCTTTGCCCCTTTGCTCTAAACACTAATCGTGGTCTTTAAAATTCTGGAGGAAATGGACCCAGAAAAGGGAAGGAAGGGGGATATGGGAGAGCTGACCGTGCCTTTTCCAAATCTGAGCCATAAATTGCATACGAGCTTGACGTTTTAAATTGGATTAGAGTGGATTGGAATTTAAAATCTAAAACTGGCAGAGAATTATAGAATTTACTCAATAAATCTTTAAAGGACAGTGAAGAAAGATTTAACTGCAAATGTTTGAAGGTAATAATGGAAGAAAAATAAAATTATTTCTTGTCTGTACCCTTTCAGTTTAATACTGGTCCATTTCAGTTTACAGATACGATTTTTATTCTGTAATTATCTTTATCAAAGATTCAAGCATATTATAATACAATTGATAAACACTCTAGCTTCCTTGATTAAATACGGGAGTTCTTTACAAAAAAATAATTTGGGACTAACTTGAGAGACTCCATAAGCTTATCTATTAATCACCTTCTCATATGGGTGATACCCAAGACACACTGTTTGCATCTGAGAAGGTGACATTTTCTGATTTTGCTTGGTGAGATGTGATTGGACCCTCATGCATCTAGCCTATTTAACCCTATGAGATAGTTATAATCTCCTTTTACACCTGAGGAAACAGAGGCAGAGAGAGGTTGTATAACTTTGTCCAATGTCTCAGAGTTAGGATATGCTAGATCCAGATTTTACTTGAGAATTCTGTCTCCAGAGCTGGCTCCAGAGGCTAGGCTCACAGCCTAGCAAAACAAAGTAGTTGTTCATGAGTATTTGCTGAATTGAATTGACTACTAGAGTTTATCATGATTATCACCAAATTTGCAACCTAAACTAGCTCTCAGTATTTCACAAAATAGGGCAGGATAAATTGTTCTCCAGAAGGGGTAGTTAGTGATTCATACTGTTAAATTGCCTAATTTTCCAACTGTCAATTGTTAAATTGCCTTATACATTCTCTCAATGGTATTTTGTTTTCCTTGAAGAAATAAGCCAATAGGAAAACTCATTCATCTCAGCCATTATGGAATAAAGCTCCTCTCTCAGCAATGCTTTGCATGAGTTATGGCTGACATTAAATCATCTTTAAGCATTTAAAAGGCAAATTGGTTTATCCATGGCAATTTTATTGTGCTAGAAAACCTTAATTGTAGAATAAGGTCCTTCTCTCTGAACTTTGATGTCTTTGGTAAGCTTGAAATCAAATATTTGTATTAACTAGAATCAAAGAATGGTGTTCACCCTTTAGCAGAAATGTTTGTATTATCAGTACAATACAAAATGAGGCTGTTAATGTTATTATTTATGGCTAAATGTTTGTTTGCTGCAAAATCTCTATAGGGAGGTGGATTTCAGAGAAGAATTTCTTTGAAGAAAAAAGTTACACACATACACACACACACATATAAAACATTTTCCAGTTAGAAAGTAGATCATGCTTAATACCAGAAACTTCAAAAAGCATATGGAGAAATGAAGCCAATTAACCATAATTCCACAACCTAAGAATAAACCACTATTACAATTTTGATGTGTAGCTTAACAGATATTTGATTCCATGTTTGTGTGTATATCTCTATAATTCTCTTTATAAAAATATAGACCCAGTATATCAACAGCATTCAATAAATGTATGTTTTGAGGAATTTTTCACTTATAAATATTTCATTAAGGTCTTTCTACATTATAAATATACTTTCATAATATAGATTTATTGGATGCACAGGAATCTAATGGCAGCAGCATTGCGTATTAAAGCAACAGTCTTCAAACTGAAGATATTTTTACCCATCTAAAAATTGTTTCTTATGTCTTCAGCTTTTAAGAATTGAATACTGTGCGAAGTAGGCATTTTAACTCACATCAGTTGTGATAAATTGCAAAAAGCATGCATCCTAAATACTAAACCAGGACAAGTGCATCCATTTATAAATTTTATATGTATCTCAGTCTACCAAATAAAAATATTACTAGCTCCACTCTGTCCTCTAAGATTTGGCCAATGTGCAGAATTGTTCATGATTAGTACAAAACAACTTGACTGAGGTGATGACATATCAATATTCTAAAACAGAATCTGAATGGATTATGTGTTTATTTAAAACTGACACTGGTAAAAATTCTGGGTCCAAGTCAGAAGAGATCATGGACAATTGTATGTGTTAAATGAAGAAATTCTCAGAAGCCATTCAGAAAGCACTAATCTTGGATGCTCTCATGGCTGTTACATTTTCAAGATTGAATGGTATTATATGTTTCTGCACTTGTAATTGAATATATAGCTGTTTCCCCCTTTGTGTTAGGAGGTGATAAATCTTTAAAAAATAAAAACGTTAATAAAAATTTGCGAAAGGATCAGCCTAAACTGATCTTGACTCCATTTTGGATTTTTTTCTAACACAAATAATGCATGCATATTTAACTTTGCTTTTTTAAGATAACTGTAAAGCTTTGAGATGCCCTTTTGTTCACATCCCTTGAAAAAAGCAAAATCAAATTGACTGTGTTGAAAACTGTTTACAATTTGAAAATTATAGTAAGATCATATACCTTTGCTGAATATATTTTCAGAGGTCAGAATTCTGGTTATATTTTTCAAAGAGAGAACTTTAAAGATAAAAGTTATCTGGCGACATGAGCACGTTTATGCACTATGGTTTGGTTGTTTTGTTTGTTTTTAATATACTTCTTGGAGTTTGGGTGCTTATTAGCAAACAAAAGTACTCCTTGATTTTTCTTGCAGTTTGATGGCTTTTGGAATTTAATTTTCTTTAACCTAATCAGGAAAGGGCTTTTGCAAGAGGTAGGTTTTAGGAGAGAAAAAACAATTCTTATAAATTGAAGGGTAGATTTCTTCTTGCATAAAACACCACTGGCATATATACACTACCAAACATAAGGTAGATAGCTAGTGGGGAGCAGCCGCACAGCACAGGGAGATCAGCTCTGTGCTTTGTGACCACCTTAGAGAGGTGGGATAGGGAGGGTGAGAGGGAGAGAGAGCAAGAAAGAAGAGATATGGGAACATATGTATATGTATAACTGATTCACTTTGTTATAAAGCAGAAACTAACACACCATTGTAAAGCAATTATACTCCAATAAAGATGTTAAAAAAAAAAAAAGAAAGGCAGAATCTCAGTTTACCCTGTACCTAGTGAGGAAGAATCTACATTTCAGTAAGACTCTTAGGTGACCCAGGCATATTAAATTTAAGGAGAACTGTAGGTGGTCAAATAAGATAATCTAGTGTGTTTCAGAAGGGAAATATCCATTTTAGTCTAAAATAAATCAATTAACTTTATAATTTTGGTAGTTCTGTGGCATATGTAAAAACAAAAAAATTTAATTTTCCTTATATACCGAAATTTTGTCTATTTTTTCCCCACTCAAAATTTTGTTATTCAGAAAGGAATCACCCTAATACCCCTGAAAGAGAATTGATATAAAAACATAATTAAATTAAAATAATATCTGTTTAAACATGCATTTAGTCCAGCTAGTTGACAATTAATTCAAATTTTATCATTTATGGTCTTCATTCCATGTAAGGTGATAATAGAAAGACATAAAATTCCAGTAATTTTCCAACTTTATTGGGGGTTTTTTTGGTATATGTGTGAGGTCTTCATTTTTAAAATTGCTATGTTCCCTTTTCTTATTTTATTTTGGCTTCATCTTTTATTCTTCAAGCTTGTAATAAGTCTAATTTGCAGAGTATTTATAACCCACTTTCTCATGAAAAGATTTCCCTGACTACAAACAGGTTTCTCATAATACAAAAGGAAATATCATGAGCAAAATGAAATATCATGTTCAGCAATATGCTGAACATTGGTGAATTTATTTTTTTATTTAGGTTCCAAAGCTCCCTTCTTTAACCTCATATTGGTAATTATTTATTTGCATGTACAGTGACACATTTACCCAAACGCCCCCCCACACACACACATCTAAATTCAACTATTTTGCAATGTTTTAATGTGGCTCATTGGATATTCAATAATACCTAGGCCATAAAGAAAAATATGCCTCAACTTCATAGTTCAAACCGGACAGTGCAAATAGAATCCAACAAAACTCCATATTTTGTTCATATGACAGGTGAACAATAAACAACCAGGAAAGTGTTCACTGTTTTTCTTTCTCCATCTCCTACACACATACAAATAGTTATTTGCAACAGAATTTCTCTCCTTTCCCACATTCTGAGGAAGGAGAGCTGATCTTCGTGATTCTCTGGTGTTTAGGAAAACAGTTGGCTAAAGAGGTAGAAGGCATTGGACTGAAGCTGGGAGTGCAACTGTCCAGAGCTTCTAAATTGAAATTGCATATTAAGAGCCTGAAATGTGGAAAGGAAATTTTGCTGTTTCAATTGCAGGAGGTTTCTGATCAACTGCTGCTGGGTATGAAGAATTAGACAGTGAATAAAGGGACTCTTGAAAGTATTAGTGTGGGGTTTCAGCTGGGTGTGGAGGAGTCTATAGGATAAATTTTTTTCAATTTATTTATGGCACTGAACTGTGCTTCTCACATTTGACTCCATAAGGAGACTGATTCATATGAGACTCTTGAATATTAGCAATATATACATGTATTTAAAATGTAAAATGATTGCATGATCGGCTATATCTTACCTTGGTATTAATTAGGCTGAGCTTAATTAAAATCCAAGATTTTAAGTTGATTTTATGAAAATTAACTATTAAGTTTTCAACGTCCTTGATGTAACAAAATTAATCACATCACCTAACCAGTCAAGACTAACTGTAGTTGCCTTTAATCTGTAAGGATCATGAATAACTTTTTTCATTCTATTTTCTGTAGCTTCAAAGTTATTTTATATTAAAGTGTATATTATATTTGTAATAGGACAATACATTATCTCTAGGGAATTGGATTTTTATTTTCCTCTTAATGGTGTTCTCTAATTCCCAGATTTATTTTACAATTAATATATATTTCTTTACAATCCAAAAAAGTAATGAAAATGGCATACCAATTTACCATTGATACTATTTCTAGTATTTTACTGTTTTATCATTTCTATGCTCAAATGCCATGTTTTGGAAATTTCCCATGGAAATGGTTACCTTGGATCAATCCTTAGGGAAGTTTCCTTTTCAATTAGAGGATATGTCAATTAGAGGAGATTCAAAGATTCAATTAGCAGAGATGTCTCCATGTTTCCTTTAATATTTATGCGGGGCCTTGTATTCTAGCTCTCACTTCCCTGCCTAGGGCTTGTTTAGACCCATTGAACAAAGTAACTGAGCATTTGAAGCAAAAAAAAACAACCTTCTGAGAGTTCTGGAACTTATGAGGGTCACACTTTTTGTTTAAGTCACTCTGTATTTTACTGGGTGCCTTTCCCATTTATAGTAGGATTACGCAGCAGTAGAAGACAAAGCTGTTTGATAAATCAGACCACCTGAGTGAGCTTAAGAAATGTTTTCCAAGAAATACAAAACTGCATATAATTGGGGCCCCAGTTGGTCATACTCAGTGCGAGTCATCATCTTCCTCCCCCTCCTTCTCGTACACAACACACAGAGACCAATCAAAAACGTACTCAGTTACCCCTCCCCTACATGGGACAAAATCTTGGATGGCTGTGTTTGGGAGCCATTAAAATCAGAGGGGCTTGTGGGCTAAAAGCAAAGGCAGAATGAGGCCCTCGTGATGCCTTGGCTCTCTCCAGAAACTTGAAATATTCTTGACGCTCAAGGCATTTAGTTACTACCATAATGCCTGGCTTCTTCTACACAACAGTAGCCTTATTATTAAATGGCTTTGAATTAATTAAGATTCCACACCACGTAAATGAGGAGTAAACCAAAGCAGGCAAACTCTTCAACACACCATGTTTTTCTTAAATACCAAGCCTCAACAGAATGAAATGTGTAGGCTTACAAAAGGACTCACTGAGTGATTTTATAAGAAGATATTCACTCCTCCCCAAATTGCAAAACACTGCTGGGAAGTCCTCTCTGAACTGCTTTTTAACCCCACAGAAGCATTCACTTTTAAGACTGTTTGCTTTAAGTGTGATTGTACAGATTTCTGGGGGGAAAATTCACACACAATTTTCCCTGAAAATGATGTGGGGCAGAACACATTGATCTTTATAAATAACTTTGTGTTTATAGTTATGCTTCTTAATTGTGTTGCATGTCTTAAAAAAGAACTGAATGAAAAACAGATTTATGTTCAAGTTGGAGGTACAATGACTTAAATGAATCTAAGCTTTTCAAGGCTGTTTGGTTCTAAAAGCTGTTGTGAAAGTGGCCAGAAGCATGTCATTTTGGTTCAACCAAAAATAACAGATGGAGTTTGTGTTTTTAGCATTCTTGTCGAGTATAGAAATAATCAGAAGTGTTTTACTCCCTAAGTTTAAACAGTTGCTAAGTTCTGTAAAATCTAATAATAACAGTTATAAATAATAAGGCTGACTTGGCAACATCTGTCACAGAATTCTCTTCTTCATTTCCAGTGCTGTTACCAAATCCAGGCCCTTACAAATTATGTAATCTAAGAAAGTTGGTGAGCCTCCCTAAGATTCAGTTTCTTCATCTGAAATGCGGAAAGCATTGCCAGCCCTCTAGGGTTTTATGCCGTATGTACTGCTATATGCCAGGTAGAGCTCTGTGCATTTTGCAAATACAAATCCAGGAATCCTCATAATAACCCTGTGCGGTAGATACTATTAGTACATCAGCATTTTGCAGAAGAGAAAACTGAGTCACAGAAAGTTAAGTAACTTGCTCAATGCCACACAGTTCATGATATGGTGAAACCAGAATTCAAATCTGGTTAGTCTATCTCTGGAGTCTCCTTTAACCACTGCAATGTTTGCTGGGAACTTAAATGAGATATTATGTAAAACATTCAGCAGTATGCGCTCAGTATTTAATAGCTATCTTTACTATTGTTTACAGCTATTGCCAGCCGATGAAAGCACATTTCTTCTGCTCTTGTCCTGCCCAGTCAAGGTAAATGGAATTCAACACTTAGTTTGGGGGTCCTTATCATCTTGTTGTTGGTACCTACTGAAGAGGGAGTAAGTCTTTGGTGCTGAAGACTCTTTAAAAATGCCATAGAAACATTTGAGATTTGAGGTACTGTTTAGATACAGGGTGTGGCTAGAATTCTGAATTCCTGAAAACCGAAGGGTAATTCTATGGATTTTCATGTCCTAATGATAATACAGTTGTTCAATAATAATATTAGCTAAAGAAATTTGAGGGGAGGAAATGATCTCATTGAAGTTACTTCTTAGCTCATCCACATGGTTTTCAGAATCAATCACCTTAAGAATGTGCCTGTGTGTGCGTGTCTGTGTGTGTGTGTGTGGATGTGTGTGTGAAGACATACCCATTTATATTTTATGGGTATAACAGATCAGACTTGTGGTTACCAGAGGCAGAGGGTGGGAGGACAGGGATTTGGAGGAAGGTGGTCAAAAACTACAAACTTTCAGCTGTAAGATAGATAAGTACCAGGGGTGTAATGTACCACATGGTGACTATAGCTACCACTGCTGTATGATATATAGGAAAGTTTTTAAGAAAGTAAATCTTAAGAGTTCTCATCAAAGGGAGAAAATTTTTCTCTTTTTTTATTTGTCTTATTTTTATTGTATCTATATGTGGAGGTTGACGTTAGCTGAGACTATTGTGGTAATTGTCTCACAATATCTATAAATCAAACCATCATTCTGTATGCCTTAAACTTATACAGTGGTGTAAGTCAGTTATCTCTCAATAAAACTTGGGGAAAAAAGTAAAATTTTTTTTTTTTGCGGTACGCAGGCCTCTCACTGTTGTGGCCTCTCCCGTTGCGGAGCACAGGTTCCGGACGCACAGGCTCAGCAGCCATGGCTCACGGGCCCAGCCACTCTGCGGCATGTGGGATCTTCCCGCACCGGGGCAAGAACCCGCGTCCCCTGCATCTGCAGACAGACTCTCAACCACTGCGCCACAAGGGAAGCCCAAAAAGTAAAATATTTTAAAAAATAAAAGTAATATCAAATGCCTGTCCACTCTCCTCACCCTTAGCATTCTCCCATCCATGGTCCCCAAGTAGAAAAGTCTAAGAAACTCCCTTAAGATGCATGTAGATGACGAAGAGCGTCATTTTAATAATCCACTTTGGGGCCATGGCTCACTTTCATTGGCCCCCATTTGGTGCTTTTCACACAGGAAAGTCATTAGGATTGAACTCCATCTCAAAGCACTAAGTAAATAGGGAAGTTATACACAGTATCTGTCCCAAACCATGGTACGGTATTCATTGTCTTTTAGTGTTTCTTCCATCTTGTTTCAATACCTAAGAGTGGAAGAAGCACCCTATTGACCCCTGTCCATTCAAACTGTTGCATGGGAATTATGAATATACTTCTCATAGGCTCCTTTTCTCTTAAGACACTGAGATAAACGGAAGTAATTAATATTAACTCAATTGCTTTATTTTACAGGAGAACAAAAATTTAATAGTTAAGGATTAAAGTTATGTTGCAGCCAGATCTCACAACACAAATTTATTTCTTGGCTGTAGTGCACTTTGAGTGAAAAGTCACTTCCCACACAAATCTGCATAGTATGACTTGCCTTTTTCTTATCAGGGTAACATGATCATAACAATACTTTATCACATGCAAAAATGAAGCCTGAATAGCTGGACAAGTAGCTTTGTCACTGTGGAGAATTCCACTGGAATCCACAGTGACTACAAAGTTTAATCACATGCTGCACATTTAAGTCTTCCTGTTTTCCATGAACAATTAAAACGTGGCAAGACAGAATAATACAACTAAAAAATAACTTGCCAAGGAATATCATGATTTCTATAGTTTACATGTTTCAGTTTATATGATTCAGTTTGTGATGTAAAATCTCAGTCTTCCTGAAGAACAATTAGAGACAGATGAAAGATATTTTTTTATTTGGCATTGCATAATCTCAAACAGGATAGAGGGACTGACTGAAGACAGACAAATGTAATCACAGGGAAGAGAAGGGAAAGAAGGAAAAAAGCAAAAATATGATAATAAATATAGAAGCAGTTCAGAGCAAAGGTGCTGCAGTAGGTTAGAAAAAGCAACAGGACATCCAGCAACTTTCTAACAGTAGAGAAGGATACAACTGAAGTTGGATGGGCTCTGAGGTCTGTACAGAGAGGGTGGAAAGCAGCAAATAATTTAGTCCTTAGTAATCCTAAAAGATTCATGGCATTATTCTGTGTAGTTTTTAAGTCTTGTGTTCTGAATTTAACTTTACTGGGTTGGATCTGCCTCTACCACTTACTACCAGGCCATCTTTGTGTAAATCAAGCCATTATGTGCCCCTTTTTCTCATAATCTCAAATGAAGATAGTGATAGTACTGACTTCATTCCCTTATTGGAAGACGTACCACCCTTAGACCTGGCAAAGAGGCCCCTTTTCTGTGTCCTGCATGATAGAAGGTCCTAAATCTAACAAATGAGAATAAAGTGAATTTATTAGAGTACGCATAGGCATATGGGCACTAGCTCAGGGCCCTTCAGCACTCCTGTGACAGCTTTCAGACCACAAGGAAACACTTCTCAAAATTTCTTGCTCTGTGTCCTCTTAAGAAAAGGGGACCATGTCCAACTCCAGGATTTGAGGGTTTTCCATTGCCCATTTCCCAGCTGAACACAGCTTCAAAGTATTGGGAAGATTGTGTTGGAAGCTCTCATCAACGGGAGAGCAAAGTTTTCTCACACGAAAAGGATCACTTTCCAATAATGCTGAGCTTCCCTTTTGTTTCTTTTCCTGGATCAATTCCCGTTTCCAGAAGTACAAATTTGTGAATTAGCAAGGTATTTGCAACAGTTGCATTTGGTGGTTGAGGGAAATTGTGAAATATTAAACAACTCATCATTTTTGAAAGAGTGGGTATGTAGACCTTTAGTTTGGCAAGGCAACTGGATGGACACAACTAATAACTACTAATAACTACTTCAATTAAATTGAGTAATGATTTCAGTTTTATTTAAATAATTCTAACTTGAAATTTTTATATTTAATATTATATGTTTCACTCTGTCTTTATTCTTATTAGATGTTTTTGAATATTTAAAAATAATTTAAAACAAAGTTATTTTATTTTTGATTCTCCATCCTTTAATGCATATATTTTGATGCATATATATTTACATTTTGTACACTTTTAAAATAACTGTATTTTTTAATTCTTTGAGTTAGGATTTGTAGAGCACAAATTATGAAAAAATTTGATTATAACAACTTAAAGATTTTGCTGAATTGAAAGCAAGAAAACATATTTTATGAAATATATATAATAATTGATTATGTATTTCTTTATTTCTCACCCAAATATTCTTAGTCCCTCAATAGAACATCTTCCATCATATTTGACAGTTTTGTCATTTTATAGGCATATTTGTTAAGGTAGGAAGTTAAAATATGTTTTGTAATAGTTTTATTATTTAATGTATAACTTAGTTTAGAAGATCAAATTAGATGGTATATAAGCTTAAAATAATTTAATTAATTTTAGCCATGCATTTTTCTAGTTACTGAGAAAGAATAGTAAACAAAACAGACAAAACTCCTGCCCTCAGAGGGCTTATGTTCTAGTGCAGAGGTCCATAAACATTTTCTGTAAAAGGCCAGACAGTAAATGCTTTAGGCTTTGTGGGCTACGTACGATCGCTGTCATATATTCTTCTTTGTTTATCTTTTCAAACCTTTAAAAATTATTCCTCATTGCAGGTCATGCAAAAGAAGGCCATCCCAAAACAGGTCTTGGGCCAAACTTGGCCCTTAGACCTTAGTTTGCAGACCCCTGTTCTAGTGCCTTTAGCTGCAGTGCATCTGGAGGGCATCTCATGAAAGGTCAAATCAAGTCCTATACACTTCAGTACCTTCTATGTTCACCACTGAATTCAAACTGGCTTCTTCTAAAAGTCAGTGTGTGTCTGCAAGTGAAGCAACTTGGGGATATGGTGGGGATGTGATGCGATCGGGGTGAGGCATTGTCAAGGCCAAGGAAACTGGACACTGTCAAGTACCACAGGAACAAATTAACTGTTCCATACAATTCACTGTCAGGGACTCAGCTGAGCTGGAGAGAGAGCTGAGCTGTCAGGTATCGAAGTAGCCAACTTCACATACTGAAATAAAGTAACAAGCCAAATGGAAGGAACAGTAAAGACTTTAATCACTTGCTGCAATAGCATAAGCAAGAGGCTAAATCGGGGAAAGCACTGACTCCTTCCTGTACCAACAAAAGGTTCCTATAGTGTTATGGACCTGGCTCCAGAGTGAGGAAAAGTGACTTCAAGTTTCCCAATAAGGTGACTTCCAAATAGAGACACCTGGGCTAGGAATGGGGATATGCACGAGAGCATGGCTGACCAGGGGGCCTGAGTCCTTGACTGCAGCTCCCTTCAGAGACCACCATGCACTGGCTGTGTGTACATCAGGTCCTGCAGAGGGTGGTTTCACCCCATGAGGCCGCCAGGTAGAATCTTTGTCACTGCCTATGATTGGGCCTGAAAAATCACACAAAAGTTTTTGGCCAGAAGCCAGACTCCTCAGTCATTCTGCAATAGGTCATCCTTTACTCTGATGAAATGAACTTACTATTTATTTGACAAATAGTTATTGAGCAGCTGCTCTGTGCCAGGTTCTGGGCTCAGCAACCGTGCACCTCTCTGGCTCAAAGAAAAATCTGAAAGGTAGCTTCTGTGTATACAGGTAGTTGAATCATTTTTGAAGTATCCAAGTTAAACCTGGCGTTAGATGGCTCAAAATAATCATATTATTGCTAAACATTTACTGCCTTACAAAATGATTTACTTTAAAATAATTTGTGGATATAGCCTCTCATGGTTTTAAAATGCTAGTAAATATTTTAGCAAATCTTGAAGTTTCCTGAAAATCATATTATCCTTAGTTTAAGAAATTAGTTCTTAAACATACTAATGGTTTAGATTCTCCCACAGTAGACTGGTTTGTTATTAAAATAATATTAATCTAGAACATTTGTATGTAAAGACTAAGGAGAACTGCACCAAGAAAACTTATTACTGGTTTTGATCTATTTGTACTTCTGTTAAAATTATTTTGTTTTTAAACAAAAACTTAACTGAGTATAATAATATTGTGCATATGATTCTAGCCTCAGTCTTTAAAAGTGTCAATAAATACATAGACATGTGTATATGCACACGCGTGTGTGCATCTGTGTGTAATGATCATTTTGTCCTCCAATAATGATTCCTCATTGTTTTAAACCCATAAAACAGTGCCTTTTGGCATAAAATTTCACAAGGAAGTTGTTCTACTCAATCCAAGACATATAGGGTTCCATTCTTCTCATCTTAACAAAGATGCACCTTATAATATGGTTCAAACTTTGAATTATGTTCTATATCAAATATCAAAAAGGAACTTGAAGTCAACTGTCACTTGATTTCTGTCTGCTCAGGTATCATTCTTTTCTTCTGATGATGAATATGTTTTAGTTTAAAGAAATCACAAAGGAGATGAAAACTTCAACCAACACAACAAAAATATATTTTTCAGAAAGCCAAGTTGCAAACCTTTAGAGAGGGCACAAGCTGTGTTTCCAATATTTCAGCTTATGAAAAGGGGGAAATGATTAAAAAGCGAAAGTAACTGGTGTGGCATTTTGTAATCCTACAGAAAGTTATTCCATAGAGCTTGGAATCTATTAATTCTTTCCCATAATGTCTATGTCTATAACTCATGATTAAAATCATTTTAATATCATTAATTGAATTTACAGAGAACTAAGTGGTTAAAAGTGGTGTTTTGCTCTCTCTCAAAAAAAAAAAAAAAGAGAGAGAGAGGGAGGGAGAGAAAAAGAAGCATTTATTGCTTAAAGGGATACATTTCAATTATGAGAAAGTCTTTTATCTGGAATACTTCATTAAGCAACACTGCTAAAAATAAAGATATTTTCTAATGATTAGTTATTCTTAGTATTGCCTAATAAATTGTCAGTCACAAGGCATTTATTAGTCACATGCATACATATCAATATATATGTATAAACACACACATACATGTATATGTACTACGTGTATATATACTTCCAAAGCACCTCCAAAGTGCTTTGAAGAGGAAAATATTAAGTACAAGGTAGGTCCTGGATTCAAATAGACATGGGTTCAAAGGCTACTTATGTCACTTTTTAGCTGTGTCATTTTGGGCATGTAACTTTACATAACTAAACCTAAATTTTCACAACTATAAAATAAGACTGATAATAATACCTTTTTAAGATAATTCTTCTGAAGATGAAATGAGATAACGTATGTTAATGCTTATCTTAGTTTCTGACACAAGTGCACACATACAGTAAATCTGATTATTATGCTGTTTATAGTTATTAATATGTAAACAGTAGCATTAGCATTTGTTTTCCAGCAACCATCAGTTATGACCATTGATTGCGATACAATTGGCTTTACATAACAGAGACAGGATGGGAGAACTGATGCTGTGAAAGGTACCTAAATATCACAGTCTGTGCTGAGAAGGCTGTGTGCTCTGGCAATGTACAGAAATTTGGATATCAAACGACAGGGAATATAAAACCCACTACAGCTTGAAAACTTTACACATGGGAAGGCTTCTTTAGGTGTTACCCAGGTTGCCTGGTGGGCCCTAAATAAGAGCCTCAGAAAATTTGTTGCATCTCATCAGAACTGTGTATCTTAAGAAGGACTTGTATTCACTCTTCCTCCCAATTTGAAGATCTCAACAGAAACGCCATTCCATCCCATAAACTTTACTATATTTATAACTTTCTTGACAGCACAACCAATTTGAAATTTAGTGCAAGGGTCAAGTTACTAAATCTTGGAAATTACCATGGGTTTTGTTTAGTTTCTGCAAGTGAAATTCAAAGTATTTAAAAATAGACTAAAAGAGTAAGCAGCAGAAAGAGTTACTAGAAGTTTGGTGATTTTAAACTTGGGTGAATGGAATTCAAAGCAGTCCTTTAACCTAAAATTCCAAAGTTAGATGGTGTCAGGAACTGAGAAGGACCCAGGATCTGGTTTTATATTTTATAAGTTAAGAAGTTAGCCTGTTACTGTTTCATAGATGCTGCTGGAGGACACACAGCTTTTGGGTCAGAAACAAAGGGCTTTATTACTTTTGGCACAGCAAGCAGCATGAGCACCAGATACCATATTAATGTCAGTTCTTCGAGCTGCCAAGTCCCCCAGGGGCTACACAATAAGCCTGGATGGGTGCTGTACTTACAATGGGTCTGTGTCATAGTTGAGGAACACTGATCTTGGGAATTCCACTGCTTTTTACTGACAGCCATAAGCAAGTCTGCATGTTTTCCAGGCGGTGGAAGGGTTACAGCATCTCAAGGGTACCAGTGGCATAAGCCATCTTGAGAAATGGCACAGAAAAAAAAACAGTCAGGGCTTTGTGGCTTCGGCACACCCAGGAAGTCATGTAGGAGCACAGGAAGAGCAAGGAGATGATATCTTTATAGATTGTGGATATATATATGAATGTATCTTATATACATTGTACCTATCTATATTTAGTTGTCATGGTCTGAACAGCAATTATGTATTACTATATTTAACATACTGTGATATTTCAATTAAATTAGGTAAAAACTGCATGTAGTGGAAATACTGTAAGGTAGTCTCCATGATTCTCACTTCTTGGTGTTCATGTCTCTGTATTATCCACTCCTACTGAGTGTGGATGGGACATGTGACTTGCTTCTAACCAATAGAATGTGGCAAAGGTAATGGGATGGGTCGGTTAAATAAGATTGTCTTGTCAGCAGATTCACTCTCGAGACTCTTTGCTGGCTTGATGAAGTAAGCAGCTGTGTTGGGAAGCCCAGGTAGCCAGAGATTTGGGGCAACCTCTAGGACCTGATGGTAGGCCCTGCCCAATAGCCAGCAGGAAGCCAGATTTTCAGTCCTATAACTGTAAAGAAATGAATTCGTCTGACGACCTAAGTGAACTTCAAAGTGAACTCATCCCCAGTCCCCAAATGAGAATGTAGAGCAGCTAAAACATTTACTGAAGTCTCTGAGACCCTAGGCTGAGGACATAGGTAAGCCATACGCAGACTCTTAATCCACAGAAACTGTGAGGTGGTAAGAGCATGTTGTTTTAGCCACTAAATATGTACTCTTTTGTTACACAGCAAAGATAACAAAAAAGCTCCAGTGATTCAACACGCATCAGTGATATCTTTTAAGAATAGCAATTCCAATTACTAGCTTAATCAATGCAAACTCATCAAAGTAACACTTCTGAAGTCAAATACATCCTAGAATTTCATTTTTGATGTACTTTTCTTTTAAAATTTAGCATATTTACAGAGTTCTGCAACCATCACTACAATCAATTTTAGGACGTTTGTATCACTCCATAAGGAAATGTAGTACCCATTGGCAGTCACTCTCCATTTCCCCCCAACTTGCCCCATCCCAACCCTAGGCAACCACTAATCTACCCTCTCTCTTGATCCGCCTATTCTGGACATGTCATATCAGTGAAATCACACAGTATGTGGTCTTTGGGGACTGGCTTTTTCACTTAGCATATGTTTTCAAGGTTCGTTCATGCTGTAGCCTGTATCAGGACTTCATTTCTTTTTGTTACCAAATAATATCTCACAGTATGGATATGTCACATTTTATTTATCCATTCATTCATCAGTTGATGGACATTTGGGTTGTTTCCACTTTTGAGCTGTTATGAACATACGTGTACATGTTTTTGTGTGTACATATATTTTCATTTCTCTAGGAGTGTGATTGATGGGTTATATGGTAACTCTGTGTTTAATCTTTCGAGGAAATGCCAGACTATTTTCTAAAATGGCTGCACCATTTTCCATCCCCACTAGCAGGTGTACAAATGTTCCAATTTCTCCACAACCGCATCAACACTTGTTACTCTCTGTCTTAATTATAGGCATCTGAGTGTGTGTGAAGCAGTATCACACTGTGGGTTTGACTTATGTATTTATTTATTTATGACTGTGTTGGGTCTTTGTTTCTGTGAGAGGGCTTTCCCCAGTTGTGGCAAGCGGGAGCCACTCTTCATCGCAGTGTGCGGACCTCTCACTATTGCGGCCTCTCTTGTTGCGGAGCACAGGCTCCAGACGCGCAGGCTCAGTAGTTGTGGCTCATGGGCCTAGTTGCTCCGTGGCATGTGGGATCTTCCCAGACCAGGGCTTGAACCTGTGTCCCCTGCATTGGCAGGCAGGTTCTCAACCACTGCGCCACCAGGGAAGCCCGGGTTTGATTCTTATATCCCACGTGGCTCATGACGTTGAGAATTTTTCCATGTGATTTTCTTTACACTCTGACCATTTGCTCTTATTCAGAAATAGCTACATATTTTTGAGGAGTAGAGACTCAGTACAGCTGATATATATTGTATGATGTCATTTGAGCATATGTTTGTGTCTGTGTGATAGTATAAGGTCCTAATAATCCATGCAAGATTATCTCCACTGATGTAGGGATTTGTATTTTGGAAAGAAAGAGGCACAGAAGAGTTAAGGAACAATAAAACAAAAGAGACAAATTCAAAATCATAGAGAAAACTGAGGGTTAAGTTGGTTAAGTTCAGGAAAGCAAGAATCCAAAAGTTAGAGAGCACATGGTAAAAATCCAAGGTGAAGCAAGATGAGTGCTGTTTGTGAAATACGATGGGATATCTTTTGCAACCCCTTATGGACCATTAGAGTCTTAGAACATTGGAGGTTTGGGCCAATTTATGGGTACAGGGTCAATGAGAACTGTTCAGTGTTTAACGTCTCCAGTCTTACCTTGCATTAGGTACTTTAGGGCTACAGAACATCTCTCCACCCCTAAAAAATGAAGAAAAATAGAACCAGAAGGAGGTTTACTGATTATATTGTCTGGACCTGGTACTATCAACGTAGCTGACAATAGGTAAGTCAGACACATAAAGCTGAAAACCCACATGTAAACTGGAGGATGGAAAAGATGTGGGAATGGCGATGGCTAATAATAGGGCCTAGATTGTTATCAGTATAAAGGTTGGGAGAAGAGATATCATTACTTTCCTGGGTTAAGAGAAAAATCCAAATTTAAGTAGTATCAGTGTGAAGTCCAGGGATGAAACAAAAGAAAGCAAATAAAATGAGTAACAAGTTGTAGAAGGCAGCAAGTCCAAATTATTTATAACATTTAAAAGTTAAAGATCCTGGGACTTCCTTGGCGGTGCAGTGGTTAAGAATCCTCCTGCCAATGCTGGGGACATGGGTTCAAGCCCTGGTCTGGGAAGATCCCACATGCCGCAGAGCAACTAAGCCTGTGTGCCACAACTACTGAGCCTGAATTCTAGAGCCCGTGAGCCACAACTACTGAGCCCGCATGCCACAACTACTGAAGCCGGTGCACCTAGAGCCCGTGCTCTGCAACAAGAGAAGCCACCGCAATGAGAAACCCATGCACCACCATGAAAAGTAGCCCCCACTCACCACAACTAGAGAAAGCCCGCACGCAGCAACGAAGACCCAACACAGCCAAAAATAAATAAATAAATTTTAAAAAAAGTTAAAGATTCTGATCACACATAAATTTTTGTCTCTTTAAAGAGCCGTCTTCCTAGGCATAGTCACACACAAAAATGCAGTTTAACTCCTCATATTCTGGATAGGGAACTAAGAATCAAAGAAATGAGATTTATCCAATTAAGCTAATACTGGCTATATTAATAGACACAAAAACTAGAACTGAGATCTAATCCCAAATACAGTGATTTTTCTTTTTCAGTATTAATTCAACTACCTTTTCAAGCCAGTTGCAAGCTAGGTCTGGTTCTTTATGATATAAAATGGTGGGAATATTTATTAAGAACATGATTAATTCAGTTTCTCTTTCTCTACTTCCCAGTTTACTCTATGACTATCACCTCAGGAAATTCCATTCTGAGACCTACATGCTTACCTGTTCTCTACCATTATCCAGGCATAACATAAGGTCTAGATTCCACTTATTTTACCGTGGATAAAACACTGTATGAATACTGTACAAACAATGTACAAACATTATACTTGTACAAGAGGAATTAATGTCTCTAACAATGATTGGTACTCTAACAAAGATTGCTCTGAGTTTGTTATTAAAACACAAAATTACATGTAAACTTGACTGATCTAACCCACCTAAGTGGCTTTCTTTCACTGCAGAATAAAATAATATGAAGCAACATCAACCAAAACCAAATAAACAATATAAATGGTCTTGAACAGTTGAATATAAACAACATACAGGTATGCCTAAAGCTTATTATTTATTTATTTATATATATATATATTTTTTTGCGGTATGCGAGCCTCTCACTGTTGTGGCCTCTCCCGCTGCGTAGCACAGGCTCCGGATGCGCAGGCTCAGCAGCCATGGCTCATGGGCCCAGCCGCTCCGCGACATGTGGGATCCTCCCAGACCGGGGCACGAACCCGCGTCCCCTGCATCAGCAGGTGGACTCTCAACCACTGCGCCACCAGGGAAGCCCTAAAGCTCATTATTTAAATGAAAACTTTAGGCAACTTGCTGTCTTTTACAGTTGTTTTTTCATTTTTTAAAAAATGTGCATTGCACAATGTATATGCCAGAAACAGTTGTGGCCTACTTAGAATGCTAAATGTTAAATTTCTGAATCAATAATAACCTCTCTGTTTCCAAGATATTTATAAATCTTTCCTCCTCTGTAGGGTCTTCAGAACTGTATACCACCAAGAAACTAAAGAATGTTGTACAAAGCATTTGCACACCATAGATGAGCTTAGTGAATATTTGTTGATAATGAGGTTGATGATAAATTATCACTCATTTTTTTTATCTCAGAGTGGTTTCTCTGCACTGGAACGTTTCTTGTTAAAGATGATGTTTTCCTCCTAAACGTTGGTTTTTAACACCCGTTGATGACTGCCTTTACAGAAATTGATGTAAGAAAGTTGCCATCCTGTTCTCTGCATCCCAATGGCAATTACAAAGAGTTTATAGAGCTTGAATGAATTCTTTTTAAGCCCCTGTTTAGATAAATTTTCAGCATTTATCCAATTACAACAGATATTTGCACACACCAAAACTTTGCAAAAGTAGTTATAAAAAGTCTTAAAAGCTATTTTCACAAAACCAGACTTTTACAAATGCAGATTTAAAATGACGTATCCAGTATTTCTAATGAGGAAATAATTGGCTTTGTGGGGGAACACACCTCGAATGACCGTTTTGTGCAAAGAGTTAGGTCCCAGAGGTAGGTCAATCAGAGAGCGTACAATGGAAGACGGGCTAGATTCCTCTGTACAGGTAGATGCTCTAAATATGTCAAATATTCACATTTAAGTTTTATGCATAACTGCAAGGACTCTTATCTTCCAGTACAATCTGCTGTAAACACATTTCTGGTATGAGTGTTTCTTGTAAAAAAAGAAATTGGCAGAGTACTACCATTTGAAAGGTGAGGTACACATACAGGGTGATGAGACAATACACAACCTTAACCAGGTCAGTAGAAGCATGAATTCGGAACCGGAATTAACCAAAAAAGCTGCCTCTTCCCCTTTTAAGCACTGCCTCTTCATCACCATCTGCTGAATCTCTGGCGATCTTGGGAGGAACAATGCTTGCCACCTTCTGCGAAATGGGGCTGCAGCATATTCATTGACTGCTACTTCTGCTGACCTGAGATCAGACGATTGCTATTTTATATCTCAAAACCACATTGCTTTAGCATCCTTTAGTTTTAGAAAACAATTTATGTTAAACCTATCATAAATTAAGAGTCATACTTTGACCTCATCATCTTAATAATTTGCTCCATACCTTTTATTTAGCAATTCTTCAGCATTGTGATAGTTGCTTAGATGGAATTTAAAGGGATAAAAAGGAGATAAGGTTTCCCCCCAAAGAAATGTACTTTCTAGTAGACAGCAATATGAACACATAAGTTACTAATTTTAGTGATTCATCTGTACATCTGGCTCCCTTAATGGATTATGGGCAGGATTAGGTTTTATTCATTTTTGTATCTTCATTGTCTAGAATGGTTCCTGGGACATAGTTGGTATTCATTAAATATTTGTTGATTGAGTGTGAAATAGTTAGGGAAATATATGTAAATATGTAATTGGCCTTTGTTTTGTTGAAGCAGGATTAAATATGTACAGAAACAGGCCTGGAGGCCTGGAGGAATAATGAATAACACCCAGAAAAGAGGATCTTTAAAAGAAGAGTAGAAAGTGTACTCTTAAGGGTAAAGAAGCATTCAGAGCTCTAGTGTAGGAGGAAATATAAACCCAGGACATAGAATGAGAAAGGAGTATGGTCTCTTGACTGAACTTCAGTCTTGAAAAATTGCTGGAGCTTTACGGGGCCAGGTAAAGCAGGGCCAGATTTTTAATAGCCCTGGAAGTCTGGGATTTCAATTTGATTGCACAAGCTGTGAGTTACCTCTATTAGTCTTTCTTCAGAAGAAATGTGATCAATGTTTTGTTTCAGGGAAATGTCTGGTAGAAGTTAAAGGATGACATACAGTAAGATAGTTATGTGGGTAGTCACATATAGTCACATAGTTCAGTTAAGAAAGTGTTTGAAATAATGGTCTACCAGGCATCGGGTAGGGATGCAGGGCTGAAATGAAGGTTGTGAGAAAGTAGAGAGTATACTGAATCCAAGAACGGAGAGAAAAAGAGGATGACCCACATTCTAAGATAGGGAATATAAAAAATACATCCAGGGATTATCACAGAGAACAGTTTCATGGATTTGTGTTGGGTTTGGGAGGCTGAGAGGCAGGGGCAAATGAGAAATCTTTATTTGTTAGTTTCATTATTTTGAGAATCAAACTGAAGACAGTTTAGTAAAAGAGAGGAGCCAATCAAAAAAGAAGTATGCTGTAAGGAAAGATAGAAGTGTCAGGGTAAGTTTTATCATCAAGGAAAACCTATGTAACCTGTGTTTCACAGACTGCACATAACAGACATGAAGAGGGTTTATAGGAATATCAAAGGGCAGTGTTTGTCTGGCTTTAGTTCCACTAACACCCTTAATGATTCTAAATTTTTGGAGACATTTCTTGTCAACGTGGGAACTCTCTTCTTGATTTCCATTTTGTCCACTTGTGCTATACATCAGTCCAGTGATATCTCCTGTATGATTGCGGGGTCACATATTCCCACCCAAGCTGCTAGCTCACTATTGCCTTTCCCCCTCCTCTGGTCCAAATATGGGCTGGGACAACTTGGCATCCTAGGCAACTATGTCAGTTCTCTCCTCTAACATGTTCCCGTAAATGAGGACAGTGAACTTCCCTCCAAATTGTGCCACCTGTTACACATGCTATGAAACTGAGACGTTACTGAAAAAAGTGTCAACTTCAGCCCTCCCTGCCCCCCAGAACTAAAACTGAGCTCATAGGTCCAAGACTGGGAGAAATCAGGCTTATTTCAATACTGACCAAAAATTTTTAAGTGCTTTTAACATTATAGGGAGTATAGAAGATATCACTGACTCTAGGTTTAATCTCCAATTTTATTTTCAACATAAGGTTTTTATACATGCAGTCTACCTGGAGAGAAATACGTCCTAAATAATCAGACCTGGGGGTCAATACCTCATGGCCAACACTGGTCATCACCATGTCTATTATAATCCTTGCTGATTTCAGGTTTCTGAATTCCCATCCTCTTGCATCTTGGGTCTGGTTTCAAGTTTTATGCCTCAAACTCCTTCGTTTAAGCAACTAAACATTATGAAGCTTTAGAAATCAAATCAAAAAGTAAAATGTTAATTGTATAAAAACACCACAAATAAAACATGTGTTACTTTTGTGATGAAAGGGAAGTGTTTGGGAGGCAAAGTGCACAGGAAGGGATTAGAACATCAGTGTTTCTAAACAAACTGCAGAAAATTGAAATGGTTTGCGTGAGTCAGTTTGTGCACGTGTGTGTGTGTGTGTGTGTGTGTGTGTGTGTGTGTGTGTGTGTGTGTGTTTGATGAAAGCAGAAGAAAAAAAATGAAAAAATTATTTTTAACCTGTAGGCTGCAAAGTGTTTCCAAAGGATCACATATGCCATCTCCTTTGCTGAACAGGCTGGGGCTAGCTGCAAGGGCCACAGTTAACAAGTTTGGTGTAGAGTTCTAAGAGCCATATCTGATTCTCTTCACTGTGACATGACAATAGTACCAATAACCCTCAGGTTCTGTGATAAAATCAGGTTTAGATGAGGTCATAAAGGTGGGGCCCTCATGATGGAATTAGTGCCTTATAAGAAGAGAACTTGCTTGCTCTTTCTACCTTGTGAGGACACAGCAAGATGATAATCTTCTGTAAGCCAGGAGGAGAGCTCTCACCAGAATTAAACCCTACTGGACCCTGATTTTGGACTTTTCAGTCTCCAGAATTGTGAAAAATAAATTTATGTTGTTTTAAGCCACGAATCAGAGGTATTTTGTTATGGCAGCCTAAGCTAAGACATCTTGGAATGTGAGGCAGTGAGTAGGGGGCCACTGGGCTTAGATTGAGAGAGCCTAGTTGCCCTGTAAAGAGATAGACTTGATACTCTTGTCAAAGGAAATTGCTGATGCATTTTCCTTCTCTCTACCTAGGCTGAGATTTTTTCCCATGTATTTCATCAATTCTTAATGTAAATCACTCCTGGTTCGTCAATCATTCACCCAAATATGCTTTAGTCCTAAACTGAAAATGACTTATATCCTCAGGTTGAAATAGATATCTTCCTTTCAACAATAAAATCTGAAAAAAGTGAGATGAGGGATTATTGAATGCACCAGAAATTTCACTTTCTAAAACAAAAGTAAAATAAAAAGCAGAATCAATTCACATTGGCACATTAAACTGACACAATCCCACTGTTATTGGGGTGTTCCCTTTTAGGAACGAACAATTTTCTTTGATTTTTGTAGGCAATGGAAGTGAAAAGCAGCTTCAGGGGATCATTGAAATATTATTTTGTGAATTTTATTATGTTCTTACAAACCTTATATCTATAGCTGATTACTTCTAAATGTTCAGAAAAACTACTTTTGACTTTTTTTCCCAATGGTTACACAAATGGGAAGACTAAAGATGATAAAATGAGCAAGTTCTATGCTTTTTAAAATAATATTGTTTTCTTTCTAATTTTACAAGCAATGCATGTTCATTGCAGACAACTAGAAATACATAAAGCATAAAGTAAAAATTAAATATCACCCATAATCCCCACCCTGAAGAGATAACCATCATTAGTATTTTGATGCATTTCTTCCCAGTGTCTACATATATATATTTTTTAATTTATGTATAATTGACCTACAATACTTTGTTAGTTCCAGGTGCATATTTGATATTTCTATATATTACAAAATGATCACCATGATATGTCTAGTTACCATCTGTCACCAAAGATATTACAATATAATTGACTATATTCCCTAAGCTGTATTTCATCCCTGTGATTCATTTATTTTTGGAAATGGAATCTCCTATACACATTCACTCACCCCCTTCCCCTCTGACAACCACGTATTCATTCTCTATATCTATGAGTCTATCTCTGTTTTGTTATGTTTGTTCATTTGTTTTGTTTAGATTCCACATATAAGTGAAATCATATGGTGTTTGTCTTTCTCTGACTTATTTCACTTAGCATTGTCTTTCTCTGACTTATTTCACTTAGCATAATACCCACTATGTTTATCCATGTTGTTGCAAATGACAAGATTTCATTCTTTTTTATGGCTGAGTAATATTCCATTGTATAGATATACCACAGCATATTTATCCATTATTTGTTTATCCACTCTATATTTATTGCAGCATTATTTACACTAGCCACTGATAGATATAGGGGTGAATATCTCTTTTTGATTTAGTGCTTTTGTCTTCTTTGGGTACATACCCAGAAGTAGAATTACTGGATCATATAGTAGTTTTATTTTTAATTTTTTGAGGAACTTCCATACTGTTTCCATAGTGGCTGTATCAGTTTACATTCCCACCAACAGCGTACTAGGGTTTCCTTTTTTCCACATCCTTGTCAACACTTGTTATTTGTCGTCTTTTTGATAATAGCCATTCTGACAGGTATGAGGTGATACCTCATTGTGGTTTTAATTTGTATTTCCCTGTTGAGCATCTTTTCGTGTGCCTGTTGGTTATTTGTATGTCTCCTTTGAAAAAAATGTCTATTAAGATCCTCTGCCTATTTTTTAATTGGGTTTTTTTTTTATGCTGAATTGTATAATTTCTTTGTATATTTTGGATATTAACCCTGTACTAGATGTATCTTTTGCAAATATCTTCTCCCATTCAGTTGGTGGCCTTTTCATTTTGTTGATAGCTTCCTTTGCCGTGCAAAATCTTTTTAGTTTAATATGGTCCTATTTGTTTATTTTTGCTTTTGTTTCCCTTGACTGAGGAGACAGATCCAAAAAAATATTGCTAAGACAGATGTTAAAGAGTATACTGCATATGTTTTCTCCTTGGAGTTTTATGGCTTCAGATCTTACATTATATCTTTAATCCATTTTGAGTTTATTTTTGTATATGTTATGAAAAAGTAGTCCAGTATGATTCTTTTGCATGTGTCTGTACAGTTTTCCCAACACCATTTATTGAAGAGGTTGTCTTGTTCCCATTATATGTTCTTGTTTCCTTTGTCATAGATTAATTGACCATATAAGCATGGGTTTATTTCTGGGATCTCTATTCTGTTCCATAGACCTGTGTGTCTGTTCTTGTTCTAGTACCATATTGTTTTGATTACTATAGCTTTGTAGTATAGTTTGAAATCAGTGATTGTGATACATCCAGCTTTGTTCTTCTTTCTCAAGATTGTTTTAGCTATTTGGGTTGTTTTTTGTTTCTATACACATTTTAAAATTTTCTGTTCTAGTCCTGTGAAAAATGTTATTGGCATTTTGACAGGAATTGCACTAAATCTGTAGTTTGCCTTGGGTAGTATGGTCATTTTAACAATATTAAGTCTTCCCATCCATGAGCACAGTATATCTTTCCATTTATTTGTATCATCTTCAGTTTCTTTCATCAATGTCTTATAGTTTTCCAAGCTGAGTACAAGTTTTTTTTACCTACTTGCTTAGATTTATTCCTAGGTATTTTATTCTTTTTGATGTAATTTAATGTGCGATTGTTTTCTTAATTTATTTTCTGATACTTTTTTGTTAGTGTGTAGAAAAGCAACATATTTTTGGATATTAATTTTATATCCTGAAACTCTACTGAATTTATTGGTGAGTTCTCATAGTTTTTGGGTGGTATCTTTAGGATTTTCTATAATCATGTCATCTGAAAACAGTTTTACTTCTTCCTTTCCAACTTGGATTCTTTTTATTTATTTTCCTTGTCTGACTGCTGTATGACTAGGACTTCCAATATTATGTTGAATAAAAGTAGGGAGAGTGGGCATCCTTGTCTTGTTCCTAATCTTGGAGGAAACGCTTTCAGCTTTTCACAGTTGAGTATGATGTCAGCTGTGGGCTTGTCATATATGACCTTTATTATGTTGAGGTATATTCCCTCTATATTCACTTTGTTGAGTTTTTTTTAATCATAAATCAATGCTGAATTTTGTCAAAAGCTTTTCCAGCATCTATTGAGATGATCATATGCTTTTTATTCTTCAATTTGTTAATGTGGTATATCACACTGATTGATTTGCAGATACAGTATTTGACCAACCTTGCATCCCTGGGATAAATCCCATTTGATCATGGTGTATAATCCTTGAACATGTTAATGAATTTAGTTTGCTAATATTTTGTTGAAGATTTTTTCATCTATGTTCATCAGTAATATTGGACAGTAATTTTCTATTAGGATGATGCTGACCTCGTAGAATGAGTTCGGAAGCATTCTTTCCCCTGAAAATTTTTGGAATAGTTTGAGAAAGAAAAGCGTTAACTCTTCTTTAAATGTGACACCATCTGGTGCTGGAATTCTGTCTGTCTGAATCTGCTATACCACGTTTATTCCCAATTAATAAGTGGGGGTTAAGTGGGGGAGAGGAGAATCAGAGGTAAGGATTTGAGGTGTTTGATATTTGCTTCTTTTTTTCATAATTCTCAATTTTCATTTCCTAGTTGAAATTTCAGCTGATTTGACACAATGGGAGTAGTCTAGGAATAATGTAACAGGGGCTGTCTTCAATTAGTGAAGATAGTCCACAAGCCATTTGGTAACAGGATAGGAAAAAAAGTATATTATGTTGATTTATTTCAAGCAGAGCTATTTAAATGAGAATGCCAATACGTTGCTATCCTGGTCACATAATTGAGTTATTACAAATCAAGTGACTTGAGTTTTTGCCTCTTTTTTGGTGCTTATTGCAGCTTCTGTTGGCCATGATTTAAATTTTAAGAAGCACATTTTAGTTCTTTCAGTGATATTCATTTATAAAAGTCCTAAAGGGATTTGATTCCCTAATGAGAGGTATAAAACTTGTGACTGAAATCCCACATAAAATTTAAATTGTATTTTCACTCACCAATGGCTTAATAGTGCAAAAACTCTTAGACAAATAATTAGCTTTCCAATAGGAAGGTAAACAAAACTATAAATTATGATTAGATATGTGTTCTTCCCTGCAGAGACAAATTGGTCAACACTATTCTTCAGCTGTGATACATAGATGTTATAATATTGAGAGAGCTTTGTGAATAAATTTGGTAAAAATAACGAGTCTGAAAACTGTACTCTTTTGTTCATGATATGGATGTATGTTGTAATTTAATGCCTTGATTTGTATCTTACTCGCTCATTTTCCCTTTCTTTGTTACAGATAAAGGAAATCAAGAGGAGAATTTAAATGTTTTTAATTGCAAGGGGGAAATAAATACACTCAAGGAAGGCTTGTGTTTGATAACATTTTCCAATTGGAAGTTCCTATGACAATGCCAGATTTTCCTCAATCATTTATTTACGTAAAAATCTTGCCATTTAAAGCAATCAAATGTCTAATATTAAAAAGCAGGGTTGTTTTTTTTCTTTCTTTCTTTCTTCAGTCTTCCAAAAATGAGTGTTTTTTTAAGAACGGAATTTTGTATTAGCCAGCTCAGGCTGCCATAACAAAATACCACAGACTGGGTGACTCAGGTTATTCTTCTCATAAATGGTGAGGAAAAAAGAGACAAGCAATGGGCCTAAAATATATTACTGTCTTCTTGGTGCCAGTATCATGTAAGATGAATCTAGAAAGATGATTTCATTTAATCTTTATAACCCTGTAGTACTTCATGATCTGTATTTATAAGTTAACTAATTATAGTTCAGGATAAGCATTCACTTATCAAAAACCATACAATTAGTAAATAGTAGAGCAGGTATTTAGCCCAGGTTTATGTAACCCCAAAACTTTTATTTTTTCAATAAAAGACTACTCTTGATTTCTTGCTATAGTCTTTCAATAGTGGGAACAATCTTCATGTGATATGTCTATTTTACAAGTTTTCAAATTATGTAACGTGATTGAGGAATATTAGATCTAATGGAAACCATAATCATCCGATTCAAACTTTTCATTTTGCTTGAAAGGAAATAAACTCAAAGTGATAAAATGCCATATCAGGGCTTTGCAACTTGTTATTGAGAAAGATAATACAAAATCTCATATTGTTGCGGTCCCGCACACACCTGCGAACTCCCCCGGAGAGGAACCAGCACGAAGGAAGAACACAAAGAGCCAGTGTAGATCAAAAGTATATTAGTAATAGGCATTTATTAAGCACAGAAGCACAAACCGATCGGGGCCTCACCAAAAGGAGGGGTGAGACCCCGAGTCTTGTACAGGTGTGGTTTTTACACCCCAGGGTAAACAGGATGTTCGTTCTAATTTCAAAAGCGTGGGTCAGCCACCCGGAACCCAAAGTCTTTCTGTTCACATTATGCTGGCAAGCAAAGCTCAATTTCCCAGAAGCTAAGTCAAGTGTTTAGCGATAGAAGCAGTTACAGTACAAACAGTTTCAAATCAAAGCATTTCATCATTAATTCCAGGTATTACAATCCAAACTGTAAGTTCTGGGACAGTGTGTCCCGCCACAATATTATGAACTAGATTCCAATTTTACTTTACCCAACTGTTTTTTACGTGGGCCTCTCCCTGTTGTGGCCTCTCCCGTTGCAGAGCACAGGCTCCGGACGCGCAGGCTCAGCAGCCATGGCTCACGGGCCCAGCCGCTCCACGGCATGCCGGATCCTCCAGGACAGGGGCATGAACCTGTGTCCCCTGCATCGGCAGGCAGACTCTCAACCACTGCGCCACCAGCTAAGCCCCTACCCAACTGTTTTTAAAAGTATGGTATCAGTGCCTTACATATCTATGTGTTACTTATATACGCATCATCAATCTCACTTATTGGGGAATAAGGATATCCATATGATTGTCAACTGAGAAAAACAATGCACAACCTCAAAGTTGAGAATTATGTTTTATTCGGCGGACTTTCTGAGGACTTCAAGTCTGGGAAGCAGCCTCTCCGATGGCTCTGAGGGGCTGCTTTGAGGAGGTAGGGGAGGAGCCAGGTTATATAGGAGTTTTTGCAACAAAGACCAGGTAGCGGGAACATCAAAAGATTACTGTTAATTAAAGAAAACCAGACATCTGAAGTTAATGAATTTAACACTTTTCTATGTATGGGAAGATGCCTTAGCTATCTAGGGCAAGTATCCTGTTCTTTCCCATCCAGAGTCCCCTCAGGGTGCACCGCTGGGAGTGGCTGCAATGGCTGAGGGTGTGGCAGTGGGCAACCCATTTGTCCCTGTCCCAGGTTCCCTCAGGCCCACCTTGGGGGTGACGATAGTGACTTGATGGCTGCAACATCCTTTGTTTACTGATATGGCAGGCAACATGTTTCATTCACATGATCCTTGGCTTACATAGCTTACCCTATTGGGAAATGTAGGGGCACACAAGCTTGGTAGAGGAGCTCTAGTGGGCTGAGTTTTGTTATTTGGAATTCCTATCAGGCAGGTGGTCATTGTACTTGAGATTGTTCCTTGGCTTGGAGGTCTTTAGTCCCTGTCCTAGGGCTGAGGGACAAGCCTTATATTTTTGAAAAGAATTGCTGTTTTTTGGGGGGTTTTTACATCTTTATTAGAGTATAATTGCTTTACAATGGTATGTTAGTTTCTGCTTTATAACAAAGTGAATCAGTTATACATATACATATGTTCCCATGGGAACATAAGAATTGCTGTTTTAGATCAAATTATTAATTAGCACTTGTAGGGAAGATCCAGAGTGATGCTCAATCTTACGTATGGGACCAACACAGGGACAGTGAAGGGGAGAAATGCATAATGCCTTGGAGTCAGTAGATTCTGGGCTTGATTATGAGCTCCAGAGTCTCAGAACAATACTGGGGGCAAGGGCAGTAAATATTGTTGCTGATTCAGGATATTCCATGTTAGGGACTGCCAGATTACATCAGAGTAGGAGTCTAAATGTTCCATGTCTCAATGCAGAATTTTATGTAAAGATGGGAGATTAAAAAAAAAAGTGAGGAACTTAGGAAAGAAGGAAAGAAGAAGCATGAAAATAATTAAGATTACTGACAAAGCCTCTCTTCTTAGATTGACTTGACACTTTTAAACCACAAAATATCATGAAGTCTTGAGAGATGATTTGCTCTTTGACCTGTGACCATTTTTTTTTCATGAATTTGTTGTTGTTGTTATATGAAAAAGATTTGGAAAGTTATTTTTAAATGAAAGTAGTATTTTGTGAGAGTGTAGAAGTTGACGGGGCTAAGGGACATTATGGAAGAACTGTCAGGAATCAAGAAATTATCTAAAAAAGGTAAGAGTCTAGGCACAGACTTTTAAAAGAAACAACAATATATAAATACAGCTTGGTAGGGTTAGATTATTTTCATGGAGCATAAATCAAGCAATTAAATTACTTAGCAGAGTAAGTTGTGTGATCAGATCAACAAGAAAATGTAATTTGGAAAATTTGCAACCCTAGTATAAATTAATAATGCTTATAAGTAGTTACCCAGAGTAGTAACAGAATAATGCAGTTGACTGAAAGAAGAGACACTCTTAGTCAAGAAATTTGTGTACATATTCAAAGACAGTTAGGGATGAGATGTTTATCTTAAAGTTATAGCCCTAACTAATTTATTCTCAATGTTATCTAGACATTATTAAGATAAATACCTTAGATATTTACTTCACCTCTTACGTGTAAACAGGGAGGGAAAAAATACATTTGATGTACGTTTGAAAAGCTGCCCTGTGGACATACAAAAGAATGATTACACTTTAAAATATTGAGATTTTGTGAGACTATCAATGAAGGAGAGAAGGAAGACAAAGAAAGTAACATAGAAAAAACTTCAAAGATTGAGGCAATTGAGTTTCCACAGTAAAAGGAAAAAATGATGAGCAAGAAGTTGGTGGTGGAGAAAAAGGCCATTTTCTATGCTGAGGTGGAATTTGTAATCAGGCTTTTATGAGGGGATAGTATATAGAAGAATAAATTGAATATTTAGGATATTTTAAGCTTTTTCTGGTAATAGTAACATGTTTCATTTATATAATTGAGAAAGGGAAAAAAGGAAAAAATTTAACTATGAAATAATAATTCTAAGCCTCAGAGGTAGCTATTAGAATATTTTGAAATAGTTCCTTTTGGTTTTCTATGCATGTTTACATGGATAGCATAATAAAGTCTACTATTTTATATCCCTTAAAAGTTATACCTGTTTTTTAGCTATATCTTGATTGCTCAAATCAGGTAGACAATGTAGTTGTCATGTAAAAACGTACAAAAAAGCAAAAGCAAACTGGACAAAGAATACAGGAATGAAGCAACAAATAAGTATGTGATAAATAGTAATGTAAGAAACACCCAGAACATTCCACTACTGTTCTGATATCTCTCAATTTTGCTGTTATTCAAAATGATGCTATTTATTAAACTTTACCCTGTTGATAGATGATTTCAAAAGTTATGACCCCTTAAAAGACTAATTACATTTTGGTCTTTGATCACAAATAATCCTTTTATGTAAGATATATATTTTGGCTCATGGCAAGCAGCCTGCAGCAATGAATATTACCTAAAATAGGGCAGCATCTGCAGAAAATCCCCAGGCTGGCTGTACAAACATACCTATTTCCGCTTCCATTTAGGATGAAAAAATCGACAAAGACTGTTTCTTACAGTCAAAAAAACTCACCAAAAGCATCAGTTTTCTTGAAAGCTAAGGCTGTAAAGCAACCAAGTGAACACACTTTGGAATAGTTGGGGCCCAAAACACGAAAGTGACTCACCTTCTCTCCCAAGATCTTTACCGCCCTCTGCCAGGTGCTCCTGGGAAAGATTGGGGGCAGGACAGGAGATAAGACAGAATCCCCCTTGCTGGAGCAGGTGCCGGGGAGATAACCAGTGGCTGCTGGAGAATAGGGGAGAAAATCTGCCCACGTTCATGGAATGGTCTCTCCTGCGAAGGTAAGCCTTAAGTTACCAGTCAGGAGATAAAACACTCTTTTGCCCCCATTGCACAAAGATCTATTGCTTCTTGAAAAAGAAGGTGTAAAAATCTCTTGGGCAGGAAATTCTCACCCAGGACCAACCACAGATTACAGGCAGGATTTAGCTGTCACGGGGAACAGGGGCAGTACCACTGAGAAAGCCCAGCCCTTTGCACAGAGCCTGAGGTTGAGGCTGGACCAGACAAAAAGAGAACCCCACCAGATAAATTAGGAGTATGGGATTAACAGATACACACCACTATATATAAAACACATAACAGGGATTTATAACCTACAGTGGAAAAGAATCTGAATATATATATATGGATAGATATCTAGATAGGTAGATAGATATCTCTAGGTATGTATCTGAATGACTTTGTTGTACATCTGAAACTAACACAATATTGTAAACCAACTATAGAAAACAAAAGAGAACCCCATCGATCTCCATTACACACCTAGTACCTTTTAAAGTAATTAAACAAGCAAGTCATTAGACTGAAGTGTTCCTGATGCCTTGGTAACCTAGGTAAGCAAACTGAAACCTAAGCCAGAGTCAATTCACTGGAATCTGAGAAAAGGAAACTGAAAAACAGCTAATCACAAACAGCCAAGCAGCCTTCCCCAAATAAGGCAACCATCTAAGCTGTAGCCAATCATATAATTGCTTTGCTTTGCTTCCATTGTCTTCTCTATAAAAGCTTTGCTCTGAGCTCTACCTACTGCTTTTGATTTGACGCTGCCGGATTCGAATTGGTGTTTGCTCACACAAACTCTTGAAATTGTTAACCTGCCTCAGTTTATCTTTTAACATATCTATGACAAATAACTACAGTCTACCACTGGGGGAGGTACAAGAACATGGAGAAAGAGCTCCTCTGTAGCACGGGTGTTCAGGAATTGCTGGAGGGGAAGTAGGCAAACTAATAAGAGAAACTAAACCCTCTAGCACCCCAGCTGCCACTCTAAGCATGAGGTAAGATGTCAATCAACCACTGGCAGAAATTGAAGCCTGTAGTGTCCTGAGGGTAACAACAGTATCAATAAAAGGCAAACACAATGAAATCTTAAATACAAGATGCCCAGTGAGAAAAGCCAGAAGCAAAAACTATATATTTTATTCAATTTTTGTGACAGTCTGGGAAAGATAAAACTACTACTACCAGTCAAAACTCAGACCCATGTTTGCCAGTGGCTAGGGTTAATTGGAGAGGATTGACTGACGAAAAAGAGGTGCAAGTAAATTTTTTTTTTTTTTTTTTTTTGCGGTACGCGGGCCTCTCACTGCTGTGGCCTCTCCTGTTGCGGAGCACAGGCTCCGGACGCGCAGGCTCAGTGGCCATGGCTCACGGGCCCAGCTGCTCCGCGGCATGTGGGATCCTCCCAGACCGGGGCACGAACCCGTGTCCCCTGCATCAGCAGGCAGACTCTCAACCACTGCGCCACCAGGGAAGCCAGCAAGTAAATTTTGGGGGTGTAATGGAAATCTTCTATATCTTCGTTGCAATGGTGGTTGCATGACTGTATATATGAACTTAAATGTAAGTAAGTTATACGTCAATGCAATTGACTTTTTAAAAGTCTGCACAAAGAAAGAGTGATGTCATGTTTGTTAAAAGGAGAATGCAACTGGGATTTAAGAAACCTTGTTATTTTTCCAAATCTGCAATTGCTGATTGGCCACATATTTGAAAGATGCCTAATTCATTTATTTATTCAATCGTTTATTCATCCATTTCCCGATACTATGCAAAATAATTTGTCTACAATATTAAAGAAAATAATGTTTCTAGTCTTATGGTATTTATAATGGAAGAGACAGCAAACAAACAAAACAGCACAAAATAAAATTTCAGACACTGGTAAGTCCCATGAAGAAAGTAACACAGGTTGAAAAGACAAAGAAAAGACAAAGCATCACTGCAGAAGGCAACATTATAGCAGATGGGATGAAGAGAACATTTGGCCAGCACTTTCAAAGATGGGCTTGAGATTCTTAGGCAAAATCTGGAGGATGGTGCTATGCAGAAGGAAGAGAGGTACTAAAGCCAGGCTTTTGATTGGAGCTGTTTAAAGGAGAAATATGTAACAATCTATTTCCTAAGAGTTTCAGAAAATCTTCAAGTTGTATCTGAGACATTGAGACATATCATTGCTTTAGAAATAGCCTAATAATGCCATTTTCTTAAACTCATTCTTTAAGTTATTGTTCTTTGTGAATTTTTTGACTATACTCGGGAAATAATATCATTTTCCATCTTTTTTTGCAAGATGGACTGTGTCAGTCATGTAGGAGCTATTAAGCCAAAACATTCATGTACTGCTCTAATCTTGAATTATCAATCTTATGGAAGTTAGTTTTTTCACTTTTCTTTCAATAAATGTCAAATCCAATTTTTTAAAATTGGCCTACAATTAATTCATTTTCCTTTGGGGGAAAAAGCCTTTGGAATCTTTCAATATACATATTTTCTTATCATTACATTTCCAAGAAACAGTTCATATTTTATCCATATAATAAAGACTGTTATGACTTATTGGTTTTGAGGTTTTTTGAAATGTTCCTTCCAAATAACTGTAGTAGTAGAAACTGCTTTTACCTGAAATTGACTCTCAGCAGAAAAATTCTGTACTCAACATATTTTGCGTATCCTATGAGTAATCTGAAGAAATATATGTCATTTGATGTATAAAGTTAAAGGAAGAGAAAAATCCTTTGGTGTGCTGCATCTAGAACATTGACACCAAAATGCATATGGGATTCCAGCTTCTTATAATGAAGAGCAGTTTTTATCAGACAAACCCTCTCACCATAAACAACTATAAAATATGGACATAAAATAAACATCATTTAAAGATGTGAGAGAACAACCAAGGCTGCCAAGATCTTAAAGGTTCAAGATTCTATAGAGGAGGGAAATTGAATGTGTGTGTTTTAATGAAGGGAATGCTACTTCTGTCTTGTCAGCTCATCTTAAAAGTGGCATGCTTGAAGTTGAGAGAAATTAGGCGAATGTGTTTCTTTTAAGTATAAATTCTTTCATAGTCAAAAGCATTTAGAGAATGCTTTTTTTCTATTTTTGTCATTAAAAGGAGAAAGAAAACATAATGCAAAAAACCTTTTTAATGAATTTGTAGTAAATGTGAAAAAGTGTTATCCTAATTTATATTTTTGCCCATCCAACCTCACTTCCATTTACACCCCACAAAGTCCTCCCCAACACGAAAGCTGATGTGACTGCATGAAGCAAAGACCAGAAACAAAGAGGATGAAAATAAACTATGTTGCCTTTGAACCTAAGTGGGATAGAGAAAAGCTGGGATTTACCAAGCCTTTGTTATATACAAAGCTTTCAGGTATTTTTCCTGTCAGTAGCCTTGGAAGATATCAGAGAATATTTATCCCAAGCAGAGGACCTGCCTCTGAACTGATGTAAAACCCAGAAAGCATTAGAATATTAATGGATTATCAGTTCAGACTTTATAGTAATCTTCAAAATGCCCAGAAAGCTAATGGAAATATTAGATGATTCCAGATTATCATTTTATGTGTTGGTGTAAATTTGTTGTTGTTGTTTTGTGGTATGCGGGCCTCTCACTGCTGTGGCCTCTCCCGTTGCGGAGCACAGGCCCCGGACGCACAGGCTCAGTGGCCATGGCTCACGGGCCCAGCCGCTCTGTGGCATGTGGGATCTTCCCGGACCGGGGCATGAACCCGTGTCCCCTGCATCGGCAGGCGGACTCTCAACCACTGCGCCACCATGGAAGCCCGTGTTGGTGTAAATTTTAATGAAACATATTTCTGTGCTCAAGTGATTAATCTACACTCTTATGGGCATTTTAATGAAGTCTTATTGTTTACTTGCCTGGGAACGGTAAAATAATGTAGGTGTATGGTGGAAAACTCAATGGACAAAGAATGAAGACAATTGTTTCCAGTTTGGGGAGATTATGAATAAAGCTGCTATAAACACTTGTATATGAGTTTTGGGGTAAAAATTTCACTTGGTTAAACACCTAGAAGATTACTACTTTCATTGCTTTATAAGAAATTGCCAAGCTATCCTCGAGTGGTTTAGCAAGTTGCAGTCCCACCAGCAGTGAAGGAGAGTTCTTGTTTTTCCACACCCTTACCAGCATTTGATATTGTTAGTTTGATTTTTGCAATTCTGATAGATTTACAGTGGTATCTCATTGTGGTTTTAATTTGCATTTCTCTAATGACAAATGATGTGGAGTATTTTTTTTTTACATCCTTACTTGCCATCCATATACCTTTTTGGTGTAGTGTCTGTTCAGATCTTTTGCCCATTTTCTATGCAATCATTTGTTTTATTGTTTTTAGTTTTGTTTTTATTGTTGTTGAATGTTAAGTCTTTATATATCCTGGATATAAGTCTATAGCAGATATGTAGTTTGCAAATATTTCCCCTAAGTCTGTTGCTTATCTTTTCAATCTTTTAATAGCAACTTTCAGAGGACAAAACTTTTAAATTCTCATAAAGTCTAATTTATCAATTTTTTCTCTTATGGATTATACTTTTAGTGTTTTATCACAACTCATGTCAACCCAAAAGCCATGTAATCTTCTTACATAGGAATCAGATTCATGTGTCTTCATAATTGTGCAAATTTTCTGCTAGCATACCTATATTTGGGTTGTCCTGGGAACCAAGTTATTATGTGTCTATGCCACTCAGGTCAGAATTATAAACTATTCTAGAATTTTTAATGGAAAAAAAGAATTTTCCAACAGCGTTTGTTTTACAGATTGCTAGACCTGACATTCCAATTGTTGATTTTAACACATGTTTCACTTTTCTGCTGCTTTTAGAGATAATTTACAACAACTTAAATGAGAGTGTTCATACTTTAGGGGGTAATTGGTACAGAATTTGACAGATTTATTTTTTAGAGTGTTACTACTACTTCTTATTTCCATTACTTAGGGAATTTAGTAGAAGCACCAAAGTATTGCTTAGTTGTGTTGACATGGTAGACTTTATATTTATTAACTTCTTCAAATTATTATTATCCTCAGGGAGACTTTGTTATGCCAGTGTAATGTTTAGGGGCAGTTCCCTTTATATAATCCTCAGTTGAACCTTGAATATATACCTGAAATGCTTTGTGGGTTGCAATTCCATAGACACTGTTTTTTTTTTTTTTTCGGTACGCGGGCCTCTCACTCTTGTGGCCTCTCCCGTTGCGGAGCATAGGCTCCGGACGTGCAGGCTCAGCGGCCATGGCTCACGGGCCCAGCCGCTCCGCGGCATGTGGGATCTGCCCGGACCGGGACACGAACCCGCGTCCCCTGCATTGCAGGTGGACTCTCAACCACTGCGCCACCAGGGAAGCCCGACACTGGTTTTTGATATGAGAGCCATTTGGGGATTGATATGGAAGTTCAAGAGAATCTGCAACTGTCTATTTAATTATAATCATATATCTACCTCCTCCAGTTAAGGTCTCTATGTTATATCTAGTCTTGTTAACATATTACTAGAACATTTCACATAGTATGAACTTTACAAATCTGTTACAATTTAATTTGAACTTCACTGAAGGTAGCCTCAGGTATGTGACATATGCTCTCAGGATTATGTTATAGACAGTTCTGATGTGGATTAGAAGCACTCTATGGAGAAAACAAGCAGTAGAAACACCATTTTTCTATTCTTTTAGCCTTTTGAATCAAATATGACTAAAAAAAGATAATTCTTATTAATCAGAGCTTGATTAGGGAATTATGTTTAAATGTTTGGGATCTAAAAATTTTATAAAGTCTCCTTTTTATAATAACACCAGTCATATTGGATTAGGTCCCATCCTAATGACCTCATTTTATCTTGATGACCTCTGTAAGGACCCCATCTCCAAGTATGGTAACATTCTGAAGTACTAGAGGTTAGGATACAACATATTTTTGGGGGGTAGACACTATTTAACCCATAACAGTCTGCTTCCTGGACCCTCAAAAATCATGTTCTTCCTATTTGCAAAATATATTCACCCTATCCCAACATCCTTAAAAGTCTTAAACATTCCAGCATCAACTCTCAGTCCAAAATTTCATCTAAACATCATTAACTCAATGTCCCAAATCTCATCATCTAAATCTTTGAAGTCAATTAGGGTACAATTTATCCTGGGGCAAATTTCTCTCCATCTGTGAACTTATAATACCAGACAAGTTATCTGTTTTCAAAGTACCATGATGGGACAGCAATAGCATTTACATTCCCACTCCAAAATGGAAAAATTGAAAGGAAAAAAGAGCTCATGGTTCCCAAGCAAGTCTGAGACCTAGCAGGATCAATTTCATAAGATTTTAAGGTTTGAGAATAATCCTCTTTGGCTTGATGCTCTGTCTTCCAGGTCCACCTGGGCAGCCTCACCTTCTGGAACTGATGAAGTGATGTTGGGGTGATTCTTTCCTTTACTTAAAGGAAAACATACTCAGTCAGATAGCTCTACTAGCACATTTCCTGCCTGTGGCATCCCAGCAGTCTGGCAGCCTTCCTTTATTTCATCTGGTTTCTTTCCCTTTCAGTCTAAGCTGGCAGCATTTCTGTTAAAATGGTTGACTGGATCCACAACTCACACACCTAATCTCTTTAGCAGAGGGTTGTCTAGCCATACCCTTGGGTGTTCTCTCCAGAGCACACTTTCTCATTACTTGCAACACGGATAGGCTGAGGATTTTCCAAATCTCCAAGTTCTGGTCTCTTTTTGCTCAACAGTTTCTTTCTCAATTATCTCCCTCCTCTCACATTTTACTATAAGCGAAAAGGAGAAACCAGGCCACAACTTCAGCATTTTGCTTAGAAATCTCTTCTAAATATCAAAATTCATCACTTACAATTTTTCTTTCCACAGGACAGTAAAACACAATTCAGCCAAGTTCTCTGCCACTTTATGACAAAGGATCACCTTTCTTTCGGTGTCCAATAACATGTTGTCCATTTCCATCTGGAACGTCACCAGAAGCATCTTTAACATTCACATTTCTAAAAACAGTCTGGGCTTCCGTGGTGGTACAGTGGTTAAGAATCCGCCTGCCAGTGCAGGGGACACGGGTTCAATGCCTGGTTCTGGAAGATCCCACATGCCACGGAGCAACTAAGCCCGTGTGCCACAACTACTGAGTCTGCGATCTAGAGCCCACGAGAGCCACAACTACTGAGCCCGTGTGCCACAACTACTGAAGCCGGCGTGCCTACAGCCTGTGCTCTGCAACAAGAGAAGCCACTGCAATGAGGAGCTTGCGCACCTCAACGAAGGGTAGCCCCTGCTCGCCACAAATAGAGAAAGCCCGCGCGCAGCAACAAAGACCCAAAACAGCCAATACATAAGTAAATAAATTTATATTTAAAAAAATAAAAACAGTCTCTGTAAGAAAAGCTAAACCTTCCTGGGTACCAAAATCAATATTAGGATTCTCCAGAGAAAGAGAACCAATAAGAAATGCACACACACACACACACACACACACACACACACACACACACATACACATGTGCATATCAGAGAGAGAGCAGAGACAGAGACAGAGACAGAGAGATTGAGAGATTGGTTTATTTTAAGGAATTAGTTCACATGATTGTGGGGGGTTGGCAAGTCCAAAACCCACATTGCAAGCTGACAGGCAGGAAATTCAGGTAAGAGTTGATTCTGTAGTCTTGAAACTGAAATCCACAGGATAGGACAGGCAGGCTGGAAACTCAGGCGGGGTTTCTATGTTCTGTCTTAAGGCCAAATGCATTCTTTGGGAATCCTCTTAAGGGCTTCAACTGATTGAATGTGGCTTACTCACATTATGGAGAGTAGTCTGCTTTACTTAAAAGCTACTAATTTAAATTTAAAATTTTTTAAATATATATATTAATAGCAACACCTAGACTCATGTTTGACTAAACAATTGGGCACCATAGCCTAGCCAAATGGACACATATTATTAACCATCAAACACTCCGATAATATCATGGAATTGAACTGACTTTGTAATCAACAAAGGCTGAATCCTGTTATAAAATGAGTGTGGGATTAGAACAGAGACTGCTCATGGGGAATAGTTACATCTAAATTACTCACAGATAGATAAAATCCTCTTTCTCCTTTAATGGAGTAGATTAGAGCATAATATAGTAGAAATTCCATAAACTGGGGTTCAGACAAACTTATGCACTAATTATAATTCTACCATTTACAATTGTGTGACTTCAGAAAAATTATGGGTAATTATGATGATTTGCTGTTTAGTAATTGAATGGACAAACCATTGGCTTCACATATGGGAAGGCCCAGCTGATTAGATAATGGTGTAGCTCAGAATCATCGTTCATCAGGAGGCATTTGAAATGAAGGCTGTGGACGTAGAATTTTGTAAATCAAATCTAAAAGTACTGGGCTTCCCTGGTGGCACAGTGGTTGAGAGTCCGCCTGCCGATGCAGGGGACGCGGGTTCGTGCCCCGGTCCAGGAATATCCCACATGCTGCGGAGCGGTTAGGCCCGTGAGCCATGGCTGCTGAGCCTGCGCATCCGGAGCCTGTGCTCCGCAACGGGAGAGGCCACAACTGTGAGAGGCCCGTGTACTGCAAAAAAAAAAAAAAAAAAAAATCTAAATGTACTGTCAAATATTGTACTCAGAGCTTGGTATATGTCCAAAATCTTAGAAACTTCTTATCATTGGCTTCCCAGGGATGACTCTATATGATAGAGTTCTCTCAAATATAGTATTGTTTCTGTGTTAAAACTTGAATTTCTTTTCAGATAGATATTCTAGTTAAAATGCCCAGAGGCTACTATAAAGTAGAATTCTTCTAAATAACCAGCCTATCGAGATCTTTTTAAATTAGGAGAACATATCTATAGAAAAACTAGTGGGAATTTAATCAAAGTGTTGACATGCTGCCAAATAAATCTGTGAAAAATAGTCATCACGTCCTGAAAATTCAAAAATAATCACTATCAAACAAACCAGCAATGCTAAACAAAGATAAACAATTGTAGAAGAGCAGAACAAGAATTTCTGAAAACAGTACTTCCAAGACCTGCAAACCAGAAATAGCGTTTTCATGAACAATTTTTGGAATTTATCTGAAGTTCCTGAATAGTACCCTTGCAATGATCATTTCAGAAACTACTTTCTGTAAGATTATATTTACACTAGGTGAAACTTTTGCCTAAAGAATGCACTGAGATCTACAGGTTAAGCTCAGGGGTTCACAATCTTGGTAATTGTTTCTGCTGTTTCTTACACTCAGTTTCTTAAGCCAGAAACCTAGGAGTCATCTTAGTTCCTCTTTTTTCTTTCCGTCATACCCTGTATCCCATCCATCAGCGAATCCTGTCACTCTCGCCTTTAAAATCTATTTCGAATTAAATTCTTTCTCACCACTTCCACTCTGTCACTCTATTCCGAGCAACCAGGCCACAATCATCTGTCACATGATTTATAGCAATTGCCTCCCAACTGGTCTCTCAGATTCTATTCTTACCCCTCACCGTCTATTCTCCACACAGCAATGAAAGATCCTTTACAAGTTCAATCATATCTGTCTCTGGCACAAGATCTTTTGATGGTTTCTGTTCTTTGTTTCTTTTTTTTTTTAACAGATCTTTATTGGAGTATAATTACTTCACAATATAGTCCTAGTTTCTGTTGTACAACAAAGTGAATCAGCCATATGAATACATATATCCCCATATCCCCTCCCTCTTGCGTCTCCCTCCCACCCTCCCTATCCCACTCCTCTAAGGTGGTCACAAAACACGAGCTGATCTCCCTGTGCTATGCAACTGCTTCCCACTAGCTAATTATTTTACATTTGGTAGTGTATATATGTCGATGCTACTCACACTTTGCCCCAGCTTCCCCCCCTCCCCTGTGTCCTCAAGTCCATTATCTATGTCTGTATCTTTATAACTACCCTGCCACTAGGTTCATCAGTACCATTTTTTTTTTTAGATTCCATATATATGTGTTAGCATATGGTATTTGATTTTATCTTTCTGACTTACTTCACTCTGTATGACAGACTTGAGGTCCATCCACCTCACTATAAATAACTCAATTTCATTCCCTTTTATGGCTGAGTAATATTCCATTGTATATATGTGCCACATATTCTTTATCCATTTGTCTTTCAATGGACATTTAGATTGCTTCTATGTCCTGGCTATTGTAAATAGAGCTGCAACGAACATTGTGGTACATGACTTTGAATTATGGTTTTCTCAGGGTATATGCCCAGTAGTGGGATTGCTGTGTTGTATAGTTCTATTTGTAGTTTTTTAAGGAACCTCCATACTGTTCTCTATAGTGGCAGTATCAATTTATATTTCCACCAACGGTGTACGAGGGTTCCCTTTTCTCCACACCCTCTCCAGCATTTATTGTTTGTAGATTTTTTGATGATGGCCATTCTGACTGGTGTGAGGTGATACCTCATTGTATTTTGTTTATTTGTTTTTTTTGCGGTACGCGGGCCTCTCACTGTTGTGGCCTCTCCTGTTGCGGAGCACAGACTCTGGACGCACAGGATCAGTGGCCATGACTTTCGGGCCTAGGTGCTCTGCGGCATGTGGGATCTTCCCGGACCGGGGTACGAACCTGTGTTCCCTGCATCGGCCGTGGACTCTCAACCACTGCGCCACCAGGGAAGCCCCCTCATTGAACTTTTGATTTGCATTTCTCTAAATGATTAGTGATGTTGATCATCCTTTCATGTATTTGTTGACAATCTGTATATCTTCTTTGGAGAAATGTCTGTTTAGGTCTTCTGCCCATTTCTGGATTGGGTTGTTTGTGTTTTTGATATTGAGCTGCATGAGCTGCTTGTATATTTGGGAATTATTCCTTTGTCAGTTGTTTCATTTGCAAATATTTTCTCCCATTCTGAGGGTTGTCTTGTTTACGGTTTCCTTTGCTGTGCAAGTTTTTAAGTTTCATTAGGTCAATCTGTTTATTTTTGTTTCTATTTCCATTTCTCTAGGAGGTGGGTTAAAAAGGATCTTTTTGTGATTTATGTCATAGAGTGTTCTGCATATGTTTTCCTCTAAGAGTTTGATAGTGTCTGGCCTTACATTTAGGTCTTTAAGTCATTTTGAGTTTATTTTTGTGTATGGTGTTAGGAAGTGTTCTAATTTCATTCTTTTACATGTAGCTATCCAGTTTTCCCAGTACCACTTATTGAAGAGGCTGTCTTTTCTCCATTGTATATTCTTGCCTCCTTTGTCAAAAATAAGGTGACCATGTGTATGTGGGTTTATCTCTGGGCTTTCTATCCTGTTCCATTGATCTATATTTCTGTTTTTGTGCCAGTACCATACTGTCTTGATTACTATAGCTTTGTAGTATAGTCTGAAGTCCAGGAGCCTGATTCCTCCAGTTCTGTTTTTCTTTCTCAAGATTGCTTTTGCTATTCAGGGTCTTTTGTGTTTCCATACAAATTGTGAAATTTTTTGTTCTAGTTCTGTGAAAAATCCCATTGGTAATTTGATAGGGATTGCATTGAATCTGTAGATTGCTTTGGGTAGTATAGTCATTTTAACAATGTTGATTCTTCCAATCCAAGAACATGATATATCTCTCCATCTGTTTGTATCATCTTTAATTTCTTTCATCAAGTGTCTTCGAATTTTCTGCATGCAGGTCTTTTGTCCCCTTAGGTAGGTTTATTCCTAGGTATTTTGTTCTTTTTGTTGGAATGGTAAATGGGAGTGTTTCCTTAATTTCTCTTTTAGGTATTTCATCATTAGTATATAGGAATGCCAGAGATTTCTGTGCATTGATTTTGTATCCTGCTACTTTACAAAATTCATTGATTAGCTCCAGTAGTTTTCTGGTAGCATCTTTAGGATTCTCCATGTATAGTATCATGTCATCTGCAAACAGTGACAGCTTTACTTCTTTTCTGATTTGGATTCCATTTATTTCTTTTTCTTCTCTGATTGCTGTGGCTAAAACTTCCAAAACTATGTTGATAAATAGTGGTGAGAGTGGGCAACCTTGTCTTGTTCCTGATCTTAGTGGAAATGTTTTCAGTTTTCACCACTAAGAACTATGTTGGCTATGGGTTTGTCATATATGGCCTTTATTATGTTGAGGTTAGTTCCCTCTATGCCTACTTTCTGGAGAGTTTTTATCATAAATGGGTGGTGAATTCTTTCAAAAGCTTTTTCTGCATCTATTGAGATGATCATATGGTTTTTATCCTTCAGTTTGTTAATATAGTGTATCACGTTGATTGATTTGTGTATATTGAAGAATCCTTGCATTCCTGGGATATACCCCACTTGATCATGGTGTATGGTCCTTTTAATGTGCTATTGGATCCTGTTTGCTAGTATTTTGTTGACGATTTTTGCATCTATGTTCATCAGTGATATTGGCCTGTAGTTTTCTTTTTTTGTGACATCTTTTTCTGGCTTGGTATCAGGGTGATGGTGGTCCTGTAGAATGAGTTTGGGGGTGTTCCTCCGTCTGCTATATTTTGGAAGAGTTTGAGAAGGATAGGTGTTAGGTCTTCTCTAAATGTTTCATAGAATTCACCTGTGAAGCCATCTGGTCCTGGGCTTTTGTTTGTTGGAAGATTTTTAATCACAGTTTCAATTTCAGTGCTTGTGATTGGTCTGTTTATATTTTCTATTTCTTCCTGGTTCAGTCTCAGAAGGTTGTGCATTTCTAAGAATTTGTCCATTTCTTCCAGGTGGTCCATTTTATTGGCATAGAGTTGCTTGTAGTAATCTCTCATGATCTTTTGTATTTCTGCAGTGTCAGTTGTTACTTCTTTTTCATGTCTAATTCTATTGATTTGAGTCTTCTCCCTTTTTTTCTTGATGAGTCTGGCTAATGGTTTATCAATTTTGTTTATCTTCTCAAAGAAACACCTTTTAGTTTTATTGCTGTTTGCTATTGATTCCTTCATTTCTTTTTCATTTATTTCTGATCTGATTTTTATGATTTCTTTCCTTCTGCTAACTTTGGGGTTTTTTTGTTCTTCTTTCTATAACTGCTTTAGGTGTAAAGTTAGGTTGTTTATTTGAGATGTTTCTTGTTTCTTGAGGTAGGATTGTATTGCTATAAACTTCCCTCTTAGAACTGCTTTTACTGCATCCCATAAGTTTTGTATCGGTGTGTTTTCATTGTCATTTTTTCTAGGTATTTTTTTATTTCCTCTTTGATTTCTTCAGTGATCTCTTGGTTATTAAGTAGTGTATTGTTTAGCTTCCATGTATTTGTATCTTTAACAGATTCTTTCCTGTAATTGATATCTAGTCTCATAGCTTTGTGGTTGGAAAAGATATCTGATACAATTTCAATTTTCTTAAATATACCAAGGCTTGAAAGTGACCCAAGATATGATCTATCCTGGAGAATGTTCCATGAGCACTTGAGAACAATGTGTATTCTGTTGTTTTTGGATGGAATGTCCTATAAATATCTATTAAGTCCATTTAGTTTAATGTATCATTTAAAGCTTGTGTTTCCTTATTTATTTTCATCTTGGATGATCTGTCCATTCGTGAAAGTGGGGTGTTAAACTACTATGATTTTGTTACTGTCGATTTCTCCTTTTATTGCTTTAACATTTGCCTTATGTATTGAGGTGTTCCTATGTTGGGTGCCTAAATATTTACAATTGTTATATCTTCTTCTTGGATTGTTCACTTGATCATTATGCAGTGTCCTTCTTTGTCTCTTGTAATAGTCTTTATTTTAAAGTCTATTTTGACTGATATGAGAATTGCTACTCCAGCTTTCTTTTGATTTCCATTTCCATGGAATATCTTTTTCCATCCCCTCACTTTCAGTCTGTATGTGTCCCTAGGTCTGAAGTGGGTCTCTGGTAGACAGCATATCTATGGGTCTTGTTTTTGTATCCATTCAGCCAGTCTATGTCTTTTGGTTGAAGCATTTTATCCATTTACATTTAAGGTAAATATTATATGTATATTCCTATTACCATTTTCTTAATTGTTTTGGGTTTGTTAGTGTAGGTCTTTTCCTTCTCTTGTGTTTCCTGCCTAGAGAAGTTCCTTTAGCATTTGTTGTAAAGCTAGCTTGGTGGTGCTGAATTCTCTTAGCTTTTGCTTTTCTGTAAAGGTTTTAATTTCTCTGTTGAATCTGAATGAGATACCTTGCTGGGTAGAGTAATCTTGGTTGTAGGTTTTTCCCTTTCATCACTTTAAATATGTCCTGACACTCTTTTCTGGCTTGCAGAGTTTCTGCTGAAAGATCAGCTGTTAACTTTATGGGGATTCCTTTTTATATTATTTGTTGTTTTTCCCTTGCTGCTTTTAATATTTTTTCTTTGTATTTAATTTTTGACAGTTTGATTAATATGTGTCTTGGCGTATTTCTCCTTGGATTTATCCTGTATGGGACTCTCTGTGCTTCCTGGACTTGATTAACTATTTCCTTTCCCATATTAGGGAAGTTTACAACTATAATCTCTTCAAATATTTTCTCAGTCCCTTTCTTTTTCTGTTCTTCTGCTGGGACCCCTGTAATTCAAATGTTGTTGTCTTTAATGTTATGCTAGTTTGAATGAATATTTTTTATATTCTTAATGGTTTTATTCCTCTTTCAATGTATGAGTTTTATTTACTAAGAACATTATATTTTCTGACTGGAACATGGTGGTTCTTCAACTTTGGTGTATATGTTTGAGTCTCTCTAGGGCTTTATATAAAGTATATTCTTGGGTCCAACACTATACGGGACCTAGAAATATTGTTTTCCCAGGTGTAACAGGTGAATCATATCAGGCTGATTTAAGGACTCCATTTTGCAGAGGAAAAAAGCTAGACTATTCCCTGATAATATGCAGGAAAACAGTGAAATGAGAGAGGAAATGTCCTTTTCTCTTTAGAAAGAAAAGTCAGAAGTCTAAGGAGTTCAAAATTAGTAAAAAGAGTGGTAGAATTACAAGTAAAATGGAAAACATTCTACTCTGTTAATTACTGGTCATATATTGTGAAAAGAGCCTGATTGGGCATTTAAGTCAGAAAACCTTGGGTTTAAATTTTAGTTCTAACACTCAATACCTATGCCCCTGTTAAATCTCTCTGAGACAGAATTTTTTCATGTGCAAAATGTAAATAATGATACTTACTCATAAAATTGATTTAATTCAAGTGGTTTTACCCATCTCCAGACATTTTGAATGGGTGTGATTCATTTATTCATTCAGTAACCATTAATTGGAAAATTAATTGGGTATTTTCTATACATCAGGCATTGATGACATGTGCTAAAGCCTAGAAAAGATTTAGTTTTTGTAACAATGAAGCAAAGGTATACTTTATTGCTTTTAAAAAAATCTTTAATTACCAAAGCCATAGATGAATACATGCTCTTTGTGAACTTATCATTTATTTCCCATCCTTCAGCACTTCTTCCCTCTCAATAGTTAACCATTGTTTTGATCTTTCCAGATCTTTTTTCTATTAATATCATTTTATAATTAGTCTAGCAAATCCAAGTACTAGAACTTCTTTTTTCAATAGGGATAATTTTGGCTTCAGCAACAAACAGAGTCTTAGAAATATCTGTTTATTATCTCAAAAAACAGGTCCAAAGACTAGGCAGGAACTTCAAAGTAAACTCAACAGCTAAATGGTATCAACAAGGACATGGGTTCCCTCCATCCTACAACACTCCCATCCTCCACTTAACAGAACCCCCTCACCTTGCCTATGGTTACAAAATGGTTACAGGTCTTTTAGATAACAGCCCCTCAGCAATATCCAAAGGCATTTGCTTATGCTGTTCCAAAGGCTGAAACTGATGTTCTCCTAATGTATCTCCTTAAAAGGATTTTCCCAGTAGCCCCCAGAAGACTTTCCCTGATGTCACATTGGCTGGGGTTATAATTCATGATACACATAAACAAATTACTTGCAAGAAGAATAGAATTACTATAATTGGGTTAGACAATTGACACTCATTCTCATATTTCCTGCAAATAGGGGATGGTAAACTGTGAATAAATCAGTCTCTGCAGCAAGAAAGAAGATGAGTCAAGGATGGATGCTGGTAAACTTCAGGGTCTGCCAGAAACAAAATTAAATGGAAACTGAGTTCCTTCATGACAACTAATTTCTTGCTAGAAAAAAGTAAAGACAAATGTACCTAGCCATCCTACAAATCTCAGCTCACATTTTAATTCTAACAGCAAGCTTTTCCTTGACTTCCCATACTAGATCAGGTGTCTATTTCACATCATCAGAGGACCACTGGCAATTTCAGAGAGAGCTAGCATGATGCTGCTATGGGATTTTTTGATGCATGTATGTTTTACTGACTAGACTATAAAATCTATGCGAGAAGAAGCTAGGGTTATTTTGCCCATCTTTTGCAGCCTTTGTGCTTAGTACAGTGCCTAGTACATAATAAGTGCATAAAATTTTATGCAGAATAAATGAATGAATGATTGAGAGGAAGGGTAGTTTTTACTGTAACTGAAATAACCCAGTACAGTGAAGGGATGGAAATCAAGCAAATTTTAAAAGTTGACATATGCAGAACCTGTCTAGACATTAAGAATTTAAACATGCTATCTCTGGGCTAGGAGATAGTGTTTTGAATTTCTTCACCCTGTTCTTAAAAGACTCATGAAGCAAACACTGATTCTCTGACATGAATATTTCAATAGTTAAAAGCCCCCATTGCCCTTAATCTACCACTGCTCCATGTATGTGTATGTGTGTGTGTGTGTAAGTGGGAGACCTCTTTTCTCTCATATAGAATTCTGTTTTAAATTGGGAAAAATATTGGGGAAGTTGAAAGATAAATTAACAGAACAAACTTATAGAAAAATAGTACTCTTTTTAGTAGAGCCTAGAAATAGACAATCAGAAAGCAGGGCCTTGAGGTTGGAAATGAGAGAGAGAGAATGAGAAAAAGAGAGAGAGAGGGGCAGAAAGATTTTTGTGCTATTTTATTTAGATTCTGAATAGGGGAGGGAATTCTTCCAAAGAATAGGCATACTCCATCTGTTTGGTCTTAGAAGGAGTCTCAACCATGTCACACTGTCACTAAGCCTGCACTTAGCTCTCTTCGTTGTGTGATATTGATGGCAGAGAAACAGAGAGTAGGAAATCAAGAACAGAGCAGCTCTATCAATCTCTCTATACAGGCCCTTCTGAAACACAGCAGCCTTGAAAGGCTCTGATGTATGAATTTATCTTCTTGGAATCTTCCTGTTACAAGAAAAATCCATGAGATTTTCTAGCTAAAGAATTATAAAATCCTAATACCTCAGTGTTCTGAAACTTTGTTATAGTCCGTAAAATTGATTTCAGGTTTTTGTACTTTTTGTGGTCTGTATATCCGTGTAGCTGTGTGTGTCTATTTGTGTTCTCTTATAGATGGTAAGAGATAGATGGTAAAATATCAGTGTTTTCCCCTGGGTGGTCCTTAGAGAGATCATGCTATGTGTTCAACAGATATATGTATATATTATATTATTTAAAGACACTGTAACATGGTGAAATGAATAATGCAAACAGCATTAGTAACAAAGCAATCATTATTTCAAATACACATATCCTCTTCTTGTCCAAAGTCACGAGTATACTTTTAAATAAGTTGGCTGTAGGTGCCAAAATAATTTCCAGTGACTATTGACGTGTCTTGACTATTTAGCCTAGGACAACTCATCAGATACAGTCAGAATTATTTCCAAGGAAGAATAAAAATGAGACCCTTTATAAAACATAAGCAATATTCTTCCTCAGCCTTCACAAAATCTTGATCTCGTTTTAGTTCTTCTCTAAGTTCAGAATTTGTTGGCTACTCAACTTTATATATAAAAATAGAGCCCTTTTTGACTAAGGGCAGCACTTTTGACTCTCATGTAGTTGGTAAAGTGTGTCAAAGTCAGAGGAAACTGGGGCTCTCAAACCTGATAGGAGAAGTATGTTCAAATGCTGATGGACATATATCTTGAAATTGCTGAGTTTCTTATGGATTGTGTACAGTTACAAGACTTCATGAAAAATACTTTTGATTCCTTAAGAAACTTCTTTTTGACTTTACAAAATGGGAACTGTTGTTCTCCAAGAATCAGGATATGAACAGACTCTCTCATTACTTTTACTTATAGAAGATTTTCCCAGCTCCTAATCCCTTTTTTTCCATTAGGTGTATGTGAACAAAAGTGGAAACCACTGATAATAAAACCCAGAATATTCTGGGTATGAAGCAACAAAACCCCAAACCTGCAAACATGGCTGAGACTATTGCAATACTGATTACAATCAATGGCCTACTGCACAATCTTTCTTATTTCTTCGTTTTTATGGTTGACAGAAAACATGAGATCAAATAGTATTACATAACAAGGGAGAACACTTAAAATTATATCACAAGATCCTTGGTCTTAAAATTGAGTTTAGTTTAAAATATGTATGAGGTGGTTTATTCTTACTACATTTGTTTGATATATGACATAAAATGTGATTAAAGATTAAACATTCCATAAAATGTAAACAGTAGAGGTTATGTAAATGGTGGAACTGATGTGAATATTTATTTTATCCCTGTCTTGATCAAATTGATACACCAAGCAAAAGTTCATCCAAATTAGATTTCAATCCTTTAAAGGAAGTCATTCAATTGAAACTAATTTTCTCATCCCTTGCTTCCTCTGTGTGCTGTCATTTATAGTCAAAGCCAAATTTATAGTCAAAGCCAAGGGGTGGAAATACATTTCGATAACATTTTTTTTCTCCTAGAGAGTACTTATTTCCTTTTTGGGAGTTTTATTTCAATTGCATTGTCAATGTAAAGAAATTATGTGAAATCACTGAAGTTGGGCCTAAATCAAGCTTCCATTAAAAACAGAACTTATAAACAGAGCTTGATGAATAACAACTTAGGAAGATGTTTCAAAAATTTAACAGACAATAATACAATGTAAAAAGCACCAACATTATCAGAAAAAGCTGCAAAGAAATTTCTTTGATAAAGACAGTTTAAATGTGTGACTTTTCTGTGTCCTGGGTAAGTAATTATTTTCTGTCTGAATTGCATTTTGTCTCTTCCATGTCTGTAATACACTGCCCTGTGAGTTCTACTCAAGTACTTAATTTTTTTTTAAGTAAGTAAAGAAATAGAGATCATAGAAGCAAGTAAAAAAACAAGACAAGCCCAAACTGATATCCAAAATGGCCAAACAATGTAGGTAAACAGAAAAATATTTTTTCTTGATGAAATCTTGAAAAACCTATCCAAAATTTATACAGCAAGCAAAGAAGACTAAAGTACATCTGAGTATAGAATAATATAAAAAATAAGTAATATTTTTAGCATGCTGAATGAAGGTGCTGTGTTATCCTGATATTATTCAGCATCTTCAAATGTGTATTTAATAATTAACAGTGTGTGTTAGCGATTGTCAAGCTATAGCTATATTTGGTTACCTGTTTTTATAAATAGTGTTTAATTGGAACACTACCATACCCATATGTTTATGTGCTGTCAAGGTTATTTTTGTGATACAAGAGCAGAGTTGATTAGTTTTGAGACTCACAGATTGTAAATATACATTATATGGCTCTTTATAGAAAAAAAGTTTTCTAAAACTTGGTCTATACAAATGAAAATAATTAAATTTATGGTATTTTAAGATGACACAATTGAGGCAATTTTTACTAATGAAAAGATGAAAATGAGTTAAAGCAGTCTGAGATAAGCAATGGTGTGTTATGAGTTTTATCTTTCTAAAATTGTACATTTCCTAGAAAAAGCAATTTTATTCCAAGAATACAATAACTATGCAACATTACCTTTTTGGATTTAAAAGGGAAAAGAAAGCATTCTAAAAATATATCTATTTGTTAGGGTAGGCTAACTGCATTACACAAGTCTAAAATTTAAGTGACATCACACTATTATTATTATTATTTATTTTTCACTCATACAACAGTCTGAAAAGACTGTTCCTCTTTGGAAGGCTCTTGAGGCATTGCCCTCTGCTTAGGACTGCTTGGCTTCTTATATTTTTGTGGTGGACTTTCTTCTAGGTCCTTGGAGCTTTATTTCATTTTCTGATGAGGAAAAAGAGTGAAGGATTGTGAATGGAAGGATTTTACAAACTGTATTTGAAAGTGTGGTTCATCGTTTCCACCCAGATTCCATTGTTCAGAGCTTAGTCACATGGCTTTCACACAATTGCAAGGGTGGCTGGGATATATAGTCTTTCTGTGTGCTCCAGCGGAATAGGGAATTCCTTTGATGATCCAGCTAGTTACTGTATTAAGTGCATGTGCCCACATACACTCACGCATGCGCGTGTGCACACACACACACAAACACACACACACTGTAATAACGGAAGCAGCTTGTAATCTCATTCACAACAGCAGTCAACTTTTATTGCTAGTAAAGTAGCCTATTTTAAGTCTGTGGTAATGGTTCAAGTTCATACATTCAAATTACATCAAATTTATTTACGGAATTGATTTTTAAATTAACATTAAAGTACATATCATTTATGACAAATAGCTTATATTTATGTAATAAGAATACAGTTTAGTACTTGGATGTCACACATAAAAATTAAAAGTGAATATCCTTTAAGAATTCTAACAAATTATTAAGAAAATATGAATGTTTCAGTGTAAAGCTGAACAAAATGTCTGAAGTTATTATCAACATCTATAGTCTAGAGAGTAGCACTGTCCAAAAGAACTGTGATGCAAGCTATATAGGTAATTTTAAATATTCTTGTAGCCATATTAAAATTGTAGAAACAAAACAGGTGAAATTCATTTCAATAATATATTTGATTTAATCCAGTGTATCCATAATATTATAGTTTTAGCATGTAATCAATATAAAATTATTAAAATAGTATTTTTTAAGAGTCTTCAAAATCTGGAGTGTATTTTATGCTTCAAGCATGTCAATAGCCCAATTTCAAGGACTTAATAGCCACATTTGGCTATGGCTACCATATTGGACAGTGCTTTCCTACATCATTGACTCTCAAATTTAGGGAGTCTGACGATCACCTGTGGAATCTGTTAAAAGTACAGATTCCAGGTTCTCACTTAGAGAGTCTGATTCAGTAGGTTGGCATGGGGCCCACGAGTCTATATTTTAAGAGATATACTCATGATTTTCATGTAAAAGATCAGGGGTCCACAACTGATAAAAGGCTGCTATAGAGATCTCTAAGGTCCTTTCTACCACCAATTTTATAATTTCTAGGATTTTTCAGAACCTGTTGCTCTAATGATTTCAGCTTGTAATGTTTATTATAGCATAAAATTTTGTGGAAAATTTATTTAACGGGGCATATTGAATTTTAAATCTTTGGATATTTTTAACAAAGCAACAGGGCAAGTTAGAGCTGACCAGAGCCATCTTTGTTCTAACTCACACTCCTCCACTGAGTAAAGGGACAGATGGGTGGGAGCCACATTTACAGTGTCACTGAGAAAAATACTCAATTGCCAGATATGAAGAAACTTATCCATTTTTATTATCACAGTAAGCTTCAATTTCAGAAAACAAATTAAATCCATATGTAGTAGATCTCAGCTTTAAAAAATGCTTCCCACATTCTAAATCATTAGCAACATATGGTTTATTTTTACTGTTTTATTATCCTTCTCTATTGTGAATTTTCCTCAGATCTTCAAGTTCATATGCTTTCCTATAGACTCTACCAGATGTCTCATTTTATTGAATCCTATACTTGTCTGAAATACAAATGACTGCTATTTAGAAAGTTTAATATCTCTGTATATGCAAATGATTTGTATTTATATGAAAAAGTTTTCTAAAATATTTTAAAATACCAAGACTCTCAAAATGTTACATGTATACTAGCAGCAGCTTCTGCTTTAGAAATAAATGACAGTTTTTCATTATTTTCCAATTTAAAAGGGTTGATTCCACTCACTCATATCTGTGAATCATTCTCCTCTAAAATGAAGAAGACCAAGGACGTAAAAGTTTACATCTTTCCTTAAGAGAACTAAAGAGCAGAGAAAAACACATTTTTCTCCAAGGATGCATTCATTTGTTAGCATGAATCCAATTCAATCCTCTCCATGATCAATTGTGGTCCAACATATATCTCCAAGCTATTTTCTTTCCAAAGACATACGGTTAAGTGAGGCATGAAATTTTCTTAATCTTTATCATAATAGAAGTTGGAAAATATATACTGTTGAGTTAATCTGCTACTTGAAACTTTCTGTGAAATTTCTTAACAGCTTTGATAGAAAAAATGGTCTATTTTTCATTTATCCGCTCAAATTACTTACAGAGTGAAGCCTTTTTTTCAAATGTTAATCAAAATAATGTATTAGATCTCATTTTTCATATGTAAATTGAGCATATTCTAAATGCAAGGGAGTGCCACACATATTATTAAGAATACAATGGACTTTAAGACAAGAGTCCTACTTCCAAGAAGAGTCAAGGTGTGCTGGTATGTATGCCATTTCATTTATTTCTTAGATAAAATCTTATAAAGTAAGTATTATTATTATTCCAATTTTGCTGATTGAGAATCTTGAACCCAATGTAACACAGCTCCTGAATGTTAAAATTGGAGTATACACCCCATATTTTAAACTCTTTCCTCTACATCTGGTGAGTATATTGGGAGGGGACAGAGGCAAAAAACAGAATGTACCCAGTTTCAGTGGACATTATTTATGATACTTAATTCCTCCCATTATGAAGCAAATATAATGTCCCAGATGGTTTTCATAAAATCAGAGAAATCTTGTGTTTGAACAGTGATGTGGAGAGAATGAGACTGCCTAAGATTATAAAGAATAGAACCAAACGAATCATTATTTTTCTTTTAAAAATACAAGATAAATTACTTATTCTTAGATCCCCATACAGTCATTTTCTTACAACCGAAAGATATTTAATGTTATATTGTTAGGCCATCACATCCTGAACAGTGAAAATTGGTGTAATTTAGTTCATGTAGAAAGCTATTGAGACTCTTAGAGTAAGAAATTTTACAAAGTGACAATCCTTCCTGGAGTATTAAAAATATCAGTTGCTTTATAGTCTGACAAATCAGAGTTTAATGATAGTTAATAACATGCATTTAATAGAGAAAAAACACAAAGTACTGTATGACCTTTTGTATCTTTTCATGTTAGCAGGGAACAATTTTCCAGCTCCTTTCAGTCCCCAACCACCCCCCTCAAAAGAAAAAGATTAAAAATAAGATCTAAAAATCAATGTTTATTAAGCTACAATTTGGATTATAGAGAATACCATTACAGAGACAGATTTTTATATTGAAAATATTTTCAAACATTAGTGTTGTTCAAGGTAACCAAGCTTTTTTGATATGTATATGCAGCCATCTTACACAACTAGCCTTTCTTTAGTCTCTTTACATCAAATAGTTACCCTAAGACTAAAGATGAATACATTAATAAAGATTGTTGTTTAAAGAATAATGACTGCAGAGTTGACAGTGGGAGGTAAGGTCAAGATTAAATTTTCTCTGTTTTTTGTTTGTTTGTTTTTCTCATATTCTCCAATTTTATTACAGACTTTGTTCTCTGTACTCTGGACGCAAGATCTTTGAACTTGCTTTTTTCTCTGCTAGGAAATGTCTCCTTATTCCTTTGCTTTGTCCTACAGACAGCTGATTCAGCACTTTCCCTCCAAGAGAACTTTCCTACCCTCTCTGATTGATCAGTTCTCTTGGATATGTCTTTTGTAGGACCATATGCTCTCCTCAGGAGTATTAAATAAGGGTTTAATTTTTTTAAAACTGCAATTACTTAATTTGCCTCTATTTTCTCTGCTAAACATACACCATTGTGAGAGCAGGGTTGCTGTCTGTTTGGCTAACCAATGTTTCTCCAGTACCCACTGAAATGCCTGAAAAAATCTAAGTTAAGGTGGTACCTCCTTATCTCCTCATCTTGCCCCTAGCACTTGCCTTCAGTTGACAATTTATTGTTTAGTTTTGTCACAGTCAAGAGCAGTCTTTGCATTGGACTCATAATTCTAGCACCATTTTGATTATAAAAAATTTTATTAAAAGGATCTAATTTTGATTCTGCTGTTTGATTAAGGAAACTACTAAGATTAAAGACACAGATTCAAACCATGTCACGCTTAATGAATGAATAAAAATTCCGGTAGAATATTTCCTAGTATTGTTTTATAATGAAACATTATTAAATACTTAACTTATAGAAAGATATTGAACAAAATGAAACAACCTTTTAAAAACCCAACACCCAGATTAAAATACAAAAAATACAACTCTGTCAAAACAGCTGACACCTCTATGAAATTTCCAAGATCACCATTCCCAACAAGTCTCAGGTTGCAACTATTCTAAATTTGTTGTTTATCGTACTACACATTTTTCATGTATTTGTGTATGTATGTGTATATATATCATATGATATAGTTCTGTATTTTTTAAAACTGTATATATTTATATATTATTTATATTTTGCATACATTCTTCACCACCTGATTTTTACACTCAGTATTTTAATTGTAGGTCCAGCCATATTTTTCTATAACTTTAATTCATTGATTTTTTTCTCTGCTGAAGAGAGAAATTTAGGATATTTCCAACTTTTAGTATTTAATAAAATAGTTTCTATTAATATTCTTGTGAATGGGTTTTAATGTATGCCAGAATTTCTCTAGACTATAAATCTAGTTGTTGAATGCCAGGTCACAACTTTGTTAAACATTTGATTATACTGGTTATGTCAAATTGTTTTCCAAAGTGCTTTTACCAATCTACATTCTAATAAACAGTTTAGTAGCTTTATTGTTGCTTCACATCCTGAGCCATTATTTTCATGTTTTAAAATTTTGTTAGACTAGAGCTATAAACACAGTGTGTATAAATCTTAGTAACAGTTGAATGATAAAAGCATTTTTCAGAAAACTATATACAGTATCATACAAATACTCTTTTTTGAAAGCAGGGGAATGATAAATCCAAAGACCAGGAAAGTGGTTCTCTCTGTGGAAGGCAGGATATAGATGGATAGGATGGGAAAGAAAAATAGCTAGCAGAAAATTTTAGTAATGCTCTACAACTTGGATATGGATTTGGGTTTGTCATTGTTACATGTATTAAAGTAAGTAAATAAATATATAAAATAAATAAATCAAAGAGCAAGTCACATATGTATCAACATACCAATTATGCTAGTGTGTCATGAATTGTGGAATTTAGTTAATCCAATTATACATACCCAGTGACTGAAAATAAGTAGACGGGCAGACAAAAAGAAAGATAAGTATGTAGATGGAGGTGTATGATGTGGAATTGTGTTACACTGTGATTTTAATTAGCATTTTCTTCTTTTTCCAATAAAATCAACCATCTTTTAAAATGTATTGGCAATTTGTGATTTCTGATCTGTACTGATATTTTCCCCCCATTTTTCTATTGTATTAATTGTATTTTTCTTTTTGATTTGTAAATTTAAAAATATATTTTGGTGGGCTTCCCTGTTGGCCAGTGGTTGAGAGTCCGCCTGCCGATGCAGGGGACACAGGTTCATGCCCCGGTCTGGGAATATCCCACATGCCACGGGGCAGCTAGGCCCGTGAGCCATGGCCGCTGAGCCTGCGTGTCCGGAGCCTGTGCTCCGCAACGGGAGAAGCCACAACAGTGAGAGGCCCGCGTACCGCAAAAAAAAAAAAAAAAAAAAAATATATATATATATATATATATATATATATATATATATATATATATATAGGCTATTAATCCTTTGCTGTTTATATGTGTGCAGATTTCTCGTCTCTTTATTTCAATAATTCAAAGAATATATACTGAGCTCCAATTATGAGCCAGGAAAACACAAGTTTCTAGGTGTTTGGGATACAGGGATAAACAAAGCAGACACATACTAAGCTTTATGTAGCATATATTTTATTTTGAGAGAAAAGATTGAAAACATATAAGTGTTTAAGAGAATGAAAAGAGAAGCCACAGACTGGGAGAAAATATTTTCAAAATGCATATCTGATAAAGGATTGGTATCCAAGATATACAAAGAACACTTAAAAGTTAACAAAAAAGAAAGCAAGCAACCAAATTTCAAATTGGGTGAAAGATGTGAATAAACATCTCACCAAAGAAGATATACAGACAGCAAGTAAACATATAAAAAGATGATCAACCTCATACATCATTAGGGAATTGCAAATTAAAGCAACAATGAGCTACTATTACGCACCTATAAGAATAGCTAAAATCATAAACCCTGAGAATACTAAATACTCATGAGAATGTGGACCAACAGGAACTTTTTCGCTGCTAGTGAGAAAGCAAAATGGTATCACAATGTTGGAAGTCAGTTTGGCAGGTTTTTACAAAATTAAACATACTTTTACCATAAGCTCTGGCAATCACATGCCTTGTTATTTATCCAACTGAATTGAAAACTTACGTCCACATAAAACTTGGACAGGAATGTTTATAGCAGTTTTATTCATAATTGCCCAAACTTGAAAGCAACAAAGATGTCCTTCAGTAAGTGAATGTATAGACAAACCATGATATGTCCTTACAGTGGAATATTATCCAGCACTAAAAAGAAATAAGCTAGCAAGCAACAAAAAGATGTGGAGGAAGCTTAAATGCATTTTGCTAAGTGAAAGAAGCCAATTGAAAAGTCTACATATTGTATGATTCCAACGGCATGATATTCTGGAAAAAAACAAGACTATGGAGACCATAAAAAGATGAGCAGTTGTCAGCGTTTGGAGGGAGGGATGACTAGATGGGGCACAGGGGATTTTTCGGTGAGTGAAACTATTCTGAACGATCTGAAATGATGGATAAATATATTATACATTTGTCAAAATCCATAGAATGTGTAACACTAAGAGCAAGCCCTAATATAAACTATGGACTTAATTAATGTATCAATATTAGCTCATCAGTTATCACAAGTGTACTATATTAATGCAAGATGTTAACAATAGAGAAAACTGTGAGGGAGAGGTGAGGGAGCATATGGGAACTCTGCACTTTCCACTCAATTTTTCTGTCAACCTAAAACTGCTCAAAAAATAAAGTCTATTAAAATTAAAAACACAAAATTGTTTGATATGTCAGGCAGTGATAGGTATTTGTGAGAAAAATGAGACAAGGCAAGGATACAACAATTGCTGGGGATGAGAATGCTATGCTGTTATATTTTGATAGAACGAACAGGGAAGACCTCCCTGAAAAGAAAACATTAGAGTAGAGATTTGAAGAAATGTGAGGTTAGGCAAAGATATGTAGAGAAGAGTGACTTTGTCAAGAGCAGGGAGGGCAATAACCTTGAAGTTAGGAAGAGTAAGGAAGTCAGTCCAGGAAGCAGAATGAGCAAATGAGAGAGTAATTATTTTGGTCAGAACCACAGAGGGAAGTCACACTATGGAGGAATATATACAACAGGGTAAGACTTTGGCTTTCACTCTGAAGTAGGAAGCCATTTGAGGGTTTTGAGCAGAGAGCTGGCCTTACTTATGATTTTACAGAATCATTCGGCTGTTATGTTGAAAATAAACTGTTGGTGGCAAAGACAGAAAGAGATAGGCTCCCATTCGGTGACTTGGTTTTTATTTTCATTATGATGTGTTTTGATAAAAATATGTTTTTAATTATAATCATTTTCTACCCTACCCACTAGCACAAATGTATTTCTTTATAACAGAATTTTTATATCTTGTAGAATATTATATTTACTATACCTTATTCTTCTTCAATATTGTATTGACCCTTAACCCTTTCTTTGCTCCTTCATATAACTAAGCTTGTCAAGTACTCTGAAAATCCATGCTCAGACTTTTACCAAATTCACATTGAACTTGTTGATTAATTTGAGAATAATTTATATTCCTGAATACTGAGTCTTTCTATCCATGGACAGGGGTCTATATCCCTAAGTTTTCTTTAATAGTTTAAGATTTTTGATGAAAGAAGGTGATGACCTGGAAACACATACTAGAATTTTGATATCAATTTTATTGGGAAAAACTCATGAAATTGGAATGATACCAGGGTTTTAGGTCCTCCATTGCCCTCTGCTCTGCAGCAGAGCACAGGATCTAACTATGCCGGATATCAGACTTTCTAGGTGGGCACTTGGCCTTTGACTGAGTTCTCAGGTTTAAGTTGCATGACTAGGGAAGATCAAGCCTCTCTCCTCATGTAACTGGTGTTGGTCTCCAGCAGTAATATGACATGCTCAAAACCTGACACCTAGCCTGTTCTGCCATATCAATAGATTAATGGGTGGGTGGAGCACGTCTCCCCTGGTGAGATCAGGGAGATGGGGTCCATGCTTTTAAGTTTCTCCTGTGTGGTGGATGGAAGCCTGATTTGTAACCTTAGCACTCTACCAAAGTGATTGCTTGAAGAATTTGGTGTAGCTGGTTTTCCATATAGCCTTATAGGAGGCATTACACAGCATTGGTTTTTGACAAATTAATTCTTTCTTAGTTTTCTGCATAATGGCCATGTAAATATTTTGTTAGATTGACTTCTAGGTACTTTATATTTTTATGATGAAAGATATTTTTAAAAATATCCAGCATATTTGCTAAACTTTTATTAATACTAATAGTTTGTCTATATACTCTTCAGGGTTTTCTTATAGGCTGAATTGTGTCCCCCCTCAAAATTCATATATTGAAGTCCTAACCTCAGTAGCTCAGAATGTGACTGTACTTAAATATCAGGTCATTAAATATATAAATTAAAATGAGGTCATTAGGGTGAGCCCTAATCTAATATGACTGATGTCCTTATAAGAAGAGATTAGGACAGACATGAACAGAAGGAAGACCATGCAAAGACACAGGAAGAAAATGGACAAGGAGAGAGGTCTCAAAAGAAACCAAGACTATCAGGACCTTGATCTCAGACTTATAGCCTCAGAATGTGAGAAGATAAATTTCTGTTACTTAAGCCATCCAATCTGTGGTACTTTGTATGGCAACCTTAGTAAACTAATACAGATTTCAATTTGAATTGTGCTTCTTAGATTTGGTCGGTTCATAACCTGTTTGTCTGTAGGTGGTAGTCTTTAGACAATCAAACCGTCTGTGAACAATGCCACTTTATTCCTATAATATTATTATAGTTTTATCTCTTTTTCTTACTGAAAAAGTTAGAATGTTGAAAAGAATCAGTGAGAGTGAATATTAAAGGGAATGCTTCTATGTTTTCACCACTATGAATGATGTTTTTTATGGATTTTTGATAGATAACCTCTATTAGTTTGACTTCCCTTCAATTCTTATTTGAAGAGCTGCTTCTTTTAAAATTATGGATGAGTATTTAATTTTATCTAACACTTTTTCCACATCAAAACAGGATATTTCTTTTTTTTTTAACTCTATGTTCTTTTGGAATTTTTAACAACTGGATAGATACAGGTATTACTTATATGATATAAAAAGAAGGAAAAATGGGGTGAATATTTATAATCTTCTATTCGATTTAACAAAATCCAATGAGTGTAGACCCTGATAATAACACTCTTGCTAGTTCTCTGCAGCCACAATTTTCATTAATTTTATTGGTGACACTTCTCAAACCATACAGTCCAAAGAACATACATAGAAAATACTCACTTGAAACTGGACATGAAGTACTCACTTGACATGAAAACTGTACAGAGAGAAGCTACTCTTCTAAGATACATGATGTTGGGTATTAAATCTCTGTTAACTCTTATAAGGAGGCAAACGAATTACAGATTCTCATTTACAATGAGCGATTACTCTTACTTGTTAGCTTCACAAACTATTGTGGAGACAGTCTTATTTCACTTTGTTTTAAAACAAATTTCCAAATTACAGGAAGTTGTAATTTTTATGTATATGTTTTTTACTTTTCTGTGCAGGTGATCATGTGTCCTAAGTCATTTCTCAGTAGTGTTTATTTATGGGTTTATGTTGATACTTTCACAATTCTCCCTGGGTATTCCATATAAAATATAATTGTTCTAGGTCAGGGTTGGCCTTGTCCTTGACCTCAACATCTGAACCTATTCTTCACTTTCCCTTTTATAGAATCAATCATTTCCCCTCTAGCTATACACAAGAAAGCTCCCATGAGACACTCAGACTTTTTGTGTCTGAGGAGAGCTTTAAATTTGTGCCTCTGCTAGACATTTCAGCTGGTTCTGTTTATTTTAAAAAACTGGCATCAAATCAATCAGACAATAAAAGAGGACACTCTGAGGGGGAAAATAAAAGAATTATAATTTCTCCTTAAATCATCCAACACACATTTTTAGTGTGCTTTGAAGAAGGCATACTATTGAGATCACTTAAGTCAAAATGCCTTGTTTTACATGGATGGTAAGGAAGGAATTCTCCAAAGTTTACCCATCTTGTCACAAGCATGGGCTGAGTCATCCTCTGTGATTGAAGTTTTTCTGACTGAAAACAGACATAATGCTAAAATAACTCTTTTCTAGTACTATCACTGCTTAATAGGAAAGCTCTTATTGTATGTAAAATGTTATCACAACTAGAAATATTTTCATTTTAGCATTTTGTGATTCATCTAAAACAATTACAATTTGGAAAGTTTGAATAAGGTAATTCCTAAGGAAAGCACAGTTGAAAATCATTATATATGTGACATATGTATATAAAGACATATATATGTGTACATATATATGTAGGGTAATTTTGATAAAAAATAAACTCATTTAAAATAGACAAGTTAGTATAGGTGTGCTATTAGAATCTTCATACCAATGACTTAGATTTCATTAGCTTCTTTTTATCAATTAGGAAGGTATTTCTTGTATACAGACATAAATGTCTATAGCAATAGAGTTTTCAAATTTGAAAAATAGAAAGATGTAGTATATTCAGTTATTGGCCCTCATTCTTCAGCCCTTCCTGCAAGCTCACCATCGTCGTGCCCCATTCATGTGCAAAGGGGACTTCCCTTGACTTTGAACTTAGACATGTGACTGGCATTAGCTGATGGTACATAGGCAGAAGTGACAGTGTGTCAGGTTTCGGCTTAAGTTTGAAAAGGCCTTCCATGTTTCCTCTTGCTCTCTTGAGCTTCTAACATTGCAAAAAGAACACACTCTCTGGTCAGCCTTCTGGTCCAAGGAGGATGAGAGACGCTAGGAGCACAGCTGCCCCAGTCGCTGCAGCCTGAGCCAGAGTTGACCAACTGAGCCTAGCTTAGATCAGCTTAGCTCAATGAATCTATGAGAATAATGAGTGCCACTGAGTGCCCCTGAGACTTTGTGGTTATTTTTTGTGCGGCATTATAATAATGATAGCTGACCAATCCAGGGAAATTTTTTTTATGGAAATAAATAAATATATTATTTATAATGTGTTCTCAGTACCCCCCCTTTTGTTTCCTCTCTCTGTCATCACTCTTTTGGCAAAAAGGATAACCAGACTCTCTCCTAGTGATATACCTTCAAGATTCAGTGTGCCCATAAACCTGAATCACATGCCTAAGGTAACCTGCCAACGTGTCACATTTACATGCATGAAGGAGGAGTTGAGCATAAACCTTCCCTTCCCTCCTCAGCTTCTCCTGGGGCAGAAATATCAACGAACCTAAGGTACTAAGAGATTAGATGCCATGTCCCAGTTCAGAGGCTGCCTGGGCATTCTCTTCCTTGGTCCATCAGGTTTAGTTATTGGTCTACATCTTCTGGAATCCAGGAAAATTTCTTCTAAGGTCTTCTTCCAACATGCACCAGCACACATCCCTCACGCTAGAGTGGGAGTCTCTAAGTTAATAATTTGTTTCACAGAAATTTTAATTAGGAAATATAAATTCTGCTTTTCCAAGAAATACCTGCACACAAATTATCAAGAACTCATTTATAATTAAAACCATGCTGAGTGGAAGGCTGATTTTACAGTTTAAAAAATTATTTGGTGCTGGGAAGTTTATTTTATTTTAACTACTCGTTTCAAAAAAGGAGTTGCTGTAGAATGAAAACTAAGTGTAAACCCAAAGTCTTTATTTGGCTAAATGATTTTTTTTAAATTGGACGTCTTATGTATTTAACATGATTTTCCATACCATTGGAATGCATTTATTCTCATTCAAAAGGAAGAGAGACCTTGAATTAGGTAGACTAGGCAATTGGGGATACAAATGATCTTTAGCAAAACTAGGTTGTACCAGCTAATGGATATCTGTCTGGGAAACAGGAACTATAACACAATGGTTTAATCTAATTAAATCTATAAATCTGTTGCTTGCTCTTTGAAATTGTAGAAAGGGAAACCAGTTTTGAGAGTGTAAGTTTACATGGTGTTTCCGCGATATTTCTTGTTATCACATTTAAGTTAGACTGCCATTCTGATATCTGAGAATCCACCTGCTTATCGTGTCAGGGAGTTGTTTAGAGAATCTGCTTTTGTGTAACTGTGAAGCATTTTACAGTTTTCCTGCCTCAGGCTGTGGGACATTTTTCACTCTTCTCAGGAAACTCAATACTGTGGTAAAGGGAACAGTGAGTGCAATCCAGTAGTGACTCTTTTAAATTTGGTGGTGTATAAATAATTAAAACTTAATCCATGAACTCTCACTTTTTTCTCACCTTTTAATTTCTTTCATATAAAAAATATGAGTACATAATTACCATGATCAAGTAACATGCAGCTTAAGGTAGGCAGGATTTGAACACAGATCTAATCAATTAAAAATCCAATTGCCGGAGAGAGACAAAAAAAAAGCTTACGTGTCTACTAATAACTGAAAATATGTTTGGATTTGCTTGAATTCTACTCTGGAGAGTAATACCCTAACAATATTTCCTGATCTAATACCTCGAATGTATTAACTTTCAAACACAAATAAAAATAACTAGTCTATAAAAGAAAAAAATTCAATTGCCCAATCACTCTAAAAGATTACTTTATTTTTAGTCTCCTATATGTCCCCTCTTTTATCAGTTTATTTTATTCTTTTTCTTGTTATTTTTTACCTTCATACACCTTTATTCTATTTACTAAAGGGACACCTGCTCCATAGACACGCGTTACAGCATAGAAAATGGAGAGTCTGTTCAGAAAAAAGGATTTGTTTATATTTTAGTAGCCTTGGCTGGTACACTTAAGTTTGCTACGAAGTGTTTATTGTTCCAATATCCTTCTAGGTAGAGGCTTGATTCTCCTTAGTTAGGTCTAATCTTTTCCCCAGTTTGGAAAAAGAAGGTAAACACTGAGAATGTCAAGGCACAAGAAAGACAATTTTACTTCACTGGGTAGAACATCTTAAATGTTGATTCATTCATATATTGATTTATATAATGATTAACAAATATTTATGAAGGGATTGCCGTTTTCCAGGCACTATTCTAGGGATATAGAAAAAAATAAGAAATATCTAACTTATTTGGGTTAGTGACAGTGGGATGAAACAGACAATAAACAAGCAAACCAAATAAAAAATACTTTAAAATGCCAGGTAATTAAAAGTGCTATGAAGGAAATTAAATATCCAAAGTGAATAGCAAGTGGTAAAAGCTACTTTTTTGTATATGGAGGTGACACTGCATCGGAGACCTGAATAATATTATACAGTAAAGGAAGAAGCCACAAGAATGCTGGTGGAAGAATGGCCCAGCAGAGGGAAAAATCCTGAGATGGAAGCGTGCTTGGGGTGTGTTTATAGGAAACAGTAAGTAGGCCAGTGTTGCTGAAACACAGGGAGAGAGAAGAAAGAGTGGCAGGATATGGGAAGAGAGAAGTAACCAGGGATCAGATCTTGTATTTAGGTAAGTTCCTTCTACACCTATTTTGTTAAGAGTTTTTATTATGAATGGCTGTTGGACTTTGTCAAATGCTTTTTCTGCATCTATTGAGATAATTATGTGGCTTTTATCTTTCATTCTGTTAATGTGGTATATAACATTGATTGTTTTACTTATGTTAAACCAACCCTACATTCCAAGGGTAAATCCCACTTGGTCATTGTGTACAATCTTTTCAATGTGCTGTTAAATCAGTTTGTTAGTATTTTACTGAGAATTTTTGCATCCAGTTTCATCAGAAATAATGAACTATAATTTTCCTTTCTTGTGGTATTTTTGTCTGGATTTGGTATCAGAGTGATGCTGGCCTCATAAAATGAGTTTGGACATGTTCCCTCTATTTTTTGGAAGAATTTAAAAAGGATTGGTATTAATTCTTCTTTAAATGTTTGTTAGAATTCAGTTGTGAAGCCATACAGTCCTGGGCTTTTCTTCATTAGAAATTTTTAATAACTACTCCATTGTCCTTATTTGTTATTGTTCTGTTCAGACTTCGTATTTCTTCTTGATTAAGTCTTGGGAGGTGGTATGTTTCTATGTATTTAACTTTTTCTTCCAGGTTATCCAATTTGTTGGCATATAATTGTTCATAATAGTTTCTTACAATCCTTTTACTTCTGAGGCATCCATTGTAATAGCTCCTCTTTTATTTCTGATTTTATTTATTTGAGTCTCCTTAATTTTATTTATTTGAGTCTAGATAGTAGTCTAGCTAAGGGTTTATTGATTTTAAAAACTTTTTTGTCAATTTTTTCTTTGTTTTCTTTCTATTTATATATTTATTTCAACTCTGATGTTTATTATTTCCTTCCTTCTGCTAACTTGGGTTTAGTTTGTCCTTTTATTTTTCTAGTTCCTTGAAGTATAAAGTTAGATTGTTTATCTGAGATCTCTCTTCTTCTTTAATATAGGTGTTTATCACTATAAACTTCCCTCCTTTAAGTGTGATGGAAAGTCATCCAAAGGTTTTGAGCAGATTTAAAAGGTTTATGTGGTATATAGACTGTAAGCTGGCAATAGTGCAGTCATGGCATCAAAGGTCGCTGTGGATCAAAGTTATCCATGACAGTCACCTAACACTGAGATCTCCCTGAAATGGAGACTTTTGTGGGTATGAGCCATCTTTGTGTTTATCCTCTGCTCTACCTCCCAGACCTCATTTTGTGTTCCACTTTTTAGAAAGGCGCAGACAACAAATTTTCCCTCCAAAAGACCCTGCACAGGAACCACTTTTCTAATAACTATGAAAAAGAAAGATGTGCAGGTTAATGGAATATTTCCCTTCTTGCATTACTTTGGAGTATGTTTTTTTAATCTCAGCAATATTGACATTTGGGGTGGGTTAATTCTTCGTTTTGAGGGACTATCCTGTGCCTTTTAGGATTTAGCAGCTCCCCAGCTTTTACCGACTAGCTGCCAGCAGCACCTCTTAAATTGTGATGAAATTGTTTCAGATATTGTTAAATTTGCCCCTGGGGGACAAACCCCCTTCCCCGTTGAGGACCACTGGTTTATATGCTTTACAAAGAAAACCAGTTTTATTGTAAATATATTAACCAAAATATTGGCTAACATTTTCCATTTTGATTTTAAGTGGAAAGTAAAATCTTTTTCTTTCTTTCCGGGGGCCTAATAATTTTTGAAGTGTTCTATAACTTATACCTACGCCTTCACTCTACCAGTTAAATAAATCTCCTCAGTATGTGTTTATTCAACTGGTATTGTTAATTCTACTTATTGGGATGGAGAAAACACAGATTTCCTCAGACATAAATTCCATGTTAATAGCAGTTCCTGTTTGGATGACATAATCCTTTACTGATGAGATGGTTGTGTTTCTATAGAAAGTTTTGTAAAATAAATGAAAGAAAACTAGGGTTCTTTGTTTTTATGTACTATATACCTTTTTCTGAAGAACATTTGTGTGCTACGTGTTAATGGTATTTACTGTATTCTCATATTGCCTTTTTGAGTATAAAATGCTCACATTCTTGTTATCTGAATTTACATTGGTTTTAAAGTAGATTCTACAAATTAAGCCAAAATTAATCAGTATACATTAACTGAGAAGTCATATCAAGAATCAACAATCATATTTTGACATACCATATCGTAGAAGCACAATGATGCTCATTCTATATACATCATTCAAACGTGAATTGTGCTACCTGAAGTATACACCAAGACTGGAATACAGAAGAGGTTAATACAATACAGATTTTGTACTTAGTAAGATTACACTGAAACTTAAAGAATTCTAACAAAAAGTATAGAAAAGAAAACCAAAACAACCTGTGCCCTAGGATTGTAATTGTGAGGTAATATATGCCAAGAACCTGATACTTGTCCAGTCAGCATTGTTTTTCATGGAGAATAAACCTAATGTGTTCTAAGTTAGTCTTAGGAATCATGGAAAAGGTAAGACTTGAACTCAACTGTGAAGGCTGCGCAGAGTGAAGGATTACATGAGCAAATTTATGGCAGAGGTGAAGCACAAGCAAGGTTTGGTTTATGAATGGTCTAGACTCATTGGAGCAGTGGGAATCTAAAATGTATTTTATTGGTAGTCCTTTTTATAGGTGGCTTAAACAAGGATTCATTTTTTTGTAAAGTGGGATAACCATTGAAAGGTTTGGTTAAACACAACTTTACATAGAAATGTTAACATTGGAGACATTATTTTTGATAGCACTATCTCTGGCGAGCAGAAGTTAAAATACTAACACATTTAATAGCATCATTATCACATCTGTTGACACATTTAATCATATTTGTTTAGATTAAGCAGAAGTCAGGGGACTCTTGATGGGACTGGGTGAAGACATCTCAATAGAACATAGGGTGCACAAAGGGGACACACGTTCTTAAGGGTGAGTCTATGGAAGCTCTGAGCAGGGAGGGGGCAGAATAAGGACACGTGGCAGCTAGAGGAAGAAAGAGTACTGTAATTGAAGGGGGTAGACAGCCAAATATACACTTGCCAACATCATTTCAGAACAATGTGTTTTTAGTCTACAGAGAAATTTGAGTTGGATAAAATGTTTCTGTAATAAGTGCTATTATAGGAATGAAAAAGCAGAGTAATGAGTTCATAGCATAAACTATCTCAGTTTCCAAAGTGGAATTCACTTCCTGAGATACTGAAAAATGAAAAATAATGGCAGGTGCTGAGGTGAAAAAGCAGCCTACTTAAAAATCATATTCAAATCAGTCTTATAATTAATTCATAAAAATATGCCTGAGCTTATCAAATTGCCTTCAACTCCTTTAACACTTTTCAGTGTTTATGAAGATGATGAATTTTATGATTGTGAGTACTAGTATCAAAACCATAAAATTATCGGACCAGTATCATGATGGTCATTTCCATTTTTAATATATTTCTAATTTTAATTTTGGTAGATTTTTAACCAGTATATGTATTGTTGATCAATCCTATGACTCTTCAAATCATAGTAATTTTTCATTTATTTTAAATTTTAAAAATAATTAATAGAAATAAAGTGTTATTGTAATAAACTTTTAATATTATATTACAGTTACAATAGTTCGAACTCTAAACTGTATTAGCTAAGTAGAGAACTTCATTATAAAGGAAACAATTCATGTAAATGTGGTCCAACAGGGTCCACATTTATATAATCAAATTATCTTAAGGAAGAGCTATTGATCATTTGAATCTAGGATTAAGTATGTCATTGATACATATTATTTGCTTGCAGTTGTTTGTGCTTGTAACTAATTTCACTAATTTGTTGATTCATTTTAGTAGGAGTGACTTTCAACGAAGACGTACAGTCACAAATTGCCCTGAATGAATTTTATATATGTTGAGTCTGCCAGCCTTATTAGAGATAAATTATTCTAATATAAAAGAGAAAGAAATCTGCTTTAAACTTTAAGACTTTTCTAATTGATGACAGGTGTTGAGTTAATTGGTAGTAAAAAAAAAAACCACTCTGCATCAGACACAATTTCTCAGTGGCTAATGCTAAGCACAAAATTTTCTCCTATTTTAAAAAAAATTATGGGGTTGCTACTACAAATAAGTCATACTCAATATCAAACTGCTTAAGCCACTTGCATTGTTTTAATTGTAACAAAGGATGGAGGACTTGGGCAAATGTCTTTCTTTACAAGCAATGCAAATATATAAATGCTTAAAGGGCATTGCTATCAATCCATCCCAGATTCTATAGCATAGATATTTTATTTAACTCTTCTCTTCTATATTTTGCATTTTCATTGAGTAACCAAATTTATAAAGCATCTCTTTTGTTTATTTTTAAGCTTTTAACTAATACCCAGAGGACCATGACAAAGTGGACATCCGGCTAAGTAAAATGATTTAAGTTTTCCCTCCTCACTTCCATCCTATTTTCAAATAAATAATGATTAGTGACCTAAACTCTGAATCTGTCTGTCATCAGAATTCCCTGTTAAAAATGCAAATCCGGGGCTTCCCTGGTGGTGCAGTGGTTGAGAGTCCGCCTGCCGATGCAGGGGACATGGGTTCGTGCCCCGGTCCGGGAAGATCCCACATGCCGCGGAGCGGCTGGGCCCGTGAGCCATGGCCGCTGAGCCTGCGCGTCCGGAGCTTGTGCTCCGCAACGGGAGAGGCCACAACAGTGAGAGGCCCAAGTACAGCAAAAAAAAAAAAAAAAAAAAAAAAAATGCAAATCCACTTGATAGAGGGAATGACTGTTCTTTATTAATCACAGAAAGCTGAGCATATATTAGTTTGTCACCATTAAATATACAGAGCAAATATACAAGAAATTGAACACAAAACTGGGGCATTTTTTACAGTAGAATGGACAAAGGTAAGATTGCAGGGATATATGTCAGGCAAGGGACAGCATGAAGGTCTCAAATTGGGAAAAGATGCCGTGAAAACAAATCTCACTTGTTTCCCATTATTTTTAAGGTAAACCTGGAGTACTTTGGCTAGAGAGAATCTATGAGATATTTATATTGACTCCTGATTAATTTCTTCTAAAGGCTAGGCATTGTGATAACAGTACTTTATTGATGATTGTGGTCACAACTCCTGTCACTTGAAGTTTGTGTTTTTTTCCCTCTCTGGATATTTGGTAAAAGTGACTTTTGCCCTGAAGCTCCCTAGTGACTATTCAATTCTCTGTTTCAATTTGTTTAATAAAGATCTTATTTATACAGACCTCTCTTGTTTATTAAATATAATTTCTTCCTGCCATGTTTTTAGCTCTTAATATGGTCATGATCAGATGTTTCTTCAATTGAAAATTCATATTAGTTAATAATTGATTAATATCAGATTGTAAGATACAGAGCTTCAAGTGCTTCAGGATAAACAATAACTTTCCTCTTCACCCTCTAATTTTTCAATATATTAATACATTTCAATAAGGTGATGGATGTCGTTCAGCATATAGACAAAGAATAACCAAATAGTCTATAAGTAATTTTCTAAGTATTCTTTTTAGAAGTATAACATCTGGCTGGTTGCAATTTCATTAAAAATTCAAGGTATAAATGTATTAGTAAAATCTCCTAAAGGCTATTTTGGTATCTATTAAGGTCAAATATAGTCCTACAGTATTCCAGTTCTGGCATAAACATTAGGGATAGTGGTTCTTTAATTTGGCAACATACTAGAAATAGATACTTTTAAAAAATACTAATACCTGAACCTTCCTCCAGACAAACCAAATGATAGTGTATGGAAGTGGAGGTTGGTCATCTCTGTTTCTAAAAAGCCCCCCAGGAGCTTCTATTGTACAATGGACCTCAAAATCACTGCAATAGAGTGATGAGGAAGGGGGGATATTATAGATACTCTTAAATTGTCTGTTATTTATAACTTGCTGATTTCAAACTCTCCCAGATTAGTAGAATGGCAATTTCGCATCACATCTGTAGGGACACCCAACAATTTTTGTTTGGGGAAAAGTATATTTTTTGCTTCACCTCAAATTCAGGGGATCATAAGAATATTCTTTGAATAATAATCAGAAAGTGTTAAGTAGATTCTAAAATATGACCTCAACCCTATTAAGTGTTCTATCAAGTAAAAAATTAAGAAAAAATCTTGACTATGGTTCACAACTACCAGGAACTCTAAGTCTATAATTTTTCTGGAAGTTTTCAGGTAAGTTAGAACCTTGAACTTGAAAATAACTTAGTGATTAAAATATCCAGATTTGGGTATAGAAAATGAATACTTTAGTGAAAAATATGAATTAAATTATTATGTTTAAATTTTAAAAGTTGGACAAATATTCTAAGAAACTAATTTGCCACTTGATGAAATAGACATTTTGGAGAGGATTTTTCAATGTGGATTCAAAATTCAAGTTGTTCATATCAATTGCCATTTTAAACTGTTGGTTTTATTTCCTCTTATCACTTTCAAATGCTTCTCAATCTCTTTGCTGTGTCCATTTAGATCATAATTTATCCTTCTCACTACCATTTTCTCATTACCTAATAGTTTATTTCATACTAAAATGGCAAAGTAATATTTTAAATTGATGTTGTAGAGGATCATAGTCTAGAGGACATTTTTCATACAAAATTCAATTAAATTAATCAAACATTTACTGAAAAAAATTATATTATAGGCTCTTTACTAGGATCCAGGAATTCCAGAGCTAAGGGGCTCAGAACATACCAGGGAACACAGACACAGCTAAACTTAATCAAAAAATAAACACACACAGATATGCTTTCTGAAAAATTGATAGGCAAAGTTTTGGGAAGAGGGGGAAAAGAGTAAAAGGAGTAATTGATTTTACCTTAAATTTCAAAGCATCTGAATTTTTATGTGAACATTAATAAGAATTTTACCATGTGACTAAATTAGTATATTATTTGGGGAAGTGGGTGATAAGAGAATTTCCAGAGAAAGACTGTCCAAACAACTTTTTCACTGGCAAAAAATTTATTTGGGACCAGTAATAAAGCAAGATGGAATAGTGAATACATCAGAAGAGTGGTTGGAGGGTTTTATCCCCCTCCCGCCTTCCCTCCCTTCCCTTCTTCCCTACTTCCTGTTTTACTTTCCATATGATAATTTACTTTGAAATATTTCACTATAAACGTAGCAGAAATAAGCATTTGTAGTGTGCAGTAGGGTATCCGTTTATATTTTAAGGGCATTGATTTAGTATTTGATATAATATAATCAAGATTGTACACTTTGGAGACATTCAAAGAAGTATCAAAATCTCTATCAAGGGGTTTATTAATTAGCAACAGATATATTAGAAAAAAGTTTTCTTTGATGAAAATGAGTGCTGTTTAAGACATATGGTTGGCTAGAAATTTTGCGCAGACACCACCCTTGCATAAATAAAGCTTACAAGTCAGGCAAATCTAGTGCTCATGGAGGACTCTTGCCTGCCTCAGATAAAAGGACTTCTGTAGAATTACCATATGACCCAGCAATCCCACTACTGGGCATATACCCAGAGAAAACCATAATTCAAAAATACACATGCACGCAATGTTCATTGCAGCACTATTTACAATAGCCAAGTCACGGAAGCAACCTAAATGTCCATCGACAGAGGAATGGATAAAGATGTGGTACATATATACAGTGGAATATTACTCAGCCATAAAAAAGGAACAAAGTTGGGTCATTTGTAGAGACATGGATAGACCTAGAGACTGTCATACAGAGTGAAGTAAGTCAGAAAGAGAAAAACAAATATTGTATATTAATGCATATATGTGGAATCTAGAAGAATGGTATAGATGAACCAGTTTGCAAGGCAGAAATGGAGACACTGATGTTGAGAACAAATGTAGGGTCACCAAGGGGGGAAAGGAGGGGTGGGATGAATTGGGAGATTGGGGTTGACATATATACATGAATATGTATAAAATAGATAACAAATGAGAACCTGCTGTATAGCAAAGGGACTCTACTTCACTTCGCTGTACAGTAAAAACTAACACAACATTGTAAAACAAATATTCCCCTCCAAAAAAAGAATAAAGATACAATAATTTTTTTAAAAAATAAAAATTTTAAAAATTTAAATTAAGGACTTCTACTAAAGAATATTTTTGCATCTGCCTCAGAGGGAACATCTGAGGCAAGGGGCTTATTTGAGGACAAAGTAGAGTTTTCCAGATCTATTGAAGCAGATTCAATCTATTTGTGTTTTATTTCATTTTTCACACTTGCTAATAAATATTTGTGATTCCACAGTATTTGGTCTAACCCTTGCTTGCATTGCCTCACATCCCTTGGCAGGCGGTTTGTGGATAAGTGTTGTACATGACCAGCGACCCCTACTTACCAAAAGATCTTGTTTGCTGATTGTCCAATTTGGCTTATGCCAGTTCACAATACTCCCTTTCTACTTTCCTCATTATTTCTTTCCCTCCTTCCCTCTCTTTCTCCTCCATTGTTCATTATTTATTTATTGAGATCTTGCTATCTCCCCAGCATTGTGCAAAGCCTTAAGTAAAACTTTTAAATTTATAATTTATATTTTCACCCCACACACAAAGAAAAAAGATTCCTTGCATGGCCACCATGGATAAGAAAAAAGATTCCTTGCAGAGTCCACCATGGTTAAGAAACTTGTACCTCCTTGACATTTTGTTTTTCAGTGATAAACCTGGAATCCCCATGACTACTCTTTGGAATCTCTAAGCTGACACTACCTGGTTTTCTGTCATTTTGGTTGTGACTTCTACATGATGAGTGCAAATTACAAATTGATAATTGGTAGATAATATATTCATCCTTTAGCTTGAGATATTTAGGTCTGCCTTGTTAATGATAATTCAGAGTAGTCATACTAGAATTTATTCAACAGTAAGGCAGTCTAGGAAGGCAGCTCAGTGAGCCAGGTTAATCTGGACTAAACTGGCAAAAACAGTCAATGAGGCAAGACAGGCTGTAGGAATTAGCAACCTGACATCCAGAAAAGTAAAAGGACCAGAGTCCAAATGACCTAGACTGGAAAATATATGAGGTGACAATGAGGTGACAAGTCTAATTCAAAGAATCTGGTTCATAAGAGACAGTCCTACTTCAGGGTCTGTGGGGTTATCACCAATCACTTGAACCAACTGCTAAATGTGAGCCAAGCTCTCTGGGTAGGAAACTCCCCATGTATTGTCTGTTCACAGTATGGATGACGGCTGACTTGGGCTATAGCTCTATAAAGGCAGAAACTATGTGTTCCTTGTTTTTTCAATGATCTCCAAAGATACTCAAATGTGTTTATTCCATACTAGCAGATAATGGTGAAAGAGTCTCCAATTCTTAAACTGGAGATACCTTGTTTGGGGTGTTCTTATTTTTAAATTTTTATATTTTCCTATGTCTATGGACTTTCATAAGCATGTTATGCTTAGATGATTGCATGATGAGTTCACTTCAATGGTTTGAATAGGTACCTCATGGCCCAATTTGTGCTACAGTGTTTGTGCATTTCCTTGGGAGTAAAGATTGCTTGTTTAATTTAGCCCATTGTGTTCTCTAGGAAAGGAATCGGGGAAAAAAGCAAAACAGAAAAAAATTGTGGAATTTTGTACCTGTAGTTAAAATTTGGACTCCTTCCTATGCTATGGGAACCTCTAATTCTTACATTGTATCGAGACTAAAGGCACTGCACCTGCTGTTTTTCTTTCCACATTATTTGCTATTTCTTTGATCTACTAAAAAGTCTCACCTTACCCATATTCATTTTTTGGCTTGAAAATATCCTTTAAAATAAGTCCGAGTAGATCCCATTGACTGTGAGCATATTTTATGATATCTTATTTTAGAGGTTATCATCTAAAATCATGTAACACACACAGCTAATCATCATGGTACCTGTTTGATTCCTTAAGCAAAAATGGTAAATATATAAACCAGCAGAGAAAAAATATAATTGGAATTTTATGAGTCTAAGCACCAGCTTTTGATAACTCTTTCTAGTATATGCATCAACATTCTTACGAAGGGTGTTTTCAGCTATACCAATACAGTGTCTGTTCTTGGAAAAACTGTCACTCTTTACTAATTGATCCCATCACCAAGGAGAAGCTCATCAAATATAATCACAACCATAAATTCTTCTGCATTTCAATCAAGGGATATAGAAGGCCTAGATTAAAAAGACATTAGGTGTCTCACAAGAATGAGTTTTGAAGAAGAGTCAGCATGCAAAGTACAGTTCATTAAAAGTAACTGTACTGGGAAATTATGGGGAAGATATATAGTCTGGCTTGAGAGTATCATGAGTAATCATTCATTGCCTAATTCCCTAAATGACAACTCACTATCCCCTCTCTCACATTTTTAGGACTGAAATGAAGAAAATTTGAGAATGATCTTTATCAGAGCAACACGAGGATACAAAAACAGACTTTAAAAACCAGTAGAAGTATTTTTCTTGGAATTTGGGAAGGTCTATATTAATCAATCAATCATCTTAATTCAAACTTGAGGTTTGTTAAGACCAACTTTACATCAGACATGGTTCTCTTTTCAAAGAATAAAAATATTTTCTAATAAAATCACATGGACAGAAATACTGGTCAGACTGAAATCAAGCCAATTAAGAGTTTCTTTATGATGATCTATTTCAGTTTTATTTAAGCTAGTTATACATATTCTGAAGTAGTTTAAATTTCCATCTGCCACTTTTATAAAAGGTTTTCGAAGTTGAAGTTTAATCAGCCAAGAAACAGAATTTTTTGACTAAACTACAGAAGTAATTTCCAGTTTCTATAACGTTGAGACTCTTCCTATAAGGCTGATAACTACAAAATAAAAGCAGTTATTTTATTCAGTGGTTATCTACAATCATTTAGAACATTTGACTGACATGTGAATGTCCTGACCTTGTGAAATAATGCCCCAAACCTGAGAAGTTAACTCAGCACATTTTCGTGAGACTTGTCTGCAGACTATATATATACTACTAGAATAGAGAAGTGTCCATATCTCTGTATTAAGGATGTCAGCATTTCCATTAAGAATAGCCTAGGTAAGAAATTTAACTTGATTTAGTCGTTATATTGCTTCAGAGTTGCTTAGGCTTAAATATTCTACTAAAAATACATATTCTGATTACCTGGTTGCTTCAACTAATGAACATATTTAAATACAGAATTTGATTCCCTTTACTAGATATACATCTCCTCTCATTTGTACTTTGGCTTCTCTTTGGTAAAATAACCAAACTGTACATCTTTAAAGTTTAAGGCTTTTCTGTCTTACAAGAATTTATGTATGTGGGTTTGGAAGCAACTCAATCTGAAGAATCATTTGAACAAAGCTTAGTTGCTTCAAACTTTGGAATCGCTTGGGAAAACACCATTTAAAAACAAAAGGAGAAATAAAACAAAACAAAAACCAGAGGAGATTTAACACTAGGGGGCACTGAAAACCTCTCCCAAATTTTTGGCCCCTGCTTGCTCAAGCTGTAGCCTGGTTCTCATTCCTGCTTTCTTAATTATAATCTTTAGGGGATAGTATTCTCCTCTATATTTGATTAGTTGATTTTTCTGTCAAAAGGCCAAAGATTGAATGGGGAAATAGTGTGTCCACTTTTATTTTCAGGACTGGACATGATGTATGGCCAGAGAAGCTTCTGCATTCCCACACAGCTATTTCTCTGGCATTTCATCTTTTAGTAAAAGCCATGACCCTTAAATAAGGTACTTACAGACGTGACCTATGTAATCCACCAAGGCAAGTGTAAATGACTATTTTCTGTTATTCACAGGTCTTACAAGTGATAATCTATCTTTAGAAGATGATTTTACTCTACAATTATACAATGATGTTAGGTAAATTATATCAGTATTTTCTTTGTACCCGGCACAGTCTGATGTACTTTGGTAGGTAGGATTTTCTCTTTTACATTTTTTTTTTTTTTTTTTACCACAGCCCTAATGATGTTGAATCAGTCATTTTTCTCTACTTTGTAGATTGGAAAAACAAGACATTGGAAGATTAAGTAACTTACTCAAAGATAAAATTAATAAGAGTGAGAACAGGTCCAGCAGGCAGGCCTCTGTCGTGCCAAAATTTCCTTAATTTTGATTTATTATACATTGAGCATTTGGCTCATATCCACAGTTTGCTCCAATTTAAAATATCTCCTTCTCTTCTACGTGTCATACCATATGTCCTGCTTTTGTATCAGAAAATGTAGCTACCATTGTTAAAAAGAACCTATAAAACCAAGAAATGCTCTACAATGTGCAAGTAATATATTTTATAATTATATCATTTGAACAAAAATTTTCATTACTTCAAAATGACCCCCATGTACATGAATGTATTTGTTACATACAAATCATCTCTCTGTATTTCTTGCCTAATCAATCACTGAATAGGATAAGCATCTATGATGGGTCAAATACTATAAGAGATACAATGTTATAGAGTACCACTTTCAATGTCCTCAAGAGACAATTGGTTAGAAATATACATGTAAAATATATGCAAGGTTGACCAAATGGACAATGAGTAGTGCAGAGTTCCCTTGCTTGGAATCTTCCTTTCCTCTGTATTTCTCCCTCTCTCCATTGTTTAGGGCCTAATCCAAGCACCATTGTTTTGTGATTCTTTTTTGGCCATCTCAGACACTAGTCATTTACCCCATTGCTGAAATTCTAATACTGTTGAGTTGTAAGAGTCTTACATAGATTCTGGATACCAAACCTTTCTCAGATGTATGATTTTTAAATATTTTCTCCCATTTTTTGGTTGTTTTTTCCACATTCTTGATGGTGCTCTTTGATATACAAGTTTTTAATTTGATGGAGTCTATTTTACCTTTTTTTTTCTTTTGTCATTTGTGTTTTTGATGTCATATCTAAAAATTCATTGCCTAATCTAAGGGTATCAGGATTTATGCCTAAGTGTTCTTCTGGCAGTTTAATAGGTTTAGCTCTTTTATATACGTCTACGATCCATTTTAAGTTACTCTTCCATTGCAAGTAGATATTCAGTTGTCCCAACATTATTTGTTGAAAAGACTATTCTTTCCCCATTAATTTTCTTGGCACTCTTGTGGAAAATCAATTTACCATAAATATGAGGGTTTATTTCTAGACTCTCAATTCTATCACATTGATCTATATGTTTATCCTTATGCCAATACTATTCCATCTCTATTACTGTAGTTTTATAGTAAATTTTGAATTTGGGAGGTATGAATACTCCAAATTCGTTCTTCTTTTCAATATTTTTTGGCTATTTTGGTCTCTTCCATTTCTATTTAGGTTTTCTGATAAGCTTGTCAATTTCTGTAGAAAGACAGCTGGATTTCAACAGGGATTGTGCTATATATATATAGATCAATTTGGAGAGTATTACCATCTCAATAATATTAAGTTTCCCAGTCCATGAATGTAAAATATTGTTTTATTTATCTCAGTCTTCTTTAATTTCTTTCAATGATGTTTTGTAGTTTTCAGTGTCAAGTCTTGACTTACTTTGTTAAATTTAACCTTGTTTTTTTTTCTGATGCAATTATGAATGGAACCGTTTCCTTAATTTCCTTTCCAGATTAGTCATTGCCAGTGTATAGAAAGACAATGGATTTTTGTATTCATTTTTGTATACTGAGCTTGTATTCTGAAACCTTGATGAATTAATTTGTTATGATAGGTTTTTAATAGATTCCTATATAAAGTCAAGACATCTTCAAAAAGATGGTTTTGGTTATTCCTTTCCAATCAAGACGTCTTGTATTTTCCACTTTTTTTTTTTTCTGGTTAGTATCTCCAAGACAATGTTTAATATAAGTGGCAAGAGTAGACAACTCATCTTGTTCCTGATCCTAGAGGGAAAGCATGCAACTTTTCACTATCATGACATTAGTTGAGGGTTCCCCATAGATAATCTTATTTGCTTGAGAATGTTCTCTTCTGTTCCTGGTTTATTGGGTATTTTTATCATGAAAGTATGTTGGATTTGTCAAATAATTTTTATGAATCTATTGAGATTATGTCTTTCTTTCTCCTTTATTTGATTAATATGGTATATTAATTTAATTGATTTCCATGTGTTAAATTAACCTCATATTCCTAGGATAAATCTTACTTGATTATACTAATTCAGTTTCTTATTATGGGTCTACTCAATTTTTAAATTTCTTCTTGAGTCACTTTCAGTAGTTCGTATCTTTCTAGAAATTTGTCCCTTTCATGTAAATTATATAATTTATTGATAAAATGATTGTTCATAGTATTCACTCATAAACCTTTTATGTCTGTAATATTGATATTAATTCCCCCTCTTTTATTCTTGATTTTAGTAATTTGATTCTTCTTTCTTTTTTACTTGGTTAGTCTAGACAACAGTCTGTCATTTTTAACAATCTTAAAAACCCAACTTTTGGCTTTCTCAATTTTTTAATGTTCTATTATTCTGTAACATCCTATGGAAAAACCCAAACGAAATTTTTGGCCAACCCAATACTTCATCTATTACTGCATAAGTCTTAATTTTCTCTGCACTCTGCTTGCTTTGTTGTTAGTTTTCTCTTTCTTACATTTATTAAAGTGATGTTAAGTTGCTGATTTGAGATCATTTTTCTTTTTTAATATAGGCATCTACAGCTATAAATTTCCTTCTAAGAATTGCTTTAGCTGCATTTCATAAATTCCAGTATCTTGTGTTTTTATTTTTATTAATCTCAAAGTATTTTTTAACAAAAACACTTATTTGAGAGGATACATGATCCCTATATTCATTGCAGTATTATTTACAATAGCCAAGATATGGAAGCAACCTAAGTGTTCGCTGATAAATAAATGGATAAAGAAGATATATACAATGGAATATTACTCGGCCATTAAAAAGAATGAAATCTTGCCATTTGCATCAACATGGATAGACCTAGAAGGTATAATCCTAAGTGAAATAAGTCAGAGAAAGACAAATTTCATATGATTTCACTTGTATGTGGAATCTAATAAACAAAACAAATGAAAAAAATATAACAAAACAGAAACAAACTAAGATACAGAGAATAAACTGGTGGTTGCCAGAGGGGATGGGGTGGGAGATGAGTGAAATAGGTGAGGGAGATTAAGAGGTACAGGCTTCTAGTTACCAAATAAATGAGTCACAGGGATGAAATGTACAGTATGGGGAATATAGTCAATAATAATGTAATATCTTATATGATGACAGATGGTAACTAGACTTATTGTGCTGATCACTTTGTAATGTACAGAAATATCAAATCACTATGTTGTGTACCTGGAACTCAATTATACTTCAATTTAACATATCAATTAGTTAATTAAAAAGAAAAAATAATTTTAAAATAAGAGTGGATGAAAATGACCCTCTCACATCATCTTTTGTAACACTGAGTTGTATTTTATTTTTTCATCTGCCAATTTTATATGAAACAATAAATTCTACTTTTAGTTTGCATATCTCTGATAATTACTTATGATAAACTTTTCTATGTGTTAATGTATACAGGCTTCTTTTATCAAATGGTTCTTCTCATCATTTGCATATATTATAAATTTTTTTAACCTTTACCTCCTTTTTAAAGATCTTAACAGTTGACCTTTAAAAAGAATTTTTTTAAAGTGTTTTCTAGTTTCCTTTGTGAGGTATTCTTTATTTACTTCATTATTTAGAAGTTTATTTTTCAATTTCCACATATATGTGAATTTCCCAAATTTACTTCTCATATTTATTTCTAAGTTCATTTCTTTGTGGTCAGATAACATATTTTATATTATTTCAAGCCTGTTAAAAATTTTTGAAGCCTCTGCTATGGCCTAACATATGGTTTATCCTGGAGAATGTTTTCATATGCACTGAAGACAATATATTCTACTTCAGTTAGATGGAATGTTGTATAGATGTGTGTTGGATCTAACTGGTTTACAATATTGTCCAAGTCTTCTATTTCTTCAATGACTTTTTTTGACTTGTTCTATTTATTATTGAAAGTGAGGTACCCAAGTCTCTAGTTAATTTCTTTGTATAGGACATATCAGCTTCTTATACTTGTGCAGCTGTTGTTTAGTTTTTTAGTTAATATAAAAGCAAATTTTTTCACATGTCTGTTGTGTATGCCAAATTAGATATTACCCCAAGTATGTCATCTTGGTTCCTTTTACCGTTATTGAAGGTCTTCAGTAATATTTAAACTATATAAAGCTGTAACATAAAAAATGCTTTTATATCTTGTGTCACATGCAGATAATGTAAGTGAGAACCATTGAGATATTGTTCTGCTACTCTGTGTAATAGCTGCTATCTGTTTGAAGATCTGGTGATCTTTCATACAGTTCACTTTTTTGACCTACTGCTATTAAGCTATAGCAAGGAACACTGTGGAATGAAGTAAGCTACTGGTTTTGTTCCTCAAATCCACTGAGTGTCAGAGGTATAATGTAATTTGGGGGGATTCTTGATGGGCTCTGAAGCAAACCATGTAATTTCTTTAAGAAGCTTTAAATAATTGTTTCAATCATGAGTGAGAATTTAGAGAAAAGCTTATGAAGAAGAGAAGTACAACTTGCAGGAGTGAGGGAGAGAGAGTAAGACTGAAGGGTAAGAGGAGAGACACCAGAGAGTGAGAGCAAGAGGAAGAAAGCAAAACATTAGAAACTGGAGCAAGTATAACAATAAAGAAGAGATGTGAATCTTAGGAAACTTGAAGAACTAAGGATGAAGGTAGCAGTAGGAAGTTTTGCAAGTCTTCAGGGAAAACAATTAGGGAGGGCAAAGGAACTAACATTTACCTATAGCATTGAAATCTGACAATTATTTAGAAATAACTGTTCTGGATCCAGTTACACTTCTAAACACTTAGCAAACATAGTTTTAGTAATTCCCTTAGGTACCCTATTAGGTATATATCATGCCCCCACCCACACCTTTTACAGATCAGGAAACTGAAGTTCCAAGAGTTTTGTTAACTTGCCTTAGGTTACACAGTCCCAAGGTGATATAGAAGAAATTTAGACTCATGTCTACACAATTCCAAAGCCCATGCTGTTCAGAATATATTTTGTCAATGGTTCTCTCCAGGGCACTACCACCCTTTAGATCAGCAGTCCCCAACTTTTTTGGCACCAGGGACCTGTTTCGTGGAAGACAATTTTGCCATGGATGGGGTTGGGGGGGATGGTTCAGGCGGTAATGCGAGCGATGGGGAGCAATGGGGAGCAGCAGATGAAGCTTCGCTCGCTCGCCCATCACTCACCTTCTGCTGTGCGGCCTGGTTCCTAACAGGCCTCAGACTGGTACTGGTCCGAGGCCTGGGGTTTGGGTTTGGGGACCTCTGCTTTAGATAGTATTTTACAAATTTTGTATGGGCAGTTTTTGTTCTCACAATAATAGGGAAGCATTATTGATGTTCAGGGCAGAAAACCACAGATGTTCCCATGGTATTGGAGTCACAAACACACTACACTTCTAGTGGTTTGTAAGTACAGTTTCTGATTCACAATGAGTCCAGTTGCAAGCAACATGATTTTTTTACCATGTTTTCTAGGGTAACATCTTAGCTTGGGCTACCGTAACAAAATACAATAGACTTGATGGTTTAAACAACAGAAATTTTTTCTTTTCTCACAGTTCTGGAGCCTTGATGTCCAAGATCAAGGCGCCATCATGGTCAGTGTCTGGTGAGGAATCCTTTCTGGCTTATAGATAGGCACCTTCTCACGGTGTCATCACATGGTGAGGAGAAAGAAACAGAGAGATCTATCTCATATCCTCTTCTTAGAAATCTACCAATCCTATCAGATTAGTAGCCCACCTTGCGGGGTTCCTGGACCCAATTTCAATGTGTGTGTATGGAAGGGAGTGCTTCCCCATATCTCCAACAAGCAATTGTCAGACATTAGCTGGGTGTCCTACAATTCAACTCAGTTCTGATGCTATCAACCCAGAGATACCACCAGATCCCATAGGTTAAAGGCTTCAGTCCTATAAGACTGCCTACCCTACCACTTCAGATGTCAATTGCAAGCCCTGATTGTTACCTATGCTTCTCATCAATCAGATATAGTTTGGGGCTTCCCATGACCCCCTCCTGGGACTTCAGACACCAGTCTCAAGTCCAGGTTGTTATCTGTACTTCTGACTGACTGGCTATAAACCCACAACCCCCACCCCCCAACCTTGGGGGTCGATTAACTTGCCAGAGTGGCTCACAGAACTTGGAGAAACATTTTGTTTACTAGATCACTGGTTTGTTTTAAAAAAATAACTCAGGAAAAGCCAGATGGAAGAGATGCAATGGGCAAAGTATGTGAAAAGGGCTCAGGCTTCCATGCCCTCTCCCAGCCCAACACTCTCCCCAAATCTCCACATATTCACCAACCTGGAAGCTCTCCAGACCCAGTCCTTTTGAGTCTTTATGGAAGCTTCATTACATAGGCATGATTGATTAAAGCATTGACCATTGGCAATTGATTCAACCTCCATCTCCTCTCCCCTCTCCAGAGGCCTGGGGGTAGGACTGAAAGTTCCAAATCACATGGTTAGTTCTCCTGGTGACCATCCCCCCATGCTGAGATGGTATTCAAAAGTCACTTTATTACATCAACAAAGTTATCTTTATGGTTTTTATTACTTAGAGAATTCCAAGGGTTTTAGGAGCTCCGTGCTAGAAACAGGAACAAAGACCAAACATATATTTCTTATTACATATCACACCACTCTTATGACCTCAATTAACCTCAGTTAACTCCTAAAAGCTTTATCTTCAAATACAGTTAAAAAAAATATGGGGCTTTGGGCTTCAGCATACCCACACATTGGGGCAGGATAGGGTACATAATGCAGTCCATAGCAGGTAGTCTTAGTTGAGCAAATTTTTGTTTTACAAATGTTTCCTTTTTTATTGGTTGGTAATGATTAGCACAGGGTGTAAGTTTGAGATATAGGTATATATAATTAAAAATATTTTTCATTTAGATTTGAAATTTGAGATCTTAAGTTGGTGGGTAAGTTGAGTATTTAGATATTAAAATAAATATGTTTAATACGGTTCTTTTTTTTCTTTTGCACTATAGTTAGGGACATTGTATTTTTTTTTAACTGTGTGTGGGGGGGATGAATTTCCTATCAAGATGGTAAGAGGTGAATTTTACAGTAATTATTATAAACAGGATAATTTGAGTCTGATTAGTCTATTATGGAGTGATGCCTAACTAATTTCTGAGCTTTCTGTATTTATTATTATCACTTACCCTCACAAAAATCTTGATAGGGAGGTGTTGTTATCTTTATTTTACAAACAAGTAATTTAGAGTCATAAGATTTGGTACTTAGGAACACACAACTAATTTGCGATATAATTACCATGCAGCTGAGGTCTGTGAGATTCCATGGCCTGTATTTGTTCCTCACTATCTACCTCAATTCTTACTGGATGCAAAACAGACAGAGACACAGACTTAGTGATGTCAACTAGGTAATTGTTACCCTCTGTGGGAGGAACGACTGGTCATTCAACAGAAACCTTCACGAGAATAAATTTTTACAGGTTTTGATTCTAAGTAGCAGGGCCTCTTTCCTATAAAATTTTAGTAAATTTTAGTCTTAATTGCTAAGTGTTGTATCCCTAAGTTATTATTCCAAATTAGTTTTCTTTATAAATTTGTACTGTTGACTGAACAATAGGTACCCAGTTGACTGGTAGCACACAAGTAGATTTAGGCAAATTAGACATAAATAGTACTTCTTAAAGGTTCTTAAGTTGTAATTTTGTGATTTGGAGAAGTTAAGTATGTTGTCTAAGGTACAAAAGGCAGTCTGTTTAAGAACCATAGCTACAACCCAGTAAGTTACTTAAAATAAGTATTGGACTAAATATGATCTAAACTCCTCTCACCAGTTGTAAAACTCTTTGGACCCAGATAATTAGTAGGAGGTTTTTCCCTACCTATATTGATCTTTAGTCAGTGATATTAATAAGCAATTGTTATATAATTATTTTAAAGCTACGATTCACAGTCTATCACAAAAACACAATTAAAAATTATTTATTGAATATTTTCTCTATCACAAGCAGGCCAATATTTCTCTGATAATTTTAAAATCTAATTCAGGATTTGATTCCTTTGTTTTCCTCCTTAAAAATTGTGGATTGTCTTTCTCCCTTCTCTCAAGTACAAATGTTTTAATTTAATGTTTCTGCCTTTGGCCCTTTGGCATCCACACAATTTAATATTAAAAAATACATTGCATTTAGTATTACTTTCTGCTTCATTTCAAAAACTAAAATTTTTGTCACTTGAGGCAAATAACATTATGAAAAACAACTGTGAACTATGCTACACATTCAGCACATCAGGAATGAGAGAGTATCATATGCAAAGAGATTTCTCTTTATGAATATTCATGAGAATAAATATTGGGGTCAGATTGCTTTTGGGTTTCAATGTGACTTTTTACTGAATGCGTATAAGGGAATTTTTTTCTGAGGCAGTTTTTTTTCTGTTAGGCATACATTCAAGATGAAAAAAATACAGTATTATTTCTACAAATGGATTTACACTGAAGGTGATTTGCATATCAGTGTGCCATTCTGCACACTATTAGACATCTTTATCACAAATCATGGATGCCTTTATTATTGAAACCCCTTGAGGATGGAAAGTGAGAGTTGTTTGAAAATGTTAAAACAGGGAGAATGTTGAAATTGTGTAAATAATGATATCTAGCCAGTACAAAAACATTACCAAAAGAATATAGGAAAGAAAAAATCAAGTTCAAATATAAAATATAGATAATTATTAACAAAAACACTATTACAAATTATTTTATAGAGAGCAAAATGTGTGGGTGGTCACATAAATATGAAAAAATGCAGCTAAAATGTTATCTCTATGCAGTAGTAAACGAATTTGTATACATCTAGAAAGATTTAGTTAGAAATTGATTTAGATTTAGTATAAATTTAAATTTCTAACTAAATTTCTTAATTATTATCTTAAAGGTCCACTTCTCTTTTTTCTATGGTTTATTTATTTGTGTGGCACACAGCTGGCTGTTATTTGAATCAAAACCTTGTAGAGGGCTTCCCTGGTGGCGCAGTGGTTGAGAGTCCGCCTGCCGATGCAGGGGACACGGGTTCGTGTCCCGGTCCGGGAAGATCCCACATGCCGCGGAGCGGCTGGGCCCGTGAGCCATGGCTGCTGAGCCTGCGCGTCCGGAGCCTGTTCTCCGCAATGGGAGAGGACACAACAGTGAGAGGCCCGCGTACCGAAAAAAAAAAAAAAAAAAAACCTTGTAAAATGTGCTCTCTAAATAAAGTTTAATCAGTGAAATGAATGAATTTATCAATTATACACACACTTTGAAGAGATAAAGAAAACCCTCCCGTTAGGTCTAAAATAATGGCAGGCAGTTTGCTAGGACAAAAAACCTGGAATGCCTTATCTAAAATTTTCCAAGATGATAAGAAAATAGGTATTATAGTTAATGATGTCTCTTCACTGGCTTAATTATGTTCATTTTCAATATGTATTGTTAACTCTTATTTTGTAGGCTGAGAGAGACTAAATAATACCTGGACAATCAATCCTCTGGAGGCTCACATTTCATAGTGTGAAAATGAATGTCCTATCTGTTGCATTACACCCGCTAAATAAAATCCTGATTACCTATGCAACAAGGACCACAGCGGGCACAGAATAAGATTATGAAATCAGTTATGCAAGACGATTTAGAACAGAAGCAACTCTGCCCATATAACCCAGGAGGAAAAAATAGGAAGTCTCCACAAGGGCAGGGACACACAGAATCACTGCAAAACTACCAAGAACTCTTCAGTGTACTGTGAATTGGCCATTATTATTTTAATAAGCTGGCTGTAATTTTTAAAAGCACTTGCTTTTGTAGGCAGATTCATAAACTCTCTTCTAATGAGGTCATTTATTAATTTGCCTAAAGATAATTTCTTATGACAAAAGCCTAACAAATTTGATTGAATGCATCTTTAAATAACGGTCTGAAATTGAGTTATTTTTTAATTTCCTAAACGTTTCCATTTGTATTGTGCCACATACTCTCCCGTTGATCATCTTCTCTTATGTTCAGATTGTTAGCACTCTAAACCCAGGAACATTTTCTATCATTATTGTTTTTTTTAACTGAGAATATATATATATATACACATATATATTGCTTTCACTTTTACTTTCTTTACATCTATACTGTAATCTTACTCTCTATGAAAGACCTTAACCTCCTTTAAAACGCGCCAGTCTCCAAATTACTTTTTCCCTTACGTACTTTGTTTTCCTTTGACACACTGATTATTTCATTTGTATTTTGGTCTCTTTCTTCTAAGTGGAAGTTAAGCTTCTTAAGGACAGGGACTTTGTTCAGTGCTGTCACCCTGGAGCCTAGAATAGTGTCTGGCATATTGTAAGTGCTCAATAAATATTTGTTGAGGGAATAAGTAAAAAGATGAAAGCTGAACACAATAGATTCATTTCAATTTACCTTTGTCATAAATGCTGGTCATTTTTTTATGACCTAACAGTGGACTTTAGTGTTCATCCTTGTCAGAAGTTATCCGCATGGCTGTTCTCTACAATCATTCAGCATTGTCCTAGTTCTGGCCTTTATCTTATCATACTCAGACTTCAACATCTTCCTGGTTCTTCTCAGCTTCAGCTTGTCTCAGTTTTAGTCCATCTCCTCAATATTGCTGGTCATCTTTTAGAAATAAAAAGCGTTCCATGTCACTCCTCCAACCTCACCTCTCGCCAGTCCCACACCTCAAAGTGGTGCATGAGAGTAACTCTGGCCAATGCCTGAATACAGGGATAAGGGTGTGAATTCCTACTGTGTTTTTGAAAAGATTAAACGTTATCCATTAAAATGTAAACCATGCGTATGACTTAAAAAAGTAGCAATACTTTTTTAAAGATCATTTTTATTAAAGTAAAAGTAACAGAGCTGTACTGATAAAGATACACAAGAATCACAGCTTTGTTTTGTAACTGCAATAAACTGGAAAAAAATATGAACCTGAATGGCCATCACAGACAAAGTTAAATCTGTATTATGGATCATTACTTGCCTATCACAAAGAATGAGGTAGATATTTATGTACTAAAGAGAAAGGATCTCCATGCATACATGGTTAACTGGGAGGAAACATTAAGTTGCAGAATATTTTCTAAGATAATCTCACTTTGTTAAGGAGAGGTAGAGAGAAATAATGAGAAAAAAGAAAGACAGAGAGAGACGGGGGTGAGGGGTGGGTGGAGAGAACATGCTGTAAAGATAACCTTGAGCTTTAAACATGACTTCCTAATTAAAATATTAAAAATATTAAAATATTTGTATTTGGCCAATATCTCTTAAGGTAAACCTATAACTTTTCTTGCTCTATTGTAACATATATGCTTTTAAAACGTAAGACATATAGAATCTTAGATGTAGAAAGGTCTTCAAAGTATAACATTTATTTCTTTGTATTGGTAAGAAAACTGAGGTTATAGAGAAATTAAGTTACTTAACTAAGTCACATAACACGTTAAAACTGGAATTAGGGATAAACTTATACTTTTGACACTTAGACTGGTAATCGTTCCAGTGAGCTTTTCTCCTTGCCTCTCAAGGAGAATATTTACTTCTTTTTTAGGCTTGATTTTGCTTAATTATTATCAATTATCTTGTCAATTACATGCAGAACCAGAGAATACTTTGTCAAGAATAAAAATAATACAAAAAAGCCAAAATAAAAAGATTTGTATTGATTTAATTGGAAGAAAAAAACTATAGTTTTTCATAGAGGTGTGATTAAAAATTACAACTAGATAGACAATAAATTTTAATAAACTTTAACACATTAATCACATAGAAATAATTTGAAAGTTCTACAAGTTCACGATGTAAAAGAAAAAAAAAGTGCCTAAGCTGATATTTTAAATTAAACTGGATATTGTTATGAAGGTCATGACAGGTAATTTAATATGCCAACTGATTTGTCTGATCAATTATCACATGTTAATATAGCTGAGATTTCAGATTCACCTATATTGCATGCTGTCTAGACACAGACTCAAATTATAGTGTCATAAATAACTTCTGTTTTGCTTTTGTACTTGGGATATATATGGATCTGAACAAAACACAAACCAGATGGAATGCTTAAGTAGTTATATTTTACACTGGACTACTTTCTGCCATGCATTAATGGCTGTATTTAGAATCATTTCTGATTTATTTAGAAGTTTGCAACTGCATTTTTTATCAGGTAAAATATATGGCTTCTCACATAGCAGGAAGTCTTGATAATAGAATATTGAAAAATAAAGCCGTCACTGTTGCCGTGGTAAAAAAAGAGAAGGATAAATGACAAGCCAAACTTTTTCACTGAACCCTGATGTAGACCATTGTTGTTCAACAGGTCTTCTCTCAAGCACTAGTTGTTCAGAATTTGTAGAGGTGCTAATTAAAAAAGAAGGTGGGGAGGGGATTTTTTTAGCCAAGTATGTTTGGGACAACCAGATTTCTCAGCCCATTTAGAATGCATATTCCAACAGAATAGTTTATACAATTGTTGCTAATCTTATGCTATATTTAAAGTGTTTTTTATTTGTCTTTCAGAGAATCCCTAAAGACTAGTGTGTTCTGTGGGATGTGCATAGGGAAAAGCTGATATGGATACATTTATTTGATATATTTGCAATGCAATTTAGGGGTATGGCCAATAGGAGGTGGTGGAAAACTATAACTGAGGGAAGGACTGGAGGAAATACAAACCATAGACTTGGTACTCCTCTTGGGTAAGTCCTTGGGAACTGCCCCAAGCAAGGTCAACTGTCCACACAGAAGTTCCACAGACACCAACATATAAATAGATTATAGTATAGTAAGGAATACTACGTAAAGTGCCTGTCATGGTGAACTAATACTTTGGTTTAAGGTTATGTTTGAAGCAGATTGTTACTACATCTTATAATTATGAAGAAGGGAAAAGAGATAATTGTAGAATAATTGAACTAAAAGTTGAACAGAACTCATATAATTAGATGAGTGAATATTGGTAAAGTATTTTAAACAGGTCTGGCACATGGAAAGTGATATTTAAATGGTTGTTAAATAAAATAAAACATGGTGGGAGGAGAGGAGAGAGATTAATGTAGCTTTGAAATGAATCCAAATTGTATATGTATCAAACTATTTAAATATGTCTTTTATTTGAAGTTTAAAATAGTTTATTGTTGACATTTACACTATGATTTACTTTCTCCTTCAATTGAAAATATTATATCCAAAGAGTCATCTCAGACCTTCCTGTCTTTTGAATAGACGATAAAGCTTAAATTGATACTTATAAACTCATGTAATGTTTTGGGCAACTTTGATGCTTAGTGATAGAGTAGCAGGCTCATATTTCATAAATGCTTCTTATTGCTATTGTTAATTTGTTAAGTGAATGTACAGATATATCCCTGTATAAGTGTTTAGTAGATATCTGTATATGACCTGTTTTTTTTTTTTTTCCTTGCTCTGAATCCACCAGGCTGACCAAAAATACAGAGTTTTTTCTTAAGGTCAGTGAAGCAAACTGTGGTACATTAAAAAAAAAAAAAAAAAATGGCCTTAATTTTCTAAACTGCAGGTAAACTGTTTCTTGGTACCAAATCTCTGTAAGTTTGTATATTTTTACACAGTACTTTCAGTATATATTCTGCATAATCTACAACTTAAGCATTAAGTATTCAATTATGCATTAAATTAGATTCTAAGTTTTCCTGTATCTATTCCCTTTGTCATATGTATATCAAATTATTCCAAAGGAATAAACATTTCTATTGAGTCTTAAAAATATGAACTACAGTTAGCTATTTGTTGAATTATTATTTTTTGTTTACTCAGAGTCACAGACACTGACATGAAATATTAAATACCATCTATTCTTAATTCAAAAGAAATATTCTAAGTAATTAAAAGTAAAAAGAATAATGATTAATAATTAGCATTTTAAAAACTCTCATGCATACATCAACTTATGGATGATATATAGACATTTTCATTTATGAAAAAAAGTGATAATTTATTACTTCTTGATTGGTCATTCTGTTGCAAAGATATTTAACTTTCTTGGGGTAGGATATTTCACATTAATACTACCTTTTTTTTTTTTTTTTTGCGGTACGCGGGCCTCTCACTGTTGTGGCCTTTTCTGTTGCGGAGCACACGCTCTGGATGCGCAGGCTCAGCGGCCATGGCTCACGGGCCCAGCCGCTCCGCGGCATGTGGGATCTTCCTGGACCGGGGCACGAACCCGTATCCCCTTCATCGGCAGGCGGACTCTCAACCACTGTGCCACCAGGGAAGCCCTAATAGTACCTTCTGAAGATCTAAAGTTAATTACTTCCCAGAATACATGATCATTTAACATGAGAGAATCTTTTATTTGAAATTTAAGACCAGCACTTTTTTCTAAAGACAAGGTCATTTTTCACACTTGAATTATAAAGTAACTCAGCTCTACTAATGAAACCTATGAGTTTGAACAGTGTGCAATTAATTTACAACTGAAAACAGAATAATTTTCCTCAACATCTTCAACTAATGAAACCTGATTCTTCTCTTAACTCAGCATAGGCCTCTCCACACCCATAACTTCATGCAAGAACCAGACAGAGATCTTTTAACTGCCTTGGTAGTAAGGCTCTCTGCTTCATTAATGCACCCCTCTTGCCTCTGGGAATTTGGGGTTTTGACCTATTTCTCTGTCTATATCACTCTGTTCATTTCTCATTCTCCCTTACCAGCTTCTTGTATGTGTACATAGTATATACATGCATTATATTTATTATGCTTTTATTCTCCCAAACTTGTAAAAAATACATCTTAAAAGTTATGTTTGTAATTACTTCTCCATAGTATTTGGCATGAAGGATTTCAGTAACTGTATATAATCATAGGAAGTTGAAGAATGTTTTTTGAACAGGTTCAGGAAGGATGTTATTCTCAAAAAGAGAGTCAAAGACTAGTACTTAGATAATGAAGGATTTCTCCCTTAAAAATATATTATCAATAACTGCTGTCTTTTGCTAGCCTGCTAATTTGTTAAGGAGAAAATAAACCAGGGTTAAGTAAGTTCACAGCGAGAAACTGTTTTTGTTCTGATGCAGGTAGGAGGCTGGATATTATAAAGGGTCTAGATCCTGGTTCTCTTAGGTGTCGTATAATTTAGGGTTTCATTAGGAAAAAAGATACTGCTCTAACATATTTCAAGCAGAAAGGGATTTAAAATAGGAAATTAGAGAGTTATAAAACTGTCAGAGGGCTGAGGGAATCAGATCAGGGAAGCCAATACTGATGTTTAGGAAATAATGAATTACAAAAACAGCAGGGAAATAACCCCAATGATTGTAGTGGTCTGCGGCCCTGAAATGGGTGATTAGTAGAAGAATGCAAAGAAGCCCGGGCAAACCTTTCTTATTTAACTGCCAATGTCCATAGGTCTCCCCAACTCTGAGTGGAACAATAATGGTTCTACTTCTCTTCCTCTTTCCAAATCTTGCACATGGAAACTAAACCAGAATCCCTCTATTGTGCGAGTCTGGAAAATGTAGTTTCCAGTCTTCCAACCCCAGCAGTACAGGGACAAGCTTAGACAGGAAGGGATGGTGTTGATTACCAGCATATAATACATGCTAAATTAGGTAAAACCATGTTGACGGCTACCAGAGTTGAAGAGTATTTGTAAATTTTGAAATTAGTCTATAGAAGCCACTCTGCAATGCAGTTAGTTTATACAACTGTTGAAGAAGGAGAACTGATCCTTTTCTATGGCAGTATTTTTCTAATATGTTAAGATGATATTGTCAGAGAGGTTTATTATAAATATGACTATGAAGTTTCATTCTATGAGATATCTATACAGACGTAGAAATATTTCAAATAATTAAAAAGGCTGAGAAGTGTTTTTCTTCAGTATTAATGAAAACTCTTCTGTGTTCTTAAAGTTTTGCTTTTTTCCAAAAATGTTTTCTTGTTTTTGTTAGCATGTTTTGCTCAGTTATTACTTTTCAGGAATGACTAACCGTGTACAAAGGCTAATAGAATCAAAGGCTAAACGGCTACAGTGTGGGAAAATTGAATTATGACACTCATTTAAAACATGTTTTAAAGTATCAACTGTGAAGAAGACACTGGGTTTTGTGTTAGAATTTCAAAGAGGGTAAGATAGCCATGTGACTCAACTCTGAATGACTTAAGCCTAGTGGAGAAGTTTACAGACTAGTAGAACAACCAGTGGACAAAGAATGATACCGATCATTAATCTGGACATGGCAGGGGCCTTATTAAGAATAGTGCACAAGAAAAAGGCTTATGAAAATCAAGTGTTGAACACTTACTTCTCTGAATTAAAGATTAGTAATCCATGCCTCACTCAGGTAGCAAACCAGATAGAACTTCCAGAGCTTCTAAAAGTGCCTCATTTACAGTAAGAAGTAGCTGCTTAGGAAATGAAAAACTATGGTTCAGTTATCTTCTCAATGAAAATGCAACCTACTCAAGAAATTGTTAAATAAGACTGGAAATTATTAAACAGGAAAATCCTGATCATTGGCAGCTCAGGACCTCTGAATGGTGTTACACAAGAAGTTCCCTCATATCCATAATTCCATTAATGAGAGGCCTATATTTAGCCTGGAATCCAATTAGGCAGCACTGTTAACAGAAGAAGTGGAATATAATCCTCCTCAGAGCCAAAGCCTAGACACCTGCATTTTTGGTGACATAGGGCACACAAGGGCAGGTTACAGACATCCTCGCAGTTTGTGGAGATGTTGGTGGAACAAATCATGGAAATCAAGACATAATGGCTTGGTATAATTGAGAAGATATCTGAGCAATGCGTTAGGAAAATTTGAGACTAATCTGCAAGTAATGGCTCCCAAACAAGTAAGTGAATCAATCCCAGAGGAGACGGTATAGGACATACTGACAATGAGCAGAACTTGGACAATACAGTGAGAAGAGACTGGGCAAAAAGCACATTTGTCTTGGCCAACTTTTTAAATATCCTTGTCCATGTTTTATTGAAGAGGAAGTGAGAGTTTACATTGAAACACACTGTAAATCCTTTGTAGTATATACTTATGCACAAGTTTGTGTCTAATAAAATAGTATCATTACAAAATGTTGGTTCAATCATCCTCACTTAACCTAGTTATTGAGACACATGGTCAGGGTAGACTCTCATGTCAAATTATCTCATGATTCTGGTGACCATAACTAAAGTTCTTATTTCAGTTTGGTCATGCTATATATTGTCCTTAGCAGTATGTGACCCAACTTTTGGATAAATTTACCAACAGAATTAAAGTGAAGCTAAATTATAAAAAGCATCTGTTGTTAGAGCAGAACTTTATCCTCCAAGGTTAAAAATTGTTGGTAGTATTGTAATAGAGAATCTTGGATTCCCTTATTTGTTATCTTGCTTTCACACAAGAGAATCAATATTTTTGAAAACAATCATTTTTCATGGGATTGATCATGCTAAGTAGTGATCTTCTGAGTAATGTTACTTTCAAATCCACATTTGACTGAATAAAGACAAATAGCTAGAATGAAATATAATTTGCTTTATGTGATTTGTCAGCTTGAAGCAATTTATATGTGATAATAACATATAGATCATCTGAAAATTCTCTTCAAAAAATCAAACTTTATGATCTTTGGATTCTTCTGAATCTTCTTTTTGAGTGAGGAATTCTATTGGATGTAATAATAATTTTGATAACAACACAGATATATAAGTAGATGTAATTTGCTTTTATATAATAGTATAAATATATATTTAAAGCACAATATTCTATGTTATAGTAGTTAAAAGAGCACTGCATTTTCCAGTACAAGGAAAAAATATGAAAAAATAAGTATATTTTACAATTAATTTTTGCAACTTGAAAATGGGGAACTTATTTATTTGGTAATAATGAGTGGTATGAATATTTATCTTTCATGAAAAGCTCTATTTCAGGTATATTTATTTACAGACCAGGTGGGGAATCAGTCAGAAGGGGGTTCCCTAGTGTATGACAAGATCACCATTTCCCAAAGTCAATTCTGCAGAGTACTAGTCTGTCTGTCTATCTATCTATCTATCATCTATCTATCTATCTATCTATCTATCTATCTATCTATCTATCTATCATCACCTACTGTGTGCTGTGTGTGTGTTAGCCTTTAGTAGACTAATCTATGTAAATCTCAGAGAACAGAATGCTATAGGCATAATTTCCTTGACTTATTTCACTTTTTGACCTCAGAGACCCACTTCCCCATATATTGTTTTGTTGTCTTTTGAATACATTTGGGTGGCCCAGCAACCTCGCCCAGTTTGACATAAATTGTATAATTGCTTCTTTAGAAATTTTCCAAATTTCTAAAGGCCAAGGCCAAATGCTAAGAGATTAAGCCAGGCAGGCTAAGTGTTACTGCCTGCTGACTTTATTACCCACTTTGATTCAAAGGTCATGAGAATCAGCCTTGAGGAAGTGCCTTAAAAACCAAGAGACCCACAAAAATAAATATTTTTTCTCAAGACCTTAAAATGCACATGAATTCTCTAAAACTGGTGGGTACTCTGAATATTTGAGCAATAATGAAAAATAAGGAATGCAATCAAAATTTTAAAAATAGTTTGCAGAGACAGAGAGATAGAAATAGAGTGATAGAGAGATTAGAGATGATTCTAATATTGTCTTTTTGAAATTTTATAAGACTTTAACTCTTGCAAAATAAATCCTTCATGAAAATGATACACTTTATGGAATAAATCTTGTGGCATTTTATAGGGTGATAAACATTGCTATATATCTTTCAATAATATTACACAATATGGGTTTCTTGATAGATTAAATAAAGTCCTTTTTAAGAAGCAAAACCCACAAGAAAAAAATAGAATAAAAAGATTTCATGTTTTAAATTTGCTCTGTTCTTTCAAGGGAAAATTATTTTGCCAAACAGACTGCATATTTTTTCAGAAGTGGTAATTTGGTCTTCTCCACCCAGGCAAGGTCAATTTCACCTCAGAAATAGTAATCTATCTTTGACTGTGGCAAATTCATGTCATCTCAAGGTGGGAACGAGAGGAGGAATCCAGCCCATTATTTTGTTAAGTTCCATTTTCTCACTGAGATATGGAAAATAATGGCAAAGGAAGAATTCAAGATTCCAGTTCCTAAACCCTGGCTATTATTACTTTTCTTTCTTTATCTTTTTATTTTATGTCTGACTAGACTGAAGAAATAATACATATGTACAATCTGAATAAATTATTCAATGTTAAGGGAATACTCCGCGTAATTTTCTATGGAAAGCAAACCATAGATTAGAACTCATTGCCAACGAATGCTGCTGGAAACAAAATGTTGTGACCACCCGAACCCAAGCCAGCACTGAATTAAGCTGAAACTTCTCTGGGCCAATATATGTCAGAGCACTGTCACATCTATTATTTCTGAATCTAATGATTCATCAAATAAGAGTAAGAAAATACAAGTCTGTAGGGGTGATTAGAAAGCTGAATATATAGGAATTGTTATATCAATGGTACTTTTTGCAGTCACAAATCTAAAAATGAAATTTCAGAGTCAAATATGAAAAGATTCTGCTGTTAAGTGACTTAAAATGAACTTCTGTTTCAAGCTTTAAACATTTTATAGGGGGAACTCTGTCAGGATATTTGTTCCTACTGATATTTAAAAATAATTTAAAGGGGAAAGAGTTGAATGCTTTTTTTTTCTCTGAGTTGTTTAAAATAGCACACATTTTTCCCCACTCCCAACAGCTCTTTTGGGACATTCTGCTATGGGAAGGCCTTACAATGACAAGTGCTATTGTCATTTTACCCAGATGCTGTCACTTCAAAGATTTGATTTTAGTCATTTCTGCCTAATGGGTCACAATTATTTTAATGCAAGGAAAATATGTCTATGAATACAAGAATCACACTCTGAAGTGAGGATTTCCCAAATAGTACATAAATATATTGTGAACCCACTGTGCTCCTAGGACTATAAAACATAATCTATTATTGAGCCTGTGACACTGTAGTGGACTCTGGACGTTCCTTATTAACTCATTTAATAGTAAAAAACACTTTAGAAGATTCCACTCCCAGATATCCATGTACCTTTATAAATTACATATATTTAGTATATATTTTTATTATGTTATTTTCATTAAAAACATAGTCAAGAATATACACTAAAAAGATAAATGAATATAAATTAAATAAATAATATTTTTAAGGTATTCTTAATTTTAATTATTAATCAGAAATATAATGACAAAAGTATGTTTATAATTTCTTTATGTTTTTGAAATTTTGATTTAATATTTTGTGGTAAGGTGATTGGAAACCCTGATTCTAAGTTCTGTATATTTCTGTACTTCATTTTAATAGCTGACATACCTGTAAAACTTACTTGTAAAAGAGAAATAGATCTGAAAGGCTTTATACATTGACAAAATTTATTAAAGCAGGACCCACTTTTTTTTCAATTATAAAAACCATAACTTAAAAAAAAACTTGGTTCTAAGTTTTCAACTTTCCTGCTTTTAGTCTTTGTTACAAGTTTATTATAATGCCAATAAACTTTTATATCGCTAACAAATTCTTTCAAAACTCACTACACTCCATTTAAAAAGTTAAAAAATTCAATTTTCAGGTCCCTTAAGAATGTAGATTTGAGCAATTTAGAAATGGCTCACTTTAATTATTAAAACTAAAAATAATTTTAAATATTTTAAGAATCTCTTTATAGCAAAAGTTTTCTTTTGCTCATTTTTTAAAAATATCTTTGAAAGGATAATTAAGTTTTTTTTATAATTCATTTTACAAATTGAAAGAAACCATGCCAAAGAAGCTATGTACCATATAATCCCATTTATATGACATTCTGGAAAAGGTAAACTAGACGATAGAACACAGATCAGTGGTTGCAAGGGTTGAGCTGGCGGGGGGGGGGGGGGGGAGTGTTGACTACAAAAGGGCCACACATGAAAAGCTTTAGGGTGATGGAATCCTTTTGCATAATACTGTAGTTGGGAGATGTGACCCCGCATTTTTCAAAACAATAAAGAGTGTATTTAACTGTATGTAGGTTAAAAATCAACTGTGATGTTGAGAATCTCAGGATAGAAGGCCCACTGTGACAAATATGTCACACATGGATGACATTCCCGAAAAGGTAGCAAAAAGGAGCTGACCTAAGAAACTTTGGAAACCATTATTTTGACTGGCTTCTATAGAGGTAAAGCAAAAAATTAAAGGTAAATTCATTCCGCACTGGGGCATGTGTTAGTAGTTCTGAAGCTACATGTATACTGAGGTTGAACAAAAATAAATAAAATGTACATAATTGTAGTCAAGTTTCTCACTGTCAGAGAAAGAGGTTATAAGTAAACAAGGAGGGATTAGAATAAACTCTGTGGTGCTGGACTACACTTATTTAATATATGTATACAGATAACAGACACAGAAATTAATATATCTGTATACATAGGATAGTAAATACATATATCTCCCAGCTCTCTCCACCAAGAGGTCCTTGAAGCAGTAGCAATGAATGTACTTAATTCCTGGACTTATTCTGTAAATACCATTCTCCATTAATAGGAACCAGTGCTTCTGGAGAAATCAGCTGATTCTAAGGTTAGGGCAGGATAATACCAGTTGAGCCTGGGAGCATGTCTAAATGACACAGGAGACAATCTGAAAAAGCTCCCAATGGCCAAGCTGAAATAGTATGATCAACAAAGTAAATAACCATAATATTGGATTAAAACCCAAAGAATAAAATAAACATTCATAAATCAACACTGATAAAAATGATTGAAAAATAAATAAACTGGGGAGAAGGGACAAATAATAAATGTAGAAGGATTTCAAATAATAAAGATTTCCAAAATTATTCAGAAGAATTCCATATAATGAATGCAGAAGGAGTGAGGAAAGTAGAAAATCACCCTTACTACATCGCGATAATTGCTGCAGACACAATCCATGGATGAATGCTAAAATTAGTGGACAAAACTTTAAGGAGAATAAGAATATTTGCATGGCCACAAAGTAATTCTCTTCCCAAATATTAGTTATCATAATATCTTATATTCTTTGATACTTCTCCCTCCAGGAAGTGAGGCTTAATTCTCCTTCCTTGTGTAGAGGCTAGATTCAGTGACTCACTGCCTTTTTTTTTTTATAACATCTTTATTTTTTTTAAATATTTTTATTGAAGTATAGTTGATTTACAGTGTTATATTAGTTTCAGGTGTACAACAAATTGTTTCAGTTATACATACCCATATAACATTTTTTTCAGATCTTTTCCTTTATGGGTTTTTATTACTAAATATTGAGTATAATTCCCTGTGCTACATAGTAGGTACTTGTTGGCTATCTATTTAGTATACACTAGTAAGTGTATATTAATCTCAAACTCCTAATCTATCCCTCCTCCCTTTTTCCCTTTGGTAACCGTAACTGTTTTCTATGTCTGTGAGTCTCTTTCTGTTTTGTATATAGATTCATTTGCATTATTTTTTAAATTCCACATATAAGTAATATCATATGATATTTGTCTTTCTCTTTCTGACTTCCTTCACTTAGTATGATAATCTCGAGGTCCATCCATGTTGCTGCAAATGGCATTATTTCATTCTTTTTTATGGCTGAGTAGTATTCCATTGTGGGTGTGTGTGAGAATACACACACACACACACACACACACACACACACACATACCACATCTTCTTTATCCATTCACCTGTTGATGGACTCAATTCTAATGAATACAGTTAAGGAAATGGAAAGACAGTAACTTTGTAATGAGAAATCTGGCAGACACCACCTTAAGAAAGTGATCAAGGTTAACATTGCGAGTAAAAAGGAGCTTCAAGATGGTGGAAGAGTAAGACATGGAGATCACCTTCCTCCCCACAAATACACCATGAATACATCTACATGTGGAACAACTCCTACAGAACAACTCCTGAACGCTGGCAAAGACCTCAGACCTCCCAAAAGGCAAGAAACTCCCCACGTACCTGAGTAGGGCAAAAGAAAAAAGAAAAAACAGAGACAAAAGAATAGGGATGGGACCTGCACCTCTGGGAGAGAGCTGTGAAGGAGGAAAGGTTTCCACACACTACAAGCCCCTTCACGGGCGGAGACTCTGGGTGGCGGAGCTGGGAAGCTTCGGAGCCGCGGAGGAGAGCACAGCCACAGGGTGCGGAGCGCAAAGAGGTGAGATTCCCACACAGAGGATCAGTGCTGACCAGCACTCATCAGCCTGAGAGACTTGTCTGCTCACCCGCTGGGGCGGGTGGCAGCTGGAAGCTGAGGCTCGGGCTTCGGTCGGATCTCAGGGAGAGGACTGCGGTTGGCGGCGAGAACACAGCCTGAAGGGGCTAGTGCACCACAGCTAGCCGGGAGGGACTCCGGGAAAAGGTCTGGAGCTGCCGAAGACAAGAGACTTTTTCTTCCCTCTTTGTTTCCTGGTTCGCGAGGAGAGTGGATTAAGAGCGCTGCTTAAAGGAGCTCCAGAGATGGGCGCGAGCCACGGCTAAAACAGCGCGGACCCCAGGGAAATCGACAGTAACACAATCATATTAGGGGACTTTAACACCCCACTTTCACCAATGGACAGATCATCCAAAATGAAAATAAATAAGGAAACACAAGCTTTAAATGATATATTAAACAAGATGGACTTAATTGATATTTATAGGACATTCCATCCAAAAACAACAGAATACACTTTCTTCTCAAGTGCTCATGGAACATTCTCCAGGATTGATCATATGTTGGGTCACATCAAGCCTTGGTAAATTTAATAAAATTGAAATTGTATCAAGTATCTTTTCCGACCACAACACTATGAGACTAGATATCAATTACAGGAAAAAAATCTGTAAAAAATACAAACACATGGAGGTTAAACAATACACTACTTAATAACCAAGAGATCACTGAGGAAATCAGAGGGGAAATCAAAAAATACCTAGAAACAAATTACAATGAAAACACGATGACCCAAAACCTATGGGATGCAGCAAAAGCAGTTCTAAGAGGGAATTTTATAAAATACAATCCTACCTTAAGAAACAAGAAACATCTCAAATAAACAACCTAACTTTACACCTAAAGCAGTTATAGAAAGAAGAAGAACAACAACAAAAAAAACCCAAAGTTAGCAGAAGGAAAGAAATCATAAAGATCAGATCAGAAATAAATGAAAAAGAAATGAAGGAAATGATAGCAAAGATCAATAAAACTAAAAGTTGGTTCTTTGAGAAGATAAACAAAATTGATAAACCATTCACCAGACTCATCAAGAAAGAAAGGGAGAAGACTCAAATCAATAGAATTAGAAATGAAAAAGGAGAAATAATAACTGACACTGTAGAAATACAAAGATTGTGAGAGATTACTACAAAAAACTCTATGCCAATAAAATGGACAATCTGGAAGAAATGAACAAATTCTTAGAAATGCACAACCTGCCAAGACTGAACCAGGAAGAAATAGAAAATATGAACAGACCAATCACAAGCACTGAAATTGACACTGTGATGAAAAAATCTTCCAACAAACAAAAACCCAAGACCAGATGGCTTCACAGGCAAATTCTATGAAACATTTAGAGAAGAGCTAACACCTATCCTTCTCAAACTCTTCCAAAATATAGCAGACGGAGGAACACTCCAAACTCATTCTACGAGGCCACCATCACCCTGATAGCAAAACCAGACAAAGATGTCACAAAGAAAGAAAACTACAGGCCAATATCACTGATGAACATAGATGCAAAAATCCTCAACAAAATACTAGCAAACAGAATCCAACAGCACATTAAAAGGATCATACACCATGATCAAGTGGGGTTTATCCCAGGAATGCAAGGATTCTTCAGTATATGCAAATCAATCAATGTGATACACCATATTAACAAATTGAAGGAGGAAAACCATACGGTCATCTCAATAGATGCAGAGAAAGCTTTCGACAAAATTCAACACCCATTTATGATAAAAACCTTCCAGAAAGTAGGCATAGAGGGAACTTACCTCAACATATTAAAGGCCATATATGACAAAGCCACAGCCAATATCGTCCTCAATGTTGAAAAACTAAAACCATTTCCACTAAGATCAGGAAAAAGACAAGGTTGCCCACTGTCACCACTATTATTCAACATAGTTTTGGAAGTTTTAGCTACAGCAATCAGAGAAGAAAAAGAAATAAAAGGAATCCGAATCGGAAAAGAAGAAGTAAAGCTGCCACTGTTTGCAGATGACGTGATACTATACATAGAGAATCCTAAAGATGCTACCAGAAAACTGCTAGAGCTAATCAATGAACTTGGTAAAGTAGCAGGATACAAAATTAATGAATAGAAATCTCTTGCATTGTATACACTAATGATGAAAAGTCTGAAAGTGAAATTAAGAAAACACTCCCATTTACCATTGCAACAAAAAGAATAAAATATCTAGGAATAAACCTACATAAGGAGACAAAAGACCTGTATGCAGAAATTATAAGACACAGATGAAAGAAATTAATGATACAAACAGATGGAGAGATATACCATGTTCTTGGATTGGAAGAATCAACATTGTGAAAATGACTCTACTACCCAAAGCAATCTACAGATTCAATGCAATCCCTTTCAAACTACCACTGGCATTTTTCACAGAACGAGACAAAAAAATTCACAGTTTGTATAGAAACACAAAAGACCCCAAAAAGCGAAAGCAATCCTGAGAAAGAAAAGCAGAGCTGGAGGAATCAGGCTTTCAGACTTCAGACTATACTACAAAGCTGCCATAATTAAGACAGTATGGTACTGGCACAAAAACAGAAATATAGATCAATGGAACAAGATAGAAAGCCCAGAGATAAACCCACGCACATATGGTCACCTTATATTTGATAAAAGAGGCAAGAATATACAGTGGAGAAAAGACAGCCTCTTCAGTAAGTGGTTCTGGGAAAGCTGGACAGCTACATGTAAAAGAATGAAATTAGAACACTCCCTAACTCCATACAGAAAAATAAACTCAAAATGGATTAAAGACCTAAATGTAAGGCCAAACACTATCAAACTGTTAGAGGAAAACTTAGGCAGAACCCTCTATGACATAAATCACAGCAAGATCCTTTTTGACCCACCCCCTGAGAAATGGAAATAAAAACAAAAATAAACAAATGGGGGGCTTCTCTGGTGGCACAGTGGTTGAGAGTCCACTTGCCGATGCAGGGGACATGGGTTCGTGCCCTGGTCCGGGAAGATCCCACATGCCGCGGAGCGGCTGGGCCTGTGAGCCATGGTCACTGGGCTGCGCGTCTGGAGCCTGTGCTCCGCAACGGGAGAGGCCACAACAGTGAGAGGCCCGCGTACCGCAGAAAAAATAAATAAATAAACAAATGGTACCTAAGAAAACTTCAAAGCTTTTGCACAGTAAAGGAAACCATAAACAAGATGAAAAGACAACCCTCAGAATGAGATAAAACATTTGCAAGTGAAGAAACTGGCAAAGGATTAATCTCCAAAATTTACAAGCAGCTCATGCAGCTCAATATCAAAAAAACAAACAATCCAATCCAAATATGGGCAGAAGACCTAAACAGACATTTCTCCAAAGAAGATACACAGATTGCCAGCCAACACATGAAAGAATGCTAAACATCATTAATCTTAGAGAAATGCAAATCAAAACTACAATGAGGTCATCACCTCACACCAGTCAGAATGGCCATCATCAAAAAATGTATAAACAATAAATGCTGGAGAGGGTGTGGAGAAAAGGGAACCCTCTTGCCCTGTTGGTGGGAATGTAAATTGATACAGCCACTATGGAGAACAGTACGGAGGTTCCTCAAAAAACTACAAATAGAACTACCATATGACCCAGCAATCCCACTACTGGGCATATACACTGAGAAAACCATAATTCAAAAAGAGTCATGTCACAATGTTCATTGCAGCTCTATTTACAATAGCCAGGACATGGAAGCAACCTAAGTGTCCATCAACAGATGAATGGATAAAGAAGATGTGGCACATATATACAATGGAATATTACTCAGCCATAAAAAGAAACGAAATTGAGTCATTTGTAGTGAGGTAGTTGGACCTGGAGTCTGTCCTACAGAGTGAAGTAAGTCAGAAAGAGAAAAACAAATACCGTATGCTAACACATATATATGGAATCTAACACACAAACAAAAATAATGGTCATGAAGAACCTAGGGGCAAGACGGGAATAAAGACACAGACCTACTAGAGAACGGACTTGAAGATATGGGGAGGGGGAAGGGACAAAGTGAGAGAGTGGCATGGACATATATACACTACCAAATATAAAATAGATAGCTAGTGGGAAGCAGCCGCATTGCACAGGGAGATCAGCTTGGTGTTTTGTGACCACCTACAGGGGTGGGATAAGGAGGGTGGGAGGGAGGGAGACGCAAGAGGGAAGAGGTTTGGGGATATATGTATATGTATAACTGATTCACTTTGTTATAAAGCAGAAACTAACACACCATTGTAAAGCAATTATCCTCCAATAAAGATGTAAAAAAAAAATTACAAGTAAAAAGTCAAGTTGATATCCAATACCCTCTGATGTAATGCGATGAGAAGGATACTTCACCAAAATCCATAACCCCAGTCTGATCATGAGAAAATATCAGATAATCCCAAATCAACAGTCTTCAAAAGTGTCAAGGTCATGAAAATAAAGAGAAACGAAGAAGCTGTCATAGATTCTAGGATTACAGGAGAGTAAGGAGACTTGGTGACTAAATGCAGTATAGTGCCCTGAATTAGATTCTTCAACAGAAAATGAACAATAGTGGAAAAAACTTGGGAAGGCTGAATAAAGTCTGTATTTTAGTTATTAGTGTTGCACTGATGTTAACTTCTTAGGTTTTATAAATATATATAAAATTACATCACCTCATAGTGTTATAATGAACATTAAGTAATTTAATAATGTAAAGCTCTTAGAACAGAGCACACACTAAATATTTAATAAACGTCAACTGTTATTTTTAATTTTGTTTGACAACCATATCTATAAATAGAAAAGATAAAAGTTTTTTTTCCATTAGATTGGTTGAATATTTTAATAATATCTTTCCTGGTATTAAATTGAAATTCTTTGTGAAGTATTGAAAGATGTTAAGAGAAAAGTGAGATAATTTCAATTGCATGAACTGGACATAGCCACTGTTAACTTGGTGTTCTATTCCCTGCCAGCATTTTCTGGTATAAACATATATGTACTTGTGTGTAAAATATGATAAAGATAGTTTTTCACCAAGTTTTGCAATAAGAGTATTTATGGGTGACTACAAGAAGGGTGTCTTCCTCAGAATGGGATATCAATACAAATTAACACTTAACATCTAATGTGTGTCATGCAATCTTTTAAATACTTTATGTGTATAATGTAATTTCATTTAGTCCTCACAACAGTTTCATAATGAAAGTGCTTTAAGTATGAACCCGATTTTGCAGGAAAAGAAATGCCCTCACTTCTAGTGGATGGGGAGCCATGGCTTGATCACGGGCTAGATTCCAGAGTCCACGTTGTTTACTGCTGGGCTTACAATCATCCGTCCCTCAGTATCCAGTATTCATGGAGGAATTGGTTCCAGGAACACCCACAGATACCAAAATCCACAGACGCTCAAGTCTTTTATATAAAATGCTGTAGTATTTGCAAATAAGCTATGCACATTCCCCCACATACTTCAAATTATCTCTAGAGTACTTTTAATACAGAATACATTGTAAATGCTATGTAAGTAGTTACAAATTCAAGTTTTGCTTTTTGGAAATTTCTGGAATTTTTTTTCAAATATTTTCGATCCACCATTGACTGAATCCATGGATGTGGAACCCACAGATACGGAGGGCCAACTGTAGTGCCTCCATAAATTTGCTCTTACAAGATACCTCAGGCACTACAAAATTTAAACTAAGTCATGTCTTGAATTTGATGGATCCCGGGGTTATACGAAGTGGAGCTACAAATTCCCCAGAGTCCTGGCTGGTATTTTCCAACCTCTCAATCTGTCCTGTTCAGCTAAATTCCAAAGAAACCATTCCCTGCATTTTACCTAGGAAAAGTGGTGGACTTGGGTCTACGTCTCCTTATCCTGCAGATGAAATCCTTGGAGTCACAGCTGGATGTGTGAGGAGTTCTAGCTAATGTCCCATCTTGGGCAGGCTCTGGGCTGGGATGCTTGCTGACCTTCCTGCTTCCACTCCTGTATGACAATACAGATTTGTAAAATGTAGAAACAATGAATAGAAATACTTATTGTAGACTGTATCTGAGTCTTTTCCTCTAAAGAATAAGAAGAGCTCAAAAATATAATCTTAAAAGTTTCATAAAGGAGCTTATTTTGATGCTTTGGAAAAGTAACAGAAACTGAGTAATACCAGCTGCCATGAACATATACTTTGAAATAGGGAGTGAATACCAGCCCACAATCAAGTCCATAGTTCCTTTTCATTTTTTCCAAAAGACCTTAACTGCCAAATACTGAAAATAGGATTTTTAAAATTTGTGATGCAGAGTCGTGGCTGCAGATAAGAAGAGACTGATGCCTAACCGATTCAAAAACTTTTCTTGGCTGAAAATATGAGGGAGTAGAAATAGAGGGTGCAATTATTTATCGGCAAAATTGGCACATATTGAGTAGTACTTTTCTGAGTGCCTTATTCTTGATGAACAGCATCATGTGTTAAATTGAATTTGAGTTTTTGTGGATGACTGAGCTAAATTTATTTTCAAGCTTAGAAGCTTTCTAATTGTCTGTATAACTACATAGTGGAATAAATGCTGTATGTTAAAAATAACCAACCTGAATACATTTAGTGTTTTTTTCCTGTAGTAGCATAAAGCCACCTGAGTATCTATAAAAAATAAATTCAAATAGCCATATATATGATAACTTAAAATATTAATATGATAATATTTATGCTTTTAGGCACAAATGATTCAGTCACCTCATCAATTCCAAAGAGTGCAATGTTCATTATAGTACTTGAAGTAATATAATTTGTATGACCTGGTCTTCTTTCACCTGAAGATTCTTGGGTTTTGGCTACACCATCCCCACAGTATCATCACAAGAACCCGTGTTCCCTGCATCAGCAGGCAGATTCTCAACCACTGCGCCACCAGGGAAGCCCAGACTTTTTTTTTTAGTGTGTGCTCTGTTCTAAGAGCTTTACATTATTAAATTACTTAATGTTCATTATAACACTATGAGGTGATGTAATTTTATATATATTTATAAAACCTAAGAAGTTAACATCAGTGCAACACTAATAACTAAAATACAGACTTTATTCAGCCTTCCCAAGTTTTTTCCACTATTGTTCATTTTCTGTTGAAGAATCTAATTCAGGGCACTATACTGCATTTAGTCACCAAGTCTCCTTACTCTCCTGTAATCCTAGAATCTATGACAGCTTCTTCGTTTCTCTTTATTTTCATGACCTTGACACTTTTGAAGAATGTTGATTTGGGTTTATCTACTGATCCACAAACACCATCCTCTACACAAAAAGCTTTCCTGGTTAGAATCCATCTTTCCTCTGAGCTATCTTAAGATTTATTGTGGCACCGCTCATATTACAGATGCTGTGTATGGAAATAAAGCAGTAGCTTTATATCACAGCTATATGCATAATCATGCCCCACTGTTTGTACTTTTCAGATAAGTGCATTTTTATTAAAGCAATCATTATTAGAATATATTAATCATAATTAAAGTAATTATTCTTATATTATGGAAAACATGTTTTAAGTGTTCTTTCTTGCATTTTGCAGCTATCCAAGTCTCTGACTATATGAGATGATCACTAAGAACCTGTTAAATAAGCAAATTAATGAACTTGCACCTTTTAATTAATAAACTTTATCCTAAGAAGATAATATAAGAGGAGTGCACTCCTCTGAACTGACAGAACTGAGACACTTTCTTTAGGATGCTGAACCAACCCACTTATTTATTCAGCCTGCAAATTCAATGTAAAATGCAATTGAACAAGTAGCAGAGAGAGCTTTGTATAGACAAATATTACATTTACTAAATGGGTCTTTAGTAACTCATCATTTACTGAATGCTGAATAGCACGATTAGTGCTATTAATAGTGCTACCTCTTTACCATGGCAGTTACAAAATTTAATTGTACGAATAACTCATACTGTATGTGCTGAGTTATTTTTATTCATATTCTATAAATCAAGGAAAATATGTAACTTGGTTACTTATACAACAGAATACCCAAATGATATAACCACAGAGTAATTTTAATAGTCTTTAATGCCATTTTAACAAAATTCTGGAGAGCGTGCTGCTCCAGTATTAACAATTTATGGCAAGGACACTTTTTCTTTTCTCCAATTTTGGAGAATAATAGAATCACCCTGGAAGACGTCAGCAAAACTGTTCACCGTGCTTGTTATTCATTGGCTTTAGGTAGCTGAAGAGGATCAGACATAAAAAAATTACATAAAGGTACAGTACAAGTTTCATTGCCAGGACATACTTCCCATTCAAAAAGTTTCTTGTATTTTAAAAAATGCACTAGTATACAACCCATTGACTTAACTGGTGTATTATGTAGCATTCAAAACAACTAGGAATATAAAAGACGTGAAAGGTAAGGAAAGCCATGAGGCAAGAAAGAAGACTGGACAGATGACTCACAAGGTCAACATCTATTCCTTTCCAAAGATGCAGTCAGTTCTCATCTTCTTCATGTCAAGACTCACTGAATTAAAAGTTCATGCTCCCTCAATTTGTATTATCCAGGGTTTGGGACCAACTACTTCATTTTCTTAAATCAAGACACAATTTATATTGTAGCTCTGGATTGTGACAAATAAGCCCTTCCAAGAAACAAATGATTAAAGGACAAATAAGGAAACATTCCTATGCTTTAAATTCTAAAATATAGATAAAAATAAAAGCAGTCTCGCTTGTGGATAGCAATGGGTAAACACTGGGTCTATTTGAGAAGGAGTGTGGATGCAATTATCAAGAGTACAAATGTAGCTAAAAGCCTTGAGAGACAGCCTTTTAAAAAACCATTTCAAACATATTTGTATCATCTGCATGTGACAGCAGAACACAGTGACGGAGCTAAAAGCAGATATTTTCAGAATTCTGTTGTATCCTTCGTGTCAGATGAGGGCCCACAAGAACTGGCACTGTGGAGCACAGATTTCCTTTCTGTGTCTACAGAAAATGGTGAGAGAAATGGACCAGGATTTCTGTCTATCACCCTCTTCTTCAAGTAGATTTTGAATATGGAAGTTTTATGACCTTCTGAAGTCCAAATATAGAAAGATTTATTATATTTCATAGCAGGAGGATTTTAGAATGTTGTGACTCTTTCAGAAAGATTTTTTTTAAAGATGTTGGGGGTAGCAGTTTGTTAATTAATTTATTTATTTTTGCTATGTTGGGTCTTCGTTTCTGTGTGAGGGCTTTCCCTAGTTGCGGCAAGCGGGGGCCACTCTTCATCGCGGTGTGCAGGGCTCTCACTATCGCGGCCTTTCTTGTTGCGGAGCACAGGCTCCAGACGCGCAGGCTCAGTAGTTGTGGCTCACAGGCCCAGCCACTCTGCGGCATGTGGGATCCTCCCAGACCAGCGCTTGAACCCGTGCCCCCTGCATCAGCAGGCAGATTCTCAACCACTCCGCCACCAGGGAAGCCCAGACTTTTTTTTTTCATTCTGAAAAACACACCTATAGTCTTGGTGTGTTGCTTAAGGGAGCATTCTTTAATACCAGTTTCATCTATGCTCCATAAGGAAGGATTATCCCAGTGAATGGCAGCAAGATATACCTCATGTCTTCATTTAGGACAATTAGGTTTTTGCTGTACCAATGCTTTGGTCTGTGAAGTGCTTAGAAGTCTTGAAAAAACTATATTAGAATATTCAGCCTAAGAAAATACTACTATCAGCAGTACACAAATCCAGTATTCCAGAATGTGATCATTATTCGTAAGGAAAACTGTGGATCATTTCCTTTCTCTATAGACCCAATGAGGTTATTTGCTAAGAGTTACAGAGGAAGTTAATAGCAACAGAAGATAATTCCACCTTTAGAGTCATTAACAGTTTTCAGTGTTCAATAACAACTTCACAAATGTTGTTAATCCACAACAGTTTAAAACTGTAGGGCTCTCTGTGAAAATCTAACAAAAGAAAATAGTTGATAGTTGTTGATAATGTTTCTTGGATTGTTTTCTATTGTTTTTCTATTGCCTATACAGTATGAAGTAATACTAGTAGTAGTAGCAGCAGCAGTAGCTAAGTAGGTATTAGTAGTAGTATCTGTAGTAGTAGTAGTAGTAGCTGTAGCAGAGATAGTAATATTGGAAGTAGCAACAGCAGTAACTGTAATTAGTAGCAGTAGCAGTAGTAGTAACTGCAGTAGTAGTAGAAGTAGTAGCAGCAGCAGCTGCAGCTGCAGCAATAATAGTAACCAAAGTAGTAGCTTTAGTAGCAGCAGCAAAAGCAGGACCTGGAGGTAAAGGAGAAAAAAGAATATATACCCAAGTACTAGGTAATGCACTAAGTACCTTACGTGCATTAGCTCATTTAATGCCCAGTTTATATTTTATTTTTAGGATTAAGAGGAAGTTTTAAGGTATTAATAAACTTGAATTTGAGAGACCCCCCCCAAATATAGTGTTTATATTACCTGCCATGGTTCTGAACCAAGTAATAAGACAGATGGTGGCCAAAATTTTTTCTTTTTTATTGATAGAGGTGACATAGGAGAATGTCACTTATATAGGTGAGCAAGTGAGTTTCCCAACAGTGATCCCCTACATTAGACAGGTTGATCTACCCTGGAGGAGCAGAGCAGCGTGTGTGTTTCTTAAGACACTTCACTCCCAGAGGAGGAAAACATGGGAGGACTGAGCTATGCAGCTTCTCCTTCCACTCAGGTTGGTGATTCCATTCTCTTGGAGCAGAGAGAATGTGAGACTGGAGATAGGGTAGGAATGAAACACTAATGATCTTCAGGAGCGAGGGAAGAAATGTCCTCCATGCCCCCCAAAGTTTTCAGATTTGTTGTTGTTTCTTGCTTGCTTACCCTGCTAGGCTTGACCATTAAGTCAATATTCAAGGTATGCTGAAAGCCCCCTCAAGGTATGAGGCTAACCAGCCATCAGGGGATCCTACTTCCCTTCCAATAAGTTTATTCCCTCTATGTACATCTCCAAAGTTTGGGCTACGCCATTGAAACCACTGGTTGACAGTAGAGATTTTGCACCCAGTGGGCTTTGGCTCAATACACTTGGGTCCTTTCGCAGAAGATTAGGCACTATATCGCAAAATATATTAAAAGAAAAAAAAAGCTTACTTCATTATATTGTATTATTTTAATATTATATTCCTCCAGGGTGGCGGGATTCATATTAGATTTTCCATTAGCCCTCAAGTCCTAGTTCATTTCCATCCATCATAGCAGATATTTCTGGAGCTACTCTTCCTATGAATACTGGGGAAGTATTAACCCGGTAATAAAAGGAGAAGATATCTTTTGAGAATAAAAGAGGACAAGCTCTGAAGTGGTTAAGGATGTGTTGGGGAAGAGATAAATGGGCAAGAAATATCTGAAACTGGCTGTTGGCCATAGCAGATGTTTTCTTACAGAAGAGTGAATAGAAGCACTGCCCAGACCAAATGTGACATCAGTTCCAAACTCTAATGAATTGTCTTTAAAAGACAAGATCATTTTTGTCAAAATTTAAAGTGTTAAAGGATTTGACCACTATCACACTATCTGTTCCTTTATTTTGGAAAGTGGCAATTTGGTCCTTTTTCAAGGCCACATTTTGTTTGTGTGCCTTGTTTACTTCAAGATGTAGCAAGTAACATGTCAAGCAAATCAGATTTAATTGAATCTTTACCTGGCTTCCTTAATCAAAATAAAGAGAAGATGAATTCTCTTACATTACCTAAAATACATCTTTCATAAATAGAGCATTTATCAAAGTGCTGAGTATATTATGAGTGATGAAGTTTATTCAAAATTGAAGTCAGAAGATGTTCATTCATTGACTCATCTGAGGCAGTATCTTCAATGTCTATAATAAGAAACTTTTCTTGTGGGACATTCTTGTAATGGGTTTGATATTCCTCAGAAAGAGATACAAAAAATTATTTTCTGAGCATGATGAATAAATTTTCCTCTTTTAATTCCTTCCTTCCTTATTGTAATGAAATCATTTGGTGGTTCCATTAGTGGGTCATTCATACTCAGCAGTCAAGGAAAGAAATCCCTAAATGTTCATTTTAAATCTTTTTTCTTTTCTTCTTTTGGGGTAGAACACGAAACATCAAGATTTGACCTTTTTATTAACACTAAAACTTTGTAAGGAAGGTGGAAAGATTAACTTGTTAAAATAGCACTCAGCAGTTTTTAACTATGTGCCTAGGACAATGCTAAACGTTGGGGATATATAAAGAACATAACCCACTATTCCAGGATAGTAGAATTTGGTTGTAATATGTGATCTAACTTATATTTCAGACAAATAGTTTAAGCAAAATTAGGAAAGATTATGTGTGGCCAAGAAAGAATTAGGAATGAGGGAGTCTGATATTTAAGGATTGAATACATGGATGTTGGAGTGTTCCTGTAGTTTCTGATAATGAGTCATTTGCATCATACTTACATCATTAAGTGAGTCAAAAACAATACCAACAAGAGAAAGGTCTTGGGTGATGAGGTCAAGATACTGAATTTATTTCTGGACACAATCTGAAATGCCTCTTGAATATCATTGTGAAAATCACCAGTGAGCCGTTGATAATCTCGATCCTGTGCTCAGTAAAGAGGACCAGACTGCAAAGGTAGATTTAAGATACATACCTTTCTTAGTATCTGAAGAATAACAAGTGAGGTCACCACACCCATTGATGGTATATCACCCGTAAAGAAAAAAAGACAAGAAGTTTCATGTTTATACCTGAACATTGGTAAAAATAATAAGAAAGGTCTTAGAAGCAGTATCCTTCAAAGAATCCTGAAGAAAGATCAGAGGAACTTTAGGGACAACCCTCAATCAATAGGTTACATATAATATCAAACACGTTCCTGTTAGTGTTTATGCTAAATTAGATATAGTTTTATATTACTATTCGGAGACAAAGGGAAATAAGAAACAGCTGTATGGGTATGGATCTATTTTGTTGAATGCTGAGGGTGACCTGGGCTATAAATAATACCTCAGAAGTGAAGGTCTGCAATATGCTTTCCTCATCAGGCTCAGACAACCATTCTTCTGTCTTATTCAGGTTACACTTGGGAGGCATCGACTAACTACTATTAGTCAAGAGGATGACTCAGACAGCTGTCTGAGTCCATATGCCCTATACACTGATAGGTTTGTCCATAGCATGAATTTTTTTATTCGTAAGGGTCATAATGACTCACTCTGCTTCTTTTCAGTTTTATATACACTTTCAACCGTAAATCTACTTCTAAGCCCCCAACCGACAACTCGGTCAGTATGGAACAAACTTGGATACTGCGAATTTGCAGTGAATTAAACATCTGCCTTTTCATCAGAGGAGGTATGGGCCCAGCTCCAATGCAGCAGCAGATGTGTCTTAGGAAAAAAAAAAAATTTCTAGCTTCGTACATCAAATACATTTACCTACCTCTAAACAAAAAATAGCCAAGATGACTTCCTCACCCCTCTGAACTTACCTACTCTAAATTGGAAGGTAAATTTGTGATACCATTAACAAATCAATTTTTTCCTTAAATGCATGTGGAAAATGTTATTTGGTTAAGGACAGAGGTAAAATCATTTAGTAGAATTCAAAGCTTTGGAACAGGAAGTTATATGTTGAGTGTGTGTGGGCGCATGTGTGTGAATACATCTAATTTGACCCTTTTAATATAGTCAAGATTGCTAACACCCTTATTACAAGGGAAAGGGAGAAAAATCTCATATTACAGGTTAGAAAGCTCAGAGAATGTCCAGTTACAGGGTAAGCTCCCTGTCTAATTTGACTTTGCATTGCACTTGGCACAGTGCCTGACCATCAGAAAGCCCATCAAGAAATGTGCTGTGACTAAATGTCTGTCATACAGAGTGCAGTAAGTCAGAAAGAGAAAAACAAATACCATATGCTAACACGTATATATGGAATCTAAAAAAAAAAGAAAAGAAAAAATAAGGTTCTGAAGAAACTAGGGGCAGGACAGGACTAAAGATGCAGATGTAGAGAACGGACTTGAGGACACAGGGAGGGGGAAGGGTAAGCTGGGACGAAGTGACAGAGTGGCACAAACATATATACACTACCAAATGTAAAATAGACAGCTAGTGGGAAACAGCCGCATAGCACAGGGAGATCAGTTCAGTGCTTTATGACCACCTAGAGGGGTGAGATAGGGAGGGTGAGAGGGAGATGCAAGAGGGAAGAGATATGGGGATATATGTATATGTATAGCTGATTCATTTTGTTATACAGCAGAAACTAACACACCATTGTAAAGCAATTATACTCCAATAAAGATGTTAAAAAAAGTAAATAAATACTGGGAATGATACTAAAATAAAAGAAATTTGCTGTGACTAAATGAACGACTATGTGAATAGTCACACTACCTCGCCTAGTTACAAAGGAAAATTGAACTCAATTTATCTAGCTCCATTTTTTTAGTGTACAGGAAAGAAAATAAAAGCAGCCTGATTTTCCCTGAAGAGCATAAATCCTAATCCTTGTATTTTCATGAATGGTATTATACTACATGGATCATCACAGCTTGAACCATAAAGATCAATGAGAACACTGCATTCTATTTTTCACCATTTGTTGTACACAGTGCCAATGCAAGTCAGTCTATAAAATTACTGATTTCTCCTCCATATACATTGAAAGCAGACATCTGGACTATTTGGTTTGATAATGTTGGCATAAGTTCGATTAACTTGAAAATTGAAAGACTGAATGAATCATAATGCACTTTATGAAAATAGCTATTTAATCAAGTATTTTAGTCTTACATAATGCCAATTCACATATCATGACATGAACTCTAAGTTTTATGTTGTTATAAAAAATGTTTTTGGTTATGGTATTATTGTCCTGACATCTATTGGTTGGACAGACTTTAATGGTGAATTCAATTATCCAGATTTGAAAGTGACCTCAGAAAAATCAGAGAAGCTCAGAGAACGTCCTCTACCTAGGTCTGCCTCAGTTTTCAGTTCTTCTGAGAATGGCCCTTTGGGCACCTATGTTTCTGCAATTTAATACAACCATGTATTTTTATTCTGACAATACCAAATGTGGAAAACTTCTTTTAATGCCATTTTTAAAATCTAATAATATAATTATCATCTAATGTAATACTATAAGGAAATATGAGGAAAATTTTTAAATAGAAAATTGTATCTCAAGAGCTAGTGTCCTGTTATGGAATCAATTCTGCAAATTTGAATCAAGAATTTTCATCTTTACTTGAAATACGCTTTGAGAATATTTTATTACTGTTTTAAGAGGTACAAACTACCATAGGGTCAATGCTTTCAACTGGTTGAGAAAACACAAAAGGCTGATTATTTCACTTACAAAATCCACAAATATAATACTAGTTTGTTGAAGAAAATAGCTAGATACCTGAATTACCATCCTCATGCACTTTCACAAACATTTCAATTTTTCATTGACACAATGGATTTGACTGAACTCCTCTACTCTTTCAGCAACATAAATGTTCTCAAAAGCCTATTGTTCATTGGTCAACAACAAAAATTATTCAGCTCCTGACTTTATTCTGAGAACAGAATGTACTTTTATCCTTTCCCCATCAACAGCAGACTTTGGTATTTTGACAATGGAAAGGATATGAATTGCATTATATTGTGACCAAAATCATTTCAGAAATTTTGTTCTTTTGGCATAACATGTATTTTTCCCCTAGAACATAAAAAGCTCTCCATGATGTAAGTGCGTGGTTGGAACTAATGTAGAGCTACTGAGGCAATGCCTAAGAAATCAACAGTGGAATCCCAGTTTATACAATACTCAGCTAAAAGGAATTCTCTATAGCATGTAGACATAGCAAGAACCGTTCCATGGTAAATTTTCTAGCACTAACCAATAATTACAGCTCACTTCATTTGTGTAACTCCTAGGTGGTCTCATTTATTTTGAAACTCTCATATATTTCTGATTCTCAGATTCATAAAGGCATATGGAGATATGATGGATACACCTGAAACACCAAAATTAACTTGGTAAAACTTCTAGGATCTCCCATTTGACTCAAATATTTGCATGGGAAACCAGTCTTATATAAAACAAATTTTAGATAGAAGAATTCAAGTATCATATATTTTTTAAGATAATAGAGGAATCCTACAAAGAAACTTCATTACTTCCTGCCTTTTCAGACTCATTTCCGCTAATAGATACCCGTGCTCTAGTCCATTCAGAGGATGTCCCATGATCTAAATATGACTCCTCTCTCATAAATCCAAGTCTTTTTCCTGTAAGTCCTCAGCATTGAATACAATTTTCCAGCATCTTTCTTTGGCCAACTTGTAGTTCTCTAAGACACACAACCAACCTCATCTCTTTGCTCAGAAGGAGACATAGCTGTACTCTGGGTTAAGATAGCTTCCTGTATATATTTCCTTTTAAAGGTTTTCTTAGGCTCTATTGTTCACTTACCTGCCATTATTACTCGACTATATGCTCCTTGAGGGCCAAGGTAGTATATCTTTTTTTTTTTTTTTTTCGGTACGTGGGCCTCTCACTGTTGTGGCCTCTCCCGCTGCGGAGCACAGGCTCCGGACGCACAGGCCCAGCGGCCATGGCTCACGGGCCCAGCCACTCCGCGGCATGTGGGATCTTCCCGGACTGGGGCACGAACCCGTGTTCCCTGCATCGGCAGGCGGACTCTCAACCACTGCGCCACCAGGGAAGCCCAGTATATATATTTTTGAAGGAATTAATCACTTTCATCTCTCCACAGCCTTTAGTAAGATATTCATGTCATGAAGAACCTAGGGGTAAGACGGGAATAAAGACACAGACCTACTAGAGAATGGACTTGAGAATATGGGGAGGGGGAAGTGTAAGCTGTGACAAAGCGAGAGAGTGGCATGGACATATATACACTACCAAACGTAAAATAGATAGCTAGTGGGAAGCAGCCGCATAGCACAGGGAGATCAGTTCAGTGCTTTGTGACCACCTAGAGGGGTGGGATAGGGAGGGTGGGAGGGAGGGAGACGCAAGAGGGAAGAGATATGGGAATATATGTATATGTATAACTGATTCACTTTGTTATAAAGCAGAAAGTAACACACCATTGTAAAGCAATTATACTCCAATAAAAATGTAAAAAAAAAAAATGATATTCCATGCTCAGTAAATCCTCAGCATATGCTATCTGGCTGACGTCTGATTTATTGAAATCACTCCATTATAAAATATTTTACATATGAAATATTAAGATATTTATAAGTTACGTTACAACTGTTTTCAAAAATTATGAGGCTGCTTTAAAATATACCTAAGGACATATAAATCACAAACCCAAGACCAGGTAAGCAAATTGAATTGTATGACTCTCATTAAGTTACCATTTACTTTATCATCTTTGGGTATGTAAAATTATAAATTGGACATTAAACCTTAATGTAAAATTTTTAAAAAGTTATCCTTCATCTTATATTAGACAGAAAGTGAGAGCGAGTGTGTTAGCAATGTTTTGGAATTTCGCATCACAGTGTCATGTACCAAATGTAAGGGGGACAATTGAATAACATTACAATATCATTCTAGGAAATAATTCTTGTCAAAAGTATTTCCAGAGGTGATTCTTGATTTAGTTACTTTGCCAGATGGCTGTATCAAGTTCTATATAAATGAATACTGGTTTCCCTATGGAGGGAGGAAATTAGCAAGTAAATCAAGTATGAAGAATTCTTAAGAGAGGAGTCTTTAAAGCTGAAAAACTTTTTAAAAGTGACCCATTTCCACATAGTGTTACACAAAAGAATTTGGCTTGAATACTTATCATGAAGAGGCCAATATATATCATGCTTGATTACTGGAATTCTATAATAATTTCAGAGAGGAAAAATTGAGGTTAAAATATTTTGTAACACATGAAGACTATTAATAGTAAGAGAGTGGTGGAATATATGAGAAGAGAAAAAATATGATTTTTATGTTTTTCTTCTAGCTTAGAACAATCTTTTCACTTACCCATACCAATGGAAAGTTTTCAACCTTTTCAGATAGCAGATCATGCATAAATATACTTCTTAAATACATATATGTAAAGTTTTTAAAAAACATCTTAATTGGAGTATAATTGCTTTACAATGGTGTGTTAGTTTCTGCTTTATAACAAAGTGAATCAGCCATACATATACATATATCCCCGTATCCCCTCCCTCTTGCGTCTCCCTCCCACCCTCCCTATCCCACCCCTCTAGGTGATCACAAAGCACCAAGCCCTGTGCTATGCGGCTGCTTCCCGCTAGCTAGCTATTTTATGTTCGGTAGTGTATATATGTCCGTGCCACTCTCTCACTTCATCCCAGCTTACCCTTACCCTTCCCTGTGTCCTCAAGTCCATTCTCTACATCTGCGTCTTTATTCCTGTCCTGCCCCTAGGTTCTTCAGAACCATTTTTTTTACATTTCATATATATGTGTTAGCATACGGTATTTGTCTCTTTCTGACTTACTTCACTCTGTATGACAGACTCTAGGTCCATCCACCTCACTACAAATAACTCAATTTCATTTCTTTTTATGGCTGAGTAATATTCCATTGAATATATGTGCCACATCTTCTTTATCCATTCATCTGTTGATGGACACTTAGGTTGCTTCCATGTCCTGGCTATTGTAAATAGAGCTGCAATGAACATTGTGGTACAGGACTCTTTTTGAATTATGGTTTTCTCAGGGTATATGCCCAGTAGTGGGATTGCTGGGTCATATGGTGGTTCTATTTTTAGTTTTTTAAGGAACCTCCATACTGTTCTCCATAGTGGCTGTATCAATTTATATTCCCACCAGCAGTGCAAGAGCATTCCCTTTTCTCCACACCCTCTCCAGCATTTATTGTTTGTAGATTTTTTGATGATGGCCATTCTGACTGGTGTGAGGTGATACCTCACTGTAGTTTTGATTTGCATTTCTCTAATGATTAGTGATGTTGAGCAGCCTTTCATGTGTTTGTTGGCAATCTGTTTATCTTCTTTGGAGAAATGTCTGTTTAGGTCTTCTGCCCATTTTTGATTTGGGTTGTTTGTTTTTTTGATATTGAGCTGCATGAACTGCTTGTATATTTTGGAGATTAATCCTTTGTCAGTTGCTTCATTTGCAAATATTTTCTCCCATTCTGAGGGTTGTCTTTTCGTCTTTTTTATGTTTTCCTTTGCTGTGCAAAAGCTTTGAAGTTTCATTAGGTCCCATTTGTTTACTTTCGTTCTTATTTCCATTTCTCTAGGAGGTGAGTCAAAAAGGATCTTGCTGTGATTTATGTCATAGAGTGTTCTACCTATGTTTTCCTATAAGAGTTTTATAGTGTCTGGCACATTTAGGCCGTTAATCCATTTTGAGTTTATTTTTGTGTGTGGTGTTAAGTAGTGTTCTAATTTCATTCTTTTACATATAGCTGTCCAGTTTTCCCAGCACCACTTATTGAAGAGGCTGTCTTTTCTCCATTGTATATTCTTGCCTCCTTTGTCAAAGATAAGGTGATCATATGAGTGTGGGTTTATCTCTGGGCGTTCTAAACTGTTCCATTGATCCGTATTTCTGTTTTTGATACTTTCCGATTAGTAAAATATCTAACATGTTATCAGTGCTATTTAAAAACATTATCTGGATAACACTTCCTATATTAATAACACAACATTTTGATTATTCCAACCAAATCAACGTTTTCTCTTTTGTGGCCTATATCAATTTATAACTACACCACTAACTTTTAGTACTTACACCAGTTTCTTTTACTTCTCTCTCTCTCATGTATCTATACAACAAAACCAAGGCATACAACAGGGAACACTCCTCACTCCTTCAGCTGGGTCCAAGGCCGTAATCATATTCCTTGCCTCCTCTGCCAGCCATTCTAGTTTCCCATCAGCCTCAGGTCTCACTTCTGTGGGTCTGGGATGCTTGCCTAGTGGGGAAATCACTGAGGGGTCTGAGCACCTGGATACCATACCCTTGTCAAGTGGTAATTGCTAATATTCTCTATGCCTGTTTATTACTAGGTATGGAAGCACCAAGAGCTGCCCTAGTGACTTCCCTGAATTCCAGACATACTCCTTGACACCACCATTATATAGAAACTACTCTGCTTCTGTAAAGTAGGATCAATTACCACTGCCATGACAGTAATGCCCTTTTGAACTTAAGACAATCAGGCAATATGAACCATGAATGACTAGGTGGTAGCCATGGCATTAGGTTAGGTGGAACCCTTACTGTATCACCTGATAGAAGTTTCTCCTACTGGGAATCAGGATCTTTAACCTGGAATATCCTAAATTTGAGAAAACTGGAAACATAATTTCCCCGAGTGAGCATGAGAGGTTGGGACAGATGCAATTAATGTCTTACCGAAACCCTCACCCTGAATACCCCAGGGCTTAGCCTGACTTCCAGCTGCTAACAACTTCCTTTCTTTGCCTGAATTCCAGGGAATTAATTAAAGTTGCCAGGAGCAGTGCCCAACAATGTACTGACTGGAATTATCTGTGAATATCCCAGATTCCTTGCTTCTTGATGGGAGAACTCTGAGCTTGTGTGAGTTCACAGTTATTCCACCAGATGCAAGCCTGTGGTTCATGGTGAAAGCTGTGTGATAGAGCAGCATTGTCTGGCTCCCTTCTTCCTCTATCTCATCTCCTCATACCCTTATTATGTGCCCTTTGCCTCTCCAGTAAATTACTTGCCTAAGGGTCACTCTCTGGAGGAACCCACATTAATTCAAAGAGGCACTTGTAATTCCAGCTCTTGGTTGTTGGATCCAAGCATTCTAGTTATTAAGATCATGGTACCGTGTACTGTTACTAGTTCAAAATATGTATCACATTCTGAAAGACAGTATCCTGAACCTACAGTAACATTCTTCCCGATCTGGTACTTGTAGTTGTACAATTAAAAAAATACTTATTTATTTGACACATGCAGGATCTTCATTGCTGCATGAGAGATCTTCCAAACAGCATGTGGGATCTTTAGTTGCGGCATGCAGGATGTAGTTACCTGACCAGGGATGGAACCTGGCCCCCTTCATTGGGAGCATGGAATCTTAACCACTGGACCACCAGGGTACATTTAAGAAGCATTCAAAATGCTATCATTCCAGTTGCTTCTGGATGATGGGGTATAGTCAGAGAACCAATGGATTCTGTGGTCATGTGTTCGCTGTTACACATTCTTCATTATAAAGTGGGTCCCTTGGTCAAGGCAATGTTACATGAGATCCCATGATGATAAAACATTCTGTGAGCACTTAACATGGTAAGGCTTGCTGAGGGACTATGAACGCAGATGGCAAACTCCTATTATCAATCTCAGTATAGATGAATTGCTGCCTCCCTCCCTGGTTAGGTGGAAAGTTCATTTCAGTCAACTTGCCATCCAGGGGCTGGCTTGACTCCTTGAGGAATTATCTTCTCAAGACTCAGTGTCAGTTTCTGTTGCTGCTGACAGGTCACATGTTTCAAAACAGTAGTAGCAAAATCAGCCTGGTGAGAAGTAGCCCATGCAGTTGGCCCATGCATAGTCGTAATCCCTTCTACCATGGCTACTCTGATCATGGACCCTTTATGAAAGCACTGGAGTGGCCAAGTATAGAAGCTAAGTAGAATTCAGTGGATGTCATCCTATCTACCTAACTATTGAGAGCCTCTCCTAAAGACTGTAGTGGCCATAGACATCCTCCAGGCAGAGTTGTAGTTGCTTGTAATTGAAAGTCAGTGTACATGAATATGCTTACTGCCAGGCAGTGTAGATAGAGTGACAACTGTGTCTGCCACAGTAGTCGACACCATATAATACATTTTTCATTTAATCCTCCTCGCAACCTCTCTCAAAATTCACTCTTAGTTTCTCTTTAATCCAACTGTAAACTTTAAACCAACTGGCTTAGAAAATCTAAACAACTTTCCTATAAAACTTCAGTATTTTAATTCTAATTGCCATGCTTCTTTCACTAAAGCCCAGCAACAGTTAGAGTTATCCAATAGCTGACTTCCTCAATGAATCCCTATCTCTGATTTCAGAAGAGTGAATAGAATATTGATCATAGCTGGGCCTCAATCCTTCCCAGAATAGGTAATTTAGGTAGTATGAAGGCATTAAGAAACGCTATAGGAAATGACGGAGTTTCCAATAAATCTCTAGAAAGCTGAACAGAAGCCATAATGTTTCCTGTTCAAGCTGAAAGAAATTACTTTCTGGTCAGAAATCAGAAAAAAGAGAAACTTAGAAGTTATTCTTTCAGAGAAAGAACCAGTATCAACAAGTTAGAAAGCCACAAACATCATGCTTGCCCAGATACATATTGTGAAATGGTAATTTGGTGTCAGCCTGCTTTGTGGAATGCATAGTGAGCACATTTGCTTTGGTTGACATTCCCATTCCTTCCTTTAATAGCTATTTAAGACTAAGCACATGAGGATGAAGGAAAAATATCAACCCATCCAAAACCAGAGAGAACACAGAAGGCTGAAAGCAATCTCAGAAACAAATATATGGGGCCTCATACTGTGAAAAAACATACTGTCCCTGCTACCTGGTTGTTTCTGTTGATTTAGAGTCGGGTTAGAAGCAGGGTACAAGTCTCAGAAGGAGGGAATTCTCAGCTTGGTACTTCATTACCAGAAATGTAATCTCTGCTTGAAGAGCTGTGTACCTCATATAGCCCAGCCTGTGTATGGTGGCAATTCAAAGCAACGGTCCCAGAAAAAACACTCTCCAATTTTGGTTTGTTTTTCAATAAAATAAAAATCAAGGTATCTTAAAAATTTCATTTTCAATCTCTGACACTCTCAATATCCTCCCCTCAAACTTTCTCTTTTTGCCATTTACAGTTTCTGAACAAAAATTCCAAGACATCCTACCTCTGTCTTTTTTGGGCTCCTTGGTTCTTGTTCTTTCTCCTTCTACATTCTTGGTGCTGTTAGTTTTCTGCTGTGAATAACTTTTCTTGTTTCAAAAAATAATTTTTGTTTTTGTTACACATTCATAGTTTTCCTCATGTCCTTGTGAGACATTAATATTTGTCCTTGATCATTGCCCAAATGATTGAGGAATAGGAACCCCTCAGTTAATCCTTGTTATCCAATGTGGTTAGAAATTCTAAATGCTTATATATTATATTAAAATACACACTGATAAAAGCAATGCTAATATGAATCTATATTTATATATGTGTAAATATAATTAATGTAATTAGTACATGCTTATATAGAGAGAAATGTACTAAGCACTAATGATAGTAATTTACATACTATAAGTCATATACGAACTTATAAGAACGCTAAGAAGTAGTACTCCAATTAGTCTCACAGTTATGAAAGACTTAGTCTCAGTGAACTTACACAAATTGACCAAAGTCAACACATGGCTAGTGAGCAGCATAGCTGGAATTTGAAACCGGGGAGTTAGGTCCTAGAGTCTGTGCTCTTAATCACAATCTGTACTGTACTGTTTCTCTCAGAAGAGCTTTGAATGTCTTGGATGCTTGGATTCAGTAAACAGGTGGTCCCACCAAAGAACAGCTGAATAGGATGCAGCACATGCCTGTTACGATGTGGTAGAGGAGGTTTTAGTCAGAAAATTACTGTTATTATTCTGTTGTCCAGGATATAGCTATGAATTTTCATTTATGTTTTATAAATCTCACCCCTGTTAATTGGTAGTCCGTTTGTAAATTGTGAAGTCGTTGTCGGCCAATGACGTTGCCTGGCAGAGTGATTGGTTCCGGTCTCTGAGAGGGTGAGGTGCTTAAACAGTTAAGAATTACAATCTCTGAATCAACTTGGAATCTGCCTTATAGAGGCATTTATGGAAAAAGAGTAAAGTATTTCAGTGTCATTCCTAAAATACCTAGACTCATAATGGTTAGCTCATGAATTAAACATGAATTGATTTTTATTTTTCATTGCATATCCAGTGTTCCTTGGAAAAACTTTCAGGAAAAAAATAGGCAAAATGGAAACATATAAAAATGATGTAATGTACTGGATTCTCTTCCTTTTCTATGCATGCAAAATTTGTAATCTTATAAAAGTCAAATTATATCTTATATCATTCCCTTCTTAATAAATAATAGCTCTAGATCAATATACAGTATCTATAGATCAATAAACTCAATTCTATATCACAAAATAACATCTACATACTCTTCTGTTTTAATATTTTAATGAAAATATTTATTAGGCATATGCTACACTGATACAATACTATTAGGTCTTGTTGATACAATTATGAATTTTTAAAAGTCCCTGTCTTCATGGAGCTTACAGTCCCTTGGAAAGAAGCTACCATAAGCAAACCAGTGAGTAAACCATGGAGTATGCCAGATGCAGGTTAAGTACTGTGCAGAAAAATTTTAAAAGACTAGATAAGAAGTATGCCAGTTTCCCTTTTAATTGGTCTGGTAAGAGAAAGTCTCAAGAAAAAGACAGTATTTGACTTGATTTGACTAGTCTTCTGTAGCGGAGGCTTCGGCTGTAGTTAACAATCATAAACAATGAAGCAATGACTACCTTTGACTTTTGCAGAGCTGACCATTTACTCTCCCAGGCCAAGAGAAAAAAACAAAATTTCTGTAATTTCGGAAAGAGCATATCATGGATTCTTGATATACTTTGTAAATTGTTTTCTTGAACATTTTATATCCTCACCAACATTTCCCCAAATCCTCATCAAATCTGATCCTCTCATCCACTCTTTTTATAAACTTTGTTAATCTGATGGGGGAGAAATGTTTCTCTTTCTTTCATTTACTGAGATTATTAATTATAAGCATTTTATATTTATTATTGCACATTAGCTAAGCCTTTAAAATTCATTTTTAAGAAAAATGTCATTTTTTCCAAAGGAATACATGAACATAGTTTAATAATTCAAATGGTACTGAAACACCTACAACACAGTTACCTGTAAGAATTTTCCCTACTTCATCCAACCGAGGAGCAACCACCTTGAACTTGTTTAACTCTATATTCTGGCACTTATACATCACTATATTTTTAAATACTTAATATGTATCTTTGATTTATCAATTTTAAATATTATTGTTTTCCCATTATGGTAGATGATGATTTAGCCCACTTAAGCTGCCATCTTGTCTAGTTCTCCTCTCCCATCTCTGAAAATCTCATATATTGAGATTCAGTGTTAAAATTTACACTCAGAAAATGTTATTCACAGATGAGGATTGTGAATGTATTGTGATTATGTGTCATATCTTAAGTTTTTCAGGATATAATAGCTTCTTTGTTTTGCTCTTTGATTAATTTCCTGGTCCCTGCTGCTAATTCTTCCTACACCCAGCAAGACTTTTCAGTACCATTTTCCACACAGTCAATCATGTAGGGTGACTTACTAGTTCAATTTTCCTTTTCTTGGCAACATCCATCTTGGAAATCTTTTACCTAAGGTAATTGCACTGCACATATGCTCCACTATTATAATTCCATGATTTCCCTTCATCATTATCCTCTCTAAACCTGCATCAGTGCTCCTGTTTTCTGTACACAGTCTTGCTTTCTATGAATTTACCCTATTGATTTGGTCTACAACATTCTCCATTAGCTTACTGAGAAAGTGTTTATGGGTGATGAATATCTTGAGACACTACATGGTTCGATTCTACCCTCATATTTGATTGAAAGTTTGGCTGTGCATGAAATTTTAGGTTGCAAATCATCTTTCTTCAGGATTTTGAAAGCATTACTCCTTTACCTTCTAGCTCCCAGAGTTGTTGAGAAGTCAGAAAGCATTCTGATTCTTCATCCTTTGCATGTGAACTGTTTTTCCCCAACCCTCTGGAAGCTAGCAGGATCCTATCATTACCTGAGTGTTTTAAAATTGTGGACCTTAAGCCAAACTGATTTTATCCAGCTACCCTCTGGGCCCTTCAATCTGGAAAACCATGGCTTTCAGTTATGGGAAATCGTTTTGAATTATTTCACTAATGATTTCCTCCCTTCCATTTTCAATATTGTTAAAGAGGAGGTACAAGACAGTACATGTGTGTAAGTGGGACTTGATAGTTTAATTATGCTAAGGGTTAATATCAGGGACTTTATATTCCTTGTATTAACCTGATAAATTTGATAAAGCATCACATAATCTTCTTTTTTCGAAGATAAAAATCCCTTCTTTCTGAAGAAGTTGTAGAGATTTTTACTTGAGGGCTTCCCTGGTGGCGCAGTGGTTGAGAGTCCGCCTGCCGATGCAGGGGACGCGGGTTCGTGCTCCAGTCCGGGAAGATCCCACATGCCGCGGAGCGGCTGGGCCAGTGAGCCATGGCCGCTGAGCCTGCGCGTCCGGAGCCTGTACTCCGCAACGGGAGAGGCCACAACAGTGAGAGGCCCTTGTACCGCAAAGAAAAAAAAAAAAAGGAAAGAAAAAAGGTTTTACTTGACATTTAATCTGTGTTGGAGATTTTAGGGTACCAATCCATAACCTACACATCCTGAGCTCTAGCCAAGTTGCAAGAGGGAAAATGAAAAAAAAGAAACAGCTTTACTACCTACAATCTAAGAGTTTCTGATAACGCTGGATTTGATGTGGAATTGCTTCCCACCTCTTTCTCTAAAGTGAATTTAAATACCCTTTCACTGGAGATTGCAAACCTCCCCATTGAGGGAGAGTTCCTGCCTCAGCCGGTTTACTAGCGAATGTCAAAAGAGGTGGAGAAAAAAATCATTCTCCTTGATATAGTGATGGTTAAAAAAAAAGGAAAAATAAGAGAGCCATATTTATGCTTATTTCATTTTAATGCGGTGATTCTGCCTTTTGTCAAAGGACTCTATGGACTTTCCCTCATTTCACCAGAAAAGATATACTTTCTCCTTACTTTCTGAAAGTAAAGGTCATGGAGTGTTCTAGAGTGCTCATTCTAACTTTCTTCAAATGGCAAAGGAAACATAAATTATTTCGTTATTGATATTGGCAGGGACATGGGAATAGCACCCCCCTGACACTGTCTCTACATTTGTGATTCTCAAAATGTAGTGTGCATAAATACAAACAGGGAAGTTTATTAAAATGTAAAGATTCTCATTCTGAGAATTCTCATTCAGTATGTGTGAATGAAAGATGCTGAAGTCCAGGAATATACATTTTTAATAAGCTTTTCTCTAGATTGTTTTTCACATGGTCCTTGGATTCCACTTTGAGAAACACTCAACATAGTGTCAAGTACCTGTACATAAATGTATAACTTCAAAGAAATAATAAACTCAGAAAAAGCTTCAAAAGTCTATGGTTTTTGTTTTGTTTTCAACAAGATGTGTGAAATATGAACACAACCTAAAACTTAATATTGTATAGATTTGTTTTGTTTCATGTTCACTAGTTGATACTCACTAATATGGGCTCCAAAATGGCAGGTAATATATTTTCTGTATCATTTTTTTCTTGATTACACCTATGTGCCAGGATTCTTCTCCACTCATGGCCTAGTTATCACTACCTACAACAGCCTCTTTTCTTTCCTTCCATTCTCTCCTTTTTATTGGCCTGCCTAACTCCCAACAGTATTTTAGATTTCATTTTAAGTGTCACTAACTCAGAGAGTTCTTTCTGCACATCAAGCCTGAGCCACATCACTTTTATTAATTCTTGAAGAGCCTTGTATAGTTCCACCATTGCCATTTCCACAATTATGGTTATGGAGCTCTTTACCTGAATACTTTACCAATACCTGTCCCCATTGTTAGACTGTAAGCTCCAATAGAATATATTCATATTAATTATTTTTTAGCCTCCATTGGAAAATACCTCCTATGTGTCTCCTGTTCTTAGAAGAGTTCCTGCTTCATTATAGCCACTAATTCAATGAGCAAAGTAGACAACAATGAAGGTGATAATGCTAAAAATACCATTGTGTATGGTATTGGTTCTTGGGCGTTTATTGTAAAGTCTTAAATCTGTACTTTAATAATAATTATAGCCTAATAATTGCATTTTAAATAAGAGTGTGCCATGTAATAATGTCACCATGTTTTCACTTTCTGGGTTAAATCATAGCCAATAAATATTTTTCCCCACAATTTAGCTTAAACTTACCTCTTCACCTTCTTTGTCACTGTTTTCTTGACTAAGATCTTAACTGTCCTGAACTTACCATCCCTTAATATCAAAAAATTGCCCAAACTATGACTTTTTTTTTTTTTTTTTGCGGTACGTGGGCCCCTCACTGCTGTGGCCTCTCCCATCTCGGAGCACAAGCTCCGGATGCGCAGGCCCAGCAGCCATGGCTCACGGGCCCAGCCGCTCTGCGGCATGTGGGATCTTCCTGGACCGGGGCACAAACCCGTGACCCCTGCATCGGCAGGCGGACCCTCAACCACTGTGCCACCAGGGAAGCCCAAACTATGCCTTCTTAAATATTGTTTTCCCTACTGAGAATTCCTTCTTTCTTTTGTCCTCCGTATAAATTCCTACTCAAACTTAAGTGATCTATTCCTGATTCTCTCAAATAGTATTAATATTGCAATATTTCTCTTTTCTAATTAAACGTATTGTATTATATTGTAATGATCCATTTAGTCCAATTTCTACTACATTGCACCTTTCTAGTTGGCACGGTCTCCCTGTGTTCCAAATGGTTAAAATAGTGCTTATCAATGAGTATATGTGAATGTACAATATATGTATATTGGGACTTAGTTGAAAGACATGTATATTCACATGTTAAAATTTGCCATAATCATATAACTTTTTGATGGAAGTCACAAAATTTTATACAGAAAAATATTTAGACTATATTCTTAGAATCACTAGAAAAACTTCATAAATAGCAAGATTCCGATTATAAGGTACAATAAGCCTGTGTTACAAAGTGGAATCAGAAATGTCAATAAACATAGTTTTTAGAGGATTTAGTATTATATGCAGTATATAAATAATTTGTTTTCTAAATTTACTCTTGTTTTCTCATTGTATCAGTGGAACATATTTTTAAATTTTCTCTTCATTCCAAGAATCATTAAATAACCCCACTTTAGTGGCAAGAATAACAATAGTATTAATTAATTGCTTTATTTTATTGTTATAACAGTCCTATGAAGCAGGTAAGACAATTATTGAGTTATATTATTTTGATTAGAATTTTACATATAGGTGATTCCTTTTAGATTTTATTACTATTATTTAGATGGTACTGAAAAGTAAAAGTATTTTAATTGTAGGATTTATATGGAATACAAATTTTTAGAGATTAATACTTGTTTATCATGGCAACTAAGGTTTATTATTATTATTATTCTGGTGATAGGAACACTACAGTTTTAACATTACAATTGCTTCCTATAGTAAGGACTTCACTTTGACGTTGTATGCTGAGGGATATAATTAGAATCGTATTTATGAAAGTTATCTCCATATTAGCCAGTTTATATTATACTACTGTTAAGGGGTTTTACAATCTAAAATAAATGTCTTACATTTTTATCAATAATTTAAGAAGAAATAATTAGCTATTTTCTAAGAAAAATACTAATATCCTATCTATCTATGTATGATTTATTTCAAATTAAGTTTAACAAAAACAAATTGAATATTTTCTAATTATAGATATATGTGAAAAATAATTTTAGAGAATCTATTTCATCTTTAACAAAGTGTTTTTTGTTTAATTTAGCTCTGCAGGATATAAAAAATAAGGAATGAGAAAATAGGTCTAAATGGAAGATGTCTAGTAAATAAATTTTGAAATAATAAATAACTAAAAGTCAGCCCTGAAAAACATAGCCTTTTGCATACAGTACCTATATTATATAACAGTTTTGTTACAAATTGTATTTATGTATTTCCAAAATAATTGGAATTTGGCTCAATGCCTCTTTTAACTGAAAGATTTGTGAAAATTTTCTTCAGATGGAATTTAACTTGTATTTTTAAGTATTTGCAAGTTAAAAGTTAGAAATGGAATTTATATTCAAGCTGAATATCAATCTTCAGAAACAACTCTTAAATTAGTGTTGGTAACTAAATTGTTATAATTAGTGTTTATTATTATATCCTTGTATTTTCTAAGAATCCAAACTTCACAGGAAGCCACTCACTTTCTCTCTGACCCTTGGGCTTCTCTTTTTACACATGAGCCAGATTTTGCTTGGGCCCCAGAGTGAGCAAATACAATGTGAATGACCCTAGAATGCACACCACGTGACCCAGCATGTCTGCTGCCATCTTAGTGGCAGACATGGGACATCTTAGTGGCAGACATCTTAGCTGCCCCATTCTAGTTCTTTCTACACTTCTTCTTTGTGCGGTAAAGCCTGGAAGCCTGGAAATCACATTTGATTGACTCTCTTGCCATCGCCAGCTGAGGTTTCACCACTGAGAGGTAGGCGTGGTTCACAAGGTGGAAGAGAGGTAGACATCACTATTCCTTTGACAGCGGTGGATGCTGGTTAAACTTCAGTTGAGAGCAGGTAGGTGATCTGTCAGATTTCCAGGCAATCTGCAAATCACCTACTTCAGGGCTACAGACAGTGAGCATGTCAGGGGTGGTTTTTTGAAACCCCTGCACCTACTTGATTTCCTAAAAGCTGGAAATGGTTTTCTCCGACCTCTAATCATGCAGGCTTTGTCAGGATTTGTAAACAACTAATCCCCACATCTGATACCATCCTATTTGGTATACTTAGGGTGTTTTTTTTGTTTTCTTAACTGAAAACTGACTGATATACCATTTATGGACTGAGCCAAATGTAGCCAACCTCCTGATAACAAGTCTCTTAGATTTATTAATAGAAAGAATATGACTTATAAAGAGAACACACAAAAAAAGAAAAGCTTTATTTCCACATGGCTGATTCTTTCCTCTCAAATTATATTCAAATTTACAAATACACACACACAGTACTAAAGAAGCAGAGGTAACATCTCAAAAAATGTCAAATCAAGGAGTGTTTTTCTGACTTACTTTTAAAAAAAGTATTTTCTGTAATTCTAGGGGAAAAGCAAAAAGCTCCAAATTTTTGTTTTTCTTAAAATACCTGGTAATCACCAGTTGGAGATAATTACATAGTTTTTTAACTTTTTAGGCTATGGCTCTTTTTATTTATTTATTTATTTATTTATTTATTTTGCGGTACACGGGCCTCTCACTGTTGTGGCGTCTCCCATTGCGGAACACAGGCAGCATGTGAAATCTTCCCAGACCGGGGCACGAACCCGTGTCCCCTGCATCGGCAGGCGGACTCTCAACCACTGCGCCACCAGGGAAGCCCAGGCTATGGCTCTTTTATCTACTTGTTTATCTAAGCATAAATTGTTCTCCTTGTTACTTTTTGGGGGGTAGACAGGAGGGAATGGAAACTCTCAGAAGACAATGGCACTGTGATTTGCCCCAGCACAGAGGAGAGGCCCCATTTGTCAGAACTATTCAACTCTTAACAGGTCTCCCCGGCCTCCAGAGTTGGCACCTCTAAATTCTGCCTCTGCTTTTTCAAAGCAGGTCATGCCATGACTCTACTTGAAATTCTTCAATGTCTTGCCACTGTTCGTAGGATATGTTCAAGCTCCACCAGGGCTCACAAGGCTGCCCACTCCTGGGTCCTGCTGCTGGCCTCACTTCTCTTTCTACTACTTTCTCCATTTACATGACACTCCAGCCCTAGAAAACAATGGCGGCTGCCTTTACCTGCAATTGCCTCTCTTGCCTCCGAGAGTCTCTCCATGTTCCCCCCTTTCCCAGAAGACATTGCCTCCCATGTGAATTTCTAGTTCATCACTTTGAGTGCCAGCTCAGCACTGACTACTCTGTTGGGTGTGTCTGATTTCCACTCCATGGTAAGGGAGAACATTTTATATGTTGTTTCACTTCTTCCTATTCTGTTGTACATCTCTGTGTTGATAATTATGACAGTTCATTGAATTTGTCTGTTCCAGTATCCAACTTCATCACAGAATGTGAGATACTTGAGAACAAGGAATTCATCTTTCTGTCCCTCTGTCCTTAATATGTTCCACAGTACATGCTTGGTGCTTATAACTAGTGCTACAAATGCTCATTGAACTGATAAATAAATGCATGTTTATTGACATACATTCATGAGCTACAGTTTACAAGTATTATTTTGATTTCTAGAGCTGCATCTATGACCAGTAATTGTGATGAAAATATAGAGAATTCATCCTACTGTCTTATATATAATACATGCTTTAAAAAACTGATACAATTCAGCTTCTCTTCATATCCTGGATGCAGACAAAACTGACTATTTTTAATGAAACCATTCCCTGGGGCTATAAAGACAGGCTATTTTTTCCTTGGGTTTCATGTCTTAATCATTAACTTCTATGAACCAGTTAACTATATTTTATATGTATATATATCAGCTAGCACATTTCCAGCTGTGTGCCAGATTCTGCTGGGGAACCCACAGTCCAAGTATACCCTTCCGTGCCTTGGTATTTGGAGGCAGTCAATAAGCATTTGTATCATGAATGAAGGCACTAACTGTCCAGTTGGAGGCAAAAAGATTAACACAGTTAAGCTAACAATGACCAGACAACACAGAAAACAAATTTTATGTGTGTGATACTGCCTATACAACACCTATGCTCTAAAGAGACACATCTTCATAAGAAGCAAGGTGGTTTAAATGTATGCCAACATCATCTGATAGGAGAATGGGATAAGGTGAATAAACAAGACTAACTATAACTAAGAGGGAAGAGCAAACTAATGCTGGGTCCCAAGACTAAAGGGACTGAGTGCAAGAGAGCAACGCTATCCATTGCCTTCCGTAGGATCAGCAAATGATACTCCTGAATCTGGAGAAGAAAATTCTTGTTACATTTGGAAAGCTCTGATAGGCTTTCTTTTATAGGAAAATGTAGGCAAGTGTGGCTGACTGTTGTACTTATTTTGAAGTATTGATCTTATAAGTTTTATCAGGGTCATCCTGGGATAAGGGTGGGAGAAGGGATAAGAGAGGGAATTAAAGTTGAAAAAATTAATGACAAGAACCACTTTGAAAGAGGAAGTAAAGTGCAAAATATGAGTTTAAAGGGAAGAACGCCTGTGACAGTTGTAATAAGTGAAGGGAGCTCTGGGTCCTGGTTATCCAGACAGCATTTTTCCACAAATAGGTGTCAGTAAATAGTGACAGAATTAAAATAATTCTGTAATTTCAGCTCTGAGGAACATATTGCACAATTGTAGCATGAAACATTATGAGGATTACAAATGCTTATCATTTATTTATTTACAGCTCAGGGCATTCTGCAAAACCAATTTTACTGTTTGCAAGGGCCTTATTTTTATTTGAACAGTGTTTTTTCTGCCTTTTTTTTCATTGTATTGTGTATCCTGAGTCACCAGTCTATTTTGTGTTGTCTTAATAATATCTGTTTAGATACATTCTTTTGAGCTATAGAAAGATCATGAACTTTGAGTCACGTGGTGCTTGGGGAAGTGATTTATTTTTTCTAAGTTTCATAGCCCTCATCTGTAACATGAGGGTGATAATGTATCTACCCACCATTGGGGATATTAAATGAGACCATTTATGACCATGTTTATCTGACCCCAAACCCAGAGTAGGTGCTGTGGACGAGCTAGCTCCCCCTTCTCTTCTGTGTAATCCCAAATCTAAATGAGACAAGCTTTCATTGCAAAATAGAGCAAGTTCCTTTATTTGTCCAATAATACTGATTCATGAAGTACCTCCCAATAGGGCTGCCCTAGCCCAACAATCCAAAGAAACATTCTGCTATTTCTCAAAAGACTTTTTAGCTGAGATAGCAGATTACTTTCACATAAACAATGAAAAGACCTCAATCTAGAGGAGTGTGGACCCAAGCTACTTTCATTCAATAATAATAATAATAAAATATTATCATATATAATCATATATAATAATAATATTTCATTACAAATTAGCTTAAATATTATGAAGGTGATCTAGCAGCTAGGGAAGATGGAGAGTAGGGCAAGAGGCAAGAGTTTTGGAAGAAGGAAAAAATAAGAATACTAAGATCAGTGTTAATAGCTGACACTACTCTGTGCCAAGCTCTACATTAAACATTACATGGAATATTGTACTGATTCCCTCCAACAATGCTGTTGTAGATACAAGTTCTACTACTACTTTACAAAGAGGGAAATTAGTTTGAGCTTGGATTTGAACCCTCCAGCCTGACTCCTGTAAAACCATCTGTTAAACCAGGAAGAGGTCTAGAAGAGGCAAACTGAATCAGATGAGATAAGATCAGAATCTTCGGCTACTTTCGTTCAGAAAAGGGAAAAAAGAGAATGGGATTACTGCCAGGAAAAGTGCTACTAATATTTATGAAATTTATCCTGGTCCTTAGATCCCTTTAATCCAGTCCCCATATTAGGTTAGATTTCTGTGCTGTCACGGAACCCCCCCGACAAGTCATTTCTTCTCCTCCATCCTAAGAACTTTCCAAGGTTATTTATGAAATGGGCCCGTAAAGTGAAAGGTCCTCAGTACTATTGATTTTCTGCTTCAAATCCAGATCCGCAAGGTAAATTCATGCAAGCCATCGCGTTATTCAATAGCTTTCAAGCATCTACTCTGGAGCTAGATTGCTGGCTCAAATTTTGCCACCAATATTTACTTGCTTTATGACCTTGAGCAAATTGCTTAATCCCTGCACCTCGGTTTCTTCATCTATATATTTTAGATTAAAAAAATTAAACACGTCTACTGGTAAAGTACATTTGAGGATTAAATCAGTTATGTTAAATCTATGTACTGTATGGAGGACAATACCTGACACATTATAAATGCTCATAAAATTTTCAGGCAAATATTCTTAGTTAACATAATGATATGCTAATAAAACTGTGATATGTTTCCTGTAAAATTCTCATTAATAAATTCAAAATTATTAAAAACTAGAGACAAAAGTTAAGAAAAATCTAAAGTTGATGAAATATTTTACTAATTACCTTATGTCTAGAAAGAGATCGTGATGTATGATGATGAGTCTGTCCCATTCCTTATACTATCTGAAAAAAACAAATAAAGCCCTAACATTTTATGCATCCAATTCTGTCATGAAGTGGTCACACTGACTGGTGGTAAAAACAATGCTTATCTTTCACCTTTGACTGAAATGTCTTCGGAATCAGCCACTAAGCCTTGTCTCCTTCCTTACTCCCTGTCCTTCCTCCATCAGCTGCGTCCTTATTTAGTACTCTCCGAAAGTCGAACCACCATTATGAGCATAATAAGTAGAGGAAGTAGGGTAGGGAGAAGCTTTATAAATGGGAATAAAAATCACTAGGTTCATTTCCTCTCAGGGCCAAAAAAGATTACTCCTTTGTGTACAAAATTTTTTCAAGGAAAAATTTCAAAACGCAAATTTTCCAAACTTCAAATATTTTAAAGAACTTCAAATTTGAAATTCCTCTAAAGTCAGAAAATCCAATAACCAAACCAGAAACTCCAACTTCACTTAGCTCTGCAGACACATAATGGGCATGTGTATTCTAAACTCAACTTTGTATAACAGTGTGGCCTCAGGCCCCTAATATTTTTACCAGAATCTAAATATGCACAGTGATATTGAATTCACAATTCTTGCTTCTTAAATCACAATAGGATCATTGCTGTACTCTAATCCCTCCAGCATGGTGACTGGCCAGTGGAGAAGAAAATCACCAAGACTTTTGCAATCACAGAACACTTAACTTAGATAATGGCATTTCAGAATTTAGAAGCTGAGTGGCATAAGCAGGTTCCAAGGTCTCTGGAGTGCAAAGGACCATGGGATCACTACTGGCTGCACAGTCTTGAGCAATGGGACTTATGACCAAATTGAAAAACTTCACTATAGATAAGACTCTTCAGCTTATGGTTTCAGCAATAAGGCAAACATTTTTTTTTAACATCTTTATTGGAGTATAATTGCTTTACAATGCTGTGTTAGTTTCTGCTTTACAACAAAGTGAATCAAGCTATACATATACATATATATCCCCATATCTCCTCCCTCTTGCGTCTCCCTCCCCCCTTCCCTTACCCATCCCTCTAGGTGGTCACAAAGCACCGAGCTGATCAATAAGGCAATTTTTTTTTTTTTTTTTTTTTTTGCGGTTCACGGGCCTCTCACTGTTGTGGCCTCTCCCGTTGTGGAGCACAGGCTTCGGACGTGCAGGCCCAGCGGCCATGGCTCACGGGCCTAGCCGCTCTGCGGCATGTGGAATCTTCCTGGACCAGGGTACGAACCCCTGTTCCCTGCATCGGCAGGAGGACTCTCAACCACTGCGCCACCAGGGAAGCCCCAAAAGGCAAACTTTTAAACTTCAGCAATGTTCTTATTGGGAACCTAGCAGGGATAGGATTAATTCGAATGCATACAGGGTCTTCCACCACTTGGGATTTTGGCGTTCTGTAGCAACTATTGCTTACCCTGCATGGTGACATCTGTGACTGTGTATGTGTGGGCAGGACAAGGGGGTAGGGGCGTATATCTTATAATTAGAGTGTGATTGGAGTTCTTGCCCTGTTCAAATGTGGTAGTAAAATAGAGCTCCCCTGACATTCTATAGTTGTAGAGATAATGGCAATGGAACTCCTTACAATGGTTTGATACCACAGTATCCGAAGTACCCAGCAACCACACAAACCAGTAAATAGAATTAACCTGTGAAAATTATCAGGTAATGATAATTTCTTCTCTCTTCTTGGTATGGGGTATCACTCTAGTCCCTTTCTGCAACAGAAAATGCCTCCAAAGTGTAGTGCTTCTTTTGCGTTGATATGTTGTTGTTACGCCAGAAACACACTACTTTGATTTTTTTTTTAGTTTTATAATATATTTTATTTTATTATTATTATTTTTTAACATCTTTATTGGAATATAATTGCTTTACAATGATGTGCTAGTTTCTGCTTTATAACAAAGTGAGTCAGCTATACATATACATATATCCCCATATTTCCTCCCTCTTGCATCTCCTTCCCACCCTCCCTATCCCACCCCTCTAGGTGGTCACAAAGCACCAAGCCGATCTCCCTGTGCTGTGCAGCTGCCTCCCACTACCTATCTATTTTACATTTGGTAGTGTATATATGTACATGCCCCTCTCTCACTTCATCCCAGCTTATCCTTCCCACTCCCCATGTCCTCAAATCCATTCTCTACATCTGCGTCTTCATTCCTGCCCCTTGGTTCTTCAGAACCACTTTTTTTTTTTTTTTAGATTCCATATATGTGTTAGCATACGGTATTTGTTTTTCTCTTTCTGATTTACTTCACTCTGTATGACAGTCCTTGGTCCATCCACCTCACTACAAATAACTCAATTTCATTTCTTTTTAAGGTGGAGAAATATTCCATTGTAAGTATGTGCCACATCTTCTTTATCCATTCATCTGTCGGTGGACAGTTAGGTTGCTTCCATGTCCTGGCTATTGTAAATAGAGCTGCAATGAACACTTTGGTACATGACTCTTTTTGAATTATGGTTTTCTCAGGGTATATGCCCAGTAGTGGGATTGCTGGGTCGTATGGTGGTTCTCTTTTTAGATTTTTGAGGAACTTCCATACTGTTCTCCATAGTGGCTGTATCAATTTACCTTCCCACCAACAGTAAAAGAGGGTTCCCTTTTCTCCACACTCTCTCCAGCATTTATTGTTTGTAGATTTTTTGATGATGGCCATTCTGACTGGTGTGAGGTGATACCTCATTGTAGTTTTGATTTGTATTTAATGGTTAGTGATGTTGAGCAGCCTTTCATGTGTTTGTTGGCAATCTGTATATCTTCTTTGGAGAAATGTCTATTTAGGTCTTCTGCCCATTTTTGGATTGGGTTGTTTGTTTTTTTGATATTGAGCTGCATGAACTGCTTGTATATTTGAGATTAATCCTTTGTCAGTTGCTTCATTTGCAAATATTTTCTCCCATTCTGAGGGTTGTATTTTCATCTCGTTTATGGTTTCCTTTGCTGTGCAAAAGCTTTTAAGTTTCATTAGGTCCCATTTGTTTATTTCTGTTCTTATTTCCATTTCTCTAGGAGGTGGGTCAATAAGGATCTTGCTGTGATTTATGTCATAGAGTGTTCTGCCTATGTTTTCCTCTAAGAGTTTTATAGTGTCTGGCCTTACATTTAGGTCTTTAATCCATTTTGAGTTTATTTTTGTGTATGGAGTTAGGGAGTGTTTTAATTTCATTCTCTTACATGTAGCTGTCCAGTTTTCCCAGCACCACTTATTGAAGAGGCTGTCTTTCCTCCATTGTATATTCTTGCCTCCTTTATCAAAGATAAGGTGACCATATGTGTGTGGGTTTATCTCTGGGCTTTCTATCCTGTTTCATTGATCTATATTTCTGTTTTTCTGCCAGTACCATACTGTTTTGATTACTGTAGCTTTGTAGTGTAGTCTGAAGTCCAGGAGCCTATAATATAGTTTAATATTTAATATAGGAAGTACTGATTATAAAGGTGTTATAAAGTATGATTCTAATATTTTTATTAAAAGTGCATGGATTTCCCAACTTTCTTTTATTCACAGAATCCTATTTATGAAATATTATGTGTCACCTTAATGCATAAAACAGAACAAAAATGGAGCTGTCCCTATTCAGTTTAGGTGGAAATCCATATTCTTGACATCTTCTGGAAGCTGGATCCTGAGAACAGTTTGAAATGACCAGACCAGGCAAAAGTGTGGAACATGTTGAAATGATGAATTAAAGGATGAGTGGAGAAGAGGTGGAAGACAGAGAAAGGGAAGACTTGACAAGGCATAATCCTTGTAGAGATGGCAAGGGAGCATCCAGGTCACAGATGGAGAGGGAAAAAACACTATTGAAGGAATATTAATCAAAATGTTAAATATACATGATACTTTTAAATTTAAAAATATTTTTAGTGTAATGGAAATAGCACAGGCTTTCTGGTCAGAGAAATTTACATTTGAATCCTAGATCTTATCTCTTCATTTGCTTTTATAAATTTATTCAATCTTCTTGAACTTCAAATTCTTGAATTGTGTGGGTTGGGTAGTTATATCATAATACTTATCCCTCAAGATATTGGGCAATATATTGTCAATGTATATGATATGTTTGACTAAAAAATAATGTAGGCAGTCTATAAATGCCTGTATCCCCCTATATGATATTTCTTCCCTCCCTTTAAAACAATATATTAAATAGGTTAATATGAATAATCTGCCCTCCAGTATACCTTCTGTATTTCATCTTCCAAATTGTTAAACACTCTAGCCAGTACGTAAGACTGGCTTACTGCTCTTTTAGTTCCTGCTAAATTAGCACTCTCTTTCACAAAGTAGCCAAGTGACCCTGAAAATGCCCTTGACCTAGGAGCTTCCATTTCTTCCTCTGTACAAAGAGTACAGTGGGCTCTATCCCTGTTTCCCAATGCTAATTCACAGACCAGCTGCATCTAAATAACCTGGACAATTGTATAAAAACACAGATTCCTTTGTCCTCACCCTAGAACTACCAACATACACTAATTTGGTTTGGTAGTTTATGTTTTTAATCACTCTCTGTAGCACCTCTGATACCACAAGTTAAGGGAACCCCTTCTGAAATCCTTTTAGTTCTAAAATTCAAATGTTTTTCTTCTTTTGTTTCCTTCTCCCCTAAACAGCTACTTACATTTTGATGTTTATTTACATTTTCTCTGAAAAAAACATTAAGATATGAAGAAATAAAGAAAAAGAGCTCTGCTTATATGAACTTTTCAAATGTAATGACATTTAGAGAAGTGGTCAGGCAGAACTAATTTAATTTTCCTTTTCACATTTGACTCCCACCAAGATTATCATTTGCCACCAGTTATTTAATATATGCAATAGCTAATTTTCATAAGTTGATATGGATACCTACCTTAGTACTTCTTCCCTGATATTTGAAAATGATCTTTGACAGAATTTGAGATAAAATATCATGAGCAACAAAAACTGATTATGTGAGTAACAAGAGTATGAAAAACAACTCCATTTTGGCAAACTGTACCTTTTATATATTCCCTACTGTGTAGACTTTGCTCATTCATTTTTAGTCTCTGCTCTATGTGGCTGAAAGTTTGCATGTCATGTTGCAAACATAAATCTAATTTTTATTAAAATGGTTGATGTTGGGTAGATATGTAGCTATAAGAAATTGTCTTTAGCTAATTCTAGAATTTTTCATGTTGGAAAAGTAAGCATCTGGAGTCCTAAGACTCTGTAATAAAGTGAGAGAGAGAATTGAGGGTTCAGTTTGTTTTATTTTTTTATTTTTTATTTTTATTTTTTTAACATCTTTATTGGGGTATAATTGCTTTACAATGGTGTGTTAGTTTCTGCTTTATAACAAAGTGAATCAGTTATACATATACATATGTTCCCATATCTCTTCCCTCTTGCGTCTCCCTCCCTCCCACCCTCCCTATCCCACCCCTCCAGGCTGTCACAAAGCACCGAGCCAATATCCCTGTGCCATGCGGCTGCTTCCCACTAGCTATCTACCTTACTACGTTTGTTAGTGTGTATATGTCCATGACTCTCTCTCGCCCCGTCACAGCTCACCCTTCCCCCTCCCCATAACCTCAAGTCCGTTCTCTAGGAGGTCTGCGTCTTTATTCCTGCCTTACCCCTAGGTTCTTCATGACATTTTTTTTTCTTAAATTCCATATATATGTGTTAGCATACGGTATTTGTCTTTTTCTTTCTGACTTACTTCACTCTGTATGACAGACTCTAGGTCTATACACCTCATTACAAATAGCTCAATTTCGTTTCTTTTTATGGCTGAGTAATATTCCATTGTATATATGTGCCACATCTTCTTTATCCATTATTCCGATGACGGGCACTTAGGTTGTTTCCATCTCCGGGCTATTGTAAATAGAGCTGCAATGAACATTTTGGTACATGACTCTTTTTGAATTTCGGTTTTCTCAGGGTATATGCCCAGTAGTGGGATTGCTGGGTCATATGGTGGTTCTATTTTTAGTTTTTTAAGGAACCTCCATACTGTTCTCCATAGTGGCTGAACCAATTCACATTCCCACCAGCAGTGCAAGAGGGTTCCCTTTTCTCCACACCCTCTCCAGCATTTATTGTTTCTAGATTTTTTGATGATGGCCATTCTGACTGGTGTGAGATGATACCTCATTGTAGTTTTGATTTGCATTTCTCTAATGATTAATGATGTTGAGCATTCTTTCATGTGTTTGTTGGCAGTCTGTATATCTTCTTTGGAGAAATGTCTATTTAGATCTTCTGCCCATTTTTGGATTGGGTTGTTTGTTTTTTTGTTATTGAGCTGCATGAGCTGCTTGTAAATTTTGGAGATTAACCCTTTGTCGGTTGCTTCGTTTGCAAATATTTTCTCCCATTCTGAGGGTTGTCTTTTGGTCTTGTTTATGGTTTCCTTTGCTGTGCAAAAGCTTGGAAGTTTCATTAGGTCCCATTTGTTTATTTTTGTTTTTATTTCCATTACTCTAGGAGGTGGATCAGAAAGAATCTTGCTGTGATTTATGTCATAGAGTGTTCTGCCTATGTTTTCCTCTAAGAGTTTGATAGTTTCTGGCCTTATATTTAGGTCTTTAATCCATTTTGAGCTTATTTTTGTGTATGGTGTTAGGGAGTGATCTAATCTTATACTTTTACATGTACCTGTTCAGTTTTCCCAGCACCACTTATTGAAGAGGCTGTCCTTTCTCCACTGTACATTCCTGCCACCTTTATCAAAGATAAGGTGTCCATATGTGCATGGGTTTATCTCTGGGCTTTCTATCCTGTTCCATTGATCTATCTTTCTGTTTTTGTGCCAGTACCATACCGTCTTGATAACTGTAGCTTTGTAGTATAGTCTGAAGTCAGGGAGCCTGATTCCTCCAGTTCCTTTTTTTATTCTCAAGATTGCTTTGGCTATTCGGGGTCTTTTGTGTTTCCATACAAATTGCGAAATTTTTTGTTCTAGTTCTGTGAAAAATGCCAGTGGTAGTTTGATAGGGATTGCATTGAATCTATAGATTGCTTTGGGTAGTAGAGTCATTTTCACAATGTTGATTCTTCCAATCCAAGAACATGGTATATGTCTCCATCTATTTGTATCATCTTTAATTTCTTTCATCAGTGTCTTATAATTTTCTGCATACAGGTCTTTTGTCTCCTTAGGTAGGTTTATTCCTAGATATTTTATTCTTTTTGTTGCAATGGTAAATGGGAGTGTTTTCTTGATTTCACTTTAGATTTTTCATCATTAGTATATAGGAATGCCAGAGATTTCTGTGCATTAATTTTGTATCCTGCCACTTTACCAAATTCATTGATTAGCTCTAGTAGTTTTCTGGTAGCATCTTTAGGATTCTCTATGTATAGGATCATGTCATCTGCAAACAGTGACAGCTTTACTTCTTCTTTTCCGATTTGGATTCCTTTTATTTGCTTCTCTTCTCTGATTGCTGTGGCTAAAACTTCCAAAACTATGTTGAATAAGAGTGGTGAGAGTGGGCACCCTTGTCTTGTTCCTGATCTTAGTGGAAATGCTTTCAGTTTTTCACCATTGAGGATGATGTTTGCTGTGGGCTTGTCGTATATGGCCTTTATTATGTTGAGGAAAGTTCCCTCTATGCCTACTTTCTGCAGAGTTTTTATCATAAATGGGTGTTGAATTTTGTCAAAAGCTTTCTCTGCATCTATTGAGATGATCATATGGTTTTTCTCCTTCAATTTGTTAATATGGTTTATCACATTGATAGATTTGCGTATATTGAAGAATCCTTGCATTCCTGGAATAAACCCCACTTGATCATGGTGTATGATCCTTTTAATGTGCTGTTGGATTCTGTTTGCTAGTATTTTGTTGAGGATTTTTGCATCTATGTTCATCAGTGATATTGGTCTGTAGTTTTCTTTCTTTGTGACATCCTTGCCTGGTTTTGGTATCAAGGTGATGGTGGCCTTGTAGAAGGAGTTTGGGAGTGTTCCTCCCTCTGCTATATTTTGGAAGAGTTTGAGAAGGATAGGTGTTAGCTCTTCTCTAAATGTTTGATAGAATTCGCCTGTGAAGCCATCTGGTCCTGGGCTTTTCTTTGTTGGAAGATTTTTAATCACAGTTTCAATTTCAGTGCTTGTGATTGGTCTGTTCATATTTTCTATTTCTTCCTGATTCAGTCTTGGCAGGTTGTGCATTTCTAAGAATTTGTCCATTTCTTCCAGATTGTCCATTTTATTGGCATAGAGTTGCTTGTAGTAATCTCTCATGATCTCTTTTATTTCTGCAGTGTCAGTTGTTACCTCTCCTTTTTCATTTCTAATTCTATTGATTTGAGTCTTCTCCCTTTTTTTCTTGATCAGTCTGGCTAGTGGTTTATCTATTTTGTTTATCTTCTCAAAGAACCAGCTTTTAGTTTTATTGATCTTTGCTATTGTTTCCTTCATTTCTTTTTCATTTATTTCTGATCTGATTTTTATGATTTCTTTCCTTCTGCTAGCTTTGGGGTTTTTTTGTTCTTCTTTCTCTAATTGCTTGAAGTGCAAGGTTAGGTTGTTTATTCTAGATGTTTCCTGCTTCTTAAGGTGGGCTTGTATTGCTATAAACTTCCCCCTTAGAACTGCTTTTGCTGCATCCCACAGGTTTTGGGTCGTTGTGTCTCCATTGTCATTTGTTTCTAGGTATTTTTTGATTTCCTCTTTAATTTCTTCAGTGATCACTTCATTATTAAGTAGTGTATTGTTTAGCCTCCATGTGTTTGTATTTTTTACAGATCTTTTCCTGTAATTGATATCTAGTCTCATGGCGTTGTGGTCAGAAAAGATACTTGATACAATTTCAATTTTCTTAAATTTACCAAGGCTTGATTTGTGACCCAAGATATGATCTATCCTGGAGAATGTTCCATGAGCACTTGAGAAAAATGTGTATTCTGTTGTTTTTGGATGGAATGTCCTATAAATATCAATTAACTCCATCTTGTTTAATGTATCATTTAAAGCTTGTGTTTCCTTATTTATTTTCATTTTGGATGATCTGTCCATGGGTGAAAGTGGGGTGTTTAAGTCCCCTACTATGAATGTGTTACTGTCGATTTCCCCTTTTATGGCTGTTATATTTGCCTTATGTATTGAGGTGCTCCTATGTTGGGTGCATAAATATTTACAATTGTTATATCTTCTTCTTGGATCGATCCCTTGATCATTATGTAGTGTCCTTCTTTGTCTCTTCTAATAGTCCTTATTTTAAAGTCTATTTTGTCTGATATGAGAATTGCTACTCCAGCTTTCTTTTGGTTTCCATTTGCATGGAATATCTTTTTCCATCCCCTTTCTTTCAGTCTGTATGTGTCTCTAGGTCTTAAGTGGGTCTCTTGTAGACAGCATATATAAGGGTCTTGTTTTTGTATCCATTCAGCTAATCTGTGTCTTTTGGTGGGAGCATTTAGTCCATTTACATTTAAGGTAATTATCGATATGTATGTTCCTATTCCCATTTTCTAAATTGTTTTGGGTTCGTTATTATAGGTCTTTTCCTTCTCTTATGTTTCTTGCCTAGAGAAGATCCTTTAGCATTTGTTGTAAAGCTGGTTTGGTGGTGCTGAACTCTCTCAGCTTTTGCTTGTCTGTAAAGGTTTTAATTTCTCCATCAAATCTGAATGAGATCCTTGCTGGGTAGAGTAGTCTTGGCTGCAGGTTTTTCTCCTTCATCACTTTCAGTATGTCCTGCCACTCCCTTCTGGCTTGTAGGGTTTCTGCTGAGAGATCAGCTGTTAACATTATGGGGATTCCCTTATGTGTTATTTGTTGTTTTTCCCTTGCTGCTTTTAATATGCTTTCTTTGTATTTAATTTTTGACAGTTTGATTAATATGTGTCTTGGCGTATTTCTCCTTGTATTTATCCTATATGGGACTCTCTGTGCTTCCTGGACTTGATTAACTATTTCCTTTCCCATATTAGGGAAGTTTTCAACTATAATCTCTTCAAATATTTTCTCAGTCCCTTTCTTTTTCTCTTCTTCTTCTGGAACCCCTATAATTCAAATGTTGGTGCGTTTAATGTTGTCCCAAAGGTCTCTGAGACTGTCCTCAGTTCTTTTCATTCTTTTTTCTTTATTCTGCTCTGCAGTAGTTATTTCCACTATTTTATCTTCCAGGTCACTTATCCGTTCTTCTGCCTCAGTTATTCTGCTATTGATCCCATCTAGAGTATTTTTAATTTCATTTATTGTGTTGTTCATCGTTGCTTGTTTCATCTTTAGTTCTTCTAGGTCCTTGTTAACTGATTCTTGCATTTTGTCCATTCTATTGTCCATTCTATCTCCAAGATTTCGGATCAACCTTACTATCATTATTCTGAATTCTTTTCAGGTAGACTGCCTATTTCCTCTTCATTTGTTAGGTTTGGTGCATTTTTATCTTGCTCCTTTATCTGCTGTGTGTTTTTCTGTTTTCTCATTTTGCTTATCTTACTGTGTTTGGGGTCTCCTTTTTGCAGGCTGCAGGTTCGTAGTTCCTCCTGTTTTTGATGTCTGTCTCCAGTGGCTAAGGTTGGTTCAGTGGGTTGTGTAGGCTTCCTGGTGGAGGGGACTAGTGCCTGTGTTGTGGTGGATGAGGCTGGATCTTGTCTCTCTAGTGGGCAGGTTCACGTCTGGTGGTGTGTTTTGGGGTGTCTGTGGCCTTATTATGATTTTAGGCAGCCTCTCTGCTAATGGGTGGGGTTGTGTTCCTGTTTTGCTAGTTGTTTGGCACAGGTTGTCCAGCACTGTGGCTTGCTGGTCGTTGAGTGAAGCTGGGTGCTGGTGTTAAGATGGAGGTCTCTGGGAGATTTTCGCCGTTTGATATTATGTGGAGCTGGGAGGTCTCTTGTGGACCAGTGTCCTGAAGTTGGCTCTCCTACCTCAGAGGCAGAGCCCTGACTCCTGGCTGGAGCACCAAGAGCCTTTCATCCACACGGTTCAGAATAAAAGGGAGAAAGAGTAGAGGGAATTAGTAGAAGTATGAGGAAAGAAAGAAGGAAAGGAGGGAAGGAAGGAGGGAAGGAAGGAAGGAAGGAAGGAAGGAAGAAAGAAAGAAAGAAGCAAAGAAGGAAAGAAGGCAAGAAGGAACGAAAGGAGGGAGGGAGGGAGGGAGGAAGGAAGGAGGGAAAGAAGGAAAAACAGAAAGAAAGAAGATACAGTAAAAATAAAATAAAGTATAATAAAGTTATTGAATTAAAAAATTCTTATTTAGAAAAAAAAAAAAAGGGACGGATAGAACCTTAGGACAAATGTTGGAAGCAAAGCTATACAGACAAAATCTTACACAGAAGCATACACATACACCCTCACTAAAAGAGGTAAAGGGGGAAAAATCATAAATCTTGCTGTCAGAGACCACCTCCTCAATTTGGGATGATTCGTTGTCTAAAGGAGGGAAGGTAGGAATGAAAGAAAGAAAGAAAGAAAGAAAGAAAGAAAGAAAGAAAGAAAGAAAGAAAGAAAGAAAGAACGAAAGAAGGTAAAGTATAATAACGTTCTTAAAATTAAAATTGATTATTAAGAAAAAAATTTTAAGAAAAAACCATGGACGGATAGAACCCTAGGACAAATGGTGGAAGCAAGACTATACAGACAAAATCTCACACAGAAGAATACACATACACATTCACAAAAAGAGGAATAGGGAAAAAAATCATAGATCTTGCTCCCAAAGTCCACCTCCTTAATTTGGGATGATTGGCTGTCTATTCATGTATTCCACAGATGCAGGGTACATCAAGTTGATTGTGGAGCTTTAATCCGCTGCTTCTGAGGCTGCTGGGAGAGATTTCCCTTTCTCTTCTTTGTTCTCGCAGCTCCCAGGGGCTCAGCTTTGGATTTGGCCCTGCCTCTGCGTGTAGGTCGCTGGAGGGCGTCTGTTTTTTGCTCACAGGACGGGGTTAAAGGAGATCAGTAAGTAAAATATCTATGACTTGAATTTGTGAACACATCTCAACTTAATAGTAATATTTCACATAGAAAATGGTATTTTCTTAAAGGAAAGGACTAGGTAAAATGATTCATATATTCTTGTTCAGGGCTTTGGTAAAAAGCATTTTTCTCTCTTCTGATATTTTTCAATACAGAGATTGCTCATTTTAGAAAACTCAGTTTTAATGCATCACACATTCTTAGCCTGTTAAGAGGACTTAATCTACTGTTTTTATAGTCCTTACATATAAACCTAAAAACATGGTTTAATCAAACACTTTGATCAGTACCGTTTGAAGTATGGCTTCAAATGAATATTTCACACTTCTGTCTTACTGTCTTCTGTAAAAGGTAGAAGGAATATATCTTGCTTCTGAGATTTCTTTTAAACATTTGGTGTCCCTTCTCTTGTGTTATGCAGGTATGTTAGATCACTTTTCCATGTCACTTTCCACTTACTGACATGCATGTCTATTCCTAATACAAATATTGCTAAGGTTAGTAATAGTGACCATGATAACAACAATCAAATATGAAACACTTTTGTAGTGCCAGGTACTAAACTGTTTTATATGGTGTATGTCTTTAATCCTCCAACAACCCATTGAAACAGTGATAACATCCACATCTTACAGATAAAGAAATTGCAGCTTAGAAAGTGTAAGTACCTTGTCCAAAGTCACAATGGAAAAAGAAGAGTTGGGAGTTGAACCCAGGAGTTTAACTCCAGAGCTCCAGATCCCAAATCGCATGGCCTACTGGGTATCTCCTGTTAAGTGTTCTGCACGTGCTTCAAATTCAGCATATCAAGACACAAACGTTACATATCTTTAATCCCTATCTATCAAACAATGGTTTTTTTAAAGTCCAGTGAACTTGCTTTTTCTCCTATGCTTCTCTTTCAGTTAAAGGTTTCACTAATTCCCAAGTTCCCTTGAAAAGGATATTTGATGTCAACTTTCATTCTTCCTTTTCTCTTACCCAATTTTCACATTCAATTTGTCACTCTTGTTGACTCAGAGTTTAAATATTATTTTTTCTCAATATCCTACCTGTAATTAGCCTTGGTTCTTTTAATTATGTCATTGAATTATGGCAAAGTATTATAACTGGTTGTTATAGGTTGAATTTCTTCCTCCTCAAATTCATATGTTGGAGTACCCACCCCCGGTACAAAATGTGACCTTATTTGGAGATAGGTTGAGTGTGGGCCTTGATTTGGTATGACTATTGTCCTTATAAAAAGGGAAAACTTAGAAACAGTTAAACACACAGGGAGAATACCATGTGAACATGAAGGCAGAGATTGGGGTGATGTGTCTACAGATCAACGATCACAAAAGATTGCCAGCAAGCCACTAGAAGGTAGGGGAAAGGCATGGAACATACTCTTCCTCATAGCCCTCAAAAGGAACCAACCCTGATGACACCTTGATCTTAGACTTCTAACCTTCAGAACTGTGAGGTAATAAATTTCTGTTGTTTAAGGCACCTTGTTTAAAGTACTTTGTTACAGCAGCCCGAGCAAACTAATACACTGGTTTTCTGATGTCATGTTGCCATCAGATTTGCGTCATGAATTAGAGCCGCTGCAAGCTGCTCTTCGCCAAAGATGCTGCCCCTTCTTAAGCTCTGCCTTGACATATATACACTAATATGTGTAAAACAGATAACAAATAAGAACCTGCTGTATAAAAAAATAACTAAAATAAAATTCAAAAACAAAAACAAAACAAACAAAAAAAACTCTGTCTTTCCCAGAGCTTGTCCTTCCCCAAATCCATTTTCTCTTCATCAAGCAAAATTATGCTTATCTTTAAAATGCCAGTTTAAATAATATTTCCTTCTTTAACTTTCCCAAGTCTCAACCCACTCCACTTATGACAGAGGTTTTAGCTTCCTTAACTTCCCCAAGTTTGGGGTGTGTATCAGTTATGATCTAGACAGAAAACAGAAATTGCTGGACATTTGGTGAAACCATAGGTAATCACCATTTTTGCTGATCAGATTCAGCTCAGTATTAGTAAATGTATATGAGTCAATATAGTATTTTAAGCAGAGTAAATTTAGAACAGATAACTCTTTACACATAATGAAAAAGCGGAAAAGTTAAACAAAGGATGGTGAGGTGACCCAGATATTAGCAACACTGAGAAACTGTTGGTTCCCCTGAGACTGGAGAGACAAAGAGCGGAGGGCAACCCGGGAGCCAGCCTACCTGGTGAAGTTTGGAGCCATTGCAGGTCTGGAAGGCAGGAGCTGCAGCCACAGAGAAGGTTCAGAGAACCTCTCCAAAACAGGGAAAGAAATACTCCAACTTATCCCCTCATGCTGTCTTCTGCCAGTGCCCCCCAATTGGCTAAACTTAGCTAAACACTAGAAGCCAGTGGAGCTTGGGAAGTATATGTTATGATACGGAATAGAATGGATAAGGGTGGGGAAGAGATGAGCGAGGAAACAGGTGAATAAAAGGCAGAGATTAAGAGGTCCTCTTCTGTTTGACTTCAATTTGTCAGCCACCTGCTGGGTCTTAGGCCTGATGCTGTTCAGGATCTATTGCTCCACAGAGCCAATTCTTACATTGTCTGTGCTTTTTGTATACCCTGAACTTAATCCATACAGACAAATGTGACAATGGAACTTGCCAGAGTTCTCACATACAGTTTCTGGATGAATTAACATCAAAGGACAAAGGAAAGTCTCCTAATAATGAGGTCATGCTGCGCCGCCAGTCTACTGGCCTCAAAGTAATGCTCAGCAGACTTCTGCTTCCCAGGGAGACAGATCAGAGGCAGGACCCAAAATTGTGCACCTGCCTATGGGCATCCGAACAGATGTAAGTCAGCATGCAGAACACGGGCCGCAGGAAATCATGACACGGCAATCCAGTATGGACTGGAGGTGAGCGGCAAAGAGCACACCCGCGGCAACTCAGGGACGGGGGAGAGGGGGGCTATTATTTTACAGGATCTATGGCATCTCTGGTACTTGAATTTTGCAAGCTGTGTGACTGGGTTTTAATTTTTAGAGATGAATGCCGCTACAGAGTTGAGGGTGGGTATCACTAGGTTTTTCACCATTGGGATCTCAGTAAACCCAGAAATGGTTCTCTAACTAAGGACTTTCCATCTAGACACTCAAGGGTAGGGGCAACTGTACTCACACCGTGACATGAAATAAGCAAAGATTACTCAGCACTTAACCAGAGTGGAATGTTCCTACATGCAGTCCGAACAAAATGGGGCCATCTTGTTCTCGCTTCCAGATCCCCCCTTAGCTTTGGATCACAGTAAAATGAAACATCAAATGTTACATAGTAATGAAGTTCTACTTAGGTTAGGGAGGGTGGCGTGTACAGAAAACTTTTAAACTTTCTAAAATATTTTGGGTATTTTTTCTTCCAAAAGTTCTAGAAAGAATGGCTACTGCTTAAATTAGTCATTCCTTCTTTCATTTCCTCCTTTCTTCATTCTCATTCTGAAGCTTCTCTGGGTACCTGTGCCCTTTCTACTACAGATCTAACTGCTGCACTCATCTGTAAACCCATCTATCCCTGCTCCAAAGAACAAAAGGAAGAATCCTCAAGACCCATGCTTCTTTGAAAGCTGAGAAGGAGCGAATCCTAAACACACCTTTTATTCTCATGTTTCTGGTACACATAAAAGGGATTGCATGTAGTGTGGAGAATATTCTGGTATTAATTTTCAAGTTCTCCTCATTAAATAAAAATAAGTTTATTGACTACAGGAAGCTAAAGAAAATATCTCTGCAAATTTCTGCTCTGACACCTCGTCTTGATTTGGCATTGCACACTTTTATTTAGTCTTAACAAGCTGGTCAAGGAATATAAGAAAACATAGCTATTCTTAGGTCTAGTGGGACCTCCCTTGAAAGTCCAAATGGAACATCTGGATCAAAGACGAGTCCACTGGAAGACAAAGAGCAAGAATTTACCAGATGGCTCTGTCATTGGTCAAAGTTCATTTCATAGCACCTCAATTTTTCTACAATCTCTGGTTGTATTATCTAGTGCTTTCAGGCAGCCAAGAGCCTCTGTAGGTCAAGCTAGTTTGGATTTGGAAGATGAAGTTTCTGTGCCACTCAGTGGAAGCAACGAAGGCCATGTTAAAGCCCAACCCTCATCATCAGCAGGCTGAGACTGTCAGTGGCATTAGGAGATGACGGGAGTAATACATAATTTTCTCTGTCTCTTTCTCTCTTTTTTATACATATATGTATGAGCTATATATAGATTTGTCAGAATAATTCCTTGTCTTGATCATTTAAATTAAAAACTGTAAAATGCAAAATGATACAAATTCTACTTATAACGTTTTGGTCAGCGTCAAGCTAACGGCACCTGTTGTCTGTTACTGGGAGTAGAAGTCTGAACACTTCTGTTGGCTGAATATCGGTATTGGAGTCTCCATGGAAAACACAACGCAGTCAAGCACTAGATGAAACAGTGCTTTTCTCACATGGAGAAGAAATGGGGAAAAGTCAGCTTCAATTGTGGGTGTCAGTTCCCCATGACCAGCTGGTCCCTTCTAGCAGCTGCCACAGGGCACATGGCCTGGAGTGCACCCCTCTTGTGCTGTAGCGGAAGGTCCCTGTCCCCTCCCCATGGGGGACAGATATAACAGTTGGGTTGCCCAGGTGCCTGATGCACAAGCTTAAGTAGAACAAAGGAGCACACACGGAATCTGAAACAGGGAAAGATATTCCTACAGGAGGTGATAAGTCCATCACAAGCCCTGAGGACTCATTATCTCCTGATAAGGAAGTAATCCAGGTCCAAGACCCATTCTTCTTTTTTAACATCCTTATTGGAATATAATTGCTTTACAATGGTGTGTTAGTTTCTGCTATATAACAAAGTGAATCAGCTATACGTATACATATATCCTCATATCTCCTCCTTTTTGCGTCTCCCTCCCACCCTCCCTATCCCACCCCTCTAGGTGGTCACAAAGCACTGAGTTGATCTCCCTGTGCTAAGTGGCTGCTTCCCACTAGCTATCTATTTTACATTTGGTAGTGTATATATGTCCATGCCCCCTCTCACTTTGTCCCAGCTTACACTTCCCCCTCCCTGTGTCCTCAAGTCCATTCTCTACATCTGCATCTTTATTCCTGTCCTGCCCCTAGGTTCTTCAGAACCATTTTTTTTTTTTAGCTTCCATATATATGTGTTAGCATACGGTATTTGTTTTTCTCTTTCTGACTTCCTTTACTCTATATGACAGACTCTAGGTCCAATCACCTCACCAGAAATAGCTCAATTTCGTTTCTTTTTATGGCTGAGTAATATTCTATTGTATATATGTGCCACATCTTCTTTATCCATTCGTCTGTTAATGGACACTTAGGTTGCTTCCATGTCCTGGCTATTGTAAACAGAGCTGCAGTGAACATTGTGGTACATGACTCTTTATGACTTATGGTTTTCTCAGGGTATATGCCCAGTAGTGGGATTGCTGGGTCATGGAGAACAGTATGGAGCTTACTTAAAAAACTAAAAATAGAACTACCAACACCCATTCTTATGCTGCCAGGTGGAGATGGAAAGATTACATCCACAAGACTGCCTTTCCCAACAGGCAGCATGAGAAAAAATATATTTAGCTTGAGTTATATAGATAATTAACTCATACCACATTGCACTGTTTGACATAATGAAATTAAGAAGAATAAAATCTGCCTCCTATCAAGCAATTCCTGTCCCCATATTGCATATGCTTGAAAAATATTGACTAAAAATAGCGTCAAACTTTGAAAGAAGAGTATGTTTAATCCATCAAATGAAAATGTCTAGAGATCACAGAGGAGCCGTGATTTTGTCCCAACTGAATGGTAGTACACCCTAATATGTAGAGGATATCAGTTGCCCTCTTGTAAACAGCTCCCACTAATAACTGTAGACTGGTCTCTGTAAGAAAATAAGGAATGGGCTCCCTGAGACCCACTGTCAGGAAGGCAAGCTGCCCAAATAGGTTTAAATCACAGCAAAAAGGGACGCACTCTGCAGTGATATTAAGGGTTGGGATGAGTGAATGGAAATGAGAGTCTTGGTTTTTTTAAAGTATAGATGTTATAAGCATAGCTGTCAAGTTTAATGTGGACTAAGAGAGAAAAACAAAATTAAAGTACTGGGGTGAAAAATGCCAGTGATGACTGCATGTATGAAAAATAATAAACAAGTTTTATAGTTCAGGATTAAAGTTCAAAAAGTAGAAGAATATTGTCTATATATATTTGAGCCTTTACAGAAATACCTAAGAATACACACCGACACACACCATCTAAATCTGTATTATAGAGGCACATCTCACTTTATTGTACTTTGCTTTATTGTGCTTCATGCGCATTGAAGTTTCTACAAAGTAAAGGTTTGTGGCAACCCTGCATCGAGCAAGTCTATCAGCACCATTTTTCCTACAGTATTTGCTCACTTTGTGTCTCTGTGTCACATTTTGGCAATTCTTGAAATATTTCTAATTTTTTCATTATTATTATATTTGTTATGATGATCCGTGATCAGTGATCTTTGATGTTACTATTGCAAAATGATCATGACTTGCTGAAGGCTCAGATGATAGCTAACATTTTTTAGCAATAAAGTATTTTAAAATTAATGTGTGTACAGTTGACCATAACCAACACAGGTTTGACCTGTTCAGGTCCACTTATACACAGATTTTTTTCACTAAGTTCGTACTACAGTCCTACACAACTGAGGCTGATAGAATCCAAAGATGCAGAACCGTGGATACAGAGGGCCAACTGTAAAGTGATACTCGGATTTTGACTGCATAGAGGGCTGATGTCCCTGATCTCCACATTGTTCAAAGATCAACTGTACATAGGTTTTTGTTGTTGTTGTTTTTTACTTAATGCTATTGCACACTTAATAGATAACAGTATAGTGTAAATATAACTTTTATATGTCCTGGGAAACCAAAAGATTCATGTGACTTGCTTTATTGCAACATTTGCTTTACTGTGGTGGTCTGGAACTGAACCAACAATATCTCTGAGGTGTGCCTGTATTCATATCTCTATATATGTAATTATATATACACAGAACTGTGTGTGTATAAATGTATGGATACATCAAATGAGTGAGTGAAGAGCGTAGGGTGAAGAGAAATTGGACTATTGGGTTCAAATCTGGATTCCTCCATTTACCAGCTTGTGATCTTGTGATTTGGGGCAAGTGACTTCACCTCCTTTCATATGGATTAGGTTGAATTATATGAAATTTCCATTTCTAGGGGTCAAAATATTTGGACAGTAGCTATATCTCGTTGTCCGACCTAATTGAATGGTGTGAAATAAGAGTAAAGCTTCATAATTGTTGTTGCAGGAATTAAACAATGCACATAGATTATATAAGATAGTCCCTGCCATATATTAAGTGCTCAAGTTTGTTATTAAATATGCATTTTCCATTTTCACCACAATATTGAACTCCAAACAGCATGCCAGGGGCAAGTGAGTTCTTGATGGTTTTTGTTTGTTTGTTTGTTTTTGTTTTTGTTTTTCAGTACGTGGGCCTCTCACTGTTGTGGCTTCTCCCGTTGCGGAGCACAGGCTCCGGACGCGCAGGCTCAGCGGCCATGGCTCACGGGCTCAGCCGCTCCGCGGCATGTGGGATCTTCCCGAACCGGGGCACGAACCCGTGTCCCCTGTCTCGGCAGGCGGACTCTCAACCACTGCGCCACCAGGGAAGCCCTTGATGGTTTTATAACCTTCAGTTCTAGCCTATAAAATACGTGAGTGGGAAATACTGGCAACCAAATATCTAGATAAACATGAGAATAAGCACAACTGAGCAAAATGCCCTCACAAAACCGGTCATTTTTGCCTGTGAATTATTATTTCCTCCCATATGAGACCTGATATCTGAAGGTGCACCAAATTATTGAGGTGACAGAAATGAAATTCCTTTTCTTTGGCACACTAAAAAAGAGAACCCCCCATTCTCTTTTCCGTATATGGTAACACGAGGAAATGACCCTTTACTGAGGACTTTACTGAGGAACAGGAACAGAAAGAAAGAAAGAGAATGAAATCAGTGAACGGCCTGGAAACACAGCCCTGCTCATTCCACAGCCAGCTTGCTCATCACAGAGAGGAATGTGCTGTGGACACCTCTCCCACTGTCTCTGGGAACTTGGCGGCTTTGCACAAGGATACTCATTGTTCTGAACCCGAGCTTGTCCTCAGCTGGGAGTTTACACCCTGCATCTCTGAAAGCCACTTGTGTAAATGTCAAGGCTCTCCTGAGAGATGATCGTTCACTCAAATGCTGGGAAGGTGTCAGTGGCAAAAGCAGGGTTTTCTTGTGGTGGTCTCAACAACTGAAGGTGGAGTTGGTACAAACACTGCAGTGCCTGGAAAACCCTCTGGGGAGGTTTATCCTCCAAGAGGAATACGGCTCACCACAGTCAGGAGGAATAGAAGCTGCGACGTGTCCTGAGTGATGGAAAATTACATTCTACCTGAAACACATATGTACAAGGATTGCTGGAACAACTGAAGTGCATTTTACGTAAAATCATAGGTCCCCATTTTGAAGAACACTCTCCAAAAATAATAAGCAAATACTTTAATCCCACTAAGTACGGTGTTTAGAAAACTGCTCAAGGTTCAGTAAGTCTTAGAGTCAGCCTTCCGTTCAGGGGAAAGCTTGTTCTTTGATTTTACACTTTACCTGTAGAAAAAGTCCACACGGTAGGGTTTTAAAAAAATATTTTCTTGCTTAAGTTGAACTGTCTTCCCAAACGTGAATTTCGCTTCACAACCTGATCCTGACATGTAAGAATTTGTAACGTTCAAAGTGAGAATTAATCACATGTCAAGCACGTTAGAAAGACCATGTTTCCAATAAATTCAGTGCAATTATTCCCCTATAGAATTCCTGACCAGCTATGCTTCAATTAAATGCAGTGGCTGTTGTCTTCAACTTTTTTCCTTTTCCTTTTTGTCTGCCAAATATTATCTATAGTGTGCTATTGAAGCAGATATAATCTAGTTCAAAAAAGCATAATTACAGCTCACTACTTGCCTTTTAAAAATATAGGAATGTTAAAAGATTTTCCTAAGATTTTTGTAAAGATGGCCCTAAATAGCAATCTTTCTCTAATGTAAATAGTCTTATTTTGGCCCTCTTCAGATCAGTGGCTATAGGTCATTCACAAGATATGAGGGGAGAAGTACAGGAAAAGAGTAGGCCAAGTGTCACTACTTGTTAGTCTTCCTATTTTAACAGATGCTCCAAAGGAATCATTAGAATCACTATTTTGGCTCACATGACCTCTACCAATGGAAGAACTAACCTGAATTTCCAAATATTTCTTTTGCTCTGAGATTGAAAAACATTCAGGAATGTCTGTGAAATATACCTTGCTTAAGACACTGGTGTTATTAAAATCACTGAATGGTGTTATGTAGGAATTTGATTAGCTTTACTGTGGTACTACCACTTAACTGGATGTCTAAAAAGTGTCTAGTTCCCAGCTGGTAACCTGGAAATAAGTAGTGTGTATCAGAGTAATGGTTCTAAACACTTTGGGAGTCTAATACCCTTTAAGAGTCTAAGGGATGTTTTAGATTCTCTTTAAAATATATATATATAAACAAATGTGCTTAAATTTTCATAAAATTTCCATCTCCCCAGCAAGACAGTTGACCCCAAGTTAAAAAGAACAATTTTAGAAGGATTTGAATCCTTGATTGCTAGCTTTCTTCACACTTCAAATGCCACTGGAACTAGGATTCTAAATCTTGAGCAAAAGGAGTACCTCATGATAATATATTTTCCATTTAGCACATGAAAGCAGTAATTAGTATGAAGTTGAAAAAAATGAGGAAGAAAATAGCAAAACTGGAAAATGTGAGATTAAGTAGGCTTTACGGCCTCTTCCTTTACCATGGAAGACTTATATCTAGATATGATGCATGACCATGTCCACCCTAGGACAGCTGACTGGCAGGGTAAAACTGACATCTTTCCAAATACGTACTTAGTATAAATAGAAAACAAAACTATATAATTACAGAATATTCTTACATTCTGCTGAAAATGACTAGAGTCTCATTTCTTCATTCACTCATTCATTCAAAATGAACTTGTCAAGCATTAAACACTGTAGGGAGACATCAATAAAAATAACACATGCTCATTGTACTCATGGAATTTTAAATCTATTTAAGCTGCTCACAAATTTTTTTGGCAGTTGAAAGTGGAAAGAATATCACATTTACCTGCACCACTCTCCCCCCATCAAGGTTGTTTTTTTCTAATAGACTCATCATAGATACCAGAATAAACCTTTAATCTATTTAATAAACCTACAAATCATGTGATGACCTATAGTCTGGAGCACTGTATTAGGAATGTGCTATATTATTTTTTTCTAACCTATGTTATGGGGGCAAAGAGATTGAGAATATCTTTTATGAGCATTAAAATCTGCTTTATCGTAATGTAAATTTAATGTCATTATTTGAAAAAGATAAAGTAACATTTGGAACTTCATATCTAATGATCTGAATTTGTTTAACAAATTTGATTTTCATTTATGTTCTTTCTTCCTGAAAAAGAACAAAACTATTAAATGAGGTTAACATTAATGTGTAGAGCTCTTGGGTAAACACTTCCACCTTGAAAGGAAATCTGATGACCTCTCAACTGAAGAGTGTTGAAGAGGGAAAGATAGAGTGGGTGTTGAAAATAATTTTTCTGAGAAGAGCACCAAAGGGCACAAATATACTCCTGTATCTTCCATGCTTTAATCCTGGTAAACATGAGAAATTATGGAGAGGAATACAGCAGATCTGTTTGGATGACAGTGATGGCTGAACCACAGGTATGCTTTCGGTATATAACCGCCCCCCACGCTATGACTCAAGATTTTGAGGGAGTCTTTCGCAAAAATCCCTATCTACTTATTTGTGCCCAATTTTTTTGGACAGTTTAGTACATATTTTAAATAGGTAAATGTATATAAAAGCAGAGGCTAAAATCATTTCAGATCATTGCCATATTAGTACTTAGGAAATTACTTTGAATGTAGGTTAGTGGTGAAGCCATATGTATTCTACATGGTCAATCTGGTTTATGTCTTAGAGCAGAGGAAAACGTTAAAGCAATGTGGCAGTCAAACGGCATCGTTCCTTCCAGAACTGAGAATATATTTGTGTAGTACATTGACACAGGTCAGCTATATAACGACTACAAAAACAGGAAGCTATGTGATGTACTTTAACTTTCATAAATATGAACCTAGAGGGTTTTTCAGTCCACTCAGATACTGTTGTTTATCTATTGTCTTCTCCATGACGCTGCCCGAGTAGATTCCCTACTTTAGGAAGTCCTTTTAAAAGCTGCAGAGGCTACAGTGTCCTTGTAATGGGGAAGGATTTCTTTGCAACATTAAAACTCTACTCAGACAAAATGTCGGAAACACTTGATACAGATGAAGTACTTCTAGTGCTTGGCAACACATCTAGTTTTTACTGTGTTCTGCATTGCCATCCATTTGCATTAAAAACACAGCCAAAATATCTGAAACAAATGTCGTCAACTGTCATGAAACTTTTCAAACTCATCAGCACAGGGGGCTTAAATCACTGCCTCTTTAAATGGTAGAAAATCGAGGCAGCATATGAAGCTCTTACCTACTACCGAGAAGTTCACTCTCATTCTCAAGGACAACATTGAACTTAGAACAGAATTTTCACATTTTAGAAGGTCTCTATTAAGACTCTTTCAAATAGAGACTTTGTTTTTCGTTTTTTTTTTTTTTTTTTTTTTTTGCGGTACGCGGGCCTCTCACTGTTGTGGCCTCTCCCGTTGCGGAGCACAGGCTCCGGACGCGCAGGCTCAGCGGCCATGGCTCACGGGCCCAGCCGCTCCACGGCATGTGGGATCCTCCCGGACCGGGGCACGAACCCGTGTCCCCTGCACTGGCAGGTGGACTCCCAACCACTGCGCCACCAGGGAAGCCCTAAAATATACATTTTTAATTCAAATCTGTATTAATCTGCTCAGGCTGCCATAACAGAACATCACAGACCAGGTAGCTTAAACAACAGAAATTTGTTTCCTCATAGTTCTTGAGGCTGGAATTCCAAGATCAAAGTGCTGGCAGGGTTGGTTTCTGGTGAGAACTCTCTTCCCGGTTTGTAGATGGCCTCCTTCTCGCTGTATCCTCGAAAGGCCTTTCCTCTGTGCCTGTACATACCTGACATCTCTTCCTCTTCTTATAAGTATATGAGGCCCATTAGATTAGGATCTCACACTTTGCCTGAGTTAACCACCTTAAAGACCCTATCTCCAAATACAATCATCTTCTTTTGTATCTTTTTTTTTTTAGATTCCACATATGTTATATCATATGATATTTGTCTTTCTCTGTCTGACTTAAAGACTTATCACTTAGGATGATAATCTCCAGGTCCCTTCATGTTGCTGCAAAGGGCATTATTTCATTCTTTTTAATGGCTGAGTAATATTCCACTGTATATATGTACCCCATCTTCTTTATCTATTCATCTGTAGATGGACATTTAGGTTGATTCCATGTCTTGCCTATTGTGAATAGTGCTGCAATGAATATCAGGGTACCTGTATACTTTTGAAGCATGTTTTTCTCCGGATATATGCCCAGGAGTGGGATCAATGGATCATATGGTAGCTCTATTTTTAGTTTTTCAAGGAACCTCCTTCATACTGCTCTCCACAGTGGCTGTTACCAATTTACGTTCCCACCAACAGTGTAGGAGGGTTCCCTTTCTCCACACCTTCTCCAGCATTTATGGTTTGTAGATTTTTTCATGATGGCCATTCTGACCAGTGTGAGGTGATATCTCATTGTACTTTTGATTTGCATTTCTTTAATAATTAGTGATGTTGAGCATCTTTTCATGTGCCTCTTGGTCACCTATATATCTTCTTTGGAAAAATGTCTACTTAGGTGTTCTGCCCATTTTTTGATTGGGCTGTTTGTTTTTAAGATATTGAGCCACATGAGCTTTTTGTAAATTTTGGAGACTAATCTGTTGCTGGTCACATCGTTTGCAAATATTTTCTCCCATTCTGTGGGTTGTCTTTTAGTTTTGTTTATGGTTTCCTTTGCTGTGCAAAATCTTTTGAGTTTAATTAGCTCCCATTTGTTTATTTTTATTTCCTTTACTGGGGGAAACTGATTGAAAAAGATATTGCTGTGCTTTATGTCAGAGAGCATTCTGCCTATGTTTTCCTCTAAGAGTTTATAGTATGCAGTCTTACATTTAGGCCTCACAGACTTAGAGAACAAACTTATGGTTACTAAGGGGAAAGGGTGGGGGGGGAGGGTTAGACTGGGAGTGTGGGATTGATATGTACACACTACTATATTTAAAATAGATAACCAACGAGGACCTACTGTATAGCACAGGAAACTCTGCTCAATATTCTGTTAATAACCTAAATGGAAAAGAATTTGAAAAAGGATAGACACTTAACAAAAGTTGCTCAATGATAGACACATATCTGAAGATGATCTCATTGTTATGATAGCAAAGGAAATCATGCAACTTGAATTCATTTTGAAGAGTTTTCAACAATTACAGTATTCTTTGACACAGCCTAGTCTTGTGTGTTAGTGGTAACTCTGGTCCCTTTTGTTACTATATATCTGTGTGTGTTAGGGTTTTTAGCATATGTTGCAATAAAAAAGTGAAAAATTATTGGATATCAAAATAAGTGGACATTGCCAAGACATAGACTCTTCTACAATTGCAATTTTATTTTTATTATAGATAAATAAAAATAGACAACAAGATTAAGAGGATTTGTATTTTGCAAGTGGCCACTAAATTTGCATTAAAGCAGAAGAAAAGGAAAAAAATCAAACTAGTAGAAACAGAGTAGAATAGTGGTTGTCAGTGGCTGGGTGGTGGGGGAAATTGGGAGATAGTGATCAAAGGGTACAAACTTTCATTTATAAGGTGAATAAGCTCTGGGGTCTAATGTACAGCATGGTGACTACAGTTAACAATATGGTATTGTACACTTGAAAGTTGCTTAGAGAATAGATCTTAAATGTTCTCACTACACACACATACAAGGGTAACTATGTGAGGTGGTGGATGCATTAACTAACTTTTATTGTGGTAATCATTTCACAGTGTATACATATATCAAATGGTCATCTTGTACAACTTAAAGTTATACAATTTTATTTATCAATTATGCCTCAGTAAAGCTTGAAAAAGAGATATTACTTTGGAAAGATTATTTTTACATTCAATCTTATGAAAGGAATACACTAATACTACAATCGACTCAATTGCATACAAAATTTATGTATCTACATCCATCACTGCTGCCTGGCAGTTCCCATAATTGCTGTTATTGCGTGCATTCTAATGTAACAGCAGCTCACTTCATTTCTTAATCACATAGACATAATTCCACTTGGTTCTAATTAACAAATAACCTTTGGCAAAATCACTCAGAAGTTTTCTCATTAGTAAACAGAGAAACCTCTTCAATTTTATTCAGAGCTGTGTTTGCGATTCTAGAAGTTTAATTGGATTCCTCAGGTTAATCTTACAAGAATTGTGCTTTTCTCTAGCAGACACTCATACACCTCTAACATGCTTATAATCACATTACCCTCCTTAATTATTGACTTTTGGAAGGGTATAGATTCATAGTAATTACAACAGATCAGATATACAGGTTCGATCATTTTTCACATGATTTAATAACTCATTGAACTGTCTAATCTTTGTGCCTCTACCATGTTCAGAGTAAAAAAGGCAATTTAATTGGATGACACAGTCGTTCTTCTTTTTATACTTGTGAAATAGTTCATACAAAAAGGCATAGAAAATAGAAATATAGCAAAACACGTCTTAAATGTGTGGTGTGCTGGGTTTTTTCAGCCTCAGGCAGCATATACACTCTAGCAACCCCATTCCGAAATTTTGATTCCTTTCTCCACTGCCTTCCAGGGCAGTTCTGGCATTTCTTCATCACTCAACATAGGCCATCTTTTTCTCCACGCTTTCAAGAACCAGCCTAGCATAGGTTAGCTATACTTTCTAAGGTCCTTGCCCAGGTATTGTCTTAACTCATAAGACAGAAATCCACTTTTAATAATTTCCCCTTTATCCAATTTTATATTCCATCACCCTCAACCCAGCACTGGAGTATATGCTCCTGGACCTTGACAGTATATATTGACTTACCCTGCATCTTCTTGGTATATAGTTCCTTGTCTTTCTTATCCAGTCCAGCAATTTCCTGATCAGGCTATGTTGTGACTTATTCGTAGTCATTAATTTGCTGACCTAGAGGGAGAGGGAGAGGGGATACTGAAGTGAGTTGGGTCATGTTGACTTGGAAGGCAAACGTCTCTGATCATCTGAAAGCAAAGAGGAGTGAGTGACTTCTGTATGCTTAGAGGCTTTTGAAGAATCTAGAGATTCAAGATTTCTGAGCACAATGACCTATACATTTCCATTCCAAGTCTCAGGGCTTACTTTACCAGTCATGATCTTGGCATAGTAGGGTTGAAAATTAAACCTTCTCTGGAGCCCTTATACCTCTATAACTAAGGGTTGAGCCTGATCTTCACCTTTTTCTGTCTTCCTGCTGCAAGAGATGAGTCTTTTTATATATTTCCAAAGCGGTCCCCTGGCTTTCATCATTCATCATAAATGGGCCATCCTCAGCCTAAGCTTGTCTTTATCCTATGACTTAATAATCTTCATAGCCATCTAACTCCATAATCTTTAAAGTGAATACTTTCACCAACCCCCTCAACTGTCTGGTATCTATCAAATTATTCAATTATACCTCATTTTAACACCAATGAAAATTCTAATAATTGCACTACTACAGTATTTCAGGTAATATCAGTACTCTAAATCCAGTCATGGGTAACTGGCCAGAGGGTGATCTCGTTCCAAAATCTGATTTTATAGTTTGCTTCTTAGAATCCCTTCCATTGCCAACATTCTTTCTCGTTTGGGGGATTTTAAAACAATTGTTTCTGTTTTGGTTTGGTTTTCCCCAGTAAACTAGCTCTATGAAGGAGATCTGTATGCAGGAGTATTATTAGTGTGTGTTTTTAGAAACAAAACCTTTAAGGAAGTAATGGACACGGGCTTGAGAAAAAGAACGTGAACTTTCATAAATTTTAAATAGAAGCAGCCAATCCCTCAGGAAGCCCTAGGGCTGGAATGGCTCTTCAGACTCGTTCTAAATTGAGGAAAGGGGGCTAGAGTTTTTAGCCACACATCTCTCACTCACTGGCTGTTGCCTTCACCAGAAAGGGGCCATAATTTTGGGCGAGATGACTCTCTTCAGCCAACAGAAATTCCTGAGATGGACCCAGTCGTGAACTATTAGGAAGTAACATTCCTAGCAGTTACTAGGAGTAACTGGGGAAATGAGTGACTTGGCCTACAAGAAGTAATCTAGGTAGTGGACCACAGTATCCACTACATATGGCTCCAGGGCAAGAAATAGCTATTAAAGATCATATTTTTAACAGAGAATAAAATTACCTTGTTTGGGAAACCAAATATCTTGGGGACTGAAACTCTAAGACAGATAGCTTTTATAGCTACGTGTAATTTAATGTTGTTATGTGTAATTATGAACTAGTAATTTTTTATTCTAATAGAGTCTACTTTAGCAGAGAAAACTGTATGTGAGTGAAACTAGTTTAGCATACATAATACAACCACTAAAATTGTGCTTTTGTGGCAGTTATCTGGCTTATCACATCATATCTACTGTAAGTAAATTACTGTAATTTGCATGTTAGAAGTCAGAGCACATATCAAATATGCATGTAAGATATGTTTTAAAAATTCAAGATAAATTGACTCTAAGTAATAAAAAATAAATGTGTATGTACTGGTTTGCTAGGACTTCCATAACAAAATACCACAGACTGGGTGGCTTAAACAACAGTAAATTATTTTCTCATAATTCTGGAGACTGGAAATCCAAGATCAAAGTGTTGGTAGGTTTGATTTCTCCTGAGGCCTCTCTCCTTGGTTTATAGATAGCCTCTTTTTTGCTGTGTCCTCACATGGTCTTTTCTCTTTGCATGGATATTGCTGGTGTCTCTTCCTTCTCTTATAAAGACACTAGTCATATTGGACTTATCTCATTTAACCTTAATTTCCCCTTTAAAGTCTTTATCTCCAAATATAGTCACACTGGTGTTTAAGGCTTTAACACATGAACTTCGGAGGACCTAATTCAGTCTATAACAGTAAGGTTATACTAATATGTTCATTTCCCCCAGAGAAGCTTCTGTACCTATTGGTAATTCTCTCACCCACAAGTATAAATTCTGGGTCCTTCTGGTAATATAATAAGGATGAAGAATTCTATTTCCCTTTACTTTCCTACTCCACCATTGTGTTTTGTTCATACACTAACACACACACACACATACACACCTCACCTCCTTGGTCCAATAGATTTTTTTAGGTCAGAGGCAGGTTGAGAAGTGAGACTACAAAGTCATCAGAACTGGAAAAGAGATGAAAGGAAAAGGCAAAGAAAGGAATCAGAAATGGATTGGTCTCATTTTATTCCCAAACAAAGGCAATATAAGCCTTTTCTCTACAGCTCCTTGTCAAAGTATAATTCTCAAAATAAAAAGAAATAATTGTCACACACCTAGATAGTAAGCACATGCCATGACTTAGGGATCTAAAAGGATGACAGAGCTATTTACAAAGACATTTTGAAAAAATGCCATTATATAGTTTATAAAAACAAAATAAATTTTGAAATGAAATGTTAAAGTACTACAAAATTGATTACCTACAGAACCATATAACATAACTTTTGATACAATCTTCTTTAATAGACAAAAAAGAAAATCACTGCATTTTATCAGTTTTCTATAAGTTAGTTTCTAGAGTTAAGAAATGTCTAGACAATCAATAGTAAGTAGTATGTTAAACAAAGTTACAATTCCCTGAAGGGTAAGATGACCTGAGGCAGGCCAGTTAGACAATGCTATAGGATGACGTTAAATGCTTAAACAATCATCTTTGCCTTATTTCCTATATTGTAATATTTGTTTCTTTAATACTCTGGTATCATCTCCATGTAACCCAACTAAAGTGTGGCCAAAATTACAGGAGCAAGAAAACATCAAAATATTTTTGTTTTATACATTCTGGTAGGCCTAGATTCTTATTATTAGCACCAAAGAGGCTGTCATTATCTTGTAATTATAGTTGATAAATTTTGAAGTTAATAGGTCAGCCATGTTTACATTGGTAGAAATGTACAATCTAAATGTTCTTCCTCCACATTATAAATGTTGGATCCCTACTTACAATAATATTGGATATATTATAATCATTAAAAATTAAGGACATGTGCACATCTCTTTTACTGCTTTATAATACTTGAATTTAGTTCTGTAAAATATTGAAAGCCAATCATTAGGGAAAAAATCCCCACAATCAATTGCGTGCAGCATATTTTAAAAATTTAAGAAGTCATTGACCAGGTGGCTTTCACATTTCCCTCAGCTTGACTAAACTTTAGATGCATTTCTTTCTGCCTCTAAGTCCCTGACCTGTCTCTCACCCTGGCTTTATAAGAATTTTATAAGCATTCAGATGGCCTAGACATAGAGGTCCTTCTCCTCCCTTTACCTAGAGAATTTTTTAAGAAGTGTATGATTGTAAGTGATTTCTCTGCCTCTACGAAAGATAAATATCTTTAAAAGCCTCCTGCCAGTTTTACAACCCAAGGAATGTCTTTCTCCCATGTCCTGGGTGTCATCCCATTGAAATATAATCACCAAGGAAGATAGCACCCATATCTCCCAGTCTCTGCGTAAGCGTAGGAGTCTACATTTCATGGACACTGATTAGAAAACACAGATGGCCTAATCACTGAGAAAAATGTTTGCAACTTCAGGAAACAACTCAATATACTTAACAAGTGCCATTGATCAACCTCTTCTCTGACAACTTCCAGTACTTTTCCACTAGCTCATCCCAGTCCGTCAAGACCCTCCCATGCTTTTTTTCAACAGCTGAATCCAGACAGAGTTCTGTTCTCTCTTCCTCTGATAATAGCTTTGTATAAATCTTTGCCTATTTAACTTTGATGAAATTTTTGCTTTAAAACCATTTTCTGTAATGACCTCCTCATTCCCCAAGTAACATATTTCTAAAATTGCTCTATAGTTTTCTGTCTCCCTTTCTGTATACTAAACCAGAGTAAAATATTCAATCAACATTTTCTCTTACACTTTTATTCATAGGAAAGAAAATTCATTCAATGAGCTGGGTAAAGGTTGTGATGCTTATTACTTAAGAAAAATAACTTTAAAGATAACTCTTTGATATTCTAACTCTAAAACGAAAGGAGAAGCAAAAGTTTAAAGTTTATTTGAATCAGATGATTCTTTAAGTTAGACTCACAAAAACATATAGTTTGACAAAAGTTTACTTTTCCATAATTTTAACTCAAAAATAAAAAATAATTTTTTCACTTGATAATTTTTTTCAGAGATTTTTAAAAATAGCACACTGTTTAAAGATGCAGCAGATAATTGCAAACCTATTAAAATTTCATTTAGTTGAAAATTATAGTAATTTTTTACCCTTGAAAACTGAGAGAGTATATGTGATTTTTATGATTTCCCAAAAATGTTTGGAAGAAAGGGTAATGTCTAAAGAAAGAAATGTTGATGATTCAATTATTCATTCTTAGGAAAAATTATTCTGGTCTTGTAATTTTCTTTTCCCAGCAGTAGATAAAGATGTTATCCTCTTTGGAGAATTGTCTGTTCAGATCTTCTGCCCGTTTTTTAATTGGGTTGTTTGTTTTTTGATGTTGAGCTGTATGAGCTATTTATATATTTGGGGTATTAACCCCTAATCCATCATATCATTTGCAAATACCTTCTCCCATTCAATAGGATGTCTTTTCATTTCGTTGATGGTTTCCTTTGCTGTGCAAAAGCTTTTAAGTTTAATTAGGTCCCGTTTGTTTATTTTTGCTTTTGTTTCCTTTGCTTTAGGAGACAGATCCAACAAAATATTGCTACGATTTATGTCAAAGAGTGTTCCGTCTATGTTTTCTTATAGGATTTTTATGGTTTCTGGTCATTAATCCATTTTGAATTTATTTTTCTATATGGTGTTACAGAATGATCAAATTTCATTATTTTACATGTAGCTGCCCAGTTTTTCCAGCACCACTTATTAAGGAGACTGTCTTTTCTCCACTGTATATTTTTGCCTCCTTTATCATAGATTAATTGACCATAAGTACATTAGGTGTATTTCTGGGCTCTCTATTCTTTTCCACTGATCTATGTGTCTGTTTGTGTGCCAGTGCCAACAGGCACATGAAAAGATGCTCAACATTGCTAATCATCAGGGAAATGCAAGTCAAAACCAAAAAGAGATAACACCTCACATGTGTCAGAACGGCTATCATCAAAAAGAACATAAATAACAAATGTTGGCGAGGATGTGGAACAAAGGGTATCCTTGTGCACTGTTGGTGGGAATGTAAATTGGTTCAGTCACTGTGGAAGACAGTATGAAGGTTTCTTAAAAAACTAAAAACAGAACTACCATATGACCCAGCAATCCCACTCCTGGGTATATATCTGAAAGAAAGAAAAACACTAATTCGAAAAGATACATGCACCCCAGTGTTCATAGCAGCATTGTCTACAATTGCCAAGATACAGAAGCAACCTAAGTGTCCATCAACGATGAATGGATAAAGAAGATGTGGTATATATGTACAATAATATACTACTTAGCCATAACAAAGAATGAAATTTTGCTGTTTGCAGCAACATGGATGGACTTGGAGGATATTACGCTAAATAAAATAAATCAAACAGAGAAAGACAAATACTGTATGATATCACTTATACGTGGAATCTAAAAAATACAACAAAGTGAATAAAACAAAAAAGAAGCCGACTCACAGATATAGAGAACAAACTAGTGGTTACCCATGGGGAGAAGGATGGCGGGAGGGGAAATACAGTAGTTGGGGATTAAGAGGTACAAACAATTAGGTATAAAATAAGCTACAAGGATATATTGTACAACACAGGGAATATAGCCAATATTTTATAATAACTATAAATGGAGTATAACCTTTAAAAGTTGTGAATCTCTATATTGTACACTTGTAACATATAATATTGTACATCAACTATACTTCAATTTAAAAAAAGAAATTAAAAAAAGATGTTACCCTTTTCGTATCTTCTCCAATTCATGGAAGAAAAGAAATAAAAGCTCAATGAATAGAACCAAGTTTATCTATCATCAAAATGGCAAATATGTTATTTAAAACAATTGATTTGGAAAAATTGAGCATTGACCATTTCATTACATTAAGAAGAATTCACTTAAACCAGCAGGGTTTCTTTAAATAGCATGCTCTCCTATTGTATTAAAAATGTATTTACACGTCATTAACTGCTTGAAAGAGAAAAAGGGATAGAGAAACAACGCTTAAAAATTAAAAGCCACTGCTATGTAAATAGAGATAAAAACGAGCAATTGGTCATATAACGCTTCTTAGTATTAAAGTGAGTAAATTCACAAATAATCCATTTATACCCAACTTTACAGACAGTAAAGTTAGTACAGTTTCTAATATTCTGGCATCAGCAAGCAATTTTGGGTCTCTCCGTTTTATAATTAATGAGTTTGTTACAGGTAATCAGAGGCCATGACTTACATAATCTTTAAATTATTTTCACTAACATACTGGAAACTTTTCTCTCCTGTCCACCATGCACCCCACGAAAACAAATAAATGAAGACTTGGCCTCTATTTCATTCAACCATTTAACACATATGTATTGAATACCTACTATGTGCAAAGAAGGTTCTGTAGAATCTATAGCAGTGAACACGAGAGACAGGATCACCATCCATGTGAGGCGTATATTCTAGTTATAGGTGATAGTCAAACTTAAGAAGAAAAATATAGCAAAGAAGTGTGGGGTGGAGCTGCTCTTTTTGGTGAGGTGATCAGTGGAAGCTTCTCTTATCAAGTGGTATTTGATCAGAGATTTGAACAGAATGAGTAAGGGAGTCCCCAGATAATTGGGGAAGAGTGTTCAGGCAGAGGGAATAACAAGTCCTAAAGAAGAGCTCAGCATATTTGAGGTACAGCAAAGAAGCCAAGTCTTTCTAGAAGCTCATTGCATTAGTTTCTTGTGGCTACTATAACAAATTAACATCCATCTAAATATGATGCATTGTTTGGGCCATAAAAAAAGCATTTATTCTCCAAAGTTGACATATACACAAACCCCCAGACATACTTATCATATGAAGATGTATGTATATATTCTTCACATAGTTAAAATCAAACTTTGAAAGTTTGAGTTTTATTACTTGCCTGCATTTGAGTTGAGCAAGTCAGTGCAGAGCAATATTATTTTCTCTTAGTTCATATCATGTCAAACGTTGAAAGAAAAATTTTCTTCAAAGGAGCAGAGTAAACAATGCCACGAGAGATTATTTATGACTCAAATAAATTTCCCAAAAGAAGTTTGAGATTTACTTCATTTCCAACAAGAACTTAGCATGAAATATTTATAATTACCCCTTTTACCTGTATTTGTAACCAATAAAGGGAACATTTATAATTATACAGGATCTTAGGATTAGGAAAGAAAAAAATGTACCTAAGATACAGAGGTTTGTTAAACTTCAGAAGTTATGTTAATATGAATACATTTTCTTAATCTTAAAATTCAGAAACTAAAAATAATTTAAATATAAATGAACATCATCTTGAGCCTAGCAAATTCTTTCAAATATTTATCTAAAAATTCTTCCTAACAACGAATCTAAATGGTCAATAGAGATGGGAAATATGGGAAAAATAATAAAAGATGCTTTTTTAATCAATAATTACTTATAAAACTTTGTCCTGAATGATGGCCAAAATGCTGTGCTTCCTCTTATGGGATTCTGTAGTCCATGTGCATTCATTAAAATTGATTCTGTTTATTTGTTTTTAATGTAGGCCTGAGGTATGCTAATTGGACATATAAAGTATGTAAATAACTCTGAAGCTCTAGTAGGGAAGAGAAATCAAATGCAACAAAATGTTATAAATGAGTACAGGCAAATGTGTTTAAGTGGCCAAAACAATGTTAGTTTAGGAAAGAGAGAGGGAATCTGATGCTTCCCTGGAATTTAGCAGAAGCAAATTATTTCAGGACCTGAGAGAGACACAACAGTTTAGCAAAACTGTGGATTGCACCAGTGGACTACTGAGTTAGTGTATTTCTAAACCTTAGGTCAGTTATGGAATGTCTCAGGGTCTAGAAGAAAAGGGGGTCTTTAAACTGCACATAGATCTAGCCTGGCAACAAGGGCAGAATCCCTACAATTCTACCATATATTTTGGGCTAACTCCTTCACACTCCATTTTCAGAACTGGCTTATTTCAAATTTGTGTACCACTTTATTTCCATTAAGATCAAAAAAAGACAAAAGACATGTTGGACGTAAGAGAAGAGGTTCCATAGAATATTGGTTAGCTTTCATGGGTTTCTTTAAACTGGCTTCCATGGAAATGGTCCCCTGTACCCTGGTAGACACTAGGGATAAATTCCAAACAGACACTGGTCCTATCCTCATGGGCTTATAGATTATCCTAAAAAGTCACTGCAAACAGTAATAAGGACTGTAAAGGACATGACATTTGAGTTGAGATCTAACTAAATGAAGAAGCAAAGCTTTCCAAACCGCGCGAAGCATATGTGCACAGACTCTTAGGCTGGAAGAAACATTCTAGGAAACAAGTGTATTTACCTACCCATTTCACACAATGGCTTTCATCTGAAGAGCAGTAAATGTCTAGCCCTTGACAAAGATGCCAAGGCATTTCAATGGAGAAAGGATATCCCATTTACAAAGACTGCTGGAACAATTCAGTGACCATTTGCAAATAAATGAATCCAGACACAGAACTTCTATCATTCAAAAAATTAAAATCAATCATAGATATAAATGTAAAATATTTACAAAACTATGAAACTTCTGGAAGGAAAGATAAAAGAAATGCTACATGACCATGTGTTTGGTGATGAGATTTTAGATACAAGACCAAAAGCACTATCTATTAATAAAAAACTGATTAACTGAACTTTATTAAAATTCAAAAAATTGGCTTGTGAATGTGACACTATTAAGAGAATGAAAATAGAAGCCATATACTGAGATAAAATATTTGCAAATCACATTTCTGATAAAGGTCTTGTATCCAAAATATACAAACACCTTAAAATTCGAAAGTCAGAAATGAAAAACTGAGTTGAAAAATGGACAAAAGATCTGAACAGACACCTGCCAAAAATAGATAAACAACAAATAAGCATATTGGAATTGCTTAACATTATATGTTATTACATAAACGAACATTAAAATAACTATAAGAGATCATTAGAATGGTCTCTTATTAGAGACCATTAGAATGACTGAAATTAGAATGAATGAATGACGAAAATTTAAAATTTGACAATAGCAAATGTTGGCAAGAATGTAGTACAGCAGAAACTCTCATTTTTTTGTTGTTGGAAACACAAAAAGTTATGGCCACTTGGGAAGAGAGTTTGGCAGTTAATTACAAAGCTAAATATAGCATTACCATATGATCTGGCAATAACACTCCTAGGTACTTACACAACTTATTTGAAAACTTATGTCTATACAAAATCCTGAACACAAATATTTATAGTTGCACTATTAAAACTGTGAAAAACCAGAAGCAGCCAAGATGCCCTTCAATAGGTGAGTAGATAACAAACTTCTTTTCTCTGCCACCCGAGAGGGTCTAGAAAAAAATACCTCCATAGCAACAAACACATCTTCCACTCAAATCTTTTTTCTAATATTATTTTCCAAAAAAGAGTAAGCGAACGGTCCTTCAAGAAATAGCTGATTCTAGTGCTGGAGCAATAAATATAACAAATGAGCCTGGAACATCAAGCACTGTCTGAAAATATGGAAGTACTCAAAAAATTACACTGATGGGAGTGTGTTAAAAGGACACAGGAACCAAATGAAAGAGCTCCCATTGGTCAAAGTGGAAAAATTTGAGCAAAAAATATATATAGTAATAATAAATTATAAACCAGAGTATAAGTATCAACAAGGCCATACTTACATAAATGAGTAATTGAATAAATAAATTGAGAGAATAAACAAACCTCCCATGGAGAAGAATTCCAAACAATTTTTGTAGATGTTCTGTTCTCACAGAGATGGATCATAGCTACTCACCCCTTAAGTGTGCATAGTGACTTCCTTCCAAAGAGGATGGTATGAGAAGGAAGAAAAGAAACAGTGCAGTAACCTGTCAAGCACCGCCTCAAGCCATGTGATCAAGGTTCACATAAACAGTGATAAGTCATGTTGAAATATGTACCCTTTATGTGATGTGATGAGAATGACATTTTACCTCTGTGGTCATTCACACAAAAACATACAACCCCACTGTAATCATGAGATAAACATCAGATAAATTCCAATGAAGGGGCATTCTACAAAATACCTGACCAGCATGCTTCAAAACTCTCAAGGTCATCAAAAACAAGAAAACTCAGAAACTGTCACAGCCAAGAGGAGTCTAAAGGAGTCATAATGATGATATGTAATGTGTTATCAATAGGTAAAGGCCACATTAGGGAAAAATGAAGGAAATCTAAAGCATGGGCTTTAGTTAATAATAATGTGTCGAGGAGACCTGCAAGATGGTGGAGGAGGAAGACGCGGAAATCACCTTCCTCTCCACAAATACACCATAAATACATCTACATGTGGAACAACTCCTACAGAACACCTACTGAACGCTGGCAGAAGACCTCAGACCTCCCAAAAGGCAAGAAACTCCCCACGTACCTGGGTAGGGCAAAAGAAAAAAGAATAAACAGAGACAAAAGGATAGGGACGGGGGCTTCCCTGGTGGCACAGTGGTTGAGAGTCCACCTGCCGATGCAGGGGACATGGGTTCGTGCCCCTGGTCCGGGAGGATCCCACATGCCGCGGAGCGGCTGGGCCTGTGAGAGAAGAGGGACGGGACCTGCACCAGTGGGAGGGAGCTGTGAAGGAGGAAAGGTGTCTACACACTAGGAAGACCCTTCACTGGTGGGGATGGGGGTGGTGGGGGTAGGGGGAAGCTTCGCAGCCACGGAGGAGAGCGCAGCAACAGGGGTGCGGAGGGCAAAGCGGAGATATTCCCGCACAGAGGATCGGTGCCGACCAGCACTCACTCACCAGCCTGAAAGACTTGTCTGCTCACCCGCCGGGGCGGGCGGGGCTTGGAACTGAGGCTCGGGCTCCCAGGAAGAGGACTGGGGTTGGAGGCGTGAACACAGCCTGAAGGGGCTAGTGTGCCACAGCTAGCCGGGAGGGAGCCCAGGGAAAATCTGGACCTGACTAAGAGGCAAGAGACCATTGTTTCAGGGTGCACGAGGAGAGGCGATTCAGAGCACCACCTAAATGAGCTCCAAAGACGGGCATGAGTTGCTAAGGCTGCTGCTGCTGCAGCCACCAAGAAGCCTGTGTGCAAGCACAGGTCACTCTCCACACCTCCCCTCCCGGGAGCCTGTGCAGCCCGCCACCGCCAGGGTCCCGTGATCTGATCCGGGGACAACTTCCCCGGGAGAACACACAGTGCCTCAGGCTGTTGCAACGTCACGCCGGCCTCTGCCGCCGCAGGCTCGCCCGCATTCCGTGCCCCCCCCCACCCCCCGCCCCGGCCTGAGTGAGCCAGAGCCCCCTGATAAACTGCTCCTTTAACCCCGTCCTGTCTGAGCAAAGAACAGACGCCCTCAGGAGACCTACACGCAGAGGTGGGTCCAAATCCAAAGCTGAACCCCAGGAGCTGTTCGAACAAAGAAGAGGAAGGGAAATCTCTCCCAGCAGCCTCAGGAGCAGCGGATTAAATCTCCACAATCAACTTGGTGTACCCTACATCTGTGGAATACCTGAATAGACAACGAATCATCCCAAATTGAGGAGGTGGACTTTGGGAGCAACTGTAGACTTGAGGTTTGCTGTATGCGACTGACTAGTTTATGATATTTATGTTTATCTTTTTTTTTTTTTTTTTCCTTTGCGGTACGCGGGCCTCTCACTCTTGTGGCCTCTCCCGTTGTGGAGCACAGGCTCCGGACGCACAGGCTCAGCGGCCATGGCTCACGGGCCCAGCCGCTCTGCGGCATGTGGATCTTCCCGGACTGGGGCACGAAACCGTGTCCCCTGCATCGGCTGGCGGACTCTCAACCACTGCGCCACCAGGGAAGCCCTATGCTTAGTACAGTTTTTAGCTCTTGTTATCATTGGTAGATTTGTTTATTGGTTTCATTACTCTTTTTTTCTTTATTACTTTTTTCTATTTTTAATTTCAAAAATATTGTTTATGTTATTTTATGTTATTTTATTTTATTATTTTTTTTCATTCTTCCTTTTTTTCCTCCCTTTTCTTCTGAGCCATGTGGCTGACAGGGTCTTGGTGCTCTGGCCACGTGTTAGGCCTGAGGCTCTGAGCAGGGAGAGCTGAGTTCAGGACATTGGACCACCAGAGACCTCGTGGCCCCAAGTAATATCAGTCAGCGAGAGCTCTCCCAGAGATCTCTGTCTCAATGCTAAGACCCAGCTCCACTCAATGACCAGCAAACTTCAGTGCTGGGCACCCGATGCCAAACAACTAGCAACACAGGAACACAAACCCACCCATTAGCAGAGAAGCTGCCTAAAATCATAATAAGTTCACAGACACCCCAAAACACACCACTGGACATGGTCCTGCCCACCAGAAAGACAAGATCCAGACTCATCCACCAGAACACAGGCACCAGACCCCTCTGCCAGGAAGTCTACAAAACCAACTGAACTAACCTTCCCACTGGGGACAGACACCAAAAACAACAGCAATTACGAACCTGCAGGCTCTGAAAAGGAGACACCAAACAAAGTAAGTTAAGCAAAATAAGAAGACAGAGAAATACGCAGCAGATGAAGGAGCAAAGTAAAAACCCACCAGAGCAAACAAATGAAGAGGAAATAGGCAGTCTTCCTGAAAAAGAATTCAGAATAATGAGAGTAAAGATGATCCAAAATCTTGGAAATAGAATGGCGGAAATGCAAGAAACGTTTAACAAAGACCTAGAAGAGCTAAAGAGCAAACAAACAAAGATGAATGAAACAATACAAAAGACCTGTATGCAGAAAACTATAAGACACTGATGAAAAAAATTAAAGATGATACAAACAGATGGAGAGATATACCATGTTTTTGGATTGGAAGAATCAACATTGTGAAAATGACTATACTACCCAAAGCAATCTACAGATTCAATGCAATCCCTATCAAACTACCAATGGCATTTTTCACAGAACTAGAACAAAAAATTTAACAATTTGTATGGAAACATAAAAGACCCCAAATAGCAAAAGCAGTCTTGAGAAAGAAAAACGGAGCTGGAGGAATCAGGCTCCCAGACTTCAGACTATACTACAAAGCTACAGTAATCACGACAGTATGGTACTGGCACAAAAACAGAAATATAGATCAATGGAACAGGACAGAAAGCCCAGAAATAAACCCACCCACATATGGTCACCTCATTTTTGATAAAGGAGGTAAGAATACACAATGGAGAAAAGACAGCCTCTTCAATTAGTGGTGCTGGGAAAACTGGACAGCTACATGTAAAAGAATGAAATTAAAACACTCCCTAACACCATACACTAAAATAAACTCAAAATGGATTAAAGACCTAAATGTAAGGCCAGACAGTAGAAACTCTTAGAGGAAAATATAGGGAGAACACTCTATGACATAAATCACAGCAAGATCCTTTTTGACCCCCCTCCTAGAAAAATGGAAATAGAAACAAAAATAAACAGATTGACCTAATGAAACTTAAAAGCTTTTGCACAGCAAAGGAAACCATAAACAAGACGAAAAGACAACCCTCAGAATGGGAGAAAATATTTGCAAATGAAGCAACTGACAAAGGGTTAATCTCCAAAATATACAAGCAGCTCATGCAGCTCAATATCAAAAAAAACACCCAATCCAAAAATGGGCAGAAGACCTAAATAGACATTCTCCAAAGAAGATATACAGATTGCCAACAAACACATGAAAGGATGCTCAATATCACTAATCATTAGAGAAATGCAAATCAAAACTACAATGATGTATTACCTCACACCAGTCAGAATGGCCATCATCAAAAAATCTACAAACAATAAATGCTGGAGAGGGTGTGGAGAAAAGTGAACCCTTTTCCACTGTTGGTGGGAATGTAAATTGATACCGCCACTATGGAGAACAGTATGGAGGTTCCTTAAAAAAACTAAAAATAAAACTACCATACGACCCAGAAATCCCACTACTGGGCATATATCCTGAGAAAACCATAATTCAAAAAGAGTCATGTACCACAATGTTCATTGCAGCACTATTTACAATAGCCAGGACAGGGAAGCAACCTAAGTGTCCATCGACAAATGAATGGATAAAGAAGATGTGGCACATATATACAATGGAATATTACTCAGCCATAAAAAGAAATGAAACTGAGTTATTTGTAGTGAGGTGGATGGACCTAGAGTCTGTCTGTCATACAGAGTGAAGTAAGTCAGAAAGAGAAAAACAAATACCATATGCTGACACATATATATGGAGTCTAAAAAAAAATTAAAATATTTCTGAAGAACCTAGGAGCAGGACAGGAATGAAGATGCCGATGTAGAGAATGGACTTGAGGACAAGGGGAGGGAGATGGGTAAGCTGGGACAAAGTGAGAGAGTGGCATGGACATATATACACTACCAAACGTGAAATAGATAGCTAGTGGGAAGCAGCTGCATAACACAGGGAGATCAGCTTGGTGCTTTGTGACCACCTAGAGCACTGGGATAGGGAGAGTGGGAGGGAGATGCAAGAGGGAGGAAATATGGGGATATATGTATATGTATAGCTGATTCACTTTGTTATATAGCAGAAACTAACACCATTGTAAAGCAATTATGTTGTGATAAAGATGTTAAAAAAATAATGTGCCATTATCCTTTCATTAGTTGTGACAAATATGCCATCTTAATATAAGATGTTAATAACAGAGGAAACTGGGTTTGAGGTATATAGAATGTCTCTGTACGTTGCTGTAACTTTTCTGTAGTCCTAAAACATTTTCAATAAAAAATTGTATTAATAAATAAAACTGTGGTTATGCTTCAGTAAAGCTGTTTAAAAACACAGAATAAAATTCCAGAAGTACTACAAAATACTTATCATTTCCAATTCATTTAATATCCAGGAATTTCTTAAAACATAGTTGATATTAAAAAGAACACCAGCTATATATTAAAAAGCCTCAATTATTTTAAAAAATGTGCTGGAAATCTCAACAGAGAATTACATCAATAATTTTTGAGGATGACTAAATAAATAATGGAATCTCCACACATCTCTAGTCATGCATATTCATAATTATTTCTTTATTCTGACCTGTGAGGGTAAAATTTAAATGCAAATGCCATGACTTTCTGATTAAAGCATGCACAGTTCAAGCTCTTCAGTTATCAAATAAGTGCATTCCATCTTCTGGGTAAGCACTAAACATGTTGCACAAAATTATCTTTAGACATTTAAAGTGGTGACTCTAGAGATCACTTAGTTAGTGAAGGCTCCTACAGTCATTTCAAAAGATTGTGTTTTCACTATGAGTAAATGGAAAATGCTTGCTTTTCCTTTACCCAGGGAAAATAAACTGAGATACAGAGGTGAATTTACAGTAATTCAGTTTTTATCCAGTTTTCTACCTGTGTTGACAAGGTTGAAGCGGCCAAATTACTTGTCACATCACGATGATCCACTTGGGATTTCATCTAATGAAGGGTGAAGCCCTCTCAAAGATTTCTGAGCAACTGCAAAATGGCAGTGAGAAGGCTGAGAAATTCTTTTTCATTTAATCGTATGTTTCATGGTTCTCTAATTAAACTTTTCTACTAGAAATGTTCCCTATGAGACTATTTTGTTCACTATGTTCTAAAGGAAAGTTTTGATTGTTTATTGAAATATTTAGAAGAGGTCCTCAGTGAACTGCAGCTAACTTTTGAGTCAAGAGTCACCAGTGAGATGGGTTCTGCATTCTTTGCAGCCAAGTTCAATTACCTAAACAAACCTTTACCAACCACCTTATAATAAAAGGACCTTTGCTAGGCAGGAACTATACACCTTCATGAACTAAGAAATCAACAAAGAAGATATACAGATGGCAACTTAACCCATGAAAACATGCTTCACATCATATGTCATCAGTGAAATGCAATTTAAAACAGCATTGAGATACCACTATGCACCTATTAGAATGGCCAAAATCCAGGACACTGACAACTGCAAATGCTGGAGAGGATGTGGAGCAACAGGAACTCTCATTCATTGCTGGTGGGTGTGCAAAACAGTACAACCACTTTAGAAGACAGTTTAATGCTTCTTACAAAAGTAAAGGATGGCCATATAATCCAGCAATCCCAGTCATTATTTAAATAAAGGAGTTAAAATCTTATCTCTACACTGCAACCTTCACACATGTTTCTAGCAGCTTTTTTCATAATGCCAAAACCTGGAAGCCACCACAATGTCCTTTAGGAGGTGAATGGCTAGATAAACTGACGTACATCCAGACAATGGAATATTATTCAGAAATGAGCTATCAAGCCATGAAAAGACATGGAGGAACTATACATGCATATTACTAGGTGAAAGAGGTCACTCTGAAAAGGCTATGTACTATGATTCCAACGATACGACATTCTGGAACAGGCAAAACCTATGGAGACGGTAAAAAGTTCAGTGGTTTCCAGGAGTTGGTGGGGAAGGAGGAATAAATAGGTGGGGCACAGAGGATTTGGGGGGCAGTGAAACAACTCTGCATGTTACTATAGTGGTGGATACATGTCATCATACACTTATTCAAACCCATAAAATACACAACATGAAGAATGAAACCTAGTGCGAACTATGGACTTGGGGTGTTTATGTTGTGTCAATATAAGTTCATCTTTGGTAAAAAATGTACCACTCTGGTGGGGGATGATGAGAATGGGGGAGGCTATGCATGAATGAGGTCTGGGGATATATGGGAAATCTCTGCATCTTTCACTCAATTTTGCTATAAACCTAAAGCTGCTCTAAAAAATAAAATCAAATTTTAAAAAAGAAAAAAGCACATATTAATTTTTGCTGTGATTATTTGGATTAATTAACTTATTGGCATGGACAAGTCATAGATTAATAATACATCCTCTATGATATTGTTGACAAAAATTCCACAGGCCTTCTCCTTTTCTTTAGAGAGGGGTCCATAAAGTTTTGATGCCATAAATCCTTTCAGCCCCCTGATGAAACTATGAGCTCTTTCTCAGAATAATGTTTTAAAGGCATAAAGTCAAAAAAAGTAAACCAATTATGATGACATAGTCATCAAAATATTTTAAAGAAGTTTGTTACAGCAGTATATATGCTATTTTTATTAAAACGTTAAATAATAACACTTAGCAACAGACATAATAGCTACTATAATTTTGAAGTAATGATGAGCATAAATATTACTTAAATTTAGCTGCAAAACCTATAATTTAATTTGAAAGTGTGTTATTTCTAATGATAACAAAATAAGACACTTCAAATAACTATACTGGTTTTTTTTCCTAGGTTCATAATTTAAGAAAATGATAGATTTCAGTTGCACTGTCCTATTATTTGCTATAACAGAGCAAGCTCTTCACCAAGAAAACTTGTACTCGTTTTTCATCCTGCCTTGAATGGTCTTTCTCTAAAATCAGTAGAACTGATTTCTACTTGCCCTTCACAACTGAACTGCAGCTTGTCTTCCTCAGAGAGGCTTTCCTTGACTCCAAAACCAAAGCAGCAATTCAATTACTTCCTATACGTGACCCACCCTAAATCCTCTGCCACACACTTACTCTTATTCCTTGGTGGCTTTGGTCCTTCTCTTTCACCTCTATACCTTCAGTACCTAGAATGTTGCCTGGCATGTAGTAGTTAATGAATATTTGTTGAGTGAAAAAATGGACGGAATCTTTCCATTTGTGCCCTACAGTACCCAGCTGCTTCCTAAACTTATAATGTGATAATCCAAGAAGGCTAATGCACAGTGGGAGGAAAAGAGGAGAAAATTCACGATGCTGCCATCAGCTCTCCAGGGAGAAACACTCTTTTAGATCTGTGTATTCCTATTCTTCGCCCTTTACTTTAGCATAAGCCCAAACAATTATATACTAAAAATAGAAACGCTGTGGAATCTCCATATATTTTGATGTGTGTTTTCTTTCCTTAATTTGGCTTTTCTTCAAGGGTTTAAAAATACCACAAGAAATAGAAAAACATTAAAACTCTGATACCATGATTCCACTTTTATAAAATTAAAGAAATAATAGTTAATATAGGAAAAACTTCCTGTACATATGATTGTGGCAGTGTGACTGATACCAGGAAAAAAGGATAAAGTGAATCGAGATAACAATTTGGAAATGGTTAAAGAAAGAAAGAATATGTACATAGCAAAATACAAGGCAACCTTTAAAATTATCTCTATAAAATATTTTCAGTAAATAATTTGCTTATGTTGTACCTGTCAGTGAACAAAGTATATAAAAATTATATATATAGGAGAATCACGTTATCTATCACATCATCTATTTATCAATCATCTATTTATTTTTCTTGTCTTCACTCATTAACCAACAGACTACTCAAAGGAATAAGCACATATAACTACAAAGAAATAGCACCAAAATTTTAATCATCTTTGGTTGGTAGAAATATAGATGCTTTTATCTTCCACTTGCTCCTTTTTAGAATCTTTTGAATTTCTGAGTCTGCATTATTTTATAATGTGTAAATATATTTAAATCAGAGGCAGTACTAAGATGTTTATGGGTCACATAACTTTTCCCTGCTCCATTATTACTGTCATCTTGTTCTGAGATGGTGTGGCCTGAAAGAGATAATAGAAATCTTGATTTTACATATTAAGACCCTAAGGAAGAATATCAGCAGAGGGTGCCTCTGAGTGGCCAAAAGATGACATCAATTCATCTGCTTCACCATGCGTACTAAAACTAAGAAGTGTGCCCAGGAGATTCTAGGACAAATGTGATTCATGCTTTTATATCTCAGAGTACCTAAACCCTCTTTCTTATATCTATTTCCCTCACTCTTTAACACTTTGGTTCCTAAAATTGCAAAAAAAAACCCTGCTTTGTCTGTACCTTAGTCTATGAGTTTACATAACAGAATTAAAACTTCTCAGAAGTGAAATTGAGCAATGCTGAAAGCCTGGCCTCTCTGCTCATGTCTGTGTCTTCTCGAGCTCATCTCTAATCATGACCTCAGATCCCATGAGCACTGAGACATGTCTTTTTAAGATACCTTGTATTTCAAGTGGGTGTGTCATTATTGACTCCTGCTGAGTCCTAACTGGGAAATGGAAAGATGTGAAACTTAAATCAATCCATTTTCTCATTTAGTACCAATCTATGATAGGAAAATATTGTCTATACCTGAAATGATGTATAATTACAGGTTTTATTTCTGTCTATAGAACTGTCCTCAATCACTGGCAAATGGAAGTTGTCAAATTGAGTGAAGCGATTACCTACAAAACCTAAAAAGCTACAGTTCAGATGTTTGGGAGGCCATCTCATAAATATCTTCTGTGAGAAACAAAGAAAGATGATCAACAGATCCCAGGGCAGGCTCTATCTTTAAATCACAGGAGAAATTTTTTTAAAACACAGAATACTGGGTTATACCAGGTGTACTGAATCACCAGTACTCAAAAGATAGAATTGTAACATATTTGATTTTTTAAGTCTCCACAGGTGATTCTGATACGGTCCATTCACAGACTGGTACGTGAGGACTACTAAAGTAAATGATCTTTAACAATCAATCCATTCATTTGTTCATTGATTCATTTATTCATTCATTCAATACTTATTGAGAACAAATATGCATAAGGCACTAGAGATTCAAAGAGGAAAAGATAAACAGCATGCCTGCTCTCCCATGCACCATGTGTCTTACTGTCTGTCCTAGTGTATTCTCTGATTTGAAGGAGCCAACTCAGCACAGCCTGGAACTATGGAGCAATCCTCAACAATGGTGGATAACAGCTCAGGGATAAGTGATCCAGCTCCTGTCCTTTAGGAGGAAAATTCTGGGAGCTGTTTATATCCTTCTCAGGAGGTTCTGGCAGAATGGAGTCCCCATTGCCCACTACAGTAGTCTTTATAACACATCCTTATATTGGCTTTGCTTCCTTTCCTGTCTTACTTTCTCTGCTTCTCCACTCCAGCACCCTGGGATTATCTTCCAAATAAACTGAACCCAAGAAGTTATCTCAAGTGTTGCTTTAGGGAGAAACCAGACCAAGGCAAAATTGAACGGTCAGCCTCTCTTCTTCTGTTCAGGTCCTTCAAGAAGGCACCAAGATATGAAGATGGTAAAGTGTTTGGGGGAAACACCTATGAGGTAAAGGGAACTGACAGACTGTGATACAAGTCTAGCCCCTGTGATGAAGATTGGGTCAGAAAACACTTAGACTGATGTGCAGTTCTAAGAACATTTTGACAAAGTCAGTAAGAAGCCCTTGAGCCAAGGTTGCCAGTCAAGGAACCCCACAACTCCCAGGGACAGACCTGTCTTATTATCTCTTCCTGCCAGTCATTGAGAAGTACCAGCCAGTGAGAAATGTAACTTTGTTGCAAACTCACTGATGAGTTTCAAACAAAGTGTTTGAAAACATCTATATCTATATCTATATCATCTATCTATATCTATATATAGAAAGAGAGAGAGAGGGATTTATTATAAGGAATCGCTTTACATAATTGTGGAGGCTGAGAAGTCCCAGATCTGCAGTCAGTCAGTGAACTAGAGACTCAGGAGAACCAATAATGTAGTTCTAGTTCAAGTCAAAGGCCTGAGAACCTGGATGGCTTATCTAAGTTCCAGTCTGAAAAGCAGCAGGCTCAAGACCCCAGAAGAACGAGTGTTTCCATTTGAGTCCAAAGGCAGGAAAAGACTAATGTACGAGCTTGATCAGTCAGGCCTTCAGTTGATTAGATGGGGCCCACTCACACCAGGGAGGGCAATCTTCTTTACTGAGTCTACTGACTCAAATGTAAATATCATCCAGAAATATCTTCACAGACACACCTAGAATAATGTTTCACTAAATGACTGGGTCCTCCATGGCCCAGTCAAATTGACATACAAAATTAAGTATCATACATATCTAGATTCAGTTTGCTATTCTGCCTCTGTAGAATCTAAATGAATCCAGGAGAGTGACAATGGAATGTAGACTAGTGTAGGCTTAACTAAGTAGAAGCCCTGCTTGCATCCATTGCACTAAATGTGGTGTCATTGCTAGAGTATAATCTTGAAAAACAGCTCCTGGTGTATGACCGGGTCCTGATAAAGAGAGAACGCTTGGCCATGGACGCCATGTGCCAGAAGTTCATTTATCACCTGGCTCTGACAAGCCATTATTCTACCATGATGAAAAGTTTTGGTTCTCTGGGTATCAAATCAGACACTGTGTCTAATTGTCTTCAGAATGTCTGGATATTCTTATTTCCCCAGGGTAAATACACCTAAGTAAATAGCCATAGGTTCCTTTGGGGAAGAATTGGGAGAATCTTCACAGAATCTCTTTGCCGTGGTGTTTCATGCTGCTTCCATTTAGTGAAACAACCACCTCTTCTGTCGATGGGTTCTGAATTTGAAAATGGGCTTAGTTCTAGGGTCTAAGCAAGAGAGTGACCTTTTACCACTTTCAGTCTTCTGTTCCTCCATTCTTGCACTCTTTCAGTTTTTGATATTAACCTTAAAAAAATACTTGCCCCCCTGCTTCTTTGTAGGGATACAAAGTTCTATTAACCATGTCCACGACTCAGCATGGGTCAAGTAGAGCCCACTGATGTCCCTTCAACCTTGATGGCCATTACAGAAATTGTTAGGCAATTATGCACCAACATTTGCCCTCTATTACTTTGGGGCATCATCATCTCCATGGATATTAATGATCCCAAGTCTATAACTGCTTCCCCTACCATCAGCCCTGACCTACAGAGCCACCACTGGACTTCTTAGTGCTGCTTGATATTCTTAGATCATTTCGGATAGATTTTGTAAATAGCGTGTCCTCTGAGCCCTTCCATGGCACACAATCCTCTGGGAGATTTTCTTAATTTGCATAATATATCCATTCCAGCTTTTCCTCTTCCCTCAATCTCTCTATTCCTTCTCTACCATCTTCCTAGGCAACTCAAGCATTCTACTTTGCTCAGCATTGGCCCAGTCTTTCTTTAGACCTCTAAGAGCCATCTTAGCAGTGAGTTTGCCACATTTCTGGACATCTTTGCCAGAATTTCCAGTACCGTATCCTGAGAAGATACCCCAAGACAATAAATTATTGCTTATCCAGTCTTATATTCTGCCCCTTTCACCCAAATACATTTCCAGGGAGTCTCCTGACTCCTGTTAAGCAAGCAAAGCCTATGCAATAGTTATATCGCTGAGGTTCAAATCTTAGTTCCATTTACTTGGTTGTGTGGCATTGGGTGAATTAGTTAATTTTCCTATGTCTCAATTTCCTCACATGCAAAATGAAGATAATAATATTAGTACCTATCTCAGGTACTAAATTTAATAATATATGCAAAGTGCTTAGTGTATGTCTACACACGGTAAATACTGAAGAAACATTAGATGCTGGTGGTGTTATGGATCCCATATAAAGGACGGGGCCTTTATAGGGGGCCTCTCTTTTGCCTACCATAAATGAGGTACTGGGATTTGAAATGACCCTGGATATTTCTACCACTTACCTAATTACTGGACTACAAAAATAAGCTACTAATGACCCCATTCTAAGAACTCTGTGATGGTTATTACAAAAAAATTTAAAAAGCTGATATTTGTAATTTGCAGCCACTTTTCAAAACATTACAGAGTAGCACTGCTACAGTGGTGTCTCTTAGCTTCCAACTCTGTGTAGCCAGCTCTCATTACAGGGGAACGTGATGCATTTTAGAAGCTTCTGTCAGCTTTCCTCAGGAGTTAGGGGTTTTCACTTGATTCTAAGGCTGCAAACCATGAACTGTCTGTCTCTTTTAGCACATGACCAGCTGACCTTTCCCATGTAACAGGGCCTTTCAATTGTGTGTCTTTGAAGATTAGACTGAGAACTTGGGCAAGATAGATGTCAGGAAAAAAGGTACAGATTGCATGTGAAATGACATGGCCCAAGAGCAGAGAACGTTAGGAAAAAATTAAGTACCTCCCCAGAAGAAGACATACATATAAATAGGAGTTAACTAAGTACTATGAATTAAGCTGCAAGGGGGATAGGTACAGGAAACACACAAAGGTGCACCAGAGCATATTGCAAACAATCCAAGTAGGACTTTTTCATTGATAGATACAAAGGCACCAGCCAAACTGGACTGGGGTGCAGTCATCAGACAAAAGGGTGGTAAAAACAGTGAGGCTTCTGGGAGGCTACTGGGAAAGGCTTGCAATGAAAATACTAATAAAATGAACAGTGGGTATTTCCAGAATTACTTTGGAGGGTTTATGATCTCGTTGGCTACACTAAGCCCCTAACAACTCCACACTCAACAAATAACTGTTTATTCAGAAAATATTTGAGGGCATACTGCACACACTCTAGTAAGGAGTAACTGATGACTTTTACATGACTTTGAATCTCAACTCCACTATTTACTAAGTGTGTGAATTAACTTCGTGTTTCTGCTCTTTCACCTATAAAAACATAATCATCCCTAATAGAATTGTTGTGAAGACTAAATGACCTCATGTATGTCGTGTCTAAAATTTTACCATGTACAATAAACTTTCAATAAAAGCAGCAATTAATATCATTATGATTATTCCTTTGGTACTAAGCTCTGAGTAAAACATGGCCCATCCCAGTTGATAATCTATCAAAATGAATAACAATCTAATAGTTCAATAAGGGCTATGGTACAATAGAACTCTTTAGAAGTATTTTAGCCAGGGGTAAACAGATGGCTTGATGAGCAAGAATAGATGTAAGAAGTGAAAAGGTAAAGATAAATTTTGATAAGAGAAGTTGAAATTTTCTTTTTCTTGTAAAAGAAGAAAATTAGGATCAGGGACTGTCGCAGAAAGCTGTCAGAAATTGGAAGTTCTTTTCTTTAAGGAGGTCCATATAGAGATAGCACTTTGCATACATAGTGCTAGATACAAGTTTTGAAATGTACTTTTTCTTGTATCTTATTACTTATTAAGCATGGGGAAAATTATTCCCCAAACTGTACTGCCCAAAATTTAGGAACTGATAAACGGCTATAGAGAAACCTTATACTAATACTAAAGGCATACTAAGTAAGACAAAAAGCTAAGGAGCATCTCTAACTCAAGCTGGGCTTTTAATGGTACTTTGCAAAAAGAAGCATAACACTTTTTCCTGCACTGGGCACCCTGCCAGGCTGTTGAAAGCATCTGTACACTTATGTGTAAGACTAAATCAAGAATCCCCTCCCAGAAACTGGAAGGTAATATGGCACTGCTGGGTCCTTGGGATCTTGGAAGTTGATCCTTTGTCCCAGGACATCCTTGTGGTCCAGTTTATGTACAGCAAGTCTGAAAGGGTCGTGGGACCAGTTAGTCTTTAAAAGGCAGGTCAAGTCAGTGTTTATTGATGGGCTGAAAAAACCTATATCTGCTAGAGCCTGCTCAAGGCCCTGTTTCCATATCTTTAGAGAAGACAGAAAGTTATTTTTAAATTGGACCTTGAGATGGAAGACACTCAGGCCTTACTGTTCCATTTAGCTGTGCTTTTTTGTTGAGAAAACTGTCATCACCTCCGACCAAAAAGTTGTGTCTCCAGTGAAATGAGGAGCAAACTGAAAATTTTTTTCTAATTCTTCTATTAAATATCAACTTATTTATCATCCAATAGTACACATTAGCTTTATATTTTATTTTGAGATCTAGGGCTTTCTAATAATCTCATTATTAACAATTAGAAGGAAAAGTTCACTGTCTTTCTCAATACATCCCCACATATATGCAAGGAAGTATAATAAGGCTGTACCATTTGTTTATTTCCTTATTTTGGGGTTTTTCTTTCAGAGCTCTAATTAGAAAAACAATTTTTGATTGGTTGTCAAATTCATGCTTTCATTAATGCATTTACTCAATCAAAAAATATTTATTAAGTACATATTCTTTTTCACAGAAGATGATCACATAAGCCACTCTTAATTTCTGTTTGTAAGTCTATATGTGTGCTTATTATGCTGGAAGCAAGAAAACAAATGTGTATGATAAAGCAAACCACCACATTTTTCAGCTACTTCTACAATCCATCTCTCCAGCTAGGTCATTTATCCTTTATTCAACAAACATTATTAAATATCCACAGAGTTCCAGACACTGCTTTAGGCACTGGGGTTGCAGTAATAGATAAAAGCAGAGTCCTTGCTCTTATTTTGAGGGAGGGGGGGATGGAGACAAACAATAGCTGAATAACAAATTATAGCATGATGGATCAGATGGTGAAAATACAAAGAAGAAAATTAAAGCAGGGTAAGGGAATAGAGGATCATGGTTGACTAGAGAAGGTGACAAAGCTAAAGTGATAAAGACCAGAGTACTGAATGGAATGAGATCCTCATTTGATCTCCAGAATTATTCCTGAGAAGGGGATCAGCAAGGTTATGCATGGTTAGCTCCATTTCTGTCTGAGTTCTCAGGGAATTCACATGAACAAGGAGTCCAACTGTTAGGTAGCAGTATTCTGCACAAGGGTCTCCTTTTCCACCCACCTGAGAGGTGAATATAAATTCGTCTTGGGGAAGAAATACTGATGGTAGTCAGAGAAGCCAGCCGTGGCGAGCCTGCAGAGCCGAACGGGGGCAGAGTGAAGCTGTGTAAGCTTTTCAGAGGACAGTCATTCTTGAGAATTTCTAGTCTCTTCCGAACACAGCCTAAACTCATTTATTATCTCAGTCTTCTGAGTCAAAGCTGTGAGAAGGGAACATGTCAAGATAACAATGGAACAAGATAATGGGTGTAAAATGACAAAAAACAGGAAACCTCTTCTTGAATGATTCCAAGTATTGTCACAAAGAAGTCTGTTAAGCATGGGAAAGGCAACTAAAACTGTGGTTCAGCATCTATGAAATGACATGATACCTTTGCCTGGGTAAGAGTTCTGGTGAGTTACTGGCACAAATCATATCCAATTAACACAATAGCAGGGTTGGGGGTGGGTGTGTGGATACAGTGAACTGAAACAGTAGAAGCTTTAAGTGACATACTTTTGGTTAATGATTAGCTGGGAGGTGCCTCTACTTACATTATCATAATCTTTATTTTAAACTAAGACAAAAATAGGCTCTTAACAGAATATCAGTGTTGTGTTCTAAATTATAAAGTATTTTATACAGAATATATATTTTATACAGGATTACTGATTGATCTGAGAATACAAAGTTATAGTTTTCTTTGGTGAGACTGAGGGTCAATAATTGCATATTTCATGATGTACAGGAACAAAATAATTCTAGCCCTAACAAAGCAGACCCCATTGTAACAAGACAGCTGATAAGGATGGTCACACTTACTGTGGGCGTTCTCAAATTTTCCTGTCATTTCCTATCATAAACAAAAAGTTTAGCTTGGTGATAGCTTGAATATATCTCCTCATTTGTTCTCAAATTCAATAAGAAAACTGACTGTGAGAAATAATTAATTTGAAGAGTGAAATAAATTCTAATAAATAACTTCTATTCAACTGTTTCAGGGAAAAACGTTTTCATATCCCTGGGATTATGCGTAACTCTTTTTCTTTCAACTTCTTTCAATTTTTCAAAATTTCTGCTATAAATACCTATCAATTTTATTATTTTCAAAGTCTGTATTAAAAAAACAGTAAAATTTTTTCATATAATGATTCAAATCTGTTTCAATTAAATTCCTTCTGCTGGTTCAGGTTCAAACTCGTAGGTCTACAACTAATTCTTCTTTAATTGACAGCTAGGCCACTTAAATATTTGAAGAGAATTCTCTTTTTTCTCAAGTTTCCTCTGACTGTTAATCGTTTATTAATCAGAACGTTTTTGGTAACATAATTAACACTAATGATTGCCCTTGCAATTGACATAGCAACTTTTAAAATAGGTAGTGAAGAATACTGGCCCTATTTCTACTGAGAAGATCAGAACGTTAAGATGGCAAGCTTGATTCCAAATCTAGATGTTCTGACCCCCAAATGAAGGTTTTTAACCTCTGCCATCCATAGTTGTCAATGATTCTTGCCCTTAATTTTCTGGCTTTGCATCACTGTCAGAAACCTCTGTGGTTGCTTTGCTTTGCTTCTCATCTTGCTTCTCCAGTTTCTTCCTCTTATAACTTGTTTAGCTCCCACCCACTGCTTCATGACTTTTCTATAAAAATACAAACATGTTAGGCTATCTTGAAAATTAGATCCTGTTAAAACATCTGTCCACCTTGATTTAGGAATTAAATACATTTGCATAAGACAAAGAACACCCTCTCTTGCTTAACCTGGATTCAGTCAGAGCTCCTTGTTAGAACATTACAACATTTAAATCTGTACCAGCTGATCTGAGACATAAGGGAGAATAAAAACCATTTGGAGAGAGTCCACCCTGGGAAACTCTCATATAGAATGATAATCAAGTAACCAGATTGGAAACCTAGAGAATGAGGGAATTCGGGGCCTTCTGCCATCTGACTGGAACAACAAGTCAACAAAGTTCAGTCTGGCATACCTGGGAGACTGAGTGGAACAATTAGCTTGTTGATGACAGGAGAAACATATGCTTCCAGCTGGTGCTAGAGAAGAACCTTTGCTCAATGTGTCCCTCTGTTCCTTTACCTGTTTCCAGAGTTCTTGAGAATCTTTCACCCCCAAATCTCCAACCATAATCTCTGCTTCCACCTTCTCCTACAACCCCCTCACTTATTTCTGCACAGAATTCACGGGAGCAGAAAGGAAACTGAAGGGTGGATCAAGCCAGGGAATCCAGGGCAGAAGGCAAATTAACTACATGATAATGAGAAGCCCAGGATTCTCACCTCATCAGTAAGAGCTCTGTGGGCATTTTTGACATTCTTTTTAAAAAAATGCAGTGTTTTAAGGTTCTTAAAAATTCGGGCAATATGTATTTCTGTTTATTTATGAGGCAAATTTAAATTTTTAAAAGATCATCCTTCATATTAATACCTGAAAATTTGATAATTATAAGTAATATAATGATGGTCACAATTTCAGATTCTGGATATTGATAAATTCTTCCCTTTACAAAAGTAAAGAAAAAATATAAAAGGATATTTGCATTTAATACACACATATCCCTTTGACCATCAGTCCTGAGTATATTGAGGTCACACAAAAAATTTCCCAGAAGTGAAATAATGCTTCTCTAGGTCATCCACATCCTGTAGAATTACGAGTAGCTAAACTCTATCCAAATTCTTGACTCTGCCATGTGAAGATCTGGAGAGAGAGAAAGGTCTCAGAGTATGTCACCAAATAACATTATTTCAGATCCCCACAGGAGGCTAGACTTCTCGCATCCAAAGGCAGTGTATAGACTTTCCCATACTACCATCTAGCCAGAAATTCACACTATTGTTTGAACATTATCTACCCTATCATTTGTATAATCTCTATGGGAGGGAACAAGGTGGAAGTGTCAGGATGGCCCACTGCTTCTATAGACTTCTGACTCCTTCCCTTTACTCCACCCCACTCTAGAGACTCTGTCTTCTCCATTATGATGGTGAGATCCATATGGGTCCTAATATTTCCTGGGGCTACTCATCTTATTTACCACAAACATCCTGTAGCTTATCAGGAGGTAGGGTCCGTTGTCTCCCTCTCTGTGTCATTGTGCAGTGGACTAAGTCTCAAGTATCTACTCTAACTCAGGATGGAAATACAGTCTCTGTTCTTCTTACATCCTTCTGGGGAATTTAATTAGCAAATTCATCCCCATGATTTTTCTCTTCGAGGAGCTACATTCAAAACACGAAACAAATGATAGGGAATACGTTCCAAAAACAAAGATAATTTCATTAAGATAGTTTTGAACAACAGCATTCTGAATAACAAATAGTTAATGCTAATTTGGGACTTGGAAATTCAGGAAAGAGGTTCTTAATTCTGATTTCACTTGATTGTCTATTCCTTGGAGACATTAATTCAAGCAGTGCAGTGGAAACAAATACACCATGATCACTGTATGTTTAGCTTCTGCATAAATTAGTCAGTGATGGGAAAAGACCCTCCTTTTTCCTTATACAGTATGTTCTTTTAGCATTCCTGTTTAGACTAATGATTTCCCTGAAGACTTGCAAATATTTATTTTTCATAAATATTTTTTATTTTTATCCAGCTATCCTAATGTGATTGTCTATTTCCCCAAGAATGAGAATTTTCTTCTCTCAGCAGATAAGCATCACATTTAGCAGTTCTCCTAGTTGTTTTCTTTTAAGGCACAAGAGCACACATTTAATAAGAAGACATTTTTTTTAAAGTGTCAAATTAACTGCTTTCATTTCTGCAAACAATTTTCCCATACTACAAAGTCATATAACGTGTTGTAAAGAGAAAATAGAAAAGTTGAAACTACAAGTAACCTTGGAAATGTTTCGTTATTAAACCAGTGACATCTTTTCCATTTTTCTTGACATAATGGAAGGAAAGGATCATATTCAGTTCTAACTTATAATATGTTAAATTTCTTAAAATATATTAAATTTTTTACCAATTTTTCTTTGTAACAAATAATCTTATCTCAAGTTTTCTTTCAGTTTTGGAAATAAAGGAGAAACGTGAGAACATCTTTATAATATTTTCTCCCCTCATCTACCTCTTGTTATCCAATGAACAATTATAACAGAAATACATGGGATAGGGAGAGGACTTAAACCTTTGTTTTTAATTTGGCTCAAGGAAAAAGGTCCTATAGTTATTGGAAGTCTGATCATCTCAAGTTAAGGAAAAGAGAGACCCCTCATGGAATTCTAAAGTGGAAGTACGGGAATGATCTATGAAGCTGCACCAGTTGAGTACCTTCTCCACTCCCCTGTTTTCAAGTAGATATAGTGGCACATATGAAGTGATCACTAGGTGTTGTGTATACTGTGGAAGGTTTTTGCAGTATCCGGCCCATTTTCACCCCTGCTGTAGAGCAGCTTGTGGTTTGGGTGAGAGTGACCCTGGCACAGGCTCTAGTGATAGATATTTTAAATAAGCCTAAGACAATAAGTGTGTGCAATCATCGGGCTATATTGTCTGATTCAATGTAGAAATGTAATCTAAGTTGGCCCAGAGTGAAGCACAGAACTATTGCTTAATAGTTAGTGTATGGGATGTAGTCTCTCCTACTGGAGGTGAACAAGAAAGAACAAGGTGAATAGTGAGTCATGTTTGCTGCTTGGAGACATCTTGCAAACATCTTGGTAAAACAACTGATACTATTGACAGTAAAGAAGAGAGACAGAAGAAATCCAGTTCTTGGAGACTAAGTTAGTCCGTTGGATCAAGCCTTTTCCCCAAAGTGGAAACTTTTTTTTTTTTAAACCGGCCAAGATCTTCTTTTTTTTAAATTAATTTTTATTAGAGTATAGTTGATTTACAATATTGTTTTAGTTTCTACTGAAACTTCTGATTCGAGTTATTTGAGCCAATAATCTGGTTTTGAATCTGGTTGAATCTGGTTTTTGTTGTGTGTTGTTACTTGAAGATGCAAGTATCCTTACTATATAAGGAGCATTGACTACTGATCCCAGCTGGAAGACACTTTTCCAGAGCAGAGGTTTTGTCCTGTCTTTAACTGTCTGTGAGGTCACCTCACCCTACAAACTTCTTACTTAGACACCCCTTTATTGATGAAGAGGTTTTCTTATTTAGTAATATAGGTGACATGATTCAGCTTAATTTTAATAGCTTCAGTTAACATGCTTTTCAGACTCTATTTTAGTAATTTGTAGAGGTATTATATGTATATAAAATATATAATACACAGTATATTTCCTATACTTGGATTAACACCCCCTTTTATGTAGTTTTGTAATTTATTTTAAGCACAGATTATTTCATTTATCACAGTCTCTCTCTTTCTCTCTCTGTATATAAACTTGGATATAGACTGGATATAGACTGCTTTACATTTTTCTCACATAATGATAATTCCTATTATTGCTACTGTTCAGTTGTATGCCTAACTTCTTTTAGTTCTTACAGGTGCTTAATACTTAATTAGGATATACATATAAGGCAGAATATACAGCTAAAATATTCAGATATTTAATTTGGAAATATTCAGAAATTTAATTTACCTGTGACATTGATGAAATGCAGAACTGTGTACAATGAATATATTGCACAACAATTAAAAACTACATCTTACTTTCTTCCTACAACCATCTAAATCCATTATGTTGCTTCCTTTCTCCCAGCTCCTAGATGAATTTTTGAATAGGTTCCATTTCTGCGTGCTCACTTGCATATACCAAAAGAAATCTCCAGTCACCCTTAGTTACAAGAATAAATTTCAATTATTTCAGTAAATATTTTGTCCACTCTCATGTAATAAGCAGAAATCTGAAACTTATTAAAGTTAAAGCTTCTGAAAAATGTTGGTAACAATGCAAATTTCCAGAAAATGGTTGAATAACCTGTGTATCCACTCAACAGAATACTATGCAGCTGTATAAAAAAAATGATACATTTCTATAAATGAATAAGGAACAATTTCCAGAATATGTTTTAAAGCAAAAAACATAAAGGCAAAAAAGTATCTAAAATAAGCTGTTTTGTGGGAAAAAAAGAATTATCAAAAAATATAAATATCTCTTATCCTTTGTGTGAAAACTCAGGAAAAATAAACCAGAAATCAATGAAATATGTTGTTTACAGAGAGTAAGAATGAGGTGGAAAGGATGAAGGATGGATACAGTATAGAAAGGATGGGAGGAGGGACACTTCTTTGTGTATTATTTTTTCCATAATTTTGACTTTTAGAAACATGTTATTTTTTCCACATACTCAAAAAATGTAAAAACAACAGAACAAACACAATTAGCCAGGTTGGGAGAAAATATGAAAATGAAAAACTGTGATAAACGAAATAATCTGTGCTTAAAATAAATTACAAGACTACATAAAAGGGGGTGTTAATCCAAGTAACTTTGAAAATAGTATGTTGAGTGTATACCCTAAAGCTGAAGACAAAATATACTATAAACATATATTGAATTCTACTTAGTAACTTTGTTTTTTGTAGTAGTATATATTTGAAATTCTGAATTATTTTATGTTTATTCTGAGAATAAGTAAATATATAAATGTTGTGTTCTTTATGAGGGTGAGATTTATTACTGTTGAAAGCTAAACATATAAAAAGGAGAAAGGCTAGAATAATCCCTATGGTGCCGGACTGAAATTGAAGGCACAGTTAAGAAATCACATTTTAAATTTAGATAGATAGATAGATAGGTAGTGTGGTTACAGAAGTAGATGTAGAGGTTTGTGTGTGTGTGTGTATTTCATAACATTGTCTGTGCTTAGGCCTAGAAGCAAAACACTGCAGTTACAGTGAGCACACCTGTCACCCAGATCTTGATTTCTAAATATGATTTTCCAATAAAAGCAACCTGTACTCTCAAACAAATGATTGAGTCTTGAATTGGTGGAAAGAACATATAAAGATCAGCTTAGAACCAGAAAGAAACAGAGGACTCAACGAATGATGGGAAAACAACATAGGCGTGACCTGGAAGTAGCTTCTACTGACCAAATCTGGGAGAATGTAGGTATCAAAAAATAGTGATACTGGTAGATCATAACCCATAGAGTAAATTAGGATTCAAGGGTCCATGCAATATAAATGAATATAATAAATAAATGGAGAGAAAGGAAATGCTTACTTAACAGTAGAATTTCAATAAACATAGAAGAAATGATAGAATTATAAAATTACCATTTCCCAGACATTACTATCATAATATTTGTTTAGGTAGGAATTATGTGGGTGAACTATAGTGGATGAACTTGTGATAAGAAACAGGATATTTACCATCACATAGAATTTCCCCACAAAATATTTATTAAGTATGAAGAGTTATAACAACCTTAACAGTGCACAAATCTAGTAGATATCACCTAAGCAAGTGATAAAAGTCACCCAGTAATGAGACAATGTGAGGTGCTTCCTGATATCATTCACTGAAAAGGACACATATCACTTTTGGGATACTCTTGCCAAAAATGCAGATCCTGAATCTAATCATAAGAAAACCTCAAAACAAACACACACACACAATAAGAGATAGTTTACAGTCTGGTCCAAACTCATCAAACATGTCAAGATCAGGTAAGATCATGGAAGACTTTTCCAGGTTAAAGACATCTAAATATAAATGACCTATAAATGTAATTTGTGATTTTGCATTGAATGTTGGACCAGGAATAAGTATATACATTATTTTGCTATAAAGGTGACTAGTGAGACAACTGATGGAATTTTCAAATAAGGTTTACAGATTAATAATATTGTACCAAGTAATTTCCTATTTTGATCATTGTACTATCATGTAAAAGAATGTCCTTATTTTTAAGAGATACACATTGAAGTGTTTAGGAATTAAAAGGTCTGCCATAGATTTAAGAAATGAGATATTGTTAGCTTCTTTATTTCTTCCTCATTTATTCTCCACTTTGGCTCTTCCAGGGATGAAACAGGAGAGGGAAACAATGTAAGGGACAAATAATATCCTTTTAAATTGGTACCAGTGTAATTTGCATTTGTGCTTTCTGGGTTTAGTGGGTTCACCAGAGAACAGAGAAAGAATGCTTCTATTGCTTCACTAGAAACCTTCCTCCAGGACCATTTAACAGGCTTCCCAAGAAGTGGACTGTGTATTTTCAGTTAGCTAAGTACATTTCTCTTTTTCAGTCCCTGGAATTTAGTACTTCAACATGTATACTGACGTTGGGCATATACCCAGAGAAAACCATAATTCAAAAAGACACATGTACCCCAATGTTCATTGCAGCACTATTTACAATAACCAGGACACGGAAGCAACCTAAAGGTCCATCGACAGACGAATGGATAAAGAAGATATGGTACATATATACAATGGAATATTACCCAGCCATAAAAAGGAACGAAATTGGGTCATTTGTAGAGGCGTGGATGGACCTAGAGACTGTCATACAGAGTGAAATAAGTCAGAAAGAGCAAAACAAATATTGTATATTAACGCATATATGTGGAGTCTGGAAAAATGGTACAGATGAACCAGTTTGCAGGGCAGAAATAGAGACACAGATGTAGAGAACAAACATATGGACACCAAGGGGGGAAAGTGGATGTGGGGTGGTGGGATGAACTGGGAGATTGGGATTGACATGTATACACTAATATGTATAAAATGGATCACTAATAAGAACCTGCTGTATAAAAAATAAAGTAAATTAAATTAAAAAAAACAACAACATGTATACTGTCATTACATCCCACTTCCTAGAAGTACTACCAGGCAAGGTTTAAAGTGTCTCCATATTCTTCTGTGAGAGGTGAGTCTTTGGCTTATGGTTTCATAAACGACCCGCTGTCTTGTCTTTTATAAATACTGCATAAGATGTCTACCACCTCTCTTTGAAATGTGAAAATATTTGCCATCTATTTTTTCTTGTTTTTGGCTTTCTGACACCTTAGCTAAAACTGAGAAAAAAGTTCCATCTTAACATCTTATTGTGTTACAAGAGTGTTCATCTGAAAAAGCAGCAGGATCTCCTGCAAGTTGAAGTACTGGGAGATGTATCAGGAGATGGTCTAGAGCACATATTTATTTCCAAAATTAAAATGCATTAAATATTAATTGTATCATGTCTCTTGGGACTTGGTGCTTTGTTCTATACAGTTTTTATGTGAAACACAGATGAAGATAGAGTGTCTAGTGGGCATCAATAACCATGTTGTCTCAAATGACAGGATCTCCTCCATTTTTAAGGCTGAATAATATTCCATTGTCTCGTCATTCTCTTACTGGATGTTTGAACAAATATTTAAAGAATAGTTAATGACTCCAGATTTTCAGCTTTCCCAGGCACCAAATTATTATTCTGCTTGGAGTTTTTACTTGTTTTGTCCCCTCCGGTTCTAGGCAAACATTTGTTTTGCATGCACTCTCATACATATTCCCTTCTTAAAACTTGCTGGCAGCAAACAATAGAAAGGCTCTGATAAAGCAATTAACACCAGGGTGTAAATAGCCGACAAAGCCTGAAATGTGCCAAGTCAGAAGTATTTACATGTTAGTAAAGGACAAAGCATTTTCCCCAAAGACATAAGCTTTAATGAAGGAATTTTAACAAAGACATAAGCTTTAATGAAGGAATTTTAACAATAGGAAAATAAAGACAATTTTGGAGTTAGGTTCTGTGTAGTTTCCCCTCTAGGTCTGTTAAATCCAACAGACAAATACTGAGCATGGGAAGAATGACAGGTTTAGAAAATTCAGAGATATATATACAACCCAGATCCAGCTTCCAACAATGCATAATCTAATGGCAGAAGTAACTATAACAGAACGTAATAATTGCCATAATGAGACGAGAAGTAGAGAAAGCTAGGAAAGAATGGGGAAAAGGAAACTAATCAGCCTTGGTAATTAAAAAAAAACTTCTATGACAAGGCAATATCTCATAGTGGTTGCTTCAGTGTTTGTGGTAGACATCTTCAACTTACTACTCTATCTTTAAGTAATACACCCCTTCACATACCGACTTCAGGGTTGTAGCAAGGATCAAATGCATTAATATTTGTAAAACATTTAGAACAGCTCCTGACACATAATAAGTGCTATTTGTTTGTTAATAGTTACATACATTTTTAAATTGTTTGCCTTTTCCCTGTAGACTATAAGCTTAAGGAAAGAGGCATTTTTCTCTATTTTGTTCAATGTTGAATTCCAAGTGCCTAGAACATTTTGCTGATGAATTTTAATCAGTAGTTTAGTTTCAAAGATACTGATTGAGCCCAAATGCTTAGGGAACAATCTATTTTATAATTCCTTTCTTGGAACTCTTACTATCACTCAAGTCATAGTGATGTGGTGAAAATGAACTTAGCTCTACTTACAACCTGAGAAACTGGCTGCTTAGGAAAACTTAAAGCTATGGAAAAACTTAGCAAAGGAGAAGAAATCCTTTGTGTTGGCATGCTTTTCCTTGAGCTTATCTTTCTTATCTTGGATTTAGCTTGGCTTGTCTTTAGATATAGAGCTTGAAATATGAGTATATGCCTTTAGCAAAGGCTCTGATTTTGTCTGGTTCCTAAGTCTTTCTAATATAAGATAGAGGACTCTTGCATTATCATGTGAACAACATAGGAGACCCAAGTTCTAGTAAATTTCAAAAGATTAACATTCCTTATCTTGTCCTCTCTCCTTCCATCCCCCACCTTCCCTTCAGCCTACCAGTCAATATATTATTAATTGTTACCTGAAATAAACCTTGCAAGAGCTCAAGAAATAGACTGACTTCTGAACATTGATATAGTTCATGCTTTAGATTGCCTCAAATCTGAAATGGACAGTCTGGTATATAAGGCAGTTTCGGTATAATTTTAATTACAAAAATTCATTCAAGCAATATGCTGTAACTTGTAATAGTAATCTAATCTACTTATTCCCTGCTGGTGGAAACAAAGGCAAGAGATTGTGCTATCACTTATCCTCCTCGATATTCTAATTCTAAAAAGAAAAAAGAAAAGCAGAAGTGAAAAAAGTCCCACAACAGCTCTAATTTACTTTCTAACTGAAGGAAATGGTAAATTATAAACTCAGACATTCCTGCAGTTCAACCATTAGTTATTTTTAAATGCTTTGGGGTCTAAATATAGTTAACTGATAGGAGAGTATTGGCACATATACTTTTACTTTTAATCCTTCAACTTGGGCTTCTTCCTACAGTTCTCATATTTCAAAAATCTTATGCATAGGTTACAAGGAGAGTGTGTTTGACAAAATACAATGACATCTCCAAGGAGATCAAGCAGGTGAATTTAGCACTCATCCTAAATTAAACTTTTATCATGATTTAATGCATCTGTGCATTAACTATGCACCTGTGCATCTGTGTGTGCGTGTGTGCTATGGCATTTGAAATCAATTTTCATTACCAAATATTATTCAAGTAATGGTTATTTTTCATCACTCATCTCTCAGAGTCCATAAACTAAATATTGAGATTATGGCCCATGACCTTCTGGTAACTTTCTGTTCTGCCAGCATCCTGCATTTAGAACATTAGTCTCATTCATGCCACCTTCCTTAGCCAAGTCTTCCATTAGGTCAAGATTGATGTAACTAATGAGCATTCTGTGCCTCTATTTAAACCCCACCCCAGCTCATCATTTGTTCTTCCCCTTTGTGATCTGTCATTATGACACAGTCACCTTTGAGATAATGGATGCTGAGCCAAGTTAAAAACCCTGTCACAGGCTTGATTCTCCTTGCTCTCCACCTCACTCCAACAGCCACCACCCTCTAGCATTTATGCTGTGACTTCTGATTAAAATAATAAATGCTCCTTTAAGAACTCAGGAGAAGATAAAACGTTTATTTAAATGTTGCAAGCTTTGACCTTAGTTTACCTGGCTTCCTGGTTATTTTCAAATCCTTCCTGCCTTATAGTTGGACGCACTAATGAGAAGAACAACTACTACTTCCTCCCAAAATAAGTCTAATTGGAAAGTTTACGAAAGTAATTGTAAGGAATTTTTCAAAAAGTTCTTGTCCTAGAAACGATCAAGAATTTGGTAACATAAATGCATTTTTTTGAGTTCTAATCCGTTGAAAGCGTAAAGCTACCTTGTCCACTTCTCTACCTAGTATCTGTGGGCAAAACTCCACTTTAAAAAGCAGTAAACTAGGCAGCTGCTGTACATAGTTCAATTAATTATATGATCTGATTTGATACAGAGTAAGCACTTCTGGACAGAGTAAGCACTTCCTGAAAATGACATGTAATGTATGGGAAATACATAAGCAAAGTCATACAAACTAGCTTGCAAGCATATAGCACATTTATTCCCAGAAATAAACAACTTTTGCCTTGGCTTTTTTTCAGTCTTCCTCAAGATGACCCCCATCTGTTTAGGTGTCAGAAGGTTAATATAGAAATTGTGTATGCTTTCTTCAAAATGAAAGAATCCAGACTAGGCATCTAATTAATTCTCTTGGAATCCTCACAGGAACTCCTCACTTCTGGTCTTGTAATTTCCCTTGAAGAACTCAGATGCTGAGATGATAAAGAGGAAATGAGAGGGGAAGAGCAAAGTGGCCTTGCCAATCCTTGTACATCTCTTCCCATTTCTCACTTGCTTTCTGCCTCACTATAAAAGCACCTGGAACTGCAGCTTATCTGAAAAGCTTACCTGTGGATAAGTTCAGTGTAGAATGGAGGAAATTCAATAACTAACATGAAGCATAATTTCCATTAAGTATCTATTCCTGAAGGTTCTTATCATTCTACCACCCCCAATCCCTTTCACTTTTCTTCTTTTCCCCTTACCTAAAATCCTGATGTGAACTGAGAATCAGCAAAATACAGTTCAACACTTAAACCTATACTGTCTTGTATAGTTACCTAATTAATTCGTGGTTAAATGTGTCACTTCTCCAAGTCTATTAAAGTTCATTGAGAGGAGGTTATGTTGTCGATAGCACTGAGGTAGTGTAGGTAATTAACAAATGCATGTGTTCGTTTGATTGATTGGACAGTATTGAAAATCCATTGGACTTGGCAGAGTGAAAGGTATAATTTCTTTTTTTTCCTTCTCAGGTCCTTACAAGTACTACTTGACTTTTATGAAGTAAGATGCTTGTACCAGGAAGTCACAGTGAAAAATCAGAAGAAAACAGAAATATAGTGGGTTTCTTTTCAGGCTCTAGAGCATCAAAACAACATAAGGGTAAGAAGGGAAAAAGTACATGGTGGTGGGAAGGAAATCAAGTTAGCCTGGTGTCTCTTAAGGTCATGAAATATCTCCTATCTTTTACTTGTATCTCAAGGTTGCTCTAATTTTTAGAGTGGAAAGCAGTGAAATGAAGAATCCCTGACTTCAAATTTTCCTTTAGCCCACTGAGGGTGAAAGCACATTACTGAGTTTAGGATGTCAACATTATAATAATTTTCAACCCGAATGTGCAAATTCAAGTCTTATCAAACTATTTCTTAGGTCTCTGGCCAGACTTTCTTAATGCCATCCATTTGCAGATCAATTAAATTAACTTCTCAGAATACTTTAAGTACACTTAGCAGCCCTTTAATGAATACCCAGGCATAAATATTCCTTAAAAACACTATTTTCAGAAACTAACCCATCAATAATTAGTGTGATATTAGAGAGCCTTCTCTTTAGCCTAAAAATATCAGGAAATCAGATCCACAGATAATGTATATTGTCATTTGGAAAATGAGAGGATGTAATCATTAAAAATTTCCCATCTGTCTTTTATGATTTAAGAATTGCTTGTGTTTCAGTGTAGACTTTGATCAGTTCTGTGTGTATAATTTCACACTGGTTTGATTTTCTCAGGGATTTTTTTTTGCCTCTAGCTTTCTACATAGGTATAAAATTATACATTGTATCTGATAAAAGATTGATGATGCCCATGTAAATTATTTTGCTTGGTTAGAGCAGGTTTCTCCTAGCTTTACCCTGCTAGTAGTTCACTGGGCTCCTAGGATTGCCTTGAGAGATTAGCCAAGCACACTTCTTAATATTTCAAAAGGCAACTTTTCTGTCAATCCAGGAATGAGACTCAAAATTCATTTGACTTTTCTATGACCCCATGAAATATTGGACAACACATAGAACTACAGTTGTATACCTCCACCTGCCATCTCACTGTTCTGATTAAGAGACATTACTGTCATTCTATCATTTAGTCTTCTCTTTCTCCCCTAAATTCCCTTACTCAGTTTGCATGTGTATTGGCATGAATGTTTTCTTCTCCTTCAGACCGTATTCACTACTAAGAATTCTTCAGTTGTATATCTCAGTCTCAGGAAATGAGTCCACTATCTAAAATCTTTATATGTGTATATATACTATGTATTTGTCATGAGTAATTGATTTGTTATTTGTAAAGATGGTTCTGTTTTTTTGTGTGCATTTCTTCTGATTTTCGGGGGGCCCTAGTGGAGTGTTCTTTGTGTGTCCAGATTCAGGCAATGAAGAATAGCAGGAGACTGAGATGGGACAAACTGTGTCTTCTTTACCTTCAATCTCATGCTTTTTTTCCTCTTGGCAAACTCCTGTTCAACATTTTCAGTATCACCTATAAGGTTTCACAACATAGATTTCTCAGCTCTTTCCCTGAAATTTCTCATTCAGTGGGTTTGAAATGATGCTTGAAATTATCTTTTTAAGAAATAATCCTAACCTGAGGACCAAAACTGTCTCAGATTTATTCAGTATGGTAATCTCAGTCCTTGACATAGTGGTTATTCAATAAATAACTTAATTAATTAGAAATTGAGGTATTACTCAACAGTGCTGTACCTATTTTTCCATTGATTGAAAATTGAGTGGGGTACAAAAAATATGACCAGTTTCTTGACCTTGAGGGGCTATACACATTAAATGATTAAGCAACAACTAAAGGCAGCAGCACTTGATTATCAAAACACTGCGTCCAAGTGCTACATTTTTCAAAGACCAAGAAATTCAGAGAGCATAGGAAAGTTACACCCATCCATTAGCATGTCATTATGGAGCACCTGCTATTTGTGAAGCTAGTTTGGGGGAATCAGCAAAGAATAAGATGAAAAGTCTGATCTACAGAAATTCTTAGGCCTATGTGAGATAAATATTTAAAGTAATCAATAGTGCTATGATATCAACAAAATTCTATGGGAAATCAGAGAAGGGAAAGATTATTTGTGGCTGTGGTGGTAGTGACAGTGTTCAATGAAGGCTTCATAGGAGAGGCTGGAAGTGAATCATGTTATCTTTAGAGGTACAAGGTCACTTATGCTTCAGTACTGCTAGTATCTCCTGGGTAACTTTGCATGCAAGCAATCTTCCCCTACGATGAAGTTGGGGGATCCCAAGGAGATAGTAGATCACTTAAGTATCATTCCTGCCTTTATAGATTTAGAAATGTCAGACGTAGAGGTCCAATATCCCAAACTTTTATACATAAATAAGTTATTTTATCACCTCTAAAGACCACCTGAAATATAGTTTCAAATCAGTTGTAAACAAGATTATTCCATTTTGAAAGGAATTTATGATGCTAATGTTAAGCTTGTAAATTAACACAATCTCTTGCTAATTGAGAAAGATCACAGATTATTCTGGTCAGCGAGTTATGTGGCAAACAATAATTATGAAATGAGGACATATATTCCAAGACAAAATTATATAGTTATAATTAACAGGCCTTAGAGTAGTTAAAGGAAGATGTATCTTTCTACATAGCAAAGAATTAATCTTGCTATTTCTTTAGTTGTTGTTATGGCATATAGTTTAAGAATATTATTGTCAAAATACTTAACCTATTAGTCTAAAACTCAACCACTAAAAATTCCTCAGTCCGCCTAACGTCCACACAGGGCTTCATATGATACAAGGATTAATACGTGTACCTTGACGAGTGTAATGCTGGTTGGGGGCTGGGGTGAAGAGGAAAAAGAGCATGTTACCTTAGAAATAGAAATATTTTCAAACTGGAGTCCATTATGATGGTATCCGCATTGTGTATGTGTGGGGGGATTCTCTATGTAATAGTAATAATGCATTTTTGGGCAAATTTAGCATATTAATGGTATTGATGTAGTCTCCTCTCTTCAAGACAGCTCACCCTGTCTTGAATGAAAGCAGAAAATTTACTTAGACCATTTTAGCTGTCTGGTGAGATAGGAGAAAGAAATTAGAGTAAGATAAGAATGTTTAACATGGGACTTCCCTGGTGGTGCAGCGGTTAAGAATCTGCCTGCCAATACAGGGAACGTGGGTTCGAGCCCTGGTCCAGGAAGATCCCACATGCCGTGGAGCAAGTAAGCCCGTGCGCCACAACTACTGAAGCCCGCGCACCTAGAGCCCGTGCTCTGCAACGAGAAGCCACCGCAATGAGAAGCCTGCGCACCGCAACGAAGAGTAACCCCCGCTCACCGCAACTAGAGAAAGCCCACACTCAGCAACGAGGACCCAACGCAGCCAAAACTAAATAAATTTATTTTTTAAAAAAAAGAATGCTTAACATGGACACAGGTTATCAAGAGAGGCTCTTTAATCTTAATCCTGAATATTTTTAAGAATAAGATCGACTAGGGTGTAGGGAATATAACAGAGTGATAAGATGGGTAGCATACGTCGAATCACAGTACAGGAGCCTTAAATACAGGTGAGAGGATTAACATTTTGCTCTGTAGGTAACTGGAGAGTGACTGCATGTTTCTGATCGGGAAATTATATGATTGAACCTGGGCTTTAGTCGTATTATTTTATTAAGCCAGCAATAAAATCTTCTGCATTTTATCTAATTAACTATTACAATAACGTTTACGAAACTGCCAGAATTAAATATTTAAGAAGCTAAATTATAGTCTTTCAAATATAACCTTCCTGGCAGTGCTGAAGATTTAAAATTTTCAAACAGGATCTCTAACATCGAAGCCTGTAGAGACCTATTATAAACTGTATTTCTAAGATAATCCCAACTATCCTAGAGTTTACTCTACACTTCTTTTCTACGTAAGCTGACAGTTCAGTTCAGGTTTAAATTAAGGTTTATTTTTCCTATAAGTAGGACTTAAGTTATTCAGGACACAGAATAGGAGCCCTATACGAGTAGGAAAAGAAGGGGTTAAATGTCAAACACTTTGAGGCTAAAAGAAAGTAATAGTAGCATTATTCAGTAATGACGCTTTGATTTGCTGTTTAGCATTTGTAATGAGCATACACTATTTTTTTTACTAAATATAGGAGATTTTTGTTCTCATAAAATGTAGCCTTGCAGGAACAAGAATTGCAGAAGCGATACAGGGAAATGTAATTCACACGTGGTTGTATATTCACGATGCTTCCTACAGAAGCATCTTCAGAATGTATTTCATGAGTCTGCTGACACAAGGGTTGTGTTTGTACATCCGAAGCTGGTATGCTGTGAAATAATCAGGGAAATTACTTCCATCTGCACAGCCACTTTTTAAAGAAATCAATATTTGCTTGACTTTTAACATAAAAGCTTGTGTAGAAAATTTGAGGCAAAAATTATTATTTTATTTTCAAGTTAAAACTAGAGGGAAAAAATGCCTTTAGTTAATTGTGGCAACCTGAGCCATATTTGAAACAATGTGGTTGAGAGGACAATTCTAGATTCTCTCTGAAATAAAGGAATTATACTAAAAAATCCTTTGACTTAAGACAAGCATGTGGAGTCACTGTGTGACAGTGAGCATGGTCTACAACAGCTGTCATCCCTTTAGCAAATGTCTTCAGTTTCCTTGAATCTGACGTCCTAGAATGGAAGGTTGTATGATGCGGAGCAGAGTGTCATTAGAACCGTTATTCAGAAAGTAAGGGAAGAGCCTGGTAAATGGTCAGCAGTGAGCAGGTCAGAGATCCATTTCTACTTCTGAAGGCCCTAAAGACAAGCAAAACCTAGATAATCATAACTTGTTCAACCTGTATGGCCTTTAATCTAATCTGGGAAAGGAAAGTTGGCAGGCTAAGTGCAATGGACTTTGTATGACGTAGTTTTTCACATGAATGCATTTGTCTTTTCTCAGGGAGAGAGAAGTAGAGAGAATCTTTTATTTTAATTTTTAATTTTTTATACAATTTTTTAAGATTACTTTCCATTTACAGTTATTACAAAATACTGGCTATATTCCCCGTATTGTACAATACATACTTGTAACCTATATTACACCCAGTAGTTTGTACCTCCCACTCCCCCATCCCTATATTACCCCTCTTCCTCCCCACCAGTAACCACTCGTTTGTTCTCTATATCTGTGACTCTGCTTCTATTATGTTATATTCAATAGTTTGTTGTCATATTTTTTAGATTCCATATATAAGCAATATCATATGGTATTTATCTGAGAAAGAGAGAATCTTAACATAAATTCTTAACTGATTTAACTGAATGGAATGTACAAGAAAGGACATCCCATATTTGGCACCAGTACTTCGACCCTGGGAGTTTTCAACATGAATAGGTGTGACTCATGATGCATCAACTTTAATTTTGTCAATGTCAGATCAGTTTCTTTTATAAAGAAATTGATTAGGTATTCATTCATTCTTAAGGTACAACTAAGATATCAAATATCTCTAAAAATGCATACAAACAGTTTGACATTGCTAATTTTGTTACAAAGTTAATCAATTGGTTATTTCTTTGTATAACAAAAATAGCCCCATGAGTATCAGCATTCAGTAACAGGGACAAGGTAATGGAAGTAAATATGTAAAGACTTTAACTGTGATGCTTAATAAATGTCCTGAATTACAGAGAAATACAAATCCACCATTTTCCTATGATGATATCAAAGCAAGCAAACAAACAAAAAGAAAACAAAAGCTATAGGTAAAAAGAAATCCACCCGACTGAAAAGTCAGAAAGAGAAAGTGAAATATCCTGAAGCTTGTCTGGAAGGGGTGCCAGACACTCAGCCCAAAACAACATATTTTGCCAGAAATGCAGTGGATTTGCTGGAAAAGATGCTTTAAGCTCACTAGAAAAACATTATTTCAAGAGTTCATTTGAGCACAACAAGCATTATAGTCGATGAAACATTAGGCACATACTGCCTTTGACTGACGGTATTGTTCTGTACTTTGCTTTCAACTATAAAATATAGTAATTTGTTTTACACTTCGCCAGAAAACTGTCATAGTCAAGAATATATACTGGAGGCAAACTCTTTGGGTTCAAATCCTTTTTTTGCCGCTTAGAAGCTGATATCTTTGGTCAAGCTTTAACCTTTTCATGCTTTGTTTTCCTGGTCAATGTAATAGAGAAAATAGCACCTTCGTTATTGTTACCATGATTAGATGAGTTAATAACTGTAAAGGGCTTGGAACAGTGCTTGGCACATGATAAATGTGAAGAATGAGTCAACAATTATTACTCACAAGCCCAACATTATGAGAGTGAGATATACAAGTTAGATTGTAAAGGTCTGGGTGAATTTATTAATCTCTGTAGGATCATATGTTCTTCGTCTCTTAAATATGGATTCGAGCTGTGCTTTCCAATATAATGGTCACTAGCTATATGTGGCTACTGAGTACTTGATATGTGACTAGTTTGAACTGAGATGCACTATAAGTGTAAAATGCATTCCTGGTTTTGAAGACCTAAATTACCCCTTCAAAAGAAGAATGTAAAATATCTGAATATTTTTTTAATATTGGTTTCATGTTGAAGTAATTATATTTTGGTTATATTAGCTAATAAAATATATTTTTAATAGTAATTTAACTTGTTCCCTTCTTACTTATATTAATAGGTATACTTATACTTTACTTAGGTTAATATGGATACCAGAGAATTTAAAATCACATGTGTGGCTCATCTTAAATTTCTATTGGACAGGACTGGTTTAGAGTGTCTCAGCCTATCTCTAATATACTAGAACTGTCTGATTCCACTCTGAAATTGAGGTATGGATTACATATTTTTCTAAATAAGCCAGATAAATACAGAAGGATAACATAAATGTCTGTTACAACCATTCATATCTCAATTTTTATTGTAAAATTTCAGGAAATTCGGAGATTATGAAATCAACAGCCCATTCCTGAAGTGAGAAATGTCAGGTCAATTTAATTCCTCAAATCCTTCAACTTCACATCTCAAAGAAAGACTTTTGTAAATGTTTTTATAAATGCAATCAGCCTATTCTTTTGTTAGAAGAGCATTAAATGCCTTCATACTATGTTATCTTTAATGAAAAATTTATTGTTTATGTGTATTTCATTGACATTCCTAAATTTCATTAGGAAGATTCAATCTGTTTAGTTCTACTTAGCAAAGGCATTAATTTGGAACTCTAATCTCTCACCTTCCCATGATGATTTAAGACATTTTATAATGTAGACCCTAATATACTCTAATGTATATTATATATTAGTGTATATTAGAAGTAAAAACTAAGAGTCATTCTCTACAAGTGCTTAGCTGATATGAAGGCTGACAGCCAAAGATACCTGAAGGTTATAGTGAAAATGGAGCCAGCACTTCTGGCTTGCTCATAACCCATTCAGGAGATGAGTCTGAGAGACAGAATCCTCTGTTGCTCTTTGAGAGGATACAATAATCCAACTCCAAGGTGAATCTTCAGCTAGCTAGAGAATTAAGCTATAACAGGACAGATATCAAGAAGTGGGGCAAACCTTAGTGTGTGCTACTGTTAAATGCCCTTTTCTCTTTCAACCTGGTGAATTCCTTGATAGCTCCCAACACTCAGCTCTAGCATTCATTCTTTCATTCAAAAGTTATTTATTAAGAAGCTGCATCAGATAATCTTTGCTTCTCTCTTTCTCTGCCCTACTCCAGCATCTCAACTGTCAGCCAGTCCTGTCAATTCTAAATTTTAAATTCCTCTAAAACCCATCCTAAATCTATTCTCTTCCCTCTATTTTAACTTCTACTAACCTAGACCCAATCACCATCATTTCACATCTGTAAATTAACTCTTCATGCTGCTTCTTCCAGTATTCTTCTTCTATACTCTCCATAAAGAAATAGTAGTAAAATAAGTTAAAATGGAAACTAAATCATTTGCTCTCCTACCAAAAACCACCTTAGAATGAAATCTCGCTCCTCACTTGCTCTGGCTTTATACGGTCCGGCTCCTGCTTACTTCTTTGTCCTTGTGATATGATACTCTGTCATTCAAGTTTTGCCTGCAGCCTCAAAGGTCTTTTCTGGCCACATCTATAGAGCTGTTTCTCAGTCACTATGACAAAACACTATTATATTTTATATTATATTTTAATTACAGCTGGTATTTTGAATACTGCCTATCCCAACTAGAGTTAAAACACCTGGAAATAAGAATCATTTTTTTTTTTCCGAACTATAAGTCAATACCTAAAATAGTGCCTAACACATAGCAGATACTTAATAAAAATTGTTGAATAAATACTGAATGTTACTCTGGTCTTTGGTACCATGGATGTCTCTAACACAATGGTTGTATCCGGAAAGATACTCTCTGATGTTTATATGTTTTCTTCTTTTCAAAGCACTTTTATATGCATTATCTCATTTGATCATGACAATCCTTTGAAACAAATAGTCAAACTATTGATCTGTTTTGTCCTTTGCAGATAATGAATTACTCAAGGGAGTCAATTTTTAATTTATATATTCCACCATCTTACACACTCAGATATTTATTACTACTGCTCATTTAATGATCCAAGTAAGAATAATTGCCCTCACCCACACGCCTTTACAACTGGAGAGTGCTATTTTTAGAAGAGTACCCAAGAGAACTCTGTGATTAAGAACTGAAAGAGAATTTAATGTTACTGTCCTTAATAGTCCCATGTACAATCACTTAAGTTGAGGTCCAGAGAAGGTGATTTACTTTTTCAAACATGTTAGTAACAGTTGAGGACTTGATTTTCACACTCCCTAACTAGTGTTCCTTTCTCATTACCAATTAACCTGTCTTAGAATTGGCATCTGATTTTATATTTTAAAAACTATGCTCTGATTCTAATTTCTTTTAGAATGCCTTCATGGATTGTATACATCAAAGCTCTTAGAAGCATCTGTAGCAGAAAACAATAAAACTTTGGTGTTCTTCAGTCTATTTGAATGAAATATTTCTACCCATTTTAAAACAAACACTTTCAAGCAAATGCAGTGTTTTTTTTCTGTCATCCTGTATAGCCAAATCCTACTGATTTGATTTCCCAAAATATCTTTTCAACCATTATTTTATCTTCACTTCCATAGGAGAGGTTCTCATTCTTTTTTATGTAGAATTTTCAAATAGCTCTGTTTTCATGTTAAGCCCCTCAAATGCAAGCTTGATATCACTGCCAGACTCTTATTCTAAATCAGCAATATTATATTATCAATATTACCCTCTTTAACGTATTTCAATAATGCTGTAATGGTTACCAGAAGAGTTGAACTCCACTATATGGCACACAATACATTTGAATATGCTATTACCCTCCTCAAGTTCCTTTTCTTTGTTGCCTGCTTGTCAAATTTGTCATCTCTTCTGATATCTGGGACTTAACTGCCTATGTTAATTCTGCCAATAAGACTTTTCTGATGCCTTCTGTAGATTTTGGTTTCATTTTTCTCTGATGCCATAGAACACTGTGGACACCTCCATGATACGATGAATATATTGTGGTTATTTAATATATAGTTTTATCTCATTCATTAATTTCTGTTGTGGATATTTGTTGATAGTTTTATTTCACTTGGTAGATTATTATCTCAAGGTTAAAGGCCATATCTTCTGCTAATTTTTGTGACAACTATCATTTAGTTGAGAAAGTTTAGATTGCATTTTAATACTAGATGAACATGGCCTGAATTTGTTTTTGTAGTCCCATTGGTTTCCAATACAGTCTTTGGTTTCTAATTCTGTTAGTTTCTTCATCTGAAAAACTGAGGTGATATTTTATGATCGTGTTGAGAGAATTAAATGAGTTAACAGATGTGAAGTGTTTACTGTAATACCTAGAATCAAATTTTGTGCTTTTCTTTGTTAATGATGAGTGACATGAATAATGCCTTAAGTAAAAGGGTCATTCTATTACCACGCAACTTGGCTGAGATGTAATTTTATGAAAGCCTTGAAGTTGGGATTATACTTGCAGTTTAATGATGAATACTGACCAAGAGATTTTTTTCTTTTCCATTCCATACATTATGCTTATTAATGAATTTTATTACTACCTGATTTTCTGTATATATGCTTTCTTAGTAATCAGCTACAATTTACTCCGCTGCATCTGTTACAGCTTTCCTTATTGGCTTCTTTGGATCAAGTGAGGCATTGCTTCACTTGACAATGGCTGATTACAGTGGCTAAAATACTTAAAATTGGGAAAAGATACCAAGGAAAGTGATAAAATAATTTTCTTAAATTATTTTCTAAATTTAGCTTCTAACAAAGGTAAAGCATTTTCTCAATATTAAGAGGATGTACAGTCACAAATTATTATAAAGGGGAAAACAAGTATATTTTATAAATACTTCTTAAGGTGAAGTCTATCCTAGTTTATCAAATCAAGTGATGCACTGTTTGTTTCTGGTAGGTTTATAACTTTCATGATTTAAGTAATGGAATATATACATTATCTGAAGCCTTCTAGACTATGAAAGATTTGTTTTACTGCCCATTTAATCCACTTATAAGCTCAAATAATGGATTTTCTTGGGAACTGTATGAATTCAGGAGTAGAAGTTTTACTTGTTTCTCTTAAGTGCAGTTATTCCAAAGTTGATCAAAGCCGAAATAAGCTTGGGAATAAAAATAGAGGACATTTTTATCTGAGCATTCTATATTTATTCTCCCTTTCAACTAAAAGAAAATGTATTCTCTATATTGGTGATCCAAATTTGGTCATCATGCCCATCCTAGACATTAAACTGAAATAGCTCTAACACATTTAGTTTCATCATTTTCTGTATAGTATTCCAACTCTTTTAGATAATGTGGTTGTAAAAATAATTTTCCACTGAGCACACACAGAGTGCTCAAAATCCCATTTTACAAAGCCCCCCAGATGTTGGATCAACTTTTACTAGCTTGAGGACTTTGCAGACATACTCAGAGATGCTGATATTAGCTCTGTGGCCTGGTGCCACCACAGAGTTATTAAACAGACTTTACTCCTGGTATGAAATGGCAGGTACTCCTTGTTATGTTTGGGTGGTCTACCAGCAAAACCTGTAACCCTAAGAAACAAAATCCCAATCCATATAAATTAGTACCTGCTCCTGAAAGTAAAATGGAGATATGGGTTAGTTTCTAAAACATCACCAGTATTAGAGTGAAAGGGATCCCAGAAGTTGCCAAGAGCATGTAATTAGCATCACAAACTGACAAAAAGAAAGATGAAATAGTGAGTGTAATGAGTTCCAGCCTTTGACACCATTCAAATCTATAAGATGCCCCTACAAGCGATTAGCTGTACTCTCTGGATCTACAGCATCTGCAAGCCAGTTACAAAGTATTTCAAAATTAGACCTTCTTATTTTAAAATCCTGTTCTAAAATAAGAATCTGAGTATATCCAGCTGGAGAGATCCAATGAAGTTCAATTTAAACAAGCAGTTTGGAGACACTATGAAGCAGGTTAATTCAAAATGTGGTTTCCAAATCTTTGCTATATCAAATAGCCTTAACACTGGGAAGTGTTATATATAGTGTGGATAGAAAATGTCATATCACTTTTGAAGATGGATTCTTTTCTGCACATGCCTATTTTCCATTTGCACAAATGCCCACAGATGGTCCTATAGAATCATGGCAAGCATGAAAAATATTCCAGTGGCAAATTTCCACCAGCGCTGACTTTCTCCTTGTGTCTTTTGTTGGAAAATGTTGTTCAGGGCCTTCTTCTATGCTTTGGATGAGCCAAAAAATTAGCTCATGGCCCTTTCTGATAATAAGTTACACTAGGAAAAAACTAATCTGACATATGGAAATGAAATCCTCATTACTTCCTTAAAGTTCCCTGGGGTACATCTTTATAATTTACTCAGTGAGAAAGCCTGAAATTGAAATTCTGAAAAAGTCACTCTTTTAATTACCCTCAAGGCTGGCCAAGTCTGGTTTCTAGAGCCATTATCATCCTAGACAATCGTACATTCCACAGTAAATCAGTGATTATTATTCACACTTGATGGAGGCTTGGAGAAATAATATAAAAATTTTAAGAATAATATTATTATATGTATTCTGTTACATATAATATTAATGATATATAAGTAATATTTGAAACACACACCAAAAAACTATATCTACTTTGCTTAAAAGATAAATTTCAATTTTAAACTCTTCATTTGCAGGAAACACTTTCAAGTAAGAATGTGAGGGCAAGTGGTACTAACTAACTGCTATCATTATGTAACGTGATAATTTTCACATTGGTTAATAACACATAATAATGGTGGTGATCAGGGCCACAGATGGATACTTATCCACCTCAAGAAACACAACCGAGTTTAACTCTATAGAGAAAAAATGCCAGGGGAATCCATTCCCACAGGAGAGGTGGGAGGTGAGTAGATAATTTCTGTACACAATTCCTGAAATACATTTATTAGTGTGGCTGTGCTTATTTTTTATATTTAATTACTATATGTGACACGGAGCAATGTCCTTACTTGCTATTTTCTCTTTGAAACTTATAGGAGCTATTCATCTCAGAGTGAACTTTTAGAACACATTGCAGAAAAAAGGCACACTAAAAGACTGCCAAGGAAAATAATCTTTATCCTCATATTTCCATTGCAGTCTGCATGGTTTCTGAGAAAAAGAAAAAACAATTAAAATAAGTATGACTTTTTATTTCATTGAGAAAGATAGCAAGATAAAAAGATGTAGAGATTATTTATTATGTAATGAAGCTCCTTGGATGTCTCAGACTGTTCTCTAAGGAAGCTTTCAACATGGAAAATATTCATTACAGAAGACATCTAAGGCTATTTACATAATGCACGTGTGTGCAGCTGAATATTAGCAATAGTGTATATTAATGCTCTATTTAGTAAAAAGCACCAGTGGTAACACGGTATCTGAGGTGATGATATTATCTTTCCTACATTATTGCCTTTCTGCTACCACATGAAACCTGTGGTCCAACCAAACTAGACTGACCCATTTTGAGCCTGTCACTTTCCATGATTTATTTCATGCTATTTCCTCCATAGATGGCTCACTTTTACTCCCATGTGCTAATTCCATTCCTACCAATGCCTCAAATGTTTCACAAACTTTATAAATCCTGCCCTGCTCTTGGCACTCTGTTTCTAGACTTAAGCCCAGAGACAAAAAAAAAAATTAAAAAATAAAGTCCAGCTTTTAAAAGAACTAATCACCATCCTTCTACCCCCTCAGAAAAGAAAAAAAAAAGATACGCAGCAATCATTAGAAGAAATAAAACCATAAGTTTACCAGGGTGCTGTTAGTCGTGTTTGTAATTGGGGGAAAAAAAAAAAGCAAACAAATATGTCAGTCAGTCTCTTCACATGATTATGCATCTACAAGAGTTATCATGTATCTTCAGAAATCATATTGCAGTACTCAGGAACAGATTTGTTTTTACAAGGGCATTAGTACCTTTCAGTAAAAAAGGCCCAAGCCTTCATTAATTTAGGGGCTAGTTCTAGACAGGACGGCCCTGTTTCTGTTTGCTGCTTTGTTTGTATTTATTTCAGAAACAAAGGTTACTATGTTTCTATTACTATGTTGCTTTTACTATGGTATTGATGTGCTTAACTATAACAGAGGCAGAGAACAAGTCAGTTTTGCTTACTCAACTTCCAGAACTTTTATTATTTTAATAATCATTTGGAATTTAATCATGACGATTAGTATTATTATTGATGTTTTTGGTGTTGTTTTACCCTGACTAGAGCTCTTAAAATGGCAATACAGTGCTTTTTAAAAGAATTATCCAAAGAATTATTGACCATATGTTGAACTCTGAGCTGACTGATGTGTGCTAATGGCATGGATCCCAGCTGATGAGAGGTATTAATTAGTAGTTGGGCATTAGCTAGTGGAGACAATAATGGAATGTATTAGTGCAATGGAGTTAGAAAGAATGAGTCACATCATGTGAGTCTATACTCTAAAGAGGCAATGATGCTTAGAGGATCTGATCAAAGCCACCAGAATTAGCTTTTTATGTTTGCTTTTTACCTCCTCTCTCTGCTACCCTAGGCATAACTCATGTGGTTGGCTACTGCTTCCTTCTCCATACATAGTGCCCAAGAGTTCTTATAATAACTTTGCTAAGTGCAAATTCTCAGTACTAATTGGTATCTATGGACAGTATAAGAAATGTATCTGAAAAAAATTTTTTTTCAGTTTAAAACAGTGAGACCAAGGCAAAAATTCTCTAGAAAAGAGATACCAAAACATCATGAAGCTTTGGAAGACGTAAGGAAATAGAAATATAAAGCCAAGAGAAAGTGAGACAAGTTATCTAGAGGTGGTGGGAGCTGTATGAACAGTCATCAGAGGCAAGTGACTGGAGGCAGGGCACTGGAGCAAAGACCTGTAGAGGTACATTGTATTCTCATATATTGCTTACAGCCCTGGAAAGTCTGGAAGGGAGGCCAGTTCCATGATATCTTTACTTCCACGAATATTCTTATCCACTAAATAAAGGTGTTCTGCTCCTCCCTTCCCTGTTACCTGGAAGAGGCTATCATAGACTAAAATTTAATTTCATCAAAGAGTGTCAAACTTTTGCATCGGATCCAACAGAAAGTGCCATGACATCAGTCAGTATTGCTTATTTAATGAACAGCTATTTACCCACTCATTCAATTAAAACCTGAATCATTCGACTAATAAAGAACCTACTGAGTGCTGAGAACAAAGTTTCAGTGTTCGTCCTCAAAGTGTAGAAGACAGATCAGGAACTAGAGAAATATAGTGGAAAAGGGTAGTATGTTGAAAGCTGACATGGATTGTTATGGGAATACATAGGATGGATACTTAACTTCATCTGAGGAGTGATGGAAGCATTTCTAGAGGATATGACGTCTGAGCTGACCCTAAAATGTTGTAGAGTGGTCACCCAGGTGAAGAAGGGGAATTTCTTTGGTAAATCATTCTTTCCATTTTTTTATACCAAATTTTTGGGCCAAGTGGATTGCTTAACACTACAGAATTGCTAGCTTAGTGAGAGCAACTTAGAAACAAACAAAGTACATTCTATTAATTCAAATTCTTCTGTAATCTATGTCAATCTCGTTTCATTTTCTTCTCAGTACAAACAGAGAATTCATCAGACCTGAAGAGAATGCAGCATGTTTGGGAAGCACTCCTCGTTTTCCCAAGTATCAGAGCTTTAATACACCTAGAGTACAGGTTTAGAGCCTCATCTGCAAGTATGAAATTCAAAAAGCTCTGAAATTTTTTTGGCTCCTTTTTTAAGAGAAAAACTTGATCTGACAGGAATCGGTGGGAGGTTATTTATAGTCTTTATTTATCCCATTTGTTGTAAATGTCTATATATTTCAGTTCAGATATATTAATATATTTGATTATGGGGCACCACCCATGCCACTTTGGAGATGTATTTAAGGCATATATACATAACACACCTTTTTAAAATCTGAAATATTCTGAATTCTGAAACACATCCAGCCCCAAACTTTTTGAATATCAGAATGTGACTTGTTGATGTAGGAAAGGGAAGAGAAGGGGAGCTAACTCTACCTCTTGAGTTGTGTAGGGTGGGAGGTACCGCTGTGCCCTCCTTCCTCACAATCGCCCTCCCTTCACTCCATCCAACATATACACACACACCCCCACACACACATACACCACAAAGGGAAGTTCTAATGAATAAATGGTAAAGGTAAAAGTTAGAGTTAGGTCATGTTAGAAATGATCACCAGCTTGTGATCAAATTTCAAAATCCATTAATGATGGATTAAATGATGTTTCTTGAAAAGAAAGGAAAAATTGCTTATTTATGCCAGACACCACACCGTATCCTAAAAACTTGCACATGTGTGTCTCAAGCTGGACTTGCTTCATATTAATTGAGACTAGGACTAGTAATCCAAACGTAAACATTAACTAATAAAAGGGTCACCTCTTTAGGAGTCAGTAAATCTGAATTAAGCTGTGATTCTGCCACTGACTAGCTATACAATTTAGCAGTCCCCCATCCATCTTGACTTTTGATTGTATTTATCAAATTCATTCCATTCATTCACACAAAAATTAATTGAGTACAATAATCTGCCATGTAATGATGAATTTGTGCTTTATAAACTTCAAAGCTTTTTCTAACTCCAACATTCTTTCTATTTTACCCAGTATTTAATTTTAAAAAGAGAAAGTTATGTATTTCATAAAGTCAAAAGCATTATACAGTGAACCACGATATACCTACCACCTAGATTCTTTAGTGAATAGTTGGCTATATCACATATATACCTATCTACCTGTCCATCTTTCTATTCATCTGTCATTCCAACTTTTTTGTGTGTGTGTTATCCTATTTCATTCTGTAGGGCAGTTTGATGTCCACATGGATTGTTTTTAAACAAGATAAGAATACTCTCAGCTACTTCACTGCCTCCATTAAGTTAAATAATCAGCTCCTTATATACAAGCCTTTTTAAAAAAGTGTTAAGGGTGCCACATATCATAACTCCTTCTTTCAAGTAAATCAAGAATTGAGGAGATTGGAAATGGTAGAGGACAAAAGGCAATTCATCCAGTGCATTAGCCATCAGGGAAAAAAACAGCAGAGAAAAAAATATGTATATTTATATATAAATTAATTTTTTTTCTGTAAACAAGAGGTTTTAAGTGATGTCACAGCAACAGACTTTTACCTTGTTTTGCCATGTTCCTTAGATTTATTAACATACTGTGTTAGTCAGTTTGGGCAGTTATAACAAAGTACCATAGATTGGGTAGCTTATAAACAACAGAAATTAATTTCTCATAGTTCTGGAGGCTGGGAAGTCTGAGATCAGGGTGGCAGAATGGTTGGGGTCTAGGGAGGGATCTCTTCTGGGTTGCAGATTGCTGACGTATTGTAACCTCACATAGTGGACAGAGCAAGAGAACTCTCTGGGGTCTCTTTTATGAGGGCATTAGTCCCATTCATAATTACCCTGAAAGGCTCCACCTCGTAATACATCACATTGGGGATTAGGATTTCAAAGTATGAATTTTGGGGAGACAACAACATTCAGTCCACAGCACATATACTGCTTGAAAAGGCAGTAACTGGATTATAAGAGCTAAGTTTACACTCACAATTAATACCCGCTCACAATTAATACATCTCCCCACCCGCTCACAATTTGTCTTACATCCACATTTAGCCCTTCAAAAGTTTCTCTAAATAGCTTTATAATATCACATTAACTAATCAATACCCATTTGAGGTAGGCTCATTACCTTTACTACACTTGACAAAACAAATGTAAAATGGCTAAGTAGAGACACAGCTAAGGTCGCATCACTTGAGATTAAAAGAGAACGTTTTATATTTGTTCCACTACTGCGCTTCTATAATCTCCGTTCTAATGATACAACTTTCTTACTGGGAAAGAGGCAAAAATCAGATTTTAACTAAACATTCTCAGCATATTATCTATGATACCTTTAGCCTCAGACAGTTTAAAAAGTTGAGGAAAGATTCTGAAACTTGTATCAGGGATCTGAAGGAATCTAAAATAGGACTTCCAAAAGTTTTAGGCAAGTGAGCTACATAATTGGGGACATTTGCTTGTCCATCCTTTGAAAACTCTTCCTCTCTGGAGTACTCCCAACTACATGGTGATGGGCAGAGCTCATCCCCTTTTATAATGCCTGACAAGAGTAGATGTCACTTTTTCAACTGCCAGGGCAGCTCAAGTATATGCACATCAACCATTCAAGTGCATCCATTTCCTGATGTTGAATTAAAAGGCAATAATGACATAAAAGAGTGACCACAGAGACTAATTCCTAGTGATGGTGGTGGTGGCATTTTGAAGCAGTTGCTAGGAGCAGTGGGGTCCGTGGTTATGACTGTGTTGTCCAGTGTCTAGAGCTGGCAGAATCAGCAGAGCAAGCCATATTGTTCCATGGGAGGGATAGCGACGATGTCATTATTACATTAGTTCTCAGGCATGTTTTTGGCTAAGGAATTTAACTTTTGTTCCTTGTCATTTTCTGAACCTGTTTCTTTTCCTTTCTCTTCATATCATGAGGTACTTATCTCTTTAATAAATCTATATTAAAAATCTACTTAAATCAGGCTGAATAAGTTTCTGTTAATTACATTAAGAATTCAGATTGAAATAGGAATTGGAAAAAGTACTAGTTTCAGACACAAATTTTCAGGAAAATTATGATTTTAGTTTTCTGTCTTTGCCATAACAAATTTGCCAGAAATTTAGCAGTTTAAAACAGCACCCATTTATTATGTCACAGCTCTGAAGGTCAGAAGTCATAGTACTGCATGGCTGGGCTAGGACTTCTCCTTAGAGTTTGACCAAGCAGAAATCAAGGTGTTGTCGGGGTTATCTTCAATACGTGGTCAACTAAAATCATTTTCTTACCTTAAGACCTTGATTGAGATAATTACCTTGCAAAGGAAAGTCATTTCCTATATGTCTAAACTCCATCATCCAACACTATCTCCAAAGCTTAAATACTAAATACTGGTAGATCCCCCTGTGAGGGGTGTGTGTGTGTGTGTGTGTGTGTGTGTGAGATTAGGTCAATAAAGCCCACATCAGATGAAGAAACATTCATACCAAAAAGAATTGCAAGACATTGATAATTACAGTAAAAATCAGGAAAATACATGTGAAAATTGCTTCAGAGAGCATTCAATTTGGTAGAGAAGAATACAATTGTCAAGTGAATTTTGTATATCAAAATATTACCTGAAATTTTAGTTCTAATGTTCTTGGTTAAGCAATTTAAAATATTTCTAATTGTCATCTTGACTGACTGACCAAAACCTGGACTCAGTAGTGACCTACTTTAAAAGAATTTCAAGTGTCAGAAGTTCTTGATATATTACGGAAACATGGATCTAAAAACTTAGACACTAAGGTAGAGTTATCATGCATTACTCTTCTCTCCACCTCCTGATCATGACCGTGAGAAGTACCTTGGTCAGACTAAGAAGGCCAGCATCTGTGAAATACATTTTAGTGGCTGTTCTCTATAGGCCAGCAGTCCTTAGTAGTTAAAACAGGTTGCCTCATTTATCAATGTGATCTTAAATGAGTTTCTTATCCTCTATGTGCCTTAGTTTGCTCATCTATAAAGTGGGTGGGTAGCAGTGGCTACCTCACAGGGGTGTTATGGGAATTATAGAAATTAATATTTGCAAAGCACATAAAAAGTGATTGACATATAGTAAGCAGTATATGAGAGTTGTTAAATAAAATAATATGATTTCGGACTTCTGCTCCAGGTCAAGATGGAGCAACAAGTACCAAATATATCTGCTCACCTGAAATGATTAAAATATTGGGAAAGCTCTATGAAAGAAATCCCATTCAAGTCATTGAACAGCATGCAACGAGGGACAGCAATTCTTGAGAAATAGGAAACAAAGGAGGTGAGACCTATAATTGTCCCGGTTTACTCCTGAGGAAAGTTTCCAGGTGGTGACTCAGGAAAAGGATCCCAGGCAGAGCCCAGTGGACCTCTTCAGTTGAGGAGACAGTGCTGTGAATCTGGGGATGACAAGGCGGATAGAACTTACAGGTCAGAGTATTGGAGAGAAGGAAGATGCACCCGAAGACAGCTCCAGACAACTGCAGGGTCACCCTCAAGTACTCAGATCCAGATCACCACGTGAAGGTGAGGAAACTATTCTGGGCTGGGGAACAACAGATGAAAAGATTAGAGGGAAAAGTCTGGAAGCTTACACAGGGCAGAAGGAAAATGATAAAGATGGAAACCTGGATCTACATAAAGGTATGAAAAGGAATGGTTAATACATGCTTAATTATATTTTTTTCTTACTTTATCCCCTCCATAGATAATCAACTGTTCAGACATCAACAATATATGGGAAGTTTATAGCATATATAGAAGTTAAATGTATAAATAGTAAGAGCAAAAAGGTCTGGAGGAAAGAGATGAAAGTATAGAATTGGAAGGTTCTCCTACTATATGTGACATAGTATAAGAAAACTTGAAGGTGAAAGTGATTAGATAAATGCATATCATATAAACCTTAAAGCAACCATTTAAGTAGGGCAACAAAGAGATAAAGCTAGTAAGTCACTAGACAAGGTGAAAGACAATCAGAGAAAGACTCAATCCAAAATAAAGCAATAAAAGAGGGGGAAATGGGTAAAACTAAATATATATCATAAACTCTCACTTTGCATTTTCTTCCATTTTAGCTCCTTGGAGAGTTCTATGTTCTATGTTCTTTTTGTCTACCAGTTCAAAGGATTTAGAGTGGGTGGGCTCATGCAAATTTCTACAACTCCATTGTGTAGTATTTATAGCTTCTTAAGAGCCTTTCTTGATCTTGGTGTAATGGAGCAGTAGAGTGAAAATTCCTTCCTTGATGACATCCCAAGTCTCCTTATTGTCAAGACTTTTGTTGCTACCAACCCACGCAATGGGGAAGTTTGACCCTGGCTACACTTCCAAGCCTTACTATCTTCATTTCTATTCTCTTCCTCAAGCATGGTGTATTTTACTTCAGCTACTTTACTGGAGTTAAAGTAAATCAAAATAGTACCAGATAAATATAGGTAAGCAAATTGGAGACACACAGAGTGTTTATTGTCAATCTTTTATCTATCTTGTCCATTACTATTTCCCCAGAACCTGTAGAAACCATGGAATGTTTAACATTGCTCAAGTAATTTTTGAATAAATGAATGAATCTTAGATTATATAGTTTACACATTTCCAAACTTGTATTTTCTTCTTTCAGGCCCCATGAATTTGTGATTCTTAATCTAGTTGCCTTTTTGGCAGAAAGAAATAAACATGAAATTTGGGTTTAAATATTGAAATTCCATGTAGTAGCCACGTGATCTTGGATGAATTGTTTAACTTCCCTGAGTCTTAGATTCCTCATTTGTAAATAGAAACCTGTTAAAAGATAAACTGAAGCATACTAAAAATTTTAGGAGTTTATTTGGGTAAAAATTAATTGGACTCAGGTAACAGAACCAAACTTGAAGCAGGAGTACTCCCTGGACTGGAGGTAGTTGAAAGACTTACAGAGAAAATGAGGAAGCAAAGCAAGGAAATTATCTGATTGGCTACAGCTTAAGCATTTGCCTTATTTGGAAAGCCTAGTCGCCTGTGATTGCCTTTAAGTTTTGATTTTTTTTTTTATAGTTTCCTTTTTTAGTATGTGTCTTTTTCCTTTTTTTAATATCTTTATTGGAGTATAATTGCTTTACAATGGTGTGTTAGTTTCTGCTTTATAACAAAGTGAATTGGGTTTTGATTTTTAACCTTGAGGCATTGACACACTTAGGTTTCAGTGTGCTTGCTAGGCTGCTAAGGTATTAGACCCACCTCAGTCTCAGGTCCACCTTGTTTAATTGATTTAACAGACCACTATAATTACCTTAAATAGAGGTTGGAAGGGTAAAAGAAGATTATTTTCTTAAATGTCAATGGCAACTAGGGATAAAAACAACAAATATTTACAAATATTTCCTTTTCTTTTCATTTTTCCCTGGTCCATGAAGGACTGAGAAAAAAATAATGTGTCCTCATTCTCCTAAGTCACTAAGACAAAAATTATGTCAATTTCTCACTCTCTTGAGTTTACAGTTCATAGAGCACTTCAGTTTCCTTTTAATGCCCCAACTCCCCATATATTTTCCACTTGTCTCATTAACGTACTGTCTTCTACCTGCTGACTCACAGTGAGCTTAATTAACTCAGTTCTGGGGTTACCTATCTGATGACTCATTTTATCTCTTACAATTCCCCCCTAGTCCTTTGACTTTGCACCTGGCTTTCACTTATCTCTCTAGGCTTATTTTGTATCCTCATGGACGCATGAAGTAGTTTTTTTTAGTTCTTCAGAATGAAACATGTTCATTTATAAGCATAAATGTATAAAATTTAAGGTGGTAAGAAGTTGACTAAGAGAATCACTCCTATTTAGAAACAAAAGACAAGTTAATTTCTTCTCAATAGTGAAGATAGGTTTCCTATCTTCATGGGAGCTCATGACATGAGGAAAGTTAGAGAGACAGAGAATGCCAGCAAGAAAATATGTTAAGAACGTGGAGGACAGAAAATGGACTAGTTACTTCAAGAGCACTCACTAGTCTAGAGGAGAAGACTGGAGATCCAGGAATAAAAAGAGAAGAAATTGTTGGAGGCATGGCAAAATAGATATTTCTGCATGACTTCTGATTTATTTCTTGAATGTCTAAATAAAGACTATTTAACATTCAAGGTTGTGGGTTGTGTCCAACAGGGAAAGATTCTGCCACGCATGATTTGAGGTTGTGATTTGAGATACATATAGAAGCTATATCTCCAGGTACTATATCTAAGTTTGAATGGTAGTCATCTTTAAATAATTTCTGTGTTTGCACAGAAGTAGATCTTAAATAATATGGAATTTCTGCCATCACAGCATTAAAGGATTAGCCTGGAAATGTCAATAGAACTTTCAACTAGCTTTCCCATAGAGTATAATTAAGCCCAGAAACTTTTAATTCAAATGAAAATGCACAATTCAAGAGAACCAATATTTGGAAACCAACTCCATTTTATTTCTCCTTAAGGCATCGTTTCTCAAAGTGTTGTCTACCACCTACCTGCTACACCCTGGACGTTTGTTAAAAATGTAGATTTCTAGGCTATACCTAGGTCTCACAGAATCACTGACCTATAACATTAAAAAGAAAAGATTCCTCAATTAAGGTAGTAGTGCTTGAGTTAATAAGAGAGTGATGTTCAAAGTACCCAAAAGACATCTGACTGTTGAAATACTGATGCTACACTTGATTTAAGCTATTTTTAGTTTAGGAAGCAAGCAAAACATCATATTCTAGTCCTAATTACGCTAGCAGGTGTGCACCAGGTAATCAACTTGATTGATTATCCATCTTGGGTTCATACAGCCTGTATGAAAATGATTAAGGTAAAACTGCCAGCCTTGCTATCATGGCCATGGAGTTGAGGAGAGGGGATCATAGAAAACAATGCTCAATTACAGCAGTATTTGTTGGGGGAAGACCTGCTTGTCTCACTAGTTATATTTCAAGATGCTGCTTCATGGACATAAGTTAGGGGCCTATGTTCAGATGTAGTTACAAAGCTTAGTTTAAAGAGTCAGGTCCCTAATGAGATAAAGAACATTACCAGATACTCTGAGTGTGGGAGGATTACAGATAGTTAAAAATTGAGTATTAATTTTATAATTCTGACCTCTTGAGCCAGTGGGAGTAAGCCTACTTCTTAGGTACTTGCAGACAGAAATCTCTCCACTGTTTGTCCAAATCTATGACTGAGACAGTTCCAGTTATGCAAGTCTTTTTCATACAGTACGGTTTTCAGTTGTTCAACAAAAATCTATTGGGCACCTGTTTTCTAGGTACTTGGGAAACTGGTGAACAAGAGAGAAAAATTTTGCTTATCTAGTAAAGCTTGCGTTGAATGGAAGACATACCATTCCTGGTTGCTCCCTTCTCATAGTCATCAGAAAACAGTATGCTAATGTTAGCACTCTCCTTGTTCTGGACAAAAACCTCTACTAGGTTGTTAGCGTCATTGGCAACCATACCAACCTTGTTGTTCTGTTAATCTTATGGTCAGCTGTAACTTCTGGTTGTCAGAGTTCAAAAATTTGAGGATCATTGATAGAACAGGCTAATATAGTCTGGGAACTAGACTCTTCCCAAAAGGGCAATAAAAATATTGAGGGGGTTGTTTGAGTAATACATGCTGAAAGAGAATACAGTCTACTCTGAGTTGAATGGTTTCCGAAGTGTCTTAGTCAGGGATCATTTTATTTCCAAGTAACAGAACTCTTTCAATGGAACTTAGGGATCCAAAGGTGAATTTATTTGAAGAATGAAGCTATATTTCACAGAGCAAAATGGCAGCAACAAAGGGTCCATAAGGTAATAAATCTGGGGTCCAGAAAGTCAAGAGGTCATGGTCTCTGGTTTATACTTTGTTCATATTGCACATGCCTTTATTCTTCCTGCTCATGCACATTCTTTTCTTTGTTAAATAAACGACTAATCCATCCCCAGCTTCACCTTGCCTTTTTTAAGCTTTATTAAGTTATAATTGATATATAAGAAGTTGCACACATTTAATATACACCTCTAGATGAGTTTGGATATATGCATATACCCATGATGCCATCACTACCATCAAGGTACTAAACATATTCATCACCTCCAAAAATTTTCTTGTGTTCTTTTGTTTGGTGTGTATGTGTGTGTGTGTGTGATAAGAACACAATATGAGATCGACCCTCTTAACATGCTTTGAAGTACACAAACATTGTGTTAACTATAGATACCATGGTGTATAGCAGATCTCTAGAACTTATTCATCTTGCAAAGCTGCAACTTTATACTCACTAAGTAACAACTCCACACTTCCTCCTCTCAGCCCCGAGCAACCACCAACTCTATTTTCTGCCCCCATGGGTCTGATTATTTGAGAGACTCCATACAGGTGGAATCATGAAGTACTTATCCTACCAAATACCCAACAGAAATTACCTAGTCAATTCAGTCTCAGGAGAGGAATTGATACCGTTTACAACCAGGTGTTTACCCTTAGTCCAATCCAGGATGATCATAGTGACAAGTTATATGCGCTCCCTGCATCAATCATACTTGTCAAAATGCCAACCCTTGATAAACCTTATCATCTAACTTCTCCATACCTAGAGGCAGTAGTTGAATTTTGCTGGGGAAAATTATACAACAGTGCCAAATATTTCCAATGAAATATGTCATCAAAAGAGTCAAAAGACACTTGAATGTGGCCAACATAGAAACAGTTCTTTTACAAGGCTCCCTTTTCTGCATTTCAAGATTTCATATCTTTTCTCTCCATGAATGCTACACCTTCCCTCTTCACCCTCACTTGGGAATGACAGGCTGGTCTCAAAGTTCATTGAGAAAACAGAAATCATCACCTGTATCTCCAGGCCACCCTGGACATCATCATTAACATCATCATCATTGTTGTCATCAATCACAACATTAACAGTGGCATCAGCAACAACAACAACGGCAACTGCACCTGTATCATTTCTTTTTTTTTTTAATCTGTTACAATGGAAAATATCGCTTATCAATTCTTCTATTGGCACTTATGGCTCCATTTCCTTTCACTTTTTAAGAGACTTTTTTTCCTTCAGCTATCCTTATTCTTCTGCACTATTAATCTTTCCTCTTTTGGTCATAACCAGAAGTCTATCTATCTGACTACCTAGCTAGTCAAATATTGTAAAGCATTATATGTAATGGCTACAAGCACAGGTTGTATCATTCTTTTGAAATTTTTCAACTCCTAGAAGAAAACATAGGCAGAACACTCTTTGACATAAATCACATCAACAGCTTTTTAATCCATCTTCTAAAGCAAAGGAAACAAAAATAAACAAATGGGACCTAAGTAAACTTAAAAGCTTTTGCACAGCAAAGGAAACCATCGACAAAACAAAAAGATAACCTACTGCATGGGAGAATATATTTGCAAATGATATGACTGATAAGGGATTAATATACAAAATATATGAACAGCTCGTACAACTCAACATCAAAAAAAAAACCAATTAAAAAATGGACAGAAGAATTGAATAGACATTTTTCCTAAGAGGAAATGCAGATGGCCAACAGGAACATGAAAAGATGCTCAGCACCGCTAGTCATCAGGGAAATGCAAATCAAAACCACAATGAGATCTCACCTCACACCTGTCAGAAAGCCTATCATCAAAATGAGCACAAATAACAAATGTCGGGGAGGATGTGGCAAAAAGGGAAGCCTCGTACATTGTTGGTGGGAATGTAAATTGGTGCAGCCACTATGGAAAAGAGTTTGGAGGTTTCTCAAAAAACTAAAAATAGAACTACCATATGACCCAGCAATTCCACTCCTGGGTATATATTCAAAAACAATACAAAAAAAGAAACACTAATGCAAAAAGATATGTGCATCCCAATGTTCATAGCAGCATTATCTACAATTGCCAAGATATGGAAGCAACCTAAGTGTCCATCAAGAGATGAATGGATAAAGAAGATGTGCATATATATATGTAATGGAATACTACTCAGCCATAAGAAAGAATGAAATTTTGCCATTCACAGCAATATGGATGGACTTGGAGGATATTATGCTAAGTGAAATAAATCAGACAAAAAAATACTGTATGATATCACTTACATACAGAATCTAAAAAATGTAACAAACTAGTGAATAAGACAAAAAAGAACCAGACTCACAGATATAGAGAACAAACTAGTGGTTACCAGTGGGGAGAGGGAAAGGGGTAGGGGCAATATGGAGGTAGGGAAAAAGTAAAGATTTATTATGGAATTAAATGAAATCATGTGTGTGAAACTTTTGAAAATCGTTCAGCACTATAGAATTTAAAGAATTTTTCTTCCAAAAAAAAAAAGACTAGGTTAGGGAGCTTTCCAGTGCCTCTTGTCTCCTGATTGTAAGGCTTAATTATGGATGTACAGGTCTATCCTTCCTACTTGAATACAAATCTTTTAATAATAGATCATATTCCCGTCTCCTAACTTGGTGTCTTATTTAGAGTGGATCCTAAACAAATGTTTATTGATTAACTGGTTTAGTTTATGTGTGAGGTATTGGGTTGTTCAGTAACTCAACTACATTTTATTTTGTTTCTTCCTGATTGGCTAAACAGTCTGAGTAAGGGCTCTTTCAATTGCATGTGATGGAAACCCAACTGGAACTAGTTTAAGCCAAACAGAGGAATTTATACAAATTGACTTATAACCAAACTTCAGTAAGGAGGCAGAAGTGGACTTGGCCTTAAGGGAAACTTTGATTCAAGGATGGACACACTGTCAAAAAGGGCCTTCTCACTCTTTGCGTCTCTTGTTATCATTTCCTTGTATTTAAGATTTTTTCTTTTTTTTCCTGCAAATGGTTTTCTCCACACAGTAGGACACCTAGGTTTATATGTACTCATATACAACCAGTTTGACAATCTAAGATAAAAACAGTATCTCTCACCCAGTTCCAGTTGAAAATATTCTGAGGAAGAACTTGTACTGATCTATTTTGGTCTACCACAAGGCTCAGTCACAATAGCTGAGGAAATGAGACTTTATCAATTAGCTCTTGTTGCAAAACAACAAACTCCAAAACTTAGTGGATTAAATTACAGCCATTCATTTATAATATAATTCTGCAGCGTGGTCATTTGAATTGGGTTTGTTGGATGTTTTTTCTGGTCTTGACTGGGCTCATTTGTATAGTTGGGGTCAGCAGCTCATCACTGGACACTTGCTGGCCTAGAATGGCCTCAACTGGCATATCATGTCTCTGCTTAATGTGGTTCTGGGACTTCCCTGGTGGCACAATGTTTAAGACTCCACACTCCCAATGTGGGGGGCTCGGGTTCGATCCCTGGTCAGGAAACTAGATCCCACATAGATGCCACAACTAAGAATTCACATGCCACAACTGAGGAGCCCCTGTGCCAGAACTAAGGAACTAGTGAGCCACAAGTAAGGAGCCCGCAAGTCTCAACTAAAGGGGTCCACAAGCCGCAACTAAAGGAGCCCACTTGCCGCAGCTAAGACCCGGTGCAACCAAATAAATAAATAAGTATTTTTTTTTAAATGTGCTTCCTCATACTTTACCAGGTTATTTTGGGCTTCATATATTGTGGCTGGACAGAACTCCAAAAGACAGAGAGTAGAAGTGTGCAAGGATTCTTGTAGCCTATGCTTGGATCTGGACTTTACCAACTTGTACTGTACTGTGTCCTATTGGCCAAAAATGTCATAAGGCCAGGTCAAATTGAAGAGGGGGAAAAAGAGATAGGTTTCATGGTAGGTTAATTGTAGGACTTGCAACTAGTGAGGATACAGGTAAAAGTAAAGGGTATGGCCATCTATGTAGTCTACAGCAGATGTACAGTTTTGATAACATATCACTTGTATGCATTATAAAGTATGGGTACAAATCAGAAGAAACAGTACAGCACGTACATAGCTAGTGGGATAATTCCTTCAGCTTCACATTTACTTCTGTTTCTGGCACCTATTTTTCTTCTATGCATTATTCAACAAATATAACTTGTGCTTTCTTGCCTTAGTGTCATTCTTTGCCTAACTGCCCATGTTTCTGATGTTCCTGACACATCTCTGCATATCTGTTACCTCTCTAGCCTTTAAACTCAGTTTGACTGTTTGTCTATGGAAAACCCACCACCTGTGGGAAACTTTCTATGATTATTCCAGGTGAAGGTAACTGTTTCTTCTCAGGACCTGTAGCAACGGTTCTCAGTTTTGGCTACACATTAGAATGTTGTGGAAAAATTAAAAATTCTCAGTGCCCAGGTGACACCTCAGACCAACTAACCCAAATCTCTGGGAGAGGGATCCTAGCATCAGCTCCCCTGGTGATTCTAATGCACAGCTAAGGCTGAGAACCACTTTTCTAGATTAATTTCTGATAATCATTTGTTAATTACCAATGTAGGGGTACAGTGGTTTATTTCCATTTATACTGTAAACTCTTTGAGGGCAGGAATCTTGTTTGTTGCTTCATACCTAGCTGGCACTCAGTATGGGATTGCTGATAAAGTGAGCTACAATTAAGATCCTTTTTTTTTTTTTTGCAGTACTCGGGCCTCTCACTGTTGTGGCCTCTCCCGTTGCGGAGCACAGGCTCTGGACGCGCAGGCTTGGTGGCCATGGCTCACGGGCCTAGACGCTCTGCAGCATGTGGGATCTTCCCAGACTGGGGCATGAACCCATGTCCCCTGCATTGGCAGGTGGACTCTCAACCACTGAGCCACCAGAGAAGCCCTAAGATCCATTTTTATAATAAAATCCAAAATGGCCATATAAATTTTAAATGAAACATCTTTTAAAAAAAGTCACAACATATTCTTATTTTAGAAAGTAAGTTAATTTCTCAGAAATATTTGTAAAGTCAACAAAATTTTTAACATTAAGAAACTGATGTGTATTTTTTAATATGTTAATTTGCAAATCTATCGTTTTTTCCACATAGATGTATTTGATTTTGTCTTCCCAACTGCTGTTACATTACAGGAAGTCTTTATTTTACATTACTTTGCAGCTATCCCCCTCCTTGGCCCAGCATAGTGTTAGGTGACTGATGTATTTCTTGGTATATTTTTAAAATCATTTTTAATGGCCAGAATACAAATAATTACTGTATATGTACAACTTCCGTAGAATTAATAATTGATTGTTGCAATGGCAGTGTGGGTGGCTTTTAGAAAAAATGTGTTACACTTGCCTTCAGACATTAAGAAACAGTATTCAGCTAAGCAGGAAATCAATTCTAAAATATAAATGTACCTTAACAGCAGCAGCTGATGAAGAAATGATTGACTTGAATTGCTAAGTCTTTTCACACAATGATACCAGGGTAAAATATTCCAAAATTTTTCTCACTGAATATTCTTCTATTCCTCCCACATACACAGAAGAAAAAGAAATCACAATACAGTCAAAGTCAATTTACATGCATATATACAATCTGAACTTCCTCAGAGGAACAAGAACATTTTTCTTTATTTCCTTGGAATATATTTGCTCGAAGAAAAGAGATCTTGCTCCTGTTATACTGAGTATTCATGTCTTCTATATCTAGAGGATAATGGTGGTTAAGAGAATAAAGAGGAAGGGCAAATATAAGATTTCTTTTTGTGGGAGTGTCTGTAGGTGCTGTGTGTGTTTACACTTATTTGACCTACACTTTAAGAAGACATTAATTCATCACTCAATAAACACTGTACTGTTTCCACTTCCCTCAAAGTAAAAAAGTAAACAACAACAACAACAAAAACCCGGTTAGGTATATCTAACAAAAGGCAAAGAAGGACAGATGTTTTCGAAAAGAAAAAATCGTCCTCACTCACAAAGTCCTTGAAATACAAGTGGCTTAATATATATCAAAACTTGATTTAAGACCTTCAGATTTCATAACTGAGAAATGAAAAAGATCTTCTACCTAGACTCACTCACCTATATTTGGGAAGAGACGGGCAAAATGGTACAGTATTTATTTATAATAAATATTTAACCTGCTGTTTCCCTATATCCTTTGACTTTCCCATGGTTTTGGAGTCATTAGTGATCTATATGAAAAGAGTAGACTAGGAAAGACTAGTGGGGAGCCACGTCAGGAAAATCAAGTGTTTTATAAAAAATAACAACACTGTTTTTCTTTATTATGTGAGCGGGAGAAAAGAAATATATAAAATTATGAGTTTTCACAATCACCTCCCTTCCTCCCTCATAGAAGAGAGTTTCTGCTAGTACTTGATCACCCAGGTTTTTGTTATACATAATAAAGATAACGGGCGATGGAGGAGGAAACAAAAGACTGGCTGGTTTTACTTTGGAAAGAGCTTTTGCTCAGAGAGGTAGTCTTGAAGTAGAGAAAAAGGATTCAAAAAACAGTAATAGAGTAGAACCGCTAATACTAATGGAATTGCTGACTGCATTAGGCCAAAGGAGAGAAAGTGTGGGTATGATTTTCAGATTCAAGGTTTGGGCACCTATGGTATAGTGGTATTAAAATATAAAACATAGGAAGAACAGTAGGTTTGAGCATAAAAATATAGAGTTTAGTTTTGGACATCTTTGGGTAACTGTGGAATACACATACGGAGAAAGCAGTTGGATGGATGGGTCTGAAGTGCAGAAGACAGGATTAATTGGAGCTGGAGACTTGGCAGTCTTCAGTCTCATAACAACTAACACTTGGATAGTGTATGCTGTGTTTTAGGTACTGTAGGAGCATTCACACCAAAGGTCTAGTCATTCAGTACAGGAACCTTGTGAAGGAGGTACATCATTGTTATCATCATCTCCATTTCACAGATGAGGAAATTGAGGCTCAGAGAGGTTGAATAACCTGCTAAAAATTATCCAGGTAGGATGTGACAGTGGGAATGGCAATCGGTGGGTAGAATTAGTAAAAAGGAAGAGATGAGTACGTCTATGCAGAATAACTTAAAGACATTAACTTGATTACTTTGGAAATCCCCTCAAACCTGGGTAGCAAAGTGAAATAAGTGGTATGTTAGGAAGATTATGTGGAACGTAAAGAGGTAGGAGCGTGTAGGTGGAGGAAAAGTTTTGCAGAAGCCAAAATTGGGAAAAACAAAGTTAGGGACAAGGGCTTTGATTGGGATAACAATAGTGAAAATAGAGTTGGCTGATTGAATATAAGACAATTTGGAGGGAAAAAATGAAAAGGGAAATGTGACAAACTGTATTGCATAAAAACAGGAAGGGGAAAAAGTCTAATTGTAGACCATAGTTTCTAGTTTGAGTGTTGGTAAAAATCTGGTACCACTAAAAAATGTAGGAACATGGAACAGGGGACTCTTGTGGTTCAGGAGAATAAAATAATTCAAACTTGAACACTTTAAAACTGAAGGGGATAAAAGACAACAACAAAAGGTGTGCTATAACTAACGCATTGGAAAATCGAATCATGGAAGTCAAGGGAGAAATTTCAGGAAAGAATTGTATTGGGTTTAAGGGTAGAACAGACGATTACTTCAAAAGAAAAGAGATTTATGAAAATGAGAACTGTGAATAAATTGAATGAGGCAATAAGGAAACTTTTATAAAATGGTGGCAGAAGCAGAATTTTAGAAAATGAGGCAAGAAAGATTTGAGAGTGCAAAGAAAACAAGTCTGAAGTGAACTGAGAGAGAAAGAAGCAGGACTGGATTGCAACTATAACGTGTAAAAGAAAAATTTCATCTGACCAGTGAACTGAGCAAGGAAGACTTTATTTGAGACTATTGCAGTAGGGGAGAGATTGAGCTCAACTATGCTGAATGAAAAGCTGGGAGGATTCTTAAATGTAAGGGTGAGCTAATGGAAAAGTACCGGAGGACATTGCAGAAAGATTGGTCAATGTGATTAGGCCATCCGTGTGTTTGTTAACTGGCACTTACTGAAATTAGTTTCCTACCCTCCCTTAGAGACTGGGAGGCAGGAGCTCTAATTTTCTTGATGACTACATTTCAAATGAGATGACCTCTAGTTCCTTGAGAAAGACATTACAGGTTTACATCTCAAAAAGGGAGACAAAGAATTTACAGAGCAAGTTTTCTAAAATAAAGCAAATGAGGAAGTCAGGGGCCTACAGTTAGGAAGAAGGCTAATTAAAGTTTAGTTAAGCTTAGAAGAACACTGAGACTATCTTGGTCAAATGGGAGCCACAGGTAGGTTTACTTTATTTAAGATGAAAAACATGACTCTATGGTCAGCTTTGCCTGATGTTGTCTGACCAATGATTGTCTTCTTTGGTACAAAGATAGAAGCTTTACTTCTCTTGTGAAATGATTATCAGGTCACAAAAAGCTACCATTTTATATTCAATACATAGCTGTTTTTGAAACCCTTAACTTCAGATTTATCAGTTATTTCAGACTCAAGACACAATTTCTGGAAGCTAACTTGTGTTGCCAAAAATACTGAACAAAAAAGGATGATGCACTACCTCAAAGAATTTTGGTTTTATAGATAATATCTTAAATGGCTATATTCCTCCAGTTATTCTTTAAGAGAAAGAAGCAACAACTCCTAATACAAACACCAAATATATTTTTTTAATTTCTTCTAATAGGATATTTAGAATGGTTATACTTCATTCATTTATTCAATCAATCATTATTTATTGAGTATCTACTATGTAGTTGACACTATGTTTCAGTTTTTAAAATTTGTGATTTGTACAAATCAGGAGATCATTTGTATAAATCACCAACCTCACTGAAGTTCAAACCGTAAACTGAACTGGAACTCTTCACAAATCTGTTAACTCTTCTGTAAGATTCAGGCCTCTGCCACCTAACTCATCCTTTACAGTCATCCCTTGGTATCTGTGGGAGATTCATTCCAGGACCCCCAGCAGAAACCAAAATCCAAAGATGCTCAAGTCTGTTATATAAAAGGGTGTAGTATTTGCATATAACCTATACAGTTCCTTTGTATACTTTAAATCATTTCTAGATTACTTATATTAAGTACCTAATACAATGTAAACACTATGTAAATAGTTGCCAGCAGGCAGCAAATTTAAGTTTTGCTTTTTGGAACTTTCTGGATTTTTTAAAATATTTCAATCCAAAGTTAGTTGAATCCACAGATGTGGAAACCATGGATACAGAGGGTCAACTGTAGAATGATATTCTTTCTAAAAGGTTTTGGTTTTCTACTCAAATGCCATCAATGGCGTCTGCCTATCTATTAAGTTGAAAGTTTTTAGGGTTACAATGAAGGCTTTCCTTAGTCTAATACCTTCTTCTCTATAAAATTACTTCCCTCCAGTCAAATACACCTGGAAGAATTAAGAGCTAATTAACTCACTTTAAGTTTTTAGCGATATCAGATCTATTTTATTCCTGGTAAAAGTACTGAAAGATGGGCTTCCCTGGTGGCACAGTGGTTGAGAGTCTGCCTGCCGATGCAGGGGACACGGGTTCAAGCCCTGGTCTGGGAGGATCCCACATGCCACGGAGCAACTGGGCCCGTGAGCCACAACTACTGAGCCTGCGCGTCTGGAGCCTGCGCTCTGCAACGACAGGCCGCAATAGTGAGAAGCCCGCGCACCGCGATGAAGAGTGGCCCCCGCTCGCCGCAACTGGAGAAAGCCCTCGCACAAAAACGAAGACCCAACACAGCCAAATTTAAATAAATTAATTAATTAATTAAAAATATATATACACATATATATTTTTAAAGTACTGAAAGATTGCAAAAGGATGGAATAATATAGAACAGGGCAGTTAGATGATTCAAAGATGAATTCACTTTTATCATATCTACACTAAAATATAAATTGTAGGTTTTGCTTATGCATGACAAAAAAGAACTTGTCACTGAAGTAAGAAGTGTGCTAAAAAAAATGACTCAAGTGTTAATAATTGGCCGGTGTCTAGGAGAATCAGGTATGTTAAGAGCATGGGAAACATTTAAGCTTTTCATGTCATGCCCAATGTCAAAAATTCACGTCTATAAATTTTAGGTTAAGCTAAACTGCTAGCCTATAAAAGCGCCTTGTTTTAAGACAAAAAGAGGCAAAAAAAAAAGGGTCACAAAATACTACAATTGACATGTGTAGTAAGTTATCTCCCTAAAAATAGTATGTCTCTTTCCTAGTTATATCACCAGTAAAATGAAGTAACTAAATTTAATCTTTAAAAATAAAGGGAAATTTAAAAGTAAATTTCTCTTTCTGTCCTAACAGGGATTCATTCCCTCGACCCTAATCTATTAAATCTTACTATCTATTTTAGCAATAAACAGTGCATGAAGTGAACAGCTCTGGCCTTCTACTGATGGGCCAAGTATTCGATTCAATAGATGCAGCTGATTTGAAATTCCTGGAAGCTTCAATTTTCAGACTTCATAATTCTTTGATTATTTTAGTTCTATACTTTTATCACCTGTCTAGAGATCTCTAACAACAATGTTCACCACAGTAACACTAAAGCACTCTGAAATGAGATGGGTGTATATATATATATATATATATATATATATATATATATATATATATATATATATATATATATATATATATATCTCACAAAATAATAGTGAGAACTTTAGATCTCAGCTCCTGCTGGGAACAAAGCTTTAAGAACTAAGTTCAGATGATTTCCTGCAGAGTTTACCCACCAAAACATGTTATGGTTTTGCAATTGCAGTAGGAGATTTTAAAGTATCAGTTCTAAAAAATGGTCTTATATCTCCCCCCTAAGATCTTGCTGCCCAGCCAAGAGCCTGAATTTAAAGGGAAGGGCAGGACAGAAGGTCAGATTCTTAGGGGCAGGATGCTTGCTTCATGCCAGAGGAGTTGGACTACACTTAGACAGCTATAGAGCTTCAGCTGCACAGTTGTCATCTCTCTCAGAACATCAAATAGAAATAGGCACTAGACACTTTAATTGGATCTGTACTTCAAAGAGGAGAGTACTTGGAGTGTGATGTCTTTCAGAAACCTTCCTCTTCCTAAATAAGTCATAAAAGACAAGGCTTTATATGTGGAACCTAACTCCTGTGTGTGTGTGTGTGTGTGTGTGTGTGTACTCACACATTTTAGTCATCATCAACATTACCAACAACATGGTGACTACTGCATTGTATTACAGATTCTTACTTTAAAGAGGCAAGATTATAATAATGTTTATCATCCCATGTGTTACACATGCTGTACTATTTGGAGCTTCTCCTCTCATGCACCATGCCTACCTGGCAGTAGGATGAATTCTACTGTCACAAAGTTTATGCTAAGAGCAGGCTTATGCTCCCATTTCTGTCTCATATCTCATGGAGGCTCTTGCTGGGACCAGTGTGTTAGTGGAGGGACATTGCCTTATCAGTAGTAGGACTGATTGACACCAAGAAGACTGGATACGTGGTTGTCAGCTGTTTACAGAAGGCACCTGAAAATACCAGCTGCCTAACACCTGGAGGTCTTGGGTCCTGAGGAATGTTGTAGTGATTAGAAGCCTGAATTCCCCTGGAAAATCAAGACTGCATGCATAGCTCCTTCCTCTAGGAAAGCTGGGTTTGAGATGTCGGCCTCACCCAGTTCATATTCCAGGCAGCCCTGTATGACTTAGAAAATTCTGCTCATTGCATCTAGAATGTTTGATGTGAGTCAAGAGTTGAGATAAACTTTTTTTGCAAAGCTTATCTCAGTTGATACTGCTAATCACCCTAGGAAGCAGAAACTATTTCAATTCTTCATTTTCCAATTATGGAAACTGAAATATAACAAGATTATATAACTCCACCATGGGTACACAGTGAGTAGGAAAGCCAGTTTTTGTAGCTGGGTTTTCGAAGCACTGCAGATATATGGATTTGGCAGATGAACAGAAGGTCATTTACAAAGCATTGACCAAATTTATTTATTTTTATAGCATCAATGTATTATTGTTAGCATTAAAAATGTTACAAAAAGCAATAAACATGTTGGATTGATGTGCGATTAAGAAATATGGCTGCCAAATTTATCCCAAATAGGGAAATAACACCATTTCTTCCTGTTTATTTCTAATTAAGAATGCCAGGAGGCAGGCCGGGAAAGGCAGTATGACCAAGAGTAAGTCCACGGACGGTCATAGGTAAAATTATCAAATAGGTAGTTTGTCATCAGTTTCAGTATCTTCATAAAAACTTCAAAATTCTTGGCATGAATGACTCTGTCCAACAACCCCATAACCCTTCACACAATGAGATTCGACCAAACTCTAGCATGGCTTCTATTGGCCCAAGTCCATCTCCCTAGAAGTGACCCCAGCCACCCTCAAAATACTTGCCTGAGAAAATTCAGCATTGCCAAAGAAATTTACTGTTTGTTCTAACCAAAATATGACTATGGCCCCCTCTCTTCCCTTAGAGTAGCTACTTTAAAAAAACTTGCAGTTATAAATCATTTCTCTCCCCTTTGAGATGTAAATACTCTACCACACTAGAAATATCTCCTCAAGGACCCAGGGGTCATCTCCTTGAAATGTAAACAACTAGAGACATAGCTGTCCTGCCTCCCGGTTCCTGTGCGAGGGTAAGCCCTTAACTATGGTGGGCACCTTGTCCAATTTGCAAAACTAGCTTCTCTCCTAAATATATGAAAAGTTGTTTCTCTGTCAGATAAGCACCCATCAACCAACCACAATGACCACCTCCACCCCTCTTAACACCCTTACTACTTTTCTTTAGCACCCTTCAGCATTTAAAAAGCCTCCCACTTTTTTTTTTTTTTTAACCTCTGGTGGAGTTGAGTGAGCTCAGTTTACACTGAGTCTCTCTCCCCTACTGTAGTTGTCTGAATGAAATCTGACTTACTGGCTTTCACAGGTGTTCAGCTTTGTTTCTGTATGACATTCATGCTTATGTCAGGTCTTGACACCCTTCCTGTCTAGTCTAGATCCCTTGCAGTGATATCCAACATTTGACTTGGTATCTCCAGAAATGTCCTTACACCTGAAATTTCCCTAAAATGCCCCTATAATGTATTTACCTCTCCTAAAACTTTACTAGCCCTGTACTTTTCAGATATTAATCCACTTATGAATCACCTAGGGATGTTGTTAAAATTCAGACTCTTGCTAGTAGGTACAGGGTAGGCTCAGGATTCTGCATGTCTTTCAAGGTCCCACATGATACAGATGCATGAATCTACTTTAAGTAGCAAGACACAGGAGGAGGCCTAGTTATATTGATTGATAGACCCTCTTGGGCCATTGTTTACTGTTCAACTCAGTGATGATCTCCTTGATCATGCTGCTTAAAATAGCAAATCCTTGACATGCGAGTGAGGGCACAGGAGAAGATGGCGGAAGAGGAGGACGCACAGATCACCTTCCTCCCCACAGATACAGCAGAACTACATCGACACGTGGAACAACTCCTACAGAACACCTCCTGAACGCTGGCAGAAGGCCTCAGACCTCCCAAAAGGCAAGAAACTCCCCCACGTACCTGGGTAGCGTAAAAGGAAAAAGAATAAACAGAGACAAAAGGATAAGGATGGGACCTGCACCAATGGGAGGGAGCTGTGAAGGAGGACAGGTTTCCACACACTAAGAAGCCCCTTCGCAGGCGGAGACTGTGGCTGGCGGAGGGGGGAAGCTTCGGAGCCGCGAAGGAGAGCACAGCAACAGGGGTGCGGAGGGCAAAGCAGAGAGATTCCCACACAGAGGATCGGTGCCGACCAGCACTCACCAGCCGAAGACGCTTGTCTCCTCAACGGGCGGGGTGCGCGGGGCGGGCGGGGCTGGGAGCTGAGGCTCGGGCTTCGGGCGGATCCCAGGGAGAGAACTGGGGTTGGCGGCGTGAACACAGCCTGAAGGGGCTAGTGCGCCACGGCTAGCCGGGAGGGAGTCCGGGAAAAGGTCTGGAGCTGCCGAAGAGGCAAAAGCCTTTTTCTTGCCTCTTTGTTTCCTGGTACGCGAGGAGAGGGGATTAAGAGCGCTGCTTAAAGGAGCTCCAGAGACGGGTGTGCGCCGCGGCCATCAGCGCGGACCCCAGAGACGGGCATGAGACGCTAAGGCTGCTGCTGCCGCCACCAAGAAGCCTGTGTGAGAGCACAGGTCACTATCCACACCTCATTTCCGGGGAGACTGTGCAGCCTGCCACTGCCAAGGTCCCGTGATCCAGGGACAACTTCCCCGGGAGAACGCACGGCGCGCCTCAGGATTGGTGCAACGTCACGCTGGCCTCTGCCGCCGCAGGCCCGCCCCGCACTCCGTACCCCTCCCTCCCCCCAGCCTGAGTGAGCCAGAGCCTTGGAATCAGCTGCTCCTTTAACCCTGTCCTGTCTGAGCGAAGAACAGAAGCCCTCAGGAGACATAGAGGCAGAGGCGGGGCCAAATCCAAAGCTGAGCCCCTGGGAGCTGTGAGAACAAAGAAGAGAAAGGGAAATCTCTCCCAGCAGCCTCAGAATCAGCGGATTAAAGCTCCACAATCAACTTGATGTACCCTGCATCTCTGGAATACCTGAAGAGACAACGAATCATCCCAAATTGAGGAGGTGGACTTTGGGAGCAAGATAGATTATTTTTTCCCCTTTTCCTCTATTTGTGAGTGTGTATGTGTATGCTTCTGTGTGAGATTTTGTCTGTATAACTTTGCTTTCACCATTTGTCCTAGGATTCTGTCCGTCCGTTTTTTGTTTTTTTTTACTTTAAAAATTTTTTTCTTAATAATTATTTTTTACTTTTTATTTTAATAACTTTATTTTACTTTATCTTACTTTATTTTATCCCCTTTCTTTCTTTCTTTCTTTCTTTCTTTCTTTCTTTCTTTCTTTCTTTCTTTCTTTCTATTTTTTCTCCCTTTTATTCTGAGCCGTGTGGAGGACAGGCTGTTGGTACTCCAGCCAGGCATCAGGGCTATGCCACTGAGGTCGGAGAGCCAAGTTCAGGACACTGGTCCACAAGAGACCTCCCAGCTCCACGTAATATCAAACGGCAAAAATCTCCCAGAGATCTCCATCTCAACACCAGCACCCAGCTTCACTCAACGACCAGCAAGATACAGTGCTGGACACCCTATGCCAAACAACTAGCAAGACAGGAACACAACCCTACCCATTAGCAGACAGGCTGCCTAAAATCATAGTAAGGCGACAGACACCCCAAAACACACTATCAGACGTGGAGCTGCCCACCAGAAAGACAAGATCCAGCCTCATCCACCAGAACACAGGCACTAGTCCCCTCCACCAGGAAACCTACACAACCCACTGAACCAACCTTAGCCACTGGGGACAGTGACCGAAAACAACGGGAACTACGAAGCTGCAGCCTGCAAAAAGGAGACCCCAAGCACAGTAAGATAAGCAAAATGAGAAGACAGAAAAACACACAGCAGATGAAGGAGGAAGGTAAAAACCCACCAGACCAAACAAATGAAGAGGAAATAGGCAGTCTACCTGAAAAAGAATTCAGAATAATGATAGTAAAGATGATCCAAAATCTTGGAAATAGAATAGAGAAAATGCAAGAAACACTTAACAAGCACCTAGAAGAACTAAAAGGAAACAACCAATGATGAACAACACAATAAATGAAATTAAAAATACTCTAGAAGGGATCAATAGCAGAATAACTGAGGCAGAAGAATGGATAAGTGACCTGGAAGATAAAATAGTGGAAATATCTACTGCAGAGCAGAATAGAGAAAAAAGAATGAAAGGAACTGAGGACAGTCTCAGAGACCTCTGGGACAACATTAAACGCACCAACATTCGAATTATAGGGGTCCCAGAAGAAGAAGAGAAAAAGAAAGGGACTGAGAAAATATTTGAAGAGATTATAGTTGAAAACTTCCCTAATATGGGAAAGGAAATAGTTAATCAAGTCCAGGAAGAACAGAGAGTCCCATACAGGATAAATCCAAGGAAAAACACGCCAAGACACATATTAATCAAACTATCAAAAATTAAATACAAAGAAAACATATTAAAAGCAGCAAGGGAAAAACAACAAATAACACACAAGGGAATCCCCATAAGGTTAACAGCTGATCTTTCAGCAGAAACTCTCCAAGCCAGAAGGGACTGGCAGGACATATTTAAAGTGTTGAAGGAGAAAAACCTACAGCCAAGATTACTCTACCCAGCAAGGATCTCATTCAGATTTGATGGAGAAATTAAAACCCTTACAGACAAGCAAAAGCTGGGTCTTCTGCCCATTTTTGGATTGGGTTGTTTGTTTTCTTGTTATTGAGCTGCATGAAATGCTTGGAAATTTTGGAGATTAATCCTTTGTCAGTTGCTTCGTTTGCAAATATTTTCTGCCATTCTGAGGGTTGTCTTTTCGTCTTGTTTATGGTTTCCTTTGCTGTGCAAAAGCTTTGAAGTTTCATTAGGTCCCAGTTGTTTATTTTTGTTTTTATTTCCATTTCTCTTGGAGTCGGGTCAAAAAGCATCTTGCTGTGATTCATGTCATACAGTGTTCTGCCTATGTTTCCCTCTAAGAGTTTGATAGTGTCTGGACTTACATTTAGGTCTTTAATCCATTTTGAGTTTATTTTTGTGTATGGTGTTAGGGAGTGTTCTAATTTCATACTTTTACATGTAGCTGTCCAGTTTTCCCAGCACCACTTATTGAAGAGGCTGTCTTTTCTCCACTGTATATCCTTGCCTCCTTTATCAAAGATAAAGTGCCCATATGTGGGTGGGTTTATCTCTGGGCTTTCTATCCTGTTCCATTGATCTATATTTCTGTTTTTGTGCCAGTACCATACTGTCTTGATTACTGTAGCTTTGTAGTATAGTCTGAAGTCAGGGAGCCTGATTCCTCCAGCTCCATTTTTCGTTCTCAAGATTGCTTTGGCTATTTGGGGTCTTTTGTGTTTCCATACAAATTGTGAATTTTTTTGTTCTAGTTCTGTGAAAAATGCCAGTGGTAGTTTGATAGTTTTTCAGAAACAGACATTTCTCCAAAGAACATATACAGATTGCCAACAAACACATGAAAGAATGCTCAACATCATTAATCATTGGAGGAATGCAAATCAAAACTACAATGAGATATCTCACACCAGTCAGAATGGCCATCATCAAATAATCTAGAAACAATAAATGCTGAAGAGGGTGTGGAGAAAAGGGAACCCTCTTGCACTGCTGGTGGGAATGTGAATTGGTACAGCCACTATGGAGAACAGTATGGAGGTTCCTTAAAAAACTACAAATAGAACTACCATACGACCCAGCAATCCCACTACTGGGCATATACTCTGAGAAAACCATAATTCAAAAAGTGTCATGTACCAAAATGTTCATTGCAGCTCTATTTACAATAGCCAGGACATGGAAGCAACCTAAATGTCCATCAACAGATGAATGGATAAAGAAGATGTGGCACATACATACAATGGAATATTAATCAGCCATAAAAAGGAACGAAATTGAGTTATTTGTAGTGAGGTGGCTGGACCTAGAGTCTGTCATACAGAGTGAAGTAAGTCAGAAAGAGAAAAACAAAGACTGCATGCTAACACATATATATGGAATCTAAGGAAAAAAAAAAGGTCATGAAGAACCTAGGGGTAAGACGGGAATAAAGACACAGACCTACTAGAGAATGGACTTCAGAATATGGGGAGGGGAAAGTGTAAGCTGTGACAAAGTGAGAGAGTGGCATGGACATATATACACTACCAAACGTAAAATAGATAGCTAGTGGGAAGCAGCCGCATAGCACAGGGAGATCAGCTCGGTGCTTTGTGACCACCTAGAGGGGTGGGGTAGGGAGGGTGGGAGGGAGGGAGACGCAAGAGGGAAGAGATATGGGAACATATGTATATGTATTGCTGATTCACTTTGTTATAAAGCAGAAACTAACATACCATTGTAAAGCAATTATACTCCAATAAAGATGTTAAAAAAAAAATGCGAGTGACAGAGAGGTCTGCCACCTGCTTAAGGCCAAAAAAAGTCCCCAGTGCCATGTTCCTCTCCTTGGTCTGACACCTCTGATTGCCAACAGTGTGCTCATGACACATATCTGTGAGAGGGGAAAACTGGGACCCATAAAGGGTTTCTTTTGACATTTCTAAAAAAAAACCCCAAAAATAGCAAATCCTCCTCAATCCCTATTCTTGACTCTGCCTTTTCTCTTTCCTGCATTGTTTTTCTCCAAAGCTCTTTTCACCATCTGAATTATTATATATCTTATTTACTTATGATGTATTCCTTCCCAGAAGGATATAAGCATCATGAAGGAACAGATTTATGTCTTTCTTGTCTACAGCCATATCCACATCATCCAGAATACTTCTTGCCACACCATATGTGTTTAAGGAATGATTTTGATGAATTAGTAGACCATTCTAAATTATATAGTTCCAAATTATAGGTAGAACTAATGGCTTAGTGTGATTGAACCACTAAGGCAACATGTATATAAGAAATGGACACAAATGAAACCAAATGGAGTGATTAAATAGCAGGATTCTAAGCAACACAAGGGAAATATTATGGATAAAAGGACTAACAGACCTTCTTTAGATGTTACCATCCTGGTGAGTCCTCTGGCTGTTCAAAGAATCAGCTACTGCTGGGCAGTCTGCAAGATTGAGTGGTTGATTAATTGATTAATTAATTAATTATTGCAAAATAAGGCCCATGATCCTTCTATTTTTAGGTTATTTTTTAATAATTATATTCTGCATTTTAAATTTTATAAATCTGATAATAGGAAGCCTGTAGGAAATATAGTCCAATTCTCATTTTCAAATTAATTTGACAACTTTTCCCTTGCTGCTGCCTATTCTTACTCATGTTTATTCTTCCCAACTCCAAATATTTACTTTCTATTATAAAATGTACTGTTATATAAAAGTTAGAAATCTGTTTAGCAGTAATGCTAATACAGAGAATGAAGCACGAATCCCTACACATATCAGTATTTAGGACAATGATTCTTAACCCTATCTATACCCCTTTTTTATAACTAATATTTTGTAATAATCCCATTACTCTTCTGAAATGAGTGTCATTGATGGAATAAAACAAATTTTTAATGAACACATGTTGTTTCTTATGTGTAATGTGAATCAGACCTTATAAAAAAGTATTTGTGGTAAAATAGTATTAAAATTAATGTATAAATATTAGTACATAGATCAGAAATTTTTTTTTTATATTTCCTATACAAACCCCACACTCTAGGGATTGGTACCCATTAGATTGGAGCTCTTTACAAAAAAGAATTCTGCTGTTGTAAGTACAGGAGACAATATGATAGTATGCAGTTTTGTGTGAGCGTATATAGTGTTAGGGGATTTCTTGTGTAATCCTTTGACAACCTTTCACTCTTGAGTATGCTCTAGTAGTAGCAGAAACCCTCTATGTGTCCTGCCCTAATCACCTAGAGATATCCCCTCCTGCTGAGCCATTCTTTGCCCATCAATGTGTTTGCTTCTTTTTCAGTTGAAAAGCTGCATTTTAGTTCTTTCTTATTTCTGAATAGGCCACATTTTCAGGCCTTTTCACAGTCTTAGTTCAATCTATACCCTTCCCTCTCCAAAATAGTGACTTTTTTTTGAAAGGGAGTACCCAGGATTTATATTGATGCTATGGTTAATATCTCATGGATAAGATGTAAGATTAGTTCTGAAACATAGGCATAAAAATATCTCAATGTTTCCTGAAAATTTCCTCCTTCCTAATGTATCTTATATTTCTAATATGTTGAAACTGAGTTCCTATAACCTATGGCTTCTCCCTTCACTTTCACCGTTATAAGCTAACTAGTTCTGCCTCATTATTTTATTTGTTACTTATAAAACTTTGTGATTTCCTTTGAAATGCGTATCTTTGCTTAAGGAATACATTTTTAGCTACATTATAAACAAGAGTATGTGATTATTTGAGAAGACTTGTCATAACAAATAAGGAGATTATTAGGTACATTGTTACAAAAGGTTCATAGAAAACATCTTTAAAGAGATTGAAGGATCTATGAAAATATAGCAGAAAGGAAGTAGGAAGAGAGAATGTGGTAATAAGTGAAGACAACAATCAGCCCCTCCATAATGAACCAAGTTCTATGCTACATATTCTAAAGTAGATCTTCATAAGCTCTTCTATGTCATATTCCTTTTTGTTCTTTAGAATTAATAAGGTGACACTCTTCACTATCAAAATGAATATTTAAACCTCTTTTCATGTATATATTTGATCTCCTTCAGTGTCACTTTTCCTCTTTTCATGCACTGTACTTGAATTGCTCCTGCAATGTATATTGTTGGCAGAGTTTGTTTCCTTGTGAATCCAAGGGCCTGTACCCCCTTTGGATCCTAAAACAATTCCTGGTAAGGTGGGGAGGTAGAAGTCTTGATTTGCGTTGACGTATAGAAGATTAGATTAGGATAGCTTAAGAACGGAGATGTGTCAGTTTTTGGCTGGTGGTCAATTCCCCTAATTTTTCTTGCTCTCAGATCTAAAATAAATGAAAAAAGTCAGTTTCCAAAATTTTCAAAGTCATGATCTCCTTATATAACATAAGCCTTTCTGTCAAATACTTCATAATCTGGAGAGATACAGCATCTTTAGAAGTGTCACAACTTATTTTTGCAAGAAACTATGCTATTTTTTGCCATGAAAGAAACATGTGTTTTGAGATTATGCTAAGAAAATAGTCAGGAATTACTTTTGATGGGCTATCACAGACACAATATTTTGCAGCTATAAACTAATTCTTTAGGTAGATATAATTATTGAAGTCACTTGAAAAGTGTGCAGAAAAGTTTACCTTTTACTGTCATACAATATATTTTGCAACTTAAAGGAAATCAAAACTACTACTACTACTAGGAAAAAGGTATATCTTAGACCTACTTAGGGCCAGAACTTTTTCTGGGACATATTTTACTGTCCTTTTGGAAAGCAGTTACCATTCATGTTAAAATGCTTGAGCAATTTTCTGACAGAATTTCAAGAAGTTAAGATCTTTACTGGGAATATTTCCTCACTCTACTAATACTCAAATTTATAAAGAGGTTGATAATCTTTAACCAGATAATTTTCTAAAAAGTGATTGTTAAACTGATTTTTTTTTTCTTACAAAATAGTTCAACCTAGATGGAACGTTTGGATTGGCTTACTCAGAACTCTCTTGTCAAGTTTGAACTAAAATTTTGACATATGTTTGTAATCAATTTATATGACAAATTGTTTTAATAAAAAGATAAAATCTCAAAGCTTGCCAACATTCATATCTTGGGGTAATTAACAAAATCATGTAGTAGAATTCTGCTTATGTGGTTCATGTAAAGCCTAATAATAAACTAGCTTGGGAAAGACTAAGCTTTCATTACGCATACCAGCTTAAGGAGCTATTATCTGAGAGTTTCAAATATGGAGAAATTAAAATTTAATACTGTTTATTCACAGAAATATAGGATGTCATATGTAAGGTAAATAATCATTCCTTCAAAAAGAACTATGCAAAACAAGCCCAAATCAATAGGTTTGATCATTGTTCTTCTATTAGCATAAAAAAAAACCCAAAAAACCTTAGGTTGTATATAAAGCTATAGTTACTAGACCTTTATAGATAAATATTACAGATGTTTAGAATCTTGAGAGTTTGAATTTGGGAAGCTATACATATCTAAAGGGTCTTGGAACATGTCTAAAAGGCCTTCAGAGACAATTTATGAGCCACACATAAAAATAATCATAATTGTTTTTGATCGCAAATAGTGATGCCAAGCTAGATCATTGACTGTATGAAGAAAATTGGACTTCAAATGAGTTTTGGCTGACTCCCAAAATGGAATTTACTGTTACCCAGTAGAGAAAAACCACAGTTGTGGATACTCATATCAACTTGCTACTGGTCCTTAGATGTTCTGAATTGGGTGGTCAAATATATTTTGACTCATGCTACTGGCTTTGGGATATATGTTTAGCATTTTAAGGTAATTACTGTGAAGAGGACAATTACTTGAATCTTTCCATATGCTTGTTTATAAGCCAATACTGTTAATATCTATTTTTGATTTTTAGCATGGAGTTATATGGAGACTATATGCTATATAGTGTATGCAAGTTTTTTATCCATTAAATACTGTTTAATATTTCTCAAATGAAATACTTCATTATGTTAGATATCATACTTTAAGCAACTCAAAACTGCACCTTTTCAATACAATTGAGGGAGTTATCAAAACAGAAAAGCAATCAAGTATTACAAAATCACTAATATTTTCTTCTAAACAATTATAATAAAATTATCTTTTTCTGGTGGCAGATTTGTGAATATATCATAAAATTTTTCCTGTATAGAGAAGTTCGTGCTTTCACACCCTGAATCTATGAAGGAAATGATGAAGAACAAAACGACAAATATTAATGGAAATGTCAATTGCTCCCAGAGAAGGAAGGAATGTGGCCTCTGGTGAAAAACTCCAAAATGGGAGGAGGAGGAATATGGCCAGTTTGCTTCTATTATAAATCCTTGATGAATTTCGGCAAGGTACTTTCTACTTTCTTTGTTCTCTTTTAAAAGCGGAGATTTTCCTCATGATTGACTTCAGTGTTGGCCAGTTTATAAAATATAGATGCTATTTTTTAAAAAGGATCAGAATTACTTAAGAAAGTCACTGCTTTTGAGTGGCAGTAGCAGGTATACTTAACCCTGAATACAACAGCAAATCTTCTTTCTTCCATCCGATTTTCTTGGAAAAAGGACAGAGTGAATAAAGTTATAGAGCTAACAATTCAGGAACTTCTCTGGTGGTGCAGTGGTTAGGAATCCACCTGTGATGCAGGGGACATGGGTTTGAGCCCTGGTCCGGGAGGATCCCACACGCCATGCACGGAGCAACTAAGCCCGTGCGCCACAACTACTGAGCCTGCGCTCTAGGGCCCGTGAGCCACAACTACTGAGCCTGTGCTCTAGAGTCCATGCTCCGCAACCAGAGAAGCCACCGCAATAAACCTGCGCACTGCAACGAAGAGTAGCCCGCCCTCACTCGCTGCAAAGCCCGTACACAGCAGCGAAGACGCAACGCAGCCAAAAATAAATAAATTAAAAAAAAAAAAAAAGATCTGAGTTAGAAGCACATGATGCTCAAAAAAAAAAAAAGAAAGAACAATTCAATGCATGCAGCCAGTCACACTTTTAAAAATTGTGACCATTCCTTTCAGCTATTGATGCTCAGCACCCAATTGTGCTATAAGGACCTCATTTCTTTCATATTGTACAGTGTAAGCAATTTTTCAAATAGAGCATGTAATAAAACTTTGCTAGGTGTAGTGCACAGGAATAAAATAATCACATCTGGGTTTTAGGGCACATATTCTAGAAGGATAGAGGTAGAAGGGAGAGAAACCTTGTTGTAAACGATGGAAGTGAGATTCACAGTAGCGAAGTAGCATAGTAAAATGAACAAACATAAACACTTAAGTGAAAAAAAAGGCGTGGAGTCTTTAAAAATAAGCCTGAAAGACAGTAGAGATCGCTTGTACTTTGAAGTGTAAATAATTCAGGATCTGAAATAATACACCTAAAATTCAAAACACATCATATTGTTTAAATCACCCAAGTCCATTAGGATTACTCTAGTAACTCGACTGTGTACTTTATAGTGTCTTCCAGATGTTATGCTCGTTTAAGTTTGTAACTGGAAAAGCAACCACCTTTGGAAAGTGGAGCAGCTTCCATCTGGGAATTATTCACTTAAGGAGTGGTGATAGAGACCGGGAGACAGGCTATTTATTTGATGACTATAATCTATTTGCACTCCTGCCATTTTTCCTTAGAGTTTTTGAGAATCCTTCACTCACTGCAATATACTCTATCTCACGCTTTGGGTTTGATTCAAAATCCACTTGTATACGAAGGTTCTGTCACCGTCCGAAGCCTTTGCAAGACCGAAGGCTATCATAGAATAGGTTTGTATATGTAAACTATAGGGCAATTATTTGTCATCCCCATATCCAATAATAGCACAGAAATGCCTGTATTTTGAAATTGGACAACAACCGCGTGCTATGGAAGCACAGTGTGAAGAACTGAAAAAAAACCCTCAACTTGTACATTATAGAAGAGGTAAAAAACACAGGAATAGCTGGAAAATCCATGTTCTATTTAAGTTCTTTTCTTTCTACAGTTAGAGAATACCTATAATTAATTTTATGATGATTACCAAGTAAAAGCCCTCTTGGAAATCTTATGATGTAAAGATAGAAAGACAGAGGCAAATCTGTACTCTTTAATAAAACAAAATGTTTGATTAGAGTATATTGATAAAATAAAATATTCATGATTTTAGTTTATTTTCTGTTGAATTTATTAATAATCTTTATATATGTATGGCTTTGAGCAAAGACAAAAGAAATTCTCTAACTCGTCCCTGATCATACAGTTGTTGTAAGAATCAGCTATTTTACTATTTTCCCAGCAGCAGAAAGACCAATCTTTTCAATAATACATTTCTTTCTGTACAGTTTAAAACTCCATACTTATGGGTTTACCTATGTACAGAGAAAAGAGGTCACTTTTCAACTAGCAATGGACTTTTATGTTACAGGAATGTGAGTCAATTTTTTTTTACCTAAGTATATATATTCATACATATATATGTATATAATTTACCCTGTACCACTTTATTAGTTTGACATATAAACCTTAGGGTTTTTTTTTTTGTCCATTCTATTACAAAGTGAATAAAAATTTTATGGTTGCACTGAAAGACCATGCAATTCAATTTTGCTTATGTTTCCCAATAGTGCTCAAAATAAAAAAAAATTTATATATATAAAAATATTTCACTACCAAACCCATTAGTCCTATCAAATGTAAACCTTTAATAATTTAAAGGACCAATACATGATCTTAATAAATCGAAGTTAATTCTCAATAGTTTAATAAAATAAGAGTTTTGTACTGATATATAAATGGTCTTGCAGCTTCCACATAGGTTCTAGGTAGACTGAACAATCCCTTTTTCACACCGTCCCTGATGCGCTATCAGAGGTCACCAGCACATTCATGATAACATCGCACTGACTAGCATGGTTGATTCCTTCCACACAAGCTGGGATCTGTTAGAAATTAAACATAACAACTCATTCTGATATTATAAGTATTATATCCATAAAAGGCATAACAGGCAGCATGGATCCATTTTAGAGTTTTTGCTTTTGTTTTTGTTTTCTGTCCTCAAGTCTATCTGGAGGCCCTGCCCCATTTAATGTGTAATCTTTGTTAAGTTCTTCTTAAATGTATCGCCAGTGTCAGAGATACGGAAGACTTCCACTTTAGGTCATTCTCTTAACGGGTTATTTACGGAAGTCGTTTATTAGGAATCTTCCAATTGTGTTCCAGTCATCACCACATTCGTGGGTTGTGTTAGGCACAAATGCTTTCTAAGGGACTTCTTTGAGAAGAAGCAGATGTTCACAGATCATGAAAAGAGTCAAGGAAACAGACAAACAACAAAAACGATGCTCACAGACATTCAGTTTGACCCCTGCTTGCTGTCACCATGTCTGTACTTTTTTCAGCACATTTAAAATAACAAACCTCCCATCTAAGGGCTATGTTAGTCACCACATGTCTTAAGATTTACTAACCATTTAGTTACAATACACAAAGAGCAAAGTGTGTGTTCCCAAACAGATATGATGCTATAGTGTATTTATTTTTTAAAATTAACACCGCAGTAAACTACCAATTACAGTGAAGACACAGAACACACTGGCAACTCCAAATCAAGCTGTGGTTTACAAATCATTATTTAAATGATGATAATAATAATAATAACATTAAATGAAAGTGAAAACCTCACTTCTATACTTAAGTCAGAGATCCAAGTCAGCCTTATAGGAATTTTAAGATAGGCAATTAATGAATGGTTATACTTTTCCAGAAATGAGAAATACTGTAAGCCTTTCCCTACAATGACTGCTTTGAATGTATTTTCTTTTTTTCCAAAAAGCATGCAGGGACTATTTTCAGATGCTTGATTATGGCAAGAAGGAAGAAAAGTAATGATTTTGGTGTAATACAAGCAATTTGTAGAATCGAGCATACAATTTTGCATAAAACATTGCAGGTTAAAATAATATTGTAGGTTTCAAGCCATTGCATTACAGTTGACTAACTGTCACAATTAGGTGTTGTAAAATTTAAAACTCTAAGTTTTGAAGTGAAGCAATAAAACTAAATTCTTAAACGATGACTTTTACCTTCACACAGCACAGAATAGCTATCTTTGTTTGGGTTGAAAAAGTTATTTACAACTAACATTGATTGAGTCTTGGTACAAGTCCGATAACACATGAAGAGAAATATCCCCTCAGCTTTCTGAAAGATCGATGGACATGTTTGTGGTTAGAGACAGTCATAACAGCGTCAATGCTAGTCTCCTACCATGGCCAAGCATATGGTGTGTTCTTTAACCTAATTCAAAATTCAAAGCACCAAAATACAATTTAGATCTAGAAAATGGGACTTGCTATTTAATCCTCCGTAACTGATGATTAACAATTTAGATGCAGAGACACTGCTAATGAGAAAAGTTTTGATTGGTGCTGTTTAGTAGCTCACTTGAGTTGCCTTTTTAAAATCAGAGTTTTGCTTCCATTGAATCCAAGAACTCTTCATAAAATAGAGAAATACATATATCAAAGGAATTAAGTAAAAGTAGGTTAAAAATAAATAATCTTACAACAACATTTTAAATCCTTTAATGATTTAAAGAAAGGAAGACATAAAACACTGAATGCTAAACAAGTCTTTTGAACTTTTCTTGAGATTTTTAGATATAGATTTAATAGTATATGTGTGTATATATATATATTTTTTACATTTTGCATGTAGGCCAGAGCTGTCTAAAATATCTCTTCATAGTAGGCTATAGGGATCTATCAGGAGATAGAATAAAATAAGATCTGAGAATATTCTCAGTTTATTAGAGTATTTCTTTCTGCTTTGACAATCAGCAGGCATCATAAATTTGAAGCAAATCTTGGCTTTTCTGTCTCTGGGTCTGTATGTAAGACTGAGGAAGACTCCCTCTGGTGAGCAGCTGCTGGTGGAGGGGGTGCCGGTGGGACTCCCCGGCTGGGGGGGATGGCTCCCGATGACATCTGTCGGAACAGGGTGACCCGCTGGGGGACCGTGCCCCTGATCCCTGCCTGCAGGCCCGAGCCGTGCACCGTGGTCACGGGTGGAGGGATGGACGCCAGGGACTCGCCCACAGTGGGATGTGGTCTGGAAATCAGGGTGGAAACCTCATGGGGCAGCGAGGGCTGCGAGGCCGAGAGGGGCCTGACTTCTCGGGTCAGGCTGGTGTTGTGAAGCGCCTGCGTGCTCTTGTGCACTTCGTTTTTCGGTGCGGAGCTGCTGGGTGTCTGTGGAGTCTGGGGCTGCTGCTTGGTCTGCGGTGGCTGCTGTGCCTGCTGCTGAGTGAGTGACAGCTGGGAAGCAGTGGGGGAGGCGTAGTGGAAAGTTCGAGTGGCTAGCGGGCTCTGAACGGGAGGGCTGCAGACCGCAGTGGCGTAGGAGCAGGGCGAGAGGATGGCCGACGGCTGGGGGGTCTGTGTGCTGGGGCTGGGGGAGTGCAGGTTGCCATGAGACAGACTGGTGGCTGTGTACACCGGCGGAGATTGCGTCCTCCCGCGAGAGGTCGGGGTGGTAGTTGAAGACGTGGAATTCAGGGCTGTCATTTGAGGGTAACTGATGGGACCGATGGCCTGCACCATCTCCCTGTCGTGTTTCACAATCTGCTTCAGGATCTCGTTCTCCTGATTGTTGAAAACTCCAGTGTTCAGATCCTTCTGGAACTTTTGCAGAAGAATTGAATTTTTCTTTCCTGTCAGCGAAAGGAAGATAGGCACTTAGAAAGTCTATAAGTGACTGATGACAACTCCAAGCGTGACTGGCTTCTGCAAACAGAATGATGGCAGTGTTTCATAGAAGAGGCTTAAAAGCCAAGCACTCACCTTTAGACACCAAATAGACACATGGCTCCTGTCTCTCACGCTTCCTGTATCTTTCTGGGAAATCTCACCTTCTGTACGAGTCAAGTTGAAAAGTCTGTAATATGGCAAAAGCCATCTTACAGAAGAAATGGAGAGATCTGCATGAGGGTTACCTTGGGAGAAGAAAGGGCATTTGGAGCAGGATGGGCCCGAAGTCAAGATTTCAGTTTAAAGCTTCTTTTTCAAGAAAGGGCAATGGAATACATACTATGTGACAGGCACCCTACCCAAGGCTTTAGGCAGATTTATTTTATTTAATCCACAACTCTTTGCGGTAAGTGTGCTCATAATCCCACTTCACCCAAAAGGAGACTGGAACATAAGAAGGTTAAGAGTAATGTCCAAGAAAACATAGTTAATAAGTGACAGAGCTGGGACAGGAAACCAGTAGATCTGATCACAGATTTACTACGGACTATGAAGCAGCCACATCTATATCACGTTGAGTGTTTGCTGGAAATGAAGTCTCCTGGACCTCATCCACTTGCTGCACCAGACGCTGCCTTTTACTATGATCCCCTGGTAGTTGTCACATGCAAGTTTGAGAAGCAAAGGCCTTTGCTTTTGACCAGTGCCCTACACCAGTGGTTCTCTGCTGTACCTGCATATTTTTGTCATCTCTAGAGCTTTAAGAGTTACTTATTTACATCTGCACCCTAACAATTAAATCAGAATAAACAGACATGGGTCCAGATTTTGGTACTTTAAAATAAACTTTCCCCAGGGGATTCTTGTGTGCAGCCAGATTGAGAACTATTTCATAATCTTACTTTTTTTTTTTTTTTTTGCGGTATGTGGACCTCTCACTGTTGTGGCCTCTCCCGTTGCGGAGCACAGGCTCCAGACGCACAGGCTCAGCGGCCATGGCTCACGGGCCCAGCCGCTCCGTGGCATGTGGGATCTTCCCAGAGCGGGGCACGAACCCGTGTCCCCTGCATCGGCAGGCGGACTTTTAACCACTGCGCCACCAGGGAAGCTCTATCTTTCCTCTTCTGAGAGGTTGTTGTGAGGATTCAGGGGCATAATGTATGGCAAGCTCTCAGCTCATTCTAGAACCTCAACAAGTATTACCTCTCCTTCTCGCTATTGTCTTTGGAGTGGTTTGCAATAAGGAGATGTTCTCTGGCAAAATAACAATTAGCACCAATTGTAGGTTGATGTAAGAGGGGAAAATCAGTGACTTTTTAATGGCATCATCACCTAGGTAAATATGGTAACTGAAAAGTAAATCAATTTGCCATATCACTAAATAAAGTATCACATCTAAACTAACAAGGAATATTTTCAAATGGAAATGTATGATATAATTTACTTGGCTGCTGGGAAAGGCAATCATTTTAAATGACTGCCAAAATGAATAGTTCTCTCTCTCCTTACAGAATTGTCCTAATTTCCCAAAGAACAAAACTTCTACGTTAGTAGAAAACATAAATGCTTACTTTGCATATACCCTTAATTAACTATAACATATGCATTTATAAGCAATGGCCACAGCACTGAGAAGGATAATATTTTTTTTGTGATCATGTGAATAGTCAACATTTCATAATCTAAGTATCTGGGACCTTGTGGAAAAATACTATAACTTTTAATGCACTGTTAGAATTTTGTGAAGATTAAAAATGGAAATACTGGTGCTCACTAGCAATTTTATTGCCTGTATTATTGATTGCAAACTGTTTCATGCAAACTTTCTTATAAAAAATTAACTGTAATAAATTAGATGAAAGTGATGCTCTATCAGATTAACAGAAATTCTCTATTGAAATATCCTGATTTGATGCTTTTGCAAAATATGTTTAGCTGGCTTAGGAAGAAAACTCATATGCTCAGAAATTAGTCTCTGGCTCTACCATGAACACTCACACACCACAAAGAGGGAAGTTATTTTCAAATTAAGTAAAGATGCTTTTAGGTATACTCGCTTCTTTTATGGGCACTGTCTTCTGGACACTCCGTCCTGTTACATCTCTAAGTTATCAATAAGATTTTTAATATGTGTCCTGTGTCTAATGGTAATGTCCAAATACTACATTTACTTCTCCTAACCTAATTTCAGATCCTTATGCACTCTGTTGTCCTACCAATATAGAAGAAAAGAAAGATGTAAAGTGCAGAAGAAAAGCTGACACAACCATACGTCAATCAAAAGTCCTTACCTTTAATAAAAATGAAGCAGTTGAAGTATCTCTTTATTTACTTTCCAGTGATCCCAACCCCAATCTCCTTTGAGTTCACTGATTCCTTCATCCCTCCCTAACTCTCTTCAACAATATTCATTGTGTACTAGGCACTGTGAATGTAATAGTAAATGAGATATGATCTCTACATTCATAAAGCTTAGCATCTCTAGAGCAATTTAAATAATAAAAGCAGTGCTGTGATGGAGGAACTTCCCAGTAGTAAGGGAGAATATCTCCAGGGTACTCAGACTATTAAGAGGGGTAGAAGGTCAAAGAAGGTTTCTACAGGGACGTGATGTCTAAACTGAGATATGAAAGCTAGTAGAGTTAAGCAGGGAAAGGGAACAGAGGAGGGTAGGGTGCAGGAGGAGGATCTGGGTGTGGAACATGAATGCATATCACCTTCCAACATCAGAATGTTCTAGCATATCTTGGGAAGTTAACAGCAAGCCAATCTGATCTAACTTTACTATGGCAATTATTCAAATCTTTAAACCAATGTAACTAGTAAGGTCTAACTTACATATTTTTATTTGAGAGCAGAGAAGATTTTTAAGATAAGTTGATGTTTGCAAAGTAAAGCATCTATGTGGGCACTTCTATTAAGGTTTTTTCTGCTTGAGTCTATATTACAAACATTTCAAGAAGTTTCTACTGAGACAATGAAAATACACAAGTTTTCAATTCTTAATATAAGAATAAATGTAAAGTTGATCCTTAAAAATGAAAAAAAAAGCCTTGTGATAAAATTTAGTTTGTAATGTAGACTCATACTATTGCATTTTTAGTTCTATTTTAATGCTGTGTAGAATTTTTAATCATTGTTTTTTACCTTAAGATTCAAATTGTTTTGGTATCACTGGTGAAATCAGATTGCGTAGCTAGAAAAAATAGAGATGAATAAACAAACCTAGAATACTTAGAAGAGAAAGTTAGATAGAGCCTCAGATCTTTCTAGAAATATGGCTAGAGCTAATTGCTATTTCTATATTTCTATGTTAATTAATAAGCAATCTATATACTAGCATTTGGGACTTATGATTGCAAATATGTATCAGCCCACTAGATTAAAACTGAATTGTGGGCTTCCCTGGTTGGCGCAGTGGTTGAAAGTCCGTCTGCAGATGCAGGGGACACGGGTTCGTGCCCCGGTCTGGGAAGATCCCACATGCCGCGGAGCGGCTGGGCCCGTGAGCCATGGCCGCTGAGCCTGCGCGTCCGGAGCCTGTGCTCCGCAACGGGAGAGGCCACAACAGTGACAGGCCCGCATACCGCAAAAAACAAAAAACAAAAAACAAAACTGAATTGTGCACAAAGAAGAAAACTGAACAGAGTACCTATCCGATCTAGTCGGTCAATGGCTACTGTCTCAAAGGCTCTTCTCATCATTGGATATTCCTCCAGGACCTCATTGAAATTGTCCACAGAAAGCGAATAAAGACGACAATATGTATCAGCTCGAACACTGGCAGTGCGTCGTCCCTTGGTCAACAGGCAAATCTCTATAAAAACAAAGAAGAAAGATTTGTTTGGCAATTTTCTTTAAAAGGCCATTAAGACCTACCACAACTAAAAGAAAAAAGTCTCATGGTGTGAGAAACCAATGATTAGTAACATTTTCTATTTTATCAGGAAATCCTTTCTGATAATTAAAAGTGCCCAATTTCTAATACTCAATCTTAAAATATTATTTTTTTTAAACAATTGAGACTTTTGGTTCAAAGGGAAGGCTGTAACAAAATTATCTTCTTCCAGTTCCAATTCCAATTCACCTGAAACAAAAATATGCAGAAGAAAGAATAATAAATCCAAAATGGAGTTGAAAACAGGAAGAGACTATTCTCAGATAGACGTTCTTATGAATTCTGGAAGGCAGAGAGCAGATGGTATTATATAGACAGAAACCAAAGTGAGCCCAAAATCATTGGCTTAGAAAGTCTTATGATTAAGCAAAATTGAATCACAGGTTCAGATGTATGCATTATAGGAATGTTTTATGTAGTTCATATATTCCCAGTAAGATCAGTATAAAAATTATATTCCAAATGTACAGAGGGGATTTTCATTTAAGTAATTTCTAAGGAAAATATTTTGTTGTAATTTTGATTCCCAATATATGGTAAGTAAATATTTGCAAACATGGATTTTCTTATTAGCTAGATAAATAAATGATAAAAGTGAAGATTTTCTATTTCATTTCCCAAAATTTATGTATTAAAATCCTATAGACTTTGCTTCTTTAAAAAATTTAAATAATTGAAAAACTTTCCTTCAAAATAACCTATTTGAAAAAAGGAATGGGAGAAGTGTTTCTGAAATGCACTGTCTCCTAACAAAAGGAAATAAGCAAAATAATTATTGAAAGGGGCCTAAATTCATACTCCTCTGAACTTATTTAAAGAATTTCAGTTCATGTTGATAAACATAGTGAGTAAATTATATGGTAGGCATTATGTCCTTGACGTTAGGGCTGGAAACATGAATCAAACGTCATATCTACTTCTGTATTACTTATTTGCTGGTAGTAAAAAGAAAAAGTTCATTTGAATTAAGATTTCATTTAAAATGCAAGCTGGTGAGAGCAATAATATAGAAGGCAGGCACTCTGGGAGTACTAAAGAAGTGCATCTGAACCAATCTGGCAATTGAGAGGATTTTAGGAAATGCCACCTAAGCCACCAATTATGTTGTTACTGTTCGTGCTCGTAAACATTTCAAATTTAATAAACAATATTGTGGTCGGGCCAACATGGCAGAGTAGGAAGACCCTGAGCTCACCTCCTCCCATGGGCACACCAAAATTACAAATACATACAGAGCAATGTATGTATGAGAATGACCTGGAGACTAGCAGAAGAGATTTTCTACAACAAAAGATATAAAGAGGAACCACAACGAGAAGGGTAGAAGAGGCAGACATGCTGTATAGTCAAGACCCATAACCCTGGGTAGGTGACCCACAAATGGGAGGATAATCACTATTGCAGAGATTCCCCTTAGGGAGAGAGGGGTCTGAGCCCCACATTGGGCTCCTCAGCCTGCGGGTCCTGCACCAGGAAGATGACCCCCAGAAAGTCTGGCTTTAAGGCCAGTGGGGCTTGCATTCTTGAGAGCTGGAGGGTTGTAGGAAGTAGACTCTGCTCTTGAAGGGTGCACACAAAATCTTACACCCTCCAATACCCTGTGCAGAAACAGTAATTTGAAGAAGCCTGGGTCAGACCTACTTACTGATCTTTTAGAGCCTCCTAGATTGGCAGGAGGCAACTGGGACACACCCTGAGGACACAGATGCTGATGGCATCCATTTTGGGGAGCTCATTATACCCCAATGACACTGATGCTGGCAAGCACCACTTTGGAATCCTCCTTCTACCCTATTAACACTGGAACCCAGCCCCATCCACCAATGGGCCAGCGCCAGCCCTGGGACTCTCTGCGCCATGCAGCCCACCATGCTGGGACCCAACCCCACCCACCAGCAGCCAGCAACCTCTGAACCAGCAGGAATCAAAGGTACATTAGATGATACAGAGGACTGGATCAGTAAATTGGAAGACAGAGTAGTAAAAATCACTCATCTGAACAGAAAACAGGAAAAAGGATTTTTAAAAAAATTAGGATAGTTTAAGGGACCTCTGGGACAAGATTAAGCATACTAACATTTGCATTATCGGAGTCCCAGAAGGAGAAGAGAGAGGAAAAGGGAGCAGAGAACACATTTGAAGAAACAATAGCTGAAAAATTCCCTAACCTGGGAAAGGAAACAAACATCCAGGTCCAGGAAGCACAGAGAATCCCAAGGAGGATCAACCCAAGGAGGACCACACCAAGACACATTATAATTAAAATGGCAAAAATTAACGATAAAAAGAGAATATTAAAAGCAGCAAAGTAAAACCAACTAGTTACAAGGGAACTTTGCATAAGATCACCAGCTGAGTTTTCACCAAAAACTTCACAGGTCAGAAGGGAGTGGCATAATATGCTTAAAGTGATGAAAGGAAGAAATGTACAACCAAGAATACTCTACCCAGCAAAGCTGTCATTCAGATTGGAAAGAGAGATAGAGATTTTTACAAACAAGAAAAAGCTAAAAGAGTTCAGTACCACAACCAGTTTTACAAGAAATGTTAAAGGGACTTCTCTAAGCAAAAAAGAAAAGGACAGAAATAGAAATATGAAAGTTATAAAAGAAAAAATCTCATTGGTAAAGGCAAATAGACATTAAAGGTAGTAGCCCAACCAAACATAAATCTAGTAGAAAGGTTAAAAGAGTTGTGCACCTAGAACTAACATAGTGTTGTAGGTTAATTGTACTTCAATTATTTAAAAAAAATATGTAGACACTGGGAGGAAATGCATCAGAATGCTAATGGTAGTTATTTCTGGGGGATGGGGATTATGGGTGATTGTTCTTTTTTACGTCAGGCTTTTACGTAATTCTAGCTGTCTGCAATGAACATTCATTACTTGTAAAATTAGAAAGAAAACAATAAATGTGATTAAAAATGAAAAAATAATATTGTGGACTGTTCATGTTTGTGTGCACGTTTGTGGGTGTATTTGTGTGTGTGTACCTTTGGTGTGCGTAGCAAGATAAACCTCTATTGGTCAGTGTTTAAGCATAAAGCATATTATCATATGATGGAATTTGTCAGCTACTCTAATTTTAAAAAAATGTAATAAAAGTATTTTCGACACTACCCCCAAATTAAACTCCTGTGTCACTATAGTACTAATGCCATATTATATAACTTATGATTGCTAAATTATGTCAAACATACTGATGAGAAATGTTTTTATTGCTAAGTGTTGCTTTCAAATCTGTACAAGTTGTCATATAGAATGGTTATAAGCCTCTTGGAAAATAATCCAATGATACATAACAAAGACCTTAAAATGTATCCATACACTTTACCCAGAAATTTCACTTGACAATCTAGCCTAAGGAAATAGTCTGTAATCAGAACAATGTTATTTACATGGTGATATACATTATGCATTTATGTATGCATCTGAAAATATGGGAATGCCTTAAATGAATAATAAGTCAAGATTCATAATCAACTATGTGGCAATTATTAAAAGTAAAGCTTTTAAAGTCTATGTATTAATATTAATAGTAGAATGGTCATGAAAGTTTAACAGAGAAAAGCAGGATACAAGGTTTTAATTATAGCATGATAAAAATGATCACATATAGTATGAAAAAAATGACAATAAAATCTACCAATATGCACTGCTCCATTGAAAAATATTCCTTTATGTAGATATACTGTTTACATTTTTTTTCAACTTTCCTTTATCTAAATTATTTTTATTTGTGGATATACAACTTTTATTTTTTAAAAGTTACTTAAAATTTAATATCTAAGTGCACAGAAGAGAAAAAACCCCAAGATATGAAGGAATATAAACAAACCTAAAAATAGTGATTATTATTGTAGGTGATTTCCTCAACTTTACCTTTCATTTTTTTTAATGTATTTTTAATTTGACACTTATATTTTTAATTTACAAATGCTTTCCACTTTCTTATATTTGTTGCTTTCTCATTATATCATTCTCTTTTGTTGTGAATGTAATATCCTCTATCTTCTGGTAGTTGTTAGAGATCTGGTTTTGAATAATGAATATATGCTACAATATGGATATATTGTATGTGGATGAACCTCAGAATGTTTCACAAACATAGTGAAAGAAGCAACACATGACAGTCCATATAGTACGTGCTTCCACTGATATAAATAATCCAGAAAAGGGAAATCTATAGTGACAGATAACATATTAGTGGTTGCTTGGGGAAGTGGGTGGAAAAGATTAACAATAAGTGGGCAGGAGGAATCTTGTTGGGGTGATGAAAACCTAAACCTGTTTGGCTTGGCTTTCATAGTGTTGGTTGCATAATTTGGGAAATTTCTAAAAAGATTGAATTGTATACTTTGAATTATATATACATGTTGCAATAAACTGTAAAATGGAAACAAAAAGTTTTGTCTTTATATTTTATCTTTATTATATTTTAGTTTCTGTTCTGTTTTCTGAATTCTTTCTCTTTACTCTGGAATCATTGTTTTTGTCTCTGTGTCTAGATCTTTCCCTTGTATATTAAATGTTTTCTTCAAGTTACCTGTTGATGTCCATTTCTGTTGAGGATGAAAACTCTAGTGATGTGGCAGCATTTATTGATCTGGAGTTTCTCTTTAGGGTGAATAGGTGGGAAGTTTATCCTCAAATTTCCCTAAATGCCAGAATAAGGAGGGCTGTACTCCAAGGTTACCAACATCTCTCTTAATTGTTCTAGTTCTCTGCCTTGTTCAGTTACTTTAGAGAAGAACCACTTGCTTTTTTCTCTCCTCAGGAAAATAAATGCTTGGTTACAGCCTGTTCTGCAATGTCAAGGGAGGGACAGAGAGTCCACTGTACCACACAGAGACCTTCCCTAAGTCACTGTTTACCCTCACTTTTCAGTTGGCCCTCTGTCATCACACTGTCTCTTAGCTAGCAGCTTTTCTGGAGTTTTGCCAGGAGCTTTGCTCTCTTCTTGGTCATAGCCCTCAGCATTATATTCCAAGTTCCCTCTACTTTTCCTTCAAGTTTCATCAGTAACCACGAGCATAATTTTAAAAAAATTGTCTTAAACAACAGAAATTTATTTTCTCACATTTCTGGAGCCTGGAGGTCCAAAATCAGGGTGACAGTATGGTTGGGTTCTGGTGAGAGCTCTCTTCCTGGCTTGCCGATGGCCAAATTCTCACTGTGTCCTCACATGGCAGAGAGAGCCCCCATCTCTTCCTTTACCAACACTGTCACTAATCCCATCAGGAAGTTCCCACCCCCAGTCACCTCATCTAATTCAACTACCTAAGGCTCCACTTCCAAATACTACCACGTTGGGGATTAGGGATTCAACTTATTGAACTTGGGAGAGACAAGGACATCCAGTCCATAACACCATGTCTCTTGTCCTGAAATACTATTTATGTCCCTCTTGCTCTTTTAAGAAAACTAAGCTAAGAAACAAAAAACAAAAAAACAGCTTTATTGAGGTATAATTGATATACCAAAAATCTGCACATATTTAATGTATACAGTTTGATAAGTTTGGACATCTCCATGTACCTCTGAAACCATCAGCATATCCGTCACTTCCAAAAGTTTTCTTAACTGCATGTTACAGAATACCTGAATAATACTGGCTTACCAATAAAATAACTTAATTATAAAAATCTGGGAGGCAGGGCTAGTGTGGATTTAGTATCTCAGTGATGCTGAGGCACTGTGCTGGCATGACTTTATTTTCTTGGCCAACCTCTCATGATCACAAGTTCAAAGCAGCAACTACAAGAATTTACATCCTCATACAGTGTCCACAGAGAGGGAGAGACTTCCTTCCCACATTTCTTTCTTTTTATTGTGAAAGCAAAACTTCATAATATTCCTTTACTACTTTTAATTTGGTCTCTGGAAAGGGAAGAGATAAAGACATGTATTGAGGATCATCTTATGTAAAGAAATGGATTTGTATTTACTTTTCTGTATGCTTAAAAATTATTTGAATATTTTTCACAACGAGCCTATATTTATATATTACTTTTGTACTTTAAAAAATAAATTTAAAAATTAGAAAAAATATAGCTACTCTCAATACTTATAGTCATTTTGGAGACATAGTAAAAATAGATTTATTTCAGCATAGATATAAATATATTCATGTTTTCTCTAGATTATTCTTTGCAAATGATTTTCTGGTTTCTATTGTCTGGAGTCCTCGTATAATGGATATACAATATATGTAGCTAAATGGAGTAGATGGACATGTGTTACATGGTATAGGTCCCCATAATTAACTGATGAATCAGTTAAATACTGTCTTTGGTATGAGAAGAAATCTTCCTAGAGGATGGTGCTTAAATAATATTTTAGGCCTATATAAAAAAATGAGTACATGTTTTATGAGAAAACTTCAGAGGTGTTATTGTCCAGCAAATCTTACTTCTTAATTAAATTCTATTTAAAATACAATGTACTTATGTAATTCTTTATCTTTTGTGATTTTTTGAATGAAAACTGATATTTCAATTTGGTTGATTTCTTGCCAACTAAGGAAGTAGAATGCTATTTTGGTGATTTTCTGCAGCAGTGATGGTTACCTGCTGATTCTGCTACCTTAACAGACATCCAATTTCTTAGGTTATTTTAGAGATTTTTTTTTTCTTTTTGGTGTAGTATAAAGAGTATTGGCCTGGGATTAGGAGTCCAGTGTTACAGTCTCAGACTGATTGATCTTGGTTGTGAAGATTTGGACAAATACTTATATTCTCTGGACCTTCATCTATTTATCTGTAAAATGTAAAATTCAATTATATCTCTAGAGTTTTATCAACATTTAGTCCATAACTTCAGACTTCGGTCATATTTTATATCTAAAGTTCCACTGAGTTTTATATCTTTAGTGCTTCCATGGCATCTGGTAGGTGTTTAATGTTTGCTGAAATGAATCATTGAACCAAAGAGCAACATGTTCTACAAAATGAGTTTCAATCACCTGTGGAAAAACTAAGGGCTAAATATAGATTTTCACTAGCAAAGTCCTTTCAGAAGTTATCTAGTGAGCTGTGCTCATTCCCAACATAAAACTCTTCAGTCTTTATCTCTCAACATCTCTTCAATAATTTCTTAGTGAGAAACAGATCAGATGAGGGTATATTCATGAGGGTATATTCTAGAAATAGTCACTGGTCAGTGTGAAAACCTATTTAAATAGTCCTTTCTTCTTTTAATGCCTCCATACTCTTTGTTTCCACCGTGAAGAGAAATAAACAATGCCACACACTTAGCAATGAGAAAAAGTAACCCTGATCATAAAAGAATCTTAGATTTCATGAACTGAATTTCCAGATTCCATATGAATAGAGTAGGTGTTTCTTTGTAAATTAATTTTCTCTTGATAATAAGTTATTTTGGGGATCTACTTATTGAGTGAAGAGAGTCCTGTGTTAGGTGTTACAGATTGAGTTTTTGTGTATTTACGCTGTGCGTGCGTGCGTGTGTGTGTGTGTGTGTGTGTGTGTAAAAGACAGAGAGAAAAACCAATTTAGTCATTTGTATCTCATACTATCCTTTGGGCTCCTTAGGAATTATGTAGATATTAGTTCATCACTATTTTTAATTTCTTGTATTGTGTTTTCTACTTGTTTCCTAACTATTGACCTTATCTCCCTAGCTAGTTTAAGACATTTTAAAGACAACAACCATACAGTAACATTATTTTATCCCTAGCGGTGCCTGCTGCCTTGGGTTCTTAGACCAGTGAAATTGTTTTAAAATGCTGATGAGTACATCAATGATAGTGGACAAACCCCAGATTGACACTAAATTCTAGCCTTAAGTTTTAAGATGGCATAATAATGGCTCCCCTGCTGAGGATCTTCTCTTTGCAACAGAACTTGCCGAACACTTTAAGCACCTTCTTTAAGCAGCACAATATATCTTTGAGGTTTTTGTGTAATGTATATAAGGAAGAAAGTACCTAGAAGGTTTGGTAATGTTTTCTTCAAGGTGGATATGTTATTACTCACTATCTAGAAAATTAACTTGTTTTTGGGTGCTCAGATTGACTTCCCAAGGAAAATAAAATAAAATATAAAATGAAATAAAATTGAACTCCCAAAGAACAAGTTGAGTGCAGCTTACAGATATAACCTTTTAAAAACAAAAAAATAAAAATAAAAACAGAGTCTTCTGGCATATTTTCTAGACTCTGTTGCTTCTTTCAATCTTTCTGCCCTTTTTCCTTGTTTGTCTACTCTCTGAGAACTCAACTAGCGATTTCCTAGTGGTGTAATCACTGCTTTAAAAATCTTAATGCAAATTTACTTGGAAATATATCCTTTCATCTGGATACAAATTTCTAAATGATAATTAAGTTCACAAGTAATGGGAACTTGGCATATTAATTTTATTTCTGCATTATTCTCCTGTTTTCCTCTACAAGATAACTTATTTTCTTTACAGGTTAAGTTATTTCACTTACTCAAGAGGGAAACCGAGAGTAATGCATTCCATCACAGGAGTATTATAAATCTCTGTTTCCGTTTTTCAGCATCATAAGAAATGTGTCCCGGGAGATTAAATTTGGCCTACCACACTATATATATATATACTTTTAATAATCCTTAGGGTATGAGATATATCAACCACCCAATGCTATTTTTGCTGACGTTAGTTAACCCTGATTATAAACATTTCAGTCCACCTGACATTACCATCACCTATATAAACAGTCATTTTATAAGGTAGGGCAAATGGCCTCAAGAATTTTGCAACTCAGAAATATTTCTCTGACCTCTAAAACAGAGCTTGATATTGCAGTAACACAGAGTTAATCATGAACTTATGACATGTTTTGTAAGGTAATGAAAGTGTTTAAACCTGAGTTTCCAGAATTTATGGGAAAATTTGTGCTCGGCTGCTCATAGTAACCTAAGCAAGAGCTGCTTCCATCTTTTATACCCGATATGATGAACTAAAAGTAATTCTCTGCTGTGCATTAAAATACTAATTTCCTAGAAATTATTTGGGTTTCTAATCCAGTGCCTCATAATAATGTGCAAGAGGAAATATCACTTTTTTTTTTTTTTTTGGTACGCAGGCCTCTCACTGTTGTGGCCTCTGCCGTTGCGGAGCACAGGCTCCGGACGCGCAGGCTCAGCGGCCATGGCTCACGGGCCTAGCCGCTCCACGGCATGTGGGATCTTCCCAGACCGGGGCACGAACCCGTGTCCCCTGCATCGGCAGGCGGACTCTCAACCACTGCGCCACCAGGGAAGCTCGGAAATGTCACCTTTTAGCTTTCTATTTGTATTTGTAATCTTTCCATATTTATATTAGTGAACTAGTAAAATACCACCTCTTATGGCATGGTGAGGTAACATTTGGCTTAAAGCAATTTGTATATCAAGCTTGGCTGGTAGAAGAAGCACTTTAAGTGTCAAATGGATCTAAATAAGGATCTAAAATTTAGAGTAGGATAAAACATAAAATAGATGTAAATTTTGTAGTATTGATATTTGATGTATTTTGAAACATTTCACATTTTTAAAATAATTTTCTGAAAGAGAGATTAGATATAACATATTTCCAAATACAGATATATATTATATATAGATAGATTTTATAGCATGACAGCTATTCTAATAAACAGAAAACCCAATTCTGCTTTTTCTTCTAAATATCTAACTGAATATTTCAATTCCCAGAGAAACAGTGGTACTTACACAATTATTAGTGTCCTCTGCTGCAGCTCATGCAGTGATTTATGATTATTTATTCATTTAAAGTTATTATCTTGTCAAAGGAATCTTAGCTCTCCCCATATGTTTGGTCAATTTATTTCTCTTAAAACACGAGATTAGGGTGGTCACCTGGGGCTCTGAGTATTGACTCTAGTAGCGACACCTCAGACAACTTATGCACTGGCAAAATTGTTATGAGATTTACCTAAAAAAGTGCCAAAAAAGTGCCCGGTACAAGCCTACTGCAGTATGGACACTCTCACAACATAAGTTCCTTTTTCCCTTATGTTTCTACTCCTTTCTCTGTATTTTTTCCTGTGATTTTGGCTCTACCTGCTAGAACCAAGGAAAAAGTAATGCTTCATAGATCAAGTAACCTTCCAAATTTGTGAAATATAACAGCCATCTCCCACACCCTCCACCCTCTCATAAACAATTTGTTCATAAACTAACCATCCCAATTCATTAGACTTGTCTCAAGTAAGATGGCTTCACACCGATGGACACCTTTTCTTAGTTACCCCAGGGAGAATTCATCTTTGTGCCTCTACTCTACTTTGATCATCTTGCATCTTAGCCTCTACAGCACATTATTACACTTATTTGTCTATATGATATTTCTCGATGCTAAACTATAAGGTATTCAATGAAAAGTACAACAATCACATTTGCAGTGTCTAGCCCTCACCATAGATTTAGTCACACAATATCACTTGGTTCACGGAGCAAGGAATGAATGAGTCAATCAACTGATGAGAAGCAGAAAGACTTATACACTGGATTGGAAACATTCTTCATAAAACAAGGTGCTAACATTTGAACACAACATCCCAAATAGCCAGATCTTTTTGAGGAGCATTGGTCGTATTCATCAGATGCTACGTCACCCTTATCTTTTATCTGGTTCCTATTGATTACACTTTTAGGACATTACTGTTCCATTCTGTTGGATATGTGGAGGTTTCTATTAAGGTTTATACTTTTCACTCCTTAACCTCTCTCCCCTTCCCCTTCCTTAGGATGTCTGTGTCTTTACATTCCTAATGTCTGCATAAAATCAGCTTCACACAATACTATTTATAAACTGATATCTACTATACATTTATACTACTTGTCATCGGCAAATTACAATACTTATGGACTATCACAGTGATTTTCAGAATATCTATGGGGTAGATAAGAAACAATCACTGCTAGCCCCATGTTAACCCACATGATATACAGAAGATTAAAGGGGATGTGTTATGGGATTGGAACAAAAATCACATAAAGATATCAAAGCTAAGAAGAGTAAGACTACAGTTTTCCTGCTTCTATCCATCTTTAAAAATCTACCAGACCACTCCAAATCTTTCCTTCTGATTTTAAATCTACCAGCACTCAACTCTTTAAAAGTTAATCAAACACCTTGAATTATAAATGCCTTTAAAAAGCAGTCAGCTTTTTAAAAATTCATCAAACAATTTCGGCTCTTAGATACCTCAAGTGTGTTTTCTGAAGTAATATCTTGACAGCTCTGTTTTCCTATGTGGTTTAACATAAAATTTTAAAAAGTATAGCAGGAATAATAGTCTAAATAGAAAATATATTCACTAGATAATTATGAGGTGAGTCTACTACAGGAAAAAAGTTGTTTGTCTCCAAATTTACCCTGGTTCTCTCTCTTTATTCTCTTTTTCACACAACACACATACACATGTGGATGATAAAACAGAGATTTAAATACACATTTTCTTGGCTTATTGAATGTAAAAGTCAATGATCAACTGATTCAGACTGCATTCTTTAGTGCAGTGTTTCCCACATTTTAATATGCATAAGATCACTTTATGCACATTAGTGTCTTGCTGAAAAGAAGATTAGGATTTAGCAAGTCTGGAGTGGGGCCTGAGACTGCATTTCTAACAAGTTCTTAGGTAATGCCAATGGTGGACTTTTTTTGGAAATGAATTCTTGTAGCTGTCAAATTTGCATCTAAAATAGGGTTCTTACTTTAAGATAAGTTGGGAAAAGGTGGCAAAAAGAAATGGAATTTAAGGGATAGCATAAATGCAAGTCAATGAATGATTTCCTTGTACCAGCACATTGGAGGAAACTATGGGAAATATAAAAGAAATGAAAGATACTGATCCTGACTCAAAGCTTTTATAATTAATTAGAAATTCAAGTACAATATATAACAAAAGCTTGAGAATAATTCCAAAGCTAAAGCATTTGCTAGTGACTTTAAAGTTTATAAAAATCTAAAAATCCAGTTCTGTACAACTTTGGTGGCATTAAAGGCCTTAGGCTCTGAAAGAAGTGTAGAAATTGCACTGCTTAGACCATAAGGATGGAGAGGACAGGAAAAAAAGGAAGGGGGGTGGGGAAACAAAGGACATTAGAATGAAATAATCATGAGCACAGGTTAAGAGAACAGTTTATAAGGAGGCTTTCATGCAATTGCAAAAACAGCAGCTTCACAGGATCGTAGGATTTTGATTAGGCATAGAGACTATTCCTCTAAAGATAAGAAGTTGGGTCTCAATCCACAATGGTATTGCAATGCTCTTAAGGAAGAAATTTGTTTATAAAATATTGTCTTAGGAAAGGAGATTATATGAAATAGAGAGGGGAGTTCTAACTCTCTAGATATCATGCCAAATATAGGAAAGACACTCAACTTCTTTTTCTCTTGAAGGCAAATTTATTCTCTTTCAAATCTTTTGTTTCATGGCACAAGAATACTAATTTATAATTGGCTTGTAAAATGAACTAAGAGGGAGGTTCTTACCAGTTAAAATTAAGAGTTGTAAAGAAGTTTTGATAATAATTTGGGATATGAGGTGATGGGAATTTGCCTGAAATAAAGCTATAGCACCCAGAAATGATCTCTTCCAAGAATTCCTGAGAAATGAAGCTTCAAAAGAGCTTGAAAGGTGATGAGGCATCCACAGTTTTGAACCTAGATGTGAAGGAAAACCACTAACGGGTAACTCTGCTGTGAGTGAAGATAAGAGGAAAGGTTGTTTTGGGAAAAAATCAAGCAAACCTTTGGCATCCAGAGAAAATCAAGCAAAACTCTGGTATCCAAAGAAATTTTCATTCCGCAGAAATCTACCTGACATTAAGCCAGTAGCTCGTGTCTATCAGATTGGTTAGAAGCAGTAGTTATTTGTGTGTACAAGTTTGCAAGCTTTTATCATATGACTCTGAATATCTGTGATAACTGATTCCAAGATTGATGCCTATCTCAGAAACAGTTATCTGTAACCTGGTCAGCAGCCCATGGGATGGCCTGGTTGGAGAACTCTTCTCGATGGGGATGCTTTATATTGGATTGTGACTAATTGGCCTAATTATACCTTCTCATGGGGAGGCTGAAAGTAAGGTATGAACATCCAGAAAAGCCAGAGAGTGCATAAGTTACGGGACTGGTGTATCCCTAAAGTGGTTCTTGGACCTCAGGACTCACTGCATTTCCTAAGGGGCATTCTTGCTTGCCACAAAGTTGGCCTCTGACTGTCCTGAGGTGGTGTGCTGTGCTTCCTTTCTTCATGTGCTCCCTTACAATAGACTCTGTCACCTCAGCTGACTTGGGCTTGACTCTGTGCCTTTCAGCTCAAAAGCACCTCACCATCCACGCCCTCTTTCTAGATGTTCACAGCCGTCCATTTTATTAAAAGCCTCTACCTTTTCAATTCTTTCCTGCTCTTGAGAGACTGCAGTGAGTTCTTCATCCATAGAGAGGCCTTGAAGTGAGCTGAAAACTAATATCCTACCGATGGAGTTTTCATTTTCTACTTCTGAGTAATCCAAAGTATCAGAAGAGAGGTCAGCTGGAAATCTCTTTTTGTGCAAGATAATAGCAAAAATTTATTGGGCAAAAAAGCAATCCTACTAACATCTCCCCTCCAAAAAAAAAAAATGAAAAACAAACCCAAAAAACAACCCAGGCACATTCAAAAATTAATCCTAACAAAAGCAAATAACTGTTTCTCTCTTCTCACCCCAAGAAACATTACTCTATGTGACAGCAAATGAGCAAATTTAAGGTAATAATTACAATCATAAAAATGACACTGAAGTTTTGAATTTAAAAGTTTGTGTGTAGGTTCAAGTGTGTACTGAAATAATCTATGTCAGTAATTAGTTGGTTTAGTTAGCAGCATGTATTAGTTGACAGGGGTAGAATGCATTAAAGGGATAATAATAGTAAGTAAAGTATGTTTTATTGAATGCTTTTACCTATATTATCTTATTCAGAATGAGTTAAATTTGGAAGAAAGGATAGTTTTAAAATGAGAGGTTATATCAGGAGTCCTTCAGGCAAATGCAACAAGCATTTTTTTTGCTACTGAGTTAAGAATAGTTTTCATATTCTTAAAGGTTTGTAAAACAGTAAATAAATAAAAAGACAAATACGTGACAGAGAACACACATGGCCCACAAAACCTTAAACATTTACAATTTGGCTCTTTTCAGAAAAGGTTTGTCAACTCCTAGGTTAAATAGATTGTTTTCCCTTCCACATAGATGACCTTTACTATATCTTAACTTAGTCAAATAACAAAATCTGGAAGGAGTAGAAATCAGTGAGCTAAAGACGCATGAACCATGTTTTAGCTTGTTATTTTAAGCAAAGTGAACTGAAGAATTGGGTCAAATGCCCCAACAGTTTATCTGAACTACATTTTAAAAAATTCCTCCCTGACCTACTTGGTCAGTATGATAAATGGACACCAGGACACTCTTCCACCAGAGATGGTCTGGCTCCCATCCTGGAGAAAAGCTTTATAAGCCTAACTGAGATGTGATTCCATCCTTTTCAAACCATATCCAATAAAAGCTTCACTTAACCAGATACTCAGTCAACCAGCATTTTCTTCTCAGGTTTGTGCAGAAGTTTGGGGTAGAGGGAACACATCTAAAAAGATGAAAGATACAAAAAGGGCTAATTTTTTCTTAATATTTTGATTGTTAAGGTTTTTATTTTAGAATATTTTAAATACATAAAAAAGAAGAATAGTATAATAGTATACTATTAAATACTAGTAGGATAGTATAATATCATAGTCTAATAAACTTGTATAGTAGTATAAATAATAACAGTAAAATAAATCCCCATATGTTCATCACCTGGCTTAAATAATTACTGACTCATAGCTAAACTTGTTTCACTGATACCTCACATATTTCCCATCTCCTTTATTATTTTGAAGTAAATTGCAAATATATTAATTCAACTGCAAAATTTCCGTATGCATTACTAACATATAATCCTTCAATAAAAATCACCATAAAAGTTAACAATAATTTATTAATATTATCAAGCATTCAATTAGTGTTCAAATTTCTAAACAAGAAGAAATTTTGTACGGAGGCAATTTCCATATCATGTCACAACTCTCTCCCCTTCCTAGAGCAGCCTAAACAGAAATGTCCCCTAGAACCTATACACTTAAAATAATTAAAAATAAGTTTTGTAAGATGAAAGATATGCAATCCATTATAATACCGTACCAGCACAAGAGAAGTATATTCATGAGTTTCAAAAAAAGGATATTAACCTATTTTAAAAGAATATCAATTGAAAACAAAAAGGGATTTTGTTGCTGTTGAACACTAGTAAAATATAACTAAAATACCTTATGCCTGGAATGTTGACTTATCAAGGTATATCCTTATTTACTATTTTTTTGCATCATTATCATGATCATTATCAGAAATCCATAAACAGAAGGATGGATGACAGTTGAAAATTCAGAGGCCATGTGAGAATGAAGGAAGAGCTGAAACAATCTCAGGAGAAGAAACAAATTCAAGAAACCTAGTTCTTGTTATCGGACTTGTATTTAGTATTGGACCTGTGTTCTAATATTATAATCAAACTGAATTAGAGTCTTTAGACCAGGGTTTCAGGGTTTCTCAGGGTTTCTTTGTCCCTTCTGGCCTTTGGATCTGGATAATTATTCGACGTCAGGAGTTGTCCTCTGTGTTGTAAAATGTTTCCCTGAATCTGTGGTCTCTGTCTACCAGATGCCAGTAGCAAACCAATCACACTAGAAGCACCATTACTATTGGATTGACAGTAGTGCTGATGAGGACATAATTTTGGTCTCACATCTCCATAAACCCTGCTCTAAAAATCTAAGGTGGCAAAACACTGTTGCTTTGTGTCTCTACAACTTTTACATCATCTCTACGACAGAAGCTTAAAATTATGTTTTAGATATCAAAGTATTCACAATTAAACTCTTTGGGACATTTGCTTTCGTTATGCCGTCTTTTTTGTATAATCTTGGAACACTGTAAAGGGAATGCTAATCACTTTGCTAATGAGAGAAAGCTATTAAAACACTTTAAAAATGCTTTTTTGAAAGCTCCATCAATTTTCCTTTCCCATTCAAGTCTCCAGTAACTCCAACTGGTCTACTAGTTTAATTAAACAGGATAAAAGAAATCTGCTGAAGAGTTCATGACATTTAGATACAGAAAAAAAAAATAAGAAAAAGGATAATAAAATTTATATTAGTGTCAATAAATAGTAACCAATGTGCAAACTGTTTATTGCAGATAAAGTTTGATTAAGTTGGGGCCTTCTGACAGTGTGTGGGGATACAAAATCATTTTAAGCTATGCAAACAAAGAATAGAGGGAAACTCTATTATGTGGACACAGCTCACATATGAAGGTGTTTCTTTACCGTTGGGATGCCTGGTTAAATTTATAGTATTTCCTCTGATATAAAAGCAGAAACTTTTTTTTTGGTAGGGAAAAATGAATGAAATATGTCCACTATGTACCATGTAACACTATCATATAATACCACAAGCAAGAGCCCAGGCAAATTGCTTATTGTCATGGTGATGACTGATTCCATGGAGTAGATGGGTGGGTAATCTGTGTCAGCCCAGTTAAAAAAGGTGCAGTGTTGGTGCAATATCTATCCATGGAAAGCCCTTACCCAGAGACTGTTTTGTTGTTGTTCTCCATTTACAACTATCTGGAATTATCTTACTATTCCCCATTTTTATTGTCTGTCTCCTTTGATGAGAATGAAAGCTGCAGGAAAGCAGGCTATTGTTTCTCTTCCTCACTACTGTATTGTCATTACCTACAATAGTAACTGACACTTTGCAACTGTTCAAAACCTATTTGTTGAGGAAATAATTAATAATTTAATTAATGAAGTGGTTATGATATATTTAGATATTATGGACCAGTAACATTAAGAATTGTTTAATTAGGATTTAGAAATTGTCAGTATATGTTTTTTTCTAGGTTTGGACACAGATTAAAAAACAAGAAAAATCAATAAAATAATCATCCACCCAATCACCATCAGTGCATAAAAGAAAAAATATTTTAACATAGAAATAGCGAGAGTAATTTCAAAATAAAAAATAAGCACAGAATAAAGGACGGGACAGTTAAATAAACTCATCTTTAAAGGATAACTCACTCCACTGTTATTATATTACTTATTTCGTCATAGACCAATGATATACGAGCTTGTCCACTGGGCTTTAGGGAGACAGCTACAAAAAGTGGCTTTCCATCAAGAAACATGGAGAGGAAATGAATAACTATTAATTGTTATTTTTATCACGAGCGCATATGTTTCTTCTGAGCCCCAAACTACTGAGTTAGTCTAACCATAAAATGTCAAAATATATATATGGTAAAGAGTGCTCGGTAATTGGTTTTAGGGTCAGAGGTTTGTCTTTACTCTGCTTGTCCTCATTGCCATAGCCCCTTTTGCTGAATAACTTTCGCTAAGGTCTGGTACGTCTTCTCAGCTCCCTTCGTTCTCCTACATAAAGGTTTAATGATGGCCTGTATCTTCCCACAATAGGAATAAATTGTCTTTTCCTCTGCAGAGACAGAGGCATTCTCTCAAAAGTGTTTGTTTTCATAGCCTAATTGACAATTAGCTTATTAGAGAGCATAACTGGATAGGGACCTCTGTTCCCTCTCTCCTATTATGTAACTTCAGAATTTTATATAAGAACTCTGAATGTTGTCAAGTTCAGGTATAGACTTGGCCTTTTTGAGAACAGAAACTTCTAGTAATATATAGAATAGTTATAGAAAAAAAGATAGTGTTATAAACGTGGATCCAGAAACTCGCGAGAGGTGGATAAGGACACTGAATTGTACCCCTAATGATAGGTACATCAAAAGCTTCTTTTGTTTTCCCTGTCAATAGCTCAGAACACTTCCTATGGGAACTAGGTTGTTCTAATATTAGTGGGAGGAGGAGAGACTTTTTCAGCTAGGGCTTCTAATCTAAACCATACAACACAGAAAATCATTTCAGTGACTATTTTATTAATTCTCACAAGGATGGTACATAAGTAGTACCATTCTAGATACATAAGTGCTAAGTTAATTCATTACTTGCGATACACGCTTTAAGATAATAGAGATTGATTCTGTCTAGGCTCTGGTTCATAAGGGCTAGAGAGTAGCAGACTAAATTGGGAGAGGAGTTAATAAGTTACAATAAGTTGTAATAGCAACAGAGATACACATAATTTTGTGAGAATTCCTGCTCTCATGTTAGTGGCAGCTTTCAGAAGGGAAATTCATTTTCCTAATTTATTGTGAACCAGGTTCATCTTAATCTTTATTACGTGATTTCAGGCCCCTGGTACTCCAAACAGACTATTGATCCTCCTGGACATTTACAAGCTGCTTGTTCCACAGGCATTCATTCATCAACTCAACAAACAGACACTGGGCAAACACTTGTATTAAATAGTTGCAAACATGGCAGATGTGGCTGATATACTATATGATGTGTTCTTAGAATGTGTAGTCTACCAAGCCCAAAACCCAACTCATCTCTTATTTCCTCTCACTGTAACCTTGCAAACCTGCTTTATCTATACTCACTGTCACGGCAAATGGCATCACATCCACCCAGTCATCCAAACCATAAATATGCTACCATTTGTGAATCCTCCCTTTCTCTTATTCTCCATAAAAAGCAGGATTGCAATTTCCCCTGATTCTTTTTCTTTAGTATCTTTCCTAATCCTCTGCTGAAGATTAATTTAAATCCTCATAACTTCTTGACTGGGTTATTTTAAGACCTTTCTAACTATCTACTTACTTGTGCAAGTGCCTTCCTCTGTGAGGATACTTATTCCCAAACGCAAATTTGACCATTCCAGTCCTCGTTTTAAAAGCCTTCGATTCTTGTCCATTGCCTGTAGGATGAAATCCTAATTTCTTGCAAAGACATAGATCCACATTCACTCATCTGCTGCAGCCTGGCTCCCACTCTACGTCCCAAACGTTACGACGACTGTACGCGCATTTCCTCAAACCACAGTGCTCTCGCCATCCTCTGCTTCTACACTTGCTGCTCCTTCCCTTTGGAACGCTCACTCCACAAACATCCCCTCAATCTGCCATCTCCTATTCAGCCTTTGGAACTCACTTTAGGTGTCACCTCCTTCAGAGAGATTTTTTTTTATTTTTTACAGATTCCTCCATCTTAAGTTGTCTTTTTTTTTTTTTTGGTGGTACGCGGGCCTCTCACTGTTGTGGCCTCTCCCGTCGCGGAGCACAGGCTCCGGACGCGCAGGCTCAGCGGCCATGGCTCACGGGCCCAGCCGCTCCGCAGCATGTGGGACCTTCCCGGACCGGGGCACGAACCCCTGTCCCCTGCATCGGCAGACGGACTCTCAACCACTGCGCCACCAGGGAAGCCCTTAAGTTGTCATTTTATCTTACGCTCTTAATGCACTGAATTGTGCTGATCTGCATATTGGTTTGACTTCTTACGTGTTTACTTTCTTGAAGGCACACTGATTACAGGACACAGTGACTGGCATAAAGCAGGGTCTCCATAAAGCTTGTTGAACAACTGAACATTAGTTAAATCATAAGCTGTTAATATTCTGTTGATTATATTATTTATAACAACATTGGGATTTAATTTTAATGATTATTAGTATGCAATAATAGGTGGAAAAAAATTTTATGATGATAAATCAGTTAGGAAGATATTGATATGGAATGGGGAAGCAAATGATGAATGAGAAACAAAATACATTTGTATGTATGTATGCATGTATGTGTATGTATGTATAGGTATGTATGTGTGTGTGTATGGTTATTCCAACACACATTATTGAAGATCTGCAAAAGCCAGGGCCGGGGAATAGAGTTACAAAGTTTAAGAGGATCTAGTCCAATTGTCAAGCACAGATAATTTAATTGTAATATCTTCAGTAAAACGATAGAAATACACTGAGAATACTATGGACCAGCCTAGAGGTTCAGAGCAGGCTTGTTGGGAGACTGAATATTTTGAAGAATAAATTCAAAGTAGACAAGTGAAAAAGAGGAATGACAAGTTTGCGCCACATCTGAAATGTTACTAGCTATTACCTTTGACCATGAAATCTATCTAAAGAATTTCACTGGAAAGTGTTATTTTTTGGAGTTACCCAGACCTTGGGAGAATGAAAAGACATTGAAGGATAGGGTCAATCATTGCAAGCACACCACCCTATGGCAAATATTTATTTAATGAAATGGATATTCAGATACATGTGAATATGCTGATAGAGATATGGACCATTATAACAAATGAATGTTTGAATTTTACATCTGTATCCACTTGCATCCACTTTACCAAACCATGTCTGGTATTTTACACACACACACACACACACACACACACAGGTATATACATACTTATTCCTTGCAACTGCCCTACAAAGTGAGTAGTAGTATCCTGATTTTACAGACTACCGTGCTCAGCTAAAAAAAATTGAATTAAGCTACTTTAAGGCCAAATAACTAGTTGGTAACAGGGTCAACATTTGATTCTCTGTGCAAGGTCGTTCCTGTTACATCATGCCACCTTGATAGATATTTTATTGGGCTGATTAAAATGGCACTAATAAAGAAAAGAGAATATTTTAATACATGGTCAGCTTTTTCTTTCCCTACAAACATTTTTGAAATATCTTGAGGAAGACTGCATTCGTATAAATTGCTGTAAAGATGAAAATTAAAAGGAACGGAAACAAAAATATATTTAGTTGATAGCTAAGTAGGAGCAAAGTGATCCAAAGCATAGCTCCAAAGAGACTTAGCATCTGTGCACTGAAACACTTGTTTTAACAAGTCCAACTGTGTTTCCTAACTATGCCAATCCTTTCCCTTGGCTAATGCAGAATCCAGTTTACAGAATATATCAAACTGCAGCCCGCTTGCTGAGAGGAGCTGAATGCTGCTTTAATTTCCCAGCCGGGAGCTGGTATTTCATCAAGAACCAGGCATATTAAATTGTTGTGTAAATGGAAAGACCACAATGTCGGCCATATGGTAGTTTCTCTTTGTAGAAAAGGAGAGACCTTTAAATCAAACTGTTAAGTCTAATGTCACAGTTATTAATTTGGAGATAGGGACAAGAGATTTCTTTATCTCTTCTAAGTGTTCTTTCCTCCTTCCTATGCCCCCAAAGAGTGATGGGTCCATTTAAAGTTGAAAAGACAGTGTAGGTCAACTTTAAATACATTACATTATGAACGGGACTTTCAGAAGTTTCCATTCTATAATAGAGGGGAAAATGCTTCTTTAAAATCCATTTTCCAAGTCTGTGTTTAGGGTTGTACTTCCACTGGAATGAGCTGGATAGGTTTCAGACTATCAGAGGAGGGTTTCCTGAGGTGAAAGGGCAGAAGTGGGTCCATATCATTTCATAAAACAGGCCATCCTTTCTTTTAATTTTGCTCTTTCCATCCCAACTTTTCCTTGGTTCAGCACACTACTGTCCAGTTTTTACAAATCAGCTCAGAAATTACTTCATTTATCCATCCAAGAAATTTATATTACGGTCTAGTGTGTGTCAGATTTCATTCCAGGTGCTGCAGGTGTAAGACAAATTCCTTATTCTCAGAGGAGATGGAAAACCTTAAATAAGTAAGGTGACTTGAATAATGATGACTGCTGTAGAAAAATAAAACAGGGTAATGTGATGGAGTGATAGTGCTTGTCTAAGAACATGATAATCACAGGATTGTGGGTGTTTTAGGACTTTTGATATCTATATTAATCATTTTTATTTGTTTTAATGATTAGATTTTTCTTCAAAGATTTTCTTCTCCTCAGTTCAAAACATGTAGCAGTTTCTGAAGCTTTGATCTAGATCGAAAGTTCCTCACTGACATGTTCACAACCTCATCTTGTCTCCCCACTGCTGCCGTAGCAAATTCTAGTCCAAATCCCTGCAATGATGGCGATGCCATTACAGTTACTGATGGGGATCTTTTGAGAGAAGGCAAATCCACTCCTTCAGAGTCACTGCAGAGTCAAACCCCTGAGGGTCATCTCTTTCACAGAATAATCATTTCCCTCTCACGTGGGGCTCTACCTCTTCCCTCTCCTGGTTCCTCTCAGGCCCTCAGGAATTTGGTTCAGGCACAAGTTGAGCCAATGAAAACAGCAAATGCAAAGAACTGAGCATTAAATCCAAGATCTTTCTAAATTGTTATCCTCTGGGCTGGAAATGAAATTTCACATCCCCTGGTGCCATTTGTTTCTCTCATTTTCACTCTTCTTATATCATTATAGACTTCTCACTCAGAAGCTGGTGGGAATTAGGTTTATTCTTAGGTATTCCTGAAGCCCTATAGAGTTAGACACTTTAAAGACACTAAATTTAATTAGGAAGGGTATTCCACTAAAATATTTTTACTGAATCTTTTCAGCTTTCAGTTACTAAAGGTTTCTATATTTTGACTTCTTACTTGTTGCTGCGGTCTCTGAGAAAAATCTCAAGACAACAATCTGAAAATGTAGCCAACACCAATTATCACCTGTTTCTCTTTTTTCACAGTTTTAGTGACAAAAGGGTTTGGCTCGAAGATGTTCAAATTAATGATGGCAGGGATGTTGATTTTTTCCCTCTAAAACAATACATACCTTCCAGCAAAACTGCAAGGTATAAGGCTATATTCACACAAAAACATGGTAATTATGACAAACGAGTGATTCAGAAGGGCTCCATAAACCGGAAACAACCTAGGATTTGTTCAGCTGGATTCTATGATTCCCTTATACATGAGATATCAGACACCAGCCATTCCCAATTTTCTCTGATAAACTCTCTTTATGGTTTTGGGGAGACCTACAAAAGGCAAATTTAAGTTTTTAAGCAACTGCATAGTTTAGGAATTTATAACAATTAAGGTTTTGGACAACAGCAAACTTTTACTGGATAAAGTTCCTATTTAAGAGGGAGGAGTTATGATTCAATTTTTAAATTTTCTTTCTTGATCTCTCAATAATATATTCCTCAGGAGAAGCCCAAGATGCAAAATGATACTTTCAGAATGTATTTGCTCAAGTACAGTTATTTTCCCTAATTTAGCTTGCCTGAAATTTTCCATGTAAGATTATCTGTCTGGAGCAGACGCATTTTGAAATCCTGTAATATATATTATTCTTTACTGTAACACTCTCTTGTCCTTCCACAGCTGATCTTATTGCAGCTCAAAGAAGTCATGTCTAGTAAGAAAATAAACCTCCATCTATGGTTCCTTAGAAAACTAAAAATAGAACTACCATACAACCCAGCAATCCCACTACTAGGCATATACCCTGAGAAAACCATAATTCAAAAAGAATCATGTACCACATTGTTCATTGCAGCTCTATTTACAATAGCCAGGACGTGGAAGCAACCTAAGTGTCCATCGACAGATGAATGCATAAAGAAGATGTGGCACATATACACAATGGAATATTACTCAGCCATAAAAAGAAACAAAATTGAGTTGTTTGTGGTGAGGTGGATGGACCTAGAGACTGTCATACAGAGTGAAGTAAGTCAGAAAGAGAAAAACAAATACTGTATGCTAACACATATATATGGAATCTAAGAAAAAAATGGTTCTGAAGAACCTTGGGGCAGGACAGGAATAAAAATGCAGACATAGAGAATCGACTTGAGGACACGGGGAGGGGGAAGGGTAAGCTGGGACGAAGTGAGAGATTGGCATGGACTTATATATACTACCAAATGTAAAATAGAGAGCTAGTGGGAAGCAGCCGCATAGCACAGAGAGATCAGCTCGATGCTTTGTGACCACCTAGAGGGGTGGGATAGGGAGGGTGGGAGGGAGACACAAGAGGGAGGAGATATGGGGATGTATGTATATGTATACCTGATTCACTTTGTTATAAAGCAGAAACTAACACACTATTTTAAAGCAATTATACTCCAATAAAGATGTTAAAAATAAAAAGAAAATTAACCTCCATCTATAACACAGTGTCTTGGTAAAGATGTGTTCACACAATGCAAGGACATGAGCAGGCACCTGTGTGTTTAATTGAACCCAAGATAAAGTCAAATCAGATAATTCAGACTCTAGAATGATCAAATGGCTTAGTTCAAGTCCTTTCTTTACTCTGAACTATGCAGTTATAACCAGAATGCTGCAGTACTAAAGGCACTGAAGCCAAAAAATAAGCTAGACCAGGTCAAGATTCTCAGAAACTAGGAATCAACTTTTCTCTAGCTCACTTCCTTCCTAATTAGATAGGAAAAGGGGAAGATATATAGAACACAAGATATGGAAGTGCTATTTTGGTTGCTTTCTCACTGGTAAAGTTATAATGATAATAATAATGATACACTTATCCATTTATATTGTTTCTTTAAAAAGAACCTGTCAAAAATTATGAGTCCAAACACTGATATTGTAGCATCTCTCTTCTCCAACTTATAACAGTACATGTAGATACATGCATATTACTCATATAAAAATGATTTCAGTACCAATACTTCCAGTTTCTTGTTGAGGCAGGAAACATTGGCGATTGTTTTACAACTACAAGTATCTCATAAACTCCAAGGAAACAAGAACTTTTAACATGCTCATATTAAGTCCTTACAATAAGAGGATAAATAAATATGAACTAAATTAATAAGTGAACAATTGCATTGTGCAATAGATTCAATTAAGATTTCAGATGTTCTTCCTTTAAGGAGTCTGATCTGTACTAGACTTTAACTAATGTTCTCATTCAGTGCAGTGTGACCGTGTAAGTATGAGATGCTGTTAGTTGACTCGCTAACATCAAGAATATTTAGACACATCCTTGGAACCTTGATTCCTTCCTTTGGGGCACCCATACATATCCCAGCAAAGGGAACCACTCACTGCATGCCCCTGAAACATCAAGTGTTGTTAATGTGTTTATAGTACGAGGTACAAAGAAACTTTTTAAATACTTCTGGCATTTTTAATTTGCTAAGGATATTAAAATATTTCAATAAATTTACTATACCCTACAAAATAGGTGATGAAAAGCAATTTAAAGTGACTAAACTTTTCCCACTTCCTTATCTTTTTGCTGAACTATTCTGACCGGTAATTTCACTCTTCCCTTCTAAGTAAATTTGACCATGGAGTAGTATCTTCACGGATAACAGATAGGTCAAAACAATCACACTTAAGTGGAGCATGCATAGAATTAGTAAATGCAGATTATTTAGCAATAGGCTAGGAAGAAGGAATTGTAGGTGTGTGTGTATGTGTGCGATGTGTTTCACAATTCAATCTAACAGGAAAGAATTCTTGTTTTCTGAAATGCTATAAAGCAATAACATTGTAACAACTTGCAGATAACGCACCTGTTACTGTGTGAAGAGCAGTGGCCTAAAGTGACAGTCCATCCCTGTCACCACCGATCTCTGTGGCCCAGGTACCTCTTAGACTCATTTGCAGAAGGGAATGAAATAATGCATCCCTCCTAATTCCAAATTTTACAAAAACGTTTCTGAATAATTTAGTTTTTGAAAACTATATGTCTGTTCTTCCATTTCCCTTCTAACGCATTTGGGAAATTCATATTGAAAATGATAAAGATTATATACTTTTATAGTTATGCTAATCTAATGTGGAGTTATATGATACATTTGAAATTGGTACAATGCCTGGCACATTAAACTCTGGTTATTTGGAGAATTTGGATGTTATGAAATCTTAAGTATTATTTCTTGGGTGTGTGTGTGTGCATATGCAAACACACACACACACATGTGTATATACAATGAGGGAATTAGGATTTTCCGAGTTGAGGTTACCTTTAATTTGAAAAGGCTTTCAGGTTATTTATTTCATCCTCATATCCTCACCCTCCACTATACACACAAATTGATTTCTCATGAATTTCTTTGCTTTTGCATTAAGACTAACTAACAGTGACTCAGGAGAATACACATATTGATTATTAGATTCCTTAGTGTTGATTAACTTGACATGAGCACCTATTCAAGAATACCTCAGTAATGTCATACACATGTGTCTGCTGCTCTATACGACACAAGCCCGGTGGCTTTTGTTGCTACCTAACATCATAGCACACATTATGTTCCAGGTGCCATTATAGGCATTCTGTGTATGTTAAGTTACTTAGTCTTCTAAGCCAGCTAAATGAGGTAGAAATTATTATTATCCTGATGTTACTGATTTGGAAACAGGGACATGGAGAAGACTGGAGACTTTCTCAAACCCCAACAGCATCTCAAGACCCAACTCTAACACCTACACTCTTAAACAGTATCCTTCTGTCACACTTCAAAGAGCTTCACAACCAGCCCCTGATACTTTCTATATTTTCACTACTATGAAAAAGAGTTGTAGTTAATTTTCATCCACTAGAATACGAATCATCACAAATATCACCTGCCTCCATTTTTTAATGCTGGGGTCTTGTCCTAAAAAATATCCTCAGTGATAGTACTTCAAAAATACCGTGGACTCGAGAATAAGCAAGACTATATTTTAGATACTCAGAAAGCTATTAAAACAAGCAAGCTGGCAAAAAAGGAGATGCTTCCCAAAGTCGTCCCATTCCAACAGAATCATAGACCTGGAAGGCTGCAGATAGTGTCTATTTTAATAACCTCATTTTACTGATGTTGATCCCAAGCCCTAAAACGTTAAACAGGATGCCTGGGGACATGCAGTTGGGTTGGGTCTTATTGACAGACATGGGATTAGTACCTGGTTCTGTGGATGCTGAGTACTCTGCCACATCATGTTGCTTCCTAATCCTCTTATAGTTTTGTTCCTAAAGATAGAATTTGATCATTTGATTTGCAATATTATGAGAGGGGAACAGTCAAGCAATGAAATATGCTTAAGCTACTCAGACATAACCTTTTAAATTGCATATCATGCACAGTTCAATAGGTGATGCCTAGTTATATAGTAGTTGTATAGTTTCAGCAATGTGGACCTTCAGACTTGAAGGGAGGGTCTAAATTTAAGAGTAAATAAAACCTGGGCACAGAATAAAAGGCCTCTGTTATCAGCCCAAGTGGATGGTCACATAGAAAAGGAGCAAGCTAGAGACAGAGTTGAAATGAGGACAGAGTGAGAACATATCCATCTGTCCACCAGCAATTATGCACATGAACTAACCACAGGACATCACTCCAAATGACCCTGTTAAAAGAATGGACTTTTTAAGATCATAATCACTATGTGTTGGGGGCGTTTATCAAATAAGACCTCAACAATGTTTTACACTGAAATAATACATTATGATAAAGAGCCCGGCATGTTTCACATGCATACCTGTTAACTCTTTCATAGGATAAAAATATGACTTTGAGAACATCATAAAAATTTTAATTGCTTCCAAATGTATACCTAATGCCTCAAAAGATAGCACTTATTATTCCCACAGAAAGATGGTCTTACTTCACCTCACCCCACTCTGGGCTGATAGTATAGAATAGAAAAGGTGAGAGGAAAACAAGGTAATGTTAAAAATAAAAACTTGAACTCCAGCTCTTTCCATGCTGTTGCTGTACTTTTATACTTTATTGAATATGCCTACTCAAAGACAGGCTTCTCTCTTGTTTTCTCTCCTAGACTCCACAAATACAATGAAGTATGATAATGATCCTTAAAGAAAGTGTCACAACAGACTAATAGTTTGCACAACTTTAATCCAAAGAACTCAAAGTACTTTACTAACGTTAGCTCATTCATCACACCAGGTTGGGACAGGGGGTGAACAGATCTGCTGAAGTAGGGCAAGAAGGTCTTAGCGATGTGTATTGAGTCTCTGAAAGCTAAATGTGAGGCTGGAGAGCAAAATAAAAGAACAAAGCCAAGAGCACTGAAAGAAGTAACCAAGAAGAAATCTTGCTACTCTATTCAGCACTAAGTAAAGTATTACCAAAATACAAAGTGTAATGATGTGGTTTACATTTATGACGTCTGTTGCAAATTGATAGGAGAAACAAGGAAGAGCAGACACCATAATTTTATGTTTGAAAAATTGAAAAGAAATATGAAGAGAGATCATTTATTGAAAGCTTGATCACCGGGCTTCCCTGGTGGCTCAGTGGTTGAGAGTCCGCCTGCCGATGCAGGGGACACGGGTTCGTGCCCCGGTCCGGGAAGATCCCACATGCCGCGGAGCGGCTGGGCCCATGAGCCATGGCCGCTGAGCCTGCGCGTCCAGAGCCTGTGCTCTGCAACGGGAGAGGCCACAACAGTGAGAGGCCCGCGTACAGAAAAAACAAAACAAACAAAAAAAAACCTTGATCACCGACTTCGTGATATAGAATATTATTCAATTAAAGTTAGACTCAATGCCACAAATATTTATTCAATAAAAAAGATATATCAGGGAATGTGCTAACGATGAAGATACAAATAAGAACATAAAAAACATGTAGTTTCTGTGCATCTTTTATATAAATGTTGTAAATAAATCACAGAGAAAAATTTGAGATGGAAAGAAAATAAGAAAATGAGTATAAATAATATATGAAAGAAAAAAGGGTATTAAAAGTATAATATCCATGAATTCTAGCGTTTTTATCTTATTTAATACTTTATGACAAATACTTAGAATTCTGTCTGGAATGTTGAAGATTTTCAAAATCTACATGTGAAAGAAAAAAGGAAAGAATGAAGGAAGGAAGAAAGAAGGAAGAGCAATATAATTTATTCCATTTATGAGATAAATTAACCTTTAGGAATATTTGGGGATTAACATGAAATAAAGATTTTTTGGAAGACTGGAAAATTTCTAAGAAGATAATAATAGAGGAGCGATAACACCCTTATACATTGTACTAGTCTAGATACAATTGCCTTGTAAAGCCCTTTCACCCCATCCAATATAGTGGGCACTAGCTACATATGGCTATTTATATCTAATTTAAATTAACTGCAAGAGGAAACATTAAATTCCTCAGTTGCACTAGCATCAAATGCTCAACAGTTACACATGACTTGTGGCTACTTTTTGAACAGTATTAAGTAGAGAAGATTTCCATCACCACATAAAGTTTCTACTTTACTTCTACTTTACTTTTCTATATTACTCTAGATTCTATTGTTTTAAATTCTAGAACCATATTATCTGATCCCTAATATGGTGAGATTCATTTAAAATTAGACAGAAGGTAATTTAAAATACTAACACTGAATTTCTCAGAAATAGGTAATGCCTTGTGTTTCATTTAGTTTGGTTTATAATTTATCATTATTATTTGTATTGGTTTCCTATCTTGAGATAAAGGTAATGAGTTTTAGCACAGTATAATGCCAAAGTGAATGGGATGTTTGACTGCTTTTCTTATTCTAGGGCTGGAGACACAGCAGAAGAGATAGAGATAAACAGTAGGGACAAGGGAAAATACATTCATCCATCCATCCATTCATCCATTGACTCATTGTACAAGTTCTCCTTGAGTTTGTGTGAGAGTTCAACCACTGTTTTTTGGTGCTGTACATTTGAATTGGAAAAAATTATAGTGTCAAAGCTCAGAAAATTCATAATCTAATATGGAAGACTGACATATAAAATTATAATAAAAACAGCTCAATAATAGGTTAAGGTCAAAGTGCTATGAAAACAGAAAGAAAAAAACATCTGCCTGGGAGAGACTAAAAAACTAACATTTGAGTGGTGTCTTAAAAAAATACGAGAAGCAAAGTGTCCGCCTGAAAAGTGGAGAGGGTTTTTTGCTTTATTTTGCTTTGTCTTATTTTTTAAATCAAAGGGATCAATCTCTGCAAAGGAAACTTTTGTTCTTTGCCAATATAAGAACTAGTAGTCTTGGGGGGTTGGTTTAAGGGTATCTGGAGGGAAAGATATGCATTGAGATTAGGAAAATAAATTGGGCCAGATTGCATAGGGTTATGGAGATTTTGTTAAAGAATTTGTGTATTATTCTTCATATAAAGGGCAAGGGACACAATTCAGATGAACCTTCTTAAAAGAGGAATAGCTGCAAATGAATGAAAGCACAAAGAGCTTAGGGTTGAAGCCTCCTCTTCTGGAATCCTGGGATACAGGCATGAATGGGAAATGTTGCGCTTCAAAATAAGAGGCCCATTGGTCACTGTCAAATCACTAATGCAGATTTACTTTAGGGAGAACCCTTAAAGAAAACATCAATCCAGGAGATAGTTTTTTCTTAGACTATCCTTATTGGTGATGTATATTCTGCTTAAAAAAGTTTTTCTTCCAGTTATGCTTGATAGAAAGCCCTGCTTCTTTCTTCCCCCTGAGCTATGCATACAAAGTGAAAAAAAAGTCTTCCATCTGTTCTTTATTACCAGAAATTCCCTTAAGAGCATTACAGAGTTTATTGTTACAGAAGTTAGCATTTGAATAATACAAGTAAAATGTGAATACCAAAGAGTATTGGTAATCAAAGCTTCACAATTTTTGTTTTCAAAAGAAGGAGAAAGAATATTTTAAAATATTCAAAACAACTTTATATTCTAAAGTGAATCATAACCTGCTAGATTTGTTTTACCTTGCAACAGAACCCCATACTTTTCACTAAAACCATTTACCCCAGTATTTGATAGATACTGAAATTTAGGAACTAAGCAGAGGCGCATTTTAGAAATGAAATGCATGGATTAGAATGACACATTAGAAATTAGAAAGTACACTTGCCTTACAGAGTTGTTTTTCTTTTTTGGGCGCGGTTGCTTGTGGGATCTTAGTTCCCTGACCAGGGATCGAACCCATGCCCCTTGCAGTGGAAGCATGCAGTCCTAACCACTGGACTGCCAGGCAATTCCCTGCCTTATAGAGTTTTTATTTTAGTAGGTTCAAGATATGGCCTGGCCTCTCTAATTATAAAAGCTCCAAAGGTGGTGCCTTGTGAAAAACCACAAGAATACAAGAGAACCCAGAATTATAATAAGGACTTTTTCGTTTTTCTTTTCTTTTACCTCTTCCTCCTTTTCTATTTTATTAAAGAGGGAAAGACTTCATGACTTCAAAGTAAAATGTCTTAATGGTCATCCTGATTTTCATAAGTGTCTCAGACATTTGGATTTAATCCTTTATTATGCATTGATGTATTTACACATGACTATAGAATCATAGAACAATAAGGCGAAGATATAGATGGGGATTAACACCTTTATCAACCCAATGGTTTAGCAAAGGTTCATTCTGTGGTTGTACATTATCTGGTATTTCTAGGTGGGATAGGACCTGCAAAAAGATCCAATAGAGTTGTCTTATCAGTGTTGAATCAAATATTTCATTAGCCTGGCCTGAGGAGAAAACAAATGAGGAAGCAAAAGAAAACAAACAAAAAAAATCTTTAAGAAGATTCATTGTTTTTCTCTGCTCCTGCCTCTTCTTCCTCATAAATATAATGGGAGAATTGAACTAATCAAGTTGTAACTTATTATCAACAGATTCCTCACATCTTCTAGAAAATCAGTAACAGCTTTTAGAAATATACAATGGACTGGAAGTGGAGTAAACTGTGGATTGGCAGATGTTTTAGTCCTCTTACAAATAATGAATAGTCACCAAGACAGGGATTGCCTGTGCTTTTCCAAACCTGCAGCTCTTTATTTAAAAATGCCAGGTGAGGGCTTCCCTGGTGGCACAGTGGTTGAGAGCCCGCCTGCCGATGCAGGGGACACGGGTTTGTGCCCCGGTCCGGGAAGATCCCACATGCCGCGGAGCGGCTGGACCCGTGAGCCATGGCCGCTGAGCCTGCACGTCTGGAGCCTGTGCTCCACAACGGGTGAGGCCACAACAGTGAGAGGCCTGCGTACCGCTAAAAAAAAAAAAAAAAAAAGGGCCATGGATAGCTCTGAAGAGAAGATAAGGTGTACTCATGTTTAAAGGTTATATCCTAGGGGAGCATCATGCCCTCTCCTAGGAAGCAGTGAGGTACAGTGGAGAAAACACAGGCTTTGGGTTCAGATTCATAGCTGAGTTTGGAACCTGGCTTTGTCCCTTTTCAGGTACATGGCCTTTGCCAGGTTAACGTCTCCGAGGCTCATTTCCCTCATATGTAAAAAGAGAATTATAAAAACTTTCCTCATAGGAGGGAACAAGAAGGAGACTTTTCCTACAAGCAAGACCCTCACTTCTTAAGCACCCCAAACTCATCATCCACCTGGCCTGAGCCATGAGGACCAATCTCATTAGGTTTTTTAATCTCCATTCTCCATCACTCTCAATAGGAAGCCTAGAACTCCTATGTAATCCCACATGCCTGAATGCTAATCCCCACCTGGCTGTATGGGCAAGGAGGATTTCCATATCCTTCTTCCTTGCTTTAATTTTCCAGGAAGCATTTATAACCATCTGGTAATGTGGTTTACTACTTCAGTAATTTCTAGGTTTCTTTATTACATTCTTGTTTCTAAAATGTAAGTATCCAGTAAAATATAAGCTCCATGACTGTGGACAATTTGGCCTATTGTGCTCAATGCTGTATCCCTAGGACCCATAAACCTGCCTAATGCACAGCAGGCAATTATCATATATTTATTTTCTTCCACTCTGTCTCCTAGAACATTACTTGGGACTCTCGGTGAGAACACTGAATACAATGATGCATGGGTTAATCTAACACATTCTATCTCCCACGTCCACAAAAAAAGGAAAAAAAAACCTTTCTGGGTTAATACATATGCATATATATGTGTATATATACATATACATAATATACTATATATATATATATCTGGATATATATGTATATCTAGAAATATAGTCTTATATTATTGTAGAAATAAATCAAGTTAGGAAGTTAGGTACAGAACACAAAACTCTGAATTTGATCTTTGAATGCCTCCTTATCTCAATATTTTGCTTGTCATTTAGCTGGGAGTGTGTTCTGTGCACTGATTATGTTTACTCAGTTCAGACACTTTAGAAGATTGGAAAACATAACTCAGTTGATCCCAGGCTCTTCTGCTTAAAAGTACTGTGAACTTGCCATGCTCAGCTGACGCAAATGTAAAATTAGTGTACTACAAAAGTCTGCTCTATCAATTTCAAAATTTCATATTAGATATTTAAAGAGGTATAAATTGTAAACCCTAACATGCTAAATAAACACAAGTTGTTATTATTAGATTCTAACAGTCTTTACCTTCTTTGGTGTTTACATTGAACTAATATCCACTGTATGTGTAAAAGAATTGAAAGTAATACAGACCTTTTTTTTTTACCATTAACTGTCCATCAAAGGACAGGTCCACTAATAGCCATTTGAGGTCACCATAGTAAAAATATGAATGACACCAAAAGCACTGAACCCAAACAAAGTATTATTTTACAGAATTTCTTACTGAAGTGAGTTGGGTTGAATAAGTAGATATTTGACTAATAGGAATAAACTATAGAGGAAATACTTGTTAAATGGTTAAAATAAGGGATAACTTCATCAGTAATTTTATAAAGCTAAATTTAGAACTGATCATTTATGTCCTAAAAATTTAGAAGGAGGATGGAGAAAAAATATATTTTATATAGAATTACATTTTGGTATTTATAATTACATTTAGCAATGGAAGACAATCTCTCTCCCCTTTTAAAATAAATCTCATCTTTCTTACACATCATGTATTATCAATACAATTTATCTAACATCTTTGATATTCTGTAATTCTCCTATTCAAACATATTATATGTGTTTCTTTTCTCTCCACCATTCCATCCCCAAATGTTTCCATTTAAAATTTTTAAAAAGAATTTAAATAAAAGATAACTCATGTACTATACAATGAATCCAGATGGAAAGTGTAATCTATTTTTAAAAAGCAATATTGAATCACTATATTAAAAATGCAGTGGAATTTAACCAAAGTAGTATAGCCAGATTTACGTGTACTATAAATTGCAGTCATCAAACATGAAGAGTGGTTGAAAATAATACACTAGTTTTTAAACTCAAGAAGCTAAAAGAAAAAAAGCAAAAACTAAAATGAAAGAATAGATTTAATACAGAAAAATATAGAAATTTCTGAAATAAAAAGCAAAAGTAAAAACTATTTCTTTGAAAAAACAAATATTTAATATAAGTAATTCCGAAAAAAAATTTTTAATAAAAAAGTACAATATTAGGATGAGAAAAGGCATAGAGATCCAGAGGAGATTAAACAAATAAGAAGGGACTTCTGGTTTTAGTTTCGACATGATTGGAAGATATCACTCCCTTCTTTCTGACAAGAAAAAGCTGTACAAACCTAAAAGCAATGACTTATCCTGGACCCATCAGAGACTCAGGTTTCAGAGCAAATGACCAACCAAATATCTGGAGAGACATGAATCTAGAGTGTCACAGCAGGTCTGTTCACTGGAGCAGAAGCCAGTGGAGACATAAAGTGGGGCAATTACAAAAGATGTGACACATGCATAATTTAAATTCTATAAGGAGAAAAGAGACCAAAGCAGAATAAAATTTTGAAGTAATAATGGTTGAAAATTTTAAAAATTAATGACAAACGCAGATTCAGGAAGCTCAGACCAAAAAAAAAAGTACACCTAGGCTATCATATTCAAACTGCAAAAAACCAAAGAGAAAATTTTGAAAGAAGCCAGAGGAGGGAAAACATCTTACCTATGGAGGAACAAGGATAAAAATTACAGTGAACTTCTTGTAGGAAACCATACAAACCAAAGGTAAACAGAACAAAATATTAAAATGTTGAACATAAAAAACTCATCAAAGTAGAATTCTATGTTCAGCAAAATTATCCTTCAAAGTGAAGGAGAAAAAAATTTTCTCAGAAAAATAAAAACTAAGCTAATTCACTGTTAGCAGACCTGAACTGTAAGAAATGTTAAAAGATTTTCTTGAAGTGGGAGGAGATAATATAGATCAGGAACTTGGACCTAGAGAAAGAAAGTAAGGTTGAAGAAGGAATAAATGAAGGAAAAATAAAATATCTTATTGTTCTTTTCCTTAATTAATCTAAAATATAGTTGTTTGTTTAAAGTAATAATAGTAACAATAAATAAAATAAATTAAATGAAATTAATGAGAGCAATGCTCCAAGAGATAGGAGGGAAGAATTGCTAATACTTTAAGGTATCTGAATCACATGTGAAGTAGATAGATGGCTAAGATGGTGAATTTTATGTTTGAGTATTTTACCACACTCAAAAAAAAAATTGAAAAAAAGTAATTATCTATAAAAAGATATATCATGCTAATATTAACCAAAAGAAAGCTGGGGTAGTTATATTAGTTTCAGACAAAGCAGATTTCAGGACAAGGAATATGATCAGGAATAAGGCAGGGTATTACATAATGAAAAAGGGTCAATTTTCCAAGAAGATATAACAATCCTAAACATGTACGCACCCAACAATAGAATGTCAAAATACCTGAGGAAAAAATTGATAGAGCTGCAAGAGAAATAGACAAATTCCCTACTATAATTGGAGACCTCAACACCCTTCTTTTACTAATTAGTAGATCAAGCTGCTGAAAATCAGCAAGGATGTAGTTGGCCTGAGTGACACCATCAGTGAAACTGATCTAATTGACATTTATAGAATGCCATCCAGTAACAGCAGAATATATATTCTCCTTAAGTTCACATGGAATATTCATCAACAAACAGAGCTATAAAATTTATAATTTAGCAAATATAAAATAATGGGAATCATACAAAATAAATTCTCAGGCCACAGTAGAATTAAACTAGAAATTAACAACAGCAAAATAGCTGGAAAATTCCCAAATGTTTAGAACACTTTAATAGAATATAGGTTAGGGAAAAAGTCTCAATAGAAATTAAACAAATATTTTAAACTAGAGAAAATTAAAATATGACATTGAATTTGTAGGAGACAGGAAGAGCAATGCTTAGAGAAAATTTTATAGCATATAGCATTAAATACGTATATATTATGAAGAAAGATATTAAATCCATGATCTAAGCTTCCACCTTAGCAAAGTAGGGAAAGAAGAGCAATTTAAGCCTAAAGCAAAGAATAAGGAAATAACAACAATTAGAGCAGAAATCAATAAAATTGAAAACAGAAAACAATTCAGAAAATCAATAAAAGCAAAATCTAGTTCTTTAAAAGGTTTTAAAATTTTTTCTAGGAAAGCTAGCTAAGAATAAAAGAGAACACACCAATTATCAACATTATAAATGAAAGAGTAATCATCACTACTGGTCCTGGGAACATTAAAAAGGGTAATTAAGGAATACTGAAAACAACTCTACTCCTATAATTTGATAATTCAGATGAAATGGAGCAATTCCTAGAAAGTACAAACTAACAAAATTCACACAATGAGAAATAGATAACCTAAATAATCTTACATCTATTTTAAAAATTGAAAAAAATAATTAACAACCTTGCAGAAATTAAATCACCAGATGCAGATGTTTTCACCAGTACATTCTACCAAATATTTAAGGAAGCAACGATACCAATTCTCCATGACCTTTTCCAGAAAATAGAAGCAGAGGGAACACTTCCTATCCCATTCTCTTAGATGAGAATTATCCTAAAGCAAAAATCCATAAAAATACATTACAGGAAAGAAAAAGTACACAGCACTATCTCTCAGGAACACAGACATAAAAACTGTGATCAAAAATTTAGAAAATTTAATCCAATTATTTTTGCCTACTTTAATACATTTTTATACATTAAAATTATTTCAGGTGTGCAAGGCTGGTGCAATATTCAAAATCAAATTCAAATAATGTAACACACCACATCAATAGGTTAAAAAAGAAAAACCGTATGATATCAGAAATGACACAGAAAAAAATGATAAATATACAAAATCCATTCATGACTAAAAAAAGAAAGCTCTCAGAAAAGTAAGGGAGAACTTCCTCAATTTGAAAAGGAATAGCTATAGAAAAAACAACACTTTCAAATAGCATCATACCTCATAGCAAGAAAGTAGATGCCTTACTCCAAAATCAAGGGGAAAAAATTCTCTAGGAAGACTAAGGATCAGGAAAAAAATCTTCTCTATTTCCACTCCAGTATAACGTAGTACTGGAAGTCCTCTCCAGTAAAATAAGAAAATAAAATAAAAGGTATATAGATTGGAAATAAAGAAATAAAACTCTGTTTGTAGATGGCACGATTGTAAATGAAGAAAATTTCAAATAAGTGACCTAAAAAACTCCTATAACTAAAAGCAAGTAAGGAAAGTCACTGCATAAAAAGTTAATATACAACGAAATTTCCTATATTACGGTGATTAACTATTGAAATAAAAAAAATTTCAAAACGAATACCATACTGTATGATTCTAATTATATGACATTTTGGACAAGAAAAAACTCGAGATAGTAAACAGATGAGTGGTTGCCATGAGTTTGGTACTAGGGGAAGGTCGAATAGCTAATAAATAGGTGATTTTTTGAGGGTGAGGAAACTATTCTGTATGATATTGTAATGGTGAATACAAGACAGTAAGAATTTTTCAAAACCTGTAAAACTTTACAACACGAAAAAGTAAATCTGATAGTATGGAAATTAAAAAAGAAATAATTTAGGTAGTCATGAGTTCTCAGGAACTATACTATACTAGAACTGAACAATTAAGTACTGAACAATTAAGAACTGAACAATTAAGTAAATGGATGGTGGATTGTGGGAACCTGATTTCTTAATTCTGAGGGGTGTACTACAGATAAACAAGGAAAGGAGGCTAGAATAATCTATGTGGTAATGGATTGGAGTTGGAAATATCAGTATGAACTCATATTTAGCTTAACTTAGAATCAGATGGCTACACATAGAAATATATATATATATATATACACACACATGATATATATATATACACATATATATATATACACACGATAGATAGATAGATAGATGGTAGTATGTACATATGTATCACTTTGATTTGTCAGCTGAGAGAACGTGGAAGTAATAATAATAACTCGGTAGTAATGAGTGCACCTAGTGTCCAGATCATGGTTTCTAAAACCATTCTCCAATGAAAGGAACCAGGAACCAAACCATTGGAAAAATGGCTGATTCTAAGACTGAGTAAGGAAATATATAAGATGAGCCTGGAGCATCACCTAGTGCTAGAAACTAAGATAAATCTCAAAGCAAAACAAACAAAAAAACCAAATCCATAATAATGGGGTATTTCAGAGGGACACAGGGGCCAATAGAAAGAGGTCCAAACGGCCAAAGCTGAAATAATTTGAGCGAAACAATTAATAAAGTAGTATTGGATTATAACCCAAATTATAAAATAAATATCCTGGTGTTCATACTGATATAAAAAAAGGGGTGAATAGGGGCTTCCTTGGTGGCGCAGTGGTTGAGAGTCCGCCTGCCCATGCAGGGGATGCGGGTTCGTGGCCCAGTCTGGGAGGATCCCACATGCCGCAGAGCGGCTGGGCCCGTGAGCCATGGCCGCTGAGCCTGCGCATCCGGAGCCTGTACTCCGCAACGGGAGAGGCCACGGCAGTGGAAGGCCCGCGTACCGCAAAAAAAAAAAAAAAAAGGGGGTGAATAAATAAATAAATGCAGGAGAGTAAATAAATTGCCTGTTTAGAAAAATTTCAAATAACTTATGTACATACTCTGCCCTTTTGGAGCATTACTCCTCAATTCTTAGTCATGAACTGTGCAGACTGGCTACTTTCCAAACAGCAGAGTATGGAATGGGAGGGGGAAAAAAGAGTAACTTTACAGTGGAGAAGTCTGACAAACACTACCTCAACCTAGGTGATCAAGGTTAACATAAATAGTGGAAAGACATATTGATAGTATATACCATGGATATAATGTGAAGCGAAAGACACTTTATGTCTGCTCTTGCTCATAGACAAGATCAAACTTACCCCAATCTAATCATGAGAAAATCACCTGGCAAATCCCAAATGAGGAACGTTCTATAAGATAACTTACCAGGGCTCCTCAAAACTGTCGAGTTCCTCAAAACCAAATAAAATCTTAGTAACTTTAAAAACTGAGAGCAAACTAGAGGACATTACTACTAAATGTAACAAGGAATTGTAGATGGGATACTGACAGAAAAAAGACATTGAGTAAAAGCCAAGAAAATTTGAATAAAGTGTATGCTTTATTAAGTATTTCTTAATAGTACTGTATCAACATGGGTTCATTAATTGTGATAAATGTATTATAGTAATGGAAAATAATAATAGGGAAACTGGGTATTGGATAAATAGGAATTCTCTGTATAACCTCTGCAATAATTTTGTAAATCTAAAATTATTCTAAAATTAAAAATTAGGTCTATTGAAAATAAAAAATAAAAATCATATGTACAAACATATAATTGGAAAATTATTTGGAATCTTCTGGGAATTTTTGTTTTTTTACATGCTGATGTTTGGATCTCAACTTTACTCAATTCCATCAGAAACTCTAGGCTCAGGCATCGGGTTTTTTAAAAGCTTTTCAGTGTTATGAACAATGGATTTAGATGAACTGAACAATTACTCATAAAGAAATAGAAAACCTGATAATTCTAATGCCTATAGACAACAGAATCAGACAGAAGTGGTTTTACTTGTGAAACGTAATAAACCTTCACATAACAGGTAATGCCTAGATTATTTCAACTTCCTTAAAAAAGAGAATATATTTCCTCTAAGATCAGGAACAACATATTATTCAACATAGTTTTGGAAGTCCTAGCCACGGCCATCAGAGAAGAGAAAGAAATAAAAGGAATACAAATTGGAAAAGAAGAAGTAAAACTGTCACTGTTTGCAGATGACATGATACTATACACAGAGAATCCTAAAGATACCACCAGAAAACTACTAGAGCTAATCAATGAATCTGGTAAAGTTGCAGGATACAAAATTAATGCACAAAAATCTCTTGCATTCCTATACACTAATGATGAAAAATCTGAATGAGAAATTAAGGTAACCCTCCCATTTACCATTGCAACAAAAAGAATAAAATACCTAGGAAAAAACCTACTTAGGGAGACAAAAGACCTGTATGCAGAAAACTATAAGACACTGATGAAAGAAATTAAAGATGATACAAACAGATGGAGAGATATACCATGTTCTTGGTTTGGAAGAATCAATATTGTGAAAATGACTATACTACCCAAAGCAATCTACAGATTCAATGCAATCCCTATCAAATTACCAATGGCATTTTTTACAGAACTAGAACATTATTTTAAAAGTTTTCTTGCTCTCTCTAAGAAGTGAGGAAAACCTTACATCTAAAGTCATCTAGCTAGGGGATCACAAAAATAACCACTATAACAACATTACAGACCAATCTCACTTATAGATAGAGATGCTACAATGTGTTAAAGAAAGAATACATTACGACAAAGCAGTTTTTAATCCCCCAAATGACCTTATGGTTCAACACAAGGAATTCACTAATGAAACTGACCTTACTAATAGTTTAATCCATATAAATCCAGAGAAGTACATGTTCCAGTCTTTGTCATATTAGCAAATCTAATTGTCTAGTAATTAAAGCTCCTTTGAATTCAAAAAACACATGTCAAATGTAGAAATATATTCTTAATACATAATAATAACTTTCAGAAATTCCTTTCTAAACTTTCATGTATTTGTCACACCTCCATTAATTGCCTCAAAAACCTTTTCCCCAAAACTACCTTCCCACAAAGCTGGACTATACTTTTATTTCTTACTATCAGCCTTTTATTTATTTCCATCAGCTTTCAATTTCTCTTTTTTCTTCATTCAAACACTAATTCTCTGTGCTTTCTAAAGTAGACTTTTTAAAGTTCTTAGCTTTTCCTAATTTTCTCTTTTTTTTCTTAGCATAATCTGCACAAATGTGTAATAGGCTGATGAGGCAATGCAGAATCACGACAAAGAAGAAGAGGAAAGATGAAAACTTCAAAATTATTCTTAGTGAATGAGGAGAAAGTCAAAGAAGCTAATTATTTTGAGCTGATATGTTTACTCAGCTGCAATAGATTAATGGATAAGAACCTTATGGTCATTTTGATAAATTCCAAAAAAGCATTTGATAAAATTAAAACCTTTCCCAATAATTTTTTTTCAGCTGTTACTGAAGAAATCTTCTTAAACTCAGTGTGTTATTGTTACTATTATTTTAAAATCAAAAGGAATTTATTGTTTGGTTCCCAATTCCTATTAATGTGATTTGAATACGTTCTATCATTATCAATTTTTAGGGGATCAGATATACTGGTTGTTTATTCTCTAATGAACTAACAAATAAGATATTATCTCTAGCCTGGATTTATTGAATCAGACTCTCTGATGGGTGAACAGCTTCTCTAGTGATTCTGATGCACACATTGTTTGCCATCTAATATCAGAAGGAAATAGGTAACTAACTACAGTGTTAATTTCAATATGAGATAGACTGAGACCAGGACCCTGGAAAGCTGTGAGAAGCTATGGAGACACAGGGCTGGGAGCCATTAATTCTGACTGAGAAGCCTTCTACAGGCATACTATAAAGTCTGTGAAGAATGAATACAAAGTAATAAGAACCATTTCTTCTCACTCATGAGAAGAAAAAGAGTTCCACTTGAATTTCTCTTGTAGGATAAACCTGCAACTATTTGAAGGCAGATTTCCTGCCTTTTTTCTAAAGGAAACATTTCAGTTTCCGGCTATTGAGTAATAGTTAACTATTAAGCTTGCCAATGCCTGACACTGTGGTATTAATCACTGTCTTTCATGTTATAACAGAACTGGCACTAAGAAACATGAATAGTTGTTCGCCATCACTTCTTCTAACTTGTTCTAACAAGTTAAAATGGTAATAAAAATGTAGTGAAACTAAATAAAATATAGAATAGGGAAAACATTTTTACAATTTTGCAGTGTACAAAACCCAGTTAAGAAACACAAACTCTCTAGTGCCTTAACGCAAAGGAGTGAGATTCAGATGAAATCAGCGATAATGAAAAACAGAATGATGAAAGAAAAATTAGAAAGAAAGTTAAAAAAGTAGTAACAATTTTGGAGAAAATAGTTACAGCATATCAAAAATACATTAGGGATGTTTCTGTAAATTGGTTTTAAAAAGACAAACAACACATTAGAAAAATATGCAAAAATAGAACCAGAAAAATAAAATACAAATGATCCATATCTATGAAGAAATGCCTCAACATCACCATTAATAGTGGAAGTGCAAACTAAATATTAAGGGGATGCCAATTTGACTTATTAAGAGGATAAAAGTAAAAGATCAATGGGCAAAGCCATGTAGAAATGGGCAGTCTCATCAAAGAAATAATTTGACGTTTATTTCAATTTGAACATATGCATAGTCTTTGACCCAGTAATTCAACTCATAGGTAAGTTTTGTACATTTGCACAAATATAAATATATATCTTATTATAGTAAAAAGTTGGAAACAATTCAAATTGTCAGAATTTTTAGCAAGGCAAATTGCCACTTGTGATGGTCAATTTTATGTGTCAACTTGACTGGCCATGGGGTGCCCAGAAAAATATTATTTGGGGTTTGTCTGTGAGGGTATTCCTAGGTGAGATTGGTATTTGAATCAGTGGACTCAGTAAAGTGGATTGGCCTCTCCAGGGTATGCAACCTCAAAATCCACTGGGGGTCTGAATAGAAAAAAAAGGAGGAAGGAGAAATATTTTTTTCCTGTCTCACTGCTTGAGCTAACGTCTCATCGCATCTTCTGCCCTCAGATTGGATTTACACTGTTGGTTCTCAGGCTTTTGGAATCAGACTGAATTAAACGACCAGTTTTCCTGTTTTTCAGTTTCAGATAGCAGATCATAACATTTGTCAACCTCCATATTCATGAGTCAATTTCTCACAATAAATCTCCTTTTGTGTATATATATATCCTGTTGGTTTTGTTTCTCTAGAGAACACTGACTAATACACCACTCAACTAGAAGCTACATTTCCCAGCCTTCCTTATACTTAGAGGTACGTTTGCAACTAAATTCTGGCCAATCAGATGTGAATAGCAGTGATGTTGGCCATTCTGGGCACACATCTAAAGAGAAATTGCTCACTCTTCCCTTCCTCTGTCCCCTCCTCCCCATACTGTGGTCCACATTGTGGAGAGAAACCAATTCCTCTCGTATAAATGAGGAAAGCACTCTAGAGGATGGCAGACCAGCAAAATAAATGAAATCTGGGTACCTAAAAACTGTCTTGGGGAGAGCCATCTAACCCTCCTGGGACTTTTGTGTGAGAGAAAAATATGCTTTCGATTTGTTTAAGCCACTGTTATTTGGTTCCAGTTTAAGAGGATGAAAGGATACTCTAACTAATACAGTAGTAAATACACATGCACTGAATGTGTGACACTGAAATGTGAAAACATACCACTCAGCAGTGAAAAACTGTTGCTTGCCATATCAGTAAACAAAGGATTTGCAGCCATCGAGCCATCACATTACAGCCGCTTACATTATGGTGAGCTCTGAGGGAACTCAGGATAGAAAAAGGATGCCTGCCACCTAGCAGTCAACTGCTGCAGTCACCCCAGATGGTGCACCCTGAGGAGACTCAGGATGAGAAAGCACAGGATACTGGCTCCAGATAGGTGAGGTGCACATCAAGGGAATAATTTCAGTGAGCCCAGACTCTTGCATTTTTCCATACATAGAAAAGCACTAAATTCCTTCACTTGAGATATCTGGTTTTCTTTAATTAACAGTAATCTTTCAATGTTCCTACTACCTGGTCTTTGTTATAAAACTCCTATATATACTGGCTTCTCCCTTACCTCTTTGGAACAGTCTCTCAGAGCTAACTGAGATGCTGTGTCCTGGACTTAAGTCCTCAGTTTTGTCTGCCAAATAAAACATAATTCTCAACTTTTAGGTTGTGCATTTTTTTCAGTTGACACGCTATAGACAATTTTATCAGAATTCAAATACAAGTCCATATTCAAACCCCAAAAATCAACATTCTGACATCTCCAAAATTCTGATAAAGATAAATATTGTGAGCAAATTAGACTTCATCTCAGTTATATTTTCTTTTTTTACTAACCTCCAAAGTAAGAGCCATCTGTCAGCTTCATTTCTTTACTGGATTTTGTGATGACACCAGCAACACCATGCTGAATGAAATACATTTTTTTACCCACAGCTCCTTCTCGTATGATATAATCTCCAGGTTGAAACACCTCAAATCTCAACTTGCTCAGCATGGCAGTCACAAAATTAGGATCCGCATTAGCAAAAAGAGGCATTGTAGCCACTAGTTTTCGGCAGTTGAAGTTGACTATCTCCTAAAGATGGCAAGAGTAAACAAATATTAAGAGAGAGATTAATCATATCAGGAAGAAAAACGTGCTGAAATTAAAATCTATACATAGCATAACACTGCAATTTAAATTAAAAACCAACAACACATAAATTCTAATAATCTAAGTATCTCTTCAAAACCAGGGATCATGTTTTATTATTGTGTTGAAATGTTGTATTCCCAGCACATAGAGTAGTATAGGCATATATTAGACATCAATAAATATGAATTAAATATATACAAGTTTACATTTTATAACTTCCCATTCATTTATTATTTTTTATATAAAATTAGAATGAAAATGTGGAAGAGTTTTAGTCTCCCTTTTATCTGTTTTTATGACGAAAAGAAGCCACATCACTTCCTATTAGCCACGATGTTACCGCTTCTGTGGTCCACTGTGTTGAACAATCTAATTTGTACCTATTGACTAGAGTTCTGAAACCAGGGCCCAGCTGCCAACAAAATGCCAACAGTATTTTGATGTTTTTTCTTAATGTCATTCACGTTAAAGCAAGGAGACTTGATGTTCACATTACACAAAAGACACTCAAACTATAATCTCTAATTATAAATTCAATCTGTTTCTGGGTTAGATCAGAAAATTACTCTTTCCAAACCTCCTGGGTTTCCATTGGAAGTTTTGGACTGGACAGAGGCCATATTTTCCTTTTCCTAAATTGTTTGTTTGTTTTACTTCTGGGATCAGGCCAATTCTAAATTAGGAGATTTATATGTTTGATTTCATTCTGTGGATTCTAATCCAGATTAGACATAGTGCTATCACTATGAACCAAAACAGGGATATGGGACCAACCAATTTTAATCCTGAAAGTTAGATATAGAACAGAATAAACAATGGGAATCTAAACTTTACCACAATGCCATTTCTCAGAAATATCTTCTCCAATGAGCCCCCAAAAGAACAGGGCTGGACCTGAATTTGTGAACTTGCTTAAGAGACACAGAAAATGAAGTCACCTCTGCTAAGAGAGGGGAAAAGGGCAAAAAGATTCAGAGGTATTAAAAGAGTCTGAGATCTGAATTCCTGCTTTGGTAATAGAAACTTCTAGATTCCAAGACTGGGAAAGAAAGTTTCCTCAATCTTCTTCATAAAATAATCTGATATTATTCTAGGATAGTTAAAAATTTTCCAGCTGATGCAGAGGGCACAGAATTTTGGGTCCAACGTGCAAAAGAAGATGTTTCATCCTCAACAATATGTTGTGAGTACAGCAGAGCAGAGAAGTATCTCTAACAGTGGAGTTTCATGGAGACTGGTAAAATATTTAAAAATCAGCAGCTATAGGGCTTCCCTGGTGGCGCAGTGGTTGGGAGTCCGCCTGCCGATGCAGGGGACGCGGGTTCGTGCCCCGGTCCGGGAGGATCCCACATGCCGCGGAGCGGCTGGGCCCGTGAGCCATGGCCGCTGGGCCTGCGCGTCCGGAGCCTGTGCTCTGCAACGGGAGAGGCCACAGCAGTGAGAGGCCCGCATACCGCAAAAAAAAAAAAATCAGCAGCTATAACCAGCAAGTGAACATAACAACAAAAAGAAGAGAAGGATATAACATATGGTACTTCGTGCAGCATCATCCAAGCCCTACAACGCACAGTTGACCCGATGGGTAGCTATATCTAGGGCAATTTGTGGTCAAATTTAACTGGTGCTGAAGAGCTGTGGTGGGAGTGGGGGACTACAGTAAGTGCTCAATAAATATGCATACATGTATGAGTAGACCGAAGGAAGGAAAAAAGAAGAAAAGAAGGAAGGAAGGGGGCAAAAAGGGAAAGAAGGAAGATGGAATTTTGGCATTGGAAAAAAAGTGTTCACAAAGCCTAGTTTATATTCCTGTTGGGAAGTGGCTATTTAAAACTCTTAGAATGCTCTCTCAAGCCAATAGCTTGAGAAACAAGTCTTACATGTAATATAAAAATGTGTTTTTTACTATTCAGAATATTTCCATATAAAAACCACATGAGTGCTTCCCTGGTGGCGCAGTGGTTGAGAGTCCGCCTGCCGATGCAGGGGACACGGGTTCGTGCCGTGGTCCGGGAGGATCCCACATGCCGCCGAGCGGCTGGGCCCGTGAGCCATGGCCACTGAGCCTGTGCGTCCAGAGCCTGTGCTCCGCAACGGGAGAGGCCACAAACAGTGAGAGGCCCGCTTACCGCAAAAAAAAATAAAAAAACAATAAAAACACATGAAGATAAAAGGTGAACCATTCAAGGTACCCAAGGTAAGCACATGAGTTAAAAGAAGACAGAAATATGTCATTGAAATGATCAGATTTGTTGTTTCAAAGTTAATGATTTCATGTGTAAAATGACATAGAAGGATCCTGTGTAGGAAATTGAAAATAAATCATGTTGCAGAGAAAATAAGTTTTCAAACAAAAATAATAAAATAATCTTTTCATCTATGTTTTTTTGATTTGAACTATACAAATTTTTCTCTTCATTGTTTTCTTACCTTTTATTTTAGAAAATAATTTTACAAACAATTAAACTGTCTTTATTTATATGAACAATTCTTTTTCTATGATGCATCACATACCCAGGTGCACCTTGGAACTGCCTTGATTATATCACTGCGAAGATAATTTCATATTATTGTTAACTTGAAGGAATCCATTCATTTTTTTTGTCTTTGTGGAACTTTTACCTCCACGTGAATACTTTCTGATTTAAACTGTAAATTCTAACAAATATTTGACAGAAAAAAATGTGATGGGACAGAAAATTATTTGCATTTAAAGGCTCTCCCTCGTCCCATGAAATCTGCTTGCTTTGAGGGTGTATAGTTTAATGGAAACAATCAAGTGAGCCTCGAAGTTAAGCAAAACTTTTAAAAGCTCTTCTCCATCAATCACATTTCTTTATAGCACATTTTCTTAGGGAGAACATATTTAGTTAAGTTATTAATATCTCTCTATTAGTAAAACAAGACTTTTAAAGCTCTTCCTCCATCAATCCCAGGTCCTTATAGCACACTGACTTAAATAAAACACACAGTTAAGTTATTAATATCTCTACTTTCCATCCAGATTCTTTATGGCAGTTGTTACAATGAGCTTTTTTAGGGATACGTCTGGCCTGAGTAAGGAGTATTGTCTATATGAAATAAGTTGAGGAATGTTCACTCCCTAAGGGAATCAGACACGTGACCATGACCTTAATAATAAAGTACTCCCAATTACCAGGTTTACTTCATAACTTAAAAATAGACAGTTATTTCTCTCCTGAAGCATCTTATCATACCAGAAAGTATGGCAGTGTTAGAAAACAAATAAGCAAACAAGCAAAAACACTAACAAGAAACCCTCACAATGAAAAGGATATTTCAAAGAGGCCAACTGAAAGAGCTACCCGACTAATGCTGTAACAATTGGAGTAACAAAACAAGTAATTTAATATTGGCTTAACCCCAAAGCATAAGATAAATATGAGGCTATACTTATATAAATAAATGATGGAGTAAATTAAAAAGTAAGGGAAAACAGATAAATCTCCTATCCAAATTCCAAATAAATCAACTTTTACCTATTAAAAACAGCATAAGACAACAATAAAACAACAACAAAGAAGAACCCTGCGTTTGATCTTACTCTGACATAATGTCAGTTTATTTAAGATGCGAAGTTCTTTTTCAGCAGTCCTTCCCATTATTTTGCTAAAGTACGACAGGATTATTCACATTCATTGTTCGGTCACAGTGCAGAGAGTATCTTTGTAAACTATAACATACATATAGTAAAGTACACAAAATTTCAACATACACAGATCCTTTGTGAATTTTTCATATATGTGAACCTATATAACCTCCCGGATCCACATACAGAACAGATTTCAAAAGGCTTCCTTTTTTCCTTTCCAATCAAGCCCAGAGGTTCTAGCTCTTCTGCCTTCTATCACTATAAGCAGTTTTACTTGTACTTGAAATTCCCATAAATGGCACCACACACTGCAAAGTCTTTTGAGCCTTCCTTCTTTTGCTCATCATTCTGTCAGTATGATTCATCCATGTTGTTGTGTGGTTGCAGTTCTTTCTTTTTATATTTCAGGCTGTATTTCATTTTAGGACTATACCACAGTTTATTTCTCCATTCTACTCTTCTTGACATTTGGGTTGTTTCCAGTTTTAGGCTAATAAAATAAGCCTGTTAGGAATATTCTTGAAGTGCCTTATGCACTGATTTCTCTTGCATATTTACCTTATGTTGGAATTGCTGGGTAATAGGATAAGCATATATTTAACTTTGGCATATACTGCCAAAATTTTTCTAAAATAATTGTATTATTTTTCTCATATACCAGCAGTATAGAAAGTTCCAATTGTCCTACATCCTTGGAAAATTTTGATGCTACCACTCTTTTTTTAATTTTAGCCATTAGTAGATATGTAGAGATACCTTACTTAAACTTTTTTTCTCATTGTGGTTTTATTTTACATTCCCCCAATGATTAACGTTGTTATGCACATTTTCATAGGCTTATTGGTCAGATGAATATCCTGTTTGGTGAAGTGTCCAGTCAATAGTTTTCCCTGCTTTTTCTATTTGAAGGAGTCCTTTTTATATTCTTGACATGAGCTCTTTGTTGGGATATGCATTGCAAATATATTCTCCTCATCTGTGGCTTGCCTTTTCGCCCTCAATGGTATTTTTATTGTTATTGTTTTGCTGGTAATTTGATTTCTAGTTTGTTTAACTTTATGACAATAAGAAAAAAATGGGATTTGATATATTTAAATTGCTTCAAGAAGGATTTGTGTTAACCATAAATCTGTGCTTTGGAATCATGCATATTCTGAAACCCTGGGAAATTTTAAGCAACATCTTCTTTGTTATTAAAAAGAATAGCAATATTTTAACGTTCCTTCCAGCACTACAATTCTTTATTGATAACTTAAGTATCATTGTGGAAAGTTCCACTTTGTGAAACATTTAGTTCTCCTCCATTCTACATTATTTTATTCCACACAGTATAGTTCTAAAAAGTTTTAAGCGTGGTCACTATAAATATAATTATCATCATTACAATAATGAATCATAATCTTAACAAAACAGCACTGCTGTTACATTGCTAAATTCCTACACCCAACACACTCTGTATTTTTAGACTCTGCGGAGCACACAAGCACTTCCTTCTAAGAACTTAAATCACACAGACATTCAAATGGCATCCAATGTTCAGACTTCCATGTTAACTTCAGAAACAAGCAAACACATATGGTCAAATCTATATCGAATGACACTTTATGACCTAGAACATCTTATAAACCGGTGCTGCTGGTGTTGTCCTAGTTTTTTTTCTGTTCTGTAGCCTGGAGTAGTTAGAATCAAAACAGAGTCACTGGATATGCTAGGGATTTCTTTAAAGGCAGAAATAATTTTAAGAATGAACACAATAAAAAGGAGACAATATTTATTGAATTCTTGTTGGTTCCAGGTATTGCTTTAAATAAAGCTCTAGAAATATTAATTTATTTTATCCTCACAAAATCCTATGCCTTAGGTATTATTACTACCCCACTTTATGGAAGATATTGAGTAATATGCCAAAGACCACACACTTGCAAGAAGAGCTATGGTTTGTTGGCCCAGCTCCCTAACGTAGGGTTTTGACGGATTCTAAGAAGTCATCTTAACTTTGCACATATCTAAAATCGCTACAAACCTGAAGATTCTGATGTTAACCATAAATTTGTTCTTTCAAACTTTACACATTTTCAGAACCTGACATGTGAGGTGGCAAACCGATAGCTACACACTTGGCTGTTTTTATTTCCCCACAGCAATTATTTTTAGAGATCTGAATATTACGGTCTTTACATTGGCATCCATGCTCCAGGTTGCCACAGTTTTTAAAACGTGCTACTTCATACAATTAGGCTATCTGACTGGCTTCATAAATCAGTAGCATCTGAGATCTTTGAACCATAAAGCAAGGGAATGCAAGACGAGAAAGAGAGACCAGGATTTGATGTTGTTGTTTGTGCAGGTATGTCTTATGTTACAGGGACAGGGTCAATGTGTGCCCTTTTAAGAAATGTTTCTTCAATGATATCTCTGCTTCTCCCTGCATAGCCCCCAAAGAACATTGTCATTTAATTTGACAAGTTAAAGATGGGATGTGGAAGGAAAAAGAAAGGGAACAAGATTTAGTGAGCACCCATTTTAAGCAAGTACTTTACATATTATGTCTCACTTATTGCTGGAGGAGAACAACCAAAGAATAAACTTGAATTTGGTTTTATTTCCCCACGTATACAAAAGAACGAAGTTAGTGGAGCTTAGAGAGAGGAAATACATTGCCCAAGCCTCAGAGCTTGAATACATCTAGAGAAACTCATCATTCTATTTGACTTCCAAACCATTGCTCATTCAGCCCTACCATGGGACCTCCCTATTACCTGGATCAAAGTCACAAAAGCTTAGCACTAAAATTAACCTGCGCCCTTATGTTTTGCAATTTCTTGTGCTTTGGAATGAAAATAAAGTCACTTTTAGTATTTCATAAATTTTTAAATCTAGAACTTTCCCCATTTCAGACAAATATCTATTTACCTTTTTGCTTCAATACATTTCTAAGAATATTTACATTTTTAACTAATTGGAATGCCACATTTTATGCAGTGTACATATTTTCAGGGCAGATTATTACATGGTAATATATTTACTATTATGGAATTCTTCAAAAACACAAAATTCTAGTTAAAAAATATATAAAAAGGATCTCGTTTGTGTTTATTATATGAGATCCAATTGTTATGAAAATACATCTGCTTGAAAAATAGTCAAAAATTATTTTGAAAACTAAAAACTAATTAGTTTCAAAAAAACTAATTATTTTGAAAACTAAACCACGTACTAATTTACTTTTATCTTCAATTATCAACATTCATTTATATGTCTGGTAAATAAGAAGCATTTCCTCTGTACCAGAAATAAGGTAAGACGTAACTATGGAAGAAAACAAGTGATATCTTGAAGCATGACTAAATGATTTGGAGTGATATTGATAAATAAATGGACCTTTCACAGGATTTTCAAAGGAGCCATTATCAGCAAGAGGGTAAGTACCACTGGTCTAAATGTAGTACAATGACTGTGATGATGCTGATAGCTAATATTTATTGAACGCTTTGTGTTTTTGCCTTTAATTATAACAACAACCCAATGAAATAGCTATACTATTAACCCAGCAGTATAGATGAGCCAAAGCAGTTTCAAAGAGGTTGTCATGTCACAAAAATCACAGAGCAGGTAGGAAGTGAGCCCAATACTTAAAAGTATATAGTCTGTTCCTAGAACGACATTGTTTAACATGGTAGCCATTAGCCACATGGAGTTATTGACCACTAGTAAACCTTTAATTGATTTAATTTTAACCATTTAGGTTTAAAGTTAAAAGCTGATAACTCAGTTATTAGAAAATGTTAAATTGTTTGGAAAAACTTGCATAGGTGAATATGCTTTTCAACTGTAAATTTTATGAAATCTATATACACATCAAGCAGTTCTAAAAAAAATTAACATTCCAGTCTAAATGTTCTGTCAGAATAGGCTTCGTCAAAAAGTCTACAGATAATAAATAATGCAGAGGGTGTGGAGAAAAAGGAACCCTCCTACACCGTTGGTGGGAATGTAAATTGGTACAGCCACTATGGAGAACAGTATGAAGGTTCCTTAAAAAACTAAAAACAGAGCTACCATATGATCCAGCAATCCCACTCCTGGGCATATATCTGGAGAAAACTATAATTCGAAAAGATACATGCACCTCAGTGTTCACTGCAGCACTATTTTACAATAGCCAAGATATGGAAGCAACCAAGATGTCCATTGACAGATTAACTGATAAAGAAGATGTGGTGTATACACACACACACACACACACACACATACACAATGAAATGGGAAAGGGAGGGGAAGGAATAAATTAGGAGTTTGGGATTAACATGACACATTACTATATGTAAAATAGATAATCAACAAGCTCCTACTGTATAGCACAGGGAACTATACTCAGTATTATGTAGTAATCTATAAGGGAAAAGAATCTGAAAAAGAATATATACATCTTTATATTTATATATGTATAACTGAACAACTGTGCTGTACACCTAAAATGAACACAACATTGTAAAGTAACTATACTTCAATTAAAAAATACACCAGATTCTGAAGACTTAATATAAAAAAGAATGTAAACTATCACATTAATGATGTTTTTATATTGATTACATGTTGAAATTATATGTTGAATATATTTAGTTAAAATTTATCATACTTAATTTCACATATTTTTTAATTTTTAAAATGTAACTACTAGAAAATTTAAAATTACACATGCAATGTGATTCACATTGCATTTATACTGGACAGAGAGTACTACTGCAAAAGAAACATGATGCAATATGTGAGGGGATATGGAAAGTAGAATGCAGTTTTGGATTTTTTAAAAATCTTCATGTTAAATATATTATTTATTGAAGAATCCAACAAAACAAACATAAGGTATAATTTTTTGATATTTATTTATACTTTGAAGAGAGAGGTGAAACAGAATGTGAAACTTTCATAGAAGACTAAAATGAGGTTTAGTTTGACCCTTGGAAAGATTAGATTTAGATACTAAGACTTCTAAGAAGAGTAGATCAACTTCTGGAAATTGCAACCAGTTTTTTAAGTAATCTCACTGAAAAGCTCTAAGGAAGCCATCTGCAATCATTACCTTTAAGACCACTACATGAAGTTTGTGAGGCAATAAATAAATAAAATAAAAAAATCCATATCGGCTTCTGAACAGTCCTTAGTGTCCTAGGAGAGGGCACGTCTGAAATGACTGCTGGAGTGTCCAACACAGAGCGGGCTGCATAGAAAATGCCCAGAGTGGGGTAAAGTTTGGCTTTGTGGGTATGATGTAGAACCATTCTTGGGAAATAACAGAACATACTTAGGATTAGACTGTGGGACCTCGCCCTTATCATGGCTCTCAGGATGACAGTGTCAATAAGGGGAAAAAAAATGGCTTTGATGACTTGCCAAAGATGGCATTCTCCTCCCTGGATGTATTTATGATATTTTTCTAAGTTATAGTTTGCCAGGCTCCCATCCAGATCCAGAGAATCTGAATCTAAATCTTCAGGGGATATGAAAAAAACCTCTGTTTTTAAAAACACATTTCAAGTCATAAGCAGTCAGATGTGGAAACCACGGTTCCTAAAATAAAGAAGTATCTGAAAGTTTACATCTAGCTGAGGAAGGAAGATATATATGTATATATTCAGTATAAGATAATTGTAAAATAGTAAAATAAACATGGGTTAGACTCTCTCTCTCTCTTTCTCTCCAGTGTGCGAGTGTGTGTGTGTGTGTGTGTGTGTTTATCTGAGCTCAGTCCCTGATACCAAAACTAATTGACTCAGGGCCTGTAGAAAGTAACTCATACCCTTCAAATCTTAATCTTTTCGCCTGTAAAATGGAGATAACACTAGCAACTCTGTCATAGATAATTGTGATGATTAAATTAAATAACACAAGGAAAGCATTTAAGTTCACTAAATGTTATCTATTATTTACCATTATAAGTACAGTTGTATTATAAACCAATATCTGTTAAAATCAAATGAATGGTAAAGACTACATATTCTACAAAATTTCAAAGAAACAAGACTTCAGGGTAATTCGGTAAGAAAATATTAGGTCAGATTTTTTAAAAAAGGCTGAGTGGGGAACTGGTTATTAAAGCCCAAAGTCAAGGTAGGTGCAGGGGTTCAGAAGTTAAAAATGACAAGATAGTGTTAGGGCATAGTCAGTGAAATTCCGTTTTGGCCAAACTCAAGGAATAAAATATAGGATTGTTATAATGAAACAGCCCTAATGATAAAATAAATTTGGAAGGTGAATTGTAAATTAAATACACATTCTATTTTTTTAAAGGAAGCATATGGGGGAAATTTAAAAAAAAATTCTCTCAGCGTTTCCAACTGGCTTATATTGATCTGGTGGTTTGTCTTCTAACTTGCAAGATAGTTGCATATATCAGTAAATTAGCCCATACAAATCTTAACGCTTGAAAATGTTTTAAACATTTTTCCAAACATTGACTAACAAGTTAGGTACCTGCTTCAATTTCTTAAACTCAAAGCATTTCCCTTGAGTTCTGTGTTCCCATTAGGGAGAATTTATGTTGAACTGTTTCTCTAGTTGGGATAATGTCTTATTTTTTTTAAAGAAAACATTTAACTCTCTTTATAACTCTTAAGTAATTTGAATATAAAAAATGTGTAATAAAATTCAAAAGTAAGAAATACTTACCTTTAATATTTATTTTGGGGAAGTTAAAGGAGTTAGAGATAAGATAGTGAAGACTGATGAATTAATATAGTGTGCCTCAATTTTAGTTTATTGTAGTTTTCCATCTCATTAAACAAGAAAGAGTAATCAATTTTTGTATTCACAAATTGTATTTTTAAAAATCTTTAAAAACAAAATGAATATACACACATCCCTTGAAATATATAAAAGAAAAAAATCTCTACATTTTCATCACCTTAATGAAAGTAATTTAATATGTTTATGTATTCTTTTAATATACTCTCTTATTCACCTTAACATAGTTGTAATCATAATATACATTCAATATTTGTTTCTTTTCCCCCCACGTTTATAACATAAAATATTTTCTATTTGATATATGATCCTCATTGCCATTCTTTTTAATGGCCACACAATATTCCATCTTGTGTTAATCATAGTTATATTAAGAAAAATCCAATAGAGACAGAGAGAAAAATAGTCTGAAATGGCCTCTTAAATATTGGCAAGCTTTAATATTTTTCGCGATTTCTTATTTTGAAACTCAGCTGTAGCATTAGTTGCTAGATTCATAGTCTCTTCAAATTATGAGTTAAAAGGTAATGAGCCTAAAATCTAGAAATAGATAGAAATGGCAAATTATGATTAAGTGGCTTAAGTGAAATCTGCCTGCTTGTAAAGGACAGACCAAAACAGGATGGATTTTGAGAGATACAGATTCAAAAATTTAAATGTTTTCTGTAGTTACAGCTATCACATCCATCTAATTTGGTTTTGAGATATTAAATCACATCTAAACTTTACAATATGAGTGCAAATGAAGCTTGAAATTAATTTGGTCTTAGCATACTCCTACTGTTTTGCCTTCCTAGAATACAGGAACATGTTACTCTGTTAGGTATCATGCAGGATGTCAGCAGATGACATGACATTCTCTTAGCATTCACTAAATTTGATTGTACATGAAAGAAAAGATGTAGAAACAGACCAAAAAAGCCTAAATCAAAAAATTGTATATTGACAATGACAGTGTTCATTAGTGACTTAGTATCTCTGCCCCACTTTGGAATCCCAGGTTTGAAGCTCACTTAGGATTTGTGTAAAGACCAGCAGAGGGGCTTCCCTGGTGGCGTAGTGGTGGAGAGTCCACCTGCCGATGTAGGGGACACGGGTTCGTGCCCTGGTCCGGGAAGATCCCACATGCCGCGGAGCGGCTGGGCCCGTGAGCCATGGCCGCTGAGCCTGTGCGTCCGGAGCCTGTGCTCCGCAGCGGGAGAGGCCACAACAGTGAGAGGCCCACATACCGCAAAACAAACAAACAAAGAAACAAACAAAACCCACCAGCAGAGTGCAGCTCCAGTGGCCTGCAAACTGTAAACAAGGTGTAAGGGTGATTTGCAGAATAGGAATGAAGCCTACTTGACAGGGTATAAACAGATTAATCTGGACTGTCAAATACAGCAAATATATCAAACAGCTAAACTAAAAAATTATTATTAAAATAGGACCAGCAGATAGTACAGTGAGTTAGAAGACAATTCTGAGAGGTGATTTGGAGAATTTGATAAAAACCTGTATTTGAAATTTTATAATAGAATCCACATAAATTCCTTTCCATCATTAACAGGTCAGCAATAGAAATAACCCCTGCATAACAGTATGTGTACATGTGCAATGGACATGAGGAAATCAGGCCACACCCTAAAACCAGGCAGTCATTCTAAGATGCATTAAACATTCATTTATCTGTCACGTTAGTTAGATTTGTATGGAGCACTGCATGTGCTGACAAGCATTATGGGCTGAATGGTGATGCCTCAAAATTCATATGCTGAAACCTTAACTCTCAGTACCTCAGACTGTGCCTGAATTTGGAGACAGGACCTTCAAAGAGGGGATGAAGTTAAAATGAAGCTGTTAGGGTGGGCCTTAATCCAATCTGAGTGCTATCCTTATAAAAAGAGGAAGCTGGGCACACAAAAAGAAAGGTGGCCATCTGCAAGCCAAGGAAAGAGGCCTCAGAAGAATCCAAACCTGTCAACGTCTTGATCTTGGGCTTCAAGCCCCCAGAAGTGTGAGAAAATAAATTTCTGGAGTTTAAGCCACTGTGGTATTTTGTGATAACAGCCCTAGCAGATTAACATAGCAAGTTAGGCTGGACAAAGTGTGGCAGGAAAGATGAAGCTGCCCCCTCTGAGTATCTGTCAGGACATAGCAGCACCTCAGCTCTGAAAGTAAGGCGGTGGCAGGAGTAAGATACATGAGCCAGCCAGGCTCGCTCTGAGGAGGTGTGGAACACAATGCACACATTGCAACAACTTCTGAGCTCTTCAGTCTGGGGTGAAATAAAATAAAATAAAAAATTTAGTTACAGGAAAAAGGATTTTGCTTTATTTTTGTATTGAGTGTGAAGTATCATGGGCATTTAGTTGACAAGAGCTACAGGCAGATGGAAATGGCTTGAGTCAGGACTGGAGTTATAAGACTGGGTGCTCTTTTACAAGATTTTTTTAGATTTTTATAAAATATATACAGCAATATGTATAGTTTTAACCATTCCCAAGTGTACAATTCACAAGAATATTCACAATGTTGTATTACTATCACCATTATCTATCTCTACCTAGAACATTTTCATCGATCTCGACAAAAGTTCTGTAGCCTTTAAACTATAACTCCCCCCTTCTCCTTCCTCTCAAAACTTTGATAACTCCTATTCACTCTCTGTTGTTATGAATTTGCCTATTTCAGGGCCCTCATAAGTACAATTATGCAATATTATCATAGGACTCATTTTTGAAGTCCTAGAAATAAACGTTGCCTCCCAGAAAAATATTGGGTGAGGGGGGAAGTAGTGAAGCAATGTTAGGAAAAAATCAAGGAAAAGGCCCGGTAATGTGGTTCTTATTCAATGACACAAACTGTCTTTTCCCTGACCCTTCTGGTTTCCCTGATTCCCTATTCTCCACATTCTCCCCAGCACTTGTTATATCTTGTCCTTTGATAACAGGTGTGAGGTGCTATCTCATTGTGGTTTTGACTTGCATTTCTCTAATGATCAGTTAAATTGAGCACCTTTCCATATATCTGCTGGCCATTTGAATGTCTTTTTTGGAATAAAAAAGTCTATTCAGGTCCTTTGCCCTTTTATAATTGGACTGTTCGTTTTCTTGCTATTGAGTTATGTGAGTTGCTTATATATTTTGAATGTTAACCTCTTATCAGATGTGTGGATTGCAAATATTTTCTCCCATTCCACAGGTTGTCTTTTTATTGTGTTGATCATTTCTTTCATACTGCAGAAGCTTTTTAGTTTGACGTAGTCCCACTTATTTGTTTTTTTATTTTATTGCTTCTGTTTGGGTATCAGACCCAAAAAATCATTGTCAAGACCCATGTTAAGAAGCTTTTTCCCTACGCTTTCTTCTAGGAGTTGTATGATTTCAGGACCATACATTTGTCTTCAATCCATTTTGAATTTTAGTGTGTAATCTCTGATTTTCTCTGGCAATTAATCATATGTGACTTCCTACATTTCTTGTATTTTTAGTAACGTATTTTAACTTTTTCTTCATAGTTCTTTTCATGTATTTCCATCTTGACTCTACAAGCACACAGTAAGCACTGTGAGACTGGAAACCACATTTTATAATTTACCTTTCCACACTTAAATCAATATCTTGCACACATTAAGAAATCAATAAATGTTTTTTGCCTGTTTGTTTTCTAGAAACAAGGGATGCAGGGGGAAAGCTCTAGACCAAAAGAGAGAAAAGTCCCAATTTCTTTGCTTGGTAATATAACCAAGATCAGGCCACTTACATAAATTTCCTAGCCTTTGGTTACTGTGCCTCTTATATGTGTATATGATAATTTATAAGATCCCTGTAGAGCTTTGTAATACTATGATTCTAGCTTATTTTAATTAATCTGAGCTAAAGACATTTTTAGGAGACATTTAAAAAACCAACAAGCATGTACTTTAAAAAAATTATTCAGAATTGTACTAAATAAATATGAATGCAAATTATGATTTCTTCCCTAACAGTGTTTTCCACAAATTAAAGGTCAGAAGGACAGTATTATACTCTCAGCCCGATTCATGTTCTGTGAAAATGAAATATACTGACACCCTATATTCTACTGGGACACTGATCTGTACCTATTTTCAGTCCATGGCTCTTCACACTCCATTGTTTAAAAATAGATCAGTTCTGAATTTTGGAGACAGACATAGAAGGGCATTAACCTCTTTCTCGATTGTTAAGTTTACATTTTGCTGTAATCGAATCAGTATAAATCTGATCATGATAAAAATAGACCTTCTTACTTTGTACACATTCCAACAGGCTCTCATAAGCAGAGGGGTATGGCTCACTGAATTTTTCTAATTAGTTTCTAGTTTTAAATATACTCCTCCTTTTATTAAAGCGTCATCTGTTTCTGATCCTAACATTTCAATGCCAAGTTTTGATGCTAAGACACTGTCTCCAGAAGGCTGGCTATTAAAATGGAGGAAGGGCTTATTAGCAGATTGTTTGAATAAATTCCCAAAGAAATGAGACATATGATAAGGCTAGACTCGGTGTCCCTCTGGTGTATGGCCTAACACCCTCTGAATGACCCACTCATAGCACTTACCCACAGTTATAATTGCTGATTAAATTTCTGTCTCTCACTAAGTTGTAAGAGCCATGAGGGCTGGGACTATCTTTGATTCTTCACTGAATCATAGTTATAACAAGAATCAAATTTTACTGTGTACTTACTATATGCCAGGCACTTTCAAACTTTTAATATTTTTTTCTCATTTAATTTAAAAACAACTCTGTGAGGTACTTATCATTATTCATATTTAAAGATGAGGAAAGTGAAATACGTACAAGTTATGAAATAGCCCAAAGTTGTACAGATACTAAGTTGTGGAGTTGCATTTAAATGAGGTTGGTGGCACTATGGAGAACAGTGTAGAGGTTCCTTAAAAAACTAAAAATAGAACTACCGTATGATCCAGCAATGCCACTCCTGGGCATATACCCAGAGAAAACCATACTTCGAAAAGATACATGCACCCCAATGTTCATTGCAGCACTATTTACAATAGTCAAGACATGGAAGCAACCTAAATGTCCTTTGACAAAGGAATGGATAAACAAGATGTGATACGTATATACAATGGAATATTACTCAGCCATTAAAAAGAATGAAATAATGCCATTTGCAGCAACATGCATGGATCCAGAGATTATTATACTGAATGAAGTAAGCCAGACAAAGGCAAATATCATATGACATTGTTTAAATGTGAAGTCTAAAAAGAAGGATACAGATGAACTTATTTATAAAACAGAAATAGACCCACAGACATAGAAAATAAACTTATGGTTACGAGGAGGGGAAGGCGGGGAGGGATAAATTAGGAGTTTGGGGTTAACATATACACACTACTATATATAAAATAGATAATTAACAAGGACCTACTGTATAGTACAGGAAACTCTACTAAATACTCTAATAAGCTATATGGGAAAAGAATCTGAAAAAGAATAGATACAGTATCTGTATATGTATATGTCTAACTAAATCACTTTGCTATACACCTGCAACTAACACAACATTGTAAATCAACTATACTCCAATATAAAATAAAAATTGGAAAAAAAATAAGATTGGTGGAACTGGGGCCAAAGAAATGAGACATATGATAAGGCTAGACTTGGTGTCCTTTTGATTTACCCATGATGCTTCATAGCTCCTCCATAGTAGGTTTTCACTCAGGATTTGAAAGTATACGTATAAATATTCATGGCACTGAGAATATCATAAAGGCAATTTAAACTATTCAGAGCAATGAAACTGAAGGCTTCTGAGCAGCCAGGGGAAAACAGGAGCATATTTTAAGTGGATGGAAGGAGAAGGAAAGGAGGGAAAGCCAGGGCAGGTAACAACTGGGAGGGAGAGGAGGTTTCTAGAGATCACTGAAGCCCATCTTTGCAGACTCAGAATTTTAATTAGACACAGTCACAGAGCAACTAGAGAGTGAAGATTCTGGATGATAGATAATGCATGCATCACATAATAGTGGCTCTAATTTAAAATGCCAAGTTTCTGAGTACCATCATAAGTATTTTTCTCAGAAAACTGTTGTTGTTCCTTTACTTTCTGGTCCATGTATATTAGTTCACAGTGAAACGAAGATAATTTTTTAAGATGACTCTATAATCACTTCTCAGAATGCTGATAATGCCAGTGGGGTCAGTGCTCGGGTCAAATGGTCTAGTCCGAGGATGAAGAACACACAGATTTATCTGCCACACTGAATCTTCTACATCTTGAGGTGGCTCACTACTTAGGTTTGGACAGGGGATCCAGCAACTTTTGTTTTATGAGCCACCGACAATATGCTAGGCACAGCTGGCATAGCGATGTAAGAAAAATAGTATTTATTTTCTATCTATCCCATGCATATTGCTATAGAGTTTGGACAAAACATTGACGTACTTCTTATAATGGTACTCTATTGGAATATTCCCCCACCCCCCAGGTTTACTTTGCAATAAATCACTAATGTTTATAAACCTTGAGAAAGTTTAAAAGAAAATTTAAAAAACCACATGCAAAATAGGTCCTTCTTGCTTACAGTGTATATATCAAAACAAAATCACAGAGGAATCTAAAGATGCCAGCATCCTCTTGTTATATATTAGAAACCATATTCTCCATAGTACAATCTAAAGTGATACTAAGAAAGTTCGGTGGCCACAGTACTTCATAGTTCTGGGCATCACTTTTCTTATGCATGCCAGCATCTCTGTTGTGTCTACAAAATGCTCTCTCCAAGCCCTAATAATCAATGATTCTTTGAGATCCTTTTTAAATTTGCTTTTGTTTATTTATCTAATAAGTAGTTATTAAATATGTACTATCTAGGGAGTAGAGCTATCATGGAAATCAAGGAAGACAAAGTCCTTGCTTTCTTGGATCCCGAGTTCCAAGAATGGAGAATTAACACATAAATAAAAAGGGACAACAAGGCAACAGAGTGATGTGTACACAGCAACAAGGATGATGTGATAGAGAATGACTGCAAGGAAATTAATCTAGATGAACTTCTCACGGAAGGCCCCAGGTAACATTTGTACTGAGATTTGAACAATGAGTCAGGTATTTGTTGAAGGCTTTTCAGCAATTTGTCTCCAATTTATGAAAAAGATAAATCACCTAATTTCTGCACAGAAATGCTTTCAATAAAGTAGTGCTTTCAAAATATCTACTAGCTGAACTAATTTGCATACGCATGGTATGAGTTTTTGGTAAGAGCTTTCAAAGGTCATACAAATGATATTCTTCCTGCCATTTTACATCTTAGAGATTCTTCATATTTAAAAATATTCAAACACATTGAGAAAAAAGTCTGGGGAATAACCTGGATATAGCATAATATAGATTTAATTGATTATAGATTTAATTGATTATGAGTAAATAATTTTCATTTTCATAAGCATTGCATTTTACTTTCTTTCTATATTTTAAAGCAATGGGTTTTTTGCATAAGTTTTTTAGAATCTGAAGTTTGACCTGCCCTTCACTTTTGTATATCCCTGAGTACCCAGACTTGTGTTAGCAGAAATCACTGCTCTTAAGTGTATATTAGCACCTCAAATTATGCAAAATACTTTCTTAAAAATGAGCCTTCTGGACAATGAGGCATTTTAAGTTAAAAGTCTTGTTAAAATATAAGATGGTTGTTGGCTCTAACTTGAATATATGATTAACAATTATATGTGGTGTGTGTATGTGCACACAATGCAAGTCTTACATTTTTACCTTTTATTATAAAATACATATCAAATAATCTAGCTTTCCCTTTCTAAGTATCCTAGTTTCATTCATTTTATATTTATTGTAGCAATCATTCAGTGTCTTCTATTGTGTGACTTCAAAGTGCCAGGCACTTTGTGGACACTAGAGGCACAACAGGGACCAAAATACATCTTTGCACAGATTAACGCCTCATCTTCTAAATTGGAAGACAGCTTTTGAAAGGTGGAATGATGTATTTTACTACTTTTAAAATATTTCTTGTGATCTACCACTATGACCTGAATATAGCAGGTATATAAGACTACAATTTAATAGGGAGCAAGACATATTTCCCACTGTTCTTACTGAACTTTTCTGCATAAAACATGTCTGGCTGTTTTACATCTAGGTTTCATTTTGAATAATGACTTCTGTTATCTCTCTGCCAATGTCTTTGCTTACTTTCCTATTCTACTCTTCCTGTTCCTCTAAAGTCTTAATTCACATTAAATTTAGGCTTTTGTGTGACTCTGATGCCCGAAGAGCAACAGCTGAAGAACAGATGAACAAATGGAGAACATTGTTTTCACCTTTTTAAGGTGTTAAGTGTTTGAGCATTTCATGCTTCTACTTCTAGGATCTCTAATCTTATTAAGTAGCCATGATTCTTACCCTGTTTTTCACTCATAATTCTGTTAAAGACCATTCACCCAATAAATATTTAATGAGCTCCTATCAAATACTTAGTCATTAGAGATACAGAGATATTATGGCATGGTCTCTATCCTCAAGAAGCTCACAGTCTTGAAAGAGACAAACAGTAAACTGACAAATGAAAATACAGTGATAGACAATGGTCGGGGAAAACGTATGAAGGTTCTGCCTGGTAAGACTGTTTGATGGAAAGCTGAAGGTAAGCTGGGTAGAAAGGATTGAAGATAGAGAGGGTAGCATGAAGAAAGGCAAAGACGCAATCAGCAACATTTCTCCCCACCTCACCAGAAAATTATCAACAATTTTCTGTTGATGAAGCATGAATGTAAAGAAATGAAGATGGAGGCAGACCAGGGAGCATCTCAGGTGCCATGTCAAGCAGCTTGAACTTTTTCTTGAAGGGGATAGGAGGTCATGGTTAGGCTCTGAGGAGAAAGTAATGTCAAACTAGTGTTGTACATCAATCAATATGGTAGCCCTGAGATGGGATGCATTTGAGCTAATTGACATCAAAGGCAGGAAGAAAAGCAGTGAGTGCACTTCAGAAGTTGAGGTAAAAGATGCTGAGACCCTGAACTATGGCATTTGCAAATATAAGGAAAAAATCAGTCTAACTTAATGACAGAATAGTTGTAGGAATTGAGGAGATTGGAGGTATGTCTATTGATGGCTTTAAGGGGATAAAAATGAAAAGTGGAATTTTTTCCACTGAAGATCAGAGTAAATTAAAGTATGGCAAGATAAAGCAGTTAATTACATACACACGATTAAGAACATTTTCTTGTTATCCTGATTTTACATTACATTGAGCATTTTTAGCAGGGAGGAATGCTTCCCGTTTAAGCACGCAGCTTCTTAGGGTTCATTTTTATGTTCACTTTTTCTATTGGCTTTCTGTATTCCCTCAATGACATTTTATGCTAGAATCCTTACTTTTCTGCTTCTTTGAAATAAATTTTTAGTTTTACTGTGTCCTCCTGCCTATTGATCCCTCTTAATCCCTGATGCTGTCTCTTCAATTACCTTTGTCTCCATGCTATGGTCTGTCCTACCCTGCCTTTGAATCCCCCCAGGACCTTTAGAACCCAACTTGGTTCTAGTGTCCTGAACTTCTGCCTCTTAGTGAAAGGAATTTGGATTTAAAATAAATTCTGTAATCCTACAGAGAGATAAAGCAAAGCATACTGATAGATTATTTTTTAAAATGATACATTACTTTTTTTAACATCTTTATTGGAGTATAATTGTTTTACAATGGTGTGTTAGTTTCTGCTTTATAACAAAGTGAATCAGCTATACATATACAGATATCCCCATATCTCCTCCCTCTTGTATCTCCCTCCCACCCTCCCTATCCCAACCTTCTAGGTGGTCACAAAACACCAAGCTGATCTCCCTGTGCTATGCGGCTGCTTCCCACTAGCTATCTATTTTACATTTGGTAGTGTAAAAAATACGAAGTTTTGACTCTATTTCTCAAAGCAAAAATATCTGTACATTCTTATTTGATTGAGGACTCTAGAGAAAATAAGCTAATCAATAGCAGATATTTAGCTCCTTCTCTTTCCAAAACTCTTAACTGATGTCTTAAGCCTTAAAAAAATACAAATAACTTTTAATGGATGCAGATACTTAGGGATAGTTATAAATGGTAAAGATGTTAGTTGAAATAGAAATATTTATTGACTCTTTAACATATGCTACATGTAGTCGGAATTTCAAGAAAAATTAAAAACATAGATTAAATGGTCTTTGCTCTTAAAGAACTTTCAAGACAAAAGTGGAGGAAACTAATGTGGAAAAATTGTGATAATAGACAAAATGGAAAGTAGCACACAAGCATTATGGACTCAGTGCACTGGGGGTTAGGGAAAGAGAGACCAGATCTAGTCTGGACAATCAGAGGAGGTATAAATAAAGAAATATTATTTATTACCTTTGCCAACAGATGAGAAACATCTGGAAAATGTACGATGCAAGTTGAGAAATTAGAATTGGTTTCTCAAAACAGTAAGTTGCACAATTTGGCTATAGGCCACTTTGGAACGTGTATGGCAATAGGGAAAAATAAAGCTGGAAATTCAGCAAGGATCAGAGCATAGAAGGGCTAGAATATGAGCCTAAGGAGGCTATAGTTGATTTAATTTGTAATGTAAAGACTGAACCTTTCTGAGCAGAGACATGACTAGCTCTTACACATAAAAGAAGATTAATCTGGCATCGCTGCTTTAAATGGTAGTTAGAGAAAACAGACCAAAGGTTGGAAGGTAAACTGAGGGGATACTGCAAATAGTCCATGTGAGAGGAATTAGGTTAGGGTAAGGGACTTGGGAAAGGAGACAAGGGCATAGATGTAAGATACGCTGTCACAGTGAATTGACAGCATTTGGTAATCGACTGGATGTGCAGAGCAAAGAAAGATTTTTTAAAGAGACAAAAATTTTACATTCCAAATGACTCGAAGGAATAACTAAAACATTTACAGAGAGAGAGAGAGAGAGACTTCAAAGGATAAATGGTTTAGTGATGGAAGATAATGACTAACACATAGCCTACTATACATACATGGCAAGGGGATATCATGTAGCTTTTACGAAAACAGAGGTTATGGCAAGAACTTGGAGCTCAAATTTATAGAACTGCAGAGATGAAATAAATATGAGAATAAAACTCAGAAATTCAAAATGAAAGCCAATGGCTCAGTAATGGCTTAGTGTTAAAGAAGCTCCCAAAAGAGGTTCAGGATATGTGTTTTATTGAGTTTAAAGGAACCACCAATGGCTCAAAGACAAAGGATTTGAAGATTACATGTTCACTTATAATTTTCAAGGAAACAATTTTGGTAAAGAAGTGGAGATTGAACCACAATGCAATAATTATAAAGTAATCTTTTGAGAAGGTTGGTAGTAAAAGAATGGAGAAAGAGAAAGACAGTGTAAGAAACACAAACAGTCAAGAGAATGTTCCTTTGATCTAGGGGTGACCTGTACATTCTAGTGGGCAGAGCGAAGACTTCTAGGGAGGAATGGAAAGGAGATGCAAGGCAAAGAGGTGGTTATTGATATTGCCAAGTGTTTTAGTGAGGTAACAGGAAATGAATTACTCATAACTGGTCAGGTCAGTCTGTGATCAGGGTCCAGGAGATGAACAAGGAAAATGAAGATAGGAGGAAAGTAGAAATCAAAAAGAAGTTAATGAAACAGTTTGGTGAGCATGAGATGAGAGAGTGGAAAACTGGGAAGATATGGACAATGGGGACACAAGAAGGGACTTTCTAACTAGGGATACAGAAAATAAAATGATATCCTGAGAATCATAATTAGAACAATTTCCAGTCTTTTTTTTAACATAAGTGCCTGTAAATGGGAGAACATAAGGGCAAATAAGGGCAACAAACAAGATGTTTTAACATTAAATTTTAATTTTTCTTTTAAGTAGTGTCAAAACATGGAATTGAGGATTTCCCAGGAAAGGAGAAAGTAAACAATGATCATGTACATGGAGACCGAGGACTATAAATCTTACCTCTCTCAGAGGATCATTGAGTTCATTGAGAATATTTTCCTCATCAAAGATTTTGCCTTGGTATCTGTGTTCATAGTAATCATGTATCTTCTGACGCATATCAGCTGGTAACTTATGGAATGACATGTATTGTTCCACTTGCTTATACTGTAAGGAAAGGAAAAACGGAAATTAGAAAACATTGTTAGGCTGTATGAGAAATCGTCGTGTTACCTTGTTGTGCTATATTCAATAGTAACAGTAACAAAAAGAAGAAATCCTTTAAGGGGAAGGAAATAATGTACTAGGTTGTAATGTACCTACTCTGTGTGACAGACTGTAGAAAGCATTTGTTTAGGTGAACATTTCCTGTAAAGACCTGAGATGTTATAGAGAGGAAGCATGGAAGGAGCTCAGAGGTAACTGGGTGCAGCCCCAGAAAAGCCAGTGATGAGGCAAGAAAACAAAATGTGATGCTATTTTTTGGATTTTTTTTGAGCTGAGTTCTAAAAGAAGTATGAAGTTGCTGTTTAGCTCTTCATTTGGAGAAAGAATCCCATAACTTTGGATAGTACAAAAGGTCTTATCTTAGACCTTTATAGCAAAAGATCAGACCTGATTAACAATTGAATCTGGAGGCAGAAAGCTTGGCAACCGTTTGCAGGTCATAGATACTCAAGCAACACGTGCCCTACAAATTAAGAGACTGTGTCAGGCTTCAATGTAGGACGTAGAAAAATATCAGAACGAGACTAGATCCACATAATTTTATAGCTGAAACTTAGACATTTAATTTCATTTAAACAAGTAGTACTTAAACTTGATTGTTTATAAAACTTGGGGTGAGGCTGTCTTTTGGGAATGCAGATTTGCATTCTTTTTTTTTTTTTTTTTTTTGCGGTACGCGGGCCTCTCACTGTTGTGGCCTCTCCGGTTGCGGAGCACAGGCTCCGGACGCGCAGGCTCAGCGGCCATGGCTCACAGGCCCAGCCGCTCCATGGCATGTGGGATCTTCCTGGACCGGGGCACGAACCCGTGTCTTCTGCATCGGCAGACGGACTCTCAACCACTGTGCCACCAGGGAAACCCCCAGATTTGCATTCTTAACTCCAGATATTGATTCCGTTGAGGTACCTGCCTTTGTAAATTTACATACATACTCATATACATATACATATACATAACGCACTTAAAAAAATCCCTGCAAATCAAACAGGAACATAGAAGCATGGAGATTACTTGGAAGCTTATTAGAAGAGAATTTCAGGCTTTACCTCAGAGCTGTGAAATCTGCATCTTAAGAAAGATCCCCAGATGATTCATACACATTTAAGGTTGAGAAATATTCCCTCGATGTTTCAAATGCAGGTGGTCATAAGACTATACTTTGAAAAAATCAGTTAGACCCCCAGAATTAGTTTCATTGTATGGATGATAAAACTGAGTACAAATAAAAAGGTAGGTAATAAAACTGGTTGAAGATACTGGAATAAAAATCTTTGCTTAAACACAACACATTTGACATATTATCTATGAAAAATTTTTTTCAAATCTTTTCCTGTTAACAGAGCTCAGACTAGAAGATCTAGGTGACTGGACTCCTTGCCCATAATTACCGTAATTACAACTGGTAATTGATAATACATATATCTAATGGGAAACAGCAACCCATTGTATTGTATTTCTTCAAATTTTTTTACATAATTTCCTTACACATAACATTCATATTTTTGGACATTCCCTTTTAGAGTTTAGTATTCTCAAAGGAAATACAACTTTGTCATGAGATTCCTTTATTTGGTCACCAGACTGTTCCCTGAAGTATTTAAAGCCTGCAGGCCTACATATATATATCTCTGAAGCAACTTGATTATGATTTAGGCATTCTGAATTTAGGCACCAATGCTGTCACTGTCATTGTGTGTAAGTGGCTTCTAGTATATACTTGAGAAGGACTGGGTTAATTTTTCCTGAAGAAGTCAGAATCTGTATGCTAACCTTGGTAGCCCACCCTTAGCTAGAGACCTCAGATTCAGCCTTCTTTTTTTTTTTTTGCAGTACGCGGGCCTCTCACTGTTGTGGCCTCTCCCGTTGCGGAGCACAGGCTCTGGACGCACAGGCTCAGTGGCCATGGCTCACGGGCCCAGCCGCTAAGTGGCATGTGGGATCCTCCCAGACCAGGGCACAAACCCGTGCCCCCTGCATCGGCAGGCGGACTCTCAACCACTGCGCCACCAGGGAAGCCCAGATTCAGCCTGCTTTGACCCCTCATGCAGCTGGTCCAAAGGAAAGACGCTTCAGTGGCCCTTTCTACAAGAAACTTTTTTAGAGACATCTTTGTATCTGATTTTTACTCTTAGCCAAGAAGAGGGCAGTGGGATATTTGAGGTACTGTTTAGATTCTGAAACTCCACTGGAGATCCACAGGCTAACTTCTGCACTAATGATTTGCAAATAACCTGCTTGGTTTGACTAGTTTGGATGGACTATTTAAAGAGCTATTGAGAGCTTTGTTGGTGAGCTCTCCCCAAAGCAAGACTCCTTGCACAGATCTTGGTGGTTCAGGCCAGTGAGTCAGTATGCTGCAGGGTCCCAGAGATTGAGCCCACAGGGAGGGTGCTGGGGAAAGGCCCTCGGGCCTCTGATGCTTGTTGGCATTCTCTTTCTCTGTTGCACTGAACTTTGCCTTTAAACGAAAGCCTCATATGAGTATAATCTATGGAGTCTGGTGAGCTCTGTCAAACTTCCGAACTTGGGAAAACAATAAAACAACTTCAGACAACAGGGCTGTCACTTACGGCATTGATGAACGTCCTTTCAGTTCTGGCCAAATAAAGGATTCAGTGTTCTTCAAAACCAGTAGGTATCAAGTAATCTCTGCTCACTTTTCTCAATAGAGTGCTTGCCCAAACACTGCTTGGGGTGGTGAGAATCTTTTTTTTTTTTTTGCGGTACGCGGGCCTCTCACTGTTGTGGCCTCTCCCGTTGCGGAGCACAGGCTCCGGACGCGCAGGCCCAGAGGCCATGGCTCACGGGCCTAGCCGCTCCGCGGCATGTGGGATCTTCCCGGACCGGGGCACGAACCCATGTCCCCTGCATCGGTAGGCAGACTCTCAACCACCGTGCCACCAGGGAAGTCCTGAGAATCTTTAACTTTAACTGGCATACTGAAGCTCTAGATTTCTCCCTTTTTTTGCATGTATCTCAGGGTTATGGGAGACAACATTAAAACTAAGTAGCATTTTAATCATTTTGGGGAAATCTGTGCCTGTGTTTGAGGGAGAGTAGGGGAAAGAAAAGAAATTCAGTTTCTGACAAGTTAAGTTTAAGATGCCCATGGCACATCCTAATGCTTATATGTAGGTCAGGCACTTAGAAGAGAAAATATACGCATAGCCAATGACTAAGGGATCACTAAGGATGCGTCAAGTGAAGACATAAAAAGACAAAAAGTGGAACCTATATTTTAAAAGCAGTTGAGTCATGGAGTTTGACAAGTTAAGGGAACTCACATTAGCTAGCACCATGTAAGAACAGGACCAGAAAAGCTAGATGAGCAAAATCCAAAGAAGGATAAAGTTTCAAAGGGGAGGGGGCCACTCAAAAGCAAAGATGCAAATACAATTCTTTCTTGAATATATAAAATCAAAAATTCATTGTATCAGATTTAAAAGACTATAAAACAAATACCATTTAAAATTCTAAGGTACTATTATTTTTTAAATGTTCTCTTCAATTAAAATTTTATATCTATATCTATAATGCATGTACATGATATTTTAGGGGTTCAGAACAGGCTTTTTCAAGATGTGACACTTTGGCATGTGGGTTATGTGCTAAAGGCAGTGGGGACCCAGAGGCTCAAGAGAAACTACTGTCCCTCCCTTAACTACTTAGGATAATTTAAATTGGGGATTCTTCCCAGAAAAAGGGTTATTACCAGAGATACATTTTATCTAAGTGGTCCCATCTGTGTGGCAGGACAAACATCCAATTACCCAACAACTGCTCTTCTTTTTATCATCCTACGAATTATCCTCCTGTTTCTGAGAGCTCCAGGCCCCTCTCCCATTCCTTAGCCCAGGATGGCATATATACCTTACTTTACCTCTTTGTCTCTGAACCTCTCCTGTATGTGGGGTCTCTGACCCTATCAAGTATGTGGGATTCATGTACATATGAGAAATAAAATTTGATTTTCACCTGTAACTGGCTCATGTCAATTTAATTCTTAGACTGGACAGAAGAACCTAGAAGGATAGAGGAAAGTTTTCTTCCGCCTTGACAATATTAAAAATGTGCCCTAATAGAGTGATTATAACAAATGGCAACATTCCATTGTCAAACCCACCAGTCTCACTTCTCCCGTGTCACCATTTTTATTTATTTATTTATTTATTTTGTTTGTTTGTTTTTTGCGGTACGCGGGCCTCTCACTACTGTGGCCTCTCCCGTCGTGGAGCACAGGCTCTGGACGCGCAGGCCCAGCGGCCATGGCCCACGGGCCCAGCCGCTCTGCGGCACGCGGGATTCCCCCGGACCGGGGCACGAGCCCGTGTCCCCTGCATCGGCAGGCGGACTCTCAACCACTGCGCCACCAACGGAAGCCCCTGTCACCATTTTTAAAAAGGTGTTTAGTTGGTATCACCAAGCAGTATGCTTCTGTCTCTATTTCTTATATGGATTAATAATAGGCATCATTTATTGACTTTTTGCCATGACAAAGTGGTTTAACTACTTACAGTTCCCTGTATCTTCTCACCCCCTTTCTCATGCTATACCTGTGTCACTAGTGCTAATTGTTCCCTTGATCTCCTTTGTAACTTTACATAATCTATTTATACTTTTATTTCTTGTTCAGAGAACTCTAGACACATTTACCAGATGAAAGTAACAAACTCCCTCCTTCACTCCTACTTTCTAACTTCTGTCATCTCTACTTTTATGATATAAAGGTGGATTATAATTTTGTACCCGTAATTAAACCTACCAAACCCATAAAGTGTTTACATTACTTTGACCATGTATCATGATGCCAAGTGGAACATTTGATGACATTTCCTTTTGTTTCATGGATTTTTAATGATTTTCATTTCTTGCATAATTAGCTCTTATTTTAGTTTCATTTTTTTTTTTTCCAGCCTTCTTATCCTACCCAATAGTTGTTGAGTTTTCTTTAGAGATTTTTCTGTAGGATTTCTCTTTACAACATCCCTGGTTGGGTTCACTATTCTTAGACCCTATGTTTTTCCTTTGGTTTAGTTATTCATGTTGCTGGAACCAATCCCTAAGTAAACAACTAAGAAATACTGAGTGGGATATAGTTTTTTGTAACCATTTCTTCTCTGAAAATGTCTCTGTTAAACTCAAAGTTGATTGATAACCTGACTGCATACAGAATTCTAGGTTGAAGTCTAGTTGGATACTGAGCCTTTGGATAATTGATGCACTTTGCTGGATATGGTCCATGTTTCTCATCACTTATTTCATATATTCTTTCCCTGCATTTCCCCCTACATTTCCCTAGATTTCCCACATTTTCTCTACATTCCCCAATATTTCCTGAAGTTCTTTGAACTCATTTTAATTCCAAATAGCTTTTCAATTCTTTGAGCTTTTATCTTCATAATTTTATTGCATTCAGTTTAGAAATATATTAATACATGAAGTTAAAAAGTAATTTTCAGGCATCCTTTTATTCCTGAAAAATCTGGGATGTCACAATACAGGGGAATTGAAAAGTATCCACTGGATTTAGGTTCAGTAAAATTTTTGGAGTCTTTGCACTCAGTGCTTTCATTGGACCGTGTGTGTACATCAGAAGTGGGGGCAATTCAAAACAGTTTGCAAATGTTTAGAAGTAAGAACTGAAAATGGAAACAGCAAATGTAACCATCTCTCTGACGCACTCTAGTTAAAAGCGTAGAGCTAGAATGATAGCATGGTAAATGTCAACAATTCCAAAAGTCTAAAAAAAAAAGTTTTAGTCACATTTATATTGTTTTTATATTCATGAAATGATACACTTACCAGAAAACTGAATCACCCCTACTTTAATATCCCCTACTCCTTCATCCTAATCCTCAAGATAGTATCAAATCATGTAAATTCTACCTGCTAAAGGTTTCAATAATTTTCCTTTCCCCTGCATCACCGTTATTATCAATCTAGTCAAAGTAACTTTATTCATCCTCTAAACTAATTCCTAGCTTCCTAACTACATTCTATCAATTTGCACATGCCTTCTTACAATCCTAATTCATTTTCCATAATCCAGAGAAATCTTTTTTTTTAACATCTTTATTGAAGTATAATTGCTTTACAATGGTGTGTTAGTTTCTGCTGTATAACAAAGTGAATCAGCTATACATATACATATATCCCCATATCTCCTCCCTCTTGCATCTCCCTCCCACCCTCCCTATCCCACCATTCTAGGTGGTCACAAAGCACCGAGCTGATATCCCTGTGCTATGCAAATGCTTCCCACTAGCTATCTATTTTACATTTGGTAGTGTATATATGTCCATGCTACTCTTTCACTTGATGGACCTAGAGACTGTCATACAGAGTGAAGTAAGTCAGAAAGAGAAAAACAAATACCATATGCTAACACATATATATGGAATCTAAAAAAAAAAAAATTCCTGAGAAATCTTTTTAAAATGCTAAGCTTATTGTCACTCTTTTCCTTAAGGCCTTTTAATAGCTTCCCATTGCCTTCAGGATCAAGTCCAACTTCCTTGGCCTATGTGGGCCTCTCCTGCTCTATCACGTGCATTTCCCCTTTGTTCGCTATGCCCTGGTATATTAAATGTCTTTCATATTCATAAACTTACCCTGGTAGCTGTATGCTCATGCTGTTTCCTCAGTCTGAGATGTTTTTCCACCACGTAATTTCATGGCTAATATCTATTCATCATTTAACTCTCTCCTCAAATGTACTATGTCAAGGAAGTATTCTCTGACTCCCTAGGCCACGTAAAGTCCCTAGGTATACACTTATAGACAATGCTGAGTTTACCCCTTAGTTACGCTAAGGGCACCTGCAATTGTTACATGTCTGTCCTTGCCTATCTTGCTCACCACTGACTCTGCTAACATATTTGCAAATAGTTAAGTTCTCAAGTATTCACTGATTGAAAATCTGGTTTGTTGCACACTTTCTGAAAATTCTTCTGATAAAGGAAACAAAAAATGTGATCTTCGCCTTCTTTCAGTAATAATAATGGTATCAATGGAAGATGCCAGATAGGGAGGTTCTTCCACATGGATGGAAATTGTGGATTTGTATTTTATTATTATTGGTTAGTATTGTTTATAATTCAGAGAAAATTGATTAAATTTGAGATTCTTAACTCTAACTTATTGCAATTAAAGTGGATTAATTTGTTCTTTAAAGAATCTGTGGTTTCTGTCTGAATCTGTGTTAGTCTTTATGTCAAACACAGCTATAATGAGGAGGAAATTATTGACTGTAAAAGAGAAACTGCCTTCCTATAATTCCAAAATGCTTTTAACAATTAGGAAATAGCAGAAATTAATAAAAACACGTGCAAAGTGGTTGAGAGTCCACCTGCCAATGCAGGGGACACGGGTTCGAGCCCCGGTCCGGGAAGATCCCACATGCTGCAGAGCGGCTGGGCCCGTGAGTCATGGCCGCTGAGCCTGTGCGTCCGGAGCCTGTGCTCCGCAACGGGAGAGGCCACAACAGTGAGAGGCCCGCGTAATGGAAAAAAAAAAAAAAAAAAAATGGTGTCTGAAATGTTGTTCTTCCTACAGAATAAAAAATTAATGTAAGTTTTATATTCAAATGATTATATGTTGTAGATTTTAAACATAATTACAAAATAATAATTAATAAAAATAAAATATTTAAAATTTCCTTTCAAAAGCCAATAATCAATTACTTTTTTCATTTTTAATGTTTAAGCCAATCATCATTGGATTTATGACTAAGCTATCTTAATTTTTACAAAGATATTTTTAATATTGCCATTTATTTACATGGTAACTGAAGCTATTTTGATCCTACATTTAAAAATAAATGAATCCCTTTTTATATATACATTAAAAAGCTAGGTTGTATGCAAGTGAGTTTACCAAGTACTATTTTTTTTATTAATTTTTATTGGAGTATAGTTGCTTTACAATGTTGTGTTAGTTTCTGCTGTACAGCAAAGTGAATCAGCTAAATGAATACACATATCCCGTCTTTTTCGGATTTCCTTCCAATTTAGGTCACCACAGAGCACTGAGTAGAGTTCCCTGTGCTTTACAATACTATTTCTAAAATATTTACAGCAGACTGAATCATTTTCAAAAACAATGTTATAAACAGCAAAATGTTCAATTCATACTTACTGAGGAAAAAGTTTCCTTTAGCAAAAAATGGATTCCTAGTTATTTTGTGAAATTCTTTTAAGCATCATAGTCATATTAGACTAAGTCATATAATGATAAAGGAATCCAAATACACCTAAATTTGACTTCCAACATATTAAATGCAAACAAAATTAAAGACTAATCGTACATGAAGAAAATTCGATGGTTGCAAAGTTATATTTTTCTGCAGAAGTTTGAGGGGGATAATTCCATTTTTATCTTCATTCTACTTTATCTTTTTGGAAAGCTGGGTAATCAAATATGGGTTTCTTTGTAAGACAGTGAATTCTTCAGCTGTCAGCATACAGGGAAAGCTTTTTGTGATAGTGAATATGTATCTATTTGACCTGGAAAGCTATCAAAATTACAACCTAACAGGTGATCTTAAAATCCTTACAGAAAATATTACCAGATAAAAATGGTTATTCTTCCATCCAGAATGATCTCTTCCATTATAAACAGACACTTGCCATCTTATTTATGGAATCTAGCACTCACTATCTATTTAGATATTTCACAAAATATATTTGAATATAAAAGCAAGATTTAAAAAAAGTTGGAAATTGTATATCATAGCTCTTCCTTCTTCCCTCCTTCCCTCCCACTCTCCCTCCCTTCTTTCCTTCTCTCTCTCTCTCCCTCTCTTTCTTTCTTCCTCTGTTTCTTCTAATAGTTTGATTTAAAAATGGCCAGATTTCAAAAAGTTTTCCAAAAGTCAGAGTATTAAGACTTAACTAAGTAATTGAAAACCATAATAGTAACGAGAGTTCAATGTATTTAGCAATTACAAGAAAATGCTTAACTACAAAGTAAATAAATTGTTCATATAAAACATTTTTAGAAAGTTAATTTTAGCCATTATAGAATAAAGGTCAGGGGGATAGATGACTGCTGGAAATTGAAACAGTCATTATTATCATTATAATAGAGTTAAAATGTGTGCTTGGTTACTTTAGAAATCCTTTAGAGTGTCTTCCTGCTCTGAATGGCTTTGATCTCTATTACTGCAATTTTTCTTGGTGTGTGTGTGTGTGTGTGTGTGCACTCACACCTGTGTGTCTGTGTGTGTGTTTGCAAATAAGAAAGTGATTTTGATCCTTAATTCAATGAGTACAGATTGACATAAGATGATCACCTAATCACCTTTCATTTTCCAATAGGACCATTTAAAACATACTATGCTGTTTTATTTCCCTCCCCCAACAAATTCTTTCATTCATAGATAATGACCTTACCTAAAATTTCAAAGAGAGATAGAAGACTTCACACAAGCACATGTATTAACTCATTTAGAAACTCACCTATTTTTTCTCCCTCTTTCCTTCTTGGTCTTGCAACAATGAAAGAAGTGTCTTTTCTCTCATTTGAAGCTAATCTTTCAACTGGGTTTGAATATCCTCTCCCCATCCCTCCACAGAACCATTACCCTATCTGCTATACTTTCTATCTTATATCTTCAGTGTTCTCTATACATGTTGGCTCCAGCCAAATAGCTTTTAAATATACTCATTATATTTTAAATAATAAAATATATTATTTTATTAATAATAATAAAAAATAATATCTAACCCTTGGATATTACAAACTATTTTCCAGGAACTCAACAGTTTACTCATATTTACTTGTTTACAACCTTATGAGTTGTTACCATTATGTTTATGTTACAGATGATGAAACTGAGGCACAGAGAATTTAAATAATGTGTGTAAAGTCATGCAGCTAATTAGTGTTGAAGCTAGGATTCGAACCCAGGCAATCTGGATCCAAAGTTTGTGCTGTTTACTCACTACATGATATTCCTGTCTTCAAAAAATGGCTCTCAATTGAGCACAAGTAGTCCTCCATCTAACACCCTAGTTTTCTCCTTCCTTTTGTCAATCAATTTCTTGAAAGAGTGGTCTACAGTCATTATCTCATTGTCTTCTTTACATTGAAACTTTAAATGTTGAATTATAACTTCCATTCCTTCTATTCCACTAATAATCCCTTACATTTCCATAATTTCCCAATGGTTACCAATAACTAGATACTTTGCAAAGATTTTCTTATTTTTATATGAACAGCATTGAACACTAGTAGCAGACACTAATGATTCCCCATGCAATCCCTCTATCCCTGCAAGCTGGCCAACTCTGATGTCAACTGTAATTATGGTGGAGAGTCCATCTAAGGGTTTCTGTCTCAGGGCTTTCTGAGAAGCCTAGAAAACTTGCTCAGCTCCAGCTAGAGTTGCATGGGAGTTTGGGGATGGAGAGAGATGTAGGTAACATTCAACCAATGAGGGACTTGAGTCTAATGATTAATGTCACAGTCTCCCAACCTTTGAAAAGACGATTATAAGGAGAATTCTGCATGGTTCTTCAGAGGGTCTCAGTAGGACTAAGTTACACTTGCTCACATTAGAAAACAATTCAATAAAAATACACTTCATTGGTTTTCCTTTTTCTCTGGTCTTACTCCTCCTGTTTCCCCATTTTGCCTCTTGGAATTACTCCCCAGTGAATTACCTACACCCAAATCCTTTTCTTAGGCTTTTGTAGGACAACCCAAACTAAGACGTTACTGTTGATCCCTTCCTTCTAGAAAAGCATCTTATCCTTTAGCTTCTTCATCTGTATTATTTTCCTGTTTCCTCTCTTCTCATTGTCTTCCCGCTGCACTCTTATTTGTTGATATGTCTTTCTATGTTGGTGTTTCCAAGAACTGCGTCCAAGGCCTTTTTAAAAAATTTTCACCTCACATATTTCCTTAAGCAAATCTTCCCACTTGCATGACTTCAGTCACTATCAATATACCACCAGTCTCCAAGTCAATGGCTCCAGTAGAGAACTAACTACTGATCTCTAGACTCATATGTCTACCTTCCCCTTAAGCATCTACCTTCAAAACATGGCTCAAGGGCACATCAAATGCAACATACTCAAAATTGAAATCATCTCTCTTCTCTCCCCGCACCTCCTCTACGTAACCATCAGCCTAAGCTATAGATCTGGTTTATAGGACAATCATCTTTCTGTTTCCAACACATTTTACCTTTATCCTCCACAAACTAACCATATTGCCAACTGGGGAGTTCATTTTTAATCACTTCCTCTGAGAATTTTCCCCAAATATCTGGCTCAGACTTTAATGCACATTCAAATAACATGGGGATCTCACTAACTAGAGATGTGCATTTGGTATGTATGGGGTTGGGACTGAGATTAGGTATTTCTAATAATGTCGTGGGTGATGCTTATTCTGGTTACCAGAATATCACAGTAGTTAAGGATCTAGATTAGACTAGATGGGCCATTTGTGTTCTCAGAACACCAAGCCCATACCCTGGCTATTTTCCCACTATCACAATTGCTTATTGGGACTTCCCTAGTGGTCCAGTGGTTAAGACTCCGCACTCCCAATGCAGGGGGCCCAGGTTCGATCCCTGGTCAAGGAACTAGATCCTGCATGCTGCAACCAAGACCTAGTGCAGCCAAATAAATATTAAATAAATAAGTAAGTGCTTATTAAATTGCCTGTATTCTCTACTAGACGGTAAGCAACTTGAGGTGTCTGCTTACCGTTGTACATCTATTCTCTTGTACAGTTACTCATGTACAGTAAGTGTTCAATATTTGCTGAATTGATTAGTTATATACATTCAAAAATATCCTTTTTTGTAAAATATATTGTTCAGTTTTGATTGGGTACCAGATTTAAAGTACTTTTTAAGGTACTAGCAAAAATGTTATTTTTCTTTGGTAAGGCAAATGTATGTTAAATAGTCAAGCTGTTTTACTTCTTTTTTTAATTTTAGTGATAGATTGCAGAGGAAAATCAAATACCTATTCACTGTGACAAAATGCCTAGTCTTCTGTTTTGTTTTTTCCATTTGAAAAAATGCCTTATTTGAAGCAGCTGAAAGATCCATAACACAGTTCTTTAACTTCTAATTTAAATGATTTGTCATTTAATTTTTAAAAATTAGATGGTGAAGGACAAAGTGTTTCCTAAAACATAAAGCTTGTTAGTCGTAAATCTAGAGGTTATATGTCACCCCAAGGTTGAACCTTACAGGCTACACATGATTGCAGCTCTTATAATTTGGGCTAAAGTGATTCAAATGGTATAAATTTTAAAAATATTAGGTGTATTGATTGTTGTCACATTATGTCCTGTGTGTGCATGTGTATGTGTGTGACTCTTCAATGGAAAAATGCAAGTTTAGTTACGTTGGGCCTCCATGGGAAGATCTAGTCACCCTGCAATGAAGAGTTGAACATTTCTTTTAATAGTGTATTTCCAATATCCTGGTTCCACCACCCTCAACCAACTTTTTAAGCTTTTACAAATGGATAATAAATTATTTACATAAGCCATATATAAGTGCATTAAAAAGATTAATAGTTTGAAACTAAGGACATTGTTTAAATATCACTGATATTTTTCTTCATTATTTCTGGTCAAAATATTTCTTAGCATTAGTAATAGCTTGATTTACATTGAAAGTCTCTCTAGTTTGTTTTTAATACAAGTGTTTCCATTTCACGGTACATAGTTTCCAAATTTAAAGCAACTGAATATCTGAGGAAACACAACAATTACTAAGAGTAAATATCATCTCAGAATAACTAAAAGAAGACAATGAATTAATGACTCACCAAGAAATCACCATGGAGAAGCGACATATTTGGTGAAGAAAGGAGCTTTTACAATCCTTAAAATTTACACTCCTTTGTATTAATTTGTTTTTCAAAAGTGAACAATTCTGGCAAAGATATCATTCCTTCTGTACAAATTAAAAGCATAATATTCTTTTTTTTTATGGGTATCTTTTTTTTTTAACATCCTTATTGGAGTATGATTGCTTTACAATGGTGTGTTAGTTTCTGCTTTATAACAAAGTGAATCAGCTATACATATGCATATATCCCCATATCTCCTCCCTCTTGCATCTTCCTCCCACCCTCCCTATCCCACCCCTCGGTGGTCACAAAGCACCGAGCTGATCTCCCTGTGCTACGCGGCTGCTTCCGACTAGCTATCTATTTTACATTTGGTAGTGTATATATGTCCATGCCACTCTCTCACTTCGTCCCAGCTTACCCTTTCCCATCCCCGTGTCCTCAAGTCCATTCTCTACATCTGCATCTTTATTCTTCTCCCGCCTCTAGGTTCTTCAGAACCTTTTTTTTTTTTTTAGATTCCATACATATGTGTTAGCATATGGATTAAAGACCTAAATGTAAGACCAGACACTATAAAACTCTTAGAAGAAAACATAGGCAGAACACTCTATGACATAAATCACAGCAAGATTCTTTCTGACCCACCTCCTAGAAAAATGGAAATAAAAATAAACAAATGGGACCTAATGAAACTTAAAAGCTTTTGCTCAGCAAAGGAAAACATAAACAAGATGAAAAGACAACCCTCAGAATGGGAGAAAATATTTGCAAATGAAGCAAGTGACAAAGGATTAATCTCCAAAATTTACAATTTTGATATTGTATCAATTTTGATATTGAGCTCATGCAGCTCAATGTCAAAAAAACAAACAACCTAATCCAAAAATGGGCAGAAGACTTAAATAGACATTTCTCCAAAGAAGATATACCAGATTGCCAACAAACACATGAAAGGATGCTCAACATCACTAATCATTAGAGAAATGCAAATCAAAACTACAATGTGGTATCACCTCACACCAGTCAGAATGGCCATCATCAAAAAATCTACAAACAATAAATGCTGGAGAGGGTGTGGAGAAAAAGGAACTCTCTTGCACTATTGGTGGGAATGTAAATTGATACAGCCACTATGGAAAACAGTATAGAGCTTCCTCAAAAAACTAAAAATAGAACTACCATAAGACCCAGAAATCCCATTACTTGGCATATACCCTGAAAAAACTATAATTCAGAAAGAGTCATGTACCACAATGTTCATTGCAGCACTATTTACAAGAGCCAGGACATGGAAGCAACCTAGGTGTCCATCGACAGATGAATGGATAAAGAAGATGTGGCACATATATACCATGGACTATTACTCAGCCATAAAAAGAAACAAAATTGAGTTATTTGTAGTGAGGTGGATGGACCTAGAGTCTGTCCTACAGAGTGAAGTAAGTCAGAAAGAGAAAAACATAATATTCTTTATGTACATAATATAAAACAAGATTGAAATGGATGTTACAGTACTTATCATGTCTGACATGATGTCATATTAAGAAGCAATGAAGCAGCACACACATAAATAAGCACAACCAGTCAAAATCCATGTTTCAGACCTGAGTATTGATCAGTTGTCAGTTTTACCATGGAACAATTTTAATATCTCTTTTAATCCAATGGAGAAGTTACATTACATAATTACTATCATAATTTTTGGTAAATACCTATCAGAGAGTAAGGAGATGTTATTAGAAAAAAAGTGCTAAGTATAGCACTGCAGAATGAGAAAAAGCATAGAGGTCTTGTTTCAGCAAGGCCCAGCCTTTAACAAAAGGTGCATATTGGTAACTGATATTAAAAGAAAATACACATGTATATGTATGTTTGTATTCTTCATATACATCAACATGCAGAAATATAAATTTATGAATATAAATTTATATATGTAATTCACATTGAACAACAGTAGTTTAAACTGGCCCTGATTTAATAATATCTATTGACACTGCTTTGAGTCTGATAGCAAACCAACCTCATGCATAATAATATCAAGGGAAAGGAAACACTTTCAGAAAACCAGTCATGGAATTTATAAAAGAAAAGTTTCCAAACTTTATTAACTCTAACATTATGAAACAAATATTCTTTGGCTGATATAAAATTTGACTAGCTTTCCAGAACCAAGCCAACATCATAAGTTCCAAATTGTTTCCTGAAGTGGTGACAGATGACAAAGACTTCCAATTTAACTAGCATAAATTCACAAGTGCCCTATTAAAGTGAGAACTATTTAGCAGGACACTACAAAATATGCTTGCCAGGGAAACATCTTAGTTGAAGATGAAAGTAGCTGATTATTAAAATATTGGACCTACCACAAGGTCAGTGGCATCAGATACAATATGAAGATGAGTCAAGAGACATGTGTTAACTGGCTTGCTATTGGCCAAGCAAAGTGAAGAAGTAGATCCAATAAATGGACCTATGGGTCATCAGATAACCATAGTCAAAGACAGGTGAGCAGGGTCAGCAAAGTGAAGCAGTTTCCAATCCATTTCCACTCAATCATAACGGGATCAGGGGTTTGCATTGTTCCTAATAATCAATAAGATTTTTTGGTAATTTATTCTGATAGAAGTAGAGTCTGTTTCATTTGGTAAGTATTCATGGCCTCAGATGGTAATTACTCAAAGTCATCTGAAACTTCAAGATGATGAGACTAGTTTGATCTTTTTCTTTTTTCTTTACTTCTCAGTGCTGAATGATCTTAAGGAGGTATATTCATTCAATCAGTAGTCATTGCTAATGAGTATCTTTTTAGCCAGGCATTTTCCTATAGTTTAGCTGGGCAGCTAGAGTGGGTTATAGACATTTTAAATAGAAATGACAGGTGATAAAGGAATTTTGGAAATTATTCCGGTGCCCCCTTCTCGTTTGTGTCAACATTCATTGACAGACAAATTGTCTTTTTCCTAGTTTCCTGGATTTAAGTTATATATATCATTTATACAGAGTGAAGTCCTCAATGTGTACCTGCAGACTAGATTTCTTTCAATCCAGATTTATATGTCCAATCGCCTAATTGGCATCTCTACTTGGATGTGTAATAAGGATCTCACATTTAACACATCCAAAGCTTAAAATCTCCCCCCAAATCTCATTTTACTATATATACACCTTGTCTCTCTGCCTGTTAGATAATGATGACTTCCTACCGGTAGCTGGGACCAAAAACACTGCAGTTGGCTTTGTCATATTTTTTTCTCTAATACACCACTTCTGTAGGCAAATCTTATTGGATGCACATTATTTTTCTTTACAGAAGTATAATTTACATACAATAAAATTCACACTTTAAGTGTACATTTCCATGAGCAATCACTGCCATATCCACATTTTAGAACACTCCCATCACTCCCCAAAGTTCCCTCATTCTCCCTTGTGGTTATCCTACACTCCCACCCCTGGTCCTAGAAAACTACTGATCTGTTCTCTGTCATTTATTTTGCTTTTTCGATAATTTTATACATAAATGGAATAACACAACGTGCAATCTTTTGCATCTGGCACTTTTTCACTTAGCATGATGTTTCTGAAATACATTCCTGTTGTTGAAGATATCAATAAAATTTTTTAAATTGCTGAGTCATATTCCTGGATCTGCTTTTTTAATATATTCATCTATTCATCCCTACTCTTACATACTTAGTCCAAGTCATCATTATCTCTTATGTAGTTGACTTCAATAGTCTTCTAACTCGTCTCTGCTTTAACTTTTGACTATGATTTATCCTTAAGCCAGTAACTAGTACTGTCCTTCTAAAAGGTAAGTCTGCCCATGCTTAAAACCTGGTTTGTTTTAAAACATTAAAACATATTTAAAGTCTCGTCTTCGTTTAAAACCCTCCAAGTACTCCAGTCCTAGAGTGAAAGCTACAATCTTTCAGTGATCTACAAGTCCATATGTGACCTGGCCTCCTGCTGCTTCTCCTAGTACCATTTTCCTTACTCCCTGAACCAATCTGATGGTACCTTAAACCTGGAAATACAGAAAAGAGTACAAGAGTATCAGAGAAGACGTGGAATTATATATCATATATTCCTGAATCATTGGTCTTCTTCAGTGGTGAGAAATGTAAAGCCTTGTAATACTAAAATAAGATAAATTGTAGAATATACTGTAAAATCTGAATTTTTAAATAAATTTTCATATTGAGACGAGTGGCTTTAGTTTATACTCCAAACATTCTAGTGTATGTGTTTAAATTTCTCTATACTTTAATTGTACTTGGTAAAGAAGTGTGAAAATCATTGACTTAATTGATCATTCTGGATCATAAGCAAAACAAAATTTAATTATAGCTCAAGTTGAGCTAAGGCTAATGTAGGAGAACCTCCAGGAATGGATAATTTTAGCTCTGAATTTTGTTAAATTTTCAAGTTAGTAACAACAACAGTGACAGCAACACAATATACTATTCTAGAGGATTCAATGTTTGACTAGAATTTTACTTTCATTGGGTGGAATTCAAACAGCATCAGCTAATTTTTACTTGAGAAAAATTAAAATAGTATGAGATTCATCTTTCCTTTAAAAATAAAACACTGTATTCATGTGGGTCTATTTCACTGCTAATGGAGTATGTTAAAATACCGCAATGTGAAAAACAGAACTATTCACACATTTATTTAATAACAAATATATTTTCCTAACATTATCAAATTAAAAAAAACAGAATGGAATAAGACCCCTGAAAATGAAAATAAACTTGGGATCAGCAAATTACCGTAAAATAAAGTGTTAACTATAACACATGACTCATTTAGACTCCCAATTTTCCCAATTTAAAAATAATATTCCAGCACTTTAATATTTTTCTATAGTAAAGCAGATATTTTTAGTGCTTCGGAAAACACTGAGCACATCTCTAATAGCATATTATAGTTCTGATTAGGAAAACTGTTGAAATATAAATTGTTTCACATCTCTTCTGCACTTTAGCATCAAGTCTTTGAAGAAGGAAGAGGAAATTGGAGGTTATAAATAAATGAGAATATAAATCGAATGCTTAAATATTAGAACCTCATAGATTTTTCTTGGTATTTGAAGGTGTTAATGATTATAAATTGCTCTTTTCCTAAAGCAGACTAATATTTACTATTTATTAAATTTATACACCGCATTGTTCTTTTCCAAGTACTTTCTCTACAACTCTGTCAGCCCACAGGAGATTGTTAGTGACAGAGCAAAGACTCAAAAATTTTTCTCTTGACTGTGGAATGGTGCTCTCAGCTAAATACAAAGCACATAAGGATGCTAAAGATAAATATTGTTTCACGTGTATATAGTATGAAAAAAATAAAAAGAGAGTAGAATGATGACTAAGCCAAGTGGTCTATTTAATAACTTAGATTCTCCATTTTATTCTTTTTACTGACTTTCCACAAATGTGTATATCTGTTGAGTAGTTCTGTGGTTGTTTGATTTTCACTTAAGTAAATAATGAAGAGGGGAAGACTATCTCAAGTCTAGAAAAGAAAAGGCTACAGAAGTCAGAGAATCTACTGAGTCAGCAGACATGTGGACAATAAGAATTATTAGAAAGCAATCTACGGTTTAAAAATTTACTGGGTGATGATAATAACAGTGATAACATTTCTATGATGATTTATAGTTTACAAAGAACATTTGCTCTTCCCAGCTACCACATGAGGTAGGTGGGCAGACATGGTTATGTTTATATCTTCATGAAAATATTGAGACAGGAGGGAAAAAAACATGCTTAAGGACATACAATAATTTCACTGAAGAGCTGAAACTCTGAACCATGTCCTTCAGACACAGAACATGTGTCCATGTTTTCTGTGGATTATGTGTTCCATAATGTTAATGAAGCCAGTGAAAATATGTTGCAGCTTCCTGACATCATTATTTCTAAAAGGCTTCGGTTGATTCAAATGTTCAGCCCAGGTTGAGAGCTACTGGTCTAAAACAAGAAGAAAGCAATCAGAAATTTTTAATGTGAGAAAAAAATATGCATACTAGGACTTGTTGAGAAAAGCGGGCATGCTTTCCTGGAAAAGAAAATATTTGAAAGAAAGGGTTTGATTTAGCATTGTGCTCTGCTGTCCCTGGCAGAACTAGGGACTGTGGCTAGAAGCTAGAGAGAGAGAGAGAGAGAGAGAGAGAGAGATGCCAAATTAATAGATGGCTTGATATTCATAAAATTAAAAATATTTCAAAATAAATGTGTGCCTTGTGAAGCTGTAACCTCCCTGTCAAGGAAAGTGCTCAAGCAAAAATGAACAATTATAGATCAAGGAAAATGGCAGAAACCAGGAATGAATAAATTGAAACACATAAGAGATAACTCAAAGACTCTTAAGATTTCGGGATAGTTATCCACATTCTCATTTGTCTTGAACCTAATTTCCATTCTTCAGTTCAGATTAGTTGAAACTTTGTGCATTGGTTAATTTGTTTAAAAACAAATGTGTTAAATTTAAAAATGGCTTCTGAACTAGGTCTTGTAAAATTTAAGGAAAAAATGTTCCCATGGACTGAAGAGAATGCCTTATGTCCAACCTAATTAGGAACAATTTCCTGCACTGGCACAAACAAGGACACTATGAAATATGGCCAAAGAAGTTCAAATATAAAAGGGCACAAAATTAAGGTACTTATATAAACATATTAAAATTTTAACTACAAAGGAACATGAAGATATTTCTTTATTGCCCCCCAAATCTCAAATTTAAAGGTCTCTGCACAAACGACATTAGAATTCTGCAATTCTAAATCTTTCTCAAACACTTTACTTCATGACCAGAGTAAATACAGCACACTGAACATAATTTAAATTGTTCTTGATGACCCTTGGTAATCATTATGAATAAATAACACTTCCTATACTATACATAGTACAGTAGTTACTGCCAGGATTTTTCCATATTTCTGGATTGCTTTTTCCCTGGGCTTCTGCTTCATTTCTCATTTCAGAGGCTCATTATGTGGTACTGTTGGCTTTCCACTAAATTGTCCTTGCCTACTGCTGTTGCTGTTTTTCTAGCTCCTTTCTCTGTGATCTAATATATTTTAAATGATAACTTGCCAAATAGTTAGGTGTCTGTTTTGCACATATCACCTGCAACCTGACGTTTAAGGCCTTACTTGTCAGACTGCCTGCTCAAACTAAACTAGAAGCAAAGGCTTTTGGTAAAACCAGCTAAAAAGGTGTTATTAAGTATTTGAGAAGGCAAGAAATGCAAACACTCCTTTCTAAAAAAAAAAAAAATGTATTTCTTTATTTGAAGTATAGTTGATTTACAATATCATGTTAGTTTCAGGTATACAGCACTGTGATTCAGTTATGCAAACACTTCTTATACCTATATGTTGACACCTATTTCCCTAAGACTCAGGAGTGTTTTAACTTAATTATTTTTTGGCTTTGTGAATGACCTACTTAAGATAGTTGGAAGTCAGGTAGCTGTGTGATGGGGTGTTACTATAAATGAGTAATGCCATAACAAACTAGGTTGCAGCTACAAACCCAAAACTAGTGGAAGAAAATCTCCCAAGAGCATTATATAGAAATATAGTATTCAATATTAAAAATAATTGTTAGCATAAGCCCTGAAAGTCATTTACATAGAATAAATATGAGTCATATAATTTTAAGAAAAAGGATTTCCTTACCCTATATCCCCCACCAGTACAATACGTTAATGAATTATGTTTATAAGGGTGACCCAACAAGCAATTAAAGTGCCTTTTGGATCATCCAAGGGAAATTAACATATATTTAGTCCAAAGGGAGACACTCAGATCTCAGGGCATCACAGAGATAATAGTTTTCAATCCTCTCATTTCACAGATGAAGAAAAGAGGCCTAGAATGGCAAATTCATTTATACAAGTTTCACAACTACTCAGTAAATGTCAGGAATGAAACCAGGTTTCTGAATTCTTAATGTAGTGCCGTTTCGTTATCTCCATGGCCACCATACTATTCAGAATGTTTTATTATTCTTTGGTACTTTGGAAAAGATTAATTCTTGGGTCAAATTTTTAAAGCTCTAGCTATGGTTTGAATATTTGTGTCCCCTTAGAATTCATGTTGAAACCTAACCCCCCAAGGTGATTAGTAGGTGGGGCCTTTGGGAGGATGCAGTCCTTATGAATGAATGGGGTTAATGCCCTTGTATGGCCCAAGAAAGCTCCATTGCCCCTTTCGCCACGTGAGATTACAGCTAAGAAGGTACCATCTATGAACCAGAAAGCAGACCACATACAACATTAAACCTGCCTGTGCCTTGGTCTTGAACTTCCCAACTTCGAGAGCAATGAGGAGTAAATTTCTGTTTCTTATAAGCCACCCCATTATGGTATTATTTTTAATAACAGCCCAAACAGACTAAGATAACCCTGTTAACTACAATAATTAATAAACTAGAACAAACTTCATTAACAACACCAGATAAAGAGACATTTAGAAAATGTTCCTTGAAGTAGAGAATTGTTCCCTCTTGGTGCAACAGCTTGTGTTTCCTCCTGAGCTTGAAGATGAGGCTGGAGCCAGGTAACATCAGAACACGTTCTCCAGCCCTCACTGTGAGTGTAATTACTCTTCTCTCCATGTGGAGCTCTATAAGTAACTGGTGTCTGTCCATCCATCCATCCATCCATTCACTGATTAATGTTACAATGTTGGATCACTAGCATTTGTTTTTTTTCTATGATGTACACTTTTCTATGAAATGGTCCTCTTAATCTGCACATTACTTAGGAAAATATTTACTAACACAGTCTCTAAACTGTGTATCTGAGACATACACTTTTTTTTCTGAAAGTAAAACATTATAATGATTTTATTTTTGTGTGTTTGAAGCCACATACAACATGTTTATTTTATTATCTGAATATTTTCCAAATACAAGTTAATCATTTATTGAACCAATTTAGAAACGTTACTAGCTAATAGATTCTGGGTTAATACTTTAAAGTTATTTTTTAAGAATAAAATCTTTATTATACCAGTAAAATGTGTATCTCTTTCCTTCATATTTTTGTTGTTAAATTGTAAGTTAAAAATAATTCATCCCTATGAAATAAGAGGGAAAGATTTCAACAATAAGAATGATAATAGGCAATAATTGGCTTCAGTCTTTAAGCAAGTCTCATTTGAAAAGGAATAAATCAATCTTGACTAGAGTTAAGATAGAAAAGAGACTTTAAACTGATCATCTCAGTGGTCAAAGGCAAATGATGTAGATATCTCATTAATTTTTATTCATTTTATTTGAGAAATAGACTAAGCTGTAACTGTGCACCAATGACATATTTATTTGGTGTTCCAGGAATTAAACAGAATTTAAAATCACTCTTTCTGGAGTGTTCAATACAGTAAAAAAAATACTGTGATGGCATAAATAGACTGAGAGGAAAGAAGTCCTAACTCTAGTTAAATTTGAAACATTAATATTTTATGTATAATTTTGATTAATTATTTGAAATCAAGTTAAATTTAGAGATGTCTCTTAAGTATGGCTTCTGTATCTCAAGTGAACTCATTCTTTAACATAAGCAGTGATGACAAATTGCCAACAAATAACAGTCCAAAATAGATAAAAATGAGATTTTGTTTCATACTTATAATTTCAAACAACTATGAGACAATAGTCAAAGATGGATTAATCAAAATAGCCTTACATTTTGGTTAGAAATGAAACAATCTCCTGGATAAAGTCTAAAATTATATTATAACAAAAATAAATAGACTTTTATCTTTATAATTAATCCACAGTAACATGGTATTTCTTTGTTGCCATGAATATCTTATAAAAAGTCCCTATATTTTTACTTGCCTTCTCAAGGAAATAAAATAAAAAAATCATGATTACCATAAATCTATATAAGATCTATGAAGAAAGCTTAGACTAACAAATATTGCCCTGCAAAGCATAACAAGGATGTTGGGTAGCACCTTAAGGCACTATAAAACACAATCTTAGGTCCCATTTTTTTATTGATATATCTACTAATTTATTCAGCTACTACTTGATAGCAAGCAGAAGTATAACTGAATCTAAAAGTTAATAGTAAAAATAAAAAGGAAGGATGGGAGTTATTGTTTAATGGGTATAGAGCTTCTGTTTGGGATGATTAAAACTTCCTGGAAATGTACAGTGGCGATGGTTGCATACCACGATTAATAAAAAAAGAAGTGAGGTAGATTTACAAGGGACTCCTACAACTCAATAGTAAACAAAACAAAACAACAACCACCCCCCACCCCGCCACACACACACACAAACCAAACAAAAAACCTAATAATTCAGTTGAAAAATGGGCTAAGGGCTTGAATAGACAATTCTCCAAAGAAGAAATACAAATGGCCAAGAGGTATATGAGAAACTGTTTGAAGTCACTAATCACCAGGGAAATGCAAATCAAAATCTCAATGAGATATCACCTCACACCTGTTAGGATGGCTATTATCAAAAACAAAGCAAAACAAAAACCAAAAGAGTGGATAAATTAGAACACTTGCATCCTGTTGGTGTTAATTCAAAACGGTGCAGCCCCTATGGAAAACAATATGGAAGTTCTTCAAAAATTTAAAAGTAAAACTACCATATGATCCAGCAATCCCACTTCTGGGTATTTATCTGAAAGGACTGAAATCGAGATTTGGAAGAGATATTAGCTCTTCTATATTATTGTATCACTATTCACAATAGCCAAGAGATGGAAACAGCATGAATGTCCCTTAACAGATGGATGGATATAAAAATGCGGTATATGCATACAATGGAACACTATTCAGCCTTAAAAAAGGAAATTCTGAAATATGCTAGAACATGGATGAATCTTTAAGACATAATGCTAAGTTAAACAAGCTAGTCACAGAAAGACAAAAACTCCATGATTCCGGTTTTATGAAGCATATAAAATAATCAAATTCACAGAATCAGAGAAAAGAAAGGTGGTTTCCAGGGGCTGAAGGGAGGAGGAAAAGGGAAGTTACTAATCCATAGGCATAAAGTTTCAGTTAAACTAGATGAATAAGCTCTAGAGATCTGCTGTACAACATTGTATCTATAGTCAACAATATTTTGTATACTTAAACATTTGTGAAGAGGGTAGATCTCATGTTAAGGGTTATGACGATGGAATAAAAAATTTTAAGTCTGGCTCTTTTACTCAGCATAATGTCTTTGAGATTCACACATGTTATTGCATGAATCAATAGTCTATCTCTTTTTATTGCTGACTATTACTCCGTAAATTTAAAAAATCAAAAAGTAAAGTATTAAAAAAAGAAAAAATAAAATAAAAAAATTTTAAAAGGACATATATGGAAATATATATAGATATATTATCAAGTGAAAAAGAACTCAAACAAGTTGAGGTGTATGAATTCATTATTTTCTGCAAATATTATGGACATCTAGGACATGCCAAGAAGACATTCTGGAAGAAATTAAGTTACATTGGGGGTGATATTATGAAGACATTAACGTTCTAAATTGCTGAGTCCTGGATTATTAAATATGTTTATAACACGTGAATAGAAAAATATGGTTAAAATGGTCAACTTTATGTTATGTATGTTTTACCACACACACAAAAGGAAAAACTAAAGAGTGTAATATTTCATGGCTCTAATGCCTGGTAAGACACTTACGAGTTCCTTGCACATCGTGTGGCCTTGCAAGACCGGTACCTCCTTTTACATACTACAGATATATTAATATTATATTTTGGAGTCAGATGATCGTAAGGAAATCTTTTTGTTATTTACAACACAGGGCTTCCCTGGTGGCGTAGTGGTTGAGAGTCTGCCTGCCAATGCAGGGGACACGGGTTCGTGCCCCGGTCCGGGAAGATCCCACATGCCACGGAGCGGCTGGGCCTGTGAGCCATGGCCACTGAGCCTGCGCGTCCAGAGCCTGTGCTCCGCAATGGGAGAGGCCACAACGGTGAGAGGCCCGCGTATCGCAAAAAAAAAAACAACAAAAAAACAACACAGGAAGATATCTGGGACTAAGAGATTAAGACATCCTTTTGCTTGTTCAAATTGAGGTTAATTTCCTTACTCTTTGTAAAACTAGAAACTATTAAATGTTATTTCTTTTCTAGAGAAAATGGCACAGTCAAGATAAGTGTGCTGTGAGCACAGTAATTATTAGCAGTTATCTTCAGCTACACTGAATCATACAGTGTTTCCTTTAGGAAAGAATTGTTATGATGTTGCAAAGCTCTTTCCAAGGGAACAAAGTGAGATTCCTTACACAATTTCTTAAAATTAGTTTATATAAGAATCTTAACAAGTGTAGGATTATTAAGATGCAAAAAATAAGATAGCTTATTAATAAGGTACATTCCTCATAAAACGATACCTTTGAAGATAATTTAATATTTTTTTCTGAAAAATCTTAAAAGAAAATTTTAGAACTCACAGGAATCTAATCTATAATGTAAGAATTTCAGATAAATTTCTACAGAAACAATAGATCATAGGGTGGCCTTTCTATCACTGTGGAAATGTCAGGGCCAACATTATCACTCAAAAATTCTAGTAATTTGTTACAGATTACTATGCCATGATACCTTTTGTATGTCTAATGTCACTATGTCTTCTTTTAAATTATTGTAAAATTTTGGACTAATTTTCCTGGAAAAACAAACCATTAGTATTTTAAAACATGAGTACATAATTTCAAAATCTACAACTAAGTTTCAAATTCCATGAGGAAATTTAAAAAAAAAAACTATTAATTTTCACTCATTTAAAATAATGGATTATTTCCAGCTAATGTCAAAATACTTAATATTTTAGCAACACTTTAATAGTAAAATATAAAATAATAAAATACTAACTACAGTAATATTTCCATAGACTTAGCCAGAAAAGAAATCAGCTTATACAATATCTGAGAATCATGTACTAAGTTGCTAGCAAACCCCGTGGAACTGACATTAATTTATATTCTAAAACAGTGAAATGCTCTGTGTCCTGAGATAAGTTTTGTAATCCATTTCTACCACCGTTTCTCCAACCATTAAAAAAGTAACTGCTCTACAGGTTTGTTGGGAGATTCTAATGATGCACTGTTTCCCTTTTTAATCTCTATATAGCACTTAGGGTTTTTGTAAAGCTGCTTGTAATGCCAAGTACGTCTTCTTTTAGATAAATGCAAGGTTTGTGTATAAATTTTATTGACAAATGTAATAAGATATTAATAACCCTCATAGGCATCTGAATGTGTATATTACATCAAATTGGGCCAAAGAAAAACTTTGGAACATATGAAATCTGTGGGATACTATTTTATCGTCAATAAAAACCACAAAATTGATTTTCTAAAGTGTAAATTCACTGTTTATAAAGCTGACTGCACTGGCAAAATAATTTTTTTAAGTGAAAAGTTATTTATATCTTGATACAATGCCCACTTACACTCTAGTTCACCAAACACAAGGGCTCAACCAAGGAAGAATGTAATTAATCTGCTTATCAAATGTTTGACCTAAGCATCTCTGCCTTTTTCAAAAAAATTGTTTATATAAATGCTACAATCTTAGAATAGTAATTTCAGCTCACAGTATGGTTGTCTTTGGATGTTATGGTCTGTTTTTGGAGGTTGAAAGAAAAGCGCAAAGGCTGTCCTGCAAAGTGCTTCTGAAAATTTTATCCTCTTTAGTTACCTATGCACCCCTCCAAAGCACAGTGGATTGAAAAATAAGAATGATGTTTTGTCCATTTGCCACTCTGCTAGTTAGATGTGTGAATGTGAAATGTAATTTAACCTCTCTGGATCTCAACCTTATCTCTAAAATGTGAACTGATTGAGAGTAAAATCATAATAAAGATATCTAAATAGGAAAATCTTCCTTCTTTCCAGTTAAAACCAAAGAACTTTACTAAACAGCTTTTAAGCTAAGAAAATGTTTATGTTAATGTTGTCTAGATAGTATTAACGATCTGGATGATAATCTAGCGATTTAAAAATGCAGATATGTCCTGTTGATCAGAAATAAATAGACTGCCAGGTATTTCTCCAGGAAAGATGGGTATATTCAGGATCAGCAGAGAATTGCAATTTGGGGTCTGCAACCAGGACAAGCCACGTGCAAGCCCCTGCACAGCAAGGGGAGGAGAAGGCTTTTATAGAGGGGAAGAGGAAGTCGTGAGGGCTAAACAAAAAGTCCATGCTTTTCATGGCTGAGACCTTCCCAGGAAAGAAGAGTAGTCTTTCTTCTTCCTGTTGGACTCTGTTACTGCTGTGGGGTGTCAGAGGTACCACCTCTGGTCTCCCAACTCTATTTAATTAAGGTTTCGGTTTATTAATTTTTTAAAACTCCTTATAGATATGTTGTAACACTGATGAGCCCCATTGTACACTCATTCTCAGAATACTATTTTCTTTGTTATGATTCTTTAGAATTGTGTAGATTCAGCTTCCAGCTATTAATATCTAAATCCGAGATGAAAAGGGCATGTTATTTTATAATATGTTTATAAAATATGGTGATATAGCATTCTTTATGCTAGATTTTTCATATTGCTAATAGAAGGGATTATCACTGTGACTGCATAAATACTTTATTAATGTTTTAAAGTTTGGAATCTAGTCATCTGACTCATTTCTAAAAAGAAGAGAGAATTGATTTGTAAATCTAATTTCTTAAATTTTGTGATTTCTCCAACATACAACTTCCTGGAGCTTGTATGACTAGAACACTAAAATATTATTGCCAAGAAGATGGGAAGAATGAGTCATTCAATCAGGGAACAATGTTCCAATAAAGAAAACTTCCAGACAATTCAGGCTTTTACCCCTTTACCCTTTAAAAACATTTAAACATATTTCAGAATAATCATTCTTCATATCAATTGTAAATTTTCCTGACATTTTAAGTAATGTTTGCCGCCTTTAAAAAAGTGTCTTCAGGTGTTTTTCTGTTTGTTTGTTTGTAGAATTTCTGATTTGGGTTTTTTTAAATGTATTTATTTATTTTTGGCTGTGTTGGGTCTTTGTTGCTGTGCGCAGGCTTTCTCTAGTTGCATCGAGCGGGGGCTACTCTTCGTTGTGGTTAGCGGGCTTCTCATTGCAGTGGCTTCTCTTGTTGCGGAGCATGGGCTTTAGGCATGCAGGCTCAGTAGTTGTGGCTCACGGGCTTAGTTGCTCTGTGGCATGTGGGATCTTCCTGGGTCAGGGCTCGAACCCATGTCACCTGCACTGGCAGGCGGATTCTTAACCACTGCACCACTAGGGAAGTCCCTGGTTTGTTTTTAAGTACTAAAGATTTTGGCTGAAAAATCTGGAGGAATTAAATGGCAAATACAATTAAAAATAAAAAGTAAGGTTGGGCAAACTGGAAAACAAAATTCCACAATTACCTTCTTCCCCTTGTGTCCCATGTGGCTGTCTGAGGATGTTCATGGCTGTTGGGAGCAGCATAAACTGTGCCTTATTTTCTGGGCACTGCCATTGCGTGATTTGGAACTTCCTCACCTCTAATAGCACCTGTGACCCCAAATTCTCATGTCTGTAGAACCAGCTGAGCTTTACAATCTGCCTGCCAGATGCCAGCCAAACAGAGGGAACTCTCTTTGTAATACACATTTTATAAATTGATCAAAATTTGGTGGAGCCCAGATGCGGGATGGGAGTCCTCCAGCCAGAGCCTGATCTAAACCAGTTGAAAGCTACCCTCACAGAGAGGCAAGGTGCGGTCTTACACTGCATTGTGCCACAGGGCTGGCTTAGTTGCTGTACATGGTTTTTATCATTTTCCTGTTCCTGCTCTTGCTTATAGATTCTTTCCCCCATTCCTCTCTATGCACCTACCTTTAGCAGCTCTGCATCTACTTCTAAGGTGTTGCTTTTCCACTAAATTCAGGTGTGGAGCTTAATACAGGAAGTCATGATTACTAGCAACTTGAGCTCCAAGTAAGTGAGATAGTTCTGTTAATAACTGAAAAAAAATTTGGTGCTCTAATGATCAGCCCACTACCAGGAAATAAAAGAAGAAATCATAACATTAAAATGAAACTCAGTACTTTATGTTCTCGTTGGGGAAAAAGTTGAAATAATCTATTTTCATCATTTATTAGACATCTTGGACTATAATACTAAAGTTGAAGATCACTTTTCATTAAATATACTAATGCTAGGTATTTCAATAGTTTCATTAAATATACTAATGCTAGGTATTTCAATAGTGGCTTTTCCCCAACTGCTTGAATAACTTTCAAAATTTTAGTTCATTAATTTTAATAATAACTTGGTGAAAGTAGGTGAAAGTAGGGGGACAGCAAGAAATCTTTTAAAATGAGTATACTATTCTAAGATAATTTCACTTGGCAAAGCTTAAGTAGCGAATGTGGAATATAATCATCTATCTTATACTATCATCTGAATTACATTATGTCAAATTATCACCTGATAATGGTCATTATCCTATCATTATATATTCAATTGATAAAAGAAGGTACACTTTAATTAAATTTGTGTTATTGTTATTTTGTT